>NC_051274.1:17433739-18806239 GCF_015220745.1 Sebastes umbrosus
GACCCCTGCATTAAAGGATTAGTTCACGGTTTTTCAACCCTGACCTTTAATTGATGCTTCCAATTGAGGCAGAACAAATAAATAATTTATTTAAAAATAAATGAAATGACAGAGATATGACATGGCTGACCTAATTCACACCATTTGGACTGTAAGCCAGTGACACACTACAACATGGTGGTGGTTACTTTGTCATAAAGCTACCCAAAAGATGGTCATAAATTATGAAAAACCTCTTTCTTAGCTGAAATAAACAAACGTTTACACATTGTACTGTTTTCAACAAGCTTCACTGACTCCTAGAAAACAAGATGGTTAAACTACAAACTTACAACTCTCTTAGACATTTTTGTTCATCTCTACAGAAGAGAAAACAAAAAACATAACTGATGAAATAACCATATTGATTGCTGTCTACTCAGTATGAAAATAGTAATGCAAACATTTCTAGTTTATCTCATACCAAAATAAAATATCCTGTTGTATTCTTTGCATAATTTTCACATTGGACACTCTATCACCAAAGCCTATTGTGGAACTTATTGACTTATTGTAAAGTATATCGACTGGTTATATGTAACTGTATATATGACTACTGCTACTGTTGCTCTAGTAAAATAGTAGCATTCTCACATGTCTTCTTCAGTACTTCTCATACAGTGGTCAATAGTTGTTTTTTTTCTGGGATCCATGTCCACTATATGCAAGCAGACTGAAGCTTGAAACCTGCCAAACACAATGTCATCATGTCTTATTCCAGAGCACCAGTAGTTCCACATCAAACCTGTTTTAACATGACTTCAGTCTTTCTGTTCTCAGACAGCAGGACTTGCTTGCAGAAGCGTTTCATTTCTGGATAATATGTGCAAGGTCTCCTTCTCATAGCCTCGGTAGCTATGGCAACATAAAATGTATTTTCAATATCAATGCTGAGAATCATTTTTTTCATCCGTGCATTTGTGATTTCAGGATTAATAGGTGTTTCTAACTTCAACTAACAAGTAAAACCTGCACACACAATGAGTAAAGGTCCACAGCTTGCAACGCATGCATTTTCTTTCTAAGATAAAGTATTTCTTGAGTCTAAAAAGGCTGCAGCAACACTTCCACATTTGTTGTATATAGTAGTCATAAGGAAAGCTAGAATCAAGGACAACTATACAAGAGGGATGCACTGATACCGATACCGGATTGGACATCGGGCTGATACTGACTCAAATAGCTGGATCGGATATCGGTGACAATGGTGCCGATCTATTAAATTAAATTCTATGTTTATACACCATATACATTATATACTGGATTTTTGGACCAATTTGTTGCTGCATTAAAAAGGTTTGCACTTGAATTGTAATTCCTGTTAATTTTGAAGATTTTGTTTACCAAGTTGCTGGTGTACGATTTATTATTTTAATAATAAATAACATATTCACTAAATTTATAACTGTGTATTTATTTGTTACATTTTGTTTTAAAAAGTTAGGAATCGGCCGATACCCAAAGGCCAGGTATCGCTATCGGGACTGAAAACATCCCTACTATACAACATGGAGAACATTTTAGAGTTGTAACATCTAAAGACACATATTATTTATAATTTGTCATGTTTGAGGTTTTTATATGAGCAGGTCTTCAGAGAACGTATGCTCTTTTGTCACATAAGCATGGAACTTTCCCCGGAGCTTAACTTTTGAGGAACTCATTGCATTTCGACCGCAGGGACCAGGGTCTAAATTCAGTTTGAGCCAACCCCAAGAGGATGTTTCACCCCCCAAAAGGCCCTGGTCAGGGGGTAATACTTTCTGAAAGTACAGAAATTTCGTGGTGGGGTTTGCAGGGATGATCGTCGCTGATTGGACAAACATCGGACTAACTTGTCTAATCTTCGTAGCCCTTTGAAACGCTATGGAAACGCAGACAACAATGGGCTAAAGGAACCTTTTAGTTCCTGGAAAAGAAGTCCCTGGACTAAAATTACCAGAAACTTCTTGGTGGAAACACGGCTACAGTCATCTTTTAATCCCCCCAAAAAATTAATAATACAAATACCAGTTTGACAAAACTGCTCCAAAATTTGTGTCATGGATTTTTACTCCTCAAAACCTAGGCTTAAAGCTGCAGCTACAGTATATCTGCATCATGTTTCATTCACCTGGCAATTTTAATTTCTGAAGGATGCAGAGTTCAATGATGTATGATTTGCTGCTGTACTTGTGCTCTAATGTCTCTCCACTAGATGGCAACGTTGACACAGACATGCAGGTCAGAGCAGTTGTGGGTTTTGATGGTGGTGTGTCTCAGAACATTGATCGCCTATTTCATTGTTGTTCAGCTATTTTAGACAAAATTTAAACTTCACCGTGATTGTGTCTTATATGAAAACCACACTGACTGGTCTGTACTTGAACTGTGTACTTGTGAATGGCTGCAGTTGATGATATAACCTGTCTGTCCAGTTCATAAATTCTGTGTAGCTGAATTGGAGAGACGTGGGGCTCCTGATGGGGTCTAAGGGCAGCAGACGGAGAAAGTGGAGGAAAGGGGAATAAGAGGATACACGAGGGTCTGAGATTATTGTCTGTAGTATGTGAGAGTGTGGATGGCTGGTCTTTTCTCTTTGGGAGATTTATGTCCCTGTATTAAAGAAAAAAATCTGCGTACCCTTAGTGTTTAGGGTGTTGTATGTTAATAGCAATGGTGCCCAAAGATTTATGATTTATAATATTTGCCTGTTCCTTCATCAAAAATATATTTTGGTTGAAAGTTTTTATTGTTACACAGCTGTAACAATCCAAATTCCCACAAATCATTCTGTACCAACACATTCTCATCTCAGCTTTGTAACGCCCCTTGGCATCACTTTAGGATTAGACAACAAACCACTTTAGTTAGGTTTAGGAAGGAACTACATGGTTGGGCTTAAAATTACTACGTTTGTACAGTGAAAATAAAACAGAACGTTGTGAACACGGGACATGAACATCCATCTCCTGGATGAAAGCCTTTTGTTTGTTGGACCCATCCACCTCCCCTTCCGTGTGTCTCTTTCGCTCTTTAAACTACATCACCACACTCCCGGCGCACTTTTATCAGAGCATTTACTGTTGCCGCGAATGGGTTAACATTATAGTTAATGGAACAGCAGGTGTGTTTCATACCACGCTAAAGGGTGCCCTGTGCAGCGGTACTGAACTCCGACGGCCTTGACAAAGCCTTTGTATTTAACGCCCGGGGAATGAGAACGGACTGTCTACACAGTGGCTGAAAAAAAAGAAGTAGAGGTTTGATTTTTCTCTCTTCTGTTCATTTTGTTGAAAAAAATATATAACTTTACGTTGATATATTCTGCCCAATATGTCAACAATATTGACTACAAATTGACTCCTCAACTCTCCACTTCACAAAATAATATATTTATATTTTTATGGTCATCCATAGATTTTAAAATATGATAAAAATGATTTCAAAATTTAGGAAAGGTGAGAGTGTGAGCCACTGAATGTCATTCAAGTCAACACGGAGAAGTAAACAGGGAAATAATCATTTGGTGAAGAACTGTATTAGAAAATGAGACAAATGAAGGAAGATAAAATAGCAAAGGAAAAAAAGAATGAAGCTAGTTCTGTGTGTGGGCAATCTCATGTTATTGTATGTTCCTATATGTAGAAGTAATAATGGCCATGGCTAAAAATGACTTTCAGGTTCACTTGTTTCAAACACTTATTTGCAAGCTGAATATTCACAAACACCTCTTTGTATCCAGTCTTTATATTTTAAGAAACATATTGCCCTATTCTGTTTCAGTACCAGTAGTGAGTTGTGCCTCTGCTTCACATTAGACTGTGCCGGAGGCCATAATTCACTCATCTAATAATTTCACACACTCCTGCTTCACTTCCTTCATTAAGGATCTGTGAGGTTCGTCAAGAGGTTATTGTAGAATACATACAGTACAATACAACTCTAGTTGTGACATCCAGACCAGGTTTAACCATCATCATCTTTGCTTTTTTTAAAATGATAAATCAAAACCTTTCCTGCACTACATGTTGCCCATTTTTATAGCATCATCTTACTTTAGAGAGAATACCTTAAATTACATTTCATCCATGCTGGAGACATGGCTCTATGGTTGGTCCATCACTTTGATCCTGACTGAAATATCTCAGCAACTAATGGATGGATTAACCGGAAAGTTTGTGCAAACATTCACAGTCCCCTGAGGATAACTCCTAAAGCCTTTTTTGATCCCCTGACTTTTCCTCTGGTGCCACCGCAAGGTTGAAGGTTTAGTTTTATAATTGAAACATTTCAACACATTCTCATCCCAGCTCATCACATACTGACGCTTGTCAGACCCCTTGGCGTCACTTTACGGTTGCAGTAAATACATGTTTAATGTTGTGAATTCAAACAAAAACACTTGCTTAGGTTTATGCAACACAACCACTTACTTTTAGGAAAAACATCATGGTTTGGCTTAAAATTAGTACATTTGTACAGTGAAAGTGATACTTAACGTTGTGAATGTGGGACACGAACAAACAGCTGATTGTAACGTGAAAGCAAAACTTAACGCACGGGACATCAACAACAGCCTCCTGGAGGAAAGTCCTATGTTTGTTGGACCCGTCCACCTCCCCGCCCCCATCAAAACACTCCCCGACCACTTTCTCTGATGCCGTGCTCACACTACGAGCGACACAGCAACAGGCTACAAGCCATTTTCAATGGAAGCCGGTCGCATGAAGCTACAAACTGACACTTGACATTTATCGTTGTGTGACGGGCGTGATGCGCTTCAAATAAAGATGAGCTGGTCTCAACTTTTTTCAGCGCTCCAATGACACGTGAAGTGTCAACCAAATCTCATGTTTTTGTTTCACCCTGTTCTGTTCCATCCAAAAAAATGCTGTTAGCCAGTTCCCAGTGCTGTTTAACGACATCACTACGTCAACGAGTGCTTCAACAACAATGTAGCGGCCACTCTTGGCCGTTTTGTTACTTTTGTTGCTCGTGGAGTGAACATAGTTTGAACGTTTAATATTGACATAGATGGGTTTACATTGTAGTTAATTAAAAGCCCAGTGTAGCTCAGATGCTAAAGGGTGCATTGTGCGTCAGCATCACACGACGATGGGTGTGACAAAGCGTTGATATTTACTCCCAGGGAATGAGAACGAGCTGAATGTTCCAACAAACACTGGATGGATTGAAATTTTGTAAAAAAAAATCATGGTCCTTACAGGATGAACTGTAATAACTTCAATCCATCATCTAGTGCCATCATCAGGTAACATTTGTATTAATGATTTATGATTTAGGACCAAATTCCTGCAAAATTATTAACATTTCCATCAGCCTCACCTGTAATTTTTTTTAGTGCTAATTAGCAAATGCTACAGCCTCACGGAGCCGTTAGGAAGGACGTTGATCTTGTCGACTTGTTGGAGTATCCCATCCATGTGAACATCATAATCTAGTTACAAAACCCCCCCAAAAAGCTCTTCTACTAGTTTTGGACATGCAAGCCGTATTATTGTGAAAGAAACTAGTAAACTGCTGCATAAACACCTAATCTGTGTTTCTGATCACAGTATTTATCTACGCAAATATGTTGTTGACTTGATAGACTTAGAATTAAGTCAGAAAAACAAACATTATGATGATAAAGGATACAATTTTAGTTGAACTGTTTAAGTGGAGGATAAGTTAAGGTTTGTTTGTCTCTCTCAATTTGCTGATAATGTGGAGAAGTGAAAGACACAAACATTTGGGTAAACACTTTAGCCACATTTACACTGTTTTTACCCCTTCCATTCCTCTTAGTAGGCGACCTTTGAGTCTTGCCCTGACCTCAGCGTCCTTTTTATGTTTGTTGCCTCCACCAAGTGTCGTCACACCACCGTTGGAGGGAGCAGGTTAAAAAAGTTGAATCTAATTTCTCATTAGGCAATCAATGATTGTAACTGACATGCAAATGATTATTGCCATGCTGTAAATTGCTTTAATTTTTAAATTAAAATGTTTAATCATAATGATTAAGGAATGAAATTAAGACCTGTGAGAAGTATGAATCACCAGAGACCAACTGTGAACTAGTGACAGCTCCATGGAGAGACGCATATAACAGATAGGTAGAGTTTGCAGTATTTATGTGCTGTATAAAAGCTCTTAATGACTGTGTCAGAGTTGTTGTTCACACAACATGAAAAGCAGAAGCTGAAAAGCAAGTTCATGTGAAAAACATCCCCAAAAAATAGAATTTTCCTCACAGCAATGTCCTCAAAAAGTAGTCAACAAGTGTAGATGGGTGTTCTGTTTTTCACATGATCTGATCAGACATGTGCTCCCATTAGGCAAAAGGACTCAAACAAAGCTTACACACAAACAGAAACACGCTTAAATATAACGTACACTACACACTCAAAAGCACACGAACCACAGGCAGGCTGTTTTTCCTGCTCCCACAGTAGAGCAAAGGATAATGGGACAGATTAGTGTGAGCGGCTGATGCCTGGCGGCCCTTTCTCTGAGAGCGCGGCAGACGAGGATGCTGGCTCTCAGTGGCCCTCGCCAATTACAGCATCCACTCTCGCAGGCCAGGCCTAATGAAGAGTCCGAAGCATGGGAGTGGAGGCGGGCAGCCAAGGATCGATCCCCAGCCTGGTGAGGCCACAGGTGGGGGGTAGACATGGGAAAGCCTGGGGACTGAGGGACCGCATCACTTCCTTCTATCATACATAGGTCTTCCTCAGGGAGATACGGCTACATCTTTGTCTATGCTCCCCCGTTTGACCTCGCAACATCATTATACTCACTCCTTTTTGCATGTTTTAAATTGTTCACCCTCTGATGTGCATCAATAGTGCATAGCCGAAGGTGAATGCTGGTGTGTCTCATAAGTCTCTGGTGCCTCCAGCTTTGTTATGTCAAACTAAGCTTCAGGGAAATTTAGTTTTTCAAGCCTGACGTTTCTTTAAAATAATCCTTCCAGAGCAGTAATTGTTCTTCCGGAGTGGGAGTTACTACAGCTTCTCATTTCACTGTGAGATTTAATGAGCTCTATTCTATGAATGACAGGTTGTCCATAACCTGTAGTTTTAGTTTTAAGCATGTACTGCAGGTATACCTGAGACTGTAGCATCTGTGGGGCAACTTAAAGGATATAGCTGGAGATTTTTTAAAATCTTTTTATTAGCCACACTAGCTGTAGTCTTGTTTTAACAATTATTCCCATGAATAGATCAAAACCAGTGATACATTTAATTTAATTTAAAAACAAGTTTGGTCTCTGTAGCCACATTGCTGGCATGGGGCCATAAGAAATTCAGCCCCATGCCACTCCAGTGTCATCCACAAACACATTAAAGGGTATCTTCTGTATTTTTCAACCTGGACCCTATTTTCCCATGTTTTTGTGTCTATTTGGTCCGAACAAAGGAAAAAAATTAAACATTGTTGGATTTTAATTCTGGTCTGGTTCCTGTTCACACTGCCTTTTTACTAACGAACCAGAGGAGTAAACATGAAGTTATACAGACTGACAGGTAACTCGTCGATACGGCTGTTTTGGCAATTGTCATCCTGCATCATCAGGACCCACGTGGGGAAATCAAATTTGGATGAGTGACAGAAGTTTATACGCTCCCAGAGGACTGGTGCGAATGCATAGTCCGAACGCCGGGGAGCGCATGGACACAAGCATGATCGGCGTGCTGTGGGATCGCTGTCACACACTTTTTAATGGAGTTAATGAACTGAAAAAGTACACAGGGTCATATACAAGCACAGCAGTTTAACAGCTTTTGACCTATTATTCAGGAAAAATACCCAAGCTGACGTGCTTAAACATGGCATTAAATACAGATCACTTCCTGAACAGATTTCACGATCAGCGGATGGATTTATTACTAGTTTAGCTTTTGAAATTCATGCTAAAATCACATATCTGCTACCATAACCCAACCGCACCAGAGTTAACTTGGAAGCATTTTTCAAGCGGTCTCGGTTTGTTTTTTTGGTCCGCACCAGGGTTCGATTGACAGCTTTCACACCAGCCCCAACAAACCATACTAATCAGGCAAAGGCGCGGAGTTCATTTTAACCAAACCAAACGGGTTACGTTTGAAATCACCCTAAGTGACTAATGGGGGCAACAATTTTTGTAGTGCCAGTATAGAGGGATAACGATGTAACCGGTAGCTGCGAAACGAGCTGCGAGGGCAAATGAGCAGCGTCAATGTAACGTTACGTTCACTAAAAGTGCTTGTTTTTTCCACTGACATGTTCAGATTGGCATTAGCAGTGTCTGACAACATTACAGAGAAATAAAACGTTCTTCTTTACCTTTCGCTTGATCCGGTCTCAAGTAGAAGTCTTGTTGTGAAATCTGAATATCCGTATACTCTTGCACAAATAAATACGGACGGCCATCGAATTCAAAGACCTCATCCACATTGTCGAGATCATCTAAATATTTCAGCTGTGAAATTGAAAATCTTCAGATAACACTAAGCTACGCTTTCTGTACTCCAACACAACAAACGCTGTTCGGCTGACACTCGTGTTTCCACCATGGTTATATTCCACTATTCCACCGTTGTCTTCCGGCAACACGTCACCTCGCCAGATTTCATAGCGAGACCTCTCCTTGAGCGAGACTCTTTACATAATGTTGTCAGACACTTATAATAACAATCAGAGCCTGTCAGTGGAAAAAACAAGCACTTTTAGTGGACGTAAATGACGGTGCCAGCTTGCCCCAGTAGCACCATATTGCCAACTGAGCAGCTGCCCTCTGCGTGCTCTCCCTAAATACTGGACCAGTTTCAGAAATTGTTGTCCCCATTAGTCAGTTAGACACAAAAACATGGGAAAATAGGGTCCAGGTTGAAAAATACCATAGTTACCCTTTAAAAAGGCTATACTGTTGCTTTGGGTGTCATATTCCTTCATTAAAACGAACATGGCTAGTGTAGTTAAAAACAAAACAATTCCGCAACTCCATTTTCACTCCAATAAACGTAGGTGTAGAGTGGCCATGTTCATATTGATGAAAAAAGTATGTCACCCAAATGTAAGAGTATGGCCTTTTTATATGTGTTTTTTAACAGTTTTAGATGCCAATGAAGTAATAATAAAAAAAAATTAAAAAAATACAACATCTCTAAGCACAATTTTCACTTTTTTGTAAAAATAAACACACTCACTCTATATTCTGATCATGCCCACTGCTGCTCAGTCTTTGATAAGGTCAGGAACCTCTGCTTCCTCCTCAGCGTTTCTGCATCGCCATGGTGATCAGCATGCTAATGGAGCTAATTGCCATTTCTAGTTTTAGATTAGCATTCAGAGGGAAGGGCTAGCCAGCAGGGCTGACAGCTGTTATAGCTAATGCTAACACTAGAGAAGATATTCCAAATATTTCTCTTAGATGCCAGCAGGTCTAAAACATGGACCCATTTCACCAGCCATTCAATGCTGGGGCTTGATTATTGCCAAAATTACCTCCAGAAACACCTGTCACCATGGCAGTTATAGGCCTGTTCAGACTGACTGGCCATTGTGGTTCCACCCCGAACACAGTTTCAAACTAAGTGCTCTATTTCTTTGATGTCTGAATCGGAATATTGTTCAGTTGGTCGCAGCATCATGGCGTTTTTATTCGCCAAGCTAACGGCATGATGACAATGTCTGCCTGTTTGTCGGTCAGTCCGTCGGCCCTCCACTTTGGTCCAGACTGAAATACCTCAAATATTGAATGGATTGCCATGAAATTTGGTTGACATGCATGTTCCCCAGAGGATGAAGCCTAATGACTTTGGTGATCCCCTGATTTTTCATCGAGCGCCATCAGCAGGTTGACATTTTTGTTTTTTTTTAGCTGTCCCAACAACTATTGAATGGATTGGCACAAAATTTGGTTCAGACATTCATATTTCCAAGACGATATGTCCTATGACTCTGGAGATCCTTCAATTAGGGATGCACCGATACCGATACCAGATCGGATATCGGGCCGACGCGGACTCAAATAGCTGGATTGAGTATCAGTGAAAATGAGGCTGATCTATTCAATTCAATTCTATGTTTATATACTATATACATTATATACTAGAATTTTAATTCCTGTTTAAGTTTTGGCCAACTTGTTGCTGCATTAAAAAAGTTTACATTTGAATTGTAATTCCTGTTAATTTTTTTATTATTTTAATACTAAATAATTCAGTAATTGCATATCTATGCCTTTATTTGTTAGGAAAATAATGTTTATGTCAAGCCTGATGTTGCCTTACACATAAAAGAATGATCCCAGTCACTTCCACACAGTAACGAATACATCTTATTAATTATACACTGGTATCGGATTGGTACTCGGTATAGGCCAATACCCAGGTATCGCTGTTGGGACAGAAAAAGTTGGATCTGTGCATCCCTGACTTCAATGAGGTCAAAATGTGTCCAATACTTTTGTTTATTACCAAATACCCTCATAACCTCCCTTGGTTGCACAACTCTCTGCTTCACATGACTATCTTTATAGAATACGGCTGCATGTGTGGAAATTTCTGCCTGGTTTTAGCTCTGGCAAAAAAGCTAAATATTTATCACGAAGCTTAAAATTGTACCGATACCAATTTAAATAGAAAATGAATGACATCTGAAGCATCAGGAGTTTTTTTTTTAGAATATTCTCAAGATAGATGTATAGTCATTGATAGTCATGGAATAGAGGAGAAGAGCCTTGTGAGATATTTTGAGAAATACTGTGAAGATGAGGCCTAATTGCTTTTCTTTGAACCTGATTTACAGCAAGGGGCTCTTATAGGTGTCCTCGTCATCAGGGGATAGTGGTGGGCTGTGATACAAATACTTGACGATACAGCATGAGTCATGGAAAGAGTTATATTATACCTGAAGTTTGACAAGAGAGAGTTCCATTAATGAGTCCCCTATAACTCCTGAGATAGCTCCTGAGACATGAGATAAACGAAGAGGATTAACCAAAACAGTCACTTTCAACGCAGGCTAATGTATGAATTTGGAAGCTGCTGTGCAGGATGCAATAGCTTCCCTTTAAAAGCTATTGAAAGAAATAGTTTTCCTTGTGAATGGCAGCTTACCAGCCAACTGGTTTAAATTGGCTTTTTAACCCCTAAGTGCAGAGAAAGAACAAGAATTGCTGGTGTGGGTTACAATGAGCAGTGGCATGCCTTATTGATCTGATAATGTAATGAGAGAGACTGTGGAAGAACAGAAGTGATCCATATGGCGTCACACCAATATAATGAACTTGTGTGTCGATGCAAATGGACGAGCTCAAGCTGAGTTGAATCCTAATTGTTGCCAAGGTGTGGTCAAATTCTACCAGCCTACTTGTATGGATTATTTAAATCAATGGAGATCAGTAAAGAAATGGACAGTAAAAAAAATCAACAGACAGATAAATGGATATATACAATTACAATCATTTGTTATCACCTTGCAAAAAAGTATAGGACCAGGGGAAAGTATTAAAAAAGTAAAAGATTAATTAGGGACGCGTCACATTCCCCAGATGGTGGTTCAGATTTACCTTCTAGTTTTAATGAAGGTTGAGGGTTGGTAGCAATCTGTCACCTAATCTGACAACAAATCAAGTACAGTGTGAGCTCCTCATTACCCGATATCCAACCACAGATCAGCAGAGAGTTTTGTACTAAACTGTATTTCAGGAAACAACACTGAACTGTGTGGGTATAATCTGTAAACCTGGTTCAAGGATTAAGTAGTTAAATGGTGATTCCTTGCATCTAAATTGGCATAGATTTGCAGAAAAGCTGAGTTTAACACTCTCTATCACTTATTATAAATGCCAGTTAGAACGGCCTGATTTTATCTAATGTATGATGTGAAGCAAAGAGGAAACAGAACAAAGACACCCTCTCATGTCTGTCTGTTAAATATGAAGCTACAGCTATAAATGATCGTTAATTTAGCTTAGAACAAAGACTGGAAACAGAAGGAGGCAACTAGCCTGGCTATGTCTACGAGTAAAAAAAAACAACTACTAGCACGTCTAAAGCTAAATAATGAACACAGTGTATCTTATTTGTTGTAGACAAGCTAACTATCGCTTAGCTGTAGCTTCATATTAACGGATGGACGTGAGAGTTGATACAATGAAAGATGAAATCAGGAAGCAAATAAGGTTATTTCTTATGTCAAACTATTACTTATGGAGTGGTGCAGGGATGAGTCCTAAAACCCAGAAATTAGTTAGCATTTTAGCACTTCCAGTTCCCTCATCTGGAAGTCAATGGGTTTTTTGAATAGTTTTTTAGTTAGAGATTTTAACATTTTGTTCTACCATATAAAATACGTTAGTAGTCTAACAAGTGGCTAAATGAAACTACAAGATGTCATCACACCGACTTGTCCGCCTTTACAGCCTCGTTGTGTATACTCGCGCTCATGCGACTGTCGTGTAGTTTGTTTATAGCCTAACGTTAGCTTTTTACTTCTGGCGATTGCATTCCCACTTCAGAAACCATAAAAGTGGTGTTCATTTGCGGAGATTATCTTGCTGAACAAAACTTGTAAAGTATCATAAACGTTTGTTTGCCACAGAGCTTCCAAAACCCAATGGAAAAATCCCGTTGGCTTTTTGTTGAGGGAACCAGTGCGATTCTAACTTCCTGGTTGGCCTACAAAAATACGTCATCCCTGCAGCACTCTATTGGATAAGCTTCTTAGAAAAACAAATCACCCAGAAGTCATCCTCTTTTACCTCTTCAGTTTCAGCTTTGTTATTGGGCATTGTTCTATTTTTATTTCCCCAAAAAAACCTAACAGCAAGCAAGCATTTTCACAAACTAACGTTAAGTTGTGAACTTGCTGGTAATTTATCTTATTTAAATCATACACTGATAAAAATGAAATGTAAATGAATCAGTCAAACACTGAGAAAATAAGCAGGAAGGAGGATAATACCTGCTCTGTGTCCCTTTTACAATTTCCGGTGATTGCCTGGGCGACAGGCCGACAGGCCTAATGTGCTTCAGTCTGTGCCAGTGACACACTGAGATCTCCCGTTCTCTTTACGTTGTGCTAATAGGACATGCCACTCTGGGTTTCAGCCATATTCTTCTGTCTTATTAAAATTCGCGGCTGAAGTCCCTTTAGGACATAATGGTAAGAGCAATTAAGAGACATTTTTGCGGAGAAGGCCTTTATGAGGATATATCAACCGTGTCTTAACACCTTTATTCTAATATTCACCATGACCTCCACACTACTAGTACTTATACAACTGCTTCTACTACTTCAAGCTGAGTGCATGAATGATAATATGATGCAAATTTGTCTTCAAAGTATTAGAAAATGTAAAATTTACATTCATGTATAAAAAGAGATTATTATGCCATTATGTAACTAATACAGCTGGCACCTGGCTGTAGATAGCTGGTGTGTGTTCACTCTCAGTCTCAATGAAAAAAAACTTCGCAGGACGTGAATATCTTCTCCAAGAATCTTGTTTGTTCTGATTTATTCAGAGCCGAGTCTCTGCACATCGAGATGGTAGAGCTGCCTGACTTTGTCTTTATATGCAGAACTTAATCAATTCAGAGACTTCAAAATTGAGCTGTTCTTGCCCACACAGTGAAGCATTGAGAGAAGCACACCACAACAAATGCATGTAGCTTATGGGTCTGTAGATACACATACAAACGATTGCTAACACACGTGTGACAGCTCTGACCTTCCCAGTGACAGCAGCATAACACCTGCTCCATTCAGTGCCTTATTACTAGGTTAATTAAAGGGGAAAAGAGGACGAGGCTCCACCGGTCAGCAATTACAATATGTGCTTACATGTGCGCGTTTTACGTTTAATGACATGCAGATCTATAACACCTTTCTACCGTACACACCTCACAGTCTTGGTTTTAGTTGTAAAGTCGGCTGATAAAAAGCAATCCCAGAATCCCCAGAGAAGAGTAAAAACAGTCATATCAATTCACCACAATGGCAGTCTTGGCTAAGCTGTCTGATGCAGGTGGTTATCAGTTTGCATCAAGAAGACAGTGAAGTGCAACTTTTACAGCCCCTGAGCAGCACATTTACCACATTCAAAATGCTTGTACTGTCATCAGCTGAAACGGCTGAACGAAGCTCAAAGTTAGAACTCTTACTGAACCGTGAGACGACTTCAGGAGTAGAGGAACAATCTATATCATCCATCATCACCACAGTGCAGAGTTGTTATTCTGCCCGTAGGGTCCCACCTCTCTTCCTTTCTTAAACTTTGAAACGTGGATGGATGGATGGATGTTGAATTAAGGAGTTGTTTCCTCTACTGGCTATCTCTGAGTGAAATGTCTCAGCAACGAAGCCGCAACACCCCAGCATAACACAATGGAGGGACAGGGTAAAAAATGTCTTTATTAAGGAAGAAATCACAGCAAGTATACAGCTGAGAACAAGTTTGTTGAAAGATGGTCACCATTAATACAGGCGATGCCAGAACTCTAGTTACCTCTTTTTTCCTTTTCTTACTTTTATTTATTTTATTTTATTCTATTAATTTTTATTTCTTTTACACCTGTCTTTTCTTTGGTTAATACTACAGTTACAGGGTAACCCCTGTTTCATTGGTGGTACGAGAGGTGAGGTATTTGATGTGTGCCGCACATGTTTATGTAATATGAACATTATTATTACCAATGAAGAAGTATCTCTTAACAATGTTCAGAACAGAAATGAAAAAGAAGTGTAATAGTATATGCATCTCCTCCAAGTTATGTTTTCTGTATTTTGTGTGATGAATAAATAAAAAAAATAAGCACAAAAAAGCTCTCAGCAATTATTTGATGGATTACCATGACATTTTATGCAAACATCTATGCCTCCCTCAGGATGAACTGTAATCACTTTGATAATCTCTTGGAAAAATAAAAACCTTGCAAATAGTTGGACAGATATTTAGGGAGGCATCAGGTGGAGGCACAGTTCTCAACTATTTAATTAGAAGACATGTTCCTACAGTACGTTTCTTTCCTTCAGACGAAATGCAAGTGGATTTATTGACCTTTTAAATTAAAGATAAGGTACAAAAACAGATGAGAGAAAAAGGTAAAGGTCAGGTCAGGTAAAAATTTCAGTTCATCCAATAAACTAAATACCTGCAAAACTGATGGCATTCCTATCAGTCTCAGTTGTACTTTGTGTTTTGCACCAATTATGAAATATTAGTGTGCTAACATGCTAAACTAAGATGGTGAACTTGTTAAATTGTCACTGTGAGCATGTTAGCATGCTGACGACAACATTTAGCTCAAAGCATCACTGTGCCTTTAAGTGCAGCCTCATACTGTATCCGTCTTAGCATAATTACAGTGATCACAGAACAGCATCACAGAGCCACTAGCATCGCTGTAGACTCTTAAATCTTGTTACGTATTTATTTTAAGTCATTTCCTTTTTTATTCTTGTGCCTATTAGTAAAAACTAGATTCAAAACAACAAAGTTGTCATAAGGTGCGGTGGCCTTTGTTGCATCTGATCCCCCATATTTCTTTCCTCTCCTTAAAGCAATAAATGCCAAAAAAGTTGTCTCTGAAGACAATGGGAGGTGGTGAGCAAAAGATAAATAAATGAAAAACGTCCACCTAGTTTGTCCCATAGAGACCAGGGTAACTGTAGGTACATGGATACAGCGAAGTGAGGTAGGCCAGTGGGACAATTAACTTTTGTAAAATGGACATTGAGACAGGAAGAAAATGTCTCACAAGTGAATAATTACTTGAGGATGTACACATCCTCTCTTATTTGCAAATCAGCAGTTAAATCAGTTGATTAAAGTGCACGTTTGAGACGTTCCTTTGCCACAAAATTAGACATATGTTGGAGGTAGTTGTAAGTACAGTTCAGGTAATTGGAGTGTCTTTCTCTCTCCCTATAGTCACACACACACTCAATGCTGTGCAACGAAATGAGCAATCTTGTTATCATTTGCCAGTTCTATTCATTTATTCATGAATTGGCTCCTTAAGGGGGCTGGGGGACAACCATCGGTTCATCAGCGATGAATCCCTTAATAGAGAAAACCCTGCTGAGACCAGCGGACGGACGGAGAGACAGGGGGAGGACAGACAGCAGGTAATATTACTGAGAGCCATTTCTGGTCATACCAGACTCAGCAAGTGGTGAAGAGTTAGATGAGAAGAAGAGGTGGGATGGGAAGTGCATAGAGGAGTTTAAAGTGGCAGGCTTATTGTTAAATGTTCACAGTTTGGGAGGCGTAGCGTTGGCGATACTGCTCACGAGTCATTTTTGAATGACGTCACAGAAGACAGATGTGTGCATCTGGAAAGGCAAAAGAATTTGCATTTGTAACACGGTTTTATTTCTTAGACAGTGTTTCAATTTTAAAGCTAGTCTTCAGCAAATTTGCCTAACAATAAAGAATTTCCCTGCTTGTTCCTGCTTTTCATTGATGCATTTTCTTATATTCTTCTGCACATTTCTCGTCGCTGTATGTATTTGAATGCAAGGCACATTGCAATGAAGTGCAGTACATTAAAAAAATTACCTTTCCTGGCAGTCTATGCATGGGAGAGGCGAGGCGGGAGGGAAGCAGGGATTGTTTGTGTGGAGGAATAAGAAGGTGTGACTCCCCTTTCACTCCACTGATTACAGATGGAGAGGACTCTGTGGAGTTCTGCTGCAAGTTCCTGCTGCCTCAGTGTTGAGTGTGCCTAATGCTCTCTCCTCTCTATTACAGCCCACAGCACCGCGGCCATCACACACACACACACACACACACACACACACACACACACACACATACACCAACAAGCCCTTGCTATCTTTATCTCTCTAATCCTCTCCTGCAGATGTCACACTGTTGCCTCCAAACAATACGACATCCTGCTCAGCCTTTGTCTCTCCCTCTGTATTTAATGTAAAGCGATACGTGGGTGGCAATTGCTGACAGCAGACCCTGTTAATTAATAGTTACATATAACAGGCCTACCTTACGCTATCGGTAGAGACCCTCAAATTACTGCTTTGAACTGTATTATAAAGGGAAACTTTCTTCAAACGCAGTAGCAAAAGCTGGGCTCAAAAACACTGAACAGCACAATGCCGCATGCATAGATTTTACTGATAATAACAGATTTATGGGTGTGCACATGTGTGCATGTGTGTACAGTACGTTAGATCTATCCTCCTACAGCCTGTATAAGACCAAAGGGCTGAAAGTTAATCAAAGGCACATTTCCATCCGCGGTGAAGACTGTAAACAAGAGCAGCTCACACACTTACATGCACATATACTATATATAAATTATTCATATAGTGTATGTCATTATCACATCATTTAATTTGATGTAAATTCTTTGGATTTTGACTTCCTCCCTGGTAGTATAACTCATAAACACATCTTTACAATCTCTAACTGAACCTCACAACCATCACATTATTTTCTTAATCTCTTCTTAATCAAAATGATCTGTAGTGCGAGAAATAGACTCAAAAGACTGGATCCAAACACAAGATAAAGGAGTGTGTTTTGCATCAGTGCTCACAATCAAGATCTCTTTTATTCCACCCCGTGCTTATGGCGAGCGTCTAGAGCCGGATCTGTGCTGAGGCCAGCTGTATACATGCACTTGTGCTCATATAAAAACACTCAGTTACACCTGCAAACAACAGACCTGCCGTCTGTGTGGCTGTTTCATCGAGCAAACGTCCCCGACACCTCAGTTTGTATGTCAAAGACACAGTGACGTATGAGAGGAGTTGGATTAATACTTTTTCATAAATTGTATTTAAGAAATGTATCCTTGAGCATTAGACCATGTACCCAATGAAACTACAATACTAGCAAAAGAACATTTGTTATTTAAATACAAAAAAGACAATAGCTACAGAAAAAAACAAACTAACCCAATCTGAAACCATATGTCCTTTATATATCTTGAGAACTCATCTGACCGACTTCACACTACTGCTGGGAATACGGTGCAATTTGGCCAGATGTGGCGCTATAAAAATAAACTTTATGTTTTGGTCTGTAACTTATGAACCTCAGAATAAAAAACAAAAATTCCTGGATTTTGTGGGTCCAGACGAATATATCTATATAAGCCACCAAGCCGGAAGTATAGTTATCTTTGTGGATTGTTGATGTTCCATACAGCTTTGCTATAGCTGGGCCTCAAGGTTAGCTCAAATGTTGTGGGCAGGGCTTATATTACAAAAAAAATCATATCTCCTGAACTCTTTGTGCTATTCGACCATATCTAACGTTTTTATCTATTCTTTTGTTATTATACTGTTTGATTTGCACCAACGTAACCAAAGCAAATTCCTAGTGTAAATCTCTTACACCTGGCAATAAACACAATTCTGATTCTGATTCTGATTCTGATTCTGATTCTGATTCTGATTCTGATTAGGTGGACATGTGTAGATATGATGTCTGAGTGACCGTGGCAAATGTGGTGCCATTTGGCCAATAGGTAGCTGTAGCAGCATCATCTAACTATAAAGGACGTATTCTCTGTCTGTCTGTTTATGTATGTATGACTGTCCTTCGCATATCTCGAGAACCGTTCATCCAATCAACTTCACACTTGGCGGGTGCAAGCAGCCACACCGCAGATCTCTACAACGCTGCAAACAGCACTTCTGGGTACCAAGCAATCGGCATGTTCCAGAAGGGCACACGCTATTAATGGGCCCTGCACTAGTTACCTTAAATTGTTAATCTGAACCATTAGGATGTAGTATAGAATGATAATGATGAGGCCAGAATCCACATATAATAATATTGAGGCCAGAATCTTTTTGTCCTAAGCTGAGTATATATGAAGTGGGTCAATATGCATCACTAGAACGATAAAACACAAACTTTCTGTTACATTAGTCTCCAACTCTGGTGTTGTTCCCATTTGTGGAGGAAAAAGAGGGGGTGTTGATCGTGTACGCACTGTTCATTCAGAGGTTAAGGGTGTCTTTAGAGAACCCATTTGGGGCTGGTGAGTCAGCACGACTGTCAGCCTCGCTGTTTCTCAGCTCCATCAGTGTGGCAGCGGGCAGGCGTCCGGTTGGCAGGGCAGCAGGACAGTGACAGGGGCGTCTGACAGGGAGCACAGACATGAGGCCAGGGAGGCAGAGGACAGTGCAGAGGGCTTGAGACCGGTCACATAACAACAGCATGAAATCTAGACCTTTCATCTATGTTAGACCAAAAAAACAACAGAGGATACTGCATGTATTGTGTATCAGGGGCACGGCAACACACAAAATGGTCATGTAATTAAGTCAGACTTACACTTAAAGTGACTCAAAGTTAGTAGAAAAGACTCAATTTCACTCATTCGCTGAAAACAATCTCAATGCAACAAACCCTGAGTGCGTTTTTCATCATCTCAGCTCTCCAACACTCATATAGCTCTTAACGAAAGTCCATCAGAGTTTTGACGGCAGACCGAGAATCAATCTCAGTGGGTGTGTGCGGAGCGTGGCCTTGGAAGCATCTGTTCTTTGAGCACTGGACCTGATCACAAAGCTATTATCTGTGAGAGTTAAGTCACATAAACCACAGAGAATCAACTGTCCTGCCCTGTGTGTCCTTAACTTTACAGCCAAAGCAGTCATTCACCTTGATATATCAAAACTAACTGATTTTAACAGCAAAAATAAAGATCCCCTCTAGTTTGGAAGCCAAAGGAAAAAGTGATGTAGGAGGCAAAACATGGTAGGAATACTAAATGTCTTTTTGACAGAATCTTGATTTATCTTTAATGTGACATTTGAACTTTTTCCCTCATGGGAATAACTGCATCATGCATAGACAGGGGAATAGGTCAGCCACAAGTAAACAAGACACCACAGACATAATTGATTTTGAGCATCAGTTTGAGCCAACAGATTGATCCCTGTGTTATTTAGAATCTGCAAAAAAAAAAATCCTATCCCATTCATAACATCAATGTCATGAAACAGTGCGGCTATTTGAGCACGCCTGTGGAAACCTACGTGTGCTGCTGCTGTTGTGAACAATAAGGAAGCCACAATCACCACGCCATTATGTTTTCTTTAGTGGCCCTTTTAGTGAAATCAGCTTACTTTCTGTGCAGCTCAATGGCGTTCCAGGAGCGACAATAGGCCTAAGTAAAAATTATTTTGTGATTCAGTTGACTCACATGTGATGAGATCCCATCTGTCCCACCTTTGTCAGTCTTCCCCCTCTTAACTTCCTGTCCCCAATCTCATTCAAGTATACAGAGACTCTGAATTAATCAGTCTTTATTATGAGTAGCCATCTTCAAACAATGTTGTTTCAGACATCCAGGTGCTATCTCAAGTCCTGAATATGCAGATGGATGATTTGATATTGTCCTGTTTTGTTAAAATTCAAAGAGCCGGAAGCTGCATTCTTAAAGGATACGGCTAGTGATATTCTGATTTTTTTTTTTTTTTTTTATAAACAAATCCCCATGAAAGGATGAGTGCAGTCCTTAGGGGTGTTGAGGGCTCATTTATTAAGATCTGGAACCCTGTCCTGGACTATATACCATCAGAGCTCAAACACACTCTGTTGAAAGGCCAATACCCTTCAGGGTGGAAGCAAATTATGCCTAGTGCCACGTAAAACATAAAATATATTTCTAGGATCACCGTTTACCATTCATGAGAGTCTGAGGACAATATACTTTACTCTATGAGATACTATCTGCTATTTTTATTGTCTTCTTTTTTTTTTTTTTTTTATGTATTTATTTTTATGTATGGGTATGTAGGTATATGTGTATGTATATGTAGGTATGTATGTGTATATATATATATATTTATTTTTACGGTCAGTTTAACCACTGTTATTTTATGTAAAATGTCCCTTTTCACCCATTTTTATAATTCATTTATTTTTATTTATTGGTTTTGGGGGAGGGTGGGGTGGTCTGACTGTATAGAATAACTGTTGAACATAACATTGCTGTGAGCCTTCTGTTCTGAAAATAATAAAAATATGTTGGAAAAAAAAAAAAAAAAATCCCATGAAAAGACTTAAACCAACAATGAGCTGATCCTACTAACAACACTTTTCCTGTGTAGCTCATAGACTGTAAAAGAAGGGGACGTAGTCACTGTGACATCACCCATTGGTTTGTGGACTGCCGTTTTGAAGCCTCGAGTTCAGCATTTTGGCCGTCAACTAGAAGTGGCATGAGAGGGTGGAGCTGAATGAGACATTTTTAAGCGACCAAAAATGTTATAATTAACTTTCATGAACTTCTGCATTGGCTTCACTTTTCGGACCCTGGAGTTGCCCACCGGTGTAGCCAAAGCCTGATATAGTTTATTCCTTTGAGCAATAGACTTCCATTGATGTCCAAAAACCATTAAAAGACAAGAATGAGCCACACTGTTGCCCTGGACGACATATTCCTTCATTAAAATGGGCCTTTCTATATTTTTCATCATTCCTACAGACAACGTTTCTCCCATTCTCCAGTTGGTGAGGTCCAATAACACCAGTGTTGCCGCGGGTTGTATTTTTTGTCCGTTGGTTGGGTAGACCTATTTTGCATGCATATTACATGAATAATATTTATAAATAAAAATCATAAAAAATAATTTATTTATATCCTACCAAACTGACTCAGCACATAGCCTACACACATGGACATGGGACACGTTGCACACCCACATACACACACACAACGTGCCTCATGCTCCCTGCCCGCCGCCTCTTGAACCTAAGTCTGCTAACGAAGCAAACAAGTTAACAACTAACAAATGCATATAAGTATGTAAGTAAAAACCATACATTCATGTGGTCCAGGTGGGGAGGATGAGGGAAAAGGGAAGAGAAAGTAAAAAGACAAAGCAACAGGTTAGTTGCAGTGAAATGGTCTACACGTTCTACAGTTTATTTTATTTATGATAATACTGTATGTAATTACAAAAGACCATTTTAGGACCCGGTGACAGAACGGTTCAGGGAAAACAGTTTTTAATGCTGGAACACTAAACATTTATGGTGTTATTTTGTAAATATTACAATACATTTGGCAATGGCAGTAATGCTGTTGGACTTTAAAAGCAGTGTATATGCAGGGGCATGTTTTGAATTAAGGTATGTGGCTGGTTTTACTGGCTGTTGGGCTGGTTTCCTCACACCTGATTAATAACGGCCATAGCAACCTTCTATGAACTGGTTCACCGGGGCAAATATATTGACTTAATGCAAGAGTTGAACATTTTGTCAAATGCACTTCCTCGATGAGAAGATCGACACACCACTCTCATATCTGTCAGTTCAACACGCTACAGTCAGCAGATGGTGAGCTTAGTTTAGCATAGCATAAAGAGTTGAAACAGGGGGAAACAGCTAGCATGGCTCTGTCTGAAGATAACAAAAACCTCCCTACCAGCACTTTCTCCATTAATGCATGTATATAGGTCCTGTTTGTGCATGTGTGTGTATTTCGGGTGTAACAATTCTGTGTGTATAAAATAACAGAGTGAACAAATTTAATTTCCCCTCGGGGATCAATAAAGTGCCTTTCTTCTTTCTTCTTCTTCTTCTAAAGCGCACTAATTAACACACTACATCTAGTTTGTTTAATCCGCACAAAAAACAAAGTGTAAAAACGGCAAGTTTTGGTTTTGCACGGGTTTGTGTGTGGGACTATTTTTTAGCCGTGAGTGAAGAGTCTGAGCTAGTTGCCTGGCAACTTTGCGGTGACTGCAAGACTACAGGAAGCCTCTGTGATCGGCCAGGACATGCTCCAAATGAGATACAGTTAATTAGTGAGTTAAGCTTACACAGCAATGCTTTGAGCTCAATGCTAATATCAGCATGCTAACATGCTCTCAATGACATTACTAACATGCTAATGTTTACCATGTTCACTACGTTAGTTTAGTGTGTTAGCACGCTAAAATGTTCTAATAAGCACCAAACACAAAGTACAACAGAGATTGACAGGAATGTCTTATTGCAGGTATTTGGTCATAAATTGAAGTACTGGACACATGAATTTTGACCTGATGATGGCGCTAGTTAGGGAGTCAAAGTTATTACAATTCATCCTGAGTGGGACATGCATGCATGTCCATCCAACATTTGTTGGTAACTTTAACTCAAAACCAAACCACAAATGTAAACCTTATCATTGTGCTAAAGGAAAAGCACCACAGGCTAGGGAAGATGGAAGGTATTGTAACAATGGACCAACGCATTGTTGGTATTGGTGGTTTCATGGGGTTTGTTGACAGTAAGAAAAATATAGAATAACACAACTTATCTGTTAAACAGGGAGTAAAGAGTGGTAGCCTTTACTGCAAACTCTTGTTAATGAGTCAAACCCATTTGTCTTATATCAAATTTCAAGAAAAATGTAGCAAATGCTCACTAATGACAATAAAAAGCTGAGCGTAAATACATTTTTCTGTAAATACATTTTTCCTCTACACATTTTGAAGCCGCTGGGCAGGAAAACAACACATTGAATGTCTTTATATTTATAATATAATGTTTCACTCTGGGGAGAACGGCTTCGGTTAAAGCAGCGTGGCACTTCTGATGAATGCGTGCCCGTCCTTCCTGCGTCTGTCTTCTGAGGCTGCACAACTCTGTCAGCATCTTACGGAGCTGTGACAAGAGTTCAATCACAACAAAACACGATTGTCTGCCCCTTAGATCAACTGTTTTCAGTCTGACCTTTACAACCAGAGAGAACAGTGTGTATCTTCATCCATGCCTGCGGACAATTAGGTTGGAGGAACAGATCACTCTGTCAGTGCTGCTATTTACTGTAAACAACGGCTGTGTTGTCGTCCCAGGAGACCACAGACTTGTCTGGTGTCGGAGTGATACAATATGGTCCAAATTCAGATGAAATGACAATAGCAAATGAAATGACAGCCAGCCTAAACTGAACACAACCTCATTAGTAAAAATAAAGCAGGAGAACAATAGTTGTGACCTAATGGGTTGTACTTTCAGTTGACCCTAACGTCATGAAAAAAATGTTATTAGTACTGATACAGGCAGATCTCCCTGGGTAGTGACAGCAAATCGAGACGTGGAGTATTGTTTTCCGGCTACAGCCTCACCAGAACTGACAGAGCAGACAGCACCTTCCCCTCCACTGTCTCCTGGGAATAGGTCAATAGGGAGAATCACCACCTGCTGCTGCAGTCAGATATCTGAGGGGGTTCCTCTTTGATTCAACTAACTAGGTGGTCTTTCTGAGCACAAGACACCCTGAACAGTATATGCAAATTCTTTTATGCTTTCAGTTTACTTTTTATGTACTTTAGAGAGATACACTTAACAAAATTATACTTAATTTATACTTGGCTTACATCGACAAGTACAAAGAAAGTCAAAGTATACTTGGCTTATACTGAAAAGTTTACAGAAAAGTATATTTGGCTAAGTACTATAAGTTCACTTAGAGAAAACGTACAAGTATACTTGCAGTAAAAACTATTAACCTAGTAGTTTATGGAGTGTATAGTTTAAACGGTACTTTCATAAACTAAAAAGTGGGCTACGAGTATATAACTAGTAAACTAACAGTATATATATATATATATATATATAGATATATATATATAAGTTCACTTGTGTAGTTCACATTATCGCTGCAGTACAAAATACAACTCGGATGTAAACTTACTAATTTACTACTCTTACATTTAAAGTATACCTAAAAGTCTACTTTTATAAACTAAAAATTGGGACAATTTAGGCCCAAGAAGAATTCAAGTTGTGCACTTACAAGTATACTACTAGTACATTGATATTAGTATACTTATTGCATAAAATATACTTGGGATTATACTTGAACTATACTTAAGTTTACTTCATTAAATAAACTTGAAGTATACTTATTTTTTTTAATGGTATGCTAAAAAGCAAAACACCACTTGACATTAATTCTGTTTTGAATCAATGGTCCAGTTTTTTTCCATCAAGTGAGATAAGATTTCACATGAGACAGAGTAGAACTTCGAGAGAACACTACTTCGATTGGTTCCACATGGGAGCCTTTTCTTGGCGGTCCCAGGGCAATTTCTGATTGTCTGTCATTCTTCAGCTAACCTGACATGAGTCATCTTTGTCCTCTATGCGTGATGTAAACTGGGGATACATCTTTCACCTATTACTGATTCGGTGACGGAGGGAGGGGGGAGGGTTCTCAGATCTTGGATCTATGTGTTGCTCATCAAGCTCATCAATCGCGCCGCCTCTCACATCGATCACCGTAGAAGACATAAATAGCTGCTCGCACTCGCTGCTCTACAAATACACAATCAGGCAGTCCTTAGCATGCCTCCCTAAAGTCCACCTTCTGACTGAGAGCTCAAAAAAGCCACAAAAACAAGTGTGATGGCGTGTGCTTGTGTTTGTTTGCTTGTTAGAAAGACAGAACAAGGTGGGAAAAGAAGGAAATTAATGTTCTGTTATACAGTACAGATAAACACATCATTTTTGCCACAGTCTGTATACAAATAACAATAACATGACTGTAAAGTTTTGTTTACTTTCAGGCTTCATCTTTTGTGCCAAGTCAGTTCTCAAGTCAGTCAATACAAGTCCAAGTTACGTCTTGTCAAAGGAAGCATCAAGCCACACGTCTTCATAAGCAAATTGCAAGTCAATTGCAAATCTTGTAATTGTTAGTAGGATCAGAGAGCCGGGAGCCACCACTTGCTAACGCAAATTCAAAGTACAGTTGCCCGCTGGCAGACGCAGCGGTAACAACTCACTGTCTGAAACCACCTTAAAGTCTACATCTCTGCTCTGCTAGGTCTGTTTTACTGTGTGGTTTCACAGGATTCGTTTTCCAACCTTTTCTCACTGCTATTTCATCAAGTAATGTACCCATCCATTATTATTTACCAAGTGTTACTGTTTAAGCATCCCAGGTAGGTAATACGTGACACTCACATAACTCTTTTTGTTGGTTTTTCCAGTTAGGATGAGTACAGACTTGTATACTAGGCACTGTTATTTATTTTTCAATCATCAAGAAGTGATTGGTGTAATTCTTCCTCTGGTCTCCTAAGTACGTCTATAAGCTCCAGCATGGCCAAACTTGTGCTGCCCATGAACTCATGCACACCTCTCTCCTCACCAATATATCACACTATTATTTGGATTTGAATTACACTGCCTCACTGCTTCAAACCAATCAGCTCTCTCCTTGCAGGACAGACACCTGCGGTGTCCAACATTGTACTTGTAGTAACTGAGCATGGAGACAAGCTTTACGTAAAGTCTACAGCTTTAATCTCGTTGTCCTTTATGATTCATGTTACTATGTAACAATAAATGTTTAACCCATTGGTGTCCGCAACTGAAACTTTTAATTTTGAAATTTCCTCGGTTAAACAGTTTGGCTGAAAAGTGAGTTTTTCTTATCATACTATATCTAGTATTTGGGCACATGGGAATACTGTTTTTGCAATGGACTCTATTATATTTTAGGAAAAAACAGTAGTCCCATGTGCCCAAATACTAGATATAGTTTGAAGAAAATGCCTGTTTCTCAGAAACTACAAAGAGCACAATCAAGTATTTAGTATCTATGAAATAGTATTTGTTTTTCAAAGATATTTACACATATGCAGTGTACAAAAAAATCATTTGGAAAACATTTAATAAACACAATGTTAGCATTTTCCTAATTTTTCAAAAATCCTGACTTTGACTATTAATAAAATTGTGATTTTTCCTTTGAACTAAAAATGTTATATATATATATATATATATATATATATATATATAGATAGATAGATAGATAGATAGATAGATAGATAGATAGATGGTAACTTTATTGATCCTGAGGGAAATTCAAGTTTCCAGCATCACAGTTAGTGAAAACATATTAGTAAAAAGACACTAGTAGGTAATACAAAGTATAAAAAAATATACCATATATAAAAATACCAGGAGATGAAGAAACTGTTAAAAATGAATAAAATGAATATAGTGCATGGTAACAACTGAGATACAGGACTATTAAAAATGTGAATATAGTGCAAAAAGTGATATGGTGCTGGATCATAAAATATAGGAGCTATAAGGACCAGGAGAATAATTAGATACTATTAGATACTTGCAAAAGTATGTATGTGCCAAATTTCAAGACTATGGACCAATCAGAAAAAATGTTGTGGCATTTTTCCTCATCATACTAAATATAGTCTTTGGGCACAAATGGGTTAAGTGAAATCAAATTCAGTACGCCTCCCTGTGCAGGTATTGTGGGCGCATTTAACCAGGAGGAGAACCTGGGATAGACCCAGGGATTATGTATCCCAGCTGGTTTAGGAACATTTTGGGATTTTCTAGGAAGAGCTGAAGGATGTGGGCAGGGTGAGGGACGTGTGGGGTACGTTGCATAGCCTATTACCATGGCAACCAGACCTGAATAAGCGTCAGAAAATGGATGTATAGTGATAGTAGCAGTAAGAGTAACAATAGTGGGAGTAGTACTAGACGTAGTAGAAGTAGTAATAATAGTAGCACAACTTGTTGTTTAAAATAACAAGGACTGATTTGATTTAGCTCTCCATTTTATTGGCTCATTTCACCTGAACATCCAGCTCATTTCACCAACATGCTGACAGAAAACAGACAGATGATTATATGACAATAACAGCTGCAGCTCCCAGACATATACTTTCTTACATTTCTTGAAACAGAAAATTTTTAAAAGGCTCACTGTGTTTCTAACATAGTTTTCAGAGTCTGTGCAATAAATAACTGCTCCATCCTGTGCAGGAGAAGATGATGGTGAGGAAGATTACCCAATTTGCATGTTGTGGCATTTACATTTGGTGATAAATATACTTTTAATATGCTTTGCAGCTGCCTACCATTCCTCCCTATTAGATTAACTAAGCTGAAGGATGTTCAGAGAGGGATGCTAGAGAAGGATTCTGTGCGTGTCTGTGATCCCTCCTGGTTACCTACACAAGATGGATGGTTTTAAGTGACGGCCAAACCCCTCACAGCTACAGCTTTCTACATGTGCTGATAGTGATACACCAGTAGCACATCACTATCCTGTTACATCCTCACACATTCCCACACAGCCACGGAGGACCACAAAAGGCTGAAAAATACGGATCGGAACGGAATACGGAGAGAAAATATTCTGAGGCTAGTAATTTAGTGCTTTACAGTTCGAAAGTATAAACCTCTATAATATCTGGAACTCCGAAGTTAGATATTAAGTACAGAGAGTGACTAAAAACACTGAAACCTGAACTAACAAATGAGAGTATAAATGCCAGGTCAGAGCACTATGGTTATATATTTTTCTAAAGCAAACAAAATAGAAACAAAATATTAGACAAGATAATTTGCAGGTCTCAGAAATCATGTCTGTCTATACTGGTTTTAAACCATAGACTGTATATAAGAAGTGGACGTAGTCGCCGTGACGTCACCCATTGGTTTGTGGACTGCCGTTTTGAAGCCTTGAGTTCAGCGTTTTTGGCCATCGCCATCTTGGTTTTTTGCAACCAGAAGTGACACGAGAGGGTGGAGCTAAGTATAACCGAATGCAAGACATTTTTAGGTGACCAAAAAGGTTATAAATAACTTTCATGAACGGAATACACATTATGAAAGGCTTAAAGATGTAATACGAAAACATGGACAACTCCCAGACCGGACAACGCCGTGGTAGCTACCTGTCAATCACAAGGTAGCCACGCCCTAAATAATACCCTGCTTTATGGTCTATTTGACTAAATGGGACCATAATTTACTAAATGAACATCATGCTGTATTGAAGAAGACTTGAAACTAGCGATTGAGACCATAAACTCATGTTTACAATGTTTACTGAGGTAATAAATCAATTGAGAAGTAGGGTCATTTTCTCATAGACTTCTATACAATCAGACTTCTTGTTGCAACCAGAGGAGTCGCCCCCTGCTGGCTATTAGAAATAATGCAAGTTTAAGTCCCTTCTGCATTGGCTTCACTTCTCAGACCCAGAGGTTGCCCACTGTTTTAAACCTGCAATAACAGATTCTTTGGCCACTTGGGGGCAGCAGAAACCAGTAGTGGACTTTAAGCCAACTTCACACTACACAACTTGCTGTCTTGTAATTGTGAGTCTTGAAGTCGTTGTGGTTTTCACACTACATGACTGATCGGCGACAGTACAAGATCTTTCACCAGGAGCAATGAGTATGTCTGGTCTCCAAACTACGTTTTGTCACGAAAACACGTGAGAAGTGATGCGAGAAGTGACACAATAAATGACATAAAAGTATGCACATAGTCATGCTTGGTGATATATTGTTGGCACACGTGTTCACAAAATAGCCTGTTTCCACATATCTTTATTATTTATCTGTTTTCCTCTACGTGTAACAACAACTCTGTATCATTAAACAGAAAGAGAAGTACCCCAAATATTGTACTTAAGTACAGTAGAGTATTTAGTTACTTCCCACTACTGGCAGAAACAAACTTTAAACACAACACTGACATAATATCACCAAGCTTATATGGATATAACTTGTGAGCAGATATGGAGCAACATTCATTTAGAGCTGTGTTACTGGTCAGCTGATGAATGTAAGTCCAATATTTACTTTCCTTTTAGCTCTGTTTTTGGGAAATAAGTGTATCTTTAACTGCTGTTTGTAGTAACTAGCTAGTTGCCAACTGCCATTTGGTAGCAGTCTGACTTTTTCACTGAAAACAGCTGCCTGCTGCGGCCAAAACAACGCTATGAGAGCAGTGAGAGTGAACCAGAACACTGAAGTTGCGGGCCGGAAAACCAAAAGAATGAGCTGAAAGAACAAAGCTCTGTATAACTGAGAGGAACCACAGAGTTGGCTGATAATTCTCAGTGGGTTCATCACTACGAGCGTGATGGGTTGAAATCATCTTTTTTCCACTTGTTTTAAGAAAATTGCAGTTTTAGGACTCAATTATAGACAAAATGGCTCGATAAGATGGGGATTTTTTCTGCAGTGCTCTGATTATGGACTCTTTATAGAACTTTTTTTCCTCCTTGAAATATTTTCCCTTTCATCACTCCAGAGGGAATGAAATATTTAAAACCTCACATCTGCCATTTCAGCCGGTCGTGAGATTGAGAGATCGGCTCAATCTAGCACGATTACGGCCGGTCCCAGACACTAGCTGACGGTGATGGAGGGCTGCGAAGACGAGGGAGGACAGACAAGGAGGGAGAGAGAGGCAGCGTGATGATAAGTGAGTTGTAGCATGTGATAGTAGTGCACTAATCACCGTCTCCGGCTGAAGAAACACACGGGCGCCTCGCAGGTTATTGAGAGATAATGGGATTCTCAGGGCAACAGACACACAGCTAAAGACAGAGATGAAATTTGAGAATAAATAAATGCAAAATACTGTCTCCCTCTCTGCTGTGTGTGTTTGTGTCTGTGTGTGTGTATATTATGACTCATACCAACTGCTCTGGGTGATGAAAAATTAGGAAATAAGGCATTAGTCAATACGGGAACAGAAACAAACCCAGCTTTCAGAGTCTGACTACTGATTTTAGAATCCTGGGCACAAAAAACATCACAGGAGGACTTTTCTGATATCTAATGGCACTCACGACCGCTACTTTCTGGATTTGGCACTTGTGAGAAAAGATTAAAATTTTTGTAAATATGCATGTGAAGCCTAAATAGGCTAAATGTGAATATCCTACTGTGAGAAGAGGATGGACGATATGGAAAATATTTTTTTGACCTTGAATACCTTTATATTGAGACTACTGTATATTGTAGGGTTGACAGTTGATGCTTTCACAAAATATTTACAAAATATGATTTTTGATAAATAATAATCAGTAATGTGGATATATGACTAAGTAGGTAACGGCAAATAATAGAAAAGCTAGAACAGTCTGGTAAGTCTAGAAAATGACATGACTTGACTGTAATGTAGCCTATAAAACCAGGAAAAGACAACACATATGCTATAGTACAATATCCTTACTCTAGATTTATCCATAGATTGTATAAGAAGTGGACGTTGTCACTGTGACATCACTCATTTTGGCCGTCGCCATCTTGGCTTTTGGCTGTCGCCATGTTGTTTTTTTGTAACCAGAAGTGACGCGAGAGGGTGGAGCTGAATGAGACATTTTTAAGCGACCAAAAATGTTATAATTAACTTTCATGAACTGAAAACACACTGTGAAAGAGTTAAAGATGTAAGACGAAAACACGGACAACTCCCAGACCGGACAACGCCCTAAAGCATACCCTGCTTTATGGTCTATTTGGCTCGTTTTCTCATAGACTTTTATACAATCTGACTTCTTTTTGCAACCAGAGGAGTCGCCCCCTGCTGGCCATTAGAAATAATGCAAGTTTAAGGCACTTCTGCATAGGCTTCACTTTTCAGAACCGTAGTTGCCCACTGGATTTATCACATCCTTGACATCATGCCATGGATTGCAGGGTTAGTTGTATGGGATCACTTATGTCCAGCTTTTTTGCAGCGGCAGTGTGCAGGACCGTCCCCACTGTGATGGATCATGGTCTTGTGACAGTGTTGTTATTTTTATAAACAGCTGCAGGGGGCTCCAGTAAAATCACCCACTGTGTGAGCCCTTTAAGAACCCATTTTGATATTTACTTTGAGTATATATTGCCCAGATGCAAATTGCCCCCCATCCCTCATCCCCTCCTTTCTCATCATTTGAATTCTCTAGACACCCACTAAGCACTGCAGGTCAAAGACTATAAAGGGTAAACACTCACCTCAGGTTCACCTCACATTCTTCTGTGTAGTAATTTATCAACAAAAAGATATCACATAAAGTCTACTGTATGATTTGTCTTTTAAATATCCCCCAAAACGTGTATTGAAAGAGAAACAGAAGTAAGAAATTCATTCCAAACAAATCATGCACCGCCATGAACGAGAACATTTGAATGAATATTTCATCTGGAAAGAATCACTACTGAGAAGCTTTTCCTTGCATAATATTAACATGCAAGACAAAGCCAACAAGCTGGCCATTAAAGCTGAGTCTGTCTTCCTGACCTGTGACACATTCCCGCTCCACACACACACACACACACACACACACACACACACTTCCAGCCAGCCGTCTCCACCAGCGCACCCTGTAAGCTGTCACTCTTTCCCCTGCCGCAGTGACCCCTGTCAGGCCTGTGTCACTTTTGGGGGGACAGGGTTATCACGCCATCCATACGCACTCACTTTTGCCATTTGTTTATTTATTTGCTTGCGTCGCTTCGTTTCCCGGTGTCTGCCTTCTTCCTGTCCGTCTTCTACGCTACACTTCCTTCACGCCCCTCCGATGTCTTGTCTCTTAACTCGCCACCTCTGGCTGTTTTGCCCTGAAGTGTCCTTGAACACAGAGGTGTCGACAGATCCACTCTACACTTTCTTTCAGTGAGTTTCGCTGAACTTTGTGAAGACTTTTTTTATTGAATCTCTTTTTCTGAACTCATCTGTTTTTTTGTAACCAAAACATCCTTCATCCCAAGCACTGAGAGAAACACTAGAGAATTATTAAGCAGTAAGTCATGAGAGGATGTGTCTGCTCAGAGGCATTGTTCACCACGGTGGCTTACTGCAGTTTTTGAACAGTAAAAACTTCATGATAACTAAACCCACCTACTACCCACAGATATGATAATTGATTGTAGAAGACATGCCCACACACATGAAGTCATATCCATAAAGAGTCAGACAGTGGAATGTGTGCAAACTAGGACTGTCAATCGATTCAAATATTTAATCATAATTAATCGCAAGTAATCGCACATTTTGTATCTGCACAAAATGTACCTTAAAGGGAGATTTGTCAAGTATTTAATACTCCTATCAACATGGGATTGGAAAAATACGCTTGCTTTAAGCAAATGTATGTATATATTTATTATTGGAAATCAATTAACAACAGAAAACAATGACAAATATTGTCCAGAAACCCTCACAGGTACTGCATTTAGCATAAAAAATATGCTCAAATCATAACATGGCAAACTCAAACCCAACAGGCAACAACAGCTGTCAGTGTGTCAGTGTGCTGACTTGACTATGACTCACCCCAAACGGCATGTGATTATCATAAAGTGGGCATGTCCGTAAAGGGGAGACTCATGGGTACCCACAGAACCCATTTTCATTCACATATCTTGAGGTCAGAGGTCAAGGGACCCCTTTGAGTTTGGAGCGTTATTTAACCTCCTTTGCGACACACTAGTAGGCCAGTGTACCAATGGATTCCTAAGGTTTTCTAGTTTCATATGATGCCAGTATCTTCACTCCAGCTTCAAAACTGCGCCCGCTACAACCTACGGAAGATCGATTGCGTTAAGGCGTTAAAGAAATTGGTGGTGTTTAAACGAATTTGCGTTATATCACAAATATCAAGTTAACTTTTTGAACTTATATATATCTCGGAACAATTACTGACTCAAAGTGGAACTTTGAAGCTAATTGTGAAGCCGTGTGCAAAAAGGGGCGCCGGCGTCTGTTTTGCTTGAGGAAACTGGTCTATTTCCACATTGTGTGCTTTTATTGAATAAATCTTGTCTTTTTCTTTGGTGTCATGGTTTGGAAACTTATCTTTAAAGAAGAGAAATTCTCTGAATCAGATTGTAAAATGGTCGAGCAGGCTGATTGGTGAGTCACATCTTAACCCAGGGTCTCTGTACACCAGACAGTTACAGCGGCTAACCGGCTCCATTTTAAATGATGACTCCCACCCTCCCACCCTTTGCACAGTGAATTTCAGCTTCTTCCTTCTAGACGGAGGTTTATTGTCCCAATGTGTAGAGCAAAGTAGTATAAAAATAGCTTTGTTCACTCAGATGAACAAGTTGTAGCAACACTGTACAGATGCTATAGAAGCAACGCTTGCTTATTTATTTATTTATTCATATTTATTCATTGTATTTTAGTGGTTTTAGTGATCAGTGGAGCCTTGAGTATTTTTATCACGTTTGTCTATTGTCTGTGTTTGTAAAATGTGTGTGTCACCATGGGTACAAATAAATTAACCTGAACCTACCACATCATTGTTCATTTAAACCTGCTATAATAAATAATTTTATATTAACAACGGGTCAGGTGACTATATGTAATGTGATAGATCAAGATCACTCTTGGTTATGAAGCCACTGATAATTATCACGACTTTGCGGTTCCCATCAGCTCAGCAGAGCGTTTGAGCATCTTTCAGCTCATTGAAAGATCATGGTTTTAGTTCAAATAAGTACTTCTTTCCTTTTTCTGTCTGACCCAGAGTCAAACAACGTAGACCATGATCACGATCATTCCCTAACCTGAATGAACAGCTTTCTCCCATGTTAAACATTTCGTTAAACCATCCAGCCACCCAGACTGCCTCCCTAAACGCAGACTTTTGTCGCTCTATAACAGTGGTCCTTAAACTTTGTCTTTTTGTCCCTGTCAAATATCTGTCCATTCTGTAAACCTACAGATTCTGTCTGAATGAACACTGCTGCTACCATGGATGTATATTTGTTTACTTTTCCGCATGAAAAAGATTCCGATGTCAAAACATGAATCCACCAGCAGGTAGCTCTTTTCAGAGAAAAACCTCTTAAAACCCACTGTACACTACCTGGTCAGCACCAAATGACAGACAGGCAAAGCTAGCAACTAACTACCACTAACTACTTTGGTTGCTAAAAGGAGAGTTAATATTGGACATAACAGAAACACAACTCCAAATGAATGATCATGTTGCTCCTTTTCTGCTGAATGTGTAAATAAGCAACTGTTTGCTAACACATTCACCACATCAACTTTATAAAGTTAGCACAAAAACAACTGTTAATTCAGGTTTAAATATCAACAATGTCTGTGACGAGGACCAGACAGGTCTGTTTTACAGGATTTAGCTCATCTGCAGCACATTTTTTTTACCCTCGTCCTTCTTCAGTGAGTCACAAAAAATACACATCATGAACCAAATTCAGATCACATTGAGGAAATCCCAGTCAACACCTGACTGATATTGAATGTGAATGATGTCACTGGAGATGAATTTAGCCAGGATACAATAATGTAAATTCTTTGTCTTATTTTTGTTGCTGCGTGGGAACCAGTTTGCTCTCTGGAAACATTAAAGTTTCATCTGCAGTCAATTATCTAAACATGCACCATCTCATCATCTGTCTAGTTCACTGGTTGTGTGTGTGTGTGTGTGTGTGTGTGATGTTCATGGTGCTATTATACCGCGGTGGGTTTCTTTTTTCTTTGAAGGCTTTTTTTCACCACAACTGCCTTTGACTTTCCAGCACTGAGAGAGCGAGGATTACACTGAACGCTGCAGGGATCATTAAGCGGCAAGTTACCGAGGAAAATGTTTCAGTCTCATGAGCGGCACACTGGGGAGACAGTCGGACTTGCTTTGTGATACAGGCTTGAGATCCTGTTGCCTTAGTGTTTGTGTTACCTGGCTTCACTGGGACTTACATTTCTGATCCTGGTTAACAGGTATCACAAAGCCGGTTATCAACTGGCTCTGTCAACTCTGGGTTTTCGGATCAGTATAACGCGGTTGCTCGGTCAGTCATGTTTTTTAGTTTGAAAAAAAAAGCCTAGAATTCATGGAAAATAAATCCTACTTAACATAATCCAGAACTAGTGTGCTTTATGCAACGGATGGATTTAGACATCTATCTGTAGTCTGGCTATTAATTTGATCTAAACCACAGTCAAAGTCTATCTTATTGTAACCTGCTCCAGATGAGTACAGCATTAATGTGGGTACATATACAGGATGACATGCTCTGCAGAAACTTCCTTCACACACTGAAGAAGTTCACCAAGACTTTAAAAAGATATATAATTAACACCAGCGAGAGTAAACAGAGGACGGAGGCTAATGAGTCTTATTATTTTCTCCCACCGCACAGGGTGTATACTTAACCTGTCCTCTTCCTCAGTACATGAGGTACATAATCCTGACCGGAATACTAATTGTTATGATTTCCCACCTCTGAAAGACTCTGATAGCGAGCTTTGCTTTTTTTGTGCAGCATGAGGGAGAGTCAATCAAGAGAAAGGAGGGCGTATTGTAATCACAGCGTTAAAGCGATAAAGCTAAACCTAAATGCTGCTACACCTGCAGAAATCATTCCATCTGCTTAAATTGTTCTACATCTTCAGTATCAGGACGCCATGTTTACCGAATAGATTCAAAAGATTTTTCTTAGCTCGTTCCGGCCTTTTAAAACTGCTTAATATCCAACAAACATACATTCTCTTGGTCGATTAATTGGTTCCTTTGAGCGTATCGTTACACATTTGGCCTAATAGGAAGGAAGGGACATACATGATGGATGAAAGGAGGTGGATTCACATACAGATCAGATGTGTCTTAATTGTGCTGGCTGTCACTTTCTGAGTTCATTTGAAGCAACGCAGGGCAGAAAGAAATCACAACCAGACAGAAAGGTTTTTAGGCTCACGGGGGAATTATTCTTCCTCCTTCACACTGTAATTGAGTTTAACCCTCATCCTACCAATCGAGAAGTATACTTTTTGTCATATCTCACAGGTGCTTTATTCTATCATTCCAATTTTTCAATCAATTTTTTGCTAATAACTTCATATCATTGGTTCCTGTTTCTGTTTTAATTACTGCATTTTAAAATACCAATGTATGTAGTAAAAGCACCCGATTGCGCCCTATGCAGTTAAAATAGATCAAATAGAATAGATGGATAACATGTTTGCCATGGGTTCTAATTTAAAGTACACACTATCTAGGGGCAGTCATTTTGAAGGACACAGAAACAGACTTCCTCATATGCTCTGTCTATATACGTTTTACACAATATGCAAGTTAACTGTAACTTTCCTAAAATAATAATAATCTGTTTTTTTTTCCTTCAGATGACATTAATTACATAACTAATAGTGTGTAGAGAAAAAACAAATTATAACACTCTATATTTACAAAAATATTTATGCATTTTTATCTGCACTAAAATGTTAATACTCAAACCTCACCTTTTGTGACAATATTGATCCAATTCCATTTTCATTTCAACATCAGAGAGAAACGTTTGCTACGTTTCCTCACAAAGGAAAATCAGACATATTATACTATAGACCATTTCACAGTTATAAAGGTAAACACTCCAAATGTGTCCCAGTTTATTTCCTGTTGCAGTGTATGTGAACGACAAGCTGCCAGGAAGTAAATATGGACCCAAGCTGTTGCCTAGCAATGCAATTCCATTGAAACGGTCTATAGCCAAAGATTTATGATACTATTCAATATAAATCTGTCATAAAGCACACTGTGCCTCGTGTTTTTTCACCGTGATACTGAAGTTTTTGACTGCAGGCTCTGCAGGAATCTAAAACCCGCTTAGGTATTTGACATGACAGCATGTTGAAAGCGAGTAATTATAGCATTACACGGCCAATTCAATTCACGCCGAACTTCCCCACTGACTGAGTGTGAGTATGAAGGAGTTCCTCCAGACGGTGGAGTGATTTTACTCTGCATAGTGATAGACCTACAGATAGATTCAAACAGGTAGTTTGGTTCGAGAAGTCTCATACTCTAGTTCAGTGGTGCTCAACAACATATGGTTAATGAGGGCCAAATCTCCTAAAAATTACTTATTTTCCAGACAGTTACGTCCACAGCTACTGTTGCCAACAGTTTAATTGAGAATTTCTTTGAAAGTAACCTGCCAACTGTCTGTAAAAAGGCGTGTGCACCAGTACTCATGACCGAGACCAGCTCAGTCATAACACTCAAGTGAACTCATCAAACACCACTGACCTGACGTCCAGCTGAGACCAACGCCGTGCATTTACATCCACTTTCGTGTGATCCATGTGTGTTTCTTTGGATAGTGACACACTTCTTTCTGCGTAATAAAAGACAGTTGGAGACAGATGTTAGACAGCAGACATCTGCATCGTTAAACCTCAGCAAAATCACATCAGAGAGATCTCCAGAGATGGAGAGAGAACACAATAATGAAAAAAGGGTTGTTCTATGTTGTTTGAATTCTTCTTCTTCATGGTTTATTTAATAGGGACCAATACAATGTTCATAGGCAACTTAAAAACAGCTATCTGATGCAAGTATCATAGTGCTTATAGCGGATGCCAATTTGCAACACCTGTCCCTAGAATTAGAGCTTTTTCACAGCAGACATTTTGGCTTGTCATAAAAGCAGCAGGTGTAACTGATGACATTAAAAACGGCCGCACTTGGGACACTTGATGGAACTGAGCGAAATTAGTTTCACCTGTTTTTCCTACTATGAAAAGTCAAAATGTCTGCTGTGCAAATGTTCTATTGTCATGATTGGGTTTTTGTTTATTACACAACCATTCTTCACCTGCAGAGATACTGCAGCTGAACTAGTCATTAACCCCATATAACCACATTTTAACAGTGGTGGAAGAAGTCCTTTACTTAAGTAAAAGTATCAGTGTCACATTGTAAAAAAAATTCTCCATCATAACCATGACAAGGAAAAAACAGCAAATTCTCACATTCGAGAAGCAGAAACGTTACAATATGATCTAGAGCTGTAACGAGTAATCTATTAAATGAATTGCTAACTATTTTGATAATCAAATAATCAGTTTGAGTAATTTATAAATAGTAGCATTTAAGTAATTAATAAAAAAAAGTAAAAAAATAAATAAATAACGAAAGTCAAAATTCACTGATTCAAGCTTCTTAATGTGAATATTCTCTGGTGTCTTTACTCCTTTACAACAGTAAACTGAATATCTTTGAGTTGTGGACAAAACAAGACATTTGAGACATTTTTCTTTTTATAGACCAAACAAATAATCGAGAATATAATCAACAGATTAATCGACAATGAAAATAATCTATAGTTGCAGCCCTAATATGATCAATCAATTATCAAACAATTGTGGATAGATTTTCTGGTAATTGAATAATAGATCATCCAACCATTTACGTTCTAATTGTGTATACCCAGTAACTCCAGCTGTCAGGTAAATGTAATGCAGTAAAAAGTACAGTGTTGTAGTGGAGTAGAAGTATAAAGTACAAGAAAATGGAAATATCCAAGTATAAGTATATGTTAATTTGTATTTAAACAGTACTTGAGTAAATGTACTGTTACTTTTCATCACTGAATTTGACAAATTGCATTAATAAGCATTAAAACTGGCTCCAGAGGTCACCACATATCGGTTGCTTTATAATTTAACATACCAAGTCAAAATCCCTAAAGCTCCCACTCCATGTAAAACTGGTTAGATGAGCCTCTGATTCATTCAGCCGTGTTGCATCGTGACCAGAAAGTGCATTATTTGTGCTCAGAAGAACCAGATGGATTCAGCTCTTCCCTCCTGAGTCCTGGGACCTGAGGGGATTTATGAAAAATAGGAATGCATCTCTCTGCAGCCCTTATACTGGCGCCCCATTGGAGACGTCCAGATGTTTTGTTAAGATATATTCAGAAGATTTATATTGTCTGATTTGTCTTTGTGTTCGGCTTAACTCCTGTGCTTGTTGTATGCATGTCAGTGCCCTATAGATGATAGGGTGTACTGTCCTAGACCTCTAACAATTTATCATGATTCATTTTTATTTATTTTATTTTATTTATTTATATCTATTTTTGTACACTTGCTTTTTTTGAGTGCCCTCTGGGTATTGTCATGGGTGGGGGTGGGTGGGATATCTATCAGTCCAAACATGTTTGTGCAATGGATTGTCAGAGTTGTATTAACAAAATTCAGAAATAAACTCTGTTTAAAAAAAAAAAAAAATGAATAAATGAAATATTTATCAACTCCAAATTAAAGATTATTCAACTTGGATTCGAAAATTTAGGATGAATAAATGATTTGTGACGTCAAACATTCACAATAAAAAAGTACAGTGTTTTGTTAAGATACTCAGATGATTTATGTTGCCTGAGTGGCAAACAGCAATAAGACAGAATAGAAGCCTATTGTATGGAGACTCATACTCAATATATTAAAAAAATGAATAAATTAAATATTTATCAACACCAAATTAAAGATTATTCAACTTGGATTAGAAAACTTAGTATGAATAAATGATTTGTGTGGTCAACAATTCACAATTTGTACGACTGAATTGGTCTCATCCAGTCATCTCCAGTGTTATCTTGAGCGTTTATTTGTTTTTCAAATGACATGATTGGGCAGAGATGGTTCTCCACATCCAGTTGCGCACGACTTGGTGACATCAGCGTGGACGAGGGATCCTGAGAAATGACTCCAGCGTTGGTGTGACGACAGTGACCGCTGAGTATAAAGGCTGAGACTTGGAAGTTATCTGCTCATACCTCCAGACTTGGTCTTTACTTGGTCACCAACCTGCTGCGCGAGGCTGAGAGCATCTACCCATCAGCACTGCGCGCGCTCAACAGACACTTTGGACACTTCCCAGGTGAGTCTGGCGCACTTCAGAAAATATGTCTATCTTTTGTGTTGGTGCAACTGCTTCATCATATCTGAAGAGGTCTAATATATTAGGCCTTATTCAAATTTATTTCGTAGGTTTTTAGACGTTCAGTTTACATCTTTTCTTTCTGTAAAACAGGTTTAAAATGCTACTGCAGTGAAATTAATCCATTTTTTTCTCCTCTGCAGATTGACTTGTTTTAGAATTTTATAAGAACTTGTAACTGGACAGTTTTATTTTATTTTTATTTTTCTATACTTTATTTTTTTCAAGGCTGTTTTCATATATGCAATCCATTGTTTGTAATTACAACAGTCTATAAACCAACTTTTAAGTAGATGAGCTTTACAGACAAACCCATCAAGTACACTAGAGAGAAAACGACCTCAACATTCAAAACCAAAACAAAACCAAGAAAAGAAATAACAATAATAATAATGACAAAAAGAAAGAGTAGAGTTAAAAAAACAACAACAACAACAACAAAGCAAACAAAAAACTGGACAGTTTTAAAGAAAATTGCTTTTAAGAAGTTGAAACAAGTTGCACTGGACAAATTATCTCTGTGACTGACTGTTTTTGCAGAAAAGTAAGGCTTCGGTTCAAATAACTTATTTTTTTATGTTTAGAAAGTTCACCTTGCACGTACATTGATTTCATCTCTTCTATATTTCCCATCGACCATAATCTATTTCTTCACCAAACAGACGGCCAACTACATTACCATGAAGTCGACATGTCTGCTCATCCTGGCTTCTCTCGTGGTCTGCAACCTGACCGAGTCTGGAGGACAGGACATCCCTGCTGAGGACGAGACGGACGGGAGGAGGACCATAGACGACATCATCCTGCAGAAAGCAGAGAGTCTCCTGTTAAGGTCCATCCTCAAAAAGATGCAGGAGGAAGACGGCAGAAACGGTGCGTAAAATGCATGTGTTGGATAAACTTTACAGACTGATTTGATGCAAAATAATTGACAAAGTATATTAAAAATGTTTAATTTTCAGTTGTAAATGTCCAAAAATTCAATTCCCCACTATCGTGACATTGATATCTGGACTATTTGTCTCACGTTTTAAATTGAAAGACTTTAACTGAAGTGACAACATGTTCCAAGCAGTTTTAAAGCTTAACACAGTACGAGAGTTTATGTAATTAAAAAGAATCATAAAAACAACAGTATGCTCTCTGGAAACATTAAAATTTCATCGGCAGTCAAATATCTAAACATGCATCATCTCATCATCTGTCTAGTTCACTGGTTGTGTGTGTGTGTGTGTGTGATGTTCATGGTGTATTATACTGTGTGGTGGGTTTCTTTTTTCTTTGAAAGCATTTTTTTCAGTACGGACTGATTTAATGCAAAATATTGCAAAGTATATTAAAAAATGTTTAATTTTCAGTTGTAAATGTCAAAAAATTCAATTCCCCACTATCATGACATTGATATCTGGACTATTTGTCTCACGTTTTAAACTGAAAGACTTTAACTGAAGTGACAACATGTTCCAAGCAGTTTTGAGCTTAACGTGTGAGTGTTTATATAATTATAAATAATCATAATGTTTATTTTAAAACATGTTTTAAATGGCAACTAATCTTCCTCCAACTCAATATGACGCAAGGAACATGAACCACTCAACTACACTCGTTTGTGCGCATTTTACGCACAGCACCAGACAACATGTACTGTTCCTTTAATAATATTTTTAATTTTTAAATTGTAACTATTTATTCTATTCTATTTTTAGCGTGCTTATTTATTAGTGCTCTTAATTATTAGTTAATTACTTTATAGTTTTCACCAATTTGTTTTTTGCACTGAATTTCTGAGTGGTGGATGTAAGAAACACATATTTCCTTTTTTATGTGGAGCATAAAAATGACAAATAAAGGAATCTTGAATCTTGAAACTGGAATGTGGAATGTGGAATGTGGAATCTGGAATGTGGAATATGGAAAACGCGTTTTTTTTTGCAGTAAAGTGGCTACACTTGAAGTAATCTTAAATATTGTCTTCCTCTCTCTCCAGAGGGATCTTCCTTTCAGACAGAATGGGTGACAAAACGACAGCATCCCGGTAAGAGATACAGCGAGGACTTGGAGAAGCGCCAGCATCCTGGGAGGAGAGAAGAAGGCGAGGACGAGCAGCAGCAGTTCTTGGACCTTCAAAAGAGACAACACCCGGGCAAACGCGAAGATGAAATGCACTCGTTCATGCAGCTGCAGAAAAGGCAGCACCCGGGAAAACGCTTCACGATGGAAACTGAAAACCCTGTGATGCTCCTGAGTGAACTTTCCAAACGACAGCATCCTGGAAAGAAGCGCTATGTGGTGCTGCACAGCAAACGCCAGCATCCAGGTAAGCGCCATCAGGACGAGGAGGAGGATGAGGATGATGATGACTGGGATGCGGATGGAGATGAAGAAGACCTCGCTGGATTGGAAAAGCGTCAGCACCCTGGAAAACGGTTTTGGGATAACTCCAGTCCGGATTTAGGCACGAACAGTCCATGTGATGTTTTGGACCCTACGAGCTGCAGCAAGACCAGTTTGCTGCTCGACTTTTTAGACAACATTAACAAGAGTCACGCCGAGGAGAAGAGACAACACCCGGGCAAAAGGTTTGCACCAGAGGAGGATTTAGTGGAGGAGGGAGAGTAGCTTAGAATAAAGTCTGGTATGTGTGTGTGTACTGTTGTGTTGTAAACAAATAAATGTGTAAATGAAGTGACCATAATGAATTATTAAAAATGATAAAAAATAATTTACATCATTTAATCTTTTGTGCCACAGACAACAACAACAAAACATGTATCTGCTGTCTGTTTCTTTGGAGAGCTTGTGCGTAATTGTCCTCCAAATATCGCTGTAAATATGGGTTTCATATAAGAGTACGTTGTGTAATGGAAATTCTGTCAATATTCCAAGATGAGTCCTAATAATGAACGTTGAAATAAGGATCTCAAACAGATGAAATGTCTTTGTTGTATTTTATTCTTGCAAGAAGAGGTACTGGTTATACAGAGTCACACAAAGTCTGCAGAAGAGTGCACTCCAGGAGATTATTACAATGTGATTATATAGAAATCTACAACAGGGACTGTGAGATAAGGAGTTGTTTAACACAGATAAGGAGTTGTTTTACTCAGACAGTGTCCCAGTAAAAGTAAACACTCAGTACTTTCCCACTACATGAGACAAAGAGCACACAGACAGTAACTTTCCACTGTTGCATAAAGAGACATCATTACATACAATGTGATTTTCCATTACAGTTGCCATATGTTGAACTTTTCATTATTATTATTACACTTATTTAGTATTTATTCCGTTAATTAGGCTTACTTATGTTAAAATAAGTCCAAAAATGAAAGCATTAGTCTCCTGGCTTTTGTGATGTTGCCTCTGTGAGGCAGCACACGCTCTTCAGTATACAGTACATGCTGAAAACGTTTACAGCTTTGCAGAGGACATCCCTTCATTGATTGATTTGTGTTTCATTCTTTTCTACTCATGTAAAAATATAATGAATACCACCGCAAATAAAAAATGTCATTAATTATTTTTCTATTATTGCATGGATTAAGTTGATTCAACCCTAATGTTGTAAATTAAAAAGCTATACCTTTGCCTTAAAGTCAACCACCAATGTTTTTGTTGGACAATAAAACGCATTGGTAAAAATGTATGGTTTGCTTTAGTTGCAGTAATTCATGCCTTTAGTGCACCATTAAAGTCTATTAAACTGTTTAATCCAAGCCAACAGGTCTAATTAGTGTGTAGTCCAACAAAGCAGTCCCTCTCTGCCTTAGCCTCGTCTAGAAGGATTAATGCAATTCACTATAGCAGATAGAGTCAGGTATCCACTTCTCACTTTAATTGGGCTCATTCCACCAGAGCAGCTGCACACAGGGCTGATCAATATGCAAATTATTCATCAAGCATGTGAGTTAGAGATGGAGACTTCATGGTAGAGAAGATCCACTGAAGCGCACACACAACTTTCCACTGCAGCGGTAATGCTTCAGTGGATTGATTGACAAACCATTAAGCAGGAAATACGCACTTATCTGCACAGGATGAACAGTTTCAGATGAATATATATATAGCCTATATTTATGTGACAGTGATATGCACACACCCCAACACACACACACACACACTTCAGTTACTCTGTGGTTTCCAACATATTTGGTCCGTGAGCCCTCAAAATGAAGCAGACTCGCTCATTACAGGTTATGTCCTTAGTGTGTATGTGGTATTTCCTCTTATATTGTTTCATTTGAAGGAGTTTTATAGTCCTGAAAAGGTAAAAACTATCCAGGATTTTACAATACAAAAGCAAAAGTCAGAGAAACATAATTTTACATAACAGAAATACTTTTACATTCAATCATCTTAAGAATTATGGTCCTGACCCCCAAGATTGAGAACGTCTGAGACAGTCTAACCAATTATTATACATTAATTTGCCCATGACTGACTAACTAGGGGGGCCTCGGGGCATACATGAACTTTGGGCCCCCACTGACCTCAAGGCTTAAGCACATAAACTACACATGGCATCATAATTGTGTTTTACAACAGAGCCCCAGAAACTGAGCTGTATAGGCTAAAATATAAAGTTTATAAAACTATAAAGCTGAATTAGTGGAAGGTCTTAAAACTTCCCAACCGGTCGAGGCAGATGGCCGTCCACCCAGAGCCGGGCACTGCCCAAGGTTGCCGGCCGCTAAAGTTTTTCCTTGCCATTGTCGCATAAGAATGCATGCTCATGGAGGATCTCTAAATGATAGAGTACGGTCTAGACCTGCTCTATATGAAAAGCGTCTCGAGATAACTTCTGTTATGATTTGACGCTATATCAAAATAACATTAAACTGAAATAAATTGAATTGAAAACTAGATTTTGACATGGCCACTCTCCACTCTACAACATAATAATGCAGGAATACAAAGCTTTTATCACCTCAGGTCATATAGTGCAGCATATTTCTCAACAAATTAGCAATTAATAATAATATGAAATTGTCCCAAACCAACAGACACACAGTGAACCTCAGGGGCAGTTTCCACTTTGCACACAAACCTTGCATTTGCCAACATAATTGAACTTACAGCAAACGCACACTCCATTAGTCAGGAGCATAGACTGTATATATATTTATATACAGTCATTGGTAGACTATATATCTTTATATGCAGTCACTGGTGGACTATATATCTTTATACACAGTCACTGGTAGACTATATAACTTTATACACAGTCACTGGTAGACTATATATCTTTATATGCAGTCACTGGTGGACTATATATCTTTATACACAGTCACTGGTAGACTATATAACTTTATACACAGTCACTGGTAGACTATATATCTTTATATGCAGTCACTGGTGGACTATATATCTTTATACACAGTCACTGGTAGACTATATAACTTTATACACAGTCACTGGTAGACTATATATCTTTATATACAGTCACTGGTAGACTATATATCTTTATATGCAGTCACTGGTAGACTATATATATTTATACGCAGTCACTGGTAGACTATATATCTTTATACGCAGTCACTGGTAGACTATATATCTTTATATGCAGTCACTGGTAGACTATATATATTTATACGCAGTCACTGGTAGACTATATATCTTTATACGCAGTCACTGGTAGACTATATATCTTTATATGCAGTCACTGGTGGACTATATATCTTTATACACAGTCACTGGTAGACTATATATCTTTATATGCAGTCACTGGTGGACTATATATCTTTATACACAGTCACTGGTAGACTATATATCTTTATATGCAGTCACTGGTAGACTATATATATTTATACGCAGTCACTGGTAGACTATATATCTTTATACGCAGTCACTGGTAGACTATATATCTTTATATGCAGTCACTGGTAGACTATATATATTTATACGCAGTCACTGGTAGACTATATATCTTTATACGCAGTCACTGGTAGACTATATATCTTTATATGCAGTCACTGGTAGACTATATATCTTTATATACAGTCACTGGTAGACTATATATCTTTATATGCAGTCACTGGTAGACTATATATATTTATACGCAGTCACTGGTAGACTATATATCTTTATACGCAGTCACTGGTAGACAATATATCTTTATATGCAGTCACTGGTAGACTATATATATTTATACGCAGTCACTGGTAGACTATATATCTTTATATACAGTCACTGGTAGACTATATATCTTTATATACAGTCACTAGTAGACTTTAGCATGACATGCTTGTGTTTATGTTTCAAAGACTGAAAGCCATTTAGTTCACTCATAGACCTAAACAACAAACAAAAGCAGAATCAAACACATAAAGTACAAGAAGAAACACAAAGACACGACGGCAAATGATATATAGGCTACTTACATTCACATTGTGGTCCAGTGTTGTGATGGCGGTGACCTCCTCAGCAGGTGAGGAAACTACTTCCTGAATAAACCAGAGAGAGACGGAAGTTAGGGGTGAAAGGAAAGATGGAGGAAAGTGATTTAGTCGAGGAAGAGGACATAAACAATACCTCAGACGGTCAGAATCAGGAAAATGTTACCTACTTATAGGCTATTGTGAGATTCCCAGTAACCAGATTGGCCTTGGGGTGAGTTATGGAGGGAATCATGAATATGGGAAGTATGGAAAAGAAGCAGACAGATGTTGCTTGAACACGTTGAGAGACTCATAGCGCCGCCTACAGGCGAGGAGAGGTACTCACACGGAAAATGGAAATACAAAGGAAGAAAGTGGAGAGAAAACTGACTTTATGCAAGTTGTGGGTGAAAGAGCACATCCATGGGGACCAATGTTGAAGGTACAGCCAGGTAATAAATGACAATTTAATATTAGAAAAGAAAATCTAGTGACCAGTGTCTAAAACTCAAAAGATTTAGTTACAGTACAGTAAAAGTAAAAGCAGCAGCTCACCATCCTGGGCTGACTTGGGAAGAGTTTAGATACATTCTTCAGACAAAATCCAGTCAAGAACCATTAATGCACCTTAATAAACCTTACTTGGATTTTTGTAATACAGGCCCTTACGAAAAAGTAGTATACTTCAAGTTTATTTTATGAACTTAAGTAAAGTTCAAGTATATTTCCCAAGTATACTTATGTAGTAAGTATACTAATATTAATGTACTAGTAATATACTTGTAAGTGTACTACTTCAATACGTCTTGGGATTAAATTGACCCATTTTTTAGTTTATAAAAGTATACTTTTAAGTGTACTTTAAGTGTAAGAATATTAATCTTTTAGTACACAACTAAACAGATAATAATGCACACAGTGCACTTTCATAGACTAGCGCTACTTTTTTAATTCTGCACACCACCAACAGCTCTACTCTGCACATGTATAGACTGTTTTTACTGTATTATACCAATAATGTACAGCTTTATTCTGCAATTTAGTCTATTTTTAAAAAAACTCTCATCCCAGATTATATTCCATATTTGACATTTCTTAATCCCCTGGTCTCTACCGTGTATCTCCTATATTTTATTATTCAGCACTATATCATTTTTTGCACTATATTCACTTTTTTAATAGTTGTGTATCACAGCTGTTACCCTGCACTATATTCAGTTTTAACAGTTTTCTTCATCTCCTTGTATTTTCATATCTGGTATATTTGTACTTTGTACTTTGCACTACTAACTTTTTTACTGCCTTTTTACTAACATGTTTTGCACTATGGAACTGTGTTGCTGGAAGCTTGAATTTCCCTCGGGATCAATACAGTTACTATCTATCTATCTATCTATCTATCTATCTATCTATCTATCTATCTATAGTTTACATCTAAGTTGTATTTTGTAAAGCAACTATACTATGAAGTGAACTATACTACAAGTGGACTTATACTGTAGGTATACTCTAGGTAGGTACTTGTAGCCCACTTTTAGTTTCTGAAAGTACACTTTGAAGTATAATCTCAGTAAGTTACTAGTTCAAAATTTTTACTGCAACTACTTGTAAGTTTTCTTTAACTTATAGTACTCAGCCAATGATTTATGCATTACATAAAGTGACTTGCTCCTTTTGCTATTTTACTTGATGATTTGTGATGAGATTTTAAAAAATCATAAAATGTGTTGTTCTTGCATGCCTCTACGGTGAACGGATAATCCAAAAACTTGATGAATTGAAGTAAATTCATATCAAAACATCCTTTTAAAAACTCTCACACACTTTAATAAGCTACTCTATCAAAAAGTAAGCACAACTAAGAGCCAAGTATTCTTCTCTGTAGGCCTATAAGGCAAGAATACTTAATTATACTTTTCTTAAGTATATCTTGATCAAAAGATTAAGTACAAGTAGGCCTATAAGCCAACTTAGACTTTTCTGTATACTTGTCAGTATGAGCCAAGTATACTTAGACTTTTAAGTATACTTGTCAGTATGAGCCAAATATACTTAAGTGTACTTTTGTTAAGTATACCTCTAATAAGTACATAAATAGTTTAAAAGAAGTATACTAATAGCACACTTGAATAAACTTCATTTTGGTAAGGGGAGACAATCTTCAGACAAAATCCAATCAAGAATCATTTGTGTGCTACACTTGTTACCTCATAGACTACCGGGAAAACGTGAAGGTCAGGAATTTGTTGTGGTATAGGGAAATGGTGATCATTAATTATTATAATAGGCCTATATATAGAAGGTTAGAGTTGGAAAAGTTGCTGGAAGTTAAAGACATCAGGATAGACACAGAGTAATAGGGTGTGGAGATTTTAATTCCCTAAATTCACTTTGGGGTAGGGGACCTAGTTGACACACTGATGTAAATGGTGAAGTGGTAGATGCTCTCTTAGAGGACAGAGAGTTGTCTGAGTTGGGATCATTTAGTTGCATACAAGAGAGCCAAGGCAGTAGAGGGAAGAACAATAAGACAAGCAAAGTGAAATTGGGAGGACTGCCTTAATAGCAGAAGTGTGGAGTATGAGTAAGAGGGCGGTAACAGAAGGAGTACCCAGTGTTTGAGTCTGAAGCAGAAGTAGTAGGCCCCAAGTAGGCTACAGACAGGGGTGAATCTGAAATAATGATGAAACCATTTGTTCAGATACTGTTTCATACTGAAGAAGGAAGAAGGAGAGGAGAAATAAGAGAGAAAACATCCAGGAGCATTGGATAGGAGTAGTTTATAGGGTTATCACACCCAAAGTGTGTGAAGGAGCGCTATCGCAGGTCCTTCCTTCCTGCAGCTGTCAGACTCCACAAACTTATACATAACGTTATACTCACAAATGAATCCAGTAATAAGTGTGTGGTTGACAGTTAGTATTGTCTTTGACAGCTCGACAACAACAACACCAGCTGCAGCAGCAGCAGGTGTTGCTGCTCTCAGTAGACCACTTACACTTACACACAAAAAACTGACAATAACTGCACTATACTGTATAATGACTGTGCAATATCATTATCATTATTACTACTAAGGTGTAATTCATACTGTGCAATATTTTCAGGTGGAATTTCATTTCATTCTCACTGTACAATATCATTTTCCACTTGTGCAATTTTGTTAATAGTGTGTTTATTGTCAATACTGTATATACTGCTCCTATTTTTATACTTCCTTCTATTTAAATGGTTCATATTTTGTTACACTTTGTTTAGCTCTTTTTTTTTTTACTGTGTTAGCTAATGCATTTTGTTTTCTGCACTATCCCCATTGATACTGTACACTGCAAATTTCCCCACTGCGGGACTAATAAAGGAATATCTTATCTTATCTTATCTTATCACCCAGTCAATTTGCCATTCAGTTTAGAAATAAATTAAAAGATGCATGTAGATGAATGTCAGACTGAAAATCAGAAAATAGTTTTTACATAATGTTGAGAGATCTTAAAGATTAGGCTTTAAGCTAACTTTTGGATCTTTATATCAGGGTCTGGGAGGAAGAGAGGCTGCCAAAAGCATGGGAGGAGGCTATAATAGTTAATGCAAGGATTAATAGGTATAATTTAAAGGTCCGATATTATAAAAAAGTGAGATTTTCATGTTTTTTTATTATAAAGCAAGCTTAAGTCCTTTATAAATACTGTGAAAGTATCGAAACACTCAATCCACAGGGAAATACACACAGCCCGTATTCAGACACTCTGCATTTGAAACAAGCTGTCAGGATTTCTGCCCATTCGTGATGTCACGAATATACAATATTTAGACCCCTTGACACAATTTTAAACGTAAACATTCTAAATGTGTCCCAGTTTATTTCCTGGTTGCAGTGTGTATGTGAATGTCATCAGCTGACAGGAAGTACACATGGACCCAAGCTGTCGCCTGGCAACGCAATTCTGTTGCAATTCCGTCAAAATGCGCTAAAACGGAGCGTTTCAGACAGAGGATAAATACATGCATATTCAGGCAGACAGTATGAAGAGAATAAAGTTTTTCTTTAACATTACAGCATGTAAACATGTTCTAGTAGAAACACAGAATACAAGTATGAACCTGAAAATGAGCATAATATGGGACCTTTAACTTCTGGTCCACATCCTTAAGTAGAAGATGGCAGTAATGCACCTAATATGCTTTGCTGCCAACCACCATTAAAACCATACATCCCCTCCAAAATAGAAAAAAAAATAGTTGTGACAGGGGCTGTCCCAGTCTGTCTCTGTGTGTTTGGTGTGGTTTGTCCCTCCTCTCTTCTCTTACCAACTGAATGCTAATCACATGACCAGGCAGGGCTGCTGCTGCTGCAGCTGGTGTTGTCGAGCTGTCAAAGATAATACTAACTGTCAACCACACACTTATTACTGGATTCATTTGTGAGTATAATGTTATGTTTAAGTTTGAAGTCATTTATCTCCGTGTTTTGAACAAGGAGATTAGAGAAAGGATGACTAAAGAAAGAGAGCTGCTTGTTAGCATCCTGAAGCTAACGTCACATTCTCTTGTTACATAAATATCAGCTAAACTAAATAACTTTAGCCGTCGGATATTTCATATATTGAATAAAGTGGTGCTCGCTTTTGCAGTCAGAATAGTAGATAACGTTACTTATGGTTATAGTTAGGTTTGTTTTTGTGGGTTAAGTAGCTCTATATATATGAAGTCTTAGCTGGCTAACATGCTACCTGGTAAACATGTAATGTTACAACTTTATTTAGGTTCATTTATATGCATCAAATCAAGAAAACACATGTAGTGTCTTCGTTTTAACATGTTTGATGTGTGATTTGTGCAACTCATGTAACTGTATGTAGTAAGGTTAGCTTGTTAGCTAGACTTTTATAGAAGGACATGCAGCTCTCTGTAGTGGACTACAGTGGGTGTAGCTACCTTTGAACCTTTGTTACTTCACTCATGAGGGCAATATTATATATTATTATAATAATATAATATTATATATTATATTATAATAATATGTTATATTATAATAATAATAATATAATATAATATTATTATTATAATATAACATATTATTATAATATATAATATTATATTATTATATATTATAATAATATGTTAATAATATAATAATAATAATATTATAATATATAATATTATATTATTATAGTAATAATATAATATTATATATGTTATAATATAATTATTATTATAATAATATAATATTATATATTATAATAATATGTTATATTATAATAATAATATTATATTATATTATTATTATAATATAACATATTATAATATATAATATTATATTATTATAATAATAATTATATTATAATATAGCCTATTTCAGCTTCACAATCCTCTTTAGTGTGTCTGTCAGATATTGCTGTGATGCTGTTGTATAGCCCTGAGACTCTTTCCTCCCATGTTTAAATCACATTAAAATCACATTATTAGGTTTGCAGGTTTGAAGTTCACAGTCCAATCTGGAATATCATGTATGGATATTGTTAAATATTTGTGGCCTCAATCTGCTTTGCCCCCCTGCTCTTCCCAGGATTTTCACTGGCGTGATGGAGCTATTATGGGGTGGGTTGTACACCCCGTGACATGTGGACTGAAGCAAGAATCTCCCCATCTTGCATCTCTTCTCCATAAACACAGCCCTCTGCTGTCATGGCCTCCAGTTATCCACCCCCCTTTGAGGGCACAGGGGAAGTGAAGGAGGGCTTTCTTTGCCCGCTGTGCCTGAAGGACCTTCAGTCGTTCTACCAACTCCAAGACCACTATGAAGAGGAGCACTCTGGAGATGACCGCCATGTTAGGGGACAGCTCAAAAGTAAGTCCCGTTGATTGTATTTGTGGACTCTGCTCACATCCACACTACCATTTGAGTCTTATCGTGTTCTAGTGCGAAACAGAGTCTAAAAAACAAAAATAACTTTGTCTAGTTTAGCAAAAAGACGATGTGGCCTTCCTTAAAAAGCAGTTAAAGGAGTACAATTTGATATAAGGGCACTGCAGTGTTAGACTAGGGGAGATTGTTGCCAGGATGATTTGGCAACAAACTGTATGCTGCTGCAGGGAGGCACAGTAGATGAAACTGGAAATGTAGAGAGGAAGAATCTTGGGTGTAAACAGAGGCATGCAAGGGGGTTAGCTGTCTGATTTGAATGCAGTTGTTCAACATGATAATGAAACTGGAAATAAGTGGATGTTCTTGTGGACTTGGAGGTAGTTGTGTCCTAATTTTCTTTTTGCACAGGTTTGGTTCAGAAGGCAAAGAAAGCCAAAGACAAGCTATTTAAAAGTGATGGAGATGACAGACCGGATACAGGCAGTTATGAGTCCTTTTACTACGGTGGAGTGGACCCCTACATGTGGGAGCCTCAGGAACTGGGTGAGACTGTTAAACTGGGTCGAAATAAATCTCCACCTTTTGGTTTGTCATATCATTAGGATAAAATTAAATAAGTATTGATAAGAATGACTTAAGAACGCCTTTAAGCAGCAACCACGTGATGAACTACTTTCTCTTTGCTTTTGTAGGAGCGACCAGAAGTCACCTGGACTTCTTTAAAAAGCATCGGGCAGCAAGGATAGATCACTATGTTATTGAGGTCAACAAGCTCATCATTAGACTGGAAAAGGTATGCTTACAATAGCACAAATCACAACTTATTCAAACCATAAATCTCGTCCCGCTGTTCCTACTAAGATGGGCGTAACTGTGCTAACTCATTTTCCATAAAAACTTGTTGTTTCAGTTGACATCGTTTGACAGAATCAACTCCGATGCTGCCAAAATCAGAGGTCTGTCCTTGTGTGTTTTCATTACAACTCTGACTCCTCTCGGTGTATGCATGATTTAATGTTATAAATTAATGAGTGTTTATCCTACTTTATAGCCATTGAGAAGTCAGTGGTGTCATGGGTGAATGACTCGGATGTCCCGTTCTGTCCTGACTGTGGAAACAAGTTCAACATCCGGAACAGGCGGCACCACTGTCGTCTCTGTGGGTCCATCATGTGTAGGAGGTGCATGGAGTTTGTCCCCTTGCCTTTGGCTCGTACGTATGAACAAAACTCTCACAAACAATCATCAGATATCAACTCAAGTTTTGCTTTAATGTGTCTCAATGCTGTGAAATGTCTGTTCATAGAAAAGCTGATTAATGGGACGCGAGAGGCCCTGTGTGTACCTGGAAGCCCCATTCAGTCCCAGTCTCCCCCAGTGGGAGGCGGCGGCGGCAGCGGGATGGGTTCCAGGAGAGGCAGCATCAGCAGCCTGAGCAGCGTCACCTCCATGTTGGAGGAAAAGGACGACGAGAAGATTCGATGCTGTCGCCACTGTATGGACACGCTGCTGAAGAGGCAGCAGAAGTTGGAAGAGAAGGACCACATGCCGGATGTGGTGAAACTTTACGAGGTTGGCAAATCAAACAATCTCATATTTACAATCTGTCTCTTCTTCTGTTCCCACTAGTAGTGATTCTGTGTTTTCTTTTCAAGCTGTCTTGAGTTTACACTGTTTTATCCTTCCGGTCATTCAGTGTTTGTCTTTTGGGGTTTCCTGTTGTTCAGTTGCTCAAAACTTGTCTTCCTGTCAGAGGCTGAGGATGTGCATGGAGAAGGTGGATGAAAGGGCTCCAGAATACATCAGGATGGCCGAGTCGCTTAAGTAAGCCCCATTAAAAAGTTTCTGATGTGAGAAATAATCTTTGGATCTGTGATTAAAGAGAGAGACTGCTTGCTCACCGTCATGGCTGTATGCTTTCACAGTGCCGGAGAAACCACATACAATCTTGACACTGCTGGTGGACTGAGACTGGAAGTGCAGAAATACTACGAGCTTATCGATGCCCTGAGGTAGATGTCGGTCCTAAATGACAAAATTGAACAGAAGTCTTCTGTTATGATTAAAAAGATCTAATTGAGTTCTGTGTTTTCTTCTCAGTAAGAGGATTTTAACACTAAGAGCAAAAGATGACCCACCACCGCGTCCAAAAGCCCTCCAGCTGCAGAAGATGATCCGCTATACGGCTACGCTATTTGTCCAGGTGAAGTTCAATTCTCAGCATCCAAATGGGGCTATACTGTGCATTTCCAATCATCACTCTGTTGCATTTATACAGTATTTCCACTTTTTGATTCTTTCTGTCCTCGAATTCACCCGTTCTTCGTGTCATTCTTGTTTTAGGAGAAGCTGTTAGGTCTCATGTCTTTACCCACTAAGGATAAATATGAAGAGCTGAAAGAAAAGAGAAAACAGGAACAAGAGAAGAGACTCCAACAAGAGAGACTGGTGAGACTGTGCACTGATACTTCTCATGCTTCTTCTTCATTTGTAACAAGTTACTAAATGTCAATGCTTCATATATTTCCCTGCTCAACAGGTAACCCAGGACACCCTGAAGAAGAGGCAGGAGACTGAGAGAAACCGTCCACCTCCCAGCACCAACGGAGAACTGCCGCAGGCACCCAGAGCTCCGCACATGACCAAAGCTGGTGGATGGTTGCCCTCCGCAGACTCCGTCCACACACGCAGCGAGCTGGAAGACCCCCTCCTGCAGCAGATTGAGAACATCCAGTCATTCCTTCGTCAAGCGCGGGAGGCCAAGAGGACGGACGAGGTTGCCATGTTGGAGGAGAACCTGCGTCAGCTGCAGGATGAATACGACCAGCAGCAGACCAGCCTGGCCATCGCGCTCTCCCAGAAGCTGGCCCAGCAGGAGAGCTTGCAGCAGGGGGAGCTCGATCGTCTCGAAGCCCGGGAAAGGGAGGAGAGGGAGTATTGGGGCCCCACTGTGGGCTCCACCCAGCCTTCCTTCACCTGGGAGAGGTCTCTGGATATCAGTCCGGCAGGGGGCTTACAAGGAGAGGAAGATACTGAAGAAGGGGACCTGACTCCAAAAGCTGAGAGGAGTCCATCCTCCGTAAGAGCGTTCCCTGCTCTCACAAGCCAAGAGGAGTCGCCTCCAAGGTTGAGGAGCTTAGGGGGCCACGTAACCCCCCCTGGTGGTGAAGGACAGAACGCCGCCTCCCTTAACCCTTTCGATGAGGAGGACTCTACTCCCGTTGAGGAGGATCCATCCAATCCGTTCTCTGAGGACATAAAGAGGGAACACAAAGAGGTGAGCAATGGGAAGAAAGAATACAACCCATTCGATGAAGACGAAGAAGTCGTGGAGGACAAACAGGCTGAGGCCGCACCCGGCAACCCCTTTGAGGACGGCGATACCGACAAAGGTAACCCTTTCCTGGAAGCCTCTGGGAATTCTCCAGAAGTCTCGACCAATCCCTTCGACGGAGACGATGACGACGAGGTTTTGCCCGACGTGGACATGATAGAGGAGGAGCTGCTGCTGCAGCAGATCGACAACATAAGGGCCTACATTTTTGACGCCAAGCTCAGCGGGCGTCTTGACGAGGTGGAGCTCCTGTCAGAGAACCTCAGAGAGCTACAGCGCACCCTACAAGAACAGAAGAAAAAGAAGCACTGACACCTTTCCCTAAAAAAAAAAAAACCCTGATTACCTGCTACTTACCAAGTCCTGCAAGGCTAGCTCACTTTACATGACTCATGAGCCCACTGGTTTTAGTTTGGGTGAGGTCTGCTGCACCACAAAAAGATTAGGTTAGTTTCAAAATTAAATAAGTACTATAGCTCAGTCGTCTGGAGTGACTCCAAAACATCTTTCTAAACCACTTATCCTGTACAGGGTCGCAGAGGGCTGGAGCCTATCCCAGCATGCACAAATTTTAAGCACTGCAAATTGTACAGGCATGTTGCTGAAGATATTAACCCTGTCGTACAGTATCAGGGACAACACAAACAATGGAAGACAAGAATGCAATTTGAATGTTTTTTTTTTAATTGTCAGATGGTTGTTTGAGTTGAGTGTGGCCGAGGAAGTTAGGATGTATGATTTGGATCTCTGGTAGAAGCGATGAACTAAGTCAAAATGTAATTGTGGCCGAGGGTGAACAAATGGGAGCCACAAAGCACTTGATGCACGTTAAACTAAAGGTTTTAAACAACTTTTTTTCACATTTGCAGTAGTACTCCCCAAGACCTGTAAACAGACTTTGATGTGTAAAATCGGTGGAGTTGCCCTTTAATTCCACTGATATTAGTGCCATCTTGTACCTATAACTTTGGTTTATTTATGGTAATTGAACTTCCTGCTGTTCATTGAACCAAAGAACCAAACCATGCATTACTGTTCTATCTGTTCTAACAACATTCAAAATAAACAACAAAATAACCATCTGATAATTTAATTAGAAACAAATGATATGAGACTTTTATGACCATATTTGGGCAGTGTTTGAAGGAAACTGATCATTCAATAAGTTATATATAACTTATATAAGATATATTAAAATGTAATCACAGGGTTAAATTTCTAATTAAGTCACACGACCTGCACCCAGAGCCTGTGACCACTTTGTGTCATAACGGAAATTAAAGGCACATTACACAGAAATAAGCCATTCTTGTTGTGTAACTGTCACTCGTACGGACTATGATGACGTTATCAGAGGGAAAAGCTTTTAATCTGTAATCATACTATAAATAACCACATGTACATCTGCGTCATCTACATTATGACAGGAGTTGAATAAGTATTTGTTCTAACAGCTGTTCATTTCTGTGTCAGTGAAAGTTGCTTTTTCTGTAGCACTGAATTCAAATGTTAATCGGTCTCTGTCAGGTGATATCTGCATGGTCTTACTCAAGCAGATTCGGTTCAGTAATTATTTTGTGCATCTTGTCTCGTAGGCCTTGGCATGGTTGCATTTTAGACCGTAATTTTTGTTTTAAACAGCATCTTAAATGCCACATTGAGCCAAGTGAACAAAACGTTTTCCACGTCCTACTGTGCGACCCCTAAAGGTTGTGATCTTATTGTTAACAGTGGCACTACTGATCCACCTGAGCACTTGGGTTGCATGATTTGTGTCTGTGCTTCTTTGACGTGCTGTTTATCGCTGGTCTTTCTATAGATAGTGGCCAAGCTTGTCTTCCTTTCATTTTTTTATACAATTCTTTTCTCAACAAATAGCTCCTGTTCCGTGCTTTCGGCCAAGATCTGTATGTAAAGCATCCAACCAGCACTAATTATGAACATACTAAACACTATCTGCCAAGGCACAACATAGGCAAGTCAACAAATAAAACAGAATTCACTAAAACCCCAGTGTGCACAGGCGTTTATCTGTATTTGTAAAGATCAATTTAATTCTTAGGTCAATGCAACATTTTAGACAGGTTTTACTTTGTCAGATAAATTAACACTACATTGAATACCAGCAAGTATTATCACTCACAGTGCTGCTAAGTCCTTACATGAGTTTGTCATAGTGCTTTCCTGTCAGTCAGAATGTCCATGTTTCTCTTCATGGTGTTGATCTCGCACTGCTCATCTGTGACGTCCACAGAAGATTTGAAGTAAAACGTGACACTGTAAACGTTTTGTGACCGCAGTGTGAGTAACTCGAGGAGCTTCTTCATGTATATTAGCAGTTGATTTTTAGCTAATTTGGTCAAATATTTCAGACACACATTATTAACTTTAGAAAATTCCATCTCAGCACCAATAAAAAAAGTTGTCTCTGTAAAATGTTTCTCATTCTTGTCATGAATATTTGTTGAATCTCAACTTGATCCTGCCTCTCACATGAAAATATTGTGTTTATTCTTACTTAGGATTTAGATTTTCCTAATGTTACACAGAGCGAGAACTACAGCCACACAGGCAATTCATTTTTATTTGAATGTTCACATTGCAGTGTTGACACATTGTGCTAGATGTAAATCGCATCCGGATGAGTGGATTCTTCAACCAGGTCACATCATGTAACACACAAGGTGTGACTTCTAAACCGAGACCAAAGTCATGTGTTGGTAGGTTCCTGTTGCTCATGGTGAACTGGAGGGTGTCAGTCCAGCCAGTGGTGTTCTCACAATGCACAGCATAGTTGGACCCATTTAGTTACACATATTTACAACATAATATGCAAGTCCGTAGTCCTCTCAAACGTAACATCACGGTGCCATAATATTGTCCAGTGAATCTACAGTACTCAGCTTCTCACTCCTGTGACGCTGCCATCTGTGCACGATATTTGCCCGTCATCTCCTTGGGCAGCGGCGTGTTGCCAGGACACGGCACCTGGCCGTCCACCTCACAGATACACTCCCTCAGACAGTACTTTTTGGGCCCAAAATTGGCGGGGTTGGAGGCCTGCATCTTGGCTCGAGCCTCAGCTTGTAACACTTCTCTGTGAACAGAGACGGAGTAAAATTAATATATTTGAAGATCTTATAGTCGCTGCAGGGATGGGCCTTTATCACAGAAGACATTTTGAAATGTCAGTCGTAAAATCACAGGTGTAAATAATAAAACTACTGATGGCCAAATTCCATTTAGATGCTCCTGTATTGTGCATGCTGGCTCACTGTCACACTGTCAGGACTTACTGGGACACTTGAATAGAACAGAGCCAATGTTAATGTTATTAGTAATGCCTGTGCTTTTCCTACTTTGACAACTCAAAATATGTTCTTGAACCCAAGTACATTCATGGTTATTTACAGGCAGAAAATCCATCAGGAATACATGGGTGTTTGATTTATATTACCTATATACTGTATATTATCAATAGTGTTGTGATGGGTCTTACATGCTGAATTTCAATTAAGCGATACAGTTTCATAATTTCTTTGATCTTGCCAAGTGAAATGGAAGCGTATAATACTCATAATCTTTGAATGATCTTTGAATTGAAATCTATCAACATACATAGTCAAAAGTATCTAATATTTGATTTATTTAAAGGGTGTAATTGATAACATTGACAACATTCAGCCACTAGATGTCACATTCTCCCTAGAAGTGGGAACTAAATGTAAGATATCTTCCACAGAGATAACAAAACACTATTTTTGGACCCATCAAAATGTTTAAAATGATTAATTCAAAATCATATTTGTTTTAGGAAAGCCATACTTTTATTTGGCACCTTTGTGAAAGCTTTGAGTATTTTTGAAAAATGATTTGCCTTCATAAAAAATGTTATCAATAACACCTCCAATATCCAGCCCTAATCACAAACAAATATAGTCACACGGCCCACACTTAACTCACAACAACTCTGAATAGTTTAGAATATCTTACTCCGATTTGCCCAAAATCTTCTTAACGTGTTGTGATATCAGTTTGTGGTCCTTCCCTTCCACATCCATCACAACTTGCTCCCCATCGTCTGCAAAAGAGACAGAAGATATCAGCTCAAGCTTGATACAATACATAACAATAATAATAATAATAATGCTGATAATAATAAGTGTCAAATAACAGTGCAAGACTACACACCCAGGTAGAACTTCAAGAACGGTGATGGTGTCATATTTTTGAACATCATTATTTGGAGCCACTGGTTTTTGTACTGAATCTGAGGAATATTGAAGAAGACAAACTTTCTGCAAAACAAGGAGAGAAAGTACACAATTTAAGAAACAGCTTCACATCACAAGCAGTCTGACTTTCTGTATATGGTACACTTTTTGAGAAACATTCAAACTTCAACACAAGTGGTGAATTTGTTTTTGAAAATTCCAAGTTAAAAAATCTTCTTGGTTCTGACTAGACCAAACCATGACTTTTTAATTTACCCAACTGTTTTCTTGTTATTAGTTGTCATAGCAAGGCTGACTTATGAGTTTTCTGAAGTTATTTAATCTAGCCAAGGACATTGAAAAAATATGTCCATATTACTCATAATCTTTGAACATTGTCTCATGTATTTATCTTCTGTAATAGCTATATAGTTATAATGTGAAACACTAATTCAATACTTCAAAGACAGAATTATGCATGTAGGCCTACACTACAGCTACCTGCCGATGTGTTACAGTATTTTTGGGAGAAAACAGATGCTGGTACTTACTTTCGCATGAAATTATAAGTGAAGTTAAAATCAACTAAACAAAGTGAAGCTGAAACCATGGATCTATTCGTCAATCAACACGGAATTATGTGACATCTATTTTGACAATCGATTTATCACTTATGCTATAAATTCTCTGATTCCTGCTTCTTTAATCTGAAATTTTGCTTCTTTTCTTTGTCTTTAATAATTGGAAACTAAATATCTTTGAGACTTGGACTGTTTTCCAGATAAAATAAGTAATCTCAAGATGTCAACCTGGGCTCTGGTAACTTGTAATGGGCATTTTTCACTATTTTCAGACATTTTATTGAACGAAGAAGTTAAATAAAGTGGATAACCAGGCGAACGTGTCATTGAGATTAAATCAAGAGTGAGCTGGCCTTACTTATTTTTATTTATTTTATTTTTTTTGGTCCTTTTCTTTTTTCTATTATTTTTTTGTTTTTGTTTTTGTTTTGTATGTGTTTCATTTATGTTGCTATCAGATTTAATTCATTTATATGTATAAATGTAATTGTTTATGAAATTAACTCTGCAGTAATATTGTTATAGGGATGGGGGGAGGGGGTATAATTTGTTTATACAATTATTTCTGTGATTTATTGGATTTTGTACAGAATACCAATAAAAAGACAGCAAAAAAAAAAAAAAAAAAAAGAGTGAGCTGGCCAAGAGGGCAGCAAAAACACGTTTACAACAATAAACACAAACAGCCACACACTACAAATGAGTGTGCACAATAACATGTTAATATGCAATACAATAAAACAGCTATAATACATAATCAGTTGATAGGGGCAATCACATTTACCAAGATCCTCTAATCAGCACAATTGTAGATAATGCAAATAATCTCTGGTTACAGCCCCATAATTACAGCATTGACATTTAAGTCAATATTCAATTAGCAATGTACTTCTATTCCATGAACTATAATGTGAGATTGACAGAGTTATGCATGCCACACTGCCACCACATTTATAGGTCACTGGAACAACCGTGGTGGTGGTTGGTGGTGCTTAACATGCTATTTAGACACAACATGTGCAGAGTTGTATCTGTAGTTCTCTCTGACCTTGCTCCGTCGCTCAGCTCTCCATGTGTGTTGTAATTGACCGTCATGATCTTCACTCTGTTCTTAAAGATGATGTCGCCTTTCTGGAGGTAGTCCAGAGTCCTCCTGATCGGAAATCTTCCTTTCATAGACATTTTAAAATGTCCCTTTTACTTTGCTATTTACAAATGAACCATTTGAGAGCAGTTTAGCTAGCAGAAACACGGAGAGGCGCCTTTGGATGACGTCAAGGAGCGAACAGGAAGTTGACTTATTTTTTTTTTTTTTTTTTTTTTTATTATTGAAGAAAATTAATTTACAAACATTAAGGCATCTTAATATAATCTCAATACTTCTAACATACAAGGCACAATTAGAAAAGAAAGATAACTTAACCCATAAGAACCCATTTCTCCTTCAAGGAAAATTCTGGGGGATATAATACAGACTAAATAAAACACATAGAACACATTTCTGAATTTATTTTCAAAATGTCTTTAAAGACCTGTAAAGTTACATATACGTCACATTGGGCGTTTATGGTAAATTTATTCCTCATTTGAACATAAATCAGCCTGACAGTATTTTTGTGTTTGGTAACAAAAACTTGTCTTTTTTTTTGCATTTCCACAAAATTATAACTTTACTTCTTAGGTTTAACAACAAAATCTTTTTTTCAGATTTGTTTTACAACACAAAAATCACTGTCATCTCCCTGGATGACTGCCAGTGCATCCTGAACACTGTATTGCTTCTTGTTATCCATACTACAGAAAAAATAAAATGGCATTGAAATATAACTGATATAGGGTAGAAAAATCTTGTTTGTCTGTTTATTTTATTTACTGATAGGCGAAAATTGTTTCCTTATACATTTTATTAATAATTTAATTAATATAACATGATTTTTTGTTAACATTTGTTTTAATATGCCCTGAATTGAACAATATAAAATATATTAACTAAATATCATTGAATCAGCTAAATTAACTGAGCAGATCATAATAATTTTTCTTATTGTGACATTAATGTCACATCAGGTTCAGGTTAAAGGCCCGATGTGACATATATGTCTCAACGATATTCATCTGATTTGTTTTATATCAATTTGTTCAAGAAATGTGATCACAACAGGTTAAATGTAATAAAGGACATGTTATTTAAGTATTACAATTCTTAAATGGCTTGATTCTTACCTTTAGCAACAAAAAATAAGCTTTTTCAATTTAGCTAGTTCTGTCACATGTGCTAACCTGGCACACAGACATCTTGGAAATGTTGCTATGGAAACACAAAATCACATGACCTGTCACATGACCCATCAGGATGTTCAGTATGTGTCACTTAGGGACTCCATGAGTTAAAGTCAAGGATAAAGCTTTATAAGGAACTTTCCAGAACGTTTAAAGGGCGTGTGACACCTATGTCACCGTGGGTTCTTATGGGTTAAATTATAAAAAAAAATGATATGTATAATTTATACAAAAATAAAATTAACAAAAATAAAAGAGGGTAGAAAATAATTAAAGGAACAAAAAAAATAAATGCATAAATAAATGCATAAATAAAGAAAGAAAGAAAGAAAGAAAGAAATAATAATAAGACTGCACTCTTCCATAGTAGCTCTAGGGGTCATCATCATATATGTTCAGTTCTTCATTAGCTCTGAGGACAGACTTTACATGTTGTCCTTTCATGAGTCTTAAGGCATTGTAATCTAAACTCAATACTTCTAACATACAAGGCACAATTAGAAAAGAAAGATAACTTAAATTAGAAAAAAAATTATATGTATAATATATACAAAAATAAAATTAACAAAAATAAAAGAGGGTAGAAAATAATTAAAGGAACAAAAAAATAAATGCATAAATAAATGCATAAATAAATAAAGAAAGAAAGAAAGAAAGAAAGAAAGAAAGAAAGAAAGAAAGAAAGAAAGAAAGAAAGAATAATTAAAGCTGCAAGCAATGTTGAACGGGCCCTCGACCCCTTTGCGCACGTCGGGGGTACCCGCTGCCGTGCATTTCCATGAAAGTCGGACACTGCACGCAACAGTAAGAGGGTATATTTTCTGCGTGGAGCGCGTGGCACTGTAAATGACCTGTTGAAAACCTGTGGGGCATCCTTAAAAGGCACTTCTATGAGGGTGGGTGGCAGTATACAACCATTTCTTGTTGCCAGTAGATGGCGCTATCAACATAACTCAATAATGGAACGTATATGTCCTCAGGCCGGGACTCTTATCCAGTTTGTGAAGTTTGGAGCAGATTGGAATATGTAGAGTCAAGTTACAACAGCCTCCTGTGTCATGTCGTATGCCTCGAATGGTTGAGGTTAGGTTAGGTCGTCTGGCAGCAAGTCTCACGAGAGTTTTTGCAGATCTCAGATCAAATTTCGCAATTTACAGGCTCCCTTCTAGTCGCTAGTCTGGAAGCGGAAAATCAGGGCTAAAGTCGAGTAGAGTGAACTCGCTATAACCAAACTGCCAATCACTGGGCATTTTCATAATGTAATAATCACATTTAGTTCCAACTTGAAGGGACTGGAAGATCTTTACTCATTTGTTGTTTTTTGTTGTACATCTGAACACTTTGTTCAAACTCTGTATAAGCTGAACCTGTTTGTCCTCTGAACACCCACACAGGTGTTTTCAGTTATTCTGGCTGATTAGACCTCTGCTCAGGTTGAAGGTGGAATTCATGAGATCACAAATCTCCATCTACCAGGTGCAATGAAAGCTGACAGGAGACTCAGGAAGATGTCAATACATTACAGTGAGCAGAGATCTAATCAGCCAAATAAACTGAAAACACCTGTGTGGGTGTTCATAGCTTTTAACGCAGGGTGCAGAACACTCTGAACCTCCTCCACTGTCACTTCTCTGTTGTCAGTGTCATTCCTACGCCCAGACTGAGGTGTAGGCATTTGTGGTGTAGAGATTACAGGTAAAAGAAATGCACTGCACTTTTTTTATTAGCTTCTGGTGCCCGTATTTTAAGATATTGTACTGTCATCACCTATAATCATGACTAAAAGCATATCAGTATGTCATTTGGTACCCCATTACATTCATGAAGTCAAAAGTCGCAGCTACTGGTGACAAAGTTAAGAGCGAAAAACAACAACGTTACTGGGTGAGCGATCGAATCGACGTGAACGTCAGAGTTTGGGTGTGTCCCGCTGTCACGCATGGGAAAAGATGCTGTAAAGACAAACTTATTGTCTGTGTTATTTATTGGTTTTGATGTGAATTATTCACACTCTACGGTGTTGACTCCATTAAGTCAGAAAGATTAGTGACATGGTTTGATTTGATTAAAACCTAATTCTATTGAGCAGGTTCCTCAGGCACGGCTCAACAATAAGGATTGCTCACATGCAAATATAATGCCACATTGGGCTCGTAAATCTAACAACTTCCTGTTTCCTTTAGGTGGCGCTATGACTATCACTCATAATTGAACGTATACGTCTTGATGCTGGGACTCTTATATAAAATATGTCAAATTTGGTGCAGATTGGACAATGTATAGTCAATTTATAACAACTTCCTGTTTCTTGTAGGTGGCGCTAGGACTATCACTCATAATGGCACATAGATGTCTTCAGGCCTGGACTCTTATCCAGCTTGGGAAATTAGGGACAGATTGGGCAATGTAAAGTCAAGTTAAAACAGCCTCCTGTGTCATGTAGAAACATTGAAATTTGCAGCGCCTCCACAACAACACTGTTTCGCGAAAACACAAAAGCTTCGCAATTTTGCATTGTGAAGGTGTTTAGATTCTGCTGCCCGACTTTGAGATGGCTCTCTTGAATCCTCTAGGAGGAGTATCGTAAAGTTCCATACCTGTAAAGGGATAAAATGGCGTCTTCTCACATGACCTATGACATCATGAAAGTCGGACACTGCATGCAACAGTTAGAGGGGATTTTCTGCGTGGAGTGCGTGACGCTGCAAATGAAATGATGAGAACCTGTGGGGCATCCTTAAAAGGCACTTCTATGAGGGTGGGTGGCATTATACAACCATTTCTTGTAGCCAGTAGGTGGCGCTATCACAATAACTCAATAATGGAACGTATATGTCCTCAGGCCGGGACTCTTATCCAGTTTGTGAAGTTTGGGGCAGATTGGAATATGTAGAGTCAAGTTACAACAGCCTCCCTTGTCATCTCGAAACATCGAAATTCGCCGCGCCGCGCGTAAAATAAATATATACATGTCTCTTATAAGAACCAAATACAAAAATTACAGAATAAAACTAAAATAAAAATACATAATCCTTTTTCCTACTTTATTTATTATATTTACCACTTTAACATTGTGAAGGCTTGTAGAAAAAAGGCAAATGTGAAATAAAAAAAAACAATTAATTGTTGCAAAAACAAGGAAAAATTAAAGCTGCAAGCAGCATTGAACGGGCCCTCGCCCCTTTGCGCACGTCGGGGGTACCCGCTGCCGTGCATTTCCATGAAAGTCAGACACTGCACGCAACAGTTAGAGGGTATTTTCTGCGTGGAGCACGTGGCACTGTAAATGACCTGTTGAGAACCTGTGGGGCATCCTTAAAAGGCACTTCTATGAGGGTGGGTGGCAGTATACAACCATTTCTTGTTGCCAGTAGGTGGCGCTATCAACATAACTCAATAATGGAACGTATATGTCTTCAGGCCGGGATTCTTATCCAGCTTGTGAAGTTTGGAGCAGATTGGAATATGTAGAGTCAAGTTACAACAGCCTCCTGTGTCATGTCGTATGCCTCGAATGGTTGAGGTTAGGTTAGGTCGTCTGGCAGCAGATTGGACTATGTAAAGTGTGTTGTTGCGTGCCATTTTTGGTATGATGTTCTTCAGAACAGAACTGGTTGAACCATATTTACCAGAAACAAAAAAGACTTTCTGTTCCAGCACGTCATTCATGATTGTCATCACACCTTCACACATTCACTCAGCTGCTAAACTTCACATTAAATGAGGTGTTTTCTGAATGTAGTTTGGTCTGATGCTTCCGTGTTGGCAGTCTGCTGAAACATCGTGGTTAACGTGAGACGCATTCCTGTCCTGATTGGACCAGTCCGACCATATTCCAGAACAGTTAACAATAAACCTTCAGACTGACGGAAACCACCTGGACCTGGACCTGGTCCAAGATCTGGTGCTGGAACTGGTCCAAGACCTGGTCCTGGACCTGAGTTTCCTTAAACATGTGATCAGTCTAACATATTAAAATATGACACATTTATGTTGGAAATGTGATGAATGGTGGTAATAATATTTTCAATTGATGATTTACATGTGATCTAATTTATTCTGGGTTTAGACTAGATTTAGTTGCCCCAAATTTCTCAGTTATGATGAGGGTCCAGTCCTGAGGACATGTACATGCAATTCATAGTTTTCAGACACATGACACGCGCCGCTAACTGGAGGGCAAAACAATGGACCAAGATGGCGGCTCACAGTGAATTATCCGTAGCAGGGAAGCACAAGCCTGTCAACTTTCCATCTGTTCAAAGCCACGAATATTTAGATCATCTATCAACATCAGAAAAACAAAGATACGAGCACAAACTACAAAAAAGTGACAAAATGGCGTCTTCTCACATGACGTATGACATCACCGTTCGAGCGATCAAAAATTCCTTCACAATTTATCATCACAGTAGTTTGAGGGTTATACTACCCAAATTTCACGCGAATCCGATGAACTCTCTAGGAGGAGTTCGTAAAAGTATGCATAAGATACATAAATTACATGAAAAACATCAAATTCAATATGGCCGACTTCCGGGTGGGCGGAGCTAATGAAACCCGATGAGGAATATGTTTCAAATAATGAGTGGAATATGCATACCAGGTTTCATGAATATAGGAACAACTTTGACCAAACTACGGCCTAAAGTGAAGTTACAACAGCATCCTGTGTCTTGGCGAAACATCAAAATTCGCCACGCCGCCACAAGAACGCAGTTTTCACGAAAACACAAAAGCTTCGCAATTTAGTATCATGAAGGTGTTGAGATTCTGCTGCCCGACTTTGAGATGGATCGCTTGTATCCTCTAAGAGGAGTATCACAAAGTTTCATACCTAAAAAGTGACAAAATGGCGTCTTCGCACATGACGTATGACATCACCATTCGAGCGATCAAAAATTCCTTCGCAATTTACCATCACAGTTGTGGGAGGGTTATACCACCCAAATTTGACGTGGATCCGATAAACTCTCTAGGAGGAGTTCGTAAAAGTATGCATAAAATACATGAAAAACGCACATATTCCAATATGGCCGACTTCCCGGTGGGCGGAGCTAATGAAACCCGATGAGGAATATGTCTGAAATAATGAGCAGGATGTGCCTACCAAATTTCATGAATATAGGATCAACTTTGACAAAACTATGGCCTTCCACGCGTTAGGGGGCGCTATAGAGCCGGCTAAACATGCTGAACCCAATAACTGTACATTTACATAAAGTTCACAGGTGTCCATCATTTTGCCAAGTTTCATGAGTTTTCGAGTACCTCAAGGTATGTTCAAAACCTAAAAGACATAAGGGGGCGCTAGAGAGCCAACATGCCACGCCCAAGCAAAATTTCACTACTAAATCAAAGTAATTACTAGTTTGGATGTGCATGTAAAGTTTCATGAGTTTTTGTGCATCCTAAAGTCTTCAAAGATGTGTTCGTAAATTTAAAAAAAACGCAGGAAGTCCAAGATCGCTGACTTCCTGTTGGCTGAAAAAATCTCAAAAATATTTAACACGAACTTCAAGACGTATGCAATGATATACTTGAATTTCATGAAGATCGAAGAAACTTTCCCTGAAAAACAGCCTACATTAGGGGGCGCTATCTCGCCCGCTGGCGACACCCGATCCGAATCACTACAGAACTTTGAATTTCGCGCCACTTCTGACGCATATTCCACTTTTGGTGAGTTTTTGGGGATGGAAAAGGTCACAAAAACGCGATATTCCAGCAGAAAAATAATAATCCTTAGAAAAACAATAGGTTTCCTTGCACTTTCGTGCCAGGACACCGTTGGGGTCCTGGCACTTTTGTGCTCGGGCCCTAATTAAAGCTGCGAGCAGCGATGAACGGGCCCTCGCCCCTCCTCGCGGGTCGGGGTTGCTGGCGGGATGCCGACCGACGCGGCCGGGCACCGTGAAACCGAAACTCTGACGAGCGCCATGACGCCTGCCGCAAGGCTCTACGACAAGCGGTTCACGAGTTATGAAGGGGGGCGTGGCTAATGTGTAGGGGGCGGGGATAACAACACCAACTTAACAGGCACTCTCTGCTGAGTGATATGACACCTCCCACAAGACTCTACGACAAACGGTTCATGAGTTATGAAAGGGGGCGGGGCTAATGTGTAGGGGGCGTGGCTATGACTATATTTTTGCATTTACATATAATCAGGACTGGACCCTTATCATACCTGAGAAATTTGGGGCAGATCGAACTATGTACAGTTGAGTTAGGGTTAACCCACTCTCTGCTGAGTGATATGACACATCCCACAAGACTCTACTATAAACGGTTCATGAGATATAAAAGGGGGCGGGGCTAACGTCTTGGGGCAGGGCTATGAGTATATTTTTTCATATACATGTCATCAGTACTGGACCACCATCATACCTGAGAGATTTGGGGCAGATCGGACTATGTACAGTTGAGTTACAAGTTCGTTAAAGTATACGGCCTACAAAAAAAAACAGAAATGGGCGAAAAATGGGCAAAATCGCACATAAAATTCAATATGGCTGACTTCCTGTTGAGTTTTGGGCATTAAATCTCAATATGGCTGACTTCCTGTTGAGTTTTGGGCATTAAATCTCAATATGGCCGACTTCCGGATGGGCGGAGCAAATGAAACCCAATTAGGAATATGTTTCCAAGAATGAGTGGGATATGTATACCAAATTTCATGAATATCGGATTAATTTTGTCCAAATCACAGCCTTCCACGCGGTAAGGGGCGCTATAGAGCCGGCTAAACACGCTAAGCCCAATCGCTGTACATTCACGTAAAGTTCACAGGTGTCCATGTTTTTGCCAACTTTCATGAGTTTTCGAGTATCCCAAGGGCGTCAAAGGCATGTTCAAAGGATAAAAGACATAAGGGGGCGCTAGAGAGCTAACATGCCACGCCTAAGCAAAATTTCACCACTAAATCAAAGTAATTATTAGTTTGGATGTGCGTGTAAAGTTTCATGAGTTTTTGTGCATCCTAAAGTCCTCAAACATGTGTTCGTAAATTTAAAAAAAACGCAGGAAGTCCAAGATCGCTGACTTCCTGTTTGCCGAAAAAATCTCAAAAATATTTAATCCAGGTATGAGCATGTGAGCAATGACATACTTGAATTTCGTGAAGATCGAAGAAACTTTCTCTGAAAAACTGCCTACATTAGGGGGCACTATCTCGCCCCCTGTAGACACCCGAGCCGGGTCATTCCAGAACATTGAATTTCCCACCAGTTCTGACGCATATTCCACTTTTGGTGAGTTTTTGGGGATGGGAAAGGTCCCAAAAAGGCGATCTCCCGGCAGAAAAATAATAATACTTAGAAAAACAATAGGTTTCCTTGCACTTCGTGCCAGGACACCGTTGGGGTCCTGGCACTTTCGTGCTCGGGCCCTAATAAATGGTTAAAAAAGAAAGCCGCTTTTTACTTCTTACTTTTAATGTTTTTTTTGTTTTTTTTACTGTTTTGCAATGTTATTTGTTTTTTCTCTCTGTACAACAAATTTAAAAACAGCTGGGGCAGGTTGAACATATAGTATTAAAATCCTTACGTGTCCGAGTAGTAAAAATAAAAATATCTATAAATATACAGACAATAAACAATATAATAAATGGTCTTCAATTTAAATAAAAGATTAGTTCATTAAAGCTCTATTATCTACTATTCTGGCAAAAAACCTTCAAATCTCACCGGTCATAGTTTCACTTTAGCTGTAATACCCAGGTATTGGCAAATATCGGACAGACGTTTTCAGCATGAACAGACTCAGTCGTGTCATATTTCATAATTAATTGTTTATTTCTTTCATAGCGTGTGGCTTCAGAGAGGCCAGCCTCACAGACTGGAATGCTGATACAGGAGCTCTATTACATTTGTTTTATATCTTCATCAGTGTGAGGTAGAAATGTGGGGTTGTGACAAACTTGAGCAAAACATGAATGTTGTTTCTCGATCTCAATGTTTGAAGAAATACATTTTACATGAGCTGAAAAACAAAGTACATTTACATAGTATAAAATTTGAACCATAGGATACTCAATCCACAAAGCTGAAAAAAAAAATCTGACCTAATATCCTCTAATGTGGGAGCTGCTCATGGTAAATATTTTAAAGCCACGACATTTAAATTAACATTTTTCATACAGCATTTAATAAAATGCACTTAAGCAACTTCTTCATGCACTGCAATGCACTATAAAATTTATAACAATGCTCCTTATTAGGGCAGACAGCGACAAGATTATAAAACCCGGCTTAAAAACAACATGCACTCATTTTAATGAAACTACATGTACAAAGGTCATTTCACAACAGTGCCTTTACAAACAGTCTGTACGGGTTTCAAACCCCAAATATTACAAGTGACATTTAATTCACAAGACATAATCCTTGTTGACTTCTTAACATTCCCGTTATCATTCATGTTGCTGTGGATGCGTATTCTGAACCATTAAACAAGTGGGTGAGCCGATGAACGTCTCTGTACGGTCTTCAAGACATCAACGCACTTGAGACTGGCTTCCCAGAAAATCTTGTTGTTTTTTTTTAAATTAGGGAAACCTGCCCAAAAGTACTTTAAGTACACTTAGTATGCAACAAGCTAATTTGTTCACAACAAATTAAAGTTTTTAGAAAACATACAAAAACAAACACAGTGGAACGCCACAGAAGCTGATTGATGTGCACCTAGCAGAGTACAAATGCAAACACAAGTACAAAAACAGTAGCATAGCTACACATGAGTAACGTTTCTGAACCCAAAATCTTGAAGATAATGTAATTCATTAAAAGAAAATAACTGCCATTGATAAATACACATACAAAATGCAGATTGAGACTGATGGGACAGAAGGAAATAACATATAATTGATTGTCGTAGAGGGAAAGGTGATGAGGTGATTGCACAGGTTATATTAGCGATATATTCATGATAATCCAGATATAAGTGTACCTAAACATAAAACACTCCCAAAGCTAAAATCTCTGAGAGGTCATTCAGTATAAAAAAAAGACTTATGGTCAGTTTAACTGGCTAGTTTGGCTAACGTGACTTTGCAAATGTGAGTTAGAAGTGAAACTGAATCAAATCAGACGTTGGTCATGTTATAATGCAGAGGTTTTCAAAGTCTGAGACTGTCGGCCTCCCCTCAGACAAAGCTCAACCCCGTTTAGTTTACTTGCTTAGTTTCGCTAAATCCCTGGATGTCTCTATGGGATCATGATTATGTCATGATATCAGTTTTTCACAACACGATTATCGTGGCCAAAATAATTCACGATAACGATAATATCGTGATATTAATAAAATATTTGAAGAACAAAGATATGCTATCAATCAAATTCATCTTTAACTTTGTTTATTGTGCGTTTTGTCTCCCCCCCAAAACTACTGTATCTCTGAACTATCTCTTTAACCAAATCACACACATTTAGGCTATTCTATGTGATCTTCTTTTGATAAGTAATGTAATATGTTTTAATTTCCATTCACTGAGCCTCTCTTGAAACAGTTTGGCCACTCCCCCCCCAGGGAGACGCACCTCCTGCTTTGAAAACCTCTGCTGTAATGCACTGTGTGGTAGATAAATGCTATGAAAGACAGTCCATATGAATAAAGATTAAGGATTAATTAATTGAGGTTTGAGTTTGTTTTTGTACCTGATTGGAGTTCTCATTCCAACTATTATTTAAATGTATATAAAGTAGATAACTGTATATTAATGTCTCGCACCTTTGAGGAATTTGTGTTAGTTTCAACACTGAATAGCGAGAAAATTATTACAAAGCATGTTTCAGTTCTTCGTTGTAGGATTTTCAGAATAGTCATCTTTTACTTAGTCTTTGTAAAAGCCTGAATTCTCAATTTAACAGCATGGCCATTAAAATACCAGTTGTTACTGCGCCAATGTTCCCAAATACCAACATAAACAAATACTTTACAGCTTCAAAGTACACTTTTAGTTAAGTACTCAGATTAACTAAGCATTTGGACTTTTAAATTAAGTTAAATTCCTTTTCCACATGTAAGATTTCTGTTTGTTGATACAGCTCATCTGTTATCTGCAAGCTAATGCTAAAGTATGTATGTGATCAACATGAGAGCATGGTAAGGCTTAGATAAGACTAAAACAAGTTGAAAGGCTTAGTTCAGAAGGTAAAGTTCATATATAATCAACTTGAAGTGCCATAAAGACATTAAAGGAGTTGAGCACAGTTGCAGCTGCAGAGGATTCCTTTTCCATTCAGTTCAGAGCGACTGAGTTTAGAGCCAGAAAAATTCAAGATTACCACACTGCGTCAGCTCCGGAAAACATTCCAAGTGTCATTCTGGCTTTCCAATCCAAGATTATCTTAATCTGCCAAGGATTCCTGAATGACTGCACCATGCATCGTTAAAAAAATCAAGGGGTCGCTGCAGGATTTTGGACCGGGGTTCCACGGTAAACCCCAGGAGAGACTACGAAGAGTACCTGAAGTGGAGACAGTTCTGGTTGCTGGAGTGATGGGGTGTCACTCTGTAGTGTCAGAGTCCTGGCTGTTATACTCAGCCGTCTCCATCTTGAGGATGTAGGGAATGATGCTGTCGATAGAGACGTTACCTATCAAGCCGGTGAAGAAGAGCTCCTCTGTGATGCCCGAGTTCATGAGGCGCAGGGCTGGGAGACGAGTCAGGATACGGGTCAACCTGTAGGTGTCTTCTGGGTAGGTTTTCTGCACGTAGTCCTGCAGCTCCATCAAAGCTTTCTCCTGGAACTTCTCAATCTGCCCGCTGCTGTCCACACCGGGGTGATCTGATGAGTCAAACACAACAACAGTTGTTTTCAAAAATGCAAATACAGGTCAATTATTCAAATCACGCTCACTCTTCCATGGACATGGAGAAACTCACCAGGGCTGAACAACACTATAGCTTTCAGGTAGGCGTATTCGTAGCTGTCAGTCTCCAACCTCGTCATGCTGTTACAGAACTCCTGGAACTTCCAAATGTGCTCCATCACCTGCTTCACCGTCTCCCCCGAAAGCTTGTCTGAGAGAGAAAAAAATGTTTGATATATGAAGATCAATAAGGCAAATTAGTGCGGTACTTTACATTTCGGGTAAGTTGTTTTCAATAATTTAAACTGAACTATTAACTATTTGGGTCGCGTACAGTTCATGGTTTGTAACAAGGTAACGTTAGCGTTCATTTGGTGGTTGCCTAGCAACATATAAAATAAAAAGTCGCAGCAAACTGCAAAGAACGCTCTGTCGGATCGGGCAACAAAAAGGCAGTGGGGTGCGCCTCACGTTTTCCACCTGCAAAATGCGCTCTGCCTGATCAAGGCCTAAACCAGCAAGACCGTAGCTGGGAGATGCATAAATTATCCAATTAACATCTAAATTGAATCTGCGGTATCTGAGCCATCATGTATGACACATAAACAATGAGGTAGCACCATCTGGGGCTCATCAGTATAATACTGGAATGTGTAACGATAGAGTGGGAAAACACATCATATTTCAAAGGTTCATCACAATCGAGTCAACAATGCCACAAGTGGTTGACAAATGAATGAAGCAATGGAAGAAGACATATCTACAGTCCTCCCTAGTAGTTCTTCTATGTTTTAGGTTTAGTTTGTTATGAAAACAACAATCACATTTCTTGACTCCTTATATGTGTGTGTGTGTGTCCTACTGAGACATGATGACGAGGTCTGTGGTCCATACCGTCCTGGATGCTGCTCTGAAGGTGGTTGATGATGGCAGCGAGGATGGTCGACAGGTTCATCTCATGAGCGCACTGAGCAAGACCCAGAGTGAACAGCTCATTCCAGCAGGCTCGCACCAAACTGGTGTTGGCCTCCTGACTGAGACAGACAGAGACAGAAAAATAGATATGTGTGAGCATATAGTAGATAGACAATAATGCACTGCATTCCTGGAAGGGGCGTAACTGTATCATTTAAGTCGTCGTGTGTCAAATACATTCTCACCCAAGAGCTGAGAAGGCAGGGATGGAGCGTGCCCAGTGCATGGAGAGGAAGAGAAGTCTGGATGCTGACTCACAGATGTAGTGTACATTCAGATACTCTGGCATGGGGCTGGGCATGGTCAGCTAGACAAAGAGGAAAAGACAAAGGAGGACATAGGAGAGAAAATTATAAAATAACCTTTGACCGTGGACCACCAAAACCTAATTAGTTTGTTTCTCAAGGCATTCCTAAGATATCGCGTTCGCAAGAATGGGATGGACTTAAGGTCAGATTGACCTTGACCTTTGACCTATGGCTGTCCCCGGCACGGAGGCATAAATATATTTGACGAATGACTACTTACAGATGATGCCAAAGTAAAAGAAACAGAGAAAAGAGAACAAACTACTTGAGCAGGCTTAGTATGTTTCGACAGAATACAGCTTCAGCTTATACCAGTAGGCAACTGCTGGGTCTGAGAAGTGAAGCCACAGCGGAAGTGCCAACAGGCCCTGACACACCAAACCGACGGTCGACCGTCGGACAGTATGGGGCCGTCAGTGAGCGTCTGTCCGCCCAGTTTTTGTCGGCTCTAATCTGCTCGTGTCAGAGGTTTTTTGGATGATGAAGCATGATGTAGCTCGTCGGTGAGAGAAATTACTTCAGCTTAAGTGAATCAGTGTACGAGAAGAGAAACGAAAGTGAGGAAAGCAAGCAAACGAGTAAAGTGGCTTTAGTCTTTGTGGTGTGTTATAATGCAACTTGTTGGCCAAAACAAAGGCAACATGAGGTGACGCAACAGTCGGCCTTTGTTGACGCTAGTTCTCTGATGTTGGCTGGGTGTCTCTGGGCATTTAAACTTTCTTTCTAATAGCCAGCGGGGGGCGACTCCTCTGGTTGGAAAAAGAAGTCTGATTGTATAGAAGTCTATGAGAAAAATGACCCTACTTCTCACTTGATTTATTACCTCAGTAAACATTGTAAACATGAGTTTATGTTCTCAATCGCTAGTTTCAAGTCTTCTTCAATACAGCATGATGTTCATTTAGTAAATTATGGTCCCATTTAGAGTCAAATAGATCATAAAGCCGGGGATGCTTTCTGTCAAAATGCTGAACTTGAAGCTTCAGAACGGCAGTCCACAAATCAATGGGTGACGTCACGGTGACTACGTCCACTTCTTATATACAGTCTGTGGCTAAAACACAGTATTGAGGGTGTAAGGTAAATATGCATACTCAGTCAATTTGTATTCCTAAATTAGGAATAATGAAAATCCAGTGTGTATGAGTTGACTCCACCCACCTTAAAGCCGACATGGCTGTCTGTGAGTAGCGGTCCTTCCACCTCAATAATGGGGGTCTCCTGGTCTCGACCAATCAGCTGGATAGTTGTTCCACTGACACAATGCGGCTTATCTGCCAGACTCTGTCCGATGCCTACTTCAGGTGGGTTGAACACTTTGGCCAGGGTGTCAAAGGCACTGTGAGCAACACACACACACAACTTTAAATTACCTGATAACTCAGAAAACCCTGCAACATAAATGTGTCGCGTCTTTTTTGTACATTGTTTTGTCTCTATAAAGACAAACATGCTCAGTTGTAAATAATCTGCTTCAAGAGATTCCACCAGCTCGACACGTGGTGCCAAGACCTGACCAAGAAAAGATGAGAATTCACGGAGGGCCAACAAACTCCCCTCCTCTCTGTGCACTGCTGACTGACCGTGTTATCTCGCTGGCTGATTGCTCCTCATGTTGGCTGTCTGAGGTATCACCATTGTTTAGATTCTCTCTTAGTGAGTCACTCAGGTTGGCCAGTGATGTCACCACATTGGCTAGTGTCCCCAAGTCCCCCTGCCCAGGATCCATCTGAAGACAAATGAAACAATGCAGATTGTTTTACATCAAATAGGTCAGCTGAACCGGGATCCACTATAGACACAAAACAGGGGGTCCTAAACTGAGAGCAAAGCACAAAAATGTGTCGCCTGCAACGACATGGAATGACAGATGCTACTTAAAACATATTAAAGGGATAAATAAAGATTGAAAAAAATAAAGAATTTGCTGCTCAAAAACAAACCTTCCTTAAAAGGGGCAGATACTTTACAGATTAAGCCAGATTTTAGTCGTGAATCGGTCAGAATCTCTGCCATATGTTGTCATTTGACGTGCAGTTTGAGGGGAGTCACGACGCCTGATTAATTGCCTGAACGATCAACAACATGGCTTAGATGATCAGATGGATTTCTGGCAGGTCAGAAATTTTGGTCAGCTGTCTTGCAGTTTGAGCATTTCCAAGGTCCGATTTCCCTCATTGCTGCTGTCTAAAGATCCATAATAAACTGTAGTTAGCGTGTTTTAATATTATTGGAGTGGTATTTTACATGTTGTGGCTAAAAGTCTTTAGTCAGACGGCTGTGATATAAAAGACTGTCGGCATCTTCCAACCATCTGTAGCTCCATAGTTTTCTTTTCTTCCTACTTTCTGTCAGCGTAGGAAATAAAGGGGGGCAAAGGACAAAAATACATCCAAGAAATCCCAGAGTCCATAAAAACCGTCATTGAGTGGCAAAAATTGCCCCCAAGATTTCGGAAAAAAAAAAGGCAAAAAGAATCAGTTTAGGCCAAGATGGTAATCCTACATTAATCCATCATTTTATTTTCATTCAATTCATTTAATTTCCATTTCCGTCTCTAACACACACTCACACAAACAGTGCTTAAATTTTTAACTGTCACCTGGCACCTGAATTTTGTGTTTTCCTTGACATAGATAGACATTTCCATCATAAATTGGTGCATACAAATTCACCAGAAAGCAGGCAATGAAGTGTTTAATGCTCAAAATTGTCTGGGGGAGGACAACCAGCTTGACGTGTCCTAACCAGTGTTGAAACGAAACCTACGCCCTTGCATGACAGCGTCATAAACATGACATGACACCTGTCATGAACATGAAGGAATCTTTATGAGAGTATGACTGTCAATCGGTTAATTATGTCAATGTTTATGCCAAGTTTACATTGTTTGAGATCTTTGTAATGACAACTTGACATTAACCAGGACAGCATAACCATAGTCATAAACATGCCTTAGAATTCAAGTCCAATTTGTAGCACTGTAGTTGAGTTTATGGAAAATATTCATGACATGATTAAAATGGTCTCATGACAGCCAATGTCAAAACCAACCACATATGACAGCGTAATGTTTGGTTAACACATCCTAAATAGTTACAACTGTCTCCTGCTTTCTCTCACACATACAGATGATTGTACACTTCTCTTTCCAGCAATAGTATGCTTTTTATTTACTCATGTCGGCACAAGGTGGTGATTACTGTATGCTTTTTAATCTGGGCTCATTTCACATCAAAAACAGCAACTATATGCAGTAATTACTTTTTCTTAACAGTGCCCCCAAAACTTTGTAAATGCCCATATTTTTTAGACCCAAATACTTTTTTTCTAATTTCCTACACTACTTTCTGTTCATAGCAGAATAATTGCTGCCTTTCTCTCTTTTTGTCAGCATTGAGGACACAGTTATGTTGTTTGAATAAACTTTATTGGAAATGTCAATGGACAAAACTGACTGGACGTACAATGTGAACGTTAAAGTTGCATGTACTGGCATAACGGCAGATCAAAACGTGTACTGTGAGTTAACACACAGTACAAGATGAACAGCTTTACAGATTTTCAACCTCAAACTTTTTTATTTTGCTGACCCCAGAATATTAAGCACCAAATATATCAGCCTCACAACAACAAAAGTCAGCCTGACAGATCATACTCCTATTAGGAGCAGAAGGAGACGGACAGCAGCGGAACAGACAGGCAGATGTTATGTTTACGGTACTTGCAGTGAGAGCTGTACCTTTGAGTCAGCGGCCAGCAGCAATGTTCCATCACTCTGGATGACCGGCTGCTGGATATTAACCAGCATACCCTGGTCCAGCAGGCTGGATCTGCACACGACACAGAGCATCATCAACATCCAGTTCACATAACAACATCAACAGCTGAGAGATATGAAAGAAGAGAGCATGATGTTTGTCTGTAGGTCTGATTCCCACTGACCTGGAGCCGTCTGTCTCTGTATCGGAGATAAAGGTTGGCGTGGCGATGAGTGGACTGTTTAGGTCCTTGCGAATGTAGATCTTTTGGGTGGAGGCTGCACAGTTTGCATGCTTCTCTCTGGGCACTACGTCGATGGGCTTCCTCTCACTCTGGACAGCTGAGGATAATATACAACAAAAAGTTAAATCTACTGTAACTGTCTATGGCAGACAAGAAAAACTATTCCAGACTTTGTAAATTAAATTTAAGACTACCTTTAAGGCTTTTTTTTTGAGGGAACTGTTTTTTTTAAGACCTGTAGATACCCAGCCCGTTCTCATTCCCAGGGCGTCAAATACCGATGCTTTGTCACGGCCGTTGCACTCTTTAACGGCGGGATGAGATGCACCGGGCTGTCCATTAAATACAACCTCATCCCAAACCCATCCGCGGCAGCAGGAAACGCTCAGAGAAAGTGTGCCGGGAGTGTGGTGACGTAGTTTAAAGAGTGACAAGACACACATAGGGCTGGCAGGAGGGGTCCAACAAACACAAGGCTTTCATCCAGGAGACCTGCTGTTCGTGTTCCGTGCGGTAAGTTTCACTTTCACGTTACAATCAGTTGTTCATTTGCGTCCCGTGTTCACAACTTTCAGTTTAATTTTCACTTTAGAAACGTAGTAGTTTTAAGCCCAACCATGTAGTTTTTTCCTAAACCTAACTATTGTGGTTTTGTTGCCTAAACCTAAAGTGATGCCAAATGGCGAAGACAAAGCTGCGGTATATGAAGAGTTGAGATAAGAACGTGCTGAGATACCCTAATAATAATAATACCTGATTTGTTTCTGGGTGTTTTTGTATAAATGTTTCCGTACGGTGTGTCCTGGATTTGGATGCAAACTCACAATCGGTCTTCATCCCCATGTCAAGGCATTTCTTCAACCGACAGAACTGGCAGCGATTGCGGTGGTGTTTGTTGATGACGCAGTCCTGTTTACTGCGGCAGCTGTAGGTCAGGTGCTTCCTCACGCTCCGCTTGAAGAAGCCTTTACATCCCTCACAACTGACCGCTCCGTAGTGACGTCCTGAACAAAGAGAAAACCAGTCAGAGAGTGTTAGTCTCTGCGTGCATGGGTGCACCTTTGATTGCTCACAATGTGCAACAAAACATACAGTAAGATTTGGCATCATGAGTCAAAACACACACAAATCCTCACATCACCAGGTAATGCTTTAGTACCTGAAGCCTTGTCCCCACACACCAAACAGTACTCCACTGGCTGCGGTCGGCTCAGGTCCCCTGACTGCCCTAACAACCGCTCCATTGACACTGGATCTGTGACGATCTGAAAAGCAAAGTCAAACACAGGCCATTAATCTTGTGTTTCACCTTAACACAATGTCAAAACCATGGTCATAACACTGTCTGGAAATTATAACAAATATCAAGACCAAGATATTGCCAATAGTGTCGTCGCTATGTACCAGGGGGTGATATTATGGGGGAACTGTACCTGTATCCGTCCTGGCATCAGGCTGTCTGCAGCAGTGAAGATGAGCTGCTTAGTGTTGTGGCTGTCCGGCGAGGCCAGGATAACCTTGCCTGCCCCTGAGCTGTCAGCCGTAGTCAGAATGAACTGCTGTTTGGGAGCACTGGACGGCTTCATCGCTGTCACTATCTGGATCTTCTGACCTGTCTGCTGGTCGGTTACAATCTGAGGGTGTTAGAAACGGAAAGAGAGGGAGGTGTAAATGAACACACACCAATGGGGTTGAAGTAAAAAAAAAAGAGAAGAGAGTTACATTGACGGTGGAAGAGATAAGTCACACGTTGTAACATCAACTTGTCCGAATGCGCCGAAAGAGGACAACATCAACAGGTAGCAGCAGCAGTGTCACATTCTCTGAAGCCAACTAATGTTGAGAGTGCAGCAGTAAGTTACCTGTATTCGTTGTGGCGTTGTGGCTGGCTCAGCGGAGATGACCTGAAAGCGCTGTGGAGACTCACTCATCACTGAGTCTGAAGGAGAGGATGACACCTACAATTTGAAACACATTTTAACAAGCTTTAACACATACACATCATAATCAACATGTCTGCAACACATATATTTCACTTGAGTCTTTACAAGGCATAGAAATTACATTATAGCACGTTTCAATGGAATTACATTGCTAGGCAACTGCTTGGGTCCATGTTTACTTCCTGTCAGCTGATGTCATTCACATTGGCTTCGTCCAAAATTGCATACTATGCTCTACATACCCAATATGTGTACTATCGTTCAACGTACTGTTACTACTTTTACATACTACTGTGAATAAACAGTAGCATGCATCTTTTCGGACGCACTGAGCAGTAATTTACGTCGTCACTTCCTGAGAGCCTCCTTGCCGGTTGGAGCTGTGTAACCATGGTAACCAGTGGCAACCTCATGTGACCAAAACAACGGTTTGTGAGAATCAAAGTCTGAATTAATTTAAAATATATTACATCTAGCAATGTGAAATCTTATACTTACAGTTAAATTGAAGCGTTATTGATGTTACAGAGCTGTCCGTTAACGTCCGTTATGAAAGTTGTCGTCACTACCGCCTTGCATTGTGGGATATTTATGCCGCCGTAGTGTCCAGCGCTGCATACTGTAATATTTCACCAGAAATAGTATGCAATTTGCGTACTATTGGTTTCATTCTAAGGTTTTGGACATAGTAAAATATTTCACACTGTTTTAGCGTACTAAATAGCATGTTAGTATGGAATTTTGGACGCAACCAAAGACAGAAGCAACAAATTTTAAAAAACTTCATATGGGTTATATGGAACAACTCAGACTGCCAGCAAACAGTACATCATGAAAGTCTCCCTCTGCATGCTCACCTCTGCCTCGTGCTCAGAGTCCACTTTCTGCTGAGAGCAGATTCAGGTTGGTCGTCATGATGATGTAAGGTCATTAGTGAGGTCTGTTTGGAGAGATGCCACAGACAATCAACCACAAAGGTGCAAACTGTCACAGAAGAGCAGGCTAACGCTACGACAGCTTAATAGATTTGGTGGTGGATCACAGAGGAAGCATAATGATATTGATTGAAATACAAAGTTTTATCTGTGATGAAAGTTAATATCTTCTTGATGATTTAGAGGGGACGTTTTGTCTCATTTCTGTGACATGGATGAAGTAGCACAGCAATTTCTCAGCGGGATTACAGTATTTCTCCACTGTTTTGACGCACTGTTAAAAGAATAAGGTGTCCAAAAAGAAAATGGTGTCGCCAAAATAAAAAACGTCACTCAAGACAGTAAAATAAAAAAACAACTTTCTTTTTCAACATAGAACATCAAATCATAAGTTCGCACATGCAATCATTTCATTGTGATGAACAAAAGAGAAATAAAATTAACCAAATTATCAATAACATCTGTTCACTGCTCCAAAATGTGTCTGTCATTAACATCAGGTTATATACTGTATATATTCTTCCATGTCTCAGCTACTTTAATACTCTTCCTGCTCCGACACCATAGGTAAATATTTTGTCTGACAAATCCAGCCTTGGCATGCCTGCAGTGATGTCACCACCAACCGAGTCTATGACCTCTCGAGTGCGACCTAGACATGAGATTTGAGAGACCGTTAATAACCAGATTACACTACAGTCTGATGGAACCTCACGTTGTCTAATACAACACTGTAACGGAAAACGGCGGAAAACTGATGTCCCTCAATAGAAATGTTTTGTCACCTTTTATATAAACTTCCCTAAATCTCGGCTGCTTTTCCTGCTGTCTTTGCTTCCAGTTTTAGGTAACAAACCTGTTGTGTCCCTTTACATGCGACTTCATACTGATAATAGTCAAAAGTCTCAGCATATTCGCACACAGAGAATTAGCTGACACCACAGAATAAGATTTTACTTCATTGGAAACAAGACTGCAAACATTGTAAGCAGAGAGTTAGCACTTTTGTTAGCCTAAATGTTTGCTTTCTATGTGATAGTTGTGTAAAACAACAAAAATAACTGCTTGGAAAGAACTATGAATCATCAAAAGGCAAGTGAACACATGTTGTGACGACTGCATTTTTGAACACAGTTGGCAGACATGCATCAAATCAGTGGAGGAACACTGTAATTAAAAGGGTGACCAGATCCCAACAAACCAAATGTGGGACAAAGAGTACGTTTGTGTGGGACAATGTGGGACACGTTAACAAGGCTGAGGGGTAGTCTACAATTTTGATATACTAATGTCTATCTAACTTAAATAAGTAAACATTTATATTCTGCCCCTTATCTTGTAACATCTATATGCTTTGTCTGAATGCATCCATAGATCGGCACATCTCTTCTTGAGCCGCACGTTTCTTGTGAGACTCACATGAACTGTGTCGCTTCATGTCGTATTCCCCCCTGTGTTTGAAATTGAAAAATAACTAGCAAATTTCACAAAAGACTCGGAGAAAGTGCAGCTTAAAAAGAGATGTGCCGATCTATGGATGCATTCTGACAAAGCATAGAGATGTTACGAGGTAAGGCGCAGAATAGAAATGGTTAGACATTTGGACATTATATAAAAATTGTAGACTACTTCTCAGCCTTGGTAACATGTCCCACACAAACATACGCTTTGTCCCACATTTGATTTGTTGGGATCTGGTTAAGTGGGACATCTGGTCACCCTAGAAAATAAAGTATTATGATACAATTTAAATGCACCAAATGGTACATAGAAAAAAAAAACATAAGACATCTCCCCTACACATATGAAAACCTATAAAACTGTATATTAATTGTGAGTGACCACAATGCATTGGGGCGGCAGTAGCTCAGTCCATAGGGACTTGGCATGGGAACCGGAGGGTCGCCGGCATGGACTGAGTGTGAACTGGTCGCTGAAGAGATGCCAGTTTGCCTCTTGGGCACTGCTGAGGTGCCCTTGAGCAAGGCACCAAACCCCCAACTGCTCCATTAATGCATGTATATAGGTCCTGTTTGTGCATGTGCAGGTGACGACCCCTCCACTCCACTAGGTGTCCTGTGTCTTTTTGCTGGTTCTCCTTTGTTTTGCAGGAGAGGGTCGTCAGGTTGATGAGCCACACCTGGGCTTGGTGTGGTTGGGATAAAAGCTCTCTACCTTTCAACAGATGTCTCTCTCTCTCTTCCTTGGCTGGCACACCTGTTTTGGTTTTGTTTGCAGCAGACATTTTCACACACCCACACATGCCTACATTACTGATTACTGACTTTCCACGTTTATTTAGTTATTGATTGTTAGTTTGTTAAATAAATGTCTGTTACTATTTTTAAACTCGTCTGGTCTCCCATTTGTTGCAACCTTTGAGCCGGGTTGTAACAGTGTACTATGTAATAAGTAAATATAACAGAGTGAAAAAATTGAATTTCCCCTCGGGGATTAATAAAGTGCCTTTCTCCTTCTTCTTTAATGAAGGGCATCTTTTTTGGCAGAATTAAAGTGAACACATTTGATTTGTTGGGATCTGGTCACCCTAGTAATATTGTATTATGATACAATTTAAATGGTACATAGAAAACAAACATAGACATCTCTCCCCTACACATTTTTTTTGGTATATGAAAACCTATAAAACTGTATATCAATTGTGAGCGACCACAATGCATTTGGGCATCTTCTTTGGCAGAATTAAATAATAGCATCTACTCCTACCATTAATTAACCTCCTTGAAAGTGACAGTTTTGACTGTCTTTGCTGATTTGTGGATTATAATAGAATAGAATACAAATATGACAGCATAAGTGAAAGCTGATTAATGTGCCTGCAGTAGCTCCATATGATTACTGACCAAAAGGGAGGAGGAGCATGCTGCTTCATATTCTTTCCCTATTGGACCAACAGAGTGCCCATCAATACCTCCCTCCACATCACAACACACAACAAAATGGACAATCTGGCAGACAGCCAATAACATAGGAGACCAATCCTTATAAAGGATAAATATATTAGAGCAGTTTTCTTTTCCACACAGTATAGTAGAGCAGCCAGGCTGTTGTTGGATATGATGGTAGTGAATGTGTTATATAAAAAAAAAAAAGCAGCTTTGTTGAAGCATTACAACACACTCAATGTCCCCGAGATGTGAAAGGTAAAAGGGTCGAGTTCATCTGCAGCAGCAGCAGCTAGCTAGTCTGCAGTAGAGGAGCAGACTGCTGCACCCATCTCTCCTCCTGTTTATCCCTCTAGCATGCAGGGACTGGTTCCTGTTGAGTCCACAGCAGTGTCACATATTAATAATTAGTTTAACTGTCTGTTAAGCACAGCAGTGTAACCAGACTCCGCCCCGGCGTCTCACAGTCCTCTCGCCCGGATCCCGAGCTGCCAGAGTCGGCAGACAGACAGAGAGCTCCGCAGTTAGCTTGCTAAGCTAACAAGCTAGCTGCTCTCTTTTATCACCCAGTAATGTCAGTCAGCTTTCTACTCTTTGTTTTCAACCCGGTACTGAGACTTACCTCCAGGAGAAACGCTGCTCACAGATTCCGGACCTCTCTGCTTATTTTTATAAAATCTTTGTTTTGGTTTTCTTCTGTTAAAGGTCATAGTTCGTGACCCCCGCACCGCCCGCGCGCTGATGATGATGGGTGAAGGTTTTTTTTTTTTTTTTTTTTTTCTCCTCCCTCTCTCTCTCTCTCTCTCTCTCTCTCTCGCTCTCTCTCTCATCCTCCTCGCGCCTCCAACTGCCCCCCCACCCCCCACCCTTTGGCGCGAGCCAGACAGGGCTGACGTCATTATGTCTGACTGTAAGTCTATATGGACTTTGTTGTCAAGCTATGTGATATCAAAATTAACATAAAAGGAAAAAGTGTACTAACAAGACAGACTATTTTTTTTAAGTATTTCTGCTCTCTTCAATGAAATACAATGACCAATAAAACCTGGAAACCTTTATCTTTATCTTTTATTCGGATCTCCATTAGCTATGGCTGAAGCCCAGCTATTCTTCCTGGAGTCCACTTAAATCACTTTGAACTGTTAGGCTACATTTCAGTACACAATCACATTACGATCTTTACCAACAATGACCACAACATCAAAAGCAACAGCAACAAAACACAACAATATTCAAGACACAACCCAACACACAACACAGGACCTATAGGTTCAAGTTAATACTATTCACAGAGTATAGAGGTCAATGTGATTCATTAGTGGTTGGACCATATAGCATATTATGTCAAAATACAAAAACATACAAAAACAGAACAAGCAACAACTTCTTTTACCATAAGTATTAACGAGACTTTGTATTTATCCAACATTAAACCTTTTATGATTTGATGTAAGCTAAATATCAGCAGACACAGAGAGCTGTTCAGCTAGGAGACGTTTTTTCAATAATATTTTAAATAGATTTTTGCTATTTTCTTGAACGATATACCCAGGCACAGTGTTTCACTTCACCATTGCTCTGTACACTACAGTACTTTTCAACATGTTAGTTTTCACCTTCGGAAGTGTGAATCTTCGAAGTAAACAACGCGCTCCCTTATTCTGAGCAATTTGCAACTTCTTTATGTGTGACACGGTAGCACACAAACATTGTGATAACCTCTGTATTACAAGCAAAGTCAAGGAGGTGTCATATAATAAGATAATAAGATAACACATATAGGTTATAATTTATCCTTTGAAAATGTTACCTGAAAGATTTAAAATGTATATATTTTATTTATTTTGGACTGATTTAGAGTTACGTTTTTGACACATATACAGGCATTAACACGTAACGATTTTTAGGTTGTAGCGGGCTCAGTTTTAAAGCTAGAGTAAAGATAGTGGGATCAAATGAAAACCTAAATTTTGGCGAGGAAAAACTGGCATGGCCATTTTCAAAGGGGTCCCTTGACCTCTGACCTCAAGATATGTGAATGAAAATGGGTTCTATGGGTACGAGTCTCCCCTTTACAGACATGCCCACTTTATGATAATCACATGCAGTTTGGGGCGACTCATAGTCAAGTCAGCACACTGACACACGGACAGCTGTTGTTACCTGTTGGGCTTCAGTTTGCCATATTACGATTTGAGCATATTTTTATGCTAAATGCAGTACCTGTGAGGGTTTCTGGACAATATTTGTCATTGTTTTTTGTTGGTAATTGATTTCCAGTAATAAATATATACATAAATTTGCATAAAGCAGCATATTTGCCCACTCCCTAGTATTAAATACTTGACAAATCTCCCTTTAAGGTACATTTTGAACAGATAAAAAATGTGTGATTAATCGCGATTAACTATGGACAATCATGCGATTAATCGCGATTAAATATTTTAATTGATTGACAACCTTAATATATATATATATATATATATATATATATATATATATACTGTACAAAATGGTAAAGCCATTTCTTCCATTTTTATAAGGAATTTAAAATGGCAATTTAAATAGTTTATTATGTTGTAATGTCTTCAAATGTGACTTTTTAGGTTCTTCTGACTTTTCAAGAATGACATTCCTCTTTTTCTGTATGCTCATTGCGTACTGTATATTTCTATAATAATAAGTTAAAAAAGTTACCTCAAGTTAAGTTAGTACCAGGACAAACAGATGTTTACTACAGGGTTGTAATTAAATCTAAGCAATTTATACAATAAAAACGCAGATGTTCTTCAGTTCCCTCGCCTTTATTCTTACATGCTCTAATTTAAGGTAATTTAGACTTAATTTACAAGACATTTGCCCAAATATGCTAAAACATACATACATACATACATACACAAACAACCTTTGTCTGTCATGTTTGTGTCATGCCGTTTTTAAGAGACATATCTAGAAGTGAAAGTGTAATATAACACACACAAGTATATTATATAGTCAATATTTGGGCCAGTAGGAAAAAGAAGGCACACTTTACAGATATTCTCAAAATGCCATATAGCTTTAATAGATGTGGAAACTTAAAGCCTCCAGTGCACACAAATAATGGATCATTGAAGTAGAAAACATCTTATGTCTATAGTTCAACTTTGAAATAAAAAATATCATAGGTTTTTGATTTTTTTTTTTTAAATATATCAGACACAAATCATTGTACAAAGGAGAGTATTTTTATGTCTTGAGGGAGTCTTTAAATAAATGTCACCTAAATACCATTGTTTTATTCTCTCATCTGTAGCTTTTATAGCCTACTGTCTGAGGATACCAACTTTATTTATATGAAAAACAGCTTACATATTGGTCTCAAGATTTGAACATATCTTTTGTATTTCAACAAATTGAGGTAATGCAGTTGTGTTTACTGCACCAACATTGTTTGAATAAACAAATACCTAATTTGTCTACATATAGGCTTATTTGTTTCCAGTGGGGCACTCGGTTAGATCTCTGCAGTAGATAATCACTTCATATCCAGCCCATCCTACTGTACTGTTGTTCCAACTGCTGTTTTATTAACATGTTATACCTCACTAACCTGTCGAACCTCACACATAATTATAAACAAAACTGCTGCCAGGATAATTGGTCTCCCCACACCCACACCCAACCGCACAGAACTAAACAACAAAACCAAAGGCATGCATTGCAATCTGAATAGCACAGGACATGTTGCTGTTTACTGTTTACTGTGTTATTGTGTGCTGTTGTGTGTGTTGGAATTTCCCCCTGTGTCTAAAAATAAAAAAAATATTTGCATTTTGCATGATTCTCCTGCATTTGCATGACCATCTGTACATTTTTACAACAATACCACAAAGTCTTTTACGGTCCAACCTCAGCATAAAGAAAGTACCTCTGGGTGACCAGCAGGTGTCGCCCTGCATGTGCCTCCAGGTGTGATGGGACTGGATGCGCACAGCAGATTCACACTAAACGACTATGATGAAAATAATCCTTAATAAAATTGATATTTTTTTTGTAAACTGTCGTCTTTCTACTTGATTTAATGTCGTTTATGGGCTCCGATTGCTACAGTTAATTGATCATTCATCTGATTTTAGACCTCCATCCCTGTAGCCAAGATGCGTCACCATTATCTGCCCACATTGTAGCTGGAATCTGAGGCTATAATAAATAAAAAATAGAAATATAATAAAATAAATAATAAATAAATAATAATAAATAAAATAGAAAATAGGCTATAATAATAATAATAATAATAATAGAATCAGGTTTATTTTAATATATCATTTAAATAGCCGAACTGTGCCATCTGACTAATATTAATATGCAAACAAAGCCTCTCTGCCTTCGATCAACATTTTGTTTCAAAGACAGCAGGGATCCTGTTAGATCTGTGTGTAGTAATCAAGGACAAGGTCTGCAAATGAGCACTGGCTAGAAGTCCTGTACACGTTGCATCGGTTGCATTTTAATGAAGTGTAACAATGCCTATATGTATGGTCCCTGTCAAAAATAAAAAAATAAAAAAATAAAACCTGGAAACATTGTGACAACCACTATATTACAAGCGAAGTCAAGGATGTGTCATATAATAAGATAATAAGATAACACATATAGGCTATAATTTATCCATTGAAAATGTTACTTGAAAGATTTAAAATGTATATATTTTTATTGATCCACCCTTGGCACGAGCCAGACAGGGCTGACGTCATTATGTCTGACTATAAGTCTATATGGACTTTGTTGTCAAGTTATATGAAATACAATGGCATAAAACCTGGAAACATTGTGATAACCACTTATATTACAAGCAAAGGCAAGGAGGTGTCATATAATAAGATAATAAGATAACATATAGGCTATGATTTATCCTTTGAAAATATTACTTTAAAGATTTAAAATGTAATAATAAATAAATCAAAATATAGCTGGTTTGCTCAAAGGACAGTTAGCCTATATGTATGGTCCCTGTCAAAAATAAATAAATAAATAAATAAATAAAACCTGGAAACATTGTGATAACCACTATATTACAAGCAAAGGCAAGGAGGTGTCATGTAATGAGATAATAAGATAACACCTTTAGGCTATAATTTATCCTTTGAAAATGTTACTTGAAAGATTTAAAATGTAATAATAAATAAATCAAAATATAGCTGGTTTGCTCAAAGGACAGTTAGCCTATATGTATGGTCCCTGTCAAAAATAAATAAATAAATAAATAAAACCTGGAAACATTGTGATAACCACTATATTACAAGCAAAGGCAAGGAGGTGTCATGTAATGAGATAATAAGATAACACCTTTAGGCTATAATTTATCCTTTGAAAATGTTACTTGAAAGGTTTAAAATGTAATAATAAATAAATAAAAATATAGCTGTTTTGCTCAAAGGACAGTTAGCCTATATGTATGATCCCTGTCAAAAATAAATAAATAAATAAAAATATAGCTGGTTTGCAAAAGGACAGTAAGCCTATATATATGGGATAGGCTACTCAGCCTGATGAACGAGGAAACAAAAGGCTGCTCATCCAAAAGCAGAAGGCATTTCATCACCACCAGAGCATCAGGACGCTTAAAGGGTATCTCTGTGACGCAATCGACCTCAGAGTAGCTCCACGTTATAGTATAAAGAAGAAGTCAGGGCAGTAATAGCTTCAGGGGCTGCTGCCGAATCGACCGGTTCATTTGCGCAGCTGCATATCCCACTTTTTGTAAAAACGGACTGCAGCATCAACCCCAACCAACACACAGTACCAAGCTGCTTTCTACCGCATCAACGCTGGGACACTCTCCTCCGGCGCGTTACCGGGGCAACAACAGAAGATAAAGATAACGCGATGATAGTGGAGGGATTTTAGTCGTGAAGACAAGGAGAAGAAGGAACGAGGCGCAGCTCTACAGCGGTGTGTTCAGAGCTGTAGCAGTGGGAGTGGAAAGGAGAGGTTTTGTCATGGTCGGACGCGGACTGTGGGTATGTAAGCCTCGGTTTGGAAAGCGAGGGAGCAGGTTTGGTGCTTTGCCTTATTATGTGTGCTTGGCGTTAGCGACCTTAGCCGTGCTGGCTCTGCTCTTCGTGGACTGCATCGAGTCGTGGGTCACCTCCATCAGCATGAACACGGTGTTGGAGCCGCCTCACGCAGGAGGAGGAGGAGGAGGAGGAGGAGGAGGAGGCATCATCCCTCCGCAGAGCGTCCCTCCCACCAGACCAGAGGAGTTCCTGCTCATGCCCAGTCCTCTGGTGTGCCAGAGAGCCAAGCCTTACCTCATCACCATGGTTACCTCGGCTCCTGGCAACCAGAGGGCCCGCCAGGCCATCCGGGACACCTGGGGTGGTGAGGTGGAGGTGAGGGGCCTCAGGGTCATGACCCTGTTCATGGTTGGTGTGGCGTCTGACCCCGGGATGGCCAAGCTGCTCATAGAGGAGGCTAGGGAGCGAGGGGATTTGATTCAGGGGCGCTTTCTGGACACCTACTCCAACCTGACCCTGAAGACTCTGTCCATGCTGGGCTGGGCCCGCCGGTTCTGCCCTCAGGCCCACTTCATGGCCAAAGTGGACGATGATGTCCTGTTCAACCCCAGCGCCCTGCTGCACTTCCTGAACAAGAGCCGTAACCCCTACGAACAAGGAGATTTGTACCTCGGCAGGGTGCATCTTCACGTGGCCCCGGACCGTGACCCCGAGAGCAAGCACTACCTCCCCTCGGGGGCCTACCCTCCTTCTGTGTTTCCAGACTACTGCAGTGGTACGGCCTACGTCCTGTCCCGCTCTGCATTGCTCAAGATCTCCCTGGCAGCTTCCGCATCGCCTTTATCTACACCCCTGCCCCCCGAGGATGTGTTTGTCGGCCTGTGCGCCCGGACAGCCGGAGTGCTGCCCTCGCACTGCCCGCTCTTCTCCGGGGGCCCCGGTGTGCCATACGGGCGCTGCTGCTATCAGGCCATGGTGTCCATCCACCGCATCCCGCCCAGGGAGATGCTGCACTACTGGGCTGACGTCCAGACATCACACCCTTGCTCCTGGCTGAGTCTGCGTGCCTCTCTGGGGCTCTGCAAAGTCCGGGCGATGTTGGGGTCAGCTCTGGGGCTGGAGCAGGGCTTGTGAGGGTTCATAAGAAGGACTCGTTGGGGCTGTGCCTCGCTTCAATACTGTGAACAGCACAAGTGCTCTTCAGGCTGTCAAATGTCACTTTATTTTTATAGCTTTATTTTTTTAAAACACTATTTAACTGGTTTTATTTATTTGCAGGAAAGACGATGATCAGCTGGTTGTATGAAAAATTGTCAAAGTAGTCTTTAAGCTATCGTTATTAGACTGTTACAGCATCCTTCACTGACACATATAATAGATGTAGAACAAACAACAATGGCATGCTGATAGTATACAGTGAGGAAACACAGCCGCTTATGTGATAAATGCACATTGGAACAAGTATTTCTATTGACACACACAGTCTGACATCTATAGGCTGCTACCCTCATATATATATTACACCAGGTACTTCAAGTGTAGATGTTAGTCTATTAAGATGCCTAAATGCATGATGCTCCAAACAATAGTACAACCAAACCACAGGCTTCAGATACCGAGTAGGAAGGAAGTAATACCAATAAATATTTAATTGCTAAAAGCTTTTTTATGTTCAAAATGGTAGTAAGAATCACGTCAGTACAGGATGTATCCAATGAATTTGTGTTTTTCAGTAATAATAATGACATGATGATGTTTGCAACCTGCCATTGATTGGACAGTTTTGAAATTGGAGACAGTGAGATGTAATCGTCCAGTTCTGGGAACAGACGTCAGAGGAATTTGATATCTTCCGTCTTTGGAGGCTCGATTATTCTGCTGCCTCATATCAACTGGAAAATATAACCATGACTGATGTGATACATCGCTACAATCCCAACTGAATTGTAGTATTATATCTTTCTGTAACATTGAGATTAAACATTAAAAAGAGTGTGAGTGTCTGGACTGATTTCGGTACATTTTAAAAGACAGTTTACAGTGTGTCAGGATAAAGCCCCAATGTGAACAAAGAGAAGGTCAGTGTGTTTACACTCAGGAAATTTATGGTTGAATCAAATAGTCACCAATAAACCGCTCTGTATCATGTTAAGTTTGCCTGATGTCTTTTTCTTTTTTTGAAGAGAAACACACATACATGTATACACAGATCTGTTTTGTTTCAAAATTTCTGTCACATTGGGTTTCTCCATGACAACTGAAGCAATAATGAATGAATGTGAATAAAAATGGGTTCTATGGGTACCCACGAGTCTCCTCTTTACGGATATGTCCACTTTATGATAATTATATGCAGTTTGGGGCATGCAGTGAATGTGTTATTTTCGCCTTTTTTTAAAATGGTGTATTATAATATTTCTGCATACTGGGGTCCCTAAACAGTCTTTGAATTGCATAAATTAGGTATCACTGTAAAGCTGAGACTCTTGTGGATCCAATGAGCCCAAATGTATTCAAGTGTGATGATGTTAGTCCGTATAGTAGCCATTTCATTGTAGTGAGACCATTTTTTTAAACTTGACCTCACTGTATAAAATGACCTGTGGTGACCTCTAGGATAATCACTGCCTCGTGAAACTTTACAGTCACAATCTAGAGACCTAGAGCAGAGGATGGATGGCTTTCCTAGGTAGATTAACAATAAGGGGGTTTCTGAGAAGTTTCCAGAACAGAAGCGCTTGCCATCCAATCGCCAAATTTTGCCAAATGTCAAGTCTTTGATACCAAATCACAGCATAGCTTTTTCTATGGTGTTCCTCAATGTCTTGGTGTCTTAATGTGTATTTTGACACACAATGCTGAGCTGCATTTCAAATTAATCTTCAGGATCCCAGCTTTCAGATGATGTACACCACTTCTGTGTGACATATACTGTTGAGTTTGACAAAAACAGGTCTAAGTGGGTCTCTTATGGTTAAAACAGAAAATGAGGATGTGAGGATTGAGTCACCACATTTCTTATTGCCTTTTTGTCACATGACTTCCAGAATTGCTTGAGCAATTACAGTTTCACTATACTTCTATATTTGGAAAATATTATGAGCATACTGTATATATAATTTGATCTATTAATTCTTCTCCTTCACAAAACTTGTTTATAAGGCACACTCATGTTGTCATTATTACCAGTGACTGTAGGTCAGACATCTCCAAAATACGCCTGCTGATTAATTTGGGAGGGATGCAGTCTATGCTGACATCAATTTAAACTCTGAGTAGTTCTGATAAGGAGTTAACCAAAGTGCTGACAATGTGTGAGCATATCTTACAGTATGTTGTGAGCTCAAATAACACTCTGAATTCTTGGCATTATATGGTTTATTTTTAGAACATATTTATATAAAACATGTGACATGCACTCAGTCAGTACAGCCACCAAAAGCACTCCCTTGCTCCATTCGACGAGGTCAAAAATAAGTGAAAAAATGTGCTCATCAGTAGAGAAAAAATACAACTTAACACAAATTCTGGATGACACCCATTATCCACCCATGTAGACAGGAAGTGCTTCAGGCTACAGGCATTAAATAGAACGGCCCTTTCACTGCACTGAAAATTGATTACTGATGATCTGCCACCCATGAGAGTGAGTCTTTATTAGCCGACTACATTCAGAATTTCCGCAGTTCCTGTTTTGTTCCCACAGTGGAATAATGTGTCCAAGAAATGTGTCCTTTATATGAAGGTCAAAGGTCACTCCCACAGAATGTCACTGGGTTTTGGGCTGCACAAAGGCTCCTCCTTTACTACTTTTTGAATCTGTCCAGAGCAGATCTCTGGCTGGATAACACCGCCTCCTTCTTCTCCCTCTGCTTTCTCTCTTTTTCAATCTTCATTTTGTCCTCCGTAGTTTCCCTGATTTCATCCTGGGGGGGGTGAACAAGTCAAGAGAGATGAGCCAGACACTAAAGATATAGCAGAAAGATCACAAAGCCATTGCATCACTTTTTATCTTATATTCTGGATTACTTACCCTCAGGTCCTCATGAGCCACTTGTCTCTTGCGCTTTTCAACATTGCCAGCCGAACTACGACCTTTTTTCTTATACCTCGGAACAAATTTTTCTTTGGCAAGTGGGTCAAAGCCCTGGGAAGACAAAAGATGCGTTTAGAAGGGTGTAAACTGTAATATATTTAATATGATCAAGAGTATTCCAAAAATAAAATCTGATGTGTGCCAATAAGATGCTTCCAGACACTGACCAGAGCCTGGACCCTGTCTTGGTGCTTTTGTTCAAAGGTGGCGCGGTCAACCCGTCCCAGCTCGGTGGGGTCGAGGGTGATGAGCTCTGGCTGGATCTTCTCCAGCAGGGCTTTAACCTCCCACTCCTGCCTCTGCTTTGCACTACGGTATGGATTTGCATCCAGACCGTCGAAGTTTGGCTCTCCCGCACCTGTGAATGTAAATGAAGTAGCCGGAGAACAAAACATTTGAATATATGATGGCAGCTGTTATGGTTGGGTTTACCCATCAAGAAACACACATGACCACATCAAGCTGAACCACCAGTTTCCTCACATTAAATTTTGTGTTAATTTTGACCCTGTCTATTGGTACGTGTCCACATGACCGTTTTTGGACGCCTCGCTTGCCAGCATTGGGCACTTGATGGGCTGCCACTGGACCCTCGAAACCAGGTAGCTGATTGGATGAGCGTTTTCAGTCGTGGGCTGCTGCTCCCAGCTTTCAAACCGGAACCAACATGGCGGCTTGTTTGGAAACTTTTTCCTCATATATTAAGAAAAAAGTTCACCAAAATGTGTTTCTGAAAACATTTTAAGTGAGAAATAAGCCATGGAGTTGCTGAATCTGTCTTCATTTTAGATCGACAACGGTTAGTAGTCTAGACGTCAACTTTATGCAAATGAGGAGCGGCCAACGTGACGGTCCGTCTCTCGAAACATAATGTATTTCCCCTTGTTTATAGTGTTCCTATGTTTTATTTAAATTTGTTCCTATTTTTCAATATGTCTGTTTACTTTTGTTCCACTTTTCTTTTTTTTTTACTCTGTCTTGCCTTGTTTTTTACTGATGCTTCTTGTTTCTGCACTATCCCCTTTGCTGCTGTACACTGCAAATTTCCCCACTGTGGGACTAATAAAGTATTATCTTATCTTATGTTACCAGAATGCATTGCACGGCTGCTTACATTGACAATGAACGGTATCATGGAAAGGACGGATCCTGTCCTTTCCTAAAACTTTTAAACTAGCTGTTGTCGAAAATAAGGACAGATTCAGCAACTGCATGACTTATTTCTCACCTAAATCTTTTTCAGAAACACATTTTAGTGAACCTTTTTCGTAATATGCGAGAAAAAGTTTCCAAACGAGCCGCCATGTTGGTTACGGTTTGAAAGCTGGGAGCAGCAGCCCACAAGGGAAAGCGTTTGTCCAATCAGGTGCCTAGAGTCTAGTGACAGTCCATCAAGCATCCAATGCTGGAAAGCGAGGCGATCCCTCGCGTCCAAAAACGCCCATGTGGACATGTACCATCAGTGCAACCTTCTTATTCAGTCTACTTTTAAATATAATGTGAAACCATGTCGGACCTGGTATGAGCATGCTGGTGAAACCATCTCCGTGCCCCACCCCGAGGACATCCTCAAAGGGACAGAAGTGCATCCCCCAAACTGTTCTCTGAACTCTGTGAGCCATGTAGGGTTTAGTCACAGGAGTGCTCCACACGTCTTTGTACACCTGCAGGGAGACAGATTTCACAGACACAGATTAGGTGATGTGAGGGTAAAAGGTTACCAATACGTAAAGAGGTGCCTTATGCATCGTTGGTTAACAGAAAAGAAAAAAGATAATTGTGATAAAAAAATGACTTTCTGCAATGTCATAGGTAATTTATAGCAGCAATGTGCAAAATGTCAGCTTGTTTTTTTTAATTCTATCTTTGGCCAGAAGAAGTCACTGCAGACTTTTTTCACAGCAGATGTTTTATCTTGTCATAGCAGCAAAAGCCCAGGTGTTTGTTTCACCTGGGCTTTTGCTGTAATGACAAGATTAAATATCTACTGTGAAAAAGGCCAATTGTCTTTTTGTAACACTCACTTCCCATAGATCACTTTATTTTACACGCCCCAAAGTTTCCCTTCCTTCTCTCGAAAAACAAACTCTGACATATATGTAACTATAAATGCAAAAGGAAGGTTCCTGAGAAGGAAATGTTGATTTATGATAGAGAAAACAGAGACCGAGTTCAGCTGCACAGCATGTGCAAAATTTTTTAAATGTATCTACAGGCAACTCAACACAACATCTGTCTCAGAATTGTGTCTCTATTTTCCCTATAATTAGTACCAGATTGCATAGCTCTTCACAGGAAATGTACTAGATCCTTATTAGGAAATTTCGGATGCGTAAAACAAAGTGTGGCCATCCAACGATGTCACCAATTCTGTAACATTTGTTGTTCAATATCAAAATGTTTTCCATGTGTCTGTGGTTCCCCTTTTTTCCCACTAAACCATAGTGTTTTTGCTGATCATGGTAAATATCCAGCTTCCTGTGTGCTCCAGATGGTTTTTCAATGACGAATCATGAATCATGCAGTGTGGAGGAGATAGTGACCTGAACAATGTCCCCCGTGGCTGCAGACAGCAGCCCTCTCTGGCTCAGCGACAAACAGGACGCTCCAGCAGGGAGGAAGTAGGACTTGAGGGGCTTGAAGGTTCTAATGTCATAGACCTTCAGCTTTTTATCCATACCAGATGTCACCATGTATCTGCCAAGAGGAGACCAAAACAACAGATTGCTCTCTGGTGGACACTGGGGAAATTGCAGTTCAGTGCTCACTGCAGAAAATGTAACAGTTATTCAACCTGACTATAAAGCTGTTTATTATTTACGGATTTTTTCTTCAAATTCTTTTTAACCACTTTCAACGACCCACTGTTCTGCCTTGCTCGCTCACGGAGCAGTTTGTTCCTTCCGCTCCCCAGCTCAAAGCTGCTCCACTCGAAAAAAAAAAACAAGCTGTGTTGTATTTTAATTAGGCTTTAGGCTACAAATGTTGTTGTTTTTTTTTACATTCAAAGCTTCTATTGAGGTTTTCAGATGAAGCTTCGAATGTCTGTCATATTTTGACCCTAAAAAAACTAATCCTCGAACAAAATTCTCAATTTGAATTAAGTGATTCATCGGATTAAATGAGGGAGTCTTTTTTTATTAAATCAACTTTCTTTAATCATTGCAACTCGTCAGTTTTGTTTAATTGCTACTAGACCGTCCCATTAATAGGTATACAGGTGTGTCCGTTGTGTGCAGTGAGTGGAAGAGAAAACAGTTTTTTGACTGCAGGGAAAATATTGTTTTTGAAAGGCTAAGCGCCAACAAATATGGACTGAAGCAGCATATTTCGTTAGATAGAAACATGATGAGATTTTGGATTCTTTTTTCAATAGATTTTGAGTTTTGGACTGATGACCGACTGAGACAATTACAGAGACGAGGGCTGGGCGGCGGCGCTGTGTGTATGCTTTTTTAATAATTAATATAGAGTACAAGCTTATAGATTGTGCATTTCTAGGGCTCGGAGAGAGAAGATGAACAGAGACACTGACTGTGCGGTCACTTTTCCTGGCAACACACACAAAACAGATGAATAATTTGTTCTGCAGCAGAGCAACAGACAGACAGCAGAGGTCACTAAAACCACTGCAGACATTGCGCCTAACAGGCAAATCGAAATGCACTTTTACAAAATTAGAATTATAATTAAAAGATGAACAAACCATTTACATTAATTGAACTCATCTGACCTGCTGCTCTGTAGTTATTGGAAATATTTGGAGCACACGAGTCTGAAACAATTGTACGCGGGCACTAGGGATGTCACAGTGAGGACATTTTCCCAGCGGTTCATAAACTTGTGACAACACCGGTGTTACTGTTTACACTGGACATTTTACAAGAAAATACGACAGTCAATATATGTACAGCGCTTACTTTGATCTTTAACGTTGAATGGCTGTGTGTCTGGCTTCTACGTTCCAGCTTTTGCTGCGGGGCCGCGCACACCAGCTGTGACCGCTCCGTCCCCCTCACAGAGATTGCCTCATTAATGTTATGATTCCCTCATAGCATTGGGTTTAAATCTGAAATATTGCCAAATAAGCGCTTTGCTTTTCGCTTTGACACCAAATCCTCCGCCATCGTTTTGTCTGTCAACTCTCTCTCATCCTGTGTGTGTGAAATGTGACTCCTGCTACTCTGTGCTGTGACCCCGTACATAGCACTTTCACTTTCAGTTTGTAGCGTCTGTCGTCTGACTATGTATTGATAACACGGCACCAATACACAAAAATGAACTAAATAAGTTTTATTATATAAAAAAAAAAAGCAAAACGACGGTGGGAGCTGTGGGCAAGTAATGTAATCGGTGTGTGCCCGAACACCGTGTAACACCGGTATCACAGACTATCAGGGCAAGCCTCGCAGAAATTGGGAGCGTTGGATGGAGTGGGAGATAGGGCGACGCTCCAACCTTTTAAAACATCCACTCCACTCTGTTTCACATGCTCTGACGAAGTAATTTCTTTCTAGATCTGGAGACAAAAAGGATTGATTGCAGGTATCTTTTGACTGGAGAAGATACTACTTGGTACTGGGTTATTACCTTAAAAGGTATCGGGTACCGGTACCCAGGCCTTGGTAAAATGCACGGCCAAGTACACGACTGAATCCTTAAAAATATGTTGTCTCCAGGCCGTGGGTTGAAGACAGGATTTGGTCAATGATTACAAGGACATATTACACTTTATAAAACTGAAGAAAAATATTAATGATGCCGTTTACACTGGGACTATTGTGAAACAACCTCTACATAATGTACATAATTATCCATTGCTTCCTGCCTCTAAAGGAAACCAAATATCCATGTTGTCTTACATAACGAGAGTAAAGTTTTAAGGTGACTCACGTGCCCGTCTTGTCTACAGCGACAGAGCGCACGCTGCCCTGGTGACAGAGCATCTTGACGAGGGCTTCTTTCTGGTTGGGCGACCAGAGGGTGACCGTGCCATTGTGGTGGCCCAGGTGGATGATGGCATTATGAGGGTTCTGGCACATCACATCAAGCCGGCCAGTCTTGGTGCAGGTGGCTGCCACCTCCTTTCCCACAGACACATCCAGGTATTGCAGGAAACTTGTAGCACTCTGGAGACAAGAGCGACAACAGGAAGGTTTGTCAGAGCTGATTACTGTTAGTGAATTCAAGGATCTGGAGAATAACACTCTGATCAATTTGTTTGCTTTTACATTTACTTTATCTGGATAAAATGTTTGGATAAAACTGTGAGGTGTGGAGGGAGAGATGCAAAGATACTGCGTGAGGTGAAAAGGGCTCAGTTTGTTGTTGTAGTTTAACACACACAGCTCATTAAGGTACTTTAAAGTCACCTCAAAGAAAGGCTAACCTGAAAAAAAAATCTAAATCCATCTAAGTGTACGCTATATTTAGAATATTTTCATCACTTTATCTTGCCGCCACACAGCCCTTTCTGACGGGGAACTGAGCTGAAAGTGAAACTTATCTATGCAGCCAGACATTGAGAAAAAAACTCTATCAATTGATCGCGTGATAAATAATATCAGAGTTTGTGGCAAATCCAGCATTGAACAGAAGACAATTTTTTGTTATTGCAGTAAGACATTCAAAATAAACATGCAATACATCATGTACAAAACCTAAAAGAACGGTTTTAATGAACCCACCACTGTTGCTAGAAGAAAGTGGTAGGGGAGGAACTGCATACGAAGGACGTCATTGAATTTGCGGATGCAGTGAAGCTCTATTCCGTTGGAGTCATAGATGTACAGCCACTTCTTCTGAGCCACCGCATACATGTTCTCACTATGGAGCCACCTAAATAAAAGGCAGAAAATGATTTTTAAGTATTGAGTATTTACAGAAAGGATGTTCACAGTTGCTGGTAGGTGAAGCATGATTGTAATGTACAAAATGTTGTGCTTTGTGCTGCACAATGTTAGGTTGGATGACTTACTTTACATCATTGACAGACTCCATCACGTTTATCTCACACATTAGCTGTTTGGACTGCCAGTCTATACAAGCAACATGGCCTCTCCTCCCACCAAGCAGGAGTTGACTGAAGTGAAAAAAACACACTGTTAACAAAATGTCCACAATTCAAACATTTAAATCAATATTTCTATATAATGTCGAAGGACTCGCTTGTAGTGATAAAGCCACAGAAAGTAAAAGTCTGCAGTTTCCTCAGCTCTACAGAGCATTTTAGCATAATTCAAGAGGCTTTATAATCTGTACATCATACAACCCCCTCTGTCCGTTTGATTGATTTTGATTACCCACCAACATTACTGTTCAGACACAGTTCTCTCTTTAGCTCTGTTTTCAGATGCAGCAGGCAGTGAAAAAGCTCTGAAAGAAACCCACTGTACACTACCTGCCCGGCATTATGGCTCTGTCCCGTTTAAAGGCCCTTCACTCCCTCTCAGGTGTTTTCAGAGTGAGCTATGCTTACAATTACATGATGTTACAAAACTCTATGCGCCAATAAAAATGATAACAGGGTAAATTGTCCCACCCTAACAGGTGCAACATTATACTGTAATGGCCATGGGATCACAAATTGTGGTTTTAATGGGTTTCAATGCGGACATTTTTGTCCTTAAGGGTCTGAGTGTCTGAATTTTGGCTACAAAGTTTATTAATAAAAGGAGCTGAGATGGAACTTCCAAAATAAAATAAAAACTCACAACCTTGCCAAAATGCATTAACACAGACAAAGGTATTGAAAATATTAAATTAAAAAGCCAAAAAGTTCCCTAGAGAGGCATAAGGGTTAAATATGAAAAATCTGGAGTTAATTTTCCCATAATGCTGAGCTAACTGACTAAATATTTTTAACTGTGGTAGCAACCCAATGACAAACACTTCATACATTGTTTGTACGAGTATGGAGAGTGAGATACTGACCGTCCAGTCTTGCTATAATCCACTCGATATGGTCCAAACTGAGACAGTTTAAGATTAAAATACTGAGAAGGAAGTGGGAGAGAGAAAAAACAAAACAAATTAATAAAAGGCAAACAATCTGGGGAACAACATCAGACATGGGAACCTATTTTCGAAAGTGCTTTTTAAATACATAAAATAAATAATCTTGTTCCATTTAAACAGACGTTTTTTTTTTTTTTTTTTTTACATGTTTTCTAATATTATGCTTTTTAAAACTAAAAACAGGAATTAAAAACACACCGGATTTGTGATGTTAAGGCCCCACACATTCTCTACTAATAAGTAAATAAAATAAGTTGGGAACAACCTAAGCTGTACAAACAAAACAAAGCTACTTTATTGTCAGCTTTTGCTGTAAATAAATATGTAAAGTAAAATTTGACCTTAAAAAAGGTCAAATATATACTTTATTTTATAGCCAAGACGCCAGCACTAAGATGTCAGAAGTGTGAAATCTTTCAACATCTAAACTAGTGTCCTATCAGTGTCCCACCTTTGTCGCAGATGTTATATCCACAGAATCTGCGATGTCTTCCTGAGAGATCGTACATGTGTCCTCGTCTTCATCTCCTTCAAGAAACCTGAGATTAAAGGAAAACATGTCACAACCAGCAATAACCTAAAGTGACATTTTTCATAATTGAATCTCTGTAACATCATACACTGTGACACGAAGCAGCCAGCCAACATTTAGAAGCAATTACCCTGCATCCTCTGGGAGTAGGAGGTCAAAGCGAGCAGCTTGTTTCTGGGCCATTTCTGAACCTTCCTCTGAGCGAGTGATCATGTCTTTCAGCTTGAAATGCTTGCGGCGAGGCTAGGAGGAGAAGAATAAAGGCATGAGATGTTGGCTAACTCCACATATTTATTATAAATTGTAAATAAGAGACATTGGGGTGCTTACCTTTTTAGTTTTATCTTTCCTCTTGAACTTCTGCAACCTGTCTTGTGGAATAGGAGCAGGCCCAGGGAAAGGGTCGGATTTCTGAGAGAGTGAAAAATAATTAGAAGAAATACGCTAGATTTACTTTGTGAAACATTCAAATTAAGGTAAATTGATGTAGAGCTGGGAGATATATTGATATAATATAAATACTAGAGTGTGAAAATAGATACTGTTTGGACTATGGGGTATTGCAATATTGTGGTATAGCTTGAATACATTCTTCTTCTGGTTGTAAAGGCTGCTTCACAGTTAGGGGATGCACCCCAATATTCAGTACAGGGCTTTTGAGTCAACATGAGTTCGGTAAAAACTACATTATTTTCATTCCATAATGACAAATATAATATTACTTTGATTCAGATTCATTTTATACTACATTGGAAATATACATTTAAGCATAACTTGTTATGTTGTATTAAAAAAAAACATAAAAATTTCAAGATACTTAATATGTCAAGAGGAATATAGGGAAATGTAAAGAGTGACGCACTATTTCCAATTGATGGAATGGAGCAGCTATAAAAAACAAAAGAGTCTCACTCAATGAAGAGCTGGAACAGGCTGATACAGAATAATGTATATTTATATATATGACACAGTCAGTGTGCAATAAAATGTGTTTTTTTTTTACAATCTTAAAGCTACTCAAGTAAAAACGAAACGGAAAACTTTAAGGAGATAAATTATTTCATCAAACCGTGAATTTCATGAATTGTTAGTCCCTGAAATACTCCTTCAGATTAAATATACCTAAATCTATCGACACATTTACACTTACCTGTACTTCAGATCTGATATTATATATATATATATACACATCTATATGCAACCAACCAAGACTGATTCCTACTGTTAATCTGTTTTGGGGCATTGTATATATATTTTCGATTTGCACCTTATTGTTACTTCATACTTGTACTGTAACTGCTGCACAGCATACAAAGCTAAATAAAGTTATACGTATTTATTCTTATCCTAATCAGAATAAAAACATGTGATATCTTGTAGATATATTTGCCACATCTGAATGACAGTGACACCTTGATGCTGACCTTGACACAACAATCACGTTAATTCTCTTACCCCTGATATGAATTTATTTCCATCTCCTTGATCTTCTTCTTCTTGCTTTCTTTTCTGTGCTTGTTTCTGTGTCTGTTGCAGAGCCTGTTCCGTCTGTTCTTCGTCTTTTCCCACTTTGTTTTCATCTTTCCCCTCCTCCTGTGTCTCCTCCCAGTAACGAGCTGCAGACTGTTCAAGAGGAGCAAACAAGTCAGCAGGTCAGCGAGAGTTTAGTGTATTTATTTGTGCCCAGAAACGTGGAGTCAGCTCGTCTCCTTCACGATCCCCTCAGGAACACATGCGTTGCCTGATGATAGAGAACTACTGCTACGTTGAGTGTCAGTCTGAAAAGCACCGTCCCAATCTCTCTCTCACATGATGATATCGACAGTTAAGACACTCTTGCGAGTTCTTTTCTTATTATATACACATTACCTTCTTCTTTTTCTCCACGTGTGTCTCATCCACCGCTGCCTCGACGGGAGACGCCATCTTTGTTGTATACGTTTTTCACTTCCTGTGACATCACTTCTGACTACGTCACTTCCAGCTAAACATTGAGTTTTTATTTTGAACAAATCCCTGAAATGTTACTTTCATAAAAAAAAAAAGTAATGGCGTGGCAACCCGAAAATGATTTTTTAAAAAAAGTCCTGTCGAAAATCATAAAAATAAAAAAGTAATGGCACTGCATGTGGAAAATCATTAAAAAAATAAGTCATGGGCGGCATGTCGAAAATCTTAAAAAAAAAAGAAGTCGTGGCACAGCATGTCGAAAAATGATAAAAAAAAAAAATCATGGCACTGCATGTCGAAAATCTTGAAAAAAAAATCGAGAATCATGAAAAAAAAATCAAAAATCATAAAAAAAAGTCATGGCGCGGCATGTCAAAAATCTTAAATAAAAAAGTCATAGCATGGCATGTCAAAAATCCCCCCAAAAAAGTCATGGTGAGGCATGTCGAAAATCCTAAAAAAAAAAAAATCATGGCGTGGCATCCCGAAAATCATTAAAAAAAAAAGTCGTGGCGCGGCATGTCAAAAATCATAAAAAAAGTCAAAAATCATTAAAAAAAAAATCATGGCACGGCATGTCGAAAATCTTGAAAAAAAGGCATGTCGAAAATCGTTAAAAAAAATCGAGAATCATGAAAAAAAAATCAAAAATCATAAAAAAAAGTCATGGTGCGGCATGTCGAAAATCCTAAAAAAAAAAAAATCATGGCGTGGCATCCCGAAAATCATTAAAAAAAAGTCGTGGCGCGGCATGTCAAAAATCATAAAAAAAGTCAAAAATCATTAAAAAAAAAATCATGGCGCGGCATCCTGAAAATCTTAAAAAAAAAAAGTCATGTCGAAAATCTTTAAAAAAAAATCGAGAATCATGAAAAAATAATTCAAAAATCATAAAAAAAAGTCATGGCGCAGCATGTCAAAAATCTTAAATAAAAAAGTCATAGCATAGCATGTCAAAAATCCCCCCCAAAAAGTCATGGTGCGGCATGTCGAAAATCCTAAAAAAAAAAAAAAAAGTCGTGGCGCGGCATCCCGAAAATCTTAGAAAAAAAGTCATGGTCATTTTAATGATGTGAAAAATCTTTAAAAAAAAAAAGTCGTTCCGCAGCATGTCGAAAATCTTAAAAAAAAAAAGTCATGTCGCGACATATCAAAAATCTTAAAAAAAAAAGTAATTCCGCGGCATGTCGAAAATCTAGAAAAAAAAAGCAAATCGTAAATCTTTTTTAAAAAAAAGTCGTGGAATGGCATGTCGAAAATGATAAAAAAAAAAAAAAAAATGGATCGTCCTTTAAACAATGGATCGTCCTTTAAACACAAAGATTGGCTGATTCGATCCCCGGCTCCTACAGTCTGAACATTGAAGTGTCCTTGAGCGATACACTGAACCCCCAAGTTGCTCTCCTAAATGTTTAGGATGGGTTAAATGCAGAGGTCAAATTTGTATCTGTATTGTAATAAAGTTTAAGTTTAAAATTGGCCGATGATGGTAGTGTTTTAACTTCACAATATCTCAAAGTTACAGTAACTTATCCTTGCTTGACATGTTTTATCCTTGCTTGCCTCAACTTCTTGTTTTCTGTCGTTCTCTATGTCAGAAACCCAATTTTATTTCTTCTTTAAATGTGGCATGCATGTGTTCAACTCAAAACATATGGCATTGTTTTTCCTTGTAAGTGCATTTTAGGTAATTCTACATGGTAAGAAAAACAGCAAAGCTCCTTGTTTTTGTAGTGTTGTTACAGCTTTGTTTTGGCAAATGAAGGACACAGTGCAGTATAAAACCACCCTTTCCCTGATGAGAGTATATAAGGAGTCTTGGCCCATGTTCAAAACTTTCCAAACCACTGAGCCTGGGGAGGAAGTTTAAACAAAATCGTCACTCGCAGTGTGCAGCGGTGAATATGTCGCAACCTTTTAGTGACACTTCCGCAGTATTTTGAGAAAGGGGTTTGCTGTGTATACTGTATGTTTTGGAGAGAACAGAGGAATAACAGTTAGATCTGGAATGTGGAATGTGGATAGGGGAGGGGCGGGTGTACAATAACACATCTGGGACTGAGCCTACATTTACAATAGAGAAAGTGTTATGTAACAAGAAGAGAGAGGAAGGAAAACAGTTTGCTTGTCCTGGTAAAACTACAGCAGGAGAAGAGGAAAGTGTCAGAATAGAGCAGAGGAACCAGCAGCATTCAGCATGTCTTTCGATCTGGCCGAGGTATGTCTTTAAATTAATCTAAAGTCTGAAAGTATTTTTTTCAAAGAGCTACATTGTAATAGTATTTTTAAAATGCATGCAATGATCTAACAAATTAACCAACAAACAAAACCAAATCTTATTATCCAGATATAAAGCAGACGTCTATGAGTTATTTTTTCAAAACTGACTTGACTGTGAATGTTGTATATGTTTTGATTCTTTTCTTCTTGTTTAAAACATGGAGATACCCCCTCGACCTGAAATGTTTGATTTCCATGGAGTCACAATGAGCCACTATTTCACAGACAACTGGGAAAATGTTCAAAACTTTCAGGCCAGGCCAGATGATATACTTATTGCAACATACCCAAAAGCAGGTCAGTCCAGTTCATAAACATGATCAGACGGAGTAAATGAGTTACAGCTCATAAAAGATGTGTGTATAGAGTTGAAGGGTTGGGATAATTTTATTTCCCTCTCTCTTTCTTTCTGTCTTTTAGGAACCACTTGGGTCTCCTACATCCTTGACCTGCTGTATTTTGGTCAGACAGAGCGTCAGACATCCATCCCAATCTATGATAGAGTGCCTTTCTTGGAGCTCATAGTCCCATCTGTGTTTACAGGTTGAACAGATGATCAAATATACTCACGATATGTCACCTACATGCATCACAAACATACAAACACTTATTTAACCTTCAGTATACCGTGTGATGATTTTTTATTACTGTTTGCTTAAACTTCAGTCAATGTTATCATTGTATGTGAATTACAATGATAATAGTGATATTAGTATCACCATATTCACCTCACTGTAGCAGTCAAGAAACCATTTAAGCACTTTACAGGTTCAGGGCTTTGCTCACTACATCTTTACCTCTCCATACAGGAAAAGACATGGTGGACGACCTCCCCACTTCTCCTCGACTCATTAAAACTCACTTTCCAGTCCAGTTTGTGCCAAAGTCCTTTTGGGAACAAAACTGCAAGGTCAGTAGTTTGTGTGTTATTTGCATTATATCAATTTATATACAAGACACTGAAATAGATGACAAAGTAACATTAAGTACTCATATTTCATTTAAAGGCTGAATGATAACAAAGAGAAGCAGTAGCCTAGAATTTGAGGCATGTCTATCTTTAGTTACTACAGTAGAAACAAATGCAGTGCCTAAAGTTGGATTGTTGGATATGAATACGGATTGTGCAACGGGAGATGCTGAGAAACCTGACATACAAAAAGATGCATTTGGCTGTTTTAATTTGAAGGGTTTACAGTACATTCATCTGAACATCCAAAGTCTGTTACTGTTAACTCCAATGCTATTGAATGAACAAGCGACAGCCACAGATACCATATTTTTTCTTTTTTTTGGTCAGAGCGTTCAATTTATTGATTGCTTTCGTGATGTAATGAGAATTTCAACAAATATAACTAAAATGTTTTTGAAGACGATTACCAACCTTTGCTTTAATGACATAGTAGGTGCAGAAAAGGGTTTTTCTATGCAGATGATTCAGCTTTATTTGTGTCAGGGAGAGATTATAGTGTCACTCAGAATATACCTGCGAAGGAGTTGGACTCTAAATTGGGTGATCTGTCCATACTATGCGGTTCCAAGGGCAGATTGCAAAAAGAAAACAAGATCATAGTAAAATGCGCAGGGAACAGTATAAAAAATCCAGGACTAGTGTCACATACTGTACCTTGGGGTGACTATGGATCAGGATCTCTCTGGTGAGGGAATACTGAAGAAATCAGCAAACAAGTTGAGATTTCTGTATCGCTACACTAGATGTTTAATTTTAGGATGATGAAACTGGTGGTTGCAGCCTTAATCCAGTGTCACTATGGCTACGCATGCTCGGAAAGTTAAAAAGCAGAGTGCAGGTCATGCAAAACAATATACTTAGGTACATCTTGAATGTTTCCACCCCAAGAACCCATGTGGGAACCCCGGAGTTTAAGTAGGTAGGCCTACTATCAGTGGTGCTGAGAGAAAATCAGTTGAAACTCAATCATATATATGATATCATCGGGAATAACCCCAGGTTTCTTGATGTGCCATATAGAGATAGTACATCATCAGCATATTTAAGCATTTTCTTCTTCTGTAGATGATCTACGTGGCCCGTAACGCCAAAGACAACATGGTGTCTTATTTTCACTTTGATCGCATGAACGGGGTTCAACCAGAGCCTGGAGACTGGAGCAACTACATCCACAGATTCATGGAGGGAAAGAGTATGTATGAAATACAATAATAATAGATGTGATGCACAGATTTCTAATGAACAACACTGAAGTGTTTTCATGTGTTCTTCAGTGGTGTTTGGATCCTGGTACGACCATGTGAATGGCTGGTGGAAGAAGAAACAAACGTACCCAAAACTCCACTACATGTTCTATGAAGATCTGATTGAGGTAATCTAGCTGTTATTGTTAGGCTCTTCCTATTCAGGCTTCTTTTCTCCTCTAGCTGGTAATAATGCAATGATGATATCTGACCACCGTGTTTCCAGGATACTGGACGGGAAATAGACAAACTCTGCTGCTTTCTTGGCTTGTCTCCTTCAGTCGAGGAGAAGAAAAGAGTCACAGCTGGAGTGCAGTTTGATGATATGAAAAAGGACAACATGGCCAACTATTCTACAAACCCAGTTATGGATTTCAAAATTTCTCCTTTCATGAGAAAAGGTATCCTGATGAATAAATAGATAAATGTGTGTGATGAGAACAAACAAATTCAGATCTACACTTTTAGCTGAAATAACTGAGTGGTTCTCTGTTGTGGCTGTGCAGGGAAAGTTGGTGACTGGAGGAACCATTTCACTGTGGCCCAGAATGAGCAGTTTGATGAAGACTACAAGCAAAAGATGAAGGACGCCACACTTCAGTTCCGCACTGAAATTTGAAGAGGACTGAACAGGCTGTGTGTATGTGGAGATGGATCCATGACTGACTGGACACATGTGACATTTCTGTGATAAAATCAAGTTTCAGTTGCCTCTGACGGCAGAGTAGAAATGTGGAGTGTATCTTTGTGACGACCCCTCCACTCCACTTGGTGTCCCGTGTCTTTTTGCTGGTTCACTTTTGTTTTGCAGGAGAGAGGGTCGTCAGGCTGATGAGCCACACCTGGGCTTGGTGTGGTTGGGATAAAAGCTCTCTACCTTTCAACAGATGTCGCTCTCTTCCTTGGCTGGCACACCTGTTTTGGTTTTGTTTGCAGCAGACATTTTCACCCACCCACACATGCCTACATCACTGATTACTGACTTTCCACGTTTATTTAGTTATTGATTGTTAGTTTGTTAAATAAATGCCTCTTACTATTTTTAAACTCGTCTGGTCTCCCATTTTTGTTGCAACCTTTGAGCCGGGTTGTAACAATCTTCTTGATAATTATATCTGAATATTTCTTTAATGACAAGAGAATGTAGTGTGCAGATAACTATGATGTAATTAACCAAACATCCTTAAATTAAGAAAATGTATAATATCACATCCACCATATTACCCACACATATGTTAGTCTGATTCTTCAGAAGAATGAAAAGTTAATGTGTAAGCACAGTAAAGAGCAGCTGTATGACACACTTACATTTTTATTGTAAATGTGTCAATGTGTAAACAATTTTTTTGTGTGATCAGTGATGTAATTAATCCTTAATATCTCTATATTTGCAATAAAACAACAAGAGCTCATTCATATTGTTCATATTGTTTTCTTCTGCGCATGAGATATTAAATAACAAAATGATCAGAAAATAAGTAAAAAGAGTAGGGGGTATGAAATTGGACTTGATACGCAATCAAATGTAATGTACTTGCTTACTCTCCACCACTATCACTGGGCATGTCAGACATCCAGTTTCAGTTGTTTTTCAGACATAAACAATCAACCGGCTGGTAAACAACTGGCTTTGGGTGGGTCTTCCTGCCTAGGCTGAGTAGTTCATTTCTGCACACATGAATCAATGATTTGAGAAGCCTGAGAACACTTCAAGCAAATTGAAATTTGGCACAAACACGTGTTTGGCCATAACTCAAGAATTGCTAATCATGACAATTTCACACTAATGTCCAATAGGATGAAATGATGCAGTGATGACATTTTGGACAGACATGGATGTAAACTGCAACCTGACTGGTTTGTGGAGGCATAAAACCGCAATGCGGTATTTCTAGTATTTTTGGTGCCTAAACCTAACTGAACTGGGACCATTTCAAAGGGCGTCTCATGTACTGTTGTAGGCGTGTCCTGTAGTACTGTAGACCCGCAGATATACCTATTTGAATGCTTTGACGGGAGCTTTTTAGCGTGGACAACAGGAAGTAGATACGGCGCAGAATTGCACATGCACAGTATGAATATGGTGTGGTAGCGGCTTTGGTAGCTGTTTGAATCAGGGAAGGAAACATCATGGCAGAGGAAGAATAAGGGTTAAGGAGAGGTGTCCAAAAAGTTCTTTACTTAGTATGCGGAGGATTTTGAAACAGACTATGTTTTGAGGATGGTGGAAGATGTCATGGAGAGTCTTAAAGGCAAATATCTGCGCAGACCAGCAGACATCAATGAGGTTGTGCTGCGCAATCTTGAAGTGATAAGTGCATAGTTAGGTTCGGTAAAGTTGGAAAGATATTCACAGATTCGAACTTCCTGGATCAATAACTCGTAAGCGAAAGGTTATTTTGGAAAATTGACTTTTGCATAATTTTGGTGAAGTTTCATTTGGAATATTTTTCTCCGATAGATATTCTCCAAAATTAAGCAAAATCACATTTTTCCAAAATAAGTATTGAAGTAAAACCACGAGGAGACCATTGATGTGTGCCATGATCTTGGTGACACTACACTACATAAAAATGAAGTTATTGAATATTTTTGTCATATCTCTTTCATGCATTGCACTTTGTAGGCTAAGTCGTCTGCACATAGAGACTATTGTTATTTGTCCAGCTCAGAGGATGGCTTGTTTTGATGAAAATTAGGGTAGCTCATTTTCTACCTTACTACGTTTGCAAAAGACACAACTAGAATTACCGCATTGCGGTTTTATGCCTCCACCAACCATTCAAGTTGCAGTTTACATCCTTGTATGTCCAAAATGTCATCACTTCATCATTTCATTTCTTTAGATATTTGTGTGAAATTGTCATAATTAGCATTCTTGAGTTATGGCTAAAAATGTGTTTTGTGAGGTCACAGTGACCTTGACCTTTGACTGCCAAAATCGAATCAGTTCATCCTCCTGTCTAAGTGGATGTTTGTACCAAATTTGAAGAAATACGTTCAAGGCGTTCTCAGGCTGCTCAAATCATTGCTTCATGTGTGCAGAAATTGACTACTCAGCGTAGACAGGAAGAACAACCCAAATGCAGTTGATTGACAGCTTGGACCTTCAAGGAATAGCAAAAGCAATAAGGCAAAAGCAAAAGCAACAGGGAAAAGAATAAGGAAAAATAAAGAAAAACAAATAAATAAATAAAAACATAATTATTAAAAAGAAAATATATATATATAAGTTATTTATATGCAAAAACTAAATAAATATGTATTTTTAAAAAAATACATAAATTAATATATAATTAAATAAATGTGAAAATTTAATGAAAATGCTTAAAATTATTATTTTATGTTTTGTTATTTGTCTTTACATTTCCACATTTATTTATTTTATTTTTTTATTTTCCACATAAATTTACTTATTTATTCTTTTATGTATCTGTCTTTTAATTTTACATGTTTGTATTTACTTATATATTCTCTTATCTTGTCCTCTTTATATTTCCGCGTTTATTATTCTTTTACAGATTTATTCTTTATTATGGCACTCCTATGACTCCATACCTTTATGCTTCTGCAACAACCGAATTTCCCTGCTGGTGGTTACTGAGATTACATGTACAATAGAGAGAGTGTTATGTAACAAGAAGAGAGAGGAAGGAAAACAGTTTGCTTGTCCTGGTAAAACTACAGCAGGAGAAGAGGAAAGTGTCAGAAATACAGCAGAGGAACCAGCAGCATTCAACATGTCTTTTGATCTGACTGAGGTATGTCTTTAAATTAATCTAAAGTTGTTGTTTTTTTCAACGAGCTACATTGTGCTTTACTCTCCCATGGGGTTCATTTCTTGTTAACAATGTAATTCTGAGCAAATGAAAATGGACTTGAAGACTGAAATATTTTTATGTATGCAATGCATAATGAACAAACAATACCAAATCCTGCATTATCCAGATACAAAGCAGAGGTTACTTTTTAAAACTGACTTCACTGTCTGCAACTGACCGTAAACAATGTTTGCATTTGTTTCCACACAATCAAATTGCTACTGTTTAGTTACTCTCACACAATGATTGTATGCTTTGTATATGTTTTGATTCTTTTTTTCTTGTTTTAAATATGGAGAAACCAACTCGACCAGAACTGTTTGACTTCCATGGAGTCTCAATGATTCACTATTTCACAGACAACTGGGAAAACGTTCAAAACCTTCAGGCCAGGCCAGATGATATACTTATTGCAACATACCCAAAAGCAGGTCAGTCCAGTTCATAAACATGATCAGACGGAGTAAATGAGTTACAGCTCATAAAAGATGTGTGTATAGAGTTGAAGGGTTGGGATAATTTTATTTCCCTCTCTCTTTCTTTCTGTCTTTTAGGAACCACTTGGGTCTCCTACATCCTTGACCTGCTGTATTTTGGTCAGACAGAGCGTCAGACATCCATCCCAATCTATGATAGAGTGCCTTTCTTGGAGCTCATACTCCCATCTGTGTTTACAGGTTGAACAGATGATCAAATATACTCACGATATGTCACCTACATGCATCACAAACATACAAACACTTATTTAACCTTCAGTATACCGTGTGATGATTTTTTATTACTGTTTGCTTAAACTTCAGTCAATGTTATCATTGTATGTGAATTACAATGATAATAGTGATATTAGTATCACCATATTCACCTCACTGTAGCAGTCAAGAAACCATTTAAGCACTTTACAGGTTCAGGGCTTTGCTCACTACATCTTTACCTCTCCATACAGGAAAAGACATGGTGGACGACCTCCCCACTTCTCCTCGACTCATTAAAACTCACTTTCCAGTCCAGTTTGTGCCAAAGTCCTTTTGGGAACAAAACTGCAAGGTCAGTAGTTTGTGTGTTATTTGCATAATATCAATTTATATACAAGACACTGAAATAGATGACAAAGTAACATTAAGTACTCATATTTCATTTAAAGGCTGAATGATAACAAAGAGAAGCAGTAGCCTAGAATTTGAGGCATGTCTACCTTTAGTTACTACAGTAGAAACAAATGCAGTGCCTAAAGTTGGATTGTTGGTTGTCTGTGTTTTAATTAAGAACAATTTGCAGTTCAATCATGCAATAAATGCGGTCTGAGTGATCAGATCTCTAAGCGTCCTCAATGCGTCTCGAGTGCGTTCACACCTGTACTTGGAACTGTCCACTTGTGGTTGGATCACCCAGGATGCTTGTAAATGCCAGATCTGAACAGGGCCATAGGTTGACTAAGCATCCAATTATACATATAATAAAACCCATCAATCTAACACATAAGCGTGTAAAAGTAGGCTATATTACAGCATGTCTCATGTAACGTTGGTCTTCAGATCCTTTAAGTGTTTTGTAAAGCGCTTTGAGTGGTCGGAAGACTGGAAAAGCGCTATATAAATGCAAGTCCATTTACCATTTACCATTTTCTTCTTCTGTAGATTGTCTACGTGGCCCGTAACGCCAAAGACAACATGGTGTCTTTTTTTCACTTTGATCGCATGAACGTGGTTCAACCAGAGCCCGGAGACTGGAGCAACTACATCCACAGATTCATGGAAGGAAAGAGTATGTATGAAATACAATAATAATAGATGTGATGCACAGATTTTTATGATCAATACTGAAGTGTTTTCATGTGTTTTCATGTGTTCTTCAGTGGTGTTTGGATCCTGGTACGACCATGTGAACGGCTGGTGGAAGAAGAAACAAACTTACTCAAAACTCCACTACATGTTCTATGAAGATCTGATTGAGGTAATCTAGCTGTTATTGTTAGGCTCTTCCTATTCAGGCTACTTTTCTCCTCTAGCTGGTGACAATGTAATAATGATATCTGACCACCGTGTTTCCAGGATACTGGAAGGGAAATAGACAAACTCTGCTGCTTTCTTGGCTTGTCTCCTTCAGCCGAGGAGAAGAAAAGAGTCACAGCTGGAGTGCAGTTTGATGATATGAAAAAGGACAACATGGCCAACTATTCTACAAACCCAGTTATGGATTTCAAAATTTCTCCTTTCATGAGAAAAGGTATCCTGATGAATAAATAGATAAATGTGTGTGATGAGAACAAACAAATTCAGATCTGCACTTTTAGCTAAAATACCTGAGTGGTTGTCTGTTGTGGCTGTGCAGGGAAAGTTGGTGACTGGAGGAACCATTTCACTGTGGCCCAGAATGAGCAGTTTGATGAAGACTACAAGAAAAAGATGAAGGACGCCACACTTCAGTTCCGCACTGAAATTTGAAGAGGGCTGAACAGGCTGTGTGTATGTGGAAATGGATCCATGACTGACTGGTCATGTAGCCTTTCTGTGATAAAATCAAGTTACAGTTGCCTCTGACAGTAGAGCAGGAATGTGGAGTGCATCTTCTTGATAATTATATCTGAATATTTCTTTAATGACAAGAGAATGTAGTGTGCAGATAACTATGATGTAATTAACCAAACATCCTTTGTTACTTAGTTTGTTACTAGTTTGTTACTTCTTAAACTTACACTCATATAAATCATTGCAGGTCGGTGTCCCATTCGCGCTCGCGTGTGGCTACGCTGTTCCAACACAAACTACACGGAAGCAACAAAACCGCAAAGTTATATCTAGTGAAGAGCGTCTTGCAAAACAGTGTCAACTAATCCTGTACCAGCCTCCCGACCGCGGCCAGAGGACACAGGGGAGACAATGCTGTGTCTGCTCCGCTGCCTGCCTGCTTGCCTTCACTCACACACCGCACTCGTTCTCACTCGCTATCTCGCTCCACCTCTCACGTGCATGCGCGCACACTACACACTGCAGAATAGTTAGTTTAGCTCTGAGAATATCTGGTGAATGTACAGTGGACGTTTGTGCAGAAATAAATGCTGCAGCTCCTACAGACCAACAGAGGACTGTGCTCCGGAGCGAGTTACGTACTTATATTTTCTATTTTAATTCTATTCTTATTTTAGTTTTATATAATCGTCATTTATTTTACTCTATCTGCACTATTGCTGCCTTATGCTGCTGCAACAACCAAATTCCCCTGCAGGGGATTAATAAAGGTTTCTCTTTTATCTTTTGAAAACAGGAAAAGAGTCTTGATCTACTCATAAGGGGGCAGAAGGAGATCTCACAGATATAGCCTAATGTAGGATACTTTAATTTGCCAGAACAGAGTTTGATATGTTCTTATTGTGCACTTTAACTGTCAGGCGAGTACGAGGCAACAAGGGAATGGATCCAAATGCAGACAATCGGGCAGACTAGGACAGTTCAGGGATTTATTGACAACATGAAGGTACATAACGTTGGCCTGACTCCAGAAGGACAGTGAGGGGCTGGACTGTAAAGAGGAAGGATAAAGAGTTGCTAACACACCTGAAGAAACACAGTTTGGACACATAGAAGTATCAGAAATCTGGGCTACGTCTCCAGATAGACCTACCATGGTTTTCTAAGTTAATTTATATAATGTGCCTTTTTTCAAAGTTATGCTTTACTCAGCGAGTGGAGTCTAACATCTGTTTAACATGCAACATGAGGCTAATTAGAACAGATTTGTAAATGGACCACTGGTTGACTCCTTTGACTAAGATGACTTGGAGAAGCCTCGTAAATCATTTTCTGACACGATCTATATTGCAACTAATTGTGAATAAACATTTATTTTCATAGCTGTTTTTATGTATTTTTTTTTTTTATTATTTTCTTTCCGGGAGGCTAGTTGCTAGCAGGCCAGGCTAGAGGCTAGCTGACAGGGGTGTTGGCTGGGGGCTGAAAAGTTGGGAATCAGGCTGGAGCAAGCCCCCAGGAAGTGCGGTTAAACGGTGGAATTACAACTTCCGGGTCCGTCACATGATGCCCTTGGGCCCAAAAATACATTTTCCCATAGATTTACATTGGGAAAGAGACTTCTGTAACTCAGCTTATAAATTTTGTTTAGGTAAATCAACTTCATTAGTCTATGACCACTTGAATAACCTTTATTGAAATCATTAGGTTCTAAAAGTTGAAAAACGCAAGTTAGCAGAATCAGACCGAGGGCTGGAAAGCGGGGTTAAAGGCAACGCTACTGCGCTAGCTCTGTGGGCCCCATAGAGCGGAACCAAACCATTTTTGGCTTCATGCTCCCTTGAGCAACTTTCATAGGAATGAATGGGAGCCCACTTCCAATGCTGTATCCAGTTCTCTTTATACATCCATGGGCTGGAGGCTAGCAGGCTGCAGGCTAGCTAACAGGAAGCAGGCAAGGATGATGGAGCAGTTTTCAAGTCCTCTGTAGTTAGATAGCGACTTTGCTGGCCAAGGCCTGGAAGAAACCTCCCTGAGAGTCATGAGCTGCCTTCTTGTACTCAATATTGGAAGTGTTGTTGAAGCAGTCCAGAAGGCTCTGAATGGTGAGCATCACCTCCTCAAATTTGTCCGCTGGGTCCATATTTGGTCGGTTTATACTGTCACTCCATACAGCAATGATGATAAACCAACAAAGGAAGTTGACCGGTAAGTAGTGAGTGACTGATGAAGGAAGTGTGGAAAGTTGACTGCAGGGCTGATGAAGAAAGTGGGAACAGGTGAGCTTATAAGAAGTCTGGTGAAGTCTGAGGGCATCTGGTGGACAGGTAGGGAACGGCAACTAATAGTGTCTGAGGAAGTAGGGATGTGGATGAAGAGCAAGGACCAAGGAACAAACTGTGACATTATGTACCCATTGATGCCAATGTTATCTGATTGGACTACTGTACATGCTTTGAAGGGCAATGAAGGGTAAATCAAGTGACAAATCATGTCTGAAGTAGATTATTTCTGCTAGAAAAAGAGGCTGAAAAAAAAACTTCTAACAAGTTGCTTAAAGGGACTGTTTGTAACTTTGTAAGCATATAAATGTAGCAGGTCGGCACACATGCGCGCTCGCATATGCGCGTTCGCGTGTCGCCGCTGTACCCTCCTCCTCTGCCTGCTCGCCTTCACTCAGACAGAGATCAGCTCGCTCTACCTCTAGACGTGAACGCGCGCTCACTACACACTGCAGAAGAGTTAGTTTAGCTCTGAGAATATCTAGTGAATGTACAGGGGACGTTTGTGCAGAAATAACTGCTGCAGCTCCTCCAGACCAACAGAGGTTTTCCGTGTCTTGTGAAGTGACGGAGCTCTGCAGAGAGTTACGTTGTCTTCTCGTTACCGACCGGGTGCCGGTCTCTCCTCTGCTCTCTCCGGCTGCGGGCGGAGAGAGCAGGTAGACATGCTGCAGAGCCCCGCTGCCTCAGCCTGCACTTAGGCAGGAAAAGCCAACACTAGGATCAGCAGTGATTCATGGAGAGACCTTCGTCTGGTCAGCTAACATTACTGCCAAGCAGCTGAAATATAGAGTGATATTGTGGTTTTAGCTGAAGTGTGTCGCCTCACTGTTTTGAGCAATGCTCGTTCAGGTATATTTAGAGCGAGCAAGCGCGAGCCCGACGCTGACTTTCGTTGATTTCACGGCCGCAGGTGTTGCTGTTAAGAAGCATTTCTGAAAGTTACAAATAGTCCCTTTAAAGGAAGAATTTGACATTTTCGGAAATTCGCTCATTCAATTTGTGGCAGTGAATGTTAGTAAGATGAGGAGATTGATACCACTCTCATATCTGTCCGTTGAAAAAGCTACAGCCAGCAGCCAATTAGCTTAGCACAAAGACTGAGTTCTGTCCAACGGTCCAACAAAATCCACCTACCAGCATCTCTGAAGCTCAATAATTAACACATTATACTGTGTCTTGTTTGTCTAATCTGTATAAAAACTGAACCTAAATTGTTGAATAGTTGTTTTTACGCTTCATTTTGTACAGATTAAACAACAGGATGAATGTCCTATGTAGCCAAAGGTAATTTCTTCTTCTTTGTTATTATGTCTGCCACTGGGGTTTATGTGTTACAACTTGTACTGTATAACAATAGACTCAATAATCTCAGACATGTCAAACAGGTAAATCTTGTCATATGACCTGATTTAAAGTGACTTTGTCAAAACACATCACACCTAGATTCCTTTAGGTAGTCGTGCATATCTCAAGTGTGTTTTACTCAACAAACTGACTTCTTCATTGTAGATGGTTCAGACACAACCACTGCTTTAGGATATACTCTCAGCAGGGTAAGTGGGCTACTTTGAACTGTAATAGTCACAAAAAGATAGGGTTTCAAATATGTTTTAAAATGTGCAGCACTTTAAAGTTATTTGGCAAATTACTGACTATTGATTTGAGTAATGATAATGTTTGGAGAATATTTGACAGGAGTGAACCAGAAAGGCATAGAAGCTGTAGGCTACTTACAACGTCCCCAGTGTGTATTTTATTTGCTTTTGTGCTTTCCTGTATAATGTCCCAATGCATGTTTCTCTACTACTGGTTTGGCAGGCTGTATTGCCATCTCTTCAGTGGTGACCTGCATTTATTGAAAACTTGTTTTGAAGGTATGAAAGTAATTTTGTTTCATGAGCTGGATTTTTGTCATACTGTTCTGGCCTTTTGTATGAATTAATCAACACTTACTTAGTTTGAATCATTGTTTTGTTGACTTCTAAGAGACATGTTTGCATATGTCAATGTCAGTGTGTCTATAAGTAGCACATGATGTTGTGTAATGGCTGATAGGGTTGGCAACAATTTGTTGCAGCCGTACAGACCACACAAGAGAGTTTACCATCATAAACAAGTCATTGTGGGGTACATAAAAGGATAGCTCACCCAAATACAAATTTGTATTGCTTTTTTTATACATACACACAAGTCATTGTGGGGTACGTAATCATTGGAGCTATTACGTAATAATGCGATCATTTCATGATTTCGTAATATCATAATTTCATTATTGTAATGGGCCATTAGCAAATAATAAGCCGTTATTGTTTGTCAGCCATCCATCCATTCTTCTGCTTCCGGGTCGCGGGGGGCAGCAGGCTTAGCAGGGAATTCCAGACGTCCCTCTCCCAAGCAACGTTTTCCAGCTCTTCCTGAGGGACCCCGAGGCGTTCCCAGGCCAGATGAGATATATAATCTCTCTAGCATGTTCTGGGTCTACCCCGGGGCTTCTAACCAGTTGGCTGTACCCGGAAAAAACTCCAAAGGGAGGCATCCAGATCAGATGCCTGAACCCCCTTAGCTGACCCCTTTCGACGTGAAGGAGCAGCAGCTCTACTCCGAGCTCCCTCTGGATGTCTGAGCTCCTTACCCTATCTCTAAGGCTGAGCCCAGCCACCCTACGAAGGAAGCTCATTTTGGCCGCTTGTATCCGCTATCTCTTTGTTTCGGTCACTACCCAAAGCTCATCACCATAGATGAGGGTTGGAATGTAGATTGACTGGTGAATTGAGATACTTAAACTCCCTCACTTGGGGCAGTGACTCATTCCCAACCCGCAGGGCTGTTCAATTCAATGTGTTTTTAACATGTTGCAACCGTCCGAGTTGGGGTCAGTTGCAACATCTGACTCCTTCCATTCAAATAAATAGTTTGAATGATATGTCATATATAATCATCTTTAAATTGTACGGGTAATTAACAGACAGATGTAAGTTTAATATATAAAATTTTGGTTAGTGTAGTCCAGATAGTCTCTAAGTAGGAGAGAAATGCAAAAAGTGTTGCAACCGTCCCCAGTCTCCCCTACTACTGTATTGGATTTTTTTTTTTTTATCTACACTGGATGAATTTGTTTTAGTATGTTTGTCAGTCCTTACAGCATGGATGATAATTGATGATAATGATTAAAAATAAGTAATTCTCACAGATGGAGCTGCCACCTCGGCCAACAGTGTTTGACTTCCACGGAGTCCCCATGACCAAATACTACACTGGCGAGATACAGAACTTTAAAGCAAGACCAGAGGATATTCTTATTGCTACTTATCCTAAATCAGGTGGGGTTGTGTGTGTGTGCGAGTGTAGAATTAGTGGCATCACTTTTACATTTTTTCAATCATTCATTTATTTTATGTTGATGAATGCCCTGGATCAATATGTTTCCTATGTTCAGGCCACTGAACAGAATATATCCATGTGTTTTAATCTCAGGAACAACATGGGTCTGTTACATCCTGGATCTTCTCTATTTTGGGCAGACATGTCCAGAGCGTCAAGCATCCATCCCTCTTCATGAGAGAGTGCCATTTCTGGAGATCTGCAGTCCTTTTCAATCCACAGGTTGAATCATGTGTTCAGGGGTGTCACGCCCTGCTGGGATGTTCTTAAACAGTGCTAGCAAGTAGTGATTGACATAGCCGCTTAACCTGCTTATTATAAACCATATTGAACTTGATTGACCCCTTTTTTTCCAAGACTTCCTTTGAAAAATATTTTGTTAAGATCAAATCTTGTTTTTATAAAGAAAATAATAAAATCTTACCAGAACGCACCAGTAACAGTAACACATTGAAAAAAACAAGGCAAGCTGATATCTTTCAAATGAATGCTCCACCATGTACACCAGCTAGTTGCTAACTTTGTCTGCTGTCGGCAGGAAGTGTACAGTGGGTTTTTACATTCACATTTGATACCTTATTATTATAATGAAATGTTGGTTATAGCTGCTTTTAGTATGATTTTTAAATCTTAATGTCACCATTTCAAAAATGTAGTTTTATAACTTTGTTTTGCTTGATAATTCACTTCTTCAGTGTGGGAACTCATGAAGCACCTCACAACTGTTTGGGCTATTATGTTTGTGATGTTATCTGATATGTTACCAAACAAGTCTAATGTGTATGACTGACTAATGCTTCTCTTCATAAAGGTATGGACTTGGCAGACCAGATTCGCACCACTCCTCGCCTCATAAAAACTCATCTACCAGTCCAGCTTGTACCCAAGTCCTTCTGGGAGCAGAACAGCAAGGTAAATCCATGCACATACAGTAGCTAGAGCCTGTGAAATATGTGATGGGGTAGCACATCCCAGATTTCAAAATCAAGGAGGACAAAATACTAGCATTTCACTTGTTTATTTGGCTCACATCATAAATGGACATACTCTTACGACGATCCTATTATGACTAAAAAAAAAGACCACTAAATTGAATTGAATTGAATTGAATTGAAAAAAAGACCACATGGCTGACGACAACTGGCATGTATCGCTGTGGTAACTGTGCCTGCTGCAACAATACAACAAACACAAAATCATTCAATCATCCCCACACCGGGAGGAAAGTTCCCATCCGGGAATTCATAAACTGTAAATCAACACATGTGATTTACATGATACTATGTCCCTGCATTCTAGCATATGTTGGACAAACCAAACGACCCCTTAAACAACAAATATCTGAGCACAAAACTGCAATTCGCACAGGGAATATGGATTATGCAATTGCTAAACATTATGCTGAAGCAAACCAGGATTCACCTTCTTCATTAAAATTCTGTGGGATTGAAAGGATCAATAGAGGAGGTGATATTTTAAAGAAACTTTTCCAGAGGGAAATGTTTTGGATATACACAGTGAACACTATGACACCAAATGGACTAAATGATGATTTCAGCTTAAAATGCTTTTTAGGTCAGGACTATTTGTAGTCTTTTGCAACCTACAGACTTCGAAGGTGACCAATGATCACTTGGTGATACAAGATCATCCATAAGACTCGCCTATAATTAAAAATGAATGAGGTTTATTCAAGTGTCCCCCTATTGCCATCTAGTGTATGGTCTTAATAGTGAACCAATAATGGCCAGGAACAGTGTTTTGTGGAGCTCAACATAGTATGTAATGGGGTTTGGATCAGATTAAACTGTAGGCTATGCCTGTGATTGGTCCCTGTATCTAGATCCATGTGAAAAGAAAAGTGATTGGTTCCCAAATAATTGGATCCAACTCCCAGCTGTGTGTTAACTCTGCCCTTGTGTATATTATTGAACTGAATCTAAAAACTTCACACACTCTGAAGAAGGCTCTGTGCTGAAATGCATCAGTGTATGTCTATTGTGATGTGAGCCAATTAAACAAGTGAAATGTTAGCATTTTTTCCTCCTTGATTTTGAAATCTGGGATGTGCTACCCTATCACTTTTTTATGCTTATTGGACTTTGGGTCTAGCACTCCACCGTGAATCCCAATGTTGAAGCGCAACCTCCTCTACCAAAACAAAAGCCTGTGAAATATGTACTGTATATATAAATATTCTGGACCCCACTTAATTATGATGCAGAAAGATTATAATTTTGTGTTTTCTCTTTCTGTAGATAGTCTATGTGGCTCGTAATGCAAAGGACAATGCAGTGTCCAATTACCATTTTGCCCGCATGAACAGTAATTCTCCAGAACCAGGAGACTGGAGCACCTTTCTACAGAATTTCATGGAGGGAAAGGGTGAGTTCAAAGTACTTATAGGTTGCGTCGGAAATTCCATATTAACATGCTATTTAGTACGCTAAAACAGTATGTAAGATTTTTAGTATGTCCGAAACCTTAGTATGAAGTGCTGGACACTAAGGCGGCATAAATATCCCACAATTCAATACGGTAGTGAAGACAACGTTCATAACAGATGTTGACAGACAGCTCTGTAAACTCAATAACGCTTCAATTTAACTTTGACTGTAAGATTTCACTTTGCTAGCCGTAATATTTATTTAAATGAATTCAGACTTTGATTCTCACAAATCATTGTTTTGGTCACATGAGTTTGGCACGGGTTACCATGGTTACATGCCTCCCTCCGGCAAGGAGGCTCTCAGGAAGTGACGACGTAAATTACTGCTCAGTGCGTCCGAAAAGATACATACTACTGCTTATTCACACAAAAGTATGTTGAACGATAGTACACATATTTGGTATGTAGAACGTCGTATGTGATTTCGGGCGGAGCCTTTGTGTAAAGGACGCACAATATGTCTTTTCCTATAGACCTTTTCATTGCCATTCTGTTGCTAAGGCAACAGCTTTGGTCCAAGTTTACTTCCTGTGAGCTACTGCATTAACAAACATTGCAACAGGAAATACAAAGAGGCCCATTTAGAATGTTTATGTTATCAAGTTTGACAAGGTCTACATGTCCCCTCATGTATTATGCTGTGGCTTCAGTGGTGTATGGATCCTGGTATGACCATGTGAGCGGCTGGTGGGAGAAGAAACAGACTCATTCAAAATGTCACTGGGTGTTCTATGAAGATCTGATTAAGGTGAGCTGAGGTGTGTTTGTTGGTGTGTTACGTAATCAATCTTGTACTCTTTAAAAAAACTGGACTTTGAAATTTGAAATTTTATAGGCTGTTTTATTAATGAAAATAAAATGTTTACAATCTGACCTCTGTTGGTCATTCATGTTCATGTTTATTAATGTTGGTTGCTTGAAAAATTACAACATGCTCTATAATGAAAGGAGTAGTTTGACATTTTGGGAAATATGCTTATTCACTTTCTAATGGAAAGTTAGATGAAAAGATGCAAAGGCATACCCCTCTCATGTCTGTACGGTAAATATGAAGCTAAAGTCAGAAGATGGTTAGCTTAGCTTAGCATAAGTTAATAGCATAAGGAAAAAGTTAGCCTGGGTCCTCCTTCCTGGAGTCACTGCAGCGGAGACTCGGCGCTCGACCAAGTAATAGTTCAGCATTTAACCACCTGTAAAACGGTGACTGTCTGGATTCAAGGATGGAGTACAGGATGGAGAGACCCAAAATGCAGACAAGACTGGTGGAGCAACATGTTCTCATCCCAACTCGTCACATACCGCCGCTTTAGGATTAGGCAACAAAACCACTATAGTTAGGTAGAGGAAAAAACAACATGGTTGAGCTTAAAACTATGTTTGTACAGTGAAAATGACACTGAATGTTGTGAATAGAGGACACAAACAAACACACAACTGATTGTAACGTGACGCAAGGGACACGAACAGCGGTCTCCTGGATGAAAGCCTTGTGTTTGTTAGCGAAGAAAACTGTGTCCTGGCTCCAGTTTCAGAGTGGTATCGAATTTCATATGTAAGAAAGAGTGTAAGCCTAAATGTCAAACTATTCTTCAAACCTACACCTTTAGTACGTTTCGTACATTGTAAGGAAAAGTGACAGAAATCAGTGTTGCAATGAGATGTGTTAGAATAATATAGCCTTTTTAAGACTGGATGTTGATCTGAAAGATAACAACTATGCATCTTTAATTTATGTTTTACAAGGCTGACGCTAAGATTCTTACATTTTCCGCAGGACACGGGACGAGAGATAGACCGACTCTGTTCCTTCCTTGGTTTGACTCCTTCAGCTGAGGAGAAGGAGAGAGTCACAACTGAAGTGAAGTTTGACAATATGAAGCAGAACAAGATGTCCAACTTTTCCACTCTCTTAACTATGAATCAAAAAGTGTCTCCGTTCATGAGAAAAGGTACAGTTAACAATGTCTATTGGGAAAGCAGTTCCTTGCTAAGATGCTTTCTTTTTGCACCAAAATCTGTTCATTTATAACTGATTTTATTTATCAATTAGTTGAATGATTCTCTCTGTTTCAGGGAAAGTTGGTGACTGGAAGAACCACTTCACTGTGGCCCAGCATGAAAAGTTTGATGAGGACTACAAGCAGAAAATGAAAAATCCTTTACTGCAGTTTTGTACTGAAGTTTAGAGGCCTATGCATAATGTCTTGAACTGCCATCTCCCGGTTCCCTCCCAGGGTCACATTTCTCCCATTTTTCTCCCGATTTTAAAACCTTTTTTCCTCATTCGTTATCTCAACTTGTTTCTGGCACTGTATAACGTATATAGGCCCTACTGTTTCCACCCAGACAACAATAGATATACTGCTCATACACTCACACAACACAGTTTGAGCTGGGCTCGGCGTACATCACAGCGTGCAGTGCCCATGTTGGGCTTTGCTCGACGCAGCGAAAAGCTGTCGTGGAGTGCCGCAAGCCTTTAGAAATAATGGGTTTTAGAGTGCATTGGTGGCGTTATCGCGTTGTCTGGAAGGACCTTCGGTGAGTGAGAGAAGGAGAGAGAAATGGAGAGTACTAGAGAAAGAAATACTCAAGCAGGAGCAAAAATGAATGAATCAATAAAAACTGATGAATATCTGTTTATGCCAGAGATTAACACATGCCAGAGGGGTGAATTATTCAGTTTTACTTCCTGAGAATTAAAAGTAGGTCTATTTAACATAAAAATGCTGTTGCAGTGTACTTTTTTATTTTATTTTGTTATTTTCATTCTTTTAAAGTCACTAGAATGTAGGAAACAAAGTCTCTGAAACTATTTTTCATGATAGAGCTTGGTGTGCTGTATGTATCAATATGGGTGTGGTTTCCTTTCTTCAAACACTTTGACTTGACTAAGTTCCCAGTAGGATCGAAACATAGTCAGTAAAAATTGTGGCATAGAGTAGAAGATTTATTACTAACACAAGTGAAGAAACACACTGGGAGAAGAACAAAATACAACCAAGAGCAGTCAGAAGACAACATCCGTGATCTGGACAAGGTAGGCATATGTCTCCAGATAATTTTATATCTATAATACACTGTTTTTTTAAATATGCTCACTTTCTAGTGGCCTTCAATACTTCTTTAACATGCAACATGGAACCAACATTTGTGAATGGACTCTTAGTCAGTGGTAGAATAAGTATTTAGATCCTTTACTAGCCCTCTGAGACCCACAATAGACCCGTTTTTGTCTTTTTTAGGGGGGTACAGTGGGTCTTTAGGGGGAGATAGCAGGTCAACAGTAGATGTTACATAGAAATGGTGTACACCATCTGAAAGCTGGGAACCTGAAGATTAATTTGAGATGCAGCTCAGCACTGTGTGTCAAGCTGTTCTAGTCATAAATCAGAAAAAAACATGAATGAATGAATTATTTAAAATAAATTGTGAAAGTGTATAAGGGTTTAGAACATTATGATAGAAGTATATGATGGTCATTCCAATGCTCAATTATGTCCCAATTTTGGGGTTGATATCATTTGTTACACAGTGCTGAGCTTTCATTTCATTCATTTGAAAGCTCAGCACTGTGTGTCAAGCTGCTTTAATCATGAATCAGAAATAAACATGAACAAATAAAAAATACATTTTTGAATTTTATAAGGGCTAAAACATTATGATAGAAGTATATAATGGAAATTCCCATCCTCACTTATGTCACATAAGTTGTTGCACCAATTCTTTGGGTTGATATCATTTGTTACACAGATTTTGTGCTAAATTTAACTATTTTTTCCAATTGAGAATTGATAAAAAGATCAATAATCCCTCCAAAATACCACATGAAGACACCAAGACCTTGAGGAACACCATAGAAAAAGCCATGCTTTGATTTGGTATTAAAAACTTTTGACATTTGGAGATTTCTGCAAGAATTGCATTTTTCAACGATTGGATGACGAACACTTCTGCAAACTGCTCAGAAACCCCCTTATTGTCAATATACCTTTTTTTGTTTGTTTAAGAAAACTGGTTTAAAGACACACCATATGTATATACTTTTCTCCATATATACGTGGGAGAAGAAGTATTCAGATCCTTTACTTAAAGGAACAGTGTGTAGGATCTGGCGGTATCTTTTCTCAACCCATAACAAAAACACTTAATCCTTCAGTTTATCAGAAACAATTCAAATTCAAAATCCTCAAATTTGGAAATACAAGGTTTTCCCTGAACAGGAAGAGTATGAAAAATGACTTCAACAAATCATCTTAAAAAGTATTTTTTACTTTTAAGATGATTTGTAGAAGTGATTTTCTAAGATAATTTGACTTCAGTTTGATTTCACAATGATCATATGTTTTGTAGGTTTTGAGTCTTTTCTTTTTTTCTCTTTTCTTTTAAAGATGGATGTATTTTCTCGACCAGAACTGTTTGATTTCCACGGAGTCTGGATGACTCACTATTTCACAGACAACTGGGAGAACGTTCAAAACTTTCAGGCCAGGCCAGATGATATACTCCTTGTATCATACCCCAAAGCAGGTCAGTTCACAAACATGAATAGAATGTGCTTTTCTTTCATTCATTTTATGATTATTGTACTATATTATCTTTTTATATTCCTCCCTCTTTCTTTTAGGAAGCACGTGGGTCTCCTACATCCTTGACCTGCTGTGTTTTGGTCAGACATTTCCAGAGCGTGATACATCCATCCCTCTCACTGCAAGGGTGTTACACTTGGAGATCGCCATCACTTCTCTGCAGCTAGGTTGAATAGTAATAATAGTAGCTCAGCCTATTACTGTAAGCTACTGAGATGTCTCACCCAGGAGTTCTTACCATTTGCTGTGTGTTGCGTTCCTTACAGAATTCGCAGACATGTTCTTCTGTTTTAGAATCACAATCCATTTATTGGCTTCACCGTGCATAAACGTCCATCTCCATTTTCCACAGATAACCAAACACACATAAGGCGTAGAGCATGACAAACAAGTGTTAGTGCTTCAGTTGTCAAAAACCAGAGTGCAGGAGAGTAGACGCAGCAAAAACATATTGCTACCTGACAACATCAGTGACTTTCCTTACATACGTGACTCGTGAGACCAGGATATTAACACAGCGAGACCTAATGTACACACAGAGAATAACAATTGCATTTTATGGTTATTCTAACACCATATTTGTCTCTTACACTCACCATATTTCTTATGTCACAAACATACAAACACTTTTACGCAATGGTGGTAATTCTCAGCCTTTTACTTAAATCAGTAAACTAAATTGTTCACATTGAATCACATGCCATTGTGTTGTATTGTAAAGGTTGTGTGACAGGGAGTGTGAGATAACCCAGTGAGCATTTTTCCGTTGAAAAGATGTTTAAAAAATGACTATGGTCACCGGTGAAAAGATATTTAAAGTTGGTTTAAAAGTGAAACTTTTTCCGAAAACTATTTGAAGACGCTTGAACGTTCACTTTTAGACCATAATTCACCGGCATTTGCAATAGTGAAATGCTTCATCCTCTACATTGTGCTAATAATAGCCTATCGTCATTTTGTAGCCTAATTAAGAAACCACATTCAAATTTCTCAGTTGAAAGCCGGTATCCCGGTTAAATATCTAAATGTAAACGTTTAATCAACGTCTTCAAATAGTCGGTGGAAAAACGTTCACTTTTGAACTAGTTTTGAACGTCTTTTCACCACAACAATTTTTTTAAACGCCTTTTAAATTTAAAACACTGTAAAAGTAGCAGTAATTTACATATACAGTAAAGTCATACTAACACATCAACAGTTTCCACTTAAAAGACAAAGAAAACCACGTGAGACAGGCTGCAATTAATTTAAACAATCTAAATAAAAACAATTTAAATACAACATGAACAATGTTCATTAAATACAATAAATATTTTTGTCAAAGCCATCCCCACTGGACCTCTGCAGGAGCCTGTTTCAGGTGGTCTGCCATATGGTGGTACAAGTAACATTAGTAAAAAGAAATATTATCATCGGGAAAGGGTGAATGTCCATCAAGGGTCACTTTTGAACCAATTTTGAACGTCTTTTCACCGGTGACCACAGTCCTTTTTTAAATGTCTTTTCAACAGAAAATGCTCACTGAGGAGGGTATCCTATCTCTATTACACAGTATCACATTGTTTGTATGTTGCTGTATGACAAATAACAATGTTTCAGTCCTCTTCTTGTTTGCACATGACACTTTGTTGTTTTCACTCCCGACCCCATCCAAACTGTATGTAGCCCCCCTAGCTCGTGTATTTTCGATGCAAAATGGCCTAAAAATCAATTTTATAGGACACATCGACAGCTCGCAAAACCAGACGCATTAGCAACCCAACATTACACACAGGTGTGGTGAAAATAGTCTGGCAGCATGTTTATGTTTACTGTTGGTCCACGCTGCAGTACGCTACAAGCTAAAATGTTAACGCTACAAACTAGTAGCCAAGCAAGCCCACATCGTGAGCAGTATAAAATAAAACTAATAGTGCTAATTTCTGGATTGCTTTATTGAAATACAGTAGTACAAGTACTTACAAAGTATGTAGTTAGCGTGAAGCTTGCGTTTGTGTCGTCAGCTCATTCACAAAAGCACACTTTCTTATGTATTTTACAGAATGTATAGCACTGCTCCTATTATGACGAAATGGAAACTTATTGTTGGAAGCACACAGCTTTGGCTATATAGTTCCAGATTTAGGACATTTTATATGAAACATTAAATGCGTTGAAATTACATCTTTGTGTAGACCACATTTCTCGGACCAGTGCAATATGACTTTGGAGAAATATACCTTCACATGCTAATCAGGATTGTCTCTCTTTCAACCTACAACTGAAAAATTAACAAAATGATTAAACAAATGTGTTTTGTGACACGTTGATGTTGTAATCGCATTTTAGTTGGTTGAAAAGAGGGCAAAAAGAGGTCTTAGACATTCAGACCGAGTATCAACCAGTTTTCAACTAGAAATCAACATTGAAATCCGGGTTGGTAGTCACTGGGTGCTTAATGATAATTTGTGCATTTATCTTCATCATGGTATCTTAACATTTGATGTGTATTTGCATTGTGTTGTATTACATTCACTGATATGTACTATTTCAATAATTTACAGGATTAGGGCCTTCTCCATCCATGATCACAGGAACAGAGGATCTGGACAAGTGCTCCACCTCTCCTCGACTCATTAGGACTCATCTCCCAGTCCAGTTTTTGCCAAAGTCCTTTTGGGAGCAAAACTGCAAGGTTACAAATGCCTTTTCAGTACAGTATCAATAGTTGACAATTGTACTTTTTCAACCAAATTCCCTTTGTTATACAAAATTAAGAGAAACATAGGTGTGGACATATTCTCAAGAATTTAAAGCCAGGGAGATGATTCAAACTGCCCACATAATGCATTTCATACAGATTTACAAGTTTGATTAAACCAAACTTTATGATCAGGATTATGCGTACAGGAATTATCAAAGGACTGACTACAGATCTTTACCAGGTTTATGTTTATTTTATTTTTTTAAAACTGTGTTTAACTTCAGCAAAGAGACTTCCGCAGCATATAGGATTTCTCATTTCATGTGAAGGCTGAATGATGATAAAAGGAAACAATGACATCTGATGCATGGGTACCTCCAGCTACAAGTACAGCTGATTCATGATCATAAACACTTAGGTATTCCATGTTTCATGCAATACTGCTCTTCAGATAATGTAAGTGTTTTCTTGTTGTGTAGATCGTCTACGTGGCCCGCAATGCAAAGGACTCTGTGGTGTCTTATTTCCATTTCGAACGCATGAGCGAAATCCACCCAGAGCCTGGAGAGTGGAGCAGCAGTTGTTTTTGTGGGTTGTCTTTGTGTAAGTTTGTATGTAACTTAGAGTTCTCATACTATTCAAGTTACTTTTCCAAAACGGAGTGGAGTATGAAAAGGGACTAATCTAGATTATTTCTCCTAAAATAAGAGGAATAGATGTATAGTAATACAGAAATTAGCAAAAACTGACTTGGTGGAAGTGAATGTTCGTTAGATGAGAAGATTGATACCACTTTCGCCTCTGAGCGATTTTTTTTTTTAAGTTTGTGTGTATCTTAGTTCTCATACTATTCAAGTTACTTTTCCAAAACGCTGCTGTTTCCAGGATACTGGACGTGAAATGGACAAACTCTGCTGCTTTCTTGGTTTGTCTCCTTCATCTGAGGAGAAGGAAAGAATTACAGGCAGAGTTCAGTTTGATGGTATGAAAGAGAACAACATGGTCAACCAGTCATCGTTCCGAGCGCTGGATTTCAAAAAGTCTTCCTTCATGAGGAAAGGTATAGTGAATAGTGAGATGCAATACATGCGGCATGACACAAAATCAGATCATCACATTTAGCTAAAACACCTGTATGATTTTCTGTCCTTCTCCAGGGAAAGTTGGTGACTGGAAGAACCACTTCACTGTGGCCCAGCATGAAAAGTTTGATGAGGACTACAAGCAGAAAATGAAGAATCCTTCACTGCAGTTTCGTACTGAAGTTTAGAGGCCTATGCATAATGTCCTGAACTGTTATTAATTTGATAAAGTTGATGTTACATGTTAAGTGATAATAAAAATGAGGAATAATCTATATTTTAATTCCTAAAACTTCTTACAGAAACTGTTTACATGACCTCTGGGGCATTAATGGTTGTTGTACCCTGGTCTAAGCTGGCCGATGCTGCGCTATGATTGGCCAGTCTGCGTTCAAGAGGCGGGACTTACCTAAGGGTCAATTATACAACAGATGACAACCTTGTTATCATAACACATAGGACTACAAACACTACAACAGACAGGCCTATATATGTAGATATATAGTATATAATTTATATATGAATAACATATTAACTTCCATCACTTAGTTTTAAGGCAAAGTGACGAGTAACTTGAATGGTATAATTATGACGGTTTCAGTAAACAGCAGTGTTTAGTGAATATAAAGGCTATTTGAAGGCTACTTATGCATTCAGTCGTTCTGCTATTGTCTGCTACTTTTTTTTCTCGCTGTTTTATTACAGTGGCCGACGGCCGTGTCTCCTTTACACATATTACGTGCTTTACTTCCTCGTAAATCTTCCATTAAAAGCTGTTGCTCACTTGGTTTAAAGTATGCGGACCGCGTTTACTCCATTTCAGCATCATTAAATCTGTGATCGACCTTGTGGTCTGTTGCAGAAAGCCGTGAACGTGCATCTATCCGAATTACTTACACCTGGCTCAACCTAGTCGCACCTCCTCAGCCTGGCTTGGCCTACGTGAAACCTATTAAGCCAGGATGAACTGACTAGACTAGGTCAAGGGTCTCTGTTATCCTGGATTTCTTTATTCTGCTTTTGTGAAACAGGCCCCTGGTCTCACGTATATACACCGATCAGCCATAACATTTAGACCACTGACGGGTGAAGTGAAATAACATTGAATATCTCCTTACAATGGCACCTGGCAGTGGTTGGGAAATAATTGGCAGCAAGTGAACATTTTGAACTTTGAACTTTGTGTTGGAAGCAGAAAAAATGGCCAAGCGTAAGGATGTGAGCGACTTTGACAAGGGCCAAATTGTGATGGCTAGACGACTGGGTCAGAGCATCTCCAGAACTGCAGCTCTTGTGGGATGTTCCTGGTCTACAGTGGTCAGGACCTACCAAACGTGGTCCAAGGAAGGAAAACCAGTGAACCGGCGACAGGGTCAGACCCAAGGCTCATTGATGCACGTGAGGAACGAAGGCTGGCCCGTGTCTTCCGATCCAACAGAAGAGCTACTGTAGCTCAAATTGCTGAAAAAGTTAATGCTGGTTCCGATAGAAAGGTGTCAGAACACACAGTGCATCGCAGTTTGTTGCGTATGGGGCTGCGTAGCCTCAGACCGGTCAGGGCGCCCATGCTGTCATAATGTTATGGCTGATCGGTGTATATATATAGGTAAGGAAAGTCACTGATGTCATCAGGAAGCAATACGTTGTTGCTGCATCTACTCTGCCGCAGTTTCAACTGAAGAAGAAGATGTCGTCGGGTATTTGGCAAAGAGATTTTGAATGCTGAAGCTGATAATATAAATCCTTGTATTCTGTATATTTGATTCTTGCCTATGAAAGATGTTCAGGTTACTCGAGGTCAGAATAACAAATAAGTGAGGAGCCAGCAGGTCGAAACCAGTTGTCTCAGAGAATATTAGGGAGACGTCCGTTTGTTTGTTCTTCAAGGTTAGATACACTCCTTGCACCACAACACCCACGCATGTTGTCAGTATATTTTCATTAGGGTCAGCAGACTGGCCGTTGCACGTTCCAAAGGTGAGGACATGAGACACTTCTCCTCCTTGACAGGTTAGAGCCAATTAGATGTTAGGGCGATGTGACGAAACCTGTGTATGAAAGAGGCAAACTTCCTGTTATTCGCCAGTTGTTTTCACTCTCAACCTGCATGTTGTTGACTGGACCACTCACTGCTCTTGCAATTACTTTGCTTGTGACCAGAGAATAAATCTACCAGAACGAGAGAAGTTGTTGGCTGAATTCTTCCGGAGAACCTCATCAGGCTTCCAAATATTACACGCTAACAATTGGTGACCCCGACGTGATTGGTTGACCTGGATAAAGAAAGGACGGTGACGTCCGTTTTCCCGGACTCCAGCCGAAGGCCCGGCGGCGTTCTCAGCGTTGACAACAGGGGCCCTCATAAAGAATGGTAAGCAGACAACCTTTTGTTCTAATGAATAAAATGTCTGTGAATTGGATAAACTAAAAGAATTGTTGTCAATAGCAGAATACGTCTCTGTCCATAGTATAAAGAATATTAAAGAAAAGTTTCAAATATAGGAACTGGTCACATGTAAAGTAAAAGCACATATTTCCACTGGTTTTTAAGAGGGAAAGAGAATAAGTGTCCGCTGGTAGGGATTAGGTAAAAGAATAAAGAGTTTTTGAAGGACAAAGGGACGCTCGTTGGAGCTACCGGAGGTCGACTCTTAGTCGGTAGAAACCCAAGTTGAAGTCCGTATGGTACGTTGATACCTCAAGTCACGGAGCGACGGGTTCCTCGTGCACGGTCAGTTTAGAGTATTCCGCTGAAGAAGCGATGCCGCAAGAGGCGAGGAAATAAGGACACAGGGAAAGTTTTGTTGTTTTCAATGCACTGTGCGGGTGGGTTTTGTAGATCTTGAGCCCTCTCTAGAGCCAGTTGTTGTAAGAGTAGAGTGCTTAAAGTGTGTTTGTATGTCGGAAGTGAGTGGTGAAGCACGAGAGGGAGAGCGACGGCGACGGGAGCAAGTAATGTGATCAACAAAGAAAAAGTTAAATGTTCGGTTTGTCCGTTCTGGGCTACTGTAGAAACATGGCGGTGCAACAAGGCGCACTCCGTGAAGAGGACCTGCTCCCTATGTAGATATGAATGGCTCATTCTTAGGTAATGAAAACACAACGACTCTTATTATCAGGTGATTATTCACTAAAGAAATATGAATATTATATTCCATTTATGCCAATAGATCCCCCTAATTGTTACACGACTTTGTTGAATACTCAATTCTGATTGGTCAATCACGGCATTCTGCGGTCTTTTATTTCTTTATAGACTCTGGCTGACTGTTTTTGTGTCAAATGATTGATTTCTTAAGTAAGTAGCCACCGCTCCACATCGGGGTGAGCGGAGGGGTCTCTCATCGCATTGAAGGGCTTTCTTTCACAACAATGACCGGCTTGCTGTACATTATCTCTTACTTCTTACACACTGGTCTTTTAAGTAAAAGTACCATTATTTCACTGTGAAAATACTCATCATGTATTCAAACCTTATTTAAAATGAGCACAACCTTAACATGCAACATAGACATTAATGCAGCAGTCATATTAATCCAAATACATCAAATATAATAGTAAAACACTGACAGTACAAAGCACAAAGAGTAAGCCTACTTTGACTTTTGATACTTTTACTTAACTACTTTATATACTGTTGGGTAGTTTAAACTACAGCAATGCATCATATTCTATGAGATCATCATATGATTGTAGAGTCTCTGTCCTGTGAGAACCACATATCTCTAAAAAGTCAACTTTTCATGAGCTCAGAAAAACAGCCCTGTTTTCAGCTTTGTGACAATGCAAGGGTGGGACGGGGTAGGAGGTTGAAATAGTTTATTTATTTCAAGAAGTAGGAGAATTTCTCAATCAATAACATAACCATTCAATCCTTCAATTTATCAGAAAAAAACCCAATTCAAAATCCTCAAATTTGGAGACACACTTCAACAAATCATCTTAAAAGTACTTTTTACTTTTTAGGATGATTTGTAGAAGTGATTTTGATTTCACAATGATCATATGTTTTGTAGGTTTTGAGTCTTTTTTGTATCTTTCTTTTTTTTTAAAATGGATGCATTGTCTCGAGCAGAACTGTTTGATTTCCATGGAGTCCCGATGACTCAGTATTTCACAGACAACTGGGAGAACATTCAAAACTTTCAGGCCAGGCCAGATGATATACTCCTTGTATCCTACCCCAAAGCAGGTCAGTTCACAAAAAATAACACAATGTGCTTTGCTGATATGATAGCTCTGGATTAGATGTGTTTATCGAGGTGTTGGGAATATTCTATTTGATTATCCTGTATTCCCCCTTGGGAATCAATACAGGTTTATCTTTGATTCAATTTAAGATTATAGTTCAATCAGGAGACCCGTATCGAATGAACAATATTTTATTACATGGTGCATGATAAGAAGAATAGTGCAAAGTCTTTGGCAATTAGACTACATCGTGATGTAGTATATCAAAGGGGCGAATGATGCTGTGGTGAGATTAGGTATATTCCCCCTGGAGTCTAGACACTGGTGGTGGTGGTGGTCAAAGGAGTAGCTGAAGATCCAATGAAGGGATGTAGCAGGCCTGGGCACTGAATATGATTAAGCCTGGAGGTGATAGGGTGGAGGCGGGTTGCATCGAGTCGCACTGAAATGTCAACTGACAGTAGCAGTGAGGAGTTTTAAGATTTTTTATTTGATTGCAACGATATGATTGGCTCAGGGAGAGTGTGGCCGAATCTGTTTGGTTATCTAACAGTGAAACACCCACGGTCGGTTGATAGAGTAGGAGCCAGTGAGAGACAGAGAGACAGAATGAATGAGAGTGTAAGGAGGGTCTTTCTGACTGAAATTTCGCATAAGCTTCATTACTATATTATCTTTTTTATTTTCCTCCGTCTTTCTTTTAGGATCCACGTGGGTCTCCTACATCCTTGACCTGCTGTATTTTGGTCAGACATTTCCAGAGCGTGAGACATCCATCCCTCTCACTGAAAGGGTGTTACACTTGGAGATCGCCATCCCTTCTCTGCTAATAGGTTGACTTAACAATCACATACTCACTGTTATAGGAGCTCAGCCTAATACTGTAAGCTACTGAGATGTCTCACCCAGGAGTGACCTGTTGACGCGCATTGCTAATTGTTAACCTACCATACGCTACCATTTGCTGTGTGTTGCGTTCCTTACAGAATCTGCAGACATGTTCTTCAGTTGTAGAATAATAATCATTTTTTTGGCTTCACCTTGCATAAACGTGAAGAAAGTGTATTTCCATTTTCCACCAATAACCAAACACACAAAAGTCATAGAGCATGACAAACAAGTGTTAGCGCTTCAGTGTTCAAAATCTCTTTGCCAAATACCTGACGACATCTTCTTCTTCAGTTGAAACTGTGGCAGAATAGACGCATCAACAACGTATTGCTACCTGACGACATCAGTGACTTTCCTTACCTATATATATATATATATTTATATACATGAGCCCAGGATATTAACACATATTTCTTATGTCACAAACATACAAACACTTTTACGCCATGGTGGTAATTATCAGCCTTTTATTTAAATCAGTAAACAAAATTGTACACATTGAATCACACGCCAGTGGGTTGTATTATAAAGGTTGTGTGACAAGGAGTGTGAAATAACTTAATGATAATTGTTGCATTTATTTTCATCATGGTATCTAACGTTTGATGTGTAGTTGCATTGTGTTGTACTACATTTACTGATTTGTACTATTTCAATAATGTTCAGGATTAGGGCATTCTTCACCGATGATCAGAGGAACAAGGATGCTGGACCGCTGCTCCACTTCTCCTCGACTCATTAGGACTCATCTTCCAGTCCAGTTTTTGCCAAAGTCCTTTTGGGAGCAAAACTGCAAGGTTACAAATGCCCTTCAAATACAGTATCAATAGTTGACAATTGTACTCTTTCAGCCAAATTCCTGTGTTATACAAAATTAAGAAATAAATAGGTGTGGACATATTCTCAAGAATTTAAAGCCAGGGAGATGATTCAAACTGCCCACACAGTTTATTCATACATAATGCATTTCATACAGGATAACAAGTTTGATTAAACCAAACTTTATGATCAGGATTATACGTACAGGAATTATCAAAGGACTGACTACAGATCTTTACCAGGTTTATGTCTCTCTAACTGTTACATTCTTCATGTTTCATGTAATACTGCTCTTCAGATAATGTAAGTGTTTTCTTGCTATGTAGATCGTCTACGTGGCCCGCAATGCAAAAGACTCTGTGGTGTCTTATTTCCATTACCAACGCATGAGCAAAATCCAGCCAGAGCCTGGAGAGTGGAGCAGCTACCCCCAGCGATTCATGGAGGGAAAGAGTATGTAGGAACTGTCTTAAACAAGCTTGTATTGGAGATGCACAGATATCCTCAACACTCTTCATGATCTTTCATTTATTGTTCTGTTGCTTCAGTGCCGTTTGGATCCTGGTACGACCATGTGAGCGGCTGGTGGGAGAAGAAACAGAGTCATCCAAAACTCCATTACATGTTCTATGAAGATCTGATTGAGGTAATTTAATAGTTTTATGTGTTGTCTTTGTGTAAGTTTGTGTGTAACTTTGAGTTCTCATACTATTCATGATAGTATAGTATTCTAATCATATCTGAAGTAAGGCAAGGCAAGGCAAGGCAGCTTTATTTGTATAGCACATTTCAACAACAGGGCAATTCAAAGTGCTTTACAGAAACATTCAAGAACATTGCGACAAAATGCAAAAGAACATTAAGAAATAATTAAAACAGTTATAAAAACATAAAAACATTAAAACATTAAAGATTAGAAAATAAAAACAAGCTAAAAATAAAAGCTAGGATAGAAGCTAAAATTGCATAAAACTCAAAAGAGTAAAAGTTATAGTGCAGTGTCAGAATGAAAGGCACCCGCAAACAGGAAAGTTTTAAGCTTTGTTTTAAAAGAAGTGAGAGTTGGAGCGGTCCTGCAGGTTTCTGGGAGCTTGTTCCAGATATTTGGTGCATAAAAACTGAATGCTGCTTCTGCATGTTTAGTTCTGACTCTGGGGACACTAAGCAGACCTGATCCAGATGACCTGAGAGGTCTGGATGGTTCATAACACAGCAGAAGATCAGAAATGTATTTTGGCCCTAAACCATTTAGTGCTTTGTAAACCAGCAGCAGTATTTTGAAATCAATTCTCTGAGAGACAGGGAGCCAGTGTAGAGACTTCAGAACTGGACTGATGTGATCCACTTTCTTGGTCTTAGTGAGGACTCTAGCAGCAACGTTCTGAATCAGCTGCAGCTGTCTGATCGATTTTTTAGGAAGACCAGTAAAGACACTGTTACAGTAGTCAAGTCGGCTGAAGATAAATGCATGTACTAGTTTTTCCAAATCCTGCTGAGACATCAGTAGACTATTTCTCCTAAAAAAAGAGGCTGTATGTATAGTAAATACAGAAATCAGCAAAAACTGACTTTGACGAAGTGAATGTTCGTTAGATGAGAAGATTAATTCCACTCTCATATCTGTCCATTGAAAAAGCTCCAGCCAGCAGACAGTTAGTTTAACGACTGGAAGCAGCTAGTCTGGTTATGTCCAACGGTACCTCTCAAGCTCAATAATTAATACGTCTTATCTGTACAAAAACTGAACCTAAATTGGCGAAATGTTTTTACACTTTTATTTTTGTACAGATTAAACAACAGAATCAATGTTATATGTGGCAAAAGGTGCTAGTATCTTCTTCATTGTGGCTCAGGAGGTTGTCCACTAATCGAAAGATCGGTGGTTCGATCCCCGTCTCCTCCAGTCCGCAGTTATGCATGCACAATGATACATAAGTGCGCTGTATGTTTCAGTTTGTTTGGGACCGGAGCCATGGCGGAAAGAAAAAAGAAAACGCTCAAAAGCATGGCGCTAGCCCTACTAAACCTGAGGGGACGCACCCTATTTTTGTCCTGATAATGCTACACTGTGAACAACAAATCTGTGTTGGAATCAGCAGGAGGAGAGTTAGTAACGTTACTTGTTAGCAGCCAGTGGGCAGCACATGTTCAAATGTAATCTCGTAAAATTAAGTTTTTGGCGAGAACTTGAATAAATCCAGTTGTTTGAATGAGATGTTTTCACAGCAATATAAAATAGACATTAGAGAGGGAATTATGAGCTATTTAACTTCCTAACAGCTTGCCAAGATTTTTTTTACTCAAAGCAAATATTTAAATAATCATAATCATTTGAATTGTGTTTTTATGCAAATAAACACTATAGATAGCAAAGTACAGTACTTAAAATAGGGCTTCCCTGGAAGCCACAGTGTAATTTGAACACTGTAATTTACCATGTATACAATGATTTTTGTGTAAAATATATTGAACATTGAATGACATCAGATCTAAAATGTTATTCCTTCATTTAGAGCATAGATTTCAAAAGTGGCAGATAAAATTTCTGAGTGGCAGACAAAAAGAAATACTTGCCTGACACGGTGGCAGTCAGTGAAAAAAGTTAATTTCAGACTCTGCATACAGCTTATTAATTAAACACTGGTATCAGATCGGTATTCAAGATCGGCTGATGCCCAAAGCCCTGGTATCGCTATCAGGACTGAAAAAGTTGGATCGGTGAGTCCCTGGTTGTCTGAGCATGTGTTTGTGTGATTTAGAATCTCCCTGTTCAGGTTACTTTTCCGAAGCTCTGCACTAGCTGGTGATAGAGTGATGATAATTTTTGACTTTTGTGTTTCCAGGATACTGGACGTGAAATGGACAAACTCTGCTGCTTTCTTGGTTTGTCTCCTTCGTCTGAGGAGAAGGAAAGAATTACAGGCAGAGTGCAGTTTGATGATATGAAAGAGAACAACATGGTCAACATGTCATTGTTTGGAATGATGGATTTCAAGAAGTCTTCCTTCATGAGAAAAGGTACAGTGAATAGTGAGATGCAATACATGGGGCATGACACAAAATCAGATCATCATATTTAGCTAGAATACCTGCCTGATTTTCTGTCATTCTCCAGGGAAGGTCGGTGACTGGAAGAACCACTTCACTGTGGCCCAAGATGAAAAGTTTGATGAGGACTACAAGCAGAAAATGAAGAATCCTTCACTGCAGTTTCGTACTGAAGTTTAGAGGCCTGGCCTGGCTGAGCATAATGTCCTGAACTGTGATTCATTTGATAATAATTTGATAAAGTTACTGAGTCAGATATTAAATTTGATTGACAAGAACAATGTATCATCTGTACAAGACATTTCTTCTCATAATGATAACGACTGATGTTATAAAACCATCAAAAAATTAGCAAAAAGATTTACAAAAATCAAACCTTGATGAATGTCAGTCTTTGACGTTTATACATTTGACCCATGTTAAATGTTATATTTACTGATTAGATTTTTAAAAAAAATCCTGAAACTTAATTACAGATGATTGCAGTGGCAATTCAATTTTTTGGTGTTATGCATAAAGACTCATCTTCCTGTACAGTTTGTCCTTTTGGAAGCAAAACTGCAGATCAGAAATTGAGTCAGGGGTGATACTGTAGGAAGTTACTATTTGATCATGCCTGTTACTGAATATCAATCTTAATTAAACCATCAATGTTTGACCTTCACCGTGCAGAATGATGTATGTGTGTGCAGAGTTCATCTTCACATTCATCAACTGAAGAGGAACGTTGTGCTCCACTTGAATTCAGAGTTGAAGATGCGTACGTACAAGCATGATTTTGTGATATCACAACTAGTTTGGAGCCAATCCGGCTCCATTTTATAACTTACACAAGTGTGATTTGGAAACTTGATTCCTCCAGTGCACACACGGTGAGAATGGAGAGAGAAAAAGACAGCGATTCATTTTTATTGCTGTTTTTCCTGGAGAAGTTGGAAGAATAACTTCACTTTTTGATGAAAACTACAAGAAAAAATAATACTTCTATTCAATTTTGCACAGTTCTGTAGTTGTTCTCTGATTCTTATAATTATGTGAAATATATAAAAACAATAAAAAAATATTAAACAGCAATAATATGTTTTCTCGTGTTTATTTGAATCCAGACATGAAATGCAGCAAGAAATACAAGAACAAAAGTTCAATGAGCAAAATAAACAACTGAATCTAACACTGTACTTCTGCACTGCGACTACAGACTGGAGGGGGCACATTGATTGTTTTTTCTATGGCACGTACTGCTTTGTGGAGGGGACAACACTACGGGTGCTGGAGGTAGCACCCTGGTCATGAAGTAAAAGAGGTAACAGCGAGTACTGATACAGAGAAATCTTACAGGTTCATTGGAATGTAGACACAAGGCCATTGTACTGTAAATACTAAACAAGTCAAGCATCTCACATCACTGGGAGGTACTGCAAGTCACCCTGAGGTAACCGGAAAACAATTCATGGACTGGCTTTCATCAGGAACAGATGCATGAATTCAGTTTTATACCAAAATGACGTTTATCCACTTTGGAAAAATTTAACTTCTTAAAATGTATTCACAACAGTAACCCAAGATAACACTCCAGTAATCATTTTGTGAGAATACTGGATATCTCATATTGGAACAAAACCTTTCAAATGTAAGACTGAGGAGGAAACCACTAAGCTATTTTCAGGATCACCAAACAGATTTGAGTTAATTATTAGACTAAACATGGTTCAATGTGAAGTGTCTTCTGTTTCTTTCCGATACCTTTGTCGTCATCCAATGACAGAAAAAAGAAAGAATAATTCAAAATCCTGCAGACCGTGACCATTTGTTATTCATTTTGTAAAACCTACATCATTACAATCCTGAGCAAAGCACAGAATGTCCTCAACAAAACCTCTGAAGTGATGTATTAACTGTCACAGCTCTGCAAACCGCTCACATCTGATGTTCAAATAAACTGTCTGCACAGCTCAGACACACAAGCAATACCACTTTAGATTGTCTTTCACAGTAACAACTACAGCTATGTTTCAAATACACCTTTATTCATGAACATCAAAAATAACGTTATTTACATTGTTGCTTATACATCATATATTTGAAAGATATTTTCCTCTTGAGTAGTAAAATACTTCAGTCTAGTGCTCAGGCTTACAGTTAAGTGCTCTGTTATTGAGTTAGGTCTATTATAAGAGATCTGAGGTTCATGCCAAGCCAGTCTCAGGTGGTGCAGCCCTGCAAAGCTGTGCAGCATTTAATTAGGTAACATATCAAACAGTCTGAATTGATTCAATGCAACTGATTATGTTTTGCATTCTTTGTCAAAATGCAGTCAGAGGCTTTAATCGTACATAATTATTGATTGCAAATGCGTTGTCCTACAGCAAAATAAGATGAAATGCATTAACCTCACAGGTGAATGCTTGAATCTCATTGTGAAGTTCAGCTAAAAGCCTCAGCGAAAGTTTCACATACAAGCATGCGTCTGCATGTCTCTGGCCGTTGTTTACTGTGTGCCTCTTTATGCAACCAGCTTCACATTAACGTACAAGGCAGCCGGGATGACAACAACAACAACAATGGCAGCAGCACGTTAAGAGCTTAGAAGTAGTAATCCGCAGCTGAGTCACTATGATACTGGTAAGACGCTATAGAGAGTAAACCCAAATAATAGGTTTATAGGACAATAAAAATAGCACGGAACCAACCAAGGTTATGTATGGCACATCTTTACATCACAAAGCAATATGACATATGGAAGACAGCAAATAAACTCTATGAAAGCAATGAAATTCATGATTGTTGATATGCAGACATTTTTTCACAGAAACAATAGAAATGGGACCTGCAGACGCTTGGAGAACCATTTGTCTTTAACCTTCAAACTTATTGAAACTCTCGGTGGTGCTGTTCCCAGACATGGGAAGATTAAAGTCATCACACATTTCACACCCATCACAAGCAGGGACCAGCTAAAGAGCCATTATTAGGATTTGAAATGTACGTATGGTCCCAGTGTACTTGAAGTGATGCCAGTGTTATGCAGGTCTGTGTGTTTGAGAGAAAATCAGAGAAAGAGAGAGAGAGAGTGTGTGTGTGTGTGTGTGTGTGTGTGTGTGTGTGTGTGTGTGTGTGTGTGTGTGTGTGTGTGTATGCGTGTGCGTGTGTGTGTGTTTGTGTGTGGGAGAGAGAAAGAAAGATTTATGTGTGTGCTGCTGTGTTGTTTATCTGTGCTATATCTCCCAGTTTTACTCCCAGAGTAAAAGGTACCATATTGGTTCCACAACACACAGTTGTTAAACCCTTTAACAAGATAAAATGCAACTAGGTGATATCCTTTAAGGTCATCACCAAGAGACACTTTTAAGTAGTTTCCCTGTTCTAAAAATAGTTAATTTTTAGGCAGTTTATGGATTAAGTTTTTCCAAATTTTGTTGAAGTCTTGGTCAGGAACAGTATTTGTTGAATAGGTGTGTTTGATGTGCAGTCATTGGTCCTCATGTCCGAGGTTTGGTTCATAGATCAATAATTTCACTGCTGACACTGGCAGAGTCGTCGTGTCGGCTGACCTCCAGGTAACTCCGCGACCCTGCCGGCCTCCCAGCCCTCCCCCGCACCCTCTCTGAGTCCGGGGTGATGAACGGCCGTGTGTCGTCCACTCCATCCTCCCCCAGATGCCCCGTTGATGTTCTGGAGGGACGAAGTGACACGGGGCAGGACACTGACGAGGGGACGCTTCCTGAGGCGTTCCCAGCCCACCTGTGACCCTGGTGGGAGGGCGTGGGGGGAGCAGTCACCTGCCTGCTGGGCACACTGCTGAGAATGCTGCCCCCCAGTGGCATGGAAGACTCTGTCGGGGCGTCGCTGCTCTCAGAGAGCATCTGAGGATCACTGTTCCTGCGGAGCCAGGGCCCCTGGCTGACCCCTGACCCCGGGGAGGGGGACTGTGACGTTTGGTTCACAGGATGAAACAAGCTTCCTCCTACGATCAGGTGCTCCCTGTGCAGGGCTCTGTCGATGCTACGGGTCAGGTCGATGGGAGACGGGGGCCGCAGATCGAACTCATAAAGAGACAGCGAAGTGTCCCTGTCCTGATCCAGACTGCCACTCACTGAGCGCTGTGGGGGGCGGCCCAGCGCCTGCAGTCTCAGCAGGGAGCCTGTGGAGCCGTCAGATATGCCTCGTTCTGCCGAATGGCCCCGATGGTTGCGACCCCGGTTGCTGTCTTTGACGCATCGTGGCTGGGCATTGGCCTGCTCGTGGTTCTGGTTCCTGATCAGACTCTTGCTGATGTCAGCTCCAGGACGCTCCTGGCCAGCCCAGTTGTTAGGCACCTCCCCTGTTCCTCCTCCTCCTCCTCCTCCTCCTCCTCCTCCTCCCACCCCATTACTGTCAGACTTTCTACAGGGCTTCCCCCTCAGGCTCTGGACTATCTTGGACCAGCAGGTATGTCTTTGAGGGGAGCTCGTAGATTGGCCAGGGGACGGCAGGTCTCCTGCTGCTCTGCCGTCTGCTCCACCCTCCTCCCTTCCACCGCAACTTTGAGGCCTCCAGAACACCCAGGAACCCAGGAGTAGGAGGAAGAACCCCCAGGCCAGCTCCAGGAGCCGGGCCCAGAAGTGCACCAGCCACCATCCCCAGTTGAAGCGCGTCCAGTTCCCTAGCAGACCATAGAGCCATAAAGTGGCGTGAACATGCAGCCCACAGCACAGTGCCCCCAGAACTGCACACACTGCCAGCACTCTCGCCAGAATCACCCCTATCCTCCTGCTCCCTGTCCAAGCCTTCCTTCTTGCCTCTTCAGGGACTCCAGGGTGGGGAATAGACGGGCAGCGTATACGTGGAAACACATAGCAGAGGAAGCCCAGACAGAGAGCCAGGCCCCAGCACAGGGACAGGACCTGTAAGGTGACGGGTACCACAGGGGACAAGGCGGGGGAAAGCAGATCAGCCGCCAGCAGCAGGGTACACTGCAACACAGCCAGCACAGCCACCAGAGGAGGACGCTCTAAAGTGGAAGGTAACACACTTACTCCTGCCACCCTCAATGCCAGCAGTGCCAGGGCAGCCTGTGTCCACACCAGAAGGTGCAGAGGCAAGTTGTAGAGGGCTGTAACTGCAGGGCGAGGGAGGAATTTCCGTGTGCCATAGGGGTCTATTAGAAAGAGAGCCGCCCTTAGTCCTCCGGCCAGAAACAATAGAGCATTGGCGAGTGCAAGAGCCCCCCGATGAGGACAGTTTGCTCCAGGGGACAGGGTGAGGCCAAGAGCAGCTCCAGCAAACAGGAGGAGGAAGAGGCTCGCTGAGCCATAGACATGCAGCTCCCAGGCGAAAGCCAGCGTCCGGCTAAGATCACCCCAGTAGAGAAGCGTGCCATTAGTGGAGGAACTGCTGCTGGGAGAGGGGGCTGGATTAGAAGTAGAGTGGGGAGCTTGGTGAGGGTGTCCTAGGAGAATGGAGCGGTTCCTCTGACCAACACCAGACTGATATGTGGGGCTTAACCTTGTTCGGGCGACAGGTGCAACACCGGTGGCAAGGACGGAAGAGGTCCCTACAAAAACAAAAAGAGAAACAGAGTTTGGGTTTTCAGGTATTTTTTAAATATATGAAAACAAAATGTTAAAAGTAACTTATAAATGCCGTTCATCTGAAAAGCAAAACAATAATATAAAAGTACATGAAATACTATTCAGAGCCACTAGAGGGCTGTAGCTCACCATCAAAGTCATGAGCGAGAACCATCTCTCAGTTCTTCAGTGTAACATAATCGGTTCTGCACAGACACATTGTCCCAGGTCTATATATAATATATAAATATGAAGGTCTAGTAAAATTAGCCAACTTGCACGGTCTCAATAACATCTATTTTTGAAATAGTTTTAAATTTGCATCACTTCCTTTTTTCTCTCCTCCCTGCAAGTATCAGGTCAGTGTGTTGCTACTCATCCGCTCTAAAACTGTATCCCAAAACATGGAAATAACAGACCTAAACCACAGACAGTGCCCCTTTGTGTGAGCAGACATGTACAGATTACACATCAGGTATGTATATGTACTCAATAAGGCACACACATCGGCACTTGTAATCGAACAAACAAGGCATAATACATCAGCTAATACCAGCATACAGGGTGACAAGAATGTTTATTTATTAAAGCAAAAGTCTAATTACGTTATTTTCATTAACATTTCTGAAAAAAGAAAAGGCAAGTCATGCAATAGCAGTCATAACATGCTATAAATCTCAGTATGATTTGAATACTGTGCCACCACATCATTCACATTCATAAATTCATAAGACATTATGCTGAGCAAAACTCCTCGGAAATAATTGAATAGTAATTGTGCGGCTTAATTTGATTGGATTATGTAATTAACAAGAACATCTACGTTACGTAACGCCCAAACAGTATCACAGAGCAGCCTCGAAAACTCTCCGTTCAAATTTGCAGTGTTACACAATACACAGCGACCTTGTCGGACAAGACAACACCTTGACGGTGTGGCATCTCATTATCTGTCTGTCTCTCTCTCATCTGATGCATGCAAACACATGCTTCACATTGTTCAAGGTGCTCCACCTTATCCTGCTGCAAAACCCTGGAAACACCCAACAGCATTACAATCACGGGGCCATTCATCACTGAGCGCTTTGTGAACTACTCAGACGTAAAGATAACACACAGGGTAAAACAAAAAAAAACAACTATCTAGCACCATGAACTGATGTTAATAATAACACTACAACTATTTAACTTTTAGACTTGATGTATGGTGGAACAACATGATCAGTGGTAAAACAGCCACTTGGAGGACGCTAAGCCTGTCCTCACCGTGTAGAAGACACCCATAAAGCTGACACACTAACTAATGACTCACTCCAACATGTGTGTTCACTTCCTGGCTCCCTCCCTCCCATCACACACACACACACACACACGTTTCACTTTCAGACTCACACAGGCGAGCGCTGCATACAGGTCACAGACACACTTCTTTATTTATATAAAAGGTATGTTTTACTTCCTTCCCTCAAACCCACTTTTTTTTATTTCTTCTTACAGGAGCAAGATCCAGACACATTCCAGATGTGCTGATCACATTTCACAGCTGGATACACTTACCCCTACCCTTGAGTTTTCTCCCACTGCTTTATATGTCCACACGCTGCAATGAACTAAAAAATAAATATCCTGTTCCATCTCGTAGGACACAGTCCCCGATACGCATGTGGACAGATGTATACATACAGTACAAACTGGTATTGCCATGGATGCTGGATGTTAATAATTTCAATGACCTGCCAAGGAACCTACTTGAAGACTTTAAATGCGCTCATGGGAGCCCGAGTGTTTAAAAGTCATTAATATGTTGTTCTGGTGGTATCTAAGAGACTGGGTCATGCGCCCCATGTGTCATGCTTTTTCCTTTTCCATCTACGTCTCCTCTCAACTCCCTTCCCTTCATCTGGTTTTCATTACCATTCCCACTCCCTGCATTTCTATGCCTGTACCTTTCTTCCATCACACTTTCACCTACCTCTCATCCACTCTCTCATCTCTATTCCCGACTGTCTCTTTTTCAGACCCTACTTTCCTCTTGTCTATCTCTTTATATGGCAGCGATTCTTACCCACCCCCTCTTCAACCCTCCCTCTCACCTCCTGCTCATACTTTATTCCCTCGCTGTGTCTACCCCACACAACTACCACCCCACTTTCCATGGAAAAGCGTCTCTGCTTTTTCCCCTCCTTTGAAGCCTTTTCCAGATTCTTCCAGTAAAAAAGTTCCAGCTGCACAAATAATTCCATTTTAAATGATCAAAGCATAAAGGACACTTTAAAACTAGTCAACTGCGGAGCAAAAAACGCTGATTTCTTACCCGTCCTTGACGACTGTACAGTTGTGCTGGCTGCATTTCTTCCCAGTTTTGGTGTTTTGTTGGGTTGACGTGTTGGTTTAGAGGACGTTCTCGCAGCCTCCAGTGTAGTAGTAAAAATACTAGTTGTAGATGTGGTTGTCGCTTGCTGTGTCGGGGTGTTTACTGGTTGTTCTGCAGTCGGTGACTGTTTATAGTTAGAGCCAGCAGTGGGAGTCGTGGGCTGCGGTAATGTCACAGCAGTAGAGTCCCGTTTTGGAGCATCTGTGATGGTGGAAGGAGTGTTCTCTGTCAGTTTACCTAAAAAAAAAGGTGGAAAAGACACATTTCTGATGTCCAAATTCCATACTAACATGTTATTTAGTAAAACAGTATGTGAGATTATTTAGTATGTCTGAAACCTTAGTATGAAACCAATAGTACACAAATTGCATACTATATCCGGTGAAATATTACAGTATGCAAACACTGGACGCTACACTGGCATAAATATCCCACAATGCAATGCGGTAGTAACAACAATGTTCATAACAGACAATGGCGGACAGCTCTGTTACGTCAATAATGATTCAATTTAAGTGTAAGTTATGAGTATAGTTGAAATATATATATATTTTTTAAGTTTTTCTAAATTACTTCAGACTTCATGATTCTCACAAATCATCGTCTCCAACGGACAAGGAGGCTCTCTGGAATTAACGTGGTAATTACAGTTTAGTGCGTCCGAAAAGATACATACTACTGTTTTATTCACACAGAAGTATGTTGAACGATAATAGACATATTGAGTATGTAGTGCATAGTATGGACGGATGTCGGATGTCCTTGGTGTAAAGATTTTGACCTCAACAACACCTTACTGTCGTGAACCATTTAATCTTTGATTTCTCACCTGTTAATACCACGGTCTGAGGTGTCGCCGGTGTTACCACGGGGGCCGGTGTGGCTCTTGTCTCGGTCTGTGGCGTCGTAGAGATTTTACTGGCTGTTGTAAGCCCAAACAGGCGAGGCTTCACAGTCTGACTGTCCGGTGCTGGTGGTGTTTTTACATCAGAAACTTTAGATATCGCCGTCTGTGCCTGTGGCTGATACTGTGCCATTTCATCACCAACTGTTGACTGCGGAGGAACCTCCTTCACAGGCATCACTGTTGGATTACTACCTGATCCCAACCCCTGTAAATCATCATCCTCTTTGTCTTTGAGTGATCCTTCCTCTGGATCTCCTGCCGTCACTGGCTTATCACCTGCAGACTCAGCGACAGCAGCGGAGAGCAAAGTGGGCAGAGGTGGAGTTGAGCCCTTTGTAGTAGCATCTCCCTTTGCAAAAGCCCTGCTGAATGCTAAACTAGCTGTATCAGTCCTGGGCCTGGAGGCAGTTGGTTGAGATAAAATTGGCCCGCTGCTGAGGTTCTGCGTAGAAAGGGCAGATATAAAAGGAGGAGTGGATTGTGCGGCAGGACGGGACAATCTTTGCTCCTGTTGCGCTGCATTCGCGGTTATCAGTCTGTCCCGGACTGTAGCTCTGACAGGCACATCACTACGGCCTCTGGAAGGCAAAGAAGGCCAGAATTTAGCAGTCTGCTTGGTTGGTTGAGGTGAAGAGTTAACAGGCAGGTCCAGAAGAGAGGAGGAGGAGGAGGAGGAGCCGATGATGGTCTGGGCATCTGAAGGATGGAGGAAGGAGAGGAGGAAGCCCAGGAAAAGGAGAGACGTGGGAGCCATGGTCTGTCTCTGAGTGGTCCCTCTGTCTGCGTGTCACACCATCCTTCCACTGTGCTGCTGTTGACAGAGGAAAACAGGTCATTTTTACATTTCATGAAATAAAACAAACTACACCAACACAAACATAAAAAGCACTGTGTATGTATGTAACAAAGACTGTATAAGAAGTGGACGTAGTCAAAGTGACGTCACCCATTGGTTTGTGGACTGCCGTTTTGAAGCCTCGAGTTCCGCATTTTGGCCGTCACCATCTTGGTTTTTTGGAACCAGAAGTGATATGAGAGGGTGGAGCTAAGTACAACCGAACATTGAATAACACATTTTTAGGTGACCAAAATGTTACAATTAACTTTTATGAACTGAAACACACTGTGAAAGGGCTAAACTCCCAGACCGGACAACCAAGGTAGCGATCTGTCAATCACAAGGTAGCCACGCCCTGCAGCACACCCTGCTTTATGGTCTATCTGACTCTAAATGGGACCATAATTTACAAATAATGCAAGTTTAAGGCACTACAGCATTCACTTTTCAGACCCAGAGGTAGCCCTTTGGTATGTAAACATACAATAAAAACCTATTTCACCTTTTGCAGAATTTTTGTCCATACAATAGTCCATAGCTAATTTAAGTCATGGAATAGTGTCAATCCATATGAATAATTCTAATTTGAGGAATGCATGTCGTAGCCTCACTATGCTGATTCAGAGGGCAGGTCACTGAAACTCCCACAAGGTTTTAGCAGCATGACACTGGCGGACACACAGGGTGTGGTAAGGTGTATGGTTTCAGAATAGGCAGCACGTATGCCGTAGCATACAGACACAAACAAAGGCAAGAGTTCACCTCTGTACCACGTTGCACCGTCAAAATGATCAAGCCAAAAAGGAGCCACAGATGGTTTCATTCAGTGGCAGATGGACACATTAACTTTTTTTCCACACCATCACTGCCATAAAAATGTTCTTTGGATGAATATCAGTTTCTTTCTCCTCCAAAGTCTTCAGTTTTTTTGCTTCAAGCAGCAGGACTCTCTACTCCCCCTTTTCTGCTAGTTCTGTTTGAGTCATGGATGCCAGGAGCTGACAGCTGTAGCAGCGAGTGTGGTGAAGCTCAGAGCGCCCAGTGACACGGAGAGACCCCTGGGCCCTTGAGGATTACACAATCCTACGATTCATCTAGCTAAACAGCTGCCAGTCGCATCCCCCAATGTGCACTACTTCTTATAAAAAAAAACACCCCTTTTCTTTTACTATATGAGCATCTGACTTACATAAACCTCCCTTGTTCACACCAGCCTCTGCCTATGACTCACAGTCGGAGATAACCTTGGGGAACAGTAAGGATCATACTGAAACTTCAGCTGAAACATTAGGAGGGAAAGCACAGAAAATAGAAATCAGCAGTGCCTATGGGAGAATTCATTCTGCTGCGTATGACTCACCTGGGGCTCATTCACAGCTGCACACTGCAGCTGGCATGTGCATTCCGTGCTCATGTAAGATGTGAGGAATCAGTGTGAGTATATGGAAAACATGTATGTGTGTTTGCACCAAGCAGGAGGTCACAGTGCATATTGTAAGTATGTGAGAAATAGTGCAATATAATCTCGGCTTGCTTTTGAGCTCGCCTTGTATTCGTCAGTGTTTTGTGTCCCTGTTTACTAGGTGTTGGTGGTGTTACACAAGAGCAGCTGGAGACAGAAACTGGCCATGAGTACAGTAATATAAGTGGTAGTATATTTCCATGTCCACCCACTCACAGTAGCCTCAGTGTTTATTTTCCTTCCTGTCTCGGCCTCCTCTTCTGCTCTCAGTCTAGTCGGCTGTTGGCCAATCCCACCTCTGATTAATCCCTGTTATTCCCCCTTTCTTTCTTTTCCTCTTGTCCCCCATTTAACTGGAGTTGTTTCAACACAGGCCCTGAAGATAGGGAGATAAGGTGGATGTAAGAATGTGGAGATAAGACAAATGAGTGCACTCACTGAAAGACATGGGATGAAAGGGGCGGAGAAGATGGAGGAGGCATGTTGACGGTAATGAAGTTGACAGTGGAGGGTATACGGCGAGGGGGGGGGCGAGGTTCGAGGGGATCTGTGACAAAATTAAGACCGAGAGAAATGGCGAGGGCTGTAAAGTTTGAGATAGCTAGATGATATAAACTGACAGAAACGAAGAAGCAGAGTATTTTTGGAAAAGAGGAAGAGTCACGGGGAAACTATGTTTCGGGATTTACCGGTTTGTTATGGTCCAAGCGCAGATATGGCAGTCTGTCCAGGAAGGCATGCGGAGAAACTGAGTATGCTTCACCTTTCCTCTGAGGTTAACTGGCAGGTGCGCCGTCTCTGGCAGCCCGGAGATAAATAACCTGACTATTGAGAAATGGCTTTTAGTAAACATACTACTATCTTGATCCAGTGTAATCCAGCATGCGTCATCCCATGTGCATGTGTAGGAAGGTGGAGATTAATGAGTCTCAAAAGACATTTAGACAAACAAGCTTAAGCGAGAGGAGAGAAAAACTCTGCTGCTGTATTTGAAACGCTGTCAGCATTAATCTCATCTCCACACATGGGCCATAAGCCCACACACACACACACAGCAGCGGTTCCCCAAAATGTTTTTCTTGACTGGATTTAGACAATTTGACATCAAGTTTCCATTGAAGTAACACAAATGGAGTAGATTTAGGCTGATTGGCAGCTCCTCTAAGCGGACTGAATTACAGGCCAGGAACAGCCAACCATGTGTGTTGTTGGATTTCATTTCTAACATAACACTACAAAGAACAGATCAGTGTAATCAGCTGGTTTGGTGTTTGGCTTGAATATAAACCAGCATGCTCTCAGCCCACCATAGCAGATCCCCTTCAACAGGGAGTAAAATAATACAGACAGACTCACAAATTAGACAGCACATCCCTCTGTGACTGTCCAGTGGTGGGGGTGCAGATGGGTGGAGATGGGTGCACGGTCAGTCAGAGGGACACATAAAATTCTGTATTTCCTTTGCACTGCATGTTGTGTCGATGTCGTCACTCTCTCTTGCACAATACGTTCTTTATCCAGAGCAGGAAATGCCCACGCATAATATCCAATAGTACAGCAGCCAGCAACAATCTGAAGATTACTATAAACTCCTTGCCCACAGTATAGACCTGCTGGTTATACAATCACATGTGTCAGTCAGTTCAACAGCAGCTGTTGCTAATCAGTTAATCGTTGTAGTTCTGATGTCATGTCTGATGACCAGCTAATGTCCGTACTTTACAGACAGAGGGAGTGAGGTTTTCTTGAAAATGTTCTCTCTCTCTCTCTCTCTCTCTTTCTCTCTCTCTCTCTCTCTCTCTCTCTCTCTCTCTCTCTCTCTCTTCTCTGCCAGATTCCAGACAGCCTGGCAGTGCAACATTTCCATTCATTCGAGAGAATATTTCCCAGGGCAAACGTAAGTCTGTTTGTGGACAGAAGGATCTGTGTCCTGCAACAGCAGGTTCAACAAAGACTGGTCTAGTATACACTTGTATCCATCAGGGCTGGGTATCATACCTCGATACTTTGGTAATGACCGAAATGTGTCCAAAGCACACAGTATGGAAAACTGTCAAATACTGAAAGATAGCATTAAATGTCTGGTCAGATTCCTGATAGCTAATTTTAGACTGTAATTTATTCAGGCAAAGAGATATTGTACAGCTGCTTGTGTTTAGACACCAATATTTGAGAACTGAGGCTTCATTTGTTAAATGAAATAAAGGGATTTGTAGAGAAACATTTTCATATTCCTCAGAGTAAGGCATCCAAATAAGCTTTGCCACCGAAACTCAGGCATTACATCGGCACAATATTGAAACAAGACTAAAAGTCTGCAGCTTTGCCAGCAGCTCTGTGAGGCTGTATAATTAGCAACAGCGGTGCTTTGAGCTAAATGCTAACATCGGCTTACTAACATGCCCACAACATAGATTGTATATGAGAAGTGATAGTAGTTACTGTGACGTCACCCATTGGTTTGTGGACTACCGATGAGAAGCCTCGAGTTCGGCATTTTGGGACGTTGCCATCTTGGGTTTTTGCAACCAGAAGTGACACGAGAGGGTTATACAACTAAAAGCTGAATAAGACATTTTCAGGGAACACACTATGAGACAACTCCCAGAGTGGACAACGCCATGATAGCGACCTGTCAATCACAAGGTAGCCACGCCCTAAAGCATACTCTGCTTTATGCTCTATTTGACTCTAAATGGGACCATAATTTACTAAATGAGCATCATGTTGTATCGAAGAATACAGAAGGTGTTCATTTGTGAAGATTATCTTACAGAACAAAACATGTAAGTATCATAAACGTAGCTTATTTTCTGGAATAATCCAAAATCCAATGGAAACATCCCATCGGCTTTTTGTCGAGGGAACCAGTATGATGCTAACTTCCTGGCTGGCCTAAAAAATAGGCTACGTCATCCCTGCAGCACTCTATGTGTATAAATATGTATGGAGTGGGACACATGCTTGTGCTGTGTATCAGGGCATGAGATCACAAGGCCACGTCTTTAACGGAGTGTCCAATACCTGAGTTGACTCCTAGTATCCACTATCCAATGTCAAGGTGTCTCTCTAATGAGCAGGATTTCCCAGTCAAAGTCACCCACGGCCACAGAGGCCCTCAGCAGAGAAGAAGAGCTTGTTAATGGACAATAGGGAAGAACATGAGTGGGGCAGGAGAAAATAAGAAACAAATCTTCCCAAAAAAAATGACAAGAAATTGATAGTAAGAATCAGATTACAAGGTACATGACAGGGTTTCTGTAGTGACAGCAATAGTAAAGATGAACAGAGAGCTGCGTGTCACTGTGGACCTCTGCACTGCAACGGTTCCTCAGTCCAACAGAGCAGTTAAGCATTACTCGCCATACAGATGTGTAACTTGTTTGTACTGCTATGTAGAGGAAGAGAGGTGAGACTGTGAAGCAGTGTATGTATGTGAATTTGTGTGTACGTGAGACAGGGAGAGAAAAAGTGTGAGGGGGGAAATGGGAGAGGGAGTATGTGTGGTTATGCTGGTATGCGGGTAGTGGGGGAGGTCGCTGGTTCGACCGTTAAAAATTCCACACCTTGAAATAACATATGGATCGCAAACAGTTCCCACAATATTCCCTTGACTTATTTCAGCTACCACATTAAAATAAATTAACGCCATTCAGTTTAAATGAAGTTGATTTATATATGAGGAGATATACGAGCTCTCCACATGCATTATATATTCTCCAGGAAGTTTTCCAGGCGGTCACCAGACTTCTGGACATCTGCCTCAGACTAAAGCTGTCCATTTAGCTCTTAACACAAACCAACGCCTGTTAAAGATGCCTCTCTGGTGGCGGTACACTGCCTTGGGGGGTGTCAAACCTCCACTGGAGCAACCGACCACACAGCGGGGTCATGCTAAAGGAAGAGAGGAGGCTCCAGAACCAATCGAGGATGCTTTTGAAGTGGATGTCCAGCTTAAAAATGCTGAGCCTTGCAACATCTTTGACTGATGTTCCGCCTTCATGCGAGCCACAGATCAAAGGCTGAAGGTCAGCCTTAAAGGGTGAGGCGCTTTAACTGCCCTGTGTGACTCCACTACACACACACACGTCTTGACAGCCCTCTGCACTAGAATGGGTAAAACACAGGCTACAAATATTGACATATGATATGTGGCCATTCAAAGAAAGTTTACCTTCTGTCTTAAACACACACACATTCAGTAAATAACTGTGAATCGAGTGTATTCAGAACTTCAAATTAGCGCTCACCCATTCCCAGAAACATACCCTGAGAGATAGCGAGTCTGGTGACTGATCGAAACAACTGCAAAACCACGTCGGGCCACAAAACACTTTCAGGAAAAGAGATTACGGGCATAAACAGTTTGCCTGCTGCCGGGAGTTAACCACAGCTCCACTTCAACCAGAGACTCTCACTTTGTCACAGCTGGATGCAATAAAACCACTGCTGTGTGAAGTGGTGTGTTGTGTGGCACTGAATTTGCAAATTGCATGTATATAAAACAATAAAGCCAGGTTAATCATCTTGGTGCTTTACTATTATATTACTTTATGAAACTGTAATAATGCATATAACCCCAGCAAAAATATCCATAAAAGAGCTCAGGAACAGATCATGTCTCGTGCTTAGTGGGTTTAGTTATTCGTTGATGTCTTGATTTATGCTTTATTTTCCACTATTCTGGGAGTTCAAGACCGTCTGTTCTGGGAAGTGTGTTATAGTCTGCTGTGAACTGGAAAGTATTAACTATATTGCCAGTTTAAAAACGTCTGACCCAAAGAATGGGCGAATAATAACTTTTACAAGATAAGCCATTAAAGTAATCCGTTTATAGGCAACACTGAGGCATGCAGTCATCCTCCACTCTTTCTTCTCTGTGAACACACTATCAAAGCAGACAGTAAATCTCTCTTGAGCTGCTTTACAGTTAGATAGGGCCTTTTTTTCTGCTGTTTTTCTTTTGAAATGGAGTCGTATGGAGGCTATGGCAGGGCTCTGTGTCACAACCAGTAGCACTTTGGAGCAGCTCTGCCCAGGGCTGGACTGGCCATCTGGCATACCAGGCGTTTCCCGGTGGGCCGACGACCTTTTGGGCCGACGTATGTCTTTTTTTTTTTTTTTGGCCCATAAAACAGGTAAATCGGCCCATTCCTTTTCCTTAATTGACACTGGGCTGGCCCAATCGCTCTGTGCCTGGCAACTCCCGTTTTTCTTCGCCCTCTCCTGCTTTCCTCTTTGGGTCACAATTTGTATTTCTCCCAATTTATGTCAAATTTACTTTTTTTTAACCTGTTTCTGGCACTGTACAGCATGTATAATCATAAAAAAGGGACAGCAGGGGGCAAAAAAATTAATTATAGCTGATGAATATTAGTTTATGCTAGATATTCACATGCAAAGTTTATGCCAGAGGGGCAAATTATTCAGTTTTCTTTCCTGAGATTTAAAGGTACAATTATTATTGTGTTATTTTCATTGTTTTAAAGTCACCAGAATTCAGGAAACAAAGTCTCTGAAACTCTAATTTTCCAGACCCCCCACTTTGGTTTTGAAATCCTCCCTATTTTGAGGTGTCAAGGTGGTCGAGTATGCAAAACAACCACTTTTGAAGGGATTTCCTTTAACAGAGCCTTGACAAAACGTGGTACACACAGCCCAGATAACCGGTGATGGGCCTGGTCTGGGCCAAAATGCCAGGGCTGTTTTTTTTTTGTCCCAGTCCAGCCCTGGCTCTGCCTACAGTGGGCTCTCAGTGCGCATTGGCGCGGCGGTTCCTCCCCTTTAAATGTGCTTATTCTCTCCCTCCAGCTGGATGCGTTCAAACACTGAAGAGGAACAGGTGAATCCGGAAACCCCTTAACGCCGCAGCCCTGCCTACATGTTAAGGTTGGACTCGTAAATAGCCTACTGTAAACACAGACACAACACAGTGCGTACCTGCCAGCCAGCATGGAGTAATAGTACCCCACTTGTTACTGTCTCACCAAAGTTATTTCCACTTTCTGATTCCTTGGGATTATTTGGGCATCATGCAAATTAATGAAACACGAGAAGCTGGCTGGTTGAATCGCATGAAGCCTGAAGTAAGTGGCTAATAATGTCTCACAAACTAGGATAATTTCACAGCCATTAGCCCAGTAGTAGTAGCTAATGGAGGCGTTACGGAACTGAGATAAAAGGGTCTACTTTTTATGTAAAATGCGACTAAATAAATCAATAATATCGTTTTTGTTGTTGTAAGTGACTTTTCGTCCTCCAATGGGCCTCCAATTTGTATTATTATATTTTTAATTTTTAATTTTTTTATTATTTTGTATATGCTATGGGCCACATTACTCCCTGAAATAGCTGGTTACTACGCAGCATAGTAACATATGTAACCTAGCAACGTTAGCCAGACGTTACGTTGACAGACTATAACGTGTCCGTATGCTTTGCTAGGGTCGACAATTAGGATTTAATACATGTTCAATTAGAGGAGAGATTTAAAGCTAACTAACGTTGTGTTTTTGTAGCTTATTATAATAATAATAATCGCAGACTGACGTTAGTCCGCGTTGGTCACGAAGAGCAGTAACGTCGTTACTGCGTAACCATCGTTACTAACGTCTCCAACTGACCACAATTAGCTCCAACTGCGCGCTTTTTGTCCTGCACTCCTCTCACTATGTAATCTATATCAGCGATAACAACGTACACAAAGTATACCACGTTACAGGTAACATGTGAAGGTGTTAAAATAATAAACGTGATAAACCTGAACCGGACGGCAGGCAGGTAGAGAGACAACGTCACTGCGCAAAGTATCGCCGCATAGCAGCCAACTAAGTCTATCCGTTACGGACTAAACATACCTGCAGGTCTCCTCTCCTGGTGGACTCCTCTGCGGCAGAAATGAGGACTAGGACATACCGAGGTGTAGCCAGAGGAAACGTGTAGTCCAGGTTTATTAGCCGCTTGGTCCAACAGTCCTCTATCCACACACACAGCTCTGTTCAGCAGCCTTGTACCTCTGCCAGCTCTCTATCCACGATGAGCTAGTGAGCGGATGAACGCCCCCTCCGACCGCTACATCTCTCCCTCCCTCTCATTTTTTTTCTCCCTCACAAGCGGATAAACACGATTGCCTTACCTTACTACCTACCAACCTGCAGCCTGGCTGGCACGCCTGTTACGCAACAGCAGCACGCAGCTTCACACTGATCATCTATAGGCCTGCCTTTTTTTTTTGTTACAAAGCTACATAGACAATGCCCAGTGGAAATATGACGACACATTGACATCATCACACAGCATGCAGTGCCACTATATCCAGGTTCTTTTTTTCCCTGTTTCAGGCTGTTTTCATATATGCAATCCACTGTTTGTAATTACAACAGTCTATAAACCAACTTTTAAGAAGATGAGCTTACAGACAAACCCATCAAGTACACTATAGAGAAAACAACCTCAACATTCAAAACCAAAACAAAACCAGGAAAAGAAATAACAATAATAATAATGACAAAAAGAAAGAGTAGAGTTAAAAAACAACAACAACAACAAAGCAAACAAAAACAAAACACACATAACAAAAAAAAATAAAATAATAGTACAAAAATACGAGAGTAATAATAAATGAAATCATTCAAGGCAACAAACATTCTGGAGACAATGTGGCCATACAGACGCAAATTATGCACATATCTTCTAGAGTTGCCCCAAAATAGAACCATTTTGGGACAGAGTGAATTCAGTATTAAAGGACGTATTAGGATATATAATCATTAAGACATGTTCCATTTTATACCTGGGTAATATAACTACAGTGGTGCTGAAGGAAGATCAGTACTTGGTTAAAATTCTACTCACAGCTGGCAGAAATACCATTGGCTTGTAGCGGACACCCCCAGACTTAGTCAATGGTTAGACATAGTACAGGAAATATTTTTCTGATGGAGAAAATGACTTATTCTCTAAGAGTGAAAGAAGATGAGTTTAACAGAAAATGGGAAAAATGGATTAGGTATAGAAAATAAAGACATAAGCACTGTATGATTGTATTGACAATACTGTAAGTTATTGGAAAATGTTTTAATAAGAAAATAACCCTGTATATGGCATCATCAATTGTAAACTGAACCCCTCGCTGCACTGTTGCAAGTTTCGTTGTTATATTTGTGTTTTATTTGTGTATGCATAAAAGCAATAAAAGACTAAAGTGACAAAAAAAAAGAAGCTAAAAATAAGCTTGGGTTCTTAAAGTGGTCTGAAAGGAGTGTCATGTGGAGGGAGACAGGTGAGGAGGCACCTGACATTTCTGGCATGGAGGGAGGACAATGAGCTGTGCATGAAACTCTACCTCCCGCTTCGCCTCTCCTGCCCTCCAGCCAGGGTTTGTAGAGGGGGGGCAAGCCATAGCCCGAGCCAAGATGTTTTCTCATGCGGCACCTTGGCTCGCTGCCTCCCCTCCTTCATCCCCCCTGTCTGATTGTCTCTTATACACAAACACAACACTCTAGTTTGGACATGCTGCTGTTATGAGACTGCAGCTCTGAGCTCCAAATGCACAACATGAACTGCTAGGCCTCAGCAGCAACCATCTCACTCTGTATCATTATTGTCACTCTCATTAGATTGTCTGCACTGTACCGTCCTAAAATAACCTGTGCAGCTCAGGAGGATTGTCCTAATGCCATTACGTAACTACTGAGCCAGCAGGAGAGATACTGAAGGGTTGGGACAGGAGGAGTGGGGACACTTCAAGATGGTAATCACATTATTGCACATCATATTCTATAGACCTTTTCATTGCAATTGATTGTTATCCGGTTATGTTAATGAGATTACTGTAAGCTGGTGTACTATATAGGGATCTGATTCATCTAACATCCTATGTACTATATGATAAGGCCCTGATGAGTCTCTCCTCGTGCACAGGTGCCCTCTAGTCATTGTTTAGATTAAGGAGGAGCTCAGCATTGTCCGAACGCTGCACAAGAAACACGTGCGATATGTGGTGGTGCCATGTTGATTCACTGAATAAAATTAGACCTTTCTTTCAAAATGAATGCCTTGACGCGAAGCGGCTTTGTCCTCCTGTCCCAGTTTTCTAAATTAGTCTTAAGGAAAGTGGTCAAACACAGTTTTTGTCATTTATATACAGGCGACTGTACATTACGACGTAGAGAAGCTTCACCAGGCGTCAGTGGCAGACTCTGCCTGTCTGAGGGGCAAGGGCGTAAAAAATAAAAAGGGCACCACTGCACGTGGTGGGGCACCAGTGCGCAGAAAGTTTTCTAGCATGTAGGGCAGCCTATATGACACTGCATCATGTTTTCTCAATTTTATTTTCATCGCGCTTTCTTCACTGTAAGGGCACCCCACAGGGCACTTTATCATGTTTTCTCCAGTGGAAAGGCACCCTAGGGGGCACTTTATTACGTTTTCTCCACTGGAAGGACACCTATGGGCACTTTATCATGTTTTCTCAACTGGAAGGGCACCCCAAAGGACATTTATCATGTTTTCTCTACCATAGGGGTATCCAAGAGGGCACTTTTGCTGGCGGTCACACCCATTCTCATTTTGAATTAAATAATTGAATGATCCTTATAACTGAAATTAAAATAACCCAAACTAATGTATGTTTGCATGTCTAACTTATCTTAATTAAAAGGTCAACCCGGTAACTTACACGTACGTGTATTGCCTTTGACTGACAGCTCTTGAGTCATATGGGGAATTTTTAGCGGGCTTTAAGTAAAGTGAGAAGGGAGCAGTATTTAAAGCTTGCTAAATGAACTAATTCTTAAAAAGGCTGCACTGACACTGACCTACACCAAAACCAACCGCACATGGGACTTGTGCTATATCCCTCGCCCACTGTGGATAGTGTTTCTATACCATCTTTGTCCAGGAATGTGGCGAATACATTCCACTTAGTCATTTGAATTGATCCGGGAAGGCCGCTCTGAAATTCAACTCCGGAGCAGACGGAACTGTTTCCTCCTCCCGATCTATACGGCATTAAACCTTAATCACAGCCAGCCAAGTGGGGATCCTATCAGATGGTAGAAAGTATAAATTTCCTCCACAATATAAGCCTCTTTCATTAAGAACAGCCAAGACCTTCATATGCTAACGTCCATCCGCACACATATGAAGCAGAGAAGCTTAAGATATAAAATACCTCTGCCAGCTCTGTGCTCTCGGTCTTTCTCTCTGTGGCTTTCCCCCTCACCCTACGGTTGTCTAGACACCAAAGAATAATCTCCCCAACTCTGGGCCCCAAAGACAGACTTCCATGTGGGGACGGCCTTCCCCCGTCCCCCAGGCTCCCCTCAAGGCGCTGCCTCCAGCAGCATTGGGTTTCACCACATCTAAGGTGAATCAACACAACTCGCTTTAAATTTTATCCATCTTAGGTATTGTATCAGATACTGTTATATAATACATCTGTTACCATTCAGGAATAATAACATCTATCATTTTAAGTAGCAGGCAGAGTGTGGATGTGCATACCATTTTTGGGTTCAAACCTACACAGAGCCTGGATATGAAAAACAGGATCACATTCTTTTTTAATAAATTGATAATAACAATTATATAATAATAATATTTTTCAAACGTCTACCCCTTTCACATATATGATGAGCTTTAATATAAATGGCAACATGATTATATTGTTAAAAATATAAACTTGTCAGAGATTTACACTTTCAAATTAAAACCCCTAATAAGTATTAGTATCCAATATCTTACTAAACTGTTTATTGCATACCTGAACACACATTCCTATGTTTTACATATTTTCAAATAACTGTATATATATATATATATATATACACACACACGCACTCAGTGGTTTCTTTATTGGGTACACCTGTACACCTGTGCTATAAAGTCTACTTTAATGATGCCTATATAATATGTTTAAACACTGTTTCATATATTATGTTTCAGTATTGAGGTAGTTAGTGGTGGTGGGCTGCATTACACCAAATTCCTAATATTTTGCCCCCTCATATATTTAAATCATAAACAGTCTTTGATTTAAATAGGGAGGGCACAAATCAAAAGAAACCTCTCCCTATTTCTCTCATAATATAAGGCCATTATGGGTGATGTTGCAAATTACTGAGCAGGACTGCTTAATGGAAATACTGGATTTCTACATCATTTCTGCATCAGTGCAACGATTTGTCAGGCATTTCATTTGCTGGATTAGCCAGAAATAACCATCCGGTTGTTTATACATAAACTGTTTTTGTAATGATTTTCCAGACATTTTACAATATCATAATATAGATAAATAAGTCTAGGGGACATAGAGGTATAGGGGATTTTATGCATATCACGACACTCACTCAATGATGACCCACTTGATTTTGACGCACGCACGCATTCAATAGGCCCCCTTGATCTCTTTAATTCTGCTACCACAAAACCACCTCTCACATTCTGTCACTCGGAGACAAACAAACTCAATCTTGCTACTGCACATCTGGAAATAGACAAGAGGCCATTCCCTTTTGTTGGTGCTCCAAAAGTGGCACCCCCTGCTGCTCGCAGGAAGCAATGAAGCCCTCTGAGATAAAGAAGACACGATGAGAACTGCCCTTTCAACTGAATAATTCCCGAGGGCATGACACAAGCTGAGACCCATATCTTACATAACGCACAGGCAACTATTGTGTTGTTTGAGTCTTTGCGTTTCAACTCGCGTGCGCACATGGCTTTTTCTTTAAGATGCATGTCCCCACCTCCAGCACAATTTCACCTCTATCTTTTAAAAAAAAAAAAAAAAAATATTCCTCTTGTCTCAGCTCTATTTTTACTCTGCTTTTCTTCTCCGCTGTGACTCTGCCCTAAAGCTGGGCCCCAGCTTCCGTCCAGCTCAACTGAGAGTGGGGATGAAAGCTGACTCACATATTCATTAACACGCATGGCTGCACACACTTCCACAAATAAACGTCGTCTGTGGATGGAATACATGCACATGCAGACACACACAGATGCAACAACGCCGTGCATGATGCACCTGCTCACTTGCGCCTACATGTCAGAAAACGTGTCTTTCAAACTAGGGCAAGAAAGAGGTTTGATAGGCAAGTACGCTGTCGAAATATTTTGGAATGATTTCTCTCCATACAGGGACAGTAATAGGTCAAACACCCCCAGAGACATGTCCATGCTGTCACCAGAGACAGTCACACAAGCCCCGAGCAGTGACAGCAGATAACTGCAATCCCCACTATAAAAAGATCAGCTGACACAGTCGACTAATGCCTATAGATAAACATACAGACACCGCGGTACTTCACAGCCACACAGCTTTTTACGATCCAACAGACACACTATTTTGATGCAAGGAGAAACACAACACCCCATTTTGGTGTCCTATGACCTTTTCAGACATGCATACAGATGCCATGACGTGTTGGTGTAACAGGAACCAGGGGGCTTTGCAGAAAGTATTCACCCAGGGAAATATTAAAATTTGTTGTTCACATATTTTTCAAAAAAAGGCTGGCTGATGCAAATGGCTCACTAGGTGGTATTATCTTGCAGCGCAATATCTTCCAATGTCTACTGCCATCTAGGGGCCTCTTCCGGCAACATTTAGTAAGAGTGAGAGCCAATATGACAGTGATGCTTGATGACTGTGCTAATATTCTCTCAAAATACATACACAAAAAAATAGCACATCAGTTATTTTGTCTTTATTGTAAAAAGGCCACCAGTGTGCCGTATTTCTACTGTAGTAGTGAACTCGTAGCAAAGTAGACATAGAGGAGGTCACAGTAAACAACATACAAACCTGAGAATCTTCTTACAATAATTTGTTTTATACCATGACAAATATTCTGTATATATATTTCATATCAATAGTTTTTGGGGCTGGCCAAAGTGTGCAAAAAATGTGTGGTATTGTGAAACCTGATGTAAGAAGCTTGTTTACCTCGAATCCCTCTCTCATGCTAGACAGACGTCTTTGCTTTCTTGTGATGTGCTGACTTGGTTTTCGTGATCTTCACAGTTCCATTTTCTTCTGTCTTAATTTTTGTTTTCTGGCATGCTGCCCTCAGTTCTTCTTCGTCGTTTTCCTCTTTCTTCGGCCGCTTCAGATGCGTCATTTCTTTCAGCTTTTGGAACTTCTTGAGGTCGGCACAGAACAACACCTAAAACAGATAAAGACACTCTGTGGTTATAGCAGACAGACTGTCTGACATGACAGAAAGTCATGGACAGACACTGGACAGACACATGGACAGACACTGACTTGATTATAACACTCACCGACTGTCCCCAACCAGCATAAGGACCCCACAGCTTTCTGAAAAAATCTCCTGCGCAGAAATATGTGTATTGTGTTAAGGATTAAAGAGAACCACCATTCAGTGTTTACAATCAGAGCTGACATACTACTGTTGAGGTGCATGAATACTAACCAATATCTCGGTGAAGTTTATCTGTGATGGTCTTTTGTCCGTTGCCAGAAGCGTAGTTGTAGTCACGTTTAGCAATCTGCCACACGTGTGTGTCTATGGGCACGGCCTCTGCCTTATCCAGAGACATCAGACATACACAGTCTGCCACCTACCGGGAGACACATAGCTTTGATTACATGTTACTGTCACAAAAAATGCAAGAGGCTAATAGGTTCTTTTCCTTCTCTACCTTGGTGCCCACACCGGGGAGGGTACGCAGAGCATCACGGGCCAGCAGATAAGGGACACTGCGTAGACCTTCAAGCCACTGAAGCCCATGGTTGTCCAAAATCTGCCTCGCGCTTTGCTGAAGGAACCGTGCCCTGTATCCAAAACCGAGATCCCTGAGACGTGCCTCTACACTGTTGTCTTCCAATTACAATGTAGAAAACAACACATTTGTGATGACAATGGCTAGTGAACAGGAGTGTCAGCAGGTATACAATAAAAATCAAGGCCTCCTGGTTGGAGTTTCTATTATCACACTATAGCAAAGGTGAAGGGTCGAATAATATTATTGGGGACCCAAGAGACCTGAACCCTGCACCACTGATACTAAGAAAGATCATGGACAGGGGTGTACTATAAGTCTGTGGAGAAAGAATTTAGTACCTGCAAGCACAGACAGGGAAGGAAAGTTGTGGTAAGAGGTTTCATCCAGTTGGCCCAGTGGAGCGCCCAGATCCTGACACAGCCTCTCCACCATGCCCTGGATACGAGAGATGTGGTTGTTGGAGGTGCAGATGAAGGAAAACAGGCATTCAGTGGGGTCCTGGCGCAGCATTCGCACACCTGGGGAGACATTTCATAAAACAAACATTGGCTCAGTCCTTACTTACAGTGTAATAATACGTGGTATCATGCATGAAAGCGCGCTGACCTGTGAAGATGTCTGCAATGCGCTTGAAGTGGGGGTCTGCAGCTCCCCATTCCTTGTACAGATCCCCCAGCTTCACATTCAGCTGGAAGTAGTCTCTCAGCATCTCTTCTTCCTCCTCAGTGTCCTGCACTGAAGTCACAGCCAACGGCTCCTCCTCCTCCTTGAAAGGTCCTTTGAATCTCTTCTCTGACTTGTTTTCTATCTGGAGAGGAACACCAGCTCTCCTCTTCCTGTCACTTCCCTCCTTCTGCCTGTCTTGGTCTTTGTAAACATGGTACCAAAGAGTGTCATCTGTCTGAGTCAGAGTCCAAACTCGTCCTCCCATCACTCCGGTCCAGTGGCTTTCTGCAGTTTCCCTCCATCTGTGGGTTGAAATGTGTTAATTCAATGACACAAACGACGATTTAAACTGTATGAGGTCCGTCCAGCAACGCTCCCGTTGATCATGATGCTGACAGAGGGGAACATTACATCTTGGAAATGTTTGATATACGTTTTTATTTATACTGTTTGTATTCCTATTTATCTGATCTTATTCATTGCATTGTCTTTTGTTACTCCCTCTGTGCTCATATCCTTTGGCCTTAATCTCATTGTATCTGCCTTGTTTGGTTTTATTTTCTTTTGTGTAGCACTTTGAAACATTGTTAATAAAAGTGCTATATAAATAAAGTGTGTTGTTATTATTATTATTATTATTATTATTATTATAAGATAAGATAAGATATTCCTTTATTAGTCCAGCAGTGGGGAAATTTGCAGTGTACAGCAGCAAAGGGGATAGTGCAAAAAACAAGATGCATCAGCTAACACAGTAAAAAAAAGAGCTAAACAAAGTGTAACAAAATATGAACCATTTAAATAGTAGGAAGTATACAAATAGGAGCAGTATATACAGTATTGACCACAAACACTATTAACAAAATTGCACAAGTGGAAAATGATATTGCACAGTGAGAATGAAATGAAATTCCACCTAAAAATATTGCACAGTATGAATTACACCTGAGTAGTAATAATGATAATGATATTGCACAGGCATTATACAGTATAGTGCAGTTATTGGTGTGTAAGTGGTCTACTGGGAGCAGTGCTGGTTGTGGAGTTTGACAGCTGCAGGAAGGAAGGACCTGCGATAGCTCCTTCACACACTTTGGGTGGAGCAGCCTGTCGCTGAAGGAGCTCTCCAGTGCTGAGATGGTGTCCTGCATGGGGTGGGAGTCATTCTCCATCATGGATGACAGCTTAGCCATCATCCTCCTCTCTACCACCATCTCCACTGTGTCGAGGGGGCATCCCATCCATATTATTATATTATCTGAGTTTAGACCAACCTTACCGGAAAGATTGTCCGCAGGCCAGAGTCAGATCCAGACGCAGCTCTGACTTTGCACAGGCCAGAGATCTCCACATCTTTGCCCCCGATGACAGCACCGCATGTTTAGCCATGATAACATTAGCCTGCACCTGTACTACCTGTTTCTGATGCTATCAGTTACCCTGCTGGCTGTTTAGAGGTTAAAACAAGCTACACTGACTTACCACAGTGTCCCAGGATTATAAAACGCATTGTAGTGTGAGACAGTGTATGTGGCAGCGTAAAACAAACCCTTAAATTATTTTACTGGGAGCTACAACTTCATTGTACGGCTAATGTTTACAACAGCCTGTGTGAAATAACTTTCACGGAGTTTTGTTTTTTAAACTAGCGTAGATAATGATGGACAACAAAAACCTTACACTGAGTCAAAACTGCGCATATTTGAGAAGAAAGGCATTTAGAGTTTAGGTTCTTATAGTACAAAGTGTTATCTAATACTAATAATAAGTAATTTGTAGGCCTAACTTCATGTTAATAATTAACAGAAATTGTTTGATGACATCAATCTGATGCAACATTACACAGATTCCTGTAGCCCCGCCCTACTGATGTCAACACGACCGCTGATTGGCTCTCTGTCTCCTAGTGGGCGGTACCTTCTATCAAACTCATTCATGATTGGTCAATGCTATCCTCGCTCGCTGCGTCCTATTGGCTAATATTTTTGTCGCTCATTTTTTCTTTGAGGTGTGTTACAGGAAGTTGGTCCGCCTCGCTCTCTCTGAAGAAAAGTCGTGTGGTGCGGTGGTGGTCATAGTCTGTAGCCGGTGAATACGGGTGGAAACATGGCGGATACGTTGGCACTTTTCACCTCCATTGGGCTCAGCGAGCAGAAAGCGAAGGAAACGCTGAAGAATGAAGCGTTGAGTTCAGTACTAAAGGACGCAATTATTCAGGTATGAACCCAAAGTATCATGTGGAAACTCAACTTCCTACAGGGACAGCTGTGAAATGTGACTGTCATTCACTTCACTTGTTGTATCCAACCTCAGTTCTTCTTAAAGGTCCCACATTATGCTCATTTTCAGGTTCATACTTGTATTCTCTGTTTCTACTAGAACATGTTTACATGCTGTAATGTTAAAAAAAAAAAAAGTATTTTCCTCATACGGTCTGCCTGAATATACCTGTATTTAACCTCTGTCTGAAACGCTCCGTTTTAGCACATTTTGACGGAATTGCAACAGAATTGCGTTGCTAGGCAAGAGCTTGGGTCCATGTGTACTTCCTGTCAGCTGATGACATTCACATACACTGCAACAGGAATAAACTGGGACACATTTAGAATGTTTACTTTTAAAATTGTGTCAAGGGTCTAAATATTGTATATTCGTGATATCACAAATGGGCAGAAATCCTGACAGCTTGTTTCAAATGCTCAGTTTCTGAATACGGGCTGTGTTTATTTCCCTGTGGATTGAGTGTTACGATACTTTCACAGTATTTATATAGGACTGAAGCCTGCTTTATAATAAAAAAAACAAAACAAGAAAATCTCACTTTTTTTATAATATGGGACCTTTAAAGCTAAATATGGGTTCAGAGGTACCTACCTTTTCTCATAACTTTTGAGTCACCATACTTTCATTTTCACATTCATAATGATGTTTGCAGGCAATCCCCCCCAGGGTCAAGATAAGGAAAATAGTATCACTTCCCTGTCTGACTGTAACACAAAGTCCATTAGCTATTAGCATACACACATTTTGAAGGACAACACTAGTAATACTGGTCTTTTTCTCATTGGTTTTGAATAGGCCCAGCGTGTCCGTGGGGCATCAGGAGTGGACAAAGCCATGGGGACATTGCTGTACAGTATGGCATCTCGCCTTAAAGACACCAAACGCCTGGCATTCCTTTCAGAAAGCATAGTTCAGTGCAAAATCTGCACAGAGCTGCAGCTGGCAGGTAATTTCTCGACATCTTTTGACATGTTACAACCTGACTGATCATGAACACAGTGTAAACATTGCATATTTTAACATTAATCTAGTCCAACAGGTAATTTTTCTATCTAGACTGATCTGTAACACAAGAAACTATTTTGTAGAAGTTCATTGCATTGCATTCATTCACCCACCACTGTTCACACACAAAATATAGTATCCTGACCTGCATGCCCAAATTCAGTCAACATGATATGCATTTTGATTTGGTGTTGTGCCAACAGAGGCTAGGATACAATACATTTGATGAATATAAAATATGCAGTGAAAAATATCCTGACACCACACCTTATGCAAATTCTGAAGTAGGCTGGGGAAGCATTGAGAGCCTTGATTATATGGACTTTCTAAATTAATGACATATGTTTGCGGACATGAATGAGAAACACGACTTCCTGCTCCATGAATTTCTCCTCCCTCTTTTTTTGCAGCTGCACTGGACTTTGTGAAGAGTCATCCTCAGGACCCAATCAACCAGAGGGAGTTTGAAGAAGCATGTGGAGTGGGCGTGGTCATAACACCAGAGCAGATTGAAGATGCAGTAAGTGCACAAGTTTACATATCCAGAAGTATGGCCCAATCCCAATGTCGACACTCACAGACTCATGGACTTTAAGGCCCGTTCCTGCAGAGGGTTTAGGGCTGACCCACTGTCAAATCGTAAAGTGCACCAGGGCTCTCTCACAGCTCTTTATGGGCATTTTCCATACGTCCGCATTTCTGCAGACTTTGCCTGAGGGAATTACCCACAATTCATAGTTTTGTGATGTTAATCACGGAGTTACCAGGGGAAGCCCGGAGGCGTTAGGAAAAAAAGTAAACAAAGACGATGACACATTGGTGTTCAGCCTGGCATATTACATTTACACAGAAACAAGGATTTAAGATGGTACATAAAAATACACATTACACACCTGGTTTATTCATCAACGTTTCTTATAATTTTACTTAATGATGCGTTTTGACAGAAAGAGTAAATTGATTATTTGACAATAAGGGTACCTCTTGTCTTGTAAGGCAAGAGCCTGGAAGATGTTCAAATCAGGCAATAAAAAAGTAAAATAAAAACTCATCATTGGTGTCGTAAGGGAAATGTAATATGTCTGCAGCAAAGTGTCGACCCATTTGTATGTATACCATTTCAAACTCTTGCAGCCTATCACACTCAAGCATTTACAAGGTGACAGTCAGTTCAGTCCTTAAGGGTTCAGGGGGCCTAAGGGGGGACATTGGAATTGGGCCTATGTATGTTTACAAGCTTCACTGGGCGTGGTGTGTTCACTGACACTGAAATGATGTGCAGGTGGAGTCGGTGATCAAGAAGCACAAGGAACTGCTGTTAAAGGAGAGGTACCACTTCAACATGGGATTGCTAATGGGTATGATGTCACACTTAGTTAAATATTATTGAACCCATTAAAGCCTAACAGACAGGCAGGATGTCTCACTGAGCTTTTGTGTCTGTTGCAGGAGAGGCACGCTCGGCCCTAAAATGGGCTGATGGAAAGGTCATCAAAAATGAGGTGGACATGCAGGTGTGTTTTGAAAAAGAATATTATTAGAAGTAGTGTGTCTGTCATTGTATATTTGCATCTGAGGTTGTTCGGTTATTCTCACTGTATGAGAATAACTAACTAACTCTGACTTTGGTCTTGAAGGTCCTACATTTCTTAGGACCCAAGACAGAGGCTGACCTGGAGAAGAAACCTAAGGTAACACACGTTACATTATTTAAAGGAATAGTTAGATGTTTTGTGAAATACGCTTATTCATTTTCTTCCTGTGCCCAGCCAAGAAATAGTCCGGAACATGACCTCCCCGTAGAATCACAACTTGTAGTTTTTACACTTCGCTTTTTGTGCGGATTAAATAAACAAGATATAACATGTTAATTAGTGAGCTTTAGAGGTGCTGGTTGGTGGATTTCGTTAGCTTTGGGTAGAGCCAGGCTAGCTGTTTCTGACGGCAAACTAAAGCACTGAAAATATTCTAAATATAGTGTGTACTGACTATGGAAAAGTACCTCATACAACCCCACTTCAAAACACCCAACCCATCCCTTTCATATCTAATTGTTTTGCAGCCCCAGAAAGCTAAAGTCGCAGAGAATGAGGTAAAGGCGAAGAAAGAGGAGGTGGCAGTGAATGGTAAGCAGCAGATTGAAGTGAATTGAATTTTATGTTTGTGTCATGTGTTTGTTTTTTGTTTTTTTTAACTGTGCTTGTGGGTTGTTCAGGTCAGGGGATGACTGGGGAGGGAAAGTCGCTCATGGAGCAGCTCAGAGGAGAAGCACTGAAGTTCCATAAAACGGGTGAGAAGGAACCACCTGAACAATTACAAGCAGCTCTGCTTGTTGCATGTTTTTCTTCACACTCCATTAAGAGCAATTTAAAGGATTTACTTACTGTTGATCTTTCGTCCTCACCTTCCATCATACAGGAGAGAACTATAAAACCGAGGGCTATGTGGTCACACCAAAGACAATGGACTTGCTTAAAAAGCACATGGAGATCACTGGTGGACAGGTACAAACTTTATATGTGTTACTTTTGGAGACGAAACATCAAAGTTATTATGTTTATTGATTTTTTTTCTCCTTTTCATTTACGAATTCCTTTAGATTCGTACTCGTTTTCCTCCCGAGCCCAACGGTATCCTTCACATTGGACACGCCAAAGCCATCAACTTCAATTTTGGTTATGCAAAGGTACGTGTCTTTCTAGCCTCTATCATCACCGCATAAGCTTTTTAATCCTCTCTGGTGCAGCAGTTTTCTTAAAGCCTCGTCTCTTCCTGTAGGCAAACAATGGAATTTGTTTCTTGAGGTATGATGACACAAATCCAGAGAAGGAAGAGGAAAAGTACTTCACTGCTATCAAGGAGATGGTGGAGTGGCTCGGTGAGTTTGACTCTGTTGATTTACACCTTTTGTGATCTGATCAAAGTTTCAGGTAGATTCAAGAAGATCGTTTCTTATCAATATAACTGTGTTACACAGGCTACGAACCTTACGAAGTCACCCACGCATCCGACAACTTTCAGCAACTCTACGACCTCGCTATGGATCTCGTTCGCAGGTGAGTGTAGGAACTATGTGTACATGTTGATAAACGTGCAAAAGCCGGTAGATGACGTCGTATTCTTTTTGTTGTCTTCCCCTCAGGGGTCACGCGTACATTTGCCACCAGAAAGGAGAGGAACTGAAGGGCCATAACGCTCCTCCCTCCCCCTGGAGAGACCGACCCATCGAGGAGTCGCTGGTGTTATTTGAGAGGATGAAGAAGGGCCTGTTTGCTGAGGGAGAGGTTACACTCAGGATGAAGATGGTCATGGAGGATGGGAAGCTGGACCCCGTGGCGTACCGAATCAAATACACGCCGCATCATCGGACAGGAGATGAATGGTATGAAAACTGTTGTGTTTTTTCACCCAGCTGGTTTCATTTAGATATTCTCACAACAAGCTGTGCTATATTTACACTCATGTCTCATCTTTCTCTGCAGGTGCATCTACCCCACTTATGACTACACCCACTGTCTGTGTGACTCTATTGAAAATATCACACACTCACTCTGCACCAAAGAGTTTCAGGCCAGGTATACACAAATTCTTTGGTGATCCGTCGTAGCTCGACACAAAAAATGCATCGTTATGTTCACCATCTTTGTTGGTTCCCTTTGTGTTTGTGACAGGCGTTCATCATACTTCTGGCTGTGCAACGCTCTGGATGTGTACTGCCCTGTTCAGTGGGAATACGGGCGCTTGAACCTCACCTACACTGTTGTGTCAAAGAGGAAAATCATCAAGCTGGTAGAGACTGGCGTCGTCAGGTAAAATAGCCATTTGCTATTTTTTTTCCAGTCTGTTAGTATAGTGAGTTAACATATAAAGAGCGAGTTTACATATACATTTTCTCTAATGTAAACTTCCACCACTAAAAATAGGATATACAAAAGGGCCTACTAACTATATTGTCACTATAGATATTTAAATTCTATCGCATCAGCACGTAGGTCTTCCTGTAAATGTCCTGTAATCTCAGATTAAAGCTGTAAGTAACATTTTTGTAAACGTTAACTATGTCTGAATGACAAAAGACCACTTTAACAGCAGTGTTATGAAGTCCATATCTGAAAGGGGCTTAAGTATATTAAAAGCCACAACCTCTTCTTGTAATAACAACACAGATCTCTTGCAGCAGATAGATAAGTCAAACACCATATAAACTTCTCACTGTGATTTGGTGTGCAGCATTTTAACCACAATAGCTATATTCATGCTACATAGAATCTGTTTGGTAACTGTGGATATATCTTTTCTAATTCCAGAGACTGGGACGACCCCCGACTCTTCACTCTCACTGCGCTGAGGAGAAGAGGTTTCCCCCCAGAGGCTATTAACAACTTCTGTGCACGGGTATGCAGAATGAATGGGTGGATGGAGGAACTAGTAATTAAATGTACAAGGACGGTGCTGTAATAATACGTTACATCTGTTGGCAGGTCGGAGTCACGGTTTCCCAGACGACAACGGAGCCCCACCTTTTGGAGTCGTGTGTGAGGGACGTGCTGAACGACACGGCGCCCAGAGTCATGGCTGTGCTGGAACCACTCAAAGTCACCATAACTAACCTCCCTGAGAACTCAAAGGTTTGTACATCACTTACAGACATTAAACATTAAACTGCTCCCTGAGGACTTGTAATGTTCTGTATATTCTGTCTTTTACATGATATTTAAAATCATGGGTGCTGAATATTCTCGCTGTTGTCTTCTTCTGTCTCAGTCAGACGTACGAGTGCCAGACTTTCCTGCCAACGAAGCCAAGGGGAGCCACACCGTCCCATTTACACGCACAATCTTCATTGAACAGAGTGACTTCAGAGAGGTCAGAGAGAAAAAACAAAACAAAATACCCTCACAGCATAAGTAGCACATGTTTGGATTGCGGACAGAAGATGATAATGAGCTCCTCTCCTTTTGCAGGTGATGGAGAAGGGCTACAAGCGTTTGACCCCAGAACAGCCTGTAGGTCTGAGGCATGCTGGGTATGTCATCTCCGTCCAGAAGGTCATCAAGGTAAGACTATTTTGAGATGTGGTCAGACCAGATTTGCCGGACAAAATTATGTGTATTAAAGTATTAAGTGTTAGTATTAAATGTGTATTAAATGTGTGAACTGCAGAAGCTAGCAGGATAGCTCGCTGAGAGTGTGTGTTAATGAGAGGCACCTTGTGAAGCACTTAGGGTAAAAGCGCTATTTCAATGCAGTTCTTGCACTGATTTGCTTAAGCTGAACAGCCAATCAGAGTGTTTTTTTTCTCACCGAAGGGCTCTGCCACCAACTTGCTGAATAGGCCAAAAAGCCTCCAATTTGGGCAGTCTAGTGCCAACGGTGCTGGACACATTGTAAAAACTAGGGTGTCAGACACTCACCGACGACACGAAATTTGTTGATGGATGACCTTTGGCCTGGTGTGTTAGGGCCTTTACACTGAAATGTCAACAAAATGTGTGATCTTGGTATTATACATTCTTAGCAGTGGATGTCTTTACTTCCTGGTCCACGTCCTCACAACATGTCCTGCTGACACCCCCTTTGTTTCTCAGGACGCTCAGGGAAAAGTGGTTGAACTGGAGGTGAACTGTGCCAGTTCTGAGACCACAGAGAAACCAAAGGCCTTCATCCACTGGGTCAGCGAGCCACTGGTGTGTGAAGTGCGTCTTTATGAAAGACTGTAAGTCACAAAAAAAAACACTCACTGTCATTCACAACCAGTATTCCATGTAGAAAACTCACAAAACGTCTCACTGTCTTTGTAGATTCCTGCACAAGAATCCAGAGGATTCGTCTGAAGTGCCCAGTGGCTTCCTGAGTGACATCAATCCTGTGAGTACCTGTGCACTCCTGTGACAGAAGGCAGTTTTAGATCCACTGTGATGAGTCAATGGGCAAAGTGATTGTTTAATGGGCTTCCTCCTTTTTTTATGCAGGACTCCATGCATGTGATCAGCAGTGCCTTAGTGGATACCTCAGTGAAGGGAGCAAAGTTTTTGGACAAATTCCAGTTTGAGAGAGTTGGCTACTTCTCCCTGGACCCCGACAGCACCACAGATAAGGTACAGTAAAAGGAAACAGTTGTGTTTTATATTACAAATGCTTATAGAGTGCTACAGGAATGAGTACTAAACCCGGAAATGAGTTAGCATTTTAGCACTTACGGTTCCCTCGTCTGGAAGTCAATGGGTTTTTGGTTAGATGCCTGAAATAAGGTCTGTGGTTAACACAAGCTGAAGAGATTTTAACGTTTTGTTCTACGACATAAAATGAATCAATAAATACCCCATTTGTGAATTTTGAAGCCTTTTATGTCTTAAAAAAGGCGACTACTCACAAGGGGCTAAATGAGACTACTAAACATCATCACGCCGACTCGTCTACCTTTACAACCTCGTTATGTATACTCACGTTCATGTGACTGTGGTGTAGTTTGTTTATAGCCTAACGTTAGCTTTTTATCTCTGGCGATTGCATCCACACTTCATAAATCATAAAAGTGCTGTTTATTTGTGAAGATTAGCTTGCTGAATAAAACATGTAAGTTTCATAAACGTTTGTTTGCCACGGAGCTTATTTTCTGTAATAATCCAAAACCCAATGTAAAAATCCCATTGGTTTTTGTAGAGGGAACCAGGGCGATGCTAACTTCTTGGTTGGCCTACAAAAATATGTCATCCCTGCAGCACTCTATTGATCAAAGCTTCTATTTTTAGTTCATTTAAAGGTCTTTTCAGACCAAACACTAATAATTCATGTAAATAAATCACGCGTCAATTTAAAAGTTCAAACCCATCTATCTCTGAACCTATCCACACTGAATCTTTGTATTTCGCAGTGCAGTATTTTTTTTCTTCAGCTGTTTCGATTTCTGCAAATTTCGGATGCAGATAAAAACAAACCATCCAATAAAATAATGACTTTGCTCCTCACACAAGAGACAAGGAGCGCCACGTTGCTCACTCTGTGTGCGTGAGGGAGAGAACGTGGACTATGTCACGCAATGCTTCTGTTAGTTATTAATAATGATAATTAAAACGTTATGAATGAAGCTTCAAACTATCCAGTACAGCCCTAATTATTATTATTAGCCTCTTATTATTGTTATTACCAGCAATAGAAGCATATGAACTCACTGCCCCGGAGGTAAACTGACCATTAAGCCCTGTTTTAAAGGCCATGTATCACATAATAATATATCTAGCCTACATATGGTCCAGTCTAGTCATGAATAATGAAAACTAGTGCAATAAGCTCAGCATTTACACTCGTTATAATAACATGCTTCATAGGAAATGCAACCACATGTAACTTGTCTACACAGACCTGCACACTTGGAATAATAATAAGCCTGTCTCCAGTGCGGAGGGTTAAGTGTGGGTTTATTATTGTAAAAACAACTTATGCGTCAAGTCAATTTTATTTGTATAGCCCAAAACCACATATCACAAATTTGCCTCAGGGGGCTTTACAATCTGTACAGGATACGACACCCTCTGTCCTTTACAGTACGCCCCTCCCAGCGGATGAGGAAAAACATACTCAAAAAATGGAAGAAACCTCATGGAGGAGCAACAGATGAGGGATCCCTCTTCCAGGATGGATATAAACATAGTACATCGATGATTGTTTGGCGGTGCGAAACTTTAATTTTTGGTGAAAATGCACAGAACGCAAATATTCGTGTCGGCCTTGGTGTGAAGTGTTTGAACACGAAAAATCACCAACGAATATTTCACATTTTTGTTTTCATCCCCGGTGTGAAAAAGCTTTAAGAAATTATTTGGTAATCTACTCTGGATTAAAAACATCTTGGCACCTACATAATGAGTGTGAAGTGTAACTGTAATCTTTCTTTCACTGCAGCTCATCTTCAACAGAACAGTCACCCTCAAAGAAGACCCAGGGAAGATCTGATTGACTGAGATCAAGCTACACGTCCTGCTTCCCATGAGCCCACAGATACATGGCCAAATTGTTTGCATCACTTAATGTGTGATATCAGCGAGGACTGAGATTGACTCAAATCAGATACTGCAATGATTACTATTCTCTTTCATAGATCTGTCTGACTGAAATTGTTCTTGCTCTTTCTCTAAATCTGCCACAATAATATTCACTAACAGTGTTTCTTCTTTGTTGAACGTATTGTCCAACAAGGTGTACCTCGTGTATTTTAATATAATATTGGCTCTACGCTGGTGTTACACAGAGGAGATGCTCTCAAATGCCATACATGACTTTCTTACAAAGGTGGTTGATCACTGCCAAACCATCATGTGTATTTTTTAAGACTCAGAGGGTTGTCCTTTTGACAGGAGACAAGAATAAATAATACTCCAAAAAAACTGCAATGTCTCTGTGTTAATAACCGGAATTTTCTGAAGCTGATGTAGCTGAAATATTATCCTATAAGTGATATTTTAGTATCAAAATCATACGTTTGACTTAATATGTGATGATATTTTGGCTATGACTGTTGGTGCCTTCACTCCATATTCAATCTAAGGGTGGGTGAGAGTAATAGGTAATGTGTATATTAGGGCTGTCAAAGTTAACGCGATAACACTTTAACGCAAATTTGTTTTAATGCCACTAATTTCTTTAACGCAATCGATCTTTCTGAGATTGTTTTAAAGCTAGAGGGAAGAGATGAGTTACTGTTAAATAACGCTCCAAACTTCTGCTAAATTTTAGTATAGGAAAAAAATAACACATTTATACGGCATTCAAAAATCTGCATGTGATTATCATAAAGTGGGCATGTCTGTAAAGGGGAGACACGTGGGTACCCATAGAACCCATTTTCATTCACATATCTTGAAGTCAGAGGTCAAGGGACCCCTTTGAAAATCGCCATGCCAGTTTTTCCTCACTAAAGTTTAGCATAAATTCATAGCCTTGTTTCCCGACATGCCAACATGACATGGTACCACTGGATTCTGGATAAAGCCAGACAAAATGTTGGCGAGATGAAAAAGAAAATGTCATTACTTCATTATTTCTTCCTATTAGAAATGTGTGTAAATTGTCACAATTGGCATATGAATTCCTTCCAAAAAATAGTGGAATATTATAAATAGTTTGCAAATGTTTAAATGTCCTAAAAGTGGTATAAGCCTGAATTCCTTTGACTTGGAGCAGAGGCACAAAATACATGTATATGAATGCTTATGACAAATAAGTGATCAGTAACAAAAGCTCATTTCTAAACACTATTAGTGTGGTTTTAGAGTGTTTACAGAAGTAACATAATTTGATAAGTAAAAACAGGCTTTTACAGTATCCAAAGCACCACATCTTGGATGGGTTTCTACTAGTTTTGACAGATGATGCATGACGTGTTGTTGACTTTACAACCACAAGTGTCACTGTTAACAAGCACATTTCTGATTCTTACATTGAGTCCCTTACATCCAGTGCATCTCTTCAGGACTACCTTAAAAGATCCAGAAGCTAGTGAACCACTAGGAGCGTCTGTCTGGCAGAACTGAGGTTTTAAGGTGGACTGACATCTCGCTGATCTCGACGGCTACTCCTCCTGTGTGTTGTCGCCTTTAACGGGACACCCAAATATCGCGATATCACGATCAGAGTTACAAATTGCTCCGCTATTGGTTGTAGGGTTTACTGTTGTAAGATGGCGACCCTGCGAAATATGAGTTGTTAGAAGAAAAAGAACAAAACTACAGCTATCTATCTAACGAAAAATAAAGAAAAGTAAAGAATAAAGCAACCATAGGGAGACGTCAGAGGCACTTCTCGTTGGAAGAGGAGCGACTCGAGACTCGGCCAATTTGAAGAAGAGAGGTAGCTAGCCTGCTAACGTTAGCCTGCTAGCTCTGAAGCTAACAGCTAAATGCAGTCGGTGTAACGTTACCGACGGGAAAGTTACTCCAGTTACCGGTCGTTAATGTACAACCTGCTACGTAGCTGCAGTTTGCGTACATAGTCGCATTATTACACTTTGTGGCTTGATGTTATTGTCAAACAACACGCGGCTAGTTAGCTGGCTAACCTAGCTTGTTGTGTAACGTAAATCAGCTGTTGTTATTGCACCATGCGCGTAAATCATAACTTTAATTGTTGTGCATGTTGTGTCATTATGCAGCTGTGTTTCCATCGCTGCTTTGAATACTGCATCGGATTTGGAAAGTGGCCGCGCTTTTTGTCCCTGCTCGTACACACAGAGAGATAGATTTAACCCTTTCCTATTATACCATCTGTCTGTCTGTGCTGCCACTGTGTGTCAGTGATGTGTGGGTCTGTTTGTAAACACTATGTCCTCCTGAGACCCAGCCCATTGACATGTGTCCTCTGTACTGGACATTTTGAGCACATGCATATCCTCTTACTCTTTTGACCTACCCCTGGTGTTTATTGTAAAGAGGACATCATGGGTTTTCCAGTGTTATGGCATGTTTTGTTTCTTTAAATCAATTTGAATGTAGTCTTGGTTTAATATCACTCTACAGCCATAATCTGTTCATTTTTTTTTTACTTTTCACACTGAAATAGTCCTGTAGTCCACTACAGTGGATAATAAAAATAAAGTTTAACAAGCCTAAATTGTTAAGATTTTCTTTTAACCCTAAATAGGAAGGAAAACACAAAAGAAAAGTAATTGGAGACTTTTTTTTAACTCGGTTCCCAGGAGGATATACAGTTTTAACTGTATCAAGGATGAACTGATTAGGAACTGAAAGGTCAAAGGTCACTGTGATCTCACAAAACACATTTTTGGCAAGAATTCATATGCTAATTGTGACAATTTTACACAAACGTCTAATAGGAAGAAATGATGAAGTGATGACATTTTGGACAGACATGAATGTAAACTCAAGTTTTTTTTCATCTAGCCAACATTTTGTCTGGCTTTATTGTGTGTTTGTGTGTGTCAATTCAATTCAGTTCAAACAACTTTATTAATCCTTCTAGGGGCAATTGGTTTGGAGCAGCTTGTACATAAAACATAGATAAAACATAGTGACACACAACAACAACAACATATGTAAGCTAAAAAAATATATAAAACAGGACACAAACCGATTACTGATGTAAATTAGACTAACTAATAAATAAACAGACTGAATAAGAACAACAGAAGGATCAGTCTAATAAAGGATAAAAGGATCTGTGACGGTAAAAGGATAAAAGTCCATAAGAAATATAAAATCTAAGGAGCATTCAATAATCTGATTGCAGAGGGGATAAACGATCTAGAATAGCGGTTAGTTTTACAAACCGGTAAACCATAACGACGTGTGTGTGATGGAGGAGAAATTACATTTGTTTGTTGTTACAAATATATACACTTGTATATACCTTCTTGTTGAAACCAGCTCCTGGTGACAAAGTTGTTTTGGAAGCAGTTCAGTTGCTGCATATCGAATGTATATCCTTCAACTGACCACTCCTTGAGGGTGCAGGGGCCCTCGGCCGACTTTACTTTTTTCAGAGGCTGTACTGTAGCAGGCTCAGTTTTAGAGCTAGAGTGAAGGTACAGATATCATATGAAACTAAAACCTAAGGAATCCAGTGGTACCATGTCATGTTGGCATGTCGGGAAAATAGGCTATGGTTATTGAAATGTGATTCATGGTTATTCTTTGTTGATACAGATATATAATGTATCTAAGTCTGCAGCTAATTTAAATTCTGCCTTTTCCTATAGAAGAAGACACTGTCAGCAGCAATGAACAACTCCCTGGATGGCACAGGCTCCTATGAGGAGCTTGTGAGGCAGAAAGCTCGGAGCATCCCTCAGCATCGTATGAAGGAGTTCTTGGAGTCCCTGGCCAGCAAGGGCGCAGATGCCCTGCAGGAGTTCGGCCAGCAAGTCGGAGATAACACGACCACCACCACCACTATGGTCTACCAACAAGAGGCTAACTGCATCTACACAGACAGCACAGAGGTGGCAGGGTCATTGTTGGAGCTGGCTTGTCCGGTAAATCAGCACACTAATTGGTCACAAATCAATGTTTAAGAGCTCTGTTCTTGAAATTAAAGCTCTCTGACAGACACTGTCTTCTGGTGCAGGTTCAGGTGCAGGTCCAGCCGCAGCAGCAACAGATACAGATACAGGAGTCTCAGCAGCAGTCTGTACAACAAGAGCAACAGATAGTGCAGGTTTGTGCATTTTTATTATACCTTTGTGTTTATCACTTAACCCTGTTAAGGCTATCCGTGGTAGTCGGTGTTACCGGTGTTGCACAGTGGTCGGGCATACACCAATTACATTACTTGCCCACCGCCTCCACCGTTGTTTTGCTTTTTTTTTAAACTATAGAAATAAAACCCATTCAGTTCATTTTCGCATATCAGCGCTGAGTTATCAATACATAGTCGGACGACGGACGCTACAAACTGAAAGTGAAAATTTCTGCTCCGTATGGAGTTTCAGCACAGAGTAGCAGGTGTCATATTTCACACACAGGACAAGAGAGAGTTGACAGACAAGACGATGACGGAGGATTTTATGTCAAAGCGAAAGCGCCTATTTGGCAATACTTTGGATTTAAAACCAATGCTATAAGGGAACCATAACTTTAATGAGGCAATCGCCGTGCGATCACAGCCAGTGTGTGCTGGGTGGAAACATCCCCACAGCGAAAGCTGGACCGGAGAGGCCAGACACACAGACATCCAAGGTTAAAGATCAAAGTAAGCGCACTACAGATAGTTAGCGTCATCGTTTCTTGTAAAATGTCCGGTGTAATCGGTAACACCGGCGTTTTCATGAGTTTATTAACCAGTTGGAAAACACCATAACATCCCTAATCCTGTTCCATTTAACCCTTGGTCCACTAAAATGTGTCTATTATCTCTAATTTCAGGTGCAGATCCAGGGCCAGCAGCACGGTCAGATGCTAGGTCAGGTCCTCCAAGTGCCCTCTGGCTCCCATCAACAGCTTCAAGGTGTGACTACTGCACAGCTGATTCAGCCTGGGGAACTCACCGAGGAGCAGCATCAACAGGTACACATAAGCGCACACAATCACACTCAACATCATTGCAGAATTGTAAATTTTGTCATTAGCTAGAGTTTGAATTTAGTTGCCAGTTATCATCTTCCTCCCATGTGTTTTAGCTGCAAGCCCAGTTGGTGGCAGCCGTTGCAGGAGGACAACAGATCCAAATCCAGACAGTGGGGGCCCTCTCTCCCACCCAGCAGCAGGACAATATTGAGAGGAGGGTACTGGGAACCACTGTTGCCACATCACAGGGAGCAGGTGTCCTCCAGCCAGCCAAGAAGCGCAAGGTTGACATGCCCATCACTGTTTCCTATGCCCTGCCTGGTCAGCAAGTGGCCACAGTCCTGGCTATCCCTCAGGGACAGGGCCAGCAGCAAAGTTACGTCTCCCTGCGGCCGGACCTCCTAACTGTGGACAGCTCCCACCTTTACAGTGCTACAGGCACTATCACCAGTCCCACAGGGGAGACCTGGACAATCCCTGTTTATTCTGCTCCTGCTGGTTCCGGAGGCCGCGAGCAGGTCACCCACATTGCCATCCCCCAGGAGGCCTATGGAACAGTGCAGGTTGCGGGGCCAAACACTACAACAATGACTACAATGCCAACACAAGTTACTATTGAAAATGACAAGCTGAAAAGTCAAAGTCAGACAGCACAGGCTGTTTCCAGCATAACAAGCTCTGGGGTAATGGGAGGCCAGGAAGAAGTGGTGCACACACTGGCTGCAAACACGCTGTTCCCAGCCCAGCTGATGAATGGAAACATCCACATCCCAGTGGCAGTACAGGGCTACCCCAACGCTACACAGTCCCTTATCTGGGATCCACAGCAGCAGGTGCTGCACACACAGGGGCTATCAGGGCAGGACATACAGCAGCTGCAGGTACTAACACAGGTGTAATGTTGGCCTTTTATTGTGGCTAGATACACACATAGACATGTATTTCTTGATTGCATGATGCAACAGTGTTGGTGTGTTTGTGTTTTTGCAGGGTCACACAGTGGTAGCAGAGATAGATGGCCAAGGCCAGCAACAGGTGCAAGTGCAGGAGCTTCTGCTTCCTGCCACTCTGAAGCCAGAGGAGGGTCTGGAAGTGTGGCGGCTTTGGGCTCAGCGGAAAAACGCAGAGTTGGAAAAATCAGACAAAAATAAACTTGCCCCAATTGGCCGTAAGTGCACTATGTTTATTATAGTGTTAAGACAATATTTTGTTGTTGATGCACATGTGTATTGCCACCATCTCTTCTCTGTCAACCCAATCACTGATTTGTGTGTGTGTTTTAGGACGCCAGGCACTGCGTTTCCAGGAGGACTTGGTGTCGTGTGCAGTAGCTGAGCTCTGCATGGGTCTTTCTTTGATGACAACAGAGGCTCGGGGGTTGGAAGAGGAGTCTTATGAGGCTGATGTTCTCTACTATGTATTTCTGTGCATACAAAAAGTAAGTTCAGAATGCACACAAACACACACATACACTCTCCATTCAACATCCATTCCATCTCTGTTGGTACTTAGATTTGATGTGGAAACACTATTTGACCGCCTCTTTCTTTATCCTATTGTCCCCTGTAGTATCTGTTTGATAACGGTCGAGTGGACGACGTTTTCTCAGATCAGTACTACACTCGCTTCGCTCACAGTCTGCACCAGATCATGGAGCCTTGGGGACCATCTATTCATCCGCTAGGTGTGTTGTTGTTTTCCAAATTTTGTGTGGACTTGTGAAGCATGTTCCTCTCTTATCAACTAATATTATCTCAGATACAGTGCGCAATGGTGAATACACAAACCTACCATGTTAGGCCGTGCCGCCAATCAAATTTTCTGCCGCACCTCAATCCATTCTGATATATATATTTTCCTAAATAATACCGCTGCACATTGAAAGTGTAGCCCAGATAAATAGTTCCGTACTAAGAACATGTTGCCTGTAATGCTTTTGGTTTGTATAGTATCCTGTGGTGTTTTCTGGGATAGCCATTGGTAGATGAGTGTCTTTGACGTTTTTTGCCACAAAACATTGGCCAGGATTGTTATAGCTTCTCTCAATGAAATGCAAATGTTTAAAAGAACGGTCTGGGAAATGTTCAATAAAATGCTCATTTTACTTGCTGACATATTAATTGAAGCTGCTGACTGCTATTTATTTGTTTGCATCACCCTGTGGTTATATTCAGAGCAAATTGTAAAATACCCGAGAAAAACAGACCCGTTGCTGATTAAAGCCCAACCAGTATATTGGTACAGCTTTTAATTTTTCTTCATGAGGTCACTCATCACTCTGTAAATAACACTAAATAAACTCACTAAATAACACAAAAAAATGAAAGCTCTCCTACTAGAACTAAAGGGTTTGGCAATAGGGGTGGGTCAGGATTTTCGTGCGGCACATTCGGTTTCAGCTCTTTTCCGTCAGTGTAGGTGTATGTGTGTGTGTGGTGCCGCCCCCCGTAGTTTCAGCTGGGAGATTTGAGGTCAAGGATTTGAATTGTTTGAGTGGTGGAGCATCGTAAAATCCATTTCATTCAAACTCGACAGAAACAAAATAATACTCACCAAAACCGTCTTGGTTAGTCTGTTACCACTGTAACTCAATTCATCGAGTTCGATGTTAAAATGTGCTGGCCCTCCACTTTCTCTCTCTCTCCCCGCGATCTTCGAAGAATGATCGAATAGTTCCCAGTGATTATCGAACAGTATGTTTGCCCATCCCTACTTGACAGAATGATGTAGCGATGTAGCGTTGTCATTGATTAAACATTACAGATTAAGTGATGGATTGATTCCATGTAACTAATGGCGCATTTTATGTCCAATTTGATAAACTGCCAGGTCTTCATAATCTGCTCTTTACCTCCCCTACCAGGTTATATAATCCCCAGTCATGTGACGGAGGAGATGCTGTGGGAATGTAAACAGCTGGGAGCTCATTCTCCCTCGACGCTGCTCACAACTCTAATGTTCTTCAATACCAAGTGAGTTGAAACACATTTACTTAAGTCATCACACATGAATGATGTCTCTCCGTGCTGTTTAATTAACATGCTGTAATTTTGCCTGTTGTTTACCTAAAGAGTACACATTTGAACACAAATAATACCCAACCCACATATTAGAAAAACACAAATCTACACAAGGCACCCGTTGTTGTTCTGTGTCTGTCCTAGCCCCCATATGGCTACCAATCAACACACGCTGACCAAATCAGTTAACCTATGTACTGTATATCTTTTAATAGGTATTTCCACCTGAAGACAGTGGAGCAGCATCTAAAAGTGGCCTTTTCTAAGGTGCTGAGACACACCAGGAAGAGTCCCAACAACCCCAAAGACAAGAGCACCAGCATCCGATACCTAAAGGCAACAGAGAGGTTCATAGGACAGAAAGGTAAGCGTGCACATGCATTGGATTTGTGCTGTGGTGTCTGAGAGGAAACCCTTTATTAAGGATTTTTTTTTATTGTTTGTATATTTGTCTTTGTTCAGTCACAGATGACATGTACTCCGAGCAGCTGGAGGACCCAGAGAACCCGCTGCGATGTCCCATCAAGCTCTACGATTTCTACCTCTTCAAATGGTAAATATATAAACAATTTTATCAGGAAACTTACCTGTGTAACATGTTTTTTATGTAATGAAACATGAATCCAATATTTCAACACTCATGAAACTGTATTTCTTAGAAGAAAACTGGTAAAAAAGCTTCTTTGTACTACCATGTAGTGTTTTTTACTCCATTTTCTCTGAGGTGCTTCTGCTACCTTTTAAATAAAACTCTTATAACACAGATAACTGTTATTGACATGGGTTGTGGAGTACACGTTGCACTCAAGTGTTCAAGTGGTTAAACTTGTGAAAACACTGTTGCTAGGCAACTGACAAAACATGGGTGCTTAATACTAACTTAATTTTTTTCCTCAAAAAAGATGACAAATTTTAATGTTTTCTGCCTCTTAACAATTTGCAGAGGAATAAAGGCAACTAAATTCTTTGGCCTTAGCTGTCGGTAAAACTGTCTGCGTCCTTCACAACTTGTGAATACGGGGAAAAATCTGAAAAAAGATAAGTTGATTAATCAATTTATTGATTGACAGAAAATGAATCAGCTATTTTGATAATCAATTAATTGTTGCAGTAATTTTTCAAGCAAACACGCCAGCCATTCACTAGTTCCTGCTCTTCCATTGGGATGATTTGCTGCTTTTCTCTGGTTTACATCATTATAAACTAGGGCTGTCAAAGTTAATGCAATAATAACGTAATAATGCAAATTAGTTTTTTAACACCACTAATTTCTTTAATTCTAATTTTCTTTAACTCCAAACGTACGCTAAATTTTGGCAAGAAAAAACTGTCATGGCCGTTTTCAAAGGGGTCCCTTGACCTCTGACCTCCAGATATGTGAATGAAAATGGGTTCTCTGGGTACCCATAAGTCTCGCCTTTACAGACATGCCCACTTTATGATAATCACATATAGTTTTGTGCAAGTCATAGTCAAATCAGCACACTGACACACTGACAGCTGTTGTTGCCTGTTGGGCTTGAGTTTGCCACGTTATGATTTGTGCATATTTGTTATGCTAAATGCAGTACCTGTGAGGGTTTCTGGACAATATTTCTCATTGTTTTGTGTTGTTAATTGATTTCCAATAATAAATATATACATACATTTGCATAAAGCAGCATATTTGCCCACTCCCATGTTGATAAGAGTATTAAAAACTTGACAAATCTCTCTTTAAGGTACATTTTGAATGGATAAAAAATGTGCGATAGATCGTGATTAACTATGGACAATCATGCGATTCATATTTTAATTGATTGACAGCCCTATTGTAAACTGAATCTCTTTTTGGGGTTTGGACTGTTGGTCAGACAAAACATGCAATTAAAGACATCATCTTAGGCTCTGAGAAATTGTAATCAGTAGTATTTCCACATTTTGTGACATTGTGTACATTCACACATCACACAAATGATTAATGGAGAATATAATTGCCAGATTCATAATAAAAATAATGTCAATAGGACAAAGGGAACAGTGGCCAACACTACAAGAAGAGCCAGATTGTAAAAACACTGAGTTTTCCTTTTAGGGCATTATATTTCACTCTCGCATTAAATTACTTGGAATTTGATCTGACAGCACACTTTTCCACTAATCCTCTCTCTCAGTTGCAAACAGTCTATTTAATAAAATAGTTTTGCAGGCAGAGACGGGCTAAAACTGTAACTTTGACATCTGGTAAATTAAGTGCATCCTGTCCTCACGCCGTGTTCTCTGTGCCTCTGTCAGTCCGCAGAGCGCTAAAGGTCGCAATGACACCTTCTACCTGACTCCTGAGCCCGTGGTGGCTCCCAACAGCCCCATCTGGTACTCGACTCAACCAATCCCGAAAGAACATCTGGAGCAGATGCTCGCCCGCATCCTCGCCATCCGCGAAATCCAGGAAGCCATTAACATGTCGGAGAGCGTGCACTAGTTGGACCGGAGGACAATAATCAATGGACTAGACTTTTCCTCTTTCTCTTCACCAAGCCTTTGATTGCTCATTATCAGTAGTTTTCTGTTCTCTCACACCCTCTTGTGGTCTTAAAGGGTGGCATGTATATGTTTATATTCATTATGTGTCAGCATATTTTACATTCACGGACTGTACATACAACCATTACAGCTAAGAATTTGTCTTATTGAGGCAATCTCTCAACCTTTTTTTTGTTTGGCCAAAGGATGTAGTGTCTAAATTTGTATTGGACCTGAACTCTAATTTAAATGTTATTTTAACTGTTGGTTCTCCCTACCAATAGTCCCTTCCACATTTAGTTTTAATCTGTAATATATATCATATATATTTTCACTGGGGTTGGCCTGCGCTATGCTGCTCTTCACAGACATCCCTCTTTGTTGCTCTACTTCCCCTCATCTGCCTTGGTCACTGTTTAGTGTCACAGTGAATACCTCAGTGGTATTAAGACTGCATTAAGTAGCCAAACATAGGCTAAAAGCTAATATTCAAGTTGTGTGAATCCTCCCTTTTTGTTTGTGTTTCACTCGTTTGTCTTCACACACCGAACTTTGGAGATGACTCGCTTGCTTGCTTGTTTGCTGTTGGACCAGCTCAGCAGCATCGAATCACATCAGGACACAGATTTCATTGCAATACAGTGTCGAACTCGCCCTGCAGCTACTAGCACTTGCCACACGGTGGAGACGTGGCAGAGGGAGGGCGAAGGATGCTGACTGCTGCTGGATCCTCCGTTCTCTCTCCTGTTGTCCATCACAAACTCCAAAACTCACCCGAAGAGGGTTCTATTGTATCATACATGTTTATTACATGACAAATGAAAGACTCTAAGAAGTGGGTAAGCCCTTTTATGTTCTATAATGTATAATACTCATAGCTCCTTCATGTACTGTATTGGGTTTCAGTCATCTAAGGAGAATGGCAGTGCCTGTGTGTTTTTGAAACATGACCTTTTTTGTACAGCCACTAGACCATGTGTCTGCCTTTCTAGCAAGTCTGCACATGCATCTTTAAGTACTTAAGTGTGTGATATAAAATGATGCACAATGATTAAAAACAATCAACAAAATAAATCAATAGTGGAGACAAACAAAGATACAAAAACAATGAATTGTCCAGACATATTGGGTAGCTGCACACAGTTAACACCCTCAGTATTTACAGGTTGTTGTTTTTTTGCAATTGTTAGAATACAATTTCTTAAACTAGGGCCTTCTTTGTCGAAACTACACATACTATAAACACAAATGAAATAGGGAAATTAGTTTATTCTCAATACTCATAACTATCAGACACAGTTACTTTTACTGAGGAGGACATGAACAAAGTTACTGTATTGTACTTTAAACAAAATACAGGACATTGCAATTACAGTTGTCTAACTCTCTCCAAAATTGTCCTCTTGTGTAAAGAACAAACAGGTGCCTTCTGGGTGCAGGTGATTGCTGATTGAATGTGGTATTTCAATGTCAGTGTTAAGGAAACAACACACAGGCAGGCTTTTAGTTTTGAATAATGTAGGTAACCATGTGAGGTTATTTGTAAAAAGTATGTTTTAGAATTTCTAACTGTGTAAAGCAGACAATATGCTTATGGTTAAGCATACCGGGCTACATGAGTTAGTGGTTTCAATAACTGTGCCACAAGTACCCGTGTGTGTTCACACTTCATTCAGAGGGAGCAGCCTCATCACTGTTCCCATGGATCTCCTGGTGAGTAGTTCATAGTAGAGGAGCAGGTTTGACCTGACTGGCAGGTTACTTCCTGAACTTTTCCGTCTGGTAACAATACAAACTGCTGCATCTGTTATCTCTACCAGCATTTATCTGCATCTTGTCAGGCCAGTTTACCACCTGCAGGCCAGGTCAGGTCATGTCGTCAGCATTATTTCTGCAGTCTCCTTCCTTCTTAACTGCTATGAGGGCATGAATCCTTTTGTCAGTCTTGCTTGTTTTTGTATTATCAGCTTTGTGAGTTCAGGATGCGTTTGAGCCTGGATTAAACAGTGACGAGGAAGGAAGTAACCTCCTCAGAAGCATCCTAGGGTGTAAAATCTGCTGCATTGTGTTCAGCGGTTGGTCCGATGGAGCCGTCTGTCGTTGATGGCGATGTCTCCTCCTACCCGCTCGTCCCCCGCGACCCGAGGAGCTGTGGGGTTGATCCTGAATGTGGTGGTTAATATTTGAAGTGGATCCCTGAATTTGGGCCCTGCAGGGAAAGAGAAGACACCTAATTAAAATGTCATCTCCCGTTACAATGACTAATTATACGCTGCCTGTACCCAAATTGAATTTGGCGTGTGTTGGTGCTCACTGGGAGCTTATTTCTGTATTCTCACCGTGCTGAGGTTCCTCCACTGAGCCAGTGTAGCAGACACTGATGAACAAATACGTACTGCCCCTGAGTGCACACAAAGGAATGAGCTGGTAATGAAGATCTCATGTTTGTGACGAAACAGCCGAGCACACAGTGTTAATGAGCATGGAGATGACAGATTTATGAGTGTCAAAGTAAGAAAGCAATGGAAAACGTGTACATTTTATGTTTTAAATAAGCAGTGGTGGAAAATACAATGATTTAATTATGATTCTGAGGTTAGCTTATGATGATACGTTATAGCTTTATAGCCAAGATGAGAGGATTGATAACACCCTCAATATTTGTCCGTTAAATACGCAGCTACTTCACGCAGTTTAGCTTTAGCATGCTAAGCATAAAGAACCGGTTCTCATTGTTTGCTGAGCTAAGATAGCATCCATAATGAGTACTTTTACTTTTGATACAATTACTGTATTTAACTAAAATTTTGAGATACTTTACTCGAGCATTTCAATTTCATGTTACTTATTTTAGAGTAAAATATTGTAGCTACTTATTGTAGCTCAACGATTCTACATAGCAAACATATTATCAACTTATTAAGTATGAAGCATTGTTATACTGTAGATTAAACTACCCAGAAATGTATCCAATTTAAAATCAGCTTTACCTAATTGCATAATGCGTACTTTTGCTACTTATTTTGCTGCTAATACTTTTTTACTTTTACTTGAGTAACATTTTGAATGCAGGACATTTGCTGTTAAAGGAGTACTTTTTTTTCCTTTGTTATTACTACTTTTACTTTAAGGTAACCTGAGGGGGAACCAGAGGTTGGGTGCTACCAGTGGCGATTTTAGACTCTTTTCATTCACACCTAATTTTCATGTCGGCACCCTTAAAAATAATTATCAAACCCTAAACTGGTATACTTGAATATTACTGCATACTGGGTTCCCTAAACAGTCTTGGAATTGCATAAATTGGATATGACTGTAAAGCTAAGACTCTTGATGATTCATTGAGACATTTCCACCATTACTTGATGCAGAATTTGGTGCATTAAAATTCACCAGAATGCAGGAAATTAGCTTAATAACTGCTTAATAAGTATAACCCCAATGTTGAAATGAAACCTACGCCCTTGACTGTATGCATGTCACCTTCTCATTGAGGGCTGAGCACCCCTAAAGGTCTGATCCTAGAATCGCCCCTGGGTGCTGCACTTCCGGAACGGCTGCTGTAAATGCCATACAAGTGCAGTGCAGCGTGGCGGCCGTGAGCTAGCCAGTGAGGCACGTTCACATGCATGAATATGCACTAAAACCCGGCTATGTCAACAAAGCACTAACTATATTTATGCCCTGGATATCATATAGAGAACCTTAAGGAAAAGATCTCAATACTTCTTCCACCACGGCAGGTGAGTCTCACTACTGGACTGACCAGATTCTGGACCATCCACATTCGATGTAGTCGTAGATCCTCCACAGCAGCTCGGATATCAGGCCGGATGCCCCTCACACACAGCTGCATCAGCCACAACAACGTCACAAACGTCCCTGAACGCCCAACACCTGCACTGAAACACATAAACAGGATCAACTTTAACTTCTGAAAGCTCTGCAGGATTAATACGGAAAGGGTCACATTTTTAACATAGGTGAGTAATGTGTTTCTTGAAGGAGAGGGTGATGGGCTGGAGGTCAGAGGTCACACCTGCAGTGCACCACAGCCGGCCCGAGGCGTGGACCTGCTTCCAATTCCTGCCGCACATGCTCAGTGAAGGCACAGAGTGAGGACAAGTCTTTGGGGACGCCCCGGTCCGGCCAGGCAGGGTAGTAGTAGTGTGTGATGATCCTGCCTGTTGGACAGTCTCTCTGAAACACAAACACTTTCCTTCAATCCAACCTCGAGGGCTTCTTCTTCTTCTTCTTCTTCTTTGATTGATTAATGGTGCGGTCAGTGCACACAGAAGTCAACAGCAGCAGTTTAAAGGTACCAAAGAGGATGATGGATGTTTCTTTGGCTCACCTGTCTGAGGTTAATGGTGGTGATAAAATAAACTGGACCTTGTTTGCGGGTCACTGTCGTTACTTGGATCAGTCCATGATGAACTGTCCCTCGTTCCAGAGGCCAATATTTCTCACACAGCACCTGCACACAGAAATAAGGGTCAATGGAACAAAGGACAAAGGAATTTACCGATATTAAATGAATAGTGTGACATTTTGGGAAATTTGCTTAGTCACTTTGTTGCCAAGAGTTAGACGAGAAGATCAATACCACTCTCATGTCTGTCTGCTAAATATGAAGCTACAGTCAGCATCCAGTTAGCTTAGCACAAACCCTGGAAACAGGTGGAAACAGCTAGCCCGGCTCTGTCTGAAGATAACAAAATCTGCCTACCGGCTCCCAGTCTGTTCTCATTTCCAGGGTGTCAAATACCGACGCTTTGTCGCAGTCGTTGGCGTCGGATACTGACGCACAAGGCACCCTTTAGCGTCGGTATGAGACGTACCAGGCTTTCCAATAACTACAATGTAAGCCCATTGGCGTCAATATTAAATGCTTAGGAAAAGTGCTGTGGTGACGTAGTTCAGAGACACAGACAGGGGTGTGGGAGGGCAGGTGGATGGGCAAACCTGCATCAAGGAGACTGCTGTTCACGTCTCGTGCGTTAAGTTTCCCTTTCACGTTACTATCAGCTGTTCATTCATGTCCCGTATTCACAACGTTCAGTGTCATTTTCACTGTAAAAACATTTTTAAGCCCAAACATGATTTCTTCCTAAATCTGGTGCCTAAGCAAGTGTTTTTATGTGAATTTGCAACAACAAAGCGTCAGTATGTGACGAGTTGGGATGAGAACGTGTTGCGGCACCACAATAGTTCACTAATAAAGCACCTGCCACTGGCCAAATACAAGGTAAATGTTGGCTGTGGCAAGTAAAAATGTCAGGTCACCTGCCACCATGGCAGATATGTTTTCCTTATATTAAATATTATTTAAAAAAGTGTTCTACATAGATTCAGAAGTGGCAGACGAACAAAATATAGTGGCAAGTAGAAATGTTCAGTGAACTGCAACAGTAGCAGGTGAAGGAAAAAAGTTGTATTAATATCAGACCCAGTCCTTGTGTCTCAGGGCTGTCACCATGACGATTATCCTGACGTTTTGCTCCCACACCATCCTCCAGAAGTCAACCACGGTGTTGGGCAAAGGACCCTGGGTGCAGATGAAGTCTCTCTCTGATCCTCCACCCTGAATACAGACACACAGTCATTAACAGATGCAGTGCAGAGTTGGAAATGACAAAATAAATGTGGTTGAGGAGGTGAATGAGTTCTGACAGGCACAAAATTGGCGTTGATGTAGTCAGTGTGTGGTTGGGAGTTTTGGACGGACAGCCTCACGCGACAGTGGTCATCTACAGTCAAACGGAAAGCAGACAAATAAAAGTCCTGCCACACATACTTGCTGTAATCTGTTCTAGTATGATGAGGTTTGCACTTACATGGCAATATGTAGGGGTATCTGTTCTTTTCTCTGTTGGCCTCCAAGTCCCCCGATCTGTTGGGGAGGTATTTGCCAACTTCTTCCAGCGCCTTCACAGAGCCAAAGACATCAGCACACATGACAAACACTCTTAGCTTCACAAATCTGATCCAAGTTCAATTGTAAAACGTACCTCAAACTCCTGATTAAAGCCTCTGTTGTCATTGGCTGCGAGTGTCTGGCATTGCAAACGAAACTCCTGCAGAATTTTCACTCTTGAGATGGGTTGCACCCTGCGAGACATGACTGTGTTACACTACTGTAAAGCATTTTAAGACCATTGATGCACTCAGACAATATGGATAAGGGTGGTGTTATTCTGTATTTTTCTTATTGTCCACAAATGAAAAGACCAAAACCAAAAATTATTTGATCCTAATAAATTATTTATCCTTTTTAAAACACATTGTTTGTCAATTGTTGTCAAAATTATAGATGCAATAGTCCTGCAATAATCTTGCCTGCATGATGATTTAATTTGCGGTGCTGCAGAAGTGTATTACAACAGAGAGGTGTTTATATTATTTAGCCTATAAACTTGTTGGTCTAAATGGAGTGCACAAAATAATGATATCATAACATAATGTAATACAATTCAACCGATCCACAAACAACTACAGCCTCCACAATAATCATAAAGTTAAATCAACACCTCTCTAAAACAGTGTCAACAATAACTGAACATTATAACCTTCATGAAAGGGGATTTACTACAGGATTGCATTACTTTTAACTAGTTGTACCTAATAAACTGGCAACTAAGTGTATATTTTTGTCTTTTTTTAAAAACCAAAGCAATGAGCTTAAGGCTGAGTGCCACAGACAGGGTAGAAAAGTCAGAAGATATTGAGAGACAAACTGACACATAGTTGTTTTAGGTCTTTTCTTTTGTTGACAATAGCAAAAATATGTAAAACTAACAGTCATATCCTTTAAGTGTATTCTCAGGATGCTAGCAGATATTTTGTCCTTACCTCATGTCCTTTCTTGTGGTCAGCCTCGTAGTTTAAATAGAAATTTAGCTGGAACTTGGGGTGTTGAATGATGCCAGGACGATTTCAGTGTTGGTGCTGTGAAAAAGAGACAAAATCATGAAACTTTTATACACTTAAATCAATGAATCAATTGATAAAGCAAACTAAAACTGAATAGGTGAGAACATTGTGTTTGTCTCTTGTTTTCCCCTCCCTCCTAAAAAAACGTTTTCCTCCTGAACAGAGGTATGTGACACCAGAAAAAAACACATAATTGTGCAGATGAGAGCAGCTGTGTCACACATGTAATAGTTAGGTTTTTTTACAAATATATTTGAATTCATTTATGCCCTGAGGTTGCTGAGTGAGTCCAGCTATTTTTTACTATATCAAGCCAAGAAAATGACAAATGTAACTCTATACCTTTCCTCCATAATATAGTTAAAAGGCCTACCTAACAAACACAGGCCAACGTTCACACGGCACACTTTGTAAAACTGCCCTGACAAGAATGACAACCTGCCCAAACAAGTTCTTAACTCTCAACACCAACAGGCGAAGGACAACACAACAGCTTCAGTATGTTTGTTTCATCGTTACCTTTCAAAACGTGCCTCTGTTGAATGGTTTAAGCCTGCTGAATAGAAAGAGAACAGGACTACACAGCTCCTGGTCATCTTAAGGTTGTCTGGTTTTAATAATACTCTCTCTCTCTGACCCTGTCTCTCTCTCTCTATGGGAGGAGGAAGTGTGATGGGTGGAGACAGTGGGTGGAGAAAGGAACACTAAGCCTGAGGTGGATGGCAGTATATGATGACCTCAGCTATTCTTTGTACTCACCCTGTCATTCCAACACAAAATGTTAGGTTACTATAACTAAAGCCATGTGAGACTGGAGCTCATGTTTTTTTGAATTTAAACTTAAGTAGTTGACTTTAAAAGTGGACATTTGTGTCTAGTTTAACACATAGCTTATGACATATAACACATCGATGAATAAGCATCCCTTCAAATATTGTGTTAAAATGGTACACAACTAAACATTTTCACAGTTTAAGGTTTAAACTAACAAACAGCACTTCTGAGACCCGCAGGATTCCCGGCGAACATAGCTGTCTTTAAGAGGCTGTAGGAGGCTCAGTCTTACAGCTAGAGTGAAGATATTTGGTATTATATGGAAGTAGAAAAACTATACGTACCCATTGGTACAATAATGTCATGCCAGTTTGTCTGGAAGGCGAGGGCGAGGGAAAACTTGATTAGCGATTTTCAAAGGGGTCCCTTGACCTGTGACCTCAAGATATGTGAATGAAAATGGGTTCTATGGGTACCTACGAGTCTCCTCTTTACAGACATGCCCACTTTATGATAATCACATGCAGTTTTGTGCAAAAAACATGCAGTTATTTGAATGCTATATAAATGTGTTGTTTTCGCCTATTCTAAAATGGTGTATTGAATATTTCTGAATGCAGTAGTCCTTAAACAGTCTTGGAACTACATAAATTTGGTATCACTGTAAAGCTGAGATTCTTGTGGATCCAATGAGCACAACTGTATTAATGTGTGATGATGTTAGTCCCCATAGTTGCCATTTCATTGTAGTGAGACCATTTTTTAAAACTTGACCTCTCTGTACAGAATGACCTGTCGTGACCTCTAGATAATCACAGCCTCATGAAGCTTTAGAATCATAAACTTGAGACCTAGGGCATTCAGAGGACGGATGGCTTTCCTAGGTAGATTGAACAAGATAGGTAGATTGTACAAAAATGCACTGTTTATAAGGCTTTTATGAACATGGAAATTAAGCATATTAGGTTCCCAAACTGGGATCTGGGGGCCATAATAGGTCGTTCAGGATGTCCTTGAAGAAACTAAATAATAATAATCTGTTTTATTTCATTACAGTCTCACTCAGGAGACTGTGTAATGGCAGAAATTATGTTGACTGGTATAGGACTAGTTCAACAACCAAAGTCTAAATCATATTTTTGGGTTACCCATCTACTGAAGCCCTAAATGGACATGCTGGTCCGACTTAAGGCATAGGCCATATCTGGGGGACACTGGTCGCCCTCTAAAAAGAAAATAATGATAATAATTTTAAAATAAATATCCAAATCCGGATTTCGCCTAGGGCATCAAAAGGGTTAGAGCCATCCCTGCGGACAGGATTCAAACTTTTTTTTTATTACCATTATTTGTTTAATACCGTTATCTCGAGATCACGAGCCGTCATAAATTGCAAATACTTTTAAATATATATAAGTTTATATCTGGATTTCTATTACATTTATTTAAAACAAGAAATATCTGTGTGCATCAGAAATATATTTAGGAACCGTATTTTTTTATATGTGGATTTTTATTTTTACATTTACATACAACAATAACTATTTTTAGAGTCATTTATATATAAATCACAAATTACATTTGTGATTCCTTCTGTGTGCATTCATTAATATTGAGACTGATCTCTCTTTTTTATTTTTTTGTGTCGTTTAAAAAAAGAAAATTATTTATGTATTTGTAAGTATGTGTGTGGGTATTGATGTGTGAAAGAAATTGCAATTATATATTGACATTTTGTGGATGTATAATTTACGAGTAATTCGTAATAAAAGTATTTAAAAAAGTGACTGATCTGACTCCATATGTTACTACCATAACGATAATTAAATTGTGATCTCGAGAAAACGGCATTAAAAAGTTAAATTATGTCCCTTTAGAGCTTCCTTACAACCCAACATAGGTGAAATGCTTATTTCTTAGTTTCCAGTACACAGTTTAAAATCCCTACTTGCAGCTGAAGTGCGCCATCATTTGGTAAAAACACACTCCTGTAGGACATCACAACCAGCAGTGCAAAGTGTAAAACCATAAAACAAAGGTGTATAAACAGGTGTGGCAGCTGAAACATGAGGCTGACTGCGCCTGCGTGTAGAAAAGCTTGATTCCTTAGTTGAGATTGTGATAACAAGCCTTTATGACAGCAGTCTGAACCGGATTGGGTGGCTGCGAGAAAAGGGAAGTAAAAAAAAAAAACATGTTGCGTTATTTTCCAGCGGAAACCAGAGAAGTGTCAGATCGTTAGTCGACAATGTGAGACATTCATCTACAAGGTAATAAACCTTTTAAACTTCTCAGCACGGTTCAGATGATTAAACCACGAGAGGGGCAGAAATGTAGATATTTTCACTTTCGAGCTGTAACGAAGACTTTAATTTGGTGTGTCACTCTCATCGCTTCCTGGTTTCTGGTTGTCCTCTGATCTCTAGAGAGAAATAAAGTCACAGATCAGACACTGCTGCAAACTGGCTGAGATCATGGACCATGCACGACCGCAGGACACACCGCAAAGCAAGGTACAAATAATAACATTTCCTGTAAAGAGGAGTAAAGAGCTGCCGGAGAGAGTTGTCTCAAGTGCGTCATGTGCTCACAGACTGATCAGTCAGGAAACCCCGCTTTAACCAAATAGATCTACTTTCAAATCCAGTCAGTCAAAATAGAGCTGGATCTTTAACAAAGAGCACCAACAAGACCTGTCTCGTGAGATTCATTATAACAGTGTATTAAAATAACACCACATGGCATTAAAAAGTGTCATTATACTGATCATCACATACACACAATGTAGAAATGTAACAACAAAAAGTAATGCATTTTATTTTTACTACAGTGTCATTCATCATACTCCATAATGACAGAAAGTGTGAGGTTGGCTATTTTTGGAAATAGGTAGGGTGAATTAGCCTTATGTGGGACATTTTTTTTTTACATGTCAGACTTCTGGCATATATTGCAATATGAAGCCAATATATTAAAGGTCCCATTTTATAAAAAAGTGAGATTTTCATGTTTTGTTATTATAAAGCAGGCTTAAGTCCTATATAAATACTGTGAAAGTATTGAAACACTCAATCCACAGGGAAATACACACAGCCCGTATTCAGAAACTGTGCATTTGAAACAAGCTGTCAGGATTTCTGCCCATTTGTGATGTCACGAATATACAATATTTAGACCCTTGACACAATTTTAAACTTAAACATTCTAAATGTGTCCCAGTTTATTCCAGGTTGCAGTGTATGTGAATGACATCAGCTGACAGGAAGTACACATGGACCCAAGCTGTTGCCTAGCAACGCAATTCTTTTGCAATTCCGTCAAAATGCGCTAAAACGGAGCGTTTCAGACAGAGAGGGTAAATACAGGCATATTCAGGCAGACCGTATGAGGAAAATAAAGGCTTTTTTGAACATTACAGCATGTAAACATGTTCTAGTAGAAATACAAAATAATATGAACCTGAAAATTAGCATGATATGGGACCTTAAATCCACACCCGGTACCACTCCGACATCCCCAGGATATGTCCTAATCAAACCAAAAAAGAAAATGCAGATATCATAAAAGAAATGATGGACATATTATTACTCTTAGTGCCAAAGTTGTCTCAGATAAGTCTTGATTTCCTAATGTGGGACAGTCATGTCCGAAATGTGAGACACTGAAAAGTCTGTTAAAAGGCCTAAATCACCTTAATTAACATAGGAAACACTCAATCCCATGTTCAGTAATTTTACCACTTACAATGTAAATGCTGTTACAAAATGTAGGCTTATAGTTGTGGATGTTACAGGGAGAATCGAACAACCTCAGACAACAATAGACTATAATAGTTTTGAAGCATTTAGGCATATTAGAAAGACATTAAATAGCCTAAATTATCATATCTGTTATGCAAAAAATAGCATAACTAAATGCACAGCAAAAAATTCATGAATCTGCTGTGAATTGCAAAGTTTTCATTTGGCTATACAGGGAACACACACAACCGTGACAGGCATAGGGCCTATTTCAAGCTAATACATTAAACCTTGAGGCAACACATTAAACCCGAACCTGTGTGAAACCATTGCTTACCACAAACTGCATTATGGGTAATGATTGAATAACCTGTAATGCATAGCCATAAAAACAACAACCTGCAGAGATTAGAAAAAAAAACTCCTACCAGTTTAACAGAGATGAATATAATTTGCCCTTCGCCTTAAATATCTAAAATAATGCATTAGAAGACTAAAACCCCTATAAATAACCATTATTATTGCACAATCCATGCGGTCCCACATTAGGCAAATCATCCTGTCCCACTTTTCAAACCATATTTCCTAAAGTGGGACAATGGAGAATTTGATTGAAATAACAAATATAGAGTATTTTTACACCATATTATAATATTTCTGATGAATAAACATATCATAAACATATCCTGATTAAAAACTAGCACGATTGTTTTATTTATAAGAAATTTATACCCTTAATGTTAAATTTGTCTAAACACTATGTCATTGACCTTTGGTTCCAGCATTATTTGTATTACATATATATACTGTATATATATATATATATATTGTTTAGTCTAGAGATGCAACTATTAGTCAACTAATTGATTAGTCAATTGACAGAAAATGAATCAGCAATCTATTTAGATAATCAATTAATCAGTTATTTTTCATGCAAAAATGGCAGAAAATGCTGTTTTCAGCCTCTCAAATATGGAGATTTCCTGCTTATCTGTTTAATATCTTATTAAACTGAATATCTTTGGGTTTTGGACTGAAAAAACAAGACATTTAAAGACATCATCTTGGACTTTGAGGAACTGGGATGGACATTTTCCACTATTTTCTCACATTTTATAGACCGAATGATTATACGATTGAATAATTTAGAAAAAAATAGTCAGATTAATCGATAATGAAAGTAATTGTTAGTTGCAGCCCTAGTTTAGTCTATAAAATGTTGGCAAATTGTGAATAATGTTGATCACAGTCTGAGTTAACTCTCAGTTTACTGTCACATAAGACAAAGAAAACTAACAAATCGTCACATTTGAGAGGCTGGGACATGAGGGGAATGTTTGTCATTTGTGCTTGAATAATTACTAAAACGATTTATTTTTCCACTCCCCTCAGCACTAATAATAATCACACACTACCTGTACTGTAACACCATAATAGCTGTGATTAATATGGTGCGTTATTTCCTCAGGGCTCCATGTTACGGCACAGGGAACACAGTGATGAGTCTGTCGACAAGCGGCCCACTGACGGCTCTTCGTCTCCCACTGTAGGTACATCCTGTTCTCAGATGCCACGTCTCATAGTGACTGTTTTAGACTCTGTGATTGTTCTGCTCTCTTCTGTAAAGCGCCACAGTGTGATTATATATCGGTTTACCCGTGACGATACAGGACGCCAAGAGGCTGATCAGAAGAGTGCGAAGTCCATCCAGACCGAGGGCATGGCTGTCCAATTCTTACAAACCCAAGTTTGGAGGGCGATTCCAAAGACCTCGGTAAGACTGACGGGTCGAGAACAGGGAGCACTTTGTATTTCGTTTTCCTCCCAACAATTGCTGAGTTACCTGCAAAACATTGATAAAGAGGTCGAGGGTGATTCTGGCTGCCAAGAAAGCTTTTTTTCCTCTCTCTGTTTTCCAAGGGATGACCACTCATTCCACAAACGTGGCTTTCCCAACCAGAGGTACCACCACTTCAACCACCGGGGTTACTTCCACCGAAGAGATCATTTCCATCCTAAATATCACCACAACGAACTGAGGGACAGGGACCGGGACAAGGAGAAGGAGAAGGAGAAGGAGAAGGACTGGTACGAGCAGAGAGAGAGCACTGATGGGAGTTCACCTTCGAAACAAAACAACAGTAAGTTAATGTCTGAAAACAACGATAATACACCCCTTCCCTTCATCTCATTTGAACATTTATGAAGAGACTTTGACAAAAGGTTCACTATAGCTCAACGTATCCTCATACAACGGTTCGTATGATATCTTATGAAAAGTTATTCCTCATTTTTTAGTTTGTTTGTGTTAAATTTCTGCTTCCGTTACACAGTCTTTTCAAAATAAAACTTCTGTCGTCACAGAAAACAACTTGATTAGGTTTAGGCAACAAAACTACTTGGTTAAGTTTAGGAAAAGGTTGTGGTTTTGGGTAAAATAACTCCGGAAGTGGCATAACCTAAGTACAGAAGTTATGTGACATAAATCAACGTTGACTTCTTGTTTCACACGGGGTACAAACAGGGTACACCGGTCTGGTGTTTTTTGACCAACCCATCCACCATGACCTCCTCCCTACACAGCGTTTTGCGATTACGCAGATTACATACAAATTGATTTCGTGGGATATATATATGAATTCCAGCGCATTACTTTTCGTAGGTACAGTATAGCTACGAACGGTGTATGAGAACAGCCTGCTATAGGACTACAAATAAGTGTTTTTATGGTTTGGACTGTGCTCCTTAGTTCACTTAATGCTACGGGTTTTCACCACATCATCTCTTATGCACAGGGGCATAAACTTATAAATACATGTGTAATAACTGCTGCTGTAAAACATTATCTTTTTGTGGGTGTTTTAAAGACGGTGTTTCTCTGTGGTGTTGCGCAATGTGTGAGGCTACAGGACTTTAGTACTATATAGCTGATGAAAGTTGAAACCAGGGTTGTAAAGACTGTTGTTAATCAAAAAAGTGTGGCAGCACAGACAAATAGCATTAATGCTCTTGGAATATTACAGGATTATTATAGGCTAATGATTTCTTCAAAGACCTGGAGCACCATATAGATAAATCTTTTTCACAGCAGATAAATAATGAAAATGAATGATTGATAAATGAATGATGGCTGATTTACATCTTTAATGTTATTAGTAACTATTGGTGCCTTCAAATGGGGTCATGTTTGTGTTTACGAGAAGATAAATATACATATGAACGCCCCCCTCTCCTGTGGTATTCACGACCTCGTAAATGGAAAGTATTTTTATTAGTTTTTCACCCAGGCAATATCATTTCAGTTTAGTTTGGGTTTTTCTTAAAGGATATTGTTTATATTTAGTTTCAGTTTACTTAAAAATGTTTCACTGCATATTCTCATTTTACTTTCAGTTTTAGTTTACTATAATAACCCTGGTATACAGACAAGAGAGTGGTATCAATCTTTTCAGATGCCAGCAATAAAGTGTATAAGCAAATTTCCCAAAATGTAGAACTATTCCTTTAGTGCCCATGTTTCTGGAATGAGATGTTGATGTTTGGGTGTAAACATACTTTTGGCCACACAGTGTAGGAATTTATGAGTTTATTTTCAGCTTTACCATACAAAGCACTGCATACATCTAGAGCTGCAACGATAAATCTATTATTTGTCAACTATTAAAGTATCCAGCAACTATTTTGATAATCAATTAATCAGTTTGAGTAATCTTTTAAGAAAAAAAGATTCCCAGATTGCAGCTTCTTATATGTGAATATTTTCTGTTTTTTTTTTAACTCTTCTATGACAGTAAACTGAATATCTTTGACTTGTGAACAAAACAAGACATTTTAGGACGTCATCTTGGGCGTCACTGATCAACATTTTTCACCATTTTTCACCATTTATTGACATTTTGTTGACCAAAAAACTAATCGATTAATCAAGAAAATAATCATCAGATTAATCGACTATTAAAATAATTGTTAATTCCCGCCCTACATACATCATGAATGTGTAAATGCCTGAACATAACAAAACACTCGGCCTCTTCCACACACACACACACGTGTACAGTGGTTAGACACAATAACAGAAGCACATATACACACATATTATACAGTTTAATACAACACAAACCACCGCATTGTCATAGTGTTACATAAACAAATAACACCCTGACACACTCCCAACAGAAACAATATAACAAAATGTTTGCCACCTCCTGCACATACACATACAGTATAAGTATATAATATACTTTACAAGCTATACAGCATCATCGTGCACTTTATTAAATGACCATTGGGTGGCAGTATAAGCAAGCAGAGGCGTGCACATTTTCATGGACACTTTGCATTACAAATATTTGGAGGGCATTTGCTCATCGTGGTATCTAGTGGTTGGTAGGTAGTCACATACTCTGGTAGCAACAAACCAGAGTTACATAACGCTGACCACTGATAAGCTTTTCCTGGACTCAACAGATGAATTATGGAGTGATGTGATGTGGCAGTCCATGCATTATACATTATATGTCTCAGGATGTAAACGGTGTAATTACGTTACCGCTAGATTTATTAGATACTTGAGAATTACCTCATCATTTGTCAGTGGGAGTCTGGAAGTAAACAGGAGGGGGTTTAAAATTAGTTACGATCATGTTTCCTTGTTTTTTAACACAAACTGTGAATGTTTTTGTTGATCTTTTTTCCTGATATAAAGTGGTACGTTGTGTTGTTTGAAACGACTGAGCTGTTGGTAGTGTAATGTTTTTATCTTCTCTTGCACCCAGGCGCTGTATCTGTGCGCGCACTGCAGCACTGTGGAGGTGTGTGTTTGTGTATGTGTGAGTGTGGAACAGGTTTTTTGTGTGCCTGAGTGATGGTGCGATGATGGTGACTCATCGCTGATTTGTGTGTATATGAGAGAGAGAGAGGGAGACTAGCCAGCAGTATATAATGAGCCATAACAAAACCAGTGTTTCACATAGAAACACTGTAGATTACAAAGCAAAATCATTCTGCTTAAAGATATATATATATATATATATATATTGATTGTTAGACTCTGATACTTCCAAAGAAAAACATTTTCCAACAAGAGGCTGAAGAGAGAGAGAGAATGATTAAAGGGTTTTAACCATCAATGGTGATCTAAAGATGCACCTATAGATGCTGTAGGTGCTTACTGTAAATAGAAAAAGAAGGCCATCTCTCCATTCTCTTGTTGTGTTGTTGTGTTGACCGTGTGGTTTGTCTGTTTTCCAGCTACCAGACCTTTCTTACCCAGATCCACTTCCAGCAGAGACAAGGACATGCAGTTCACTGTAAGTTCACAAGCAGAAAACCTGCTCTGCTTTCCCCTTTTCTTCCATTTTCTTAAAATATAATGGTCCACACATTCCTTAAGAATGACCTAATGTACATGTTTTGTAGCTGGCTGCACAGTCTGTATGTTGTTACTGTGATATGATTTATATATATAGAGCTTTTGACAATTTTATTCCAATTAGGAAATAAAAACATTTGGTGATGAAAGTAATTGGGATGAAATGCTATTTTCTGTCCTGTGCAATGTACAATCTGATAAAACATTGTAAAAATAAGGGCTGTAATTCATGATTATTTTCATTAACAATTAAAGCAGCAGTAGGTAGAATTGGAGCAGATATAATTAAAAACGTTATTTTTATTAAACGGCCACTATATCCTGACAGTAGTGCATGAGACAGGTAATCTGAGAAAAAGTCATGTGCCTCTGTGTCCTCCGGTGTCCTCCGGAGCTCCTAATGGCTTCTGCAAGATTTCACAGACCGGAGGAAAACAACCAATCAGAGCCGAACTGGAGCCTGCTGTCTCTGAGCAGCTGTTAATCACCCTCAAACTCCGATCAAACGGTCAAACTAGGCAGCGCTGATCAAATATGAATCAATATTTTGTTACTGTAATGCCTATTTCTCACATAAAATGTTTTCAGAAACATCTTGTAGTGTACTGTTTAGCTGTCAAATGAGAAAGTTTGCGACCCGGCAGCCATGTTGTGATCTGCTGAGGAAATACCAAGCACCGCCAACCAGCCGGAGCACAGCCAATAGGAATGCTCTCTCTCTGAAATGACCTGTGATTGGCCAAAGTCTCCCGTCACGGGTACAGAAGTCTAGTTATCTAATTATTATAATATTACAATATGCTGAAAGGTTATTATGGAATTTTTTCCCAATGATGCCAAAAGCATTCTGCTTACTGCAGGTTTAACTATAGTGACTAAATCATTAAAAAAGCCAACATGTTTCGACCACTGTAAGTCTTCTTGAGGGCTTTCAACAAAGCTTTTTTTTAATGATTTAGCCACTATAATAAAGTTTTTTTTATTATATTTCCTTCTTCATTTGCCACTTGTTTTAATATTTTGGAGTGCCTGCATTGCCGTCCTGTCGACCCTGATTTTTTTTCGTTTTCCAAGAGCACCCGACACATTTCTGCCTTACGGTTGAGTACACAGAGCAACTAGTTATTTATCTTTCCAATTTGCTGAGTCAAGGCTAGTCTGCCAAGAGAAAGTACTAGAAAATGCCCCTCACAATTTTCAAATGTCTTGTTTTATTTCTACCAACAGTCCAAACCCCGAAGACAATCGGTTTACGATGACATAAAACTGAGAAAAGCAGCAAATCCACAAATTAGACGAGCTGAAACCAGAGAATGGAAAATGAATTAATCAATTATCAAAATTGCTGCAGAGTTTCTTTCTGTTTATTGAGTTATCGTTTCATCCCCTACTTGTTCTAGTACTATTATATAATTTAACCGTGTAGATGGTGTTTCTGTTTGTTCATTAGACATGAGCTCATAACAGAGGATGAGTTGGCATTAATGCAAACAGCCCAGGTGCTGCAGAAAAGGACTGAAATCAAATGATCGAATACATTTCTTGGCTGACCTAAACACAGCGAGAAGCAGAGCAGCACATAATGAATCACTGCTGGTCACTGCTGCAGTGAAGTTAAAGTGAGGAGAGGAAGAGGAACCCAGGAATGATTAGCTCATTTCAGATTTTCAATATTCTAATCAGTGCTAATAAGCTTACCTGAAGGTACAATCTGTGTTATCAACAAGTCGTTTAATACAAGTACTAACAGCAGCTAAATCTTCTTAGCATGTTGGTCATTAATATTTCCAGATGCTGCACCTCAGGAATGTCTGTTAACTCAACAGTGTTGATGAATATTGTTCAGTTTGATTTATTAGTTCAAGAATTACTGTTCAAATCATCTAGATTTATCAAAGTACTACCACAATTGAAGATAATACAACTAAGACTATAGAATATTAAATCAGGATTTTTTTTTTTCTTCATCTGCAACATTTCTGTTTCGTGGTGCTACTTTCTTATACAATTCTTTATGTATGCTTTGTAGATCAGTGGTAAGTAATTTTGGGTTGCCAGGTTGTGAGACATCCTCCTCTTCATTTGGTGTAACTTTCTGTCTGTTTAACCAGCTCTTTAATAAATGTAAGACCAGTATTCATTGTCCTTTTAGCTCTGTTTTTGGTCTCCACCACCTCCTGAATCTTTATCTGCTAAATGCTCCACTATGTTTGCCAGCTAGTCTCTAACTGTGTCTATCTGCTTTTTTTGTGCAGGGCAGGTAGTATACAGTGAAACTTGTACTTTTGAAACTAAGAATCGTTGTGTTTTCGTTAGCTTAGAATGAGCCCTTCATATCTACAATGGGGAGCAGGCCGCGGCGCTACCACGGTTTTGCACTCGGCGACTCACGTTACCGCACTCTTGGAAAGGGCAACCACACCACTATATGTTACCAAACTGTACCTTTTAATAAAGCCAATTGCTGCAACCTTTGCAATTATTAGGAAGTGTTAGGCCTACTAGTTTTACTTAAGCTTTTATTTTTTTTTACCATTGAATATGCCCACAGAACAAATTCTGAATTGATAATTAATTTGCTGCATTTTACAAGTGGACATGTGGAATTTCACTTTAGTCATCTTGTGGTCATTAACAGCTCAGTCATCATCAGTGTTTGCGCCCGTGTTTTTGGCCAAATGTACTAAGGTCCAACTCTGGTCTCGTTTTCTGTTTGCAGATTTGCCAGAGCGACAGGAACCAAAGCAGGGAGAGAGATCACAACGGGAGTAAAAGCAAAGAGAGAGAACGCAGCAGAGACGGGGAGCTCCCTTCAACTGCGAGCCAGACGGCGACACGAGACCGAGCCATCCAGCAGAAGAGGAAAGAGATAGACGAGGTAGAGGATGAGTGTCATTACATAAACACACACCTTGGGAGAAGGGTTAGTTACAAACAGATAGAGGTAGAGGAGAGATAAGAGAAGCTGGGATTAGAGAGAGTGACAGAGGAAAAGCGCCGGGAGACATGAGACAAGAAAAAAAGATTTGTTTTCTCTAGTCTAAACATTAATTTTGAAATGCTGAGCCTGTGGCAACTTGAGTGTCATTATTGTCTCCACTTTGCTGAGCCCGACGAAGAAGGTCTTATTCATCGTTTGAAATGATTGAGGGTGTTTTCTAATTGAGCAAAAACGCAAAACGAAGCTCTTTATCTCGGCTCACCTGTATCACAAGAGGCTCCGACACGTGCTGTAATGCTGTCTTCAATGTTGCAGACATCACATGATGCTCTGCTCATCGGCTGTGTGTTTCTGTGTGTGTGTGTGTTTCCACCCACTTGATGGAAAAGATGGTCTCTTGCTTTTCATATCTCCATGGTTGCAGGATTGTAGAGATATTGCGAGGAGAAAAGGCAGTCTGGCAACAGGTAGCTGATGCAAAAATGTCCACAAAATTCTGAATACAGGCACACACAATACTTGTGAACAGTTTTGGGGTTGATAATCCATTCAGTGGTAATTGGAGACTTCTCACTTCGACACTTTCTCTTCTGTTATCCCATTCTCCCGCTCCATCTCACTGTTCGCCCCTTCCTTCCTCCCATTTGTCCTGAAACCTCGGATGTGTGTGTGTGTGTCTCGCAGGTGTACTATCAGGAATGTGAAATGTTTGGCCTCGTGGCAAAGATGCTGATAGCAAAGGATCCAACCCTGGAGCGCCCCATCCAGTCCGCGCTGCAAGAGAACCTCAGGGACATCGGCAAGCGCTGTGTGGAGGGAATGGAGAAATTTATAGAGGACTATGACTCCAAGGAGCGGTCTCACTAATCAGCCTAGCATTGATGCTACTGATAGAAGTGTTGAGAGTTTTATTTCATGTGATTAAACGCTTCTTTTGTTGTTTGTTTTAGCCAGTAGAAGTAATAAGTTCGTAGATTCTTGTCTGCTGCCTGGGCAAAGCCCCCCCTCTGTGCTCAGCCTTATGGTGAGCAGCACTGGTTAAAAATATTAAGAGTACACTGTGATGGAGATATGATACTGCTTGTAATTTTTGATAATGTGATGATTATGTTGAAAAATACACTGGTTGTATTGCTTAAGTGTCCTTATGAAGAAGTCAAAAATATATTTTGACATCCGACTGACCTGCTTGTTTTATTTGTAACTTGCTTTTCAATGATTTCATTTTGTTTACAGCATATTAAACTTGGGATCACAAATATTTTCAGTTTTTTATTCCTGGATAAATGGGCAAGACGAGATCAATTCATAGCAGGAAATACATTAATAGCTGAGTAGGCCGCACATCGTTGTTTGGGGTTTAAGTATTTGTAGAATGTCCTTTTGATGTTGGAAAGATACATCAGCATGGCCAATATTGGCTTATTACAGATATATCTATCAGCGTAAATGACAAGAAATTGCAGCACAGAGATACCAAAGATATGTTTGAGATTATTATTTCCAACCATGAAATCTTCTGCTCTTCTGTGGCTCAGGAGGTAGAGCGGGTCGTCCACTCATCGGAAGATCGGCGACCCGCAGATCCCCAAATTGCTCCCGAAGGCTGTGCCATCGGTGTGAGTGAATGTGTGTGTGAACGGGTGAATGTTGGCATGTAGTGTAAAGCACTCTGAGTGGTGGGAAAACTAGACTATATAAATACAACTCCATTTACTATTTACCACAATTCTTAAAGGGGCACTCCACTGATTATACACATGAGGTTCGGTTTACTCATCATGAAGAGTCCTATTAGCCGGTGAAAACTGCTGTATAATTTCTTCTGTGGCTCTGGAGGGGCGTTGTAAAATCTGAAAAAATAACCCTATTAACAATCCTATTATTTTGGTTGGTATTTCTCTAGCTTCATCATCTGGTCAAAATTTTAAATTGTCCAATATTTGGTTTATGGCCTAATAACCACAAAAGTAATGACATTCCCGTCAGCCCCAGCTCTATTTTGTGGTCAGTGCTTTTTTGCACCTGTGAGCAGCTCCTCCATTTCCCCTGAGCATTGAATTGCAGGACAATAGACATTTTTCACAGCAGACATTTTGGCATTTCATGGCAGGAAAAGCAGCAGGTGTGACTGATCAAATTAAAAACGTCTGCATTCCATTTAGATGAGCCGTTTTCAGGGTCCTGGTACTGTGCATGCTGGCTCACCGGGACACTTGTTGGAACTGAGCCATTGTGTTGATGACATTAGTTTCATCTGTGCTTTTCCTGCCATGGTGAGCCAAATGATCCTTTCAAAGGGGGTCTTGTTTACCGTGTTCACGAGAAGAGTCCATGTGGTATTCACAACCTCGAAAGTGGAAAGTTTCTGAAAGCTTAGAGTTCACGAGTTGTGACGTGTTTGTTGACGTCAGAAATGGCGGCGGCCATGGAAGTTCATTTTTCGGTGCGTAGTAAGTGAATATATTGTAATTTTAGTCGTATATTGTTTTTCTTCGTAATTTTATAATATGTCTGAGGAAAATGTTTATTTTGCCAACGGCCTCATCTTTGTCCTCTGTCATTATGCCTTTGTATTTCCTGCATTATGTTACCCGCTTGTTGCATTATTAGCCTCTGTGGCATCTAGACGCCGACAGTAATATTGATATTGCCGTTGCTTAGCAGCGGTGTTCTCACAACTTAACCACTTGAACCTCAAGCATATTGTGTACACGACTTCCCATGTTGTAAACACAAGCTCACAAGTTTCATTTGAAGGCACCAAAAATGTCTGGAAAAAGGTCAGCAGAGTACAAAGTAATTGTGACTTTTTTGAGTTATTTTTTCCCCCCAGTGTGAGCACACTACACAAACCTGCTTAGAAACAGTACGCAGTATGGATCTGGGCCGATCAGAACAACTTCCGATACAACTTGCTGATTGTTCCTTGAAGTACACTTTATTTTCAGTATGAGACAACAACAACAAATGAACATGCAAGTCTCCCTATCTCTACATCATCTTATACAAATAATGATTCTTTAGTTACAAAATATATAAATATTTAAGACCATATGTACAGAACATTTACATTACTACATCCATTACTTTATTAAGTTTATTACTATATATACATTTAACAGGTATCATTCTTTAATATTCTCATAATTATTGTTTGCATTGTTATTATTATTGTTAGCATTATTATTATTATTATTATTATTATTATTATTATAATTATTATTATTATTATTATAATTCTTAATCATCTAAGGGTAACTCTCAAAAAACAAAGCATGTTGCAGAAGAGAAAACGGGACCATACCTGACGTTACTGTGCCTGAATGGTCAAGGAGCAGAGGCTGTCCTTGGTAAAGCATGGAGAGCTGGCTATGTAGAGCACAAAGTTCAACAGACTATTTGTACAAGGTGATAACAGGGCTAGCGAGCCAACACTATATTCCAGCAGCATTTGGATTCCACTGAGGTAAACAATGACATAGCTTGGAATCTAGCACGTAACTTTCACTATCCCAACACAATTTCTGGTTTGTCCACATAGAATAAGTTTTACGGTCCAGGGGCTTGGATCGCTGAGCGGCGACACGAAGAGTCAGATCGCTGCAGATATACTTCCCTTTTTCAAACTGTAAAGGAATTGTTCTGTCTCTCTGTAACATGGATTCACGCACAGACACACACACGCACATACATCGCGTTATTTACCTCGACCGCGGTATATTTAGTAGTCAAATTCGTCAGTGCTCCCTGGTACCATCAGAGGAGTCGATCTCCATCATTGTAAACATTTCTGTTGTGTAAGCCAGCTGAGCTTCCTCTTATGATTAGATCACTCTGTGTAGGTGTACACAAACACTACCCGGTGTAGTTGTGTAAGCTCACAAGCACAAAAAATAGGCCTTTTTCTCTCTTCAACCCCAACACACACACACACACACACACACACACACTATTAACGCTCGCTGTCAACTATCTCACTCTCACCTTCCCACTCCCTCTGTTCCACCTCTCTGTTACTTTAACCGTATCCTTACCTCTCTCTCTCTCATCTCTTTCACTCTCCTGCGCTTCCCTCACCATCTCTTTGCTCTACATCTAAGAAATTATGCAGTTTTTGCTCTTCCTCCTTTGGCGGGTGTGCAGCTGGCCATGAATCGGTCCGTGCAGAGGTCCGTGATGGGCGGCTATCCCAGAGGGGCTGTAGCGGTGGCGCAGCTCCTCGTTGTTGATGTAGCAAAGCTGCACGGGCCGAGGGATCGGTTCACCCAGGAAATAACCCTCGTCTGCCTCAGACTCGGAGGAAGAGGAGCAGCTGGAGCACCAGGGGTCGGCGCCCTCCGTGTAGCCGTCGCCCCAGCATGGCCCGCCCAGCCCCACAGGTTGCCAGCCAGCGTTCTGCAGGGTGAGATCAGAGGTGGTGCGGGGGCAGGGCCGTTGGGGCTGCTGTCTGTACCCACCTGGCTCCAGACCAAACAGCTCCCGGGCAGCATTACCAGCGGGGAAGCGGTCGTAATCCTCCTGGACGCGACGGTAGGGCAGCTCTACCATCTGAGCAGGCCGGTCTGCCACCAGGTGCAGGGCATTGTCAGAGCGGGAGCGGCGAGAGCGTTTGTGGTGGCGGCCACTGCGGTGCTGCCCGTTACCGTGGGTTCCACGGTGGTGTTTGCGGCGTCTTGGTTGTGGCTGCTGTTGCTGCGACACGGATTCCTGCGCGTTGATGCGTCGGCGGGGCATTCTGTCACTCATGGGAGCCATCCGCAGGTTTCCGCTACTGCCCATCACCCCGACACGACCTTTGCCGTCGAAGCCCAGTGGCTGCGGGCCATCCCAGTACTGCAGCGGGTAGCCGACCCTCAGTGGAGCGTACATGTTGTTGTTGTTGTTGTAGGGGCGAGAGGAGGACAGCGACTCTGTGCTGTGGAACTGGACGGAGGAGCTGAGGGTGCCCATGTTGCTCTTTTCAGACACATTCACACCCGAGTCTTTACTCAGGTCGGGCATGGAGAACCTGGACAAATGCTCCTGACGCTTACTGACCCCGTCCAGAGAGTGACCTCCTGAAACCAAAAATCACATGTCACATTTTCATATAATTTGGCATTATATCTTATTGTTCCGTACTGTATCATTTACATCATTGTACCTGTAGCATTGGACATTGTGAGGGAGTCTACAGATCCACGAGGAGTCTGTTCTAGAGGAGTGAGGGGCTCGTTGAAGCTCATGGCATTGATGGGGTTCCTCCTGGTCAGCGGGGGTCTGCCATCCCTCTGGAACCCGTGCAGGCTGATGCTCCTCTTGTCAGAGAAGCCCTGGCTCTGGCTCGACATCTCATTGAAGCTCATCTGGGTGCGCAGCTTGTTGGGCCTGAACTCATCCTGGCTGTGGTGGGTCCAATTTTCATTGAAGGAGTGGCCCCTCAGAGCAGCCATAGGGGTCCTCTTGGCGTTGCCTTGTTCCTTCCCCCAGGAGTCGGGCCTCTTCCCGGAGTTGGAAGCAGTCTGAGCTGGAGGATGAGCGTTTGCGTTGGGATTGTAGCCCTGCCTGGGGTTACACTGAGCCAGCAGATGTATAGGTGCTGGCGTGGGGGAGGGGTCCCGTTGGGGGCCTTCATAGGCAGCAGGGACGTAGGGTTCATCCCGGCTCATCCACACCTGGTTAAGGCTCGGGGCACGACTTGGAGTGCGACTGGGCGTGCGGTTTGGTGTCCTGCTCGGGGTCTGGCTAGATGAGAGGCTTAAGCGGTCCATCTGAACAGAGAGGGGATCGATTTCAGCAGACAGACGCTCTGGCATGGGTGGAGGAGCTGGCTGGCGAACCTCGGCACTCCGCCGCTCCTGCTCGGCATTCCTGCGTTCCTTTTTGCCAATCTTGGTGCTGTGGCGGGATTCACGGGAACGGGCGCTTTGGAAGGCCGAGTCTGAGGAGTCAGACTCATCTGGGTCCTGATTGGTTAAAATAAAAGAGATTAGTACAATAATAAGAAGATCATATGTAAAATACAGTTTAATATATGTATGAATGACGTCTTTTTTTGGTTACCAACCTGTCCAGCGCTACAGGACCGTGAGCAGAATATCTGTCCCTGCTTTGGCAGGAATGGGCGGCCCAGCAGAGAGCGCTTGCAACGGGCACAGCAGAAACACTCCTCGGTTGCGTGCCAGTGCTGCCCATCGTACGTCATCTGGCCTTGGTCAATGCCTTTGGTTAAATGAGGAAAATAAACATTATTTTACAGCATAACATACCAGAAGCAAGTTTCTCAGTAAATACACAAGCGGTCTAGCGTTAACTGCTTAAAAATGGTAATGTGATGTTGTTCTACAAAGTCAGTGCAGCTAATGAACACAGCCCACAGTCTGATTTTAGCCATTAGCCAGTAGGTTAAGCTCATTTTTGTCAGATATGCCACTTAGTGCTGAAACAGAGTAAAAAAAAGGAACACATTTGTGGATCTTCTGTGCCCATACATGATCGCTCGATTTGTAAGAATAGCGCGAATACATTTCACCAGCCGTGCTCCCCAGCTAGGGGAAGTAATCATCTTTCACAGCTCCCATCTGGATACAACATGGGAGCATCCTCTGAAACACACTTTCACTGTTACTGGAGCTTGGGATGATAATAACCATCCACATCTCACTGCACTGACTCCGCCTCTCCACAGCTGTGGCTCACAGAGCTGATAACACCCACGCTTACAATAAATGCCTGTTAGAGGTTTTCTATGAAAAACATGTCCATGTGTTTTGTTAACAGTTAATGTATTTCAGAGGATTTAAAGCAGCATTACAACACGTGCTTTACCTATGTGTTCTCCACATGCGTCACAGTACTCTGCATAAAGAGACTCGAAGCAGTTGCAGCAGTGTGGCCGTCCGTCCTTCATGATGTAGCGCTGGCCGCCGAGAGTGGTCTCACACTCGTAGCAGCAGAAGTGCTTCATGTGCCAGTGCCTGCCCTCTGCCTCGGTGCATTCATCAGCAAAGATTATCTGCACGATAAAGACATTACATTCATTAGCGAGGATATTCTACTCCGAGATTTAATGAAGATTTTAAACTAGTTTTACACCCATTTCAAAAATGAATTTTAATGCTGCTGAAGAAGCAACATAATCTTGGTTGGTGATGATGTTTGGGGTACCTCAGGGCTCCATCCATGGCTCATTATTGTTTTCATAATATTTTTATGTTACCCCTGTTACAGAAAAGTGTCTCTCAACCTTTTTGCCCTATGACCCCCTGCAACTCCTGGTCGCAATTCCACCAAATTATTTTCCCCTCTCAGATTGTTTTATTTCGGCCTTTTCTCATTCCCAGGGTGTCAAATACCGATGCTCAGTCACGGCCATCGGCGTTCGGTACCGCCACACAAGGCACCCCTTAGCGTCGGTATGAAACACACCAGGCGACGTTCCATGTAAACCCATCCGCGGCAACAGTAGTGGATGGGTCCAACAAACACAAGGCTTTTATCCAGGAGACCGCCGTTTGTGTCCCGTGCTTCACGTTACAATCAGCTGTTCGTTCGTGTCCCGTGTTCACAACGTTCAGTGTCATTTTCACTGTACAAATGTAGTAGTTTTAAGCCAAACCATGTAGTTCTTTCCTAAATCTAACTATAAAGTAACGCTCATCAGATGCTAAGGGGCGGTATGTGACGATTTAGGACGAGAACTGGTTGTTTATTTGGATAGAGATTAGAGAAAAAACTGAAAAAATATCTATTATTTTGTGGGGCAGGACAGTTTTTTGCTTCTTTCTTATCCTGTTAATCGCCTCAAGACCCCTCGGATTCATTTTGTGACTTGTCACTGATGATCTAGACATCACTCCTAAATGTCTTTTATGACATTCAAACTGGATCAAATTTCAAATAAATCCCAAATTCTTGTTAAAAAATACTTCTCACTATCCTCCAGTATCACCAGCTGGCTTGAATCTCGGTGTCATATTAGATAAACATGTGATCTCAGTCCGTCAGAACTATTTATGAGTGAAGGAAAATCAAATAATGTATATCAACTAAAAATGGACACCTGGACTACTGCACGCCATACTTTCAGTAAACAAACCGTAGCAGGCTTTAATTAGTGCAGCGCACTGTGGCCAGAGTTATTATTATTATTATTATTATTATTATTATCTCAGGCCAGCTTGCCGCACATTACGGTTAGAAAACAAGCAGACTCTCTGAGACATGGCAAGAATACTGAGACATCTTCTCTCTCCAGACCAGTTTTAATCACATCCAAGTCTCTGAGCTATGAACCATTCAGCCATTTCCAACCCTGAAGGGCTCCGGGCCCAGACAGGCGCACCTCATCACAGGCACAGCAGCGGGGCTTCAGCCTCTCGGCATGGTGCCGGCCACACAGGATCTTGCCATCCTGGTAGAAGTAGATGAGATCCACCAACAGCTCCTCACACATGCTGCAGACGAAGCAGTGAGTGTGCCAGCATTTCCCATGACCCGCCCTCGCCGCAAAAACCACCATGTCCCCTCCGTTTATTTGACCACCACACTAGAGGAGAGGAAAAAGGGGAGAGGAGAGGGAAAGGAAGGAGAGGAAATTAGATGAGCGGAAAAGAGAGGAAAGGAAAGAAAGAGAGGGAGGAAGAAAGGAGATGAGATGAGAAGAAACAATAGGAAAGGAAAGGAAAGTTTACAGATGTGTGGAAAGGTAAAGAAAGGAAAGGGAAGTAGATGAGAGAAGATGAGAGGGAAGGACAGGAGATTAGATGAGAGGAAAGAAAAGGAAAGGAAAGAGAGAGAGGGAGGAAGAAAGGAGATAGGAGATGAGATGAGATGAGAGGAAAGGAAAGGAAAGGAAAGTAGAGATGGGAAAGGGAAGGAGAGAAGAGAAGACAAGAGGTAAGGAAAGAAAATTAGATGAGAGGAAAAGAGAGGAAAGAAAATGAAAGGTAGGAAAGAGAGAGGGAGGAAGAGAGGTGAGAAAAGAAAAGGAAAGGGGATGAGATGAGAGAAAACAATGGGAAAGGAAAGGAAAGGAGAGAGGAGAGGTAAAGAAAGAAAAAGGATAAAGTGGGGGCAGGAGAAGAGGCAGTGGAAAGGTTGAATACAAACTGTAATATGTGGAGAGGGAGGGTGAGAAGATGGTACATCAAAACCGAGAGTATAATTTGAAAAATTGGCTGAATTATACTGATTGACTAGAAAATGCAATTTCTCAAGACAGAAGGAGTCCTTAAAAGTTGTTGTGTTGTGGTAATGGAGAACAAAAGGGCAAAAGGAAGGACGGCTAGTTGTTGACTTTACCTTGTCACAGATGGCGCCGTTGATGGTGAGGGGGAAAGGACGGATGTTGCCTCTGCCCAGGTTGTCCTTCTTCCGTTGGTTGCTGAAGAGCTTCAGCTCTCGTTTCTCCTCCTCATCCAACCCGCTACAATAACGCACCTGAACAACACGGTTCATCATCATCATCAGGCATCATCATAAAAACTACAATGCTTCTAGAGGTCTTAATAAAGATGAACATGTAAAAATGTGTTACCTCATTGTCATGTGGTGGCAACTGGTGAAGCAGTTGTTTGATGCGAAATTTCTCTCCAGGGCTGTTTATATAAGGGACCTTCTCCTCTGGTAAGGAGTTATAATACTGATGCACCTGAAACAAACAACATCAAACATGGGGATATTCAAATATTAAACCTGCATTCACTGACCACGAACAAGCTGTAAAGAAAACACTCACATATTATCAACTAATAAAGTTGATATGAACTTGTTTGCAACATTAGCATTCGTTTCAAGTTGTGTTTCTGGCCACTTTTAGCTGCTTTTGGTCTCCACAAATCCTGAGGTAAATATCTCTCTCTTTAGCTGCTGACTATAGTTGCTAAGTTTGTCTGTCTGCCGTTTGGTGCTGAGCACATAGTGTACAGAGGGTGTATTAAAGCCTTTTTACTGAAAACAGCTGATAAAAGCAGTAAGAGTGAACCAAAACAGTTCATCTGTGGCTGGAAAATCAAAACAATGAGCTGAAAGATACTCACAAAGACACCTTTTACATACAAGTAGTCATGCGATCCATTATTAAATACGGCTGTCAATTGATTAAAATGTTTAATCGCAACGAATTCCATGATTGTCCATAGTTAATCGCGATGAATTACAAATGAATCACTCATTTTTTATCTGTTCAAAATTAACCTTAAAGGGAGATTTGTTGTTGTGAGTGGGCAAATATGCTGCTTTATGCAAATGTATGTTTATATTTATTATTGGAAATCATTTAACAACACAAAACAATGACAGATATTGTCCAGAAACCCTCACAGGTACTGCATTTAGCATAAGAAATATGCTGTAGAAAAGTGTGCTGACTTGACTATGACTTGCCCAAAACTGCATGTGATTATCATAAAGTGGGCATGTCTGTAAAGGGGAGACTCGTGGGTACCCATAGAACCCATTTTCATTCACATATCTTGAGGTCAAATGGCCATGCCAGTTTTATATTGCCAAAATTTAGTGTAAGTTTGGAGCGTTATTTAGCCTCCTTCGCGACAAGCTAGTATGACATGGTTGGTACCAATGGATTCCTTAGGTTTTCTAGTTTCATTCGATACCAGTATCTTCACTACCGCCACTTTACGTATGATGTAGAGCTGACTCACACCGTGGTAACTGAGTCATGTGTCCATTATGCTGAGTTAAAGAGGACATATCATGCTCATTTCCAGGTTCATTCTATTTTGGGTTTCAACTAGAACATGTTTAAATGCTTTAGTATTCAAGAACACGTTATTATTCTCATACGGTCTGAATGAATATACCTGTATTCACCCTCTGTCTGAAACGCTCCATTTTAGTGCCTGTTTCTTTAAGGTCCCCTCTCGAAAAAGCCTTGGCATGTTGAATCACATATGGCAACTCACAATAAACTGACTAGGTTGTCTTATTTCACAGTTTGTGGGTTGGTAGACACTCCAGATACCCAAATGTATGTGCAGAAGCACTGAAACAGTGCGTTTTTTAGTTTACATAATCATTTTACATACATTATTTCATTAATTCGTGGTGACGAACCCACCTAAATGAATCTGAAATTACTTTCAGATGAATTCATCATGGTTTTCATGCCAATAGGATTTGTTTTTGCTTTGCCCTCCATCAACGCTGCCCTTGTAAATTAGTGTCTGGGATTGAAAGTGTGGCACAATGAGCTCCGTGCTGATGCTGCTGCAGACACAACCTTGACCAGCATGAGGTAAATTTTCCTACAGCTAATATTCGCATTGCTTAAAGGAACTCTCCATGCTGCTACTGCAATTAGAATTCACGATGCAGTAGGACGTGGTGGCCGCGGCCTGAACCTCCTTTTGTGTTTGCATGTTAGCGGGTGAAATAGAGAAAACCTTGATTGGTGTTTGAGAAGTAAACACTCAAAGAAAGCAAAGCAATCTTGTCACTTGTCTCTGATTTTCAGCAAAACAGCCTTTGACACAAAGTGCTCTGGTGTTCAGTGCAGTGTAAGGATCTATTTTGCTGAGGTTGTTGTGATCCAATTTACATAATCAGTGGAGTGGAGAGCGGGAGGGAAAGGAAGTGCGTCTCTGAGTGCTGCCCCTCACATACTGTATAACCCAACCACTTGTTTGATTCTACGCTGTGGAAGGCGACTCCGAGCCTTATGCCAAGCGAGGAGAGCTTAGAACGAAAGGAAACAGGTACACTTTAAAGGACAAGTACAAGTATATCACTGAGTATTCACTCTCATACTGCATTGTGTCGTTCTTGTCTATCAGGCTGCAAAAACACGTTCAACTTTCCTTAATATTTTCTGTGTTTTGAGCTCAAACTATGGGAAACTTGTGCAGGGCTGCAACCAGGGTCTGGCAGGTCACTGAACATTTCTATACTGACCATTCACATCTTTTGTACCATTTCTGAAATCTATTTACAACACTTTAGAACTGTAAACACTGAGGCAGTAGTACCAGACAGTAAAATATGGAATAAACCATGTAATCTGAATGCCTGACTATTTTTAATTTAGGAATTGCTTTTTGAAAATATTTCTTAATATAAAGAAATCTGACATGGTGGCAGGTGACCTGATATTTGTACCTACCTCAGCCAACATTTACCCTGTATTTGGCAGGTGGCAGGTCCTAATTTCATTCCCTGGCAACTAATTATTTTCATTATCGATTAATCAATTAATTGCCTTTGGTCTGGTAAAAAATGCCAATCACAATTTCCCAGAGCCCAAGGTGACATCTTCATATTGCTTATTAATTTGTCCAATTTACTGTCCAAAATCCAAAAGTATTTAATTTTATATAGAAGACTAAGTAAACCAGCAAGTATTCATATTTGAGAAACTGGAACAAACACATTTCTGCAATTTTATTCTTAAAAAATGACTTAACAATTAATCGATTATCAAAATTGTTGCCGCTTAATTTAATGTTGATCGACTAATCGATTAATTGACTTAAAGTTTCAGCTTTGTTTCAAATTATGGGAAGCTCTTTCTCACCAAATCCTGTATCCTCATGCTCTTAATAACTTTAAGAGACAGTTTTTGAAGAGGGGAAATATGATATAAATAATATAAAGTATTATTCAGTAGGGCTGTCAAAGTTAAAGCGAAATGCGTTAATGCAAATTTGTTTTAACGCCACTAATTTCTTTAATGGATTAATGCAATCGATCTTTCTGAGGTTGTACTGGGCTCAGTTTTAAAGCTATAGAGATGATACTGGCATCACATGAAACTAGGAAACCTAAGGAATCCATTGGCACCAACCATACGCAAAATAACGCGCCTAAATTGCACAAAATTTTGGCAACGAAAAACTGGCATGTCCATTTTCAAAGGTGTGAAAATGGGTTCTATGGGTACCCACAGGTCTCCCCTTTACAGACATGCCCACTTTATGATAATCACATGCGGTTTTGGGAAAGTCATAGTCAAGTCAGCACACTGACACACTGACAGCTGTTGTTGCCTGTTTGAGTATATTTTTATGCTAAATGCAGTACCTTTGAGGGTCTCTGGACAATATTTGTCATTGTTATGTGTTGTTAATTGATTTCCAATAATAAATATATACATACATTTGCATAAAGCGAGCATATTTGCCCACTCCCATGTTGATAAGTATTAAATACTTGACAAATCTCCCATTAAGGTACATTTTGAACAGATAAAAAAAAGTCTGATTAATTTAAGATTAATTGTGATTAATCATGGACAATCATGCAATTAATCGCGATTAAATATTTTAATCGATTGGCAGCCCTATTATTTAAATACTATTTCACTAATACAGTTAATATCTGTTGAAAAGTGGGTCAGAGATTCAGCCAGGCACAGTCACAAATAAACCTCATTGTCACAGAAAATGTTGAGTTGTGACAGCTCGATGAACTGTACTGTGTGAAATAATGATTTCCTTTTAAAATGCGAGTCACATTAATGCCATTGTGCGGAGAGAAACCTGAAGTGACAGGGCTTAAAAATCATTACATGCAAGTGCATTATAAAAGCAACAGGCAGCTACAATTGCCTGCACCCCCTGTTGGATGAGAGAGAAAGCAACCTCTTTTAGCATCCTGTCAAGATGGCTGACTGGAGAAAATGACTGTTATCAGCCCAGCCTGTCATCTGTTAAGAGAGCCCTAGGAGTCTGCCCTTACTAAATAAAGACACAAGTGTTTATACCCAATATAGCCGGACAGAGCTGTGTTTATCTGGTGTCACAACTGATGAAAACAACGGACAAAAAGAAAAATGATGAGGAAATATCTTCACCTGCATGTGCACAATTGATTACATTAGCTTAGTCATGCATGCAATTAAAAGGCATTTAAACTGCAAATGAGTCCAGGCAGGGAATTGTGAAACCTGGATGCATAAACACATTGCCACACATTTCCAATTAGATTAATTCAAACATTCAATGACTGAAATTACTTCCATTCCTCTGGGTTTAAACTTGCAAGGATACACTACAATACAGAACAAATCGAGGCTTAGCGTACCAAATTCATTAAATGGAAAAATAATGGTGTGTAAACAGTTTCTAAGTGACACGTTTCTCTCCTATTTTTAGAGAAATGTTATAATCACCTACTTGATGGTGATTGGGGAAATTGCTTGTTGCTTTATGTGAAATGGGACTCCACATAACCCTAAACGTTTGAACATATGAAGGGTTGATTAATGCATAATTGTATAGTTTGATAACAGAGTGATTGAGACAATTCATCTGTTCTTCAAACGATGCAATCAGCTAATCAGTCTGTGGTTCGGTCCGTTATGATTGTCATTCTGTCTGACTGTGAACTTGGTTCCTACACGGTGACAACTTTAACACTGACAGCTGAAAAATGTCCCTGCAGTTATTCTTCCATGAAATGCCTGACAGCCAAGTCTCAGTGATTTGTATGTCACCCCCGCTGCCCTTCCCTTCAACTCAAATAGACTAAAACACCATGAAGGAGATTTAAAAACAACAATAATGATACATTGTCTTGTTTTCAGATCAGTGAATTTTCCATCTCAGGATTATTAGGAAAATGCCACAGATACTTTATCATCCAAATAATTAAATTCTTCTGACCGATTCGGCTCAATTTGATACGGTCTGGCTGTGCCGGACATAAATAATTATTGGCTAATGGAGCATTAGGAGTGGCGGGGAAAGGGGTGTCTAGTCTACTGTGTGAGTCGAATATCTGTGACTTGAAAGGGAAGATTGTGGAGCTTGTGTACCTGCTCAGGACTGAGGCCAGGGGGAACCCAGGCGTACTCCTCCAGGGCACATCCAGAGTCATCATCAGAGGTGGAGTTCCTCTGGAAGTCGTACATCAGCTTGGTGATGGTCTTTTCCATCTCCAGAGACATGGCTGTCACAACATGCTCCTCTGCACAGACCGCTTCAGTGGACACAGGTATTCCTGCTGAGGAAACAGATAAGAGAGTGAGAAAGGACGATTCAACTAAAAAAGGAGAGCAGAGTGAGCAAAGAGAGAGAACAATGGGAGGTAGTAAAGTCTTAGTACACTTCTTATTATTAGTAGCTTTATGCGGAACTGGCAGATTTAGATCCACCAGTGGTAAACATCAGGTGCACCAGGGCTAGAAAAAAAATGAATGTTATGAACCATACTTTTTTGTCTGCATATTCACAGGAAAAAAAACCCCTTCAGTGCAGATCTGTAAAATGCATTCAAGGTATATCAGTGTCTACAGTCAAGCAAGCAGCTCTGTGAGGCTGTACTTTAGCATAATGGGGCTTTGAGCTAAATGCTTACATCAGCATGCTAACATGCATCTTAGTTTAACGTGCTAGCATGCTGAGTAGCATTGAACACAAAGTACAGCTGGGGCTGATGGGAGAGTCATTAGTTTTGCATGCATCTGTTCATAAGAAGTATTGGAAAAATTTTAATTTTGGCCTGATAATGGTGGTGGATGAAATGTTAAGGGACCTATTAGGGATCATGAGTCTCTGTACCAGTGGTATACCTCTGGGTCTGAGAAGTGAAGCCAATGCTGTAGTGCCTTAAACTTGCATTCTCTCTAATAGCCAGCAGGGGGCGACTCCTCTGGTTGCAAAAAGAAGTCTGATTGTATAGAAGTCTATGAGAAAAAATGAGCTTACTTCCCTCTTATATCACCAACAAAGGCAGCGAAGAAGAAGAAGACTGCTAGCAAATAAACATTAATGTAAACAATGCAGATTTCAAAATGTAAAAGACAAAACGGTTTTGCAATTTTTTAGGAAGGAAGGAAATGTATTTGACACGTCTGTTATACTCAGTGGTGGAACCTCCGGGTCTGAAAAGGGAAGTCAATGCTGAAGTGCCTTAAACTTGCATTCTCTCTAATAGCCAGCAGGGGGCGACTCCTCTGGTTGCTAAAAGAAGTCTAATTGTACAGAAGTTAATGAGAAAATTACCCGTACTTCTCACTTGATTTATTACCTCAGTTAACATTGTAAACATGAGTTTATGGTCTCAATCGCTAGTTTCAAGTCGTCTTCAATACAGCATGATGTTCATTTAGTAAATTTTGGTCCCATTTAGAGTCAAATAGACCATAAAGCAGAGGATGCTTTAGGGTGTGGCTACGTTGTGATTGCCAGGTCGCTACCACGGCGTTGTCCGGTCTGGGAGTTGTCTTCGTCTTACAACTTTAACCCTTTCACAGTGCGTTTTCAGCTCATGAAAGTTTATTGTAACATTTTGGTTGCCTAAAAATGTCTTATTCAAAGTTCGGTTGTACTCTCCACCCTCTCATGTCACTTTAAGTAGCAAAAAAACAAGATGGCGACGGACAAAATGCTGAACTTGAGGCTTTAAAATGGCAGTCAATAAACCAAAGGGTGATGTCATGGTGACTATGTCCACTTCTTAGATACAGTCTATGGTCTGTACCAAATTTCATGGCAATCTATCCAATAGTTGTCTGGACATTTCTCACAAAACCTGCTGGTGGCGCTAGAGGAAAAGTCAGGAGAAGTCTTTAAGAGTCATCCTCTGGAAACCACGAATATGTGTACAACATTTTATGCTGATCCACTAGGTAAATATTTCACTGGATAAGTAAAAAAAAACGGACTTGCTGGTGGTGCTACAAGACAGGGGATCACTTAAGTTATTGTGATTCATCCTTTTGGAACCATGAATGTTTGTATAAAATTTCATGACAATCCATCCAATAGTAGTAAAGAAATTTCAGTCTGGATCAAAGTGGTGAACTGACTGACAGACCAGCATTGCGATCCCTAGAGTCATGATTAGTGGTCCAGATCTGTGAAATCACAGTACTTTATATTAAAAAAACGATCTATATTAACAATACAGTCCCAAGACATTGTTATCAGATGCCACTGTATTGCTGCTTTACTCGAATTAATAGATAAGAGATCAATTCAATCTTCTCCTCCTTCTTTCTGTCTGCGTGGAGAACAGCTGCACACATTAATGACACATGAATAATTAACAGGAGTAGGTATCGCCTCCACCGCCAAAATATGAAAATGATATTCATCTCGTTTTACAGGCAACTTGAATATCTAGTGAGCCAACAACGAGAGCAAGAATGACTTCTGTTTACATCTCATGGCTTGTTATTTTGAAAGCTGATGATTGGAGAGATATTAGAGTCAATTAGTGTAAAATGGAGGGAAACAAACATGGTGTCTAACAATGTAGGTACCTGATATGAATTTGAAAAATCCATAGTGATTATTGAACTTGTTGAGGTTGCTGTAATACAATCAGAGAGTTATCAATGTGGACATGCCAGCACAGAAAACTGTGACGGATGAGATGTTTGTTTTCTGTGTCTGCAGGTCATGTATCAAGGTCATAGCAGTTACCCAACAAAAACAACTTGATGTTCGGTGAGAAAGTGTGAACAGGCCCAGACACTTCTGATTCAAAATGATTGCACAAGACAGGTCTTTTCGGGCAGCAACACCATTTCCCGCAGATTAGAAATCACAGAAAGAACGGAGCTTAAGCAGTGGCCAAGGAACAGCAGACATTTCCACAGACTGAGCCAGTGAGTCAGCCTCCGTCCAAGCAGAGCTGAGTACTGTTTATCTCTCTAAGATGGGTGCTGCTGATTTCTTTGTGAGGAGAGATCACAGGTATGTAACCTTGAGCCTCTAGCCTGGCCCGAGGCTGTTATTCATTAGTTTAGGAGGCTGAGTGAGAGTGGGCCTGCTGGGAAGCCTGCAGCGCCAGTTAGACATCAGTTCAAACTTGACTTATGACGGCAATATGAAATCAGATCATTTTACTTTCCCTCCACCTGCGTCAAAGGGAAGCTAGCGTTTGTTTTAATTGCATAGCTTTTATGGCGCTAAAATTCACCTTGTTTTTGTTGTCAGAATTAAAGGAATATTCAAATATTTTGGAATGAATGAATAAATTTGAATGAATTTGAATTTTGAATGTTTGACATTTTGGGATTACGCATAGTCGTTTACTTGCAGAGAGCTAGATGAGGAGATTGATACCACTCACGTCTGTACCTTAAATATGAAGTAATCTCCATATATTAAGGATTGGGAAAATGCAGCATTGTATTGCGGTATTTTACGTGACAATATTGTATCGATACACAAATGTCAAGTATTGATCTTTTATTATATAACCTATTAACCTCTTCTATAATCGACCCGCCGGCGGAATCCATGGGTTCTGAGCATACTTGCCAAACCTCCCGATTGACTCACGTTTTTCATTGCCCTCTACCAGTTTCCTCTCAGGGTCACAATTCTCCCGCATTTCTCCCGATTTATGGCAATTTTTCACACCTTTTTTTTTTCTCCCTTTTTGTTATCTTAACCTGTTTATGGCACTGTACAGCATGTAGTAAGCCATAAGCCCTACTGTTTCCACCAGGACAGCAATAGAACTACACCAAATGTCTTTTCCCGGCAGAGGAGAGCTGCTTGCAACAGCAACAAAGAGGGCTGCGCTTGCCGCTCATCACAGCAAAGCCGTCGTGGTGTGGCACAAGCCATTGGAAATAACGTGGTTCTGAGCGCAGCGGACGCGTTGTGTCTGAAAGGACCTTCAGTGAGTGAGAGATGGGGACAGAAATGGAGACTATTAAGAGAAAGAAATACTCAAGCAGGGGCAAAAGATGAATGAATGAATGAAAACTGATGAATATTAGCCTAGTTTATACTAGATTCCTAGTTTATAGAGATTCACACAAGTTCACGCCACAGGGGCGAATTATTCAGTTTTCTTTCCTGAGAATTAAAAGCAAAAATAAAAATAGGCCTATTTACCATAAAAACACACACTACACACTGCAGAAGAGTTAGTTTAGCTCTGAGAATATCTAATGAATGTACTGTGGGCGTTTGTGCAGAAATAACTGCTGCAGCTCCTCCAGACCAACAGAGGTTTCCTGTGTCTTGTGAAGTGACAGGGCTCCGCAGCAAGAAACGTTATCGTCTCCGACCGGGTGCCGGTGTCTCCCTGTTCCCTCCGACCGCGGTCGGGAGGCTGAGGCAGGAAAAGCCAACACTAGGATCAGCAGTGATTCATGAAGAGACCTTCGTCTGGTCAGCTAACATTACTGCTAAGCAGGTGAAATATTGAGTGATATTGTGGTTTTAGCTGACGTGTGTCGCCTCACTGTTTAGAGCGATGCTCGTTCATGTCTATTTAGAGCGAGCACAAGCGCGAGCCCGACGCTGACTTTCGTTGACTTAACGGCTACAGGTGTCGCTGTTAAGAAGCATTTCTGATTCTTACAAACAGTCCCTTTAAATGACATTAGTTATTAAGTTCATTAACATTTACAGTCATAACAGTAGGTTACACTGTTTGTTTTTGCTATTTTACTGTGTACTGTTCCTTTAAGAAGTGCAGCGGTAACAGCCAATCAGAAGCGCTGGAGAGAGAGGAACAATAGAGAGAGTATTAGATTGTGAGGAGAGAAGCAAAATAAGAGCAAAGAAGCACCTTTTTGGAGGATTAAGTGTTCACCTTCTGTCCACCTTAACTGGATTCTGTGTTTTGTTTGAGTTTTGAAGAAGGACTTGGTGAGTTAAAACTTTTTTTCTGTGTCAATTAGGATGCTATTTCCTTGTTTTTCAAGCTGAATTTGCAGCCAAAATCTAAGCTAAGACAGTGTGAATAAGTTTGTATTCCGACATTTACAATATTATGTTCCTGCAATATGTCCTTTCATAGCAGCTATTTTGACATTTCATTGCAGGGTAAACACAGGTGTAATTAATACCATTAATGATGGCCCCATTCCATTTAGGTGGGTTTGGGCCATATTGTGCATGCTGGCCGAATATATATAGCATATACACCATGCTATATGAGCATATTTTAACATAACATTGCTTTCTTCCCAACTTGTTCGAAACGGTTGAATAATGTTAAATTGGTTAGCATGTTTGGTTCAGTAGTTGCTAAAGTTGACGTGTTTGCTAGTTTGTTTTGCCTGAAAATGTGATTTAACTTTTACTAGGAGCAATGGTTTCAAATGTGTGTTGGGCATTGTTGCGAGAGAATTGGATAACAATGAATGGGAGCCAGGGCAGGAAGTTCCCCGGCGGCCATGGCCGTCGTGGCCCCTATGTCTGACCTTGATACCCTTCTGAAAATCGTATGTCCTGCAGCCACAGTTGTGTTGATGCCCCGCCCACACTGCCCCAGCTGATTTCACCTCTGCCTCTTTCCCGTCTATGCAGTTTTTAGACACCATTGTCTTTTGTTGAGATTCTGAATTCTTATTGGACGACATCAAGTGAAACGCTCGGCACATAACCAGCGGTGGGTTTGATTTCAGGCCTTGTGTGAACATCTGTAAAACCAGGCTATTTATGACGATAGTGAAGCTGATCATGGCCAATCTAGACAATGCTTGTGAATCCACCAGATGCACTGCAGCGTGTTTCCGTAGTGTCTCTCTGTTCTGCTCTACTAAAGCTATGTTCACACTACGAGCGACAAAAGCAACAAAACGGCCAAGCGTGGCCAGCTACCTTGTCGCAGAGTCACAGCTGACGTGTTGCTCAAGCGGTTGTTGATGTAATTGTGTCGTTAAATAGCACTGTGAATCGGCTAATGGCATTTTTTTAGACAGAAGTGGGTGAAACAAAAATATATGATGGGTTGACGCTTCACGTGTCATTGGAGCGCTGAAAAAAAAGTGGAGACCAGCTCAACTGTATTTGTAGCGCATCACGCCCCTCACGCAGCAACAAGTGTCAGGCGTAAGTTTGTAGCTTCATATCACCGGCTTCTATTGAAAATGGCTTGTAGCCTGTAGCCGTGTCGCTCGTAGTGTGAACACAGCTTAAAACTACGTGCCTCGTCTATTGTGTCTCCTTTGCTAGTTGAGGGGCTGCACCCAAAACCGTCTCCTTCTTCTTCAACCCCCCTCTGTAGTCTTATCAAGAAGGAGAATAAATGTGAGTGTTCTCTTCCTGCTAACAGGCACTGTATGTGAAACACATACGAAATAATTGTGTGGATGATTGTATTTTTAAAAACTAAAACAGACCCACAAATCTTTGATCCATGTCGTTCATAACTGGACATTTAACGGTATTAACTTTGTCTGTAGGCTTCAGCACAATAAAGTAGGAAATAACAACAATAAACAACAAACAAATATTCGTTCTTTTTTATTTATTTATTTCCCTGATAGTTATATATTACGTATTAAAAATAAAATCATCCTTAATTAATTATTTCCGTGTACTTAAAATCATTGTTTTAATTGATGGCTTGCTGCTCTGGCATGTGGTCTTGCCCCTAATATGATTAAATTCCAGGTCTGATGGGAGTCCAAATGTATGCGTCAAACACCGGCTAAATACTGGCTAATGGTACTTTTATATTTTGCTTGCATTGTCAAAGTAAAATGGACCATGACATGGCATGAAATGTTTGACTTTTGTGGCGGTAGCTCACAGTGGGTGTGATTAGCCTTGTTAAAGACTCCACTTAATTATATTACTTGTAGAGGGGCTGAAGTATGGTGTGATAACCTGGAAAGAGTTGGCAGTAGCAATCCTGGCAAACTCGACTCTAACTTTGAATCATACATTCAGGTATGTATAGTTCAATCTCGATTTTTTCAGTACGCAAAATTGTACGCTACTATTTGTGTAATTGGTGTTCAGGGCAGGCAGCAATGGGTTATATAATTCATAACAAAAAAGGGGATTCATAAGTGTATGGTGCAATCCCTGTCTGTCATACCAGCTAGATCATCACTGAAAATGTCCTGGAAAAGTCTTGGAATATGATCTCTAGATGGTCTCAGTCGCTAGTTTCAAGTCTTCTTAAATACAGCATGCTTTTCATTTAGTAAATTATGGTCCCATTTAGAGTCAAATAGACCATAAAGCAGGGTATGCTTTAGGGCGTGGCTACCTTGTGAAAGATAGGTTGCTACCACAGTGTTGTACGGTCTGGGAGTTGTCCGTGTTTTCGTCTTACAACTATAACTCTTTCACAGTGTGTTTTCAGTTCATGAAAGTTAATTATAACATTTCTTTAGTCACTTAAAAATGTCTTATTCAGTATTCGGTTGTAAAAATGAAGATGGCGATGGCCCAAACGGCAGTCCACAAACCAATGGTTGACGTCACGGTGACTACATCCAATTCATATATACAGTCCACGGGAGGGAACACAACGAGCCTTCATCAAAAAGAGGGAAAATATGACTTCCAGCAGAACCCAAAATTGCCTTTTTTACATGTTGTATCTTGTATGCTAAAATGCAAGCCCCAATTACACAAATATCCACTGGGTTTTGTTCAGATATGGGAGAGTGTGCAAAGCTGGCAAGTTCACCATGACATGACTTTCAAGAAGCTGCTTATATTCACTGGCACAGCTGTTGTTCAGTAATCTGTATTGGCAAACTGCTCGTTAAGCAACGTGTCTTGTTTTCTATGTTTACTTAAATACACAAGATACAATGTGTGTGTATAGGACAGCTCTGGAGGGCTGGATGTGTTGTTTCCCTCCTGCTTCCAGTGTTTGTGCTAAGCTAGGCTAAACATGTCACAAAGCTGTTTCTGACCACAGAGGTGAAGAAAGAGATTATGGGAAATACACCATAATGTCAGAATATTGCTTTGAATAAATCAAGTTTGCCTAATGAAGGTCTGTGATCAAAATGTTTTTGATATGCTTCTTTCATGGCAGAAAAACCACAAGTGTAACGGAGTTACAATAGTTTAATAGTAGTAGTAGTAGTAATAGTTATAATAGTTTAAAAATGACGTGTGATGTTATATGGAGTAGATTAGAGAATCTACAAATTAAAGAATTATAGAATAAAGTGGCCAATTGGTGGATGTGTTCAAATAGGCTTACCTACTGTGTCTCTATTAGTACAACCATTGTGAAGAAATTCATTTTGCACACGTATTGTTAAATGGAGGGAATGACAGCGTCACTGTGTGCACCAGTGGTTCGATTAATGGTCCCTTCACACCCAATTTATTAAGATGTACTCTAAGTCTCTACTGTGCATAGTTAAACAAAGACACAGCTTTAGTGTCACACTGTTTCAATGTAATGAGTCGACTTTACACCCTAACTTTTGACTGAATGCACATTCAGCTGGTACAGAAGGCCGCTGATGAGTGTGTGACTTTTTGACGTAATACACACTCGCCAGGCCGACTGGTTAGTCATAACACACTCCTCTGTTCTTCCCCCAGCAACACAAGGAGAGAGGAGAGACAAGTTGTGAACTTCTGTTTCCTGGAGGAGGCATACTTTTGGGTAATTCATGCTTCAGAAGAAAGAAGTGGTAACATATTTGGGGAGAAAAGACATATTTCAGTGTTCTCTATATTGTATCGTTCTATTTTTTGTAATGTCTTTGCTTTCCTAGAAGTGAACCCTTGCTCATGGCAGCCACATTAACATGATTTAGTAAATACACAGCTTAACAAAGCTGTACTCTGACGAATGATTGTTGATTTGGCTTTTATATTAGTTCATTATTGTAAATTATGTAGGACTATCAGTTTTTTTTTCATAATAATCTTTAATGTGAACATAGACTGTATCTAAGCAGTGGACGTAGTCACTGTGACATGAGAGGGTGGAGCTAAGTACAACCGAATGCTGAATGAGACATTTTTAGGCGACCAAAAATGTTATAATTAACTTTCATGAACTGAAAACACACTGTGAAAGGGTTAAAGTTGTAAGACGAAAACACGGACAACGCCATGTTAGCGACCTGTCAATCACAAGGTAGTCACGCCCTAAAGCATACCCTTCTTTATGGTTTATTTGACTCTAAATGGGACCATAATTTACTAAATGAACATCATGCTGTAACAAAGAAGACTTGAAACTAGCGATTGAGACCATAAACTCATGTTTACAATGTTTACTGAGGAAATAAATCAAGTGAGAAGTAGGATAATTTTCTCATAGACCTCTATACAATCAGACTTCTTTTTGCAACCAGAGGAGTCGCCCCCTGCTGGCTATTAGAAAGAATGCAAGTTTAAGGCAGTCCTGCATTGGCTTCACTCAGACCCGGGGGTTGCCCACTGAATGTAAACAATTTAGGAGTTTATTTCCAAAGAACATTGTGCTCCGTTGATGTTATTCCTTCAGTGTTTAAATGGTTTTTAAATTATCTTATCAATAGAGAAAACAGGAGAAGGACTGGAGACAGTACTTTAAATACCATTGTTAAGTTATTTCTTTTAATTCCTTCAATTAAATGTGTTTCTTTGGCAGAATGTGAGTTGTTGAAAAAAGCATTAACGCATTCATTGAAAAGCTCACTAAAGGTGTGTTCAGTGATGGGTTTGGTGAAAGGATCAGGGTCTTGTAATTAACGGTGTGTAAAGGTCTACAGCAGAAATTGGCAATCATGTGCCTTGCGGGACCAAGAGATAGCTCGTTTTCTTTCCGACCGATCAATACAGCTATAGGAGGAACAGATCAGAGGAATCACCTGGAGGAGTGAATGGCCCGAATAAAAAGCTGCAGACTCTCTGCCCTCTGCTGAACATGTACAATCATTACAAACATCTTATAATCCGTCTGGACTTTCCCCCCATTAGTATTACATTTTTGACCTTTAAACCACAATGACATTGGCATCAATGGGTGCCACTTTGTGCCTCAGATGTCACTAAATACCTCAAAATATTTTGACATTTCTCAAAATCGTTTTGTATTTTAAGCGTGTTTTTGTTGCGACGGTAGTGTGAAGAGGAATGATATCCTCTCTGTGTGGTCGTACTGTAGGCACGAATATCAGAATTATTACAGGAAAATAGGAAAACTTGTCATATGGTCTGCCTTCACATTCACACACTGATCTAACAACTTTTAACTGTAGATTTCAAATAATAATAATTATATAATAATAAGCTTTCATGCTTTATTGTATCAAAGTCGATTTGATGTGGCTTTTTGACACTGATCAATTGAATAAAAGCCTTTAATGTCAAAGTGAGAGCGGCTTTCTCTTTGCCACTCTTGCTTGAAAGTGACTGGTGAAGCACTCGGTTTTGTTGTTGAAAGCACGGAGCCTTTGAAGCTTGCCCTTCAGAGTTGTTGTAGGTCGCTCGGTGGCCTCCCTCACTAGTCTCCTTGTTGCACGGTCACTCAGTTTTCTGAGGAAGGCCTGCTCTAGGCAGATTTACAGCTGTGCCATACTCTTTCCATTTCTTAAAGGTGCTAAACTCGATATTCAGAGCAGTAACATAGTAGCGAACAAGTATTTGCTATGTTAAGATATATAGGAGTAATATCTACCTTGCTTTTCCTCACTTTGTTGATGTCACCGGGCCACTCTGCACCTCTCTCATACGGTGGTTACAGCTGAAATCGCTGTCTAGACCGACAGCATCATCTGAGATGCATCACACCCACCCTCCGGTTCCCCCTAAGTTAAACACTGTTATCTCTGTCAGCACCTTTGCCGTTGTTTATGCTGTTACCGCCATTAGCTATGAGCCGCCGTTTCGCCATCGCCATGTTGAGAGCCGTTGAGAGGCAATAGAAATTATCCCAATCCTGAATTTTACCTTCTAATGATTTTATTGTACTTAAAAAAAGGGTGTTTTGAAATTGTGTTTGTCTTCAGTCATGATACTGACTCACCAAAAGTTCCAGATACTATATATACTGTATATATATATATATATATATATTTACAATCAGTTTAAACACCTTGACTACACACAGTTGATCTCCGTGTAACTAATTATGTGACTTCTAAAACCAATTAACTGCACCAGTGATGATTTAGGTGTGTCCTATTAAAGGGGATGAAATATTTAGTATTTTATGTTTGTAATTAATCTAGATAAATTTGTAGAGATCTGTATTCACTTTGACATTATATGATCTTTGTCTGGTGATCAGTGTTTGAATGTTGTTAAACAATAAAATACGACAACATCGAAAGGATGTGAACCATGGTTGCTGGAATAAGGGGGACTACGAGACTTTTTGTCCCCCCTCTTTCAGGTGTTATGGTAATTAAATGATAGCGTCTAAACCAGGTAAAATGTTGGCGATAATGTCTATATGGCGTCTAACATGTTGGACCTTTATCCAATCACAATCAACCATTGTGTAGCCTAATTCAAATGAAATCAAAGTGTTCTGACATCCAGCCTGCCACAGTCTAGGTAGGCCCGCCACAGTTTCATGATGAACCGCAGATATTTTTCCACTTCTCAACGGGTGGGGTCCGCACAGTCGTCTTGAAAAGGCCCGTGGTGAAGGTGGCTGACAGCTCCAACCGTGAGTTTTACAACACCCCTCGCCCCAGACCTCACCCCTTCCCGGGGTCGTGGAGTACTCGCTGTGCAGTGCACTTTCTCTCCCTGCAGGGAGGGTCGGGACTCCCGGTGTGTCTGCCAAGCGGGGCGGACTGTCCTCAGTGCGTCAGGGGTCTGCGGCGATGTCGGCAACCCACCCAACCTGTCTTGAAACCCCGTCTGATTAAATTGTTTACTAGAGCACAAAGTTGTTACAAGAAATTTAAATTTTATTTTTAAAGTGCACCAGATTGATGAATTTAAGTTTTAAAATGTACAACATTTTCTAGAGGGTCTGAAGTCCACCCACTACAGTCTCTCAAAATCCTGTGGGAAACACTGTGTTACGTCATCCAAAGCTGGATTCACTCCCCACTTCAAAACTCATTCCAACGTCACTGGTGTGAACAATTTATATTGGCGCTGAATTTACAATTAGTCTCCCTTTTTAGAAGGCAGCCTGTTGCTTTCAGAGGTCCTCACTTTTAGGTCAGTCATTAATTTGTGCCTACTCTCAAATAATCACAATCAAGTCATGGGTTTTATTTTAGGAGTATAGATTTTGTTTTTATTATAATTAATTTTATAAAAGTATAGGAATTTTTCAACAGTGATGATTACTATTTTAACCCAGACCACTAGTGTATAGAAGAGAACTGAACCTCAGTGAGGCAGCAGTCAGCCAACTGTAGGCTGGAAAAACGCTGCAAGTTGCCGTGGCAACCGATTGGTGTGCGAAGTCTTGAACAACACCCATTTACAGGCGTCTGAAGAAATGTGTGATTTTATTGATTTGACAATAAAAATACAAGCAAGCAAGAGAGACAGAGACCTGTAATATATTTTTCTTTCGATTCCCGTCTTTGATCATGAATCTTTTAGTGCTCTTTTTTCCTTACACACCAGGGTTATATAATGCATAATGTATTTGCTGTAGGCATATCATGCTTTACAAATCATAAGTCATCACTGAATCTCAATTTAGCTTATTTTTTCATAATTTGCCTCTCTTTCAGTGAGATCCAATTAGCAGTGTCTTAATTTACACATAAATTAACTGAGATTAATCAACATCTCTGTGCCAGAGGAGAGAAGATCATGGGTAATTGGGTAATTTTGAGAACAAAGAGAAGATGCTCTGCGTATAAACTCACAATAGCTCAGATTTCAGCAAGAGAAAATAGTCTTGAATACATACGGTATCTGGAAACAGAAGGAGAAAGAGAAAAATAGAGAGAAACAATAGATAGAGGGCTGTAGATGCAGTGTTGAGAGCAACGCTTTTCCTTTTTCACGTGTCATGCTTCACCCACCTCCCTCCTTCCTCCTCCCATCCTCATGTGCCTCTGACAGGCTCTGTGTGGGTGTGCATGAGAGAAAGAGAAGGAGAGGGAGTGATGGAGAGAAAAAGCTCTTATTTATGTAAAAGCTGACATGAGAGGAGGTGCTCGGCTGAAGCACAGAGCCTGACCAAGGCTCTATTAACTCTTCACAGTGAGAGCAACACCTATCAAAATCAACTATAGGCTCGTCGTGGCAGCAAAAATAATGCAAAGCTGATGTTTAATCTCCTTTTCTATTACCACTATACAGTATGTCAGCAGTCATTAGAGTTTACTTTGGTTGACAAATTCCCTGGTTTTCTATTTTCACAATTTCCCCCTTTAAAACAACACATCAATTGGAGATATGGGTTTATTATGCTTTTCATGGATATTTCTAATCAACATTAATCATTAAATGAACAGTGTGAGGGGATCTATTAGCAAAAATTTAATATAATATGCATAACTATGTTTTTATTAGTGTATAATCCCCTGAAACTAAGAATCATTTTCAATAGCTTAGAATGAGCCCTTCATATCTACATAGGGAGCGGGTCCTCTTCAGTCCGCCATGTTTCTACAGTAGCCCAGAACGGACAAAACAAACACTGGCTCTAGAGAGAGCCTTTAACGTTACCTGAAGGCCACCGTAGTTCTCAGACACGCTTGTAAAACTATGGTAACGTGAGCCGCACACTGTACCTTTAAATGAGACTAAACATTAAAGGTCCAGTGTGTAGGATCTGGCGGCATCTAGCGGTGAGGTTGCAGACGTGAAAACGCTAATGGGCTTATGTAGAGCCAGTATTTGGTTTGTCCATTCTGGGCTACTGTAGAAACATGGCATCTGGCCAAGTCCCCAGGAAGAGTGCTGGTCGTTGATCCCAACTTTCGTAGTGGTCAAAGGGTACTACAACTTACGTGTCCGTTACGTAATGCCATTGGGCACAAAAATACTTTTTCCCATAGACTTACATTGGGAAAGAGACGTCTGTAACTCAGCGGATAATTTTATTTGAGGTAAATCAACTCCCCAGTACGAACACTCATCTATTTAAATCATTAGGTCCTAAAAGTTGTAAGTTATTACAAATTGTAAGAGTTATTTCCCTTCCCCTGTTCATGTGAATGAGACCCAGACCGTGACGACAGCGCAAGCCCTGACAACGGCGTGACGTTGGGACCCCGTGACCGAGTCATGTGACAGAGCAGCAGCAACAATGGGCCCAATGGATGCGGAAGATCGCCGGAAGATCTGGGTACTTTTCCTGACGGAAGTCGAGCCATTTTGGCATCATGCGCCACTGAGCAACTTTCATAGGAATGAACGGGGCCCGCTGTACGCTGTATCCAGTTCTCTTAATACAGCCATGCATCTGGCTATGTGAGGACCCGCTCCCCATGAAGATATAAACGGCTCATTCTAAGCTATAACGGAAACACAACAATTCTCATTGTCAGGTCATAAACACTAAAACACTAAAGAAAACATACTTATTAACATTATATTCCATTTCTGCCAAAAGATCCCCCTAAATGCTACACGCTGGTCCTTTTAAAGGCTTCAATCTGAAAACTGGTGATGAGTTTTAAATTGAAAGCATTCACTCCTGCGTCCCCTTTAACACACAAAAGCCGAACAAAGGAGGGTACTAATCGTCTCAACAGGTTCTTGGTTGTCAGCTAATCTCAGTGCTGTATGTAGGCAATTATTTCACTGTCAACAAACACTGTGTGGAATTATTATTCCAACACACAGTAATTAATCATCCATTGCCTGTTGTGGACTCTGCGGCAGTAATGTAGCAAACACACAATGGTTCAGGATTTATGAATGCTGTTAAAGTATTTACAATGTGCATGAAACTACTAAAAATGACATGTAAAAGAGTCTAAATCATGTTACTCACTCCTCACTATTCGTAGCAGCACTTTACTACTTTCAACAGCATCGTATTCTCAAAGACTCAGCACATCCTATGAAATATTAAAGCCAGAGTACAGTGGGAGGTTTGAAGATTTTTACTCGATACATTTTCTGCTCACTCTGTTTTTATGTGTGTGTGTGTGTGTTTAGTGGTTGAACACATGCTCCTAATGTGAAAGAAGTGGTAGTGGTTTAGTTTGCACCCAGGCCCCCTCAGCAAAAGCTGTAAAACATCAAACACTTCAACAATATGCCCCTGGGAGGATTGTGGCAGGCAAATACATGATGCGACAAAGTACATAAAGGTCAGTCATTGAAAAATTTGTAATGCTAATTTTTTTGGGAGGTAAGCAGGCTTCAGTGTGATGTAGCTCGGTATAGGAGCATAAAAAGACTGAGAAAGTGGACGTTTTTCATGTCCTCTAATGGATTGCCCCACATCCATCCTGTCTTTAGCCAGGTCCCATTTATGTATCCATTCATGTAACAGATACTAACAATACAGAATAGATAATTAGCAGATTACATTTTGAAATATTTATTTTAGGGGTCGAAATCATCAGAGGACCCCCGATACGATATTATCACGACACAATCTGATTGCGATTTTAAACATTTTGTGATTTGTAGTATTGCAATGAGATATGATATATTGCAATTTATTACTTTTTTTCAACTGCAAATTATGCAGTTTGTCAAAATCTGTTTCATCTAATAAGATACAGTTTTCACTCTGTTCATCTTGGACTTTTCATTCACATATCTTGAGGTCAAGGGACCCCTTTGAAAATGGCCATGCCAGTTTTTCCTCGCCAAAATTTAGCGTAACTTTGGAGCATTATTTAGCATTTAACATGACATGGTTGGTACCAATCGATTCCTTATGTTTTCTAGTTTCATATGATATCAGTATCTTCACTCTAGCTTCAACACTGAGCCTGCTACAACCTCTGAAATACAGAATAGCAGCTGTTTAGAGCTTAATATTATTTTTATTATAATATATATACATATATATTATGATAATTATATAATAAAATATCGATACTTGACGTCCGTGTATCGATACAATATTGCTACGCATGTAAGTTATCCCTCTAGTTCAACATACATGATGAAGACAACATTCAACAGTCTGCGCCTTTTTGTGCCGTTGATATTCCCCGAATCATTCTAGCACCTCTCATGGTAATTATCTGCCCAAGTGCCTCTCACATTGACACAAAACCCTGGAGGTGTGTTGTGAGTGGAACAAGAGGATTTGGATATTTATCAGATTACAGTTTTGCTTTTACAAAACAAAAAGGTTGATTAAACTGAGATGCGTTGATATCCATTTATTAATATTGGTTTCATCAACTGATAATGGGATCCTTCGTGCTGGCTCCCAGTGCTACGCTATGAAACTAATTTGTTGGCTCATCTCATTCCTTGCTTACATAATCGACTGATATAATCAATTTTACAGGACAGCAGATGGATGAAATCTGGTATCATCCTCTTCTCCTCAACCAGTGTCGTGATGCAAATGGCTTTCAAATGGCTCAGCGGGTACAGTTTGGATCGACGTTCTGGGCTGAGTGTGTTCTATGACACTCCCAGACGTACACACACAAATTTAGTGTGACGGATCTTGAGGTTAAAAAAAATGTATGCTATTCCTGTTTGAAATCAGCCACAATGTGATGTCTTGTCACAAACATTTAAATGCATTTTCACAGATTTAAAGCGACACAATAAAGTGCTGTGGGCAGGACTGAAACAGTAACCTACTGCTCCACTAACGCTGGAGTGTGAGCCTCCCGACTGGACTTACAACAGCCCCAAATGTCAACCCTTGGCCTTTTCCCCCTCCCCTGCTGAACTCACAGTTATCCCTGATTAATAATAAAGGGTTATAGACACACATACATAAAGCACACACCTTCCAATTCAAAAGCTTCCAGCCTTTCTATCCTGTCCTCCAATAACAGGGGAATTATCTCACCCAGCAGGGAACGAGTGTGGCAGAGCACAGTAACCCTCTATACAGGATAATGGCACAGGAGCTCGTCACCATGGAGTCAGGCTGGTTGAGTAAATACAGTAACCCTTGCCCAACTCTCAGATATGTTATGAAAGGGGAAATAATAACATGGCAACCGAGCAAGAGGCACGACAGGAAATATGTTATTCGTTTATCTAAATGTAGGAATACAGTTGCTGGAGGTGACAAAGTGTGGCGGTGTATTTGGAAGATAGGATAGACGACTGAAGATGAGAGATTTTTTTGTCAGATTACTTCTCGCTGGGAAGGAGTGGAAACATTTTAAAATGCAATCTTTCAAGCAAGTTCAGTGTCCTTCATTCCTCCATCTTGTTTCTTAATCCGCACAGAAGGGGTGGTGTGTGTGTGTGCGTGTTCAATAGCTCTCTGAGGTCTGCGTGGAAAATCATTATCAAGGACACGTGTGAAAACAGCAAATACGCTGTTAGATCTCATCTCTTGATAGGAGCCAGAAATCCTCCTCTTTTCTTTGAAAACAAGATTTTGATTTTAACAAAGCAACTGTTCATTAAGTGGTTCCCAGCCTGGGGTCCGGGCTCCCCCCGAAATTAGATTTGCACGTGTATAACTAAAGTCATAATAACACACTTACTGGATTTTTTTTTTTTTTTTTTACAAAAGTCAGTTTATAAAACAATTTAAAAAGGTATATTTTTTTGCTACTTAGTACGCCACATTCTGTTTAAACTCTGTATTTCTGCACAGCTGCAGATAAAGATCAAACTACACTAATATTATTAGTATTATACTATTTGTATAATTAGATTCCAGTGGTGGCTGCGTAGGATTATTTACGACTTGTGTGATCCAAACATTTCCAATAACTCCAGAGCGTCGAGAAGTCAAAAATTCAACATTTATTGAAGAAAGATAGATGTTATAATTTCCAAAATTTACATGTTTTTATGTAAGGAACCATTCTGCTTCAATTCATATTTGTTGGCGTTTAGCCTTTCAAAAACAACATTTACTGTAGCTCACTATTTGCTTTCCGGCTTGCCACACACAAAGGAAGGCACGCACCTGTATTTACTGGGCGGTCTAGCAGCAATCTAACAACACCATAAATTACATGTATATAACCACAATAACAAAAAATTTATTTCAGCTCTAACAATATTATAGTAAATTAAGTTGTTAAAAAAAAAGAGCATTTGCTTGGCAAATCTGTCAAGACGCCATCACTTTATTTATGTTGATGAACTTGACGAGTTAAATTCATTAAAGAAAGTTGATTTCATAAATAAAAGACTAACTCATTTAATACACTGAATCAACATATTCAAATGGAGGATTTTGTTTGAGGATTTGTAATTTATTTGATGTGATGATGTCAAAAAATAAGGGGGGGAAGAAGGGACTATTAGGGTTTTCTTAAATAAAAGTGGGGGGGGCTTCAAGGAAAATATGTTGGGAACTACTGCATTAACTGATCAGTTCTGACTGTCAATACACCATCAAACCCAGAATTATGTAACCCGTCATTTCAATAGCAAACCGCTCTCTACAGTAGCGCCAATCAGCTCATAATCCAGTTATGAGGATTAAATTCTTACCACAGCTTATTTGGATCAGGACTAACAAGAAATTAATTGAAAGGGGGTTGACCCTATAGGAATAAAGCTCCGCAGCTCAGCCGGCAGAACAGACTGAGAAAAGCTCAGAGTGGGTGACAATACTGGTGATATAATTGGGAACATAACACACACACTTCGAATTGTCCGTCTGCATTACTCACGCAGCGTTGTCATCAATAGCTCGAAGGACATAATTTTCATGTGCTGAAGCTGTGGATCCCAAATGTACGGGCAAATAAACCAAAATGCTTAAATCAAGCTAATTAAAGCACACACACATACACACACACACACACACACGCACACACGCGCACACACACACACACACACACACACACACACACACTAGTGATCATGTCCCTGATGTGCTAATTGCTGGAGGTGTGTTCGTGAAATCCAAAGTAGGACTCTCTTACCTACAGATGTACAAAATTTCACAAGGACCTGAAAAGCTGTAATTAAAGGGTGACACATTTCTGCTCCTCTCCCACTGTGTGTGGGATGGCCTGAAATAGAATTGCAGGGTTTCAACAGGCAAAGCTGCACTCTACGCCGCTGCACGGGCACCATCCTGCGTCTCAGCGAGGGAAATTGATACTGCCTGTGTTCATAAGCCTCCCCATCTTTGTGGGAATTTTACCAAATGATCTGACAGACAGGCGTGAGCAGGTATGATGACAGGCCAAGGCAGAGCTGAAATGGCAACACACACACAAAGGGGATCGGTTTCCAGACCGAGCCTATGACCTGTGTGAGGAGTGCAGCTGGGCGGACAGCGGTGCATGTTCTCCTTCGACTGCTGCTGGTGATTCACAAACCGAGGCTAATTCCTGTTGTGTAGTGCCATTTACATCATTTGCCTGAGGGTGCAATCTTTAATATGGGGCCATTATTATACCACAGAGCGTTGTGTTGGGGGGGATACATGTGTGCTATATCTGTGCAGGCGTGTGTTTATTTGTGCATGTGCGTGTGTGTTAATGTGTCTGTGTGAGTTTGTGAGAGAGAGAGAGAGCGAGAGAGAGAGAGAGAGAGAGAGCGAGAGAGAAAGAGTCTGTTGCTATGCATTTTTACACGTCCTCCCACTGGTTTCTTCACATGAAACATCATGGCAGAGAGGAGTTGAACACATATAGCTGAGCCGTTTCCCTGTGATGCAACAACACTTAGCAGTAAAAGCCCAAAAAGCCTCAGCGTAGCGTTAGAGGTCGGGCACGTCCCTGAACTGTCTTGATGCTGCGAGGAAAAAGGGCTTGAACCCCCTTAAATTGCTTGTTGGTTCGCTAGATTTCTCCATTACTTCGATGGATTCCAGGGGAAGTCACTGCAGTGATTTATGGTTGAATGAAAGCATTATGTTTTCTTACAGTTTAACCTGTGGTGAAGAGTCATGCTATATGGGTTATTGTGTAATGTTTGAGTTACGTAATGGCTCTAAAACTAGGGGCATATTTGACTGAAACAATGTCTTCCTTTCTCCGTAACGTGTGGGGTTTCCACAAAGAAACCACCAAATAATGTCACTTCTCAAGCTTTTATGCTTAGATACGTCTTGGCAACAAGTTCCCCAAATTAAAAATACATCATTTGTCCATGCACGCCAGAATGACACATTTTTTAATCTGATGCCCCCATCGGCAGGAGACATTATTTGTGAGCCTTTGTCGCCATGGTTATAGTATAAACGTCGTTAAGGTGAGGGAACGACCACAATCCTGGTTAAAAGAAACCAACGTTGAAGCATGCGTTCGCACAAATGATGAATGCCCGGCCGGTTCTCTAAATGTAAACACACACCTTTTAACTAAGTGCATCTCATATTAAAAACGCTTTAATAGACAACAATCTTTAAGACGGTTTACATTGGCCAAATGTATTAAATAACTATGAAATTGACACTCTTTCATCCTCATCCATTTTTGTCATAATTAAAATATAACCTATTATATATTATCTATTGAGGTTTTCGAATGAAGCTTTGAATGTCTTTCTTTATATTTTATGACGCCTAAAAAAGGGGGCACAATTTATGTTTTTGTTATTGTGGTTATATAAATGTAATGTATGGTAAAGATGCACTAATAGGATATCGGGCCGATACTGACTCAAATAGCTGGATCGGATATTGGTGACAATGGGTTTGATCTATTAAATTCAATCTATGTTTATATACTGTACTATATACTAGGGATGAGTTATGATTTTTCGAATAGTCGTTATTTATAAAAAATAAATAGAATAATTAACCAAATAATACCCAATGATTTTCGAATAGTATTTTTGCTTGGAATGCACATCCCTAAAAAAACTTGAGATTTTTTTGCCAAGTTTCTGATGTACGATTTATTATTTTAATAATAAAAAACAATTCACTTAATTTATGTTGTGTTATCTATGAATTTATTTGTTAAATTTAGTTTTACAAAGTTAGGAAAGCAATGTTTAAGTCAAGCCTGATGTTGCCTTACACATAAAAGAATAATCCCAGTCACTTCCACACAGTGAGGCATACAATTTATTAATTTAGCACTAGTATCAGATCAGTACTGGGTATCGGCCGATACCCAAAGCCCAGGTATCGCTATCGTTACTTTCGCGTTTGACATTACTTTGTGCGCAAAGTAAGAACATTTGTATGCACATATTAGTGAATGAGGCCCATTGTGGCTCTACAATAACGTCATCTGATTTCCCCCTTTGTTCCTGTCATAATTCCTTCGGCCGCTATGGGCTTTGCTACTAGAATGTAAACATATGTCGTTTTTTGGTACACTTGCTGAAATGACTGATGTTGTTGTTTTTCTTAGGACAGTCTGGAGGACAACAAAATTACTTCATTAAATAAATATGGACTTTATTGGCTTTTGAAATATGTGCAGCTAGCACGGTACAACACCGCAGCACAAATCCTGCTCCTGGTCCTGAGAGGAACTTGGTGTTACATGAAAATAAGCTGATAAACTGTTATTCTAGTTCATTTTTATTTTTGCAATGTGGTACTTTCTTTGTTGGCAAGTATAATTACAATCAGTGTTATTATTAGGGCTGTCAAAGTTAACGCGATAATATCACAAATTCCCTTTAGCGGCACTAATTTCATTAACACATTAACGCAATCGATCTTTCGGAGGTAGCGGTAGTGGTCTCAGTTTTAAAGCTAGAGTGAAGATACTGACATCATATGAAATTACAAAAACCTAATGAATTCATTGATACCAACCATGTCATACTAGCTAGCTCACAAAGGAGGTTAAATAACGCTCCAAACATACGTTAAATTTTGGCGAGGAAAAACTGTTATGGCAATTTTCAAATGAGCCCCTTGAACTCTGGCTACAAGGTATGTGAATGAAAATGGGTTCTCTGGGTACCCACGAGTCTCCCCTTTACAGACAAGCCCACTTTATGATAATCACATGCAGTTTGGGGCAAATCAGCACACTGACACACTGACAGCTGTTATTGCCTGTTGGGCTTGAGTTTGTCATGTTATGATTTGAGCATATTTTTTATGGTAAATGCAGTACCTGTGAGGGTTTCTGGACAATATTTGTCATTGTTTTGTGTTGTTAATTGATTTCCATAAAGCAAGCATATTTGCCTACTCCCATGTTGATAAAAGTATTAAATACTTGAAAAATCTCCCTTTAAGGTACATTTTGAACAGATAAAAATGTGTTATTAATTGTTGATTAATAGTGATTAATCATGGACAATCATGCAATTAATCGCGATTAAATATTTTAATCAATTGACAGCCCTAGTTATTATGCAACCTACAGCTAGCACTGACAATGGCACACATACGTACGATCCACACACTCCTAATGTGATATAAAAGACACCATATATTTAGGGCTAAGTCGAGAAAGCCTTTTTTCTTTTCTGACATCCATGACTGATAACAACTTGGCTTCGATGTGACAGCACTGTGTGAATTTCACAATATCAGCACTCTCTCCAGAAATAATGTTATAAATCTCAATATATCTCCATAATCTTTCTCTTACTGGCAGCGAACTAGCCACAAATGTTTCTTTTTTTCTTTTTTTTTAGACCAATGCAGAGGGGCTGACAAATGTGTGGATGCTGCCATATGGGAAGCATTTACTGCTCTGCATGCATGTGTTAAGTGCTGTGCATATGAAGGCGACGTCTTCTGGTGTTCAGTCAGGAGATGAGTTGTCTGAGTCTCCCTGTTCTTGGACCACTTTGTCAGTGAAGCCATGACAAGGTAGTGTGATTAAGTATGAGTGGTACACCGGAGAATGAAGTGTCTTCTAAAGTATTCACACTATTTTCAAAGAAACAGAAGATGTACCCAAGAGGTTTGAATTGGTCTGAGCGTTCTTTTAAACATTGCTGCAGCACCACAAGTTCATACATCATTGTGTTGTGAAGCTTAATGTGCTCTGGAAAAATGGTGTACTTGAGGAGGGAAGGAAATTCTCTAGCGGAAAATCCACCACCAACAACTGTTTGCCACTGAAGCTTTGGGTTTAAAGACAGTGAATCCAGTACTGGCTATGTAGAGTTGGGTACCAAATTCAAAAGAGTGGAGAGAGTAGCCACTGAAGGCATGATTCACTTGACACCCTCCATCATTGTTGTATTCCTTTTTTTGAAAACTAGCGCTTTTGTGCAGCGACGCAACCAACAATGAACATGTAATGACTCACGCCAGAGTCGTTCCAGAGCGAACAAAGAAATATAAATTGACTGTGACGGTACAAAGAGGAGCAGACAATGAGATGGGACAAATCGATCAGATCTCAATAGATCAAGTCAAAGCCAGACAAAGATTGTGAGAGGAACAAATCTGTGGATGTATGTGTCGGTCTGAAGCAGCTGCAGGTGTTACCACTGGATCTGTGAATCATTTACACCTCCATGACCGGAAAACTGGAATTACAGGCTGATAGGAAAATTATATTGGGCAGCTCCCGGCGAAAGTATGATTACATATAGACCAGTGGGCACCACCATTATCTCTGATGGAGCCTTTTTTCCCACTGTCCTCTGACCTCAGTCATACTGCAAAAGGATCACCAACACAAACACCAGCTTGTCTGTGTGGCTGAATGAAGAATGGCATAATAGATGGTCATGACAATGCAACAAGTGCAAAAAAAGGGCAATTTTGATCTGTGTACAGAGGTGATCAGTTACCATTAGCCTAAAAGCCATTCAGCCAACAGCTCAAAGCTGCAGACTTTATCACAAAACATAATTAACTAATGAGAAAAACCTGGTGGCCATTAGCTGGTGAGTCTGTGCAGCTGAAGGGCAACGACAAGATGTCGCACCTAAATGGGTTACAGCACAGCAACAGGGACGACGATGACTGTGTGTGTGAGCGGCGGGCTGAGCCGAGGTGGGATAAGAGGAACAATTATGATACCCACTCATTTTGTGATAAGAGCTGCTTCCAAGCTGGAAAGAGAAATAAATATATTCAGTAGCTTAATAGAGGGTAGGTAGCTGAATAAGATTTGGTGAAAGAAAAGACAGAACGTGAGATGGAGATTATGTAGAGCAACAGAAAAAGGATAAAAAGGATAACAATGGAGGTGAGGAGACAAGGGGTCCGAGGGGAGACGTGTCTGTTCCTGACTGAACTATAATGGGGACCAATCAGCCTTGAAGTCGCTTGAAGGTTTCAAATCTGTCTGGGGCAAAACACAGCATGAGGTCTGACAGAATTTGTCGCTACTTTAGTTAATAAATACGTTACTGTCAATCTAGTCGTATAGATCCTAAAGCTAATTATAAATGTTGAGGTTGAGATGAGACATTTTAAGTGGAGATTAATTTAAAAAGCAACAATCAAACATATATTTCACTGACCTGGTAACAGATAATTAGAGCACTTTATGCTCAACAGGTTCTTATCAGGAAACAGGTGTAGATTTCAATACATTTACTCAAGTACTGCACTAACGTACAATTTTGAGGTACTTAACTTGAGTAATTACAATTCATGCTGCTTTATACTACTCCACTACAATTCAGAGGGAAATATTGTAGTTTTTACTCCACTACATTTAATTGATAACTGCAGTTACTAGTTACTTTGCAGATTCCAATTAATAATACACATTATGATGTATTACTATTAGTGGTGCAACGGTTCAACAAGCCCACGGTTCAGTTTGTATTGCAGTTTTTGAGTCATGGTTTTGGTTTCGATTTGTTTTTCACATTAGAGAGAATAAAAATATTTCCAATGTCTTTGAACTCCGAAATATATAAATAGATATATAAACTGATTGATAGTAATGAATGATATTTCTATGTAATATGAAGCCATAACACAGATTTTATCCATGAAATAAGGTAGGGTATGTAATTGTCAAGTAGGCCTATGCTCAGATAATTGCCTCTTCTATGTCTCTGGCACCTTATCAAAAAACAAGCAGGTCTGCATTTTTTATTGCTGCAACCGTTCAACAAGCCAACAGTTCATTTTTTTATGGTTCAGTTTTGTATCCGTAATTATTATAGTTTAAGAGAGGACTTTAATGAACCCTGAGGGAAATTCACAAGCTACTGATCAGTATGTAAAATAATTAAAATTAGCTCCAAGTTAACCAGCTGCACCATTAAAGTGATGAACACATTATTGCTAATTATAATCCAATAATATAATATATATCATTCTGAAATGGCCCATTTTGCACAATAAATACTTTTACTTACTTTTGTACTTCTAATTTCTTACATTTTTGAATGCAGGACTTTCATTTGTAACAGAGTATTTATACCCTGGGGTATTGCTACTTTTACTTAAAGTGGCAGGAGGCAGTATATTTTTTGGCATCATTGGGCAAAAATTCCATAATAACCTTTCAGCATATTGTAATCCAAGTGTTCTGAGAGAAAACTAGACTTCTGCACCTCCTCATGACTCTGTTTTCAGGCTTTAAAAAAATCGAACCTGTGACGGGAGACTTTGACCAATCACAGGTCATTTCATTGAGAGAGCGTTCCTATTGGCTGTGCTCCGGTATTGTGACCGGTACTTGGCGTTCCTTCAAGCCATCTCAACCTAATCTCAACATGGCCGGGTCACAAACCTTCTCATTTTACAGCTAAACAGTACACTACAAGATGATTCTGAAAACATTTGAGGAGAGAAATAGGCATTACAGTAACAGAATATTGATTCATATTTGATCAGAGCTGCCTAGTTTAACCGTTTGGTCGGAGTTAGCGAGTGATTGACAGCTGGCAGCAGCTGGACAGCGGACGTCAGATCAGCTCTGACTGTTTGTTTTCCTCTGGTCTGTGAAATCTTGCAGATGCCATTAGGAGCACCAGAGGACACTGGAGGACACAGAGGCACACGTGTTTTTTTTCAGGTTACCTGTTTCATGTACTACTGTCATGATATAGTGACCGTTTCATAAAAATAACTTTTTTTAATCATATTTGCTCCAATCTCGCCTACTTCAGCTTTAAGCAAGAGATCTGACTACTTCTAACAGTGGATTGGTTTACCGGTTAAACAACATCCTTTAGTAATTAAAGGCACAAAAAACCTAAATAAGACAACTAATGAATTCCTATGTGAAGTTATAATAAATTATCCTGAGCTCATCAAGATTCATTAGCCCCTACTTGGTTTTTAACAATGAAGCTCTTGTCCAAAGGAAATTAATTTAGTTTAACATCTGTTCAGTGAAGCCTACAAGACTACACACAAAATGGAAAGCTCTGTATATGTTGTTGGATTAATAAGTGCTATTAAATAACACCTGTTAAACGAGTAAGAGGTACTTAGCTTCTCCAAAGCCATTATGGGATGATTTAGGGCTTGCCTGAGCGATGCTCTGCGCAGGCCATGCATGACACTGCGAGCCCAGGAGAAGGGGGGAAATGTCGCGCTGTTGGAAAAATCATTAGCTGAAACCTCAAATTCAATTACCTCCTTGTTACTAGATCTCCCCTGATGGTCCTCTGGAGGACTTTGCGGCCAAAATAATTCCCATCCCTCCCCCACTTTTGTGCAGTCAGACATCAGGGTCCGCAATCGACGTAACAGCATAATCAGAAATACCCAGAGAAACATTTAGGGAGCTAGCTAGAAATACAAATCAACCCCAAAATGAACAAAGGTCTCCTCTTCAAATCAAACCTGGACATCTCCAGAGGAGGAAGAAGTACTCAAATCCTTTTCCTAAGTAAAAGTACCAATACAACAATGTCAAAATACTCCATTGCAGGTAAAGTAGTGCATTAAAACCCTACTTAAAGGACCAGTGTGTAGCATTTGGGAGTATCTATTGGCAGAAATGGAATATGATATTAATAAGTATGTTTTCTTGTATAATCACCTGATAATAAGAATCGTTGTGTTTTCGTTACCTTAGACTGAGTGTTTATTCTACATATGGAGCTTATACATACATACATACATACATACTACATACAGTATATCCTCTTCACGTCATGTTTCTACAGAAGCTTAGAACGGACAAACCAAAAACTGGCTCTAGTAAGGGCCATTTGTGTTTTCACGTCAGCCACTGTATTTTTCCAATACACTTGGCACACGGGAGAAGTTTCAGTTGGTTGCAATTTGCAACCTCACCGATAGATGCCACCAAATCCTACAACTAACTGCACCTTTAAGTAAAAGTACACAAGCATTATCAGTTAAGTGTATTCAAAGTGTCAAAGTAAAAGTACTGGTTCTGCAGAAAAATGGCCCCAGTGGCTGATATATTATTATACATGACATTATTAGATTGTTAGTTCTGATGCAACAATGTGTAAGCACCATTTTACTGTTGTAGGTCGATGTGGAGCGGGTTTTAACTACTTTATCAACAGTAAGGTTGTTTAGTCCAGTGGTTTTAAACCTCCATGGTCAAGAGATAAATCCGAGGGGTCATGAGATGATTAATGGTGTGGGGAGAAAGAGAAATCTAAGATCTGATACACAAGTTGATATTATTTTTTTGGACTTTTCTCTAATCTTTGATGTTTTATAAAATATTGGATAGTTTTACCTCTTTTGACTTCAAACAATTATTTATATGAAGAATAGAGGGGTAATGCCTCTTTGCTTGAACTGCTAAGAACTTATGGACATCTGAAACTTTACAAGACACTTTAATGCTTTTTCAGCCCGATAGCACGAAAAGACGTGTGAATGACATGATAATGTGCCAGGCTAAAGCTTGTTTTAAGCGTGTCATTTTCACGCCATGATGTCTGCACTCACTGCAATGTAATGACGTAGTATAAAAGGGGAGAAAGACTGCTTATGGTGGGAGGGATGTGAGATGGATAGGTCCAACAAACACAGGACTTTCAACCAGGAGACTGGTGTTTTGTTTGTAAGTTACGTTAGTGACGTGATTTGTAGTGACATTTGACATGTTTTCCGTAGTGGTGTTACGTTGTTTCCATACCTATTTCACTTAGGTTACGTACTTATTTTAATTCCAACCATGACGAGTGAGTGTCTTTTGCCCCCTGCTGGTACTGCACGTTAATACACATGTAATATTCATGGCAAAACGTGACACTGACACGCTATCCTCTGGTGGACAGGCGGGTCTATTACACGCTTTGGTGTGATATCAGGTTGGCTTTTTTGTAAAGGGTCACAAGCCAAAAAGGTTGGGAATTGCTGGTTTAATCTCTATCTGTCTATCAATCTATCAATTAAATGTGGTGGAGTAAAAAAGAACATATTTCCCTCGAAAATGGAATTACTTAAGAACAGTTCTTGAGTAAATGTACTTAATTACTTTCCACTACTGGACATCTCCTGTATGTCCACTTACCTTGTCTTTTACAGAATAAAAAACTGAATACAAGTAAAGAGCAAAGATGCATGTGTGCATAATATAAGTCAGGGAGGGAGAGGCATAAAGGCAGTGTGTAGGCTGTGAGCACCTTTCTATACTGTTGGCTTCCGGGAAGCCCTGAGGGAGCAGCTGAGTCCTGCAGTGGGAGCGCTGTTGGTACGCCATGGGCTGAGACGAGTGGATTAACAGTGATCTTATTCTGCTTGATGAGGGGGTTGATGAGAGGCAGGTGGTGCAGCAATGGAGAGGATCTGCTGGTTAGAAGTATTTGAGTGTGTGTGTGGTTTTCGCAAAGGAGGTGTAATAGTTAACAGCTTTGCTCGCATCACATCCTCATCTCGTCAAAGCCGTTTAGAGTGACGCAGAGCTCATAAGAGGAAACCGAAGATTTTGGTCTGTGAAGTGATTCCACTGCAGCCTCGTGGGAATGGAAGATTTAATGGTTCAGGCAGGCATTGTTGACTTTTTCTACATCGTCTCTGGGGTACAGTGGTAGTTTTACATTGACAAACATAACAGAAATTGCCTTGTTAGAAAATGTTAAATTAAATCAACTTAAATTATGAATGCCTCTAACTCTTTCCTTAAAAGATGATTATTTTTTGGGGGGATTGTTCTAATTTTTATAACGCTCAAGGGGTAACGTTGGTCTGTCTGTTGGTCCACCAATTCAGACAGAAACATTTCCACATCTACTGGATGGGTTGCCATGCAATGTTGTACAGGGATGCATGGTCCCCAGAGGATGTTTCCTAATAACTTTGGTGATCTTCTGACTTTTCATCCACCGTCACCATGAGGCCGACAGTTGTGGTTTTGAGTGAAATATCCCAAAACTATTGAATCGATTGGCATAGAATTTGGTGCAGACATTCATGCCCCCCTCGGGATGTATTGTAGTAATTTTAATATATTTAATACTATTAACTTCTCACCTATCATCAGATCAAAATTTGTTATTTGGTTTATGACCAAATACCTGCAAAATTAATGACATTCCCATCATCCTCTGCTGTACTTTGTGTTTAGTGCTAATTAGCAAATGTTAGCACATTAAACTAAGATGGTGGACATGGTAAACATTATACCTGCAAAACAAAATGTTAAAATTGTCATTATAAGCATGTTAGCATGGTGACATTAGCATTTAGCTCAGAGCCCCACTGTGCCAAGTACAAGTACAGCTTCACTGAGCTGCTAGCATGGCTGTAGACTCTTGTTTTTCAGGTTATTTTTTTACTCTGCATTAATTTTGATGGCATTTTGAACAGTATTGATGTTTTATTACAGCAATAATGTCAGCATTACATAGTTTCTTGATACTGTCAACTATAATCAAAAGGCAGATACAAAGACGTCTGAAAGGAAATTAATCCTAAACTACTCTTATCCCTCCTCCACCTGATACAAATCGTTTATTGAATCGATTTATTGGCCATACCCTCCTAATCATAAAGTGTTTTTGCCAAGATGGAATACCCATTCAGATATAAGAAAGAATATACTTCACGTTGTTTTCATGCATTGTGAATTGTAATAGAGTTGAAGAAGGCTGCAGATGAAGTCATGAGAGTGATTTGAGGAGACAGATGGAACTGCGAAAAGATAAATTGGGAGATTTGAAAAAGAATAGAGTTTGTATCACGATGCAAGTCAAAGCAATATAATCTACTTTGAAATCATAAACCTTTCTTTCTGTAATTTAAGAATTGTTTGTCTTTTATACGATAGTTGAAACTGAAAAGTGACTGGAAATAAGAGAGAGACTCAGGGAGATGATGACACACATAGCAAAGGCCCCTGCTGGATTTGGATCCAGGACGTCAGGGTGATGTAGGTTTTCTTTCCAGCTGTTTATTTATGCATCCTTGTCCTTTCGTTTCTCTGTGACCTGGAAATCGATTGAGGTCTGCCATCTCGAGCAACGTTCCAATTGGTAAAATGCCTTTTGGAGTCGACAAAGAGCAAGACGCCTTCCAAGAAATGCTTGGAGAAAGAAGTAAAGTGCATCCGATGCAACTTTTTATTTTTTTGGACACCTTTTCCTTTTTTTTTTTGCACAACTCCGGGGTCTGAAAAGTGAAGCCAAGCGGAAGTGCCTGGTTGCAAAAAGAAGTCTGATTGTATAGGGGTCTATGAGAAAATGAGCCTACTTCTCACTTGATTTATTACCTCAGTAAACATTGTAAACATGAGTTTATGGTCTCAATCGCTGGTTTCAAGTCTTGATGTTCATTTAGTAAATTATGGTCCCATTTAGAGTCAAATAGACTATAAAGCAGGGTATGCTTTAGGGCGTGGCTACCTTGTGATTGACAGGTCGCTACCTTGGCGTTGTCCAGTCTGGGAGTTGTCCGAGTTTTCGTCTTACAACTTTAAGCCTTTCACAGTGTATTTTCAGTTCATGAAAGTTAATTATAACATTTTTTATTGTCTAAAAATGTCTTATTCAGCTTTCGGTTATACTTAACTCCACCCTCTCGTGTCACTTCTGGTTGCAAATAACCGAGATGGCGACGGCCAAAAAACAAGATGTCGATGGCCAAAATGCTGATCTCGAGGCTTCAAAATGGCAGTTCACAAACCGATGGGTCACGGTGACTTCGTCCACTTCTTATATACAGTCTACTGTATGTATCATAGACACTTGGTATATTAAGCGGGAAACATTACTTTAAGTTCCTCTGTTTATAAACAGTACACAAACTTTTAATAAATAGTTTAAAACACACTATAATGTAGTTGTAAGCCGATATAAGGACATCTTTGTGTTTATTAATGTACAATATTTATTAAACAACTATCATTTCTCCTATGAAGACATATTTTATATTGTTACAACGGTGTTTTACTATGTTGTCATTCATTAGCTGTTTATACACCACTATCGGCAGAAATATGTATCATTAATAAGTGAATTTTAATCGCTATCAACTTGAGATTCAGTTTTCAATGCAACTATTCAAGTCAAACAATACAAATTCAAATAAAAATGATTTAAATGTCAGTTTATTAACTGAATTATTTATTAATTTCAGTTTCTAGTGACATATATTTCTGTCCATATACATCTGCCATCACTTATGGGTGTCCACAGGAGGAGTTATAGTTGTTAACAAATGCATTATTAACACTTATATCTGCTTACAACTACATTATAAACCATTCATTAAATATTGAATATTTAAGACTTTTAAGAATTGAGCATGAGACTTTTTAATACCGTCCTAGATTATTGAGAAACTTAAATTCAATGCTTTTTAAGCGTTTTTAAGACCTACAGATGTTGAAAGGTGAATACTATTTCTATAATGGTCATGTCCATTGAAGAGGTGCTTAGGAATACATGATCCAAGTTAGAAAACCCCTCTGCTGCTCATATATTGTCAAACTGTGCATGCTTGATTAATTAATCAGTTGAGAGGCATCAGCTGGCCAATGGGCAAGAGATTTTATTTAGCAGTTGGGTGCCGCAGCTGATCTCGTTGGACTGTAAAAAGATGATGAAGCCAACAAAAGACAGTGATTTAAAATGTGTTTGGAATGCATTAATAAATTCAGTCATTGTTTTTCAGGCACACAGTCGCTATAGCAGCCATTTCTTGTGTATATGTGGAACTGTAGGGTACTATGTATAATCAAATTATTATTATTGTTTTCACATCTGCCGTGTGCCTGCGTGTCTCGAAATGACGTCACTTCAACATGACGCTCGTGGAAAGATGTCCTATTTGGCAGATACATGTTGTGCTACTTCCTCCATCCTCTTATATCATCCCTGTTATCTACGAGGATAGGGGAATATAGGTCAGCTCATGATATATACTTTAAGTACTTCAGACAGTACCACAGAAAAACACTTATATTGTACATTTCACTCTGCACGCAATAGTCACTCGGAAATATCAATGTAAGATGGAGGTGGTTTTCTATATGCATCATATGTGCATCAGTGAGTTTGTTTTTGTGTGTGAATGTGTGATGCTCTAATTGTGTGTGTGTGTGTGTGTGTGTGCGTGTACATTCTGGTGAGTAGGAAAATGCTGTATTTCAGAGGCCCAGTAATGATGCCATTAGTATGAGGATAGAGTGAGTACTAAACCTCAGGGCACAGCAGCACCACAGATGATTCCCCTAGAGTTAAGTCTCCTCGTATCCATCAGTCATCGAGGCCAAACTAGCACCCAAATCGACACCGGCAGCAGCATTTACATCATACTGTCTCTCTCCCCTGAAAACAATCCATACACCTGCAGCCACAGTTTGTCCCCGTCCCTCTCAACTCCTCTCTGGATGTAATTTTTAATTTAAGGGAGAACCGTCTTCCTCTGACTAAGCATAAACTGCATATTGTTCTCTTAGTGATCCCTATCGTAAGCCAGTCAGCACTTTCTAGGATACACAGAGATTGGGTGGAAACTGCTGAGACGCACAGTGCCACGGCACTAGAAAAACGCACTGTGGTGAATCGAGTTTGAACCCAGAGCTTTATGAATCTCTATGCCTCTGTAGCATCCTCCTCTATTCTTTCAGTTCACCTCGTTTCTTCTTTTCACCCCCCAAATAAATTGTGTGTGTGTGGGGGGGCCATTTTGAACTCCTCACAACTGTCAAAGGGACCGGCCAGTAAGAGAGCAGAGGAGCAGATGGCGGTGAAGAGTGTGTCCAGATGGGAATTTTTGGCGAGAACAGCGAGGTTAGCGCAGAATCACCCTGACACTAAGTGGCGAGGAATCTTTAAAGAACCAAAATGAGTCAGGACGTTGGTGTTGATGAGTCCTGAATAATGTCGCAGACAGGACCACGACTCGGCTTTGGGAACAATTACAGAAGTTTGCTAAGATGGAGTCACAGTGGGCTCAGCACTACAATAAGCTCTAATGAGGAAGTTAATGATTGGTTTATTCTAACCAATTAAGGGGCTTTAATATGGCGCTTGGGAGAACATTAGTCATCAGACAGCAGCAAGCCGCAGGGAATCATCCAGGATCCACTTCAAGAGGAGCTTGATTGTTGTAATGACCGGTTGGAAGCTAAATTTTCACCTTTCACTCCATGTGGAAATCAAATCAAGCCGTCTGCACGTCAAACGTTATTTAGAGCATGATTCACCGGATTTCCTCTCAGTGTTATTTTGAACTGAGGATGCTCCTTTTAGCTTGTGGGCAGCAACTTTCCACTTGTCCAAAACCAAGATAACAAAAGAAGTCATCTGCATTAATTCCTTGTGGCAACATTTTTAAGATATTCTTCATTAGCCCAACCCACCACCAGAACAGCTCAGTTAAAAGACAGGGCCGACTTATTGGAAAAATCAATCTTGGTGGCTGCTGAGTGTAAAAAGAGTAAAGTCGATAAAGGAAGAAACGCTCAATGCTCGTTAATCTGCTCACCAAAGCAGAGGAGAACGATTTCCCCACATGAGCAGCGAGTTCCTCTGCTAATATTCTTAAATCTTTTTTATGAGTACAGCCATGTCTGGATTTGTTGCTCCCTCATATCACATCAGCAAAAGCAAACCCACCTAATATTACTACTAGATATACAGTAAGGTATACTGGTGTTTCTTTCAGTTCGCACTTTGTCAGTCTTGAACTAACTAGGTGTGTGTGTGTTTTCTAGATGTAGATAGGATCTGGCGGTATCTGAGGTGAGGAGATTGCAACCAAGTGAAGCCTCTCCCGTATGCCAAGTGTGTTGGAGTGCTACAGTGGCCGAAAAAAATGACTCTCTAGAGTCATCTGGAGCAGAGCCAGTGCTTAGAGAGTGTGTGTGTACGTGGGCAGTGAATGGTGAAGCAAGAGAGAGAGAGCAGTGGCGACTGGAGCGAATAACGTTATCGACTCCGGCGCAAGCAGGAAAAGTTAACATTGTTTTGATTGACCGTTCTGGGCTACTTTTGAAACATGGCGGTGCAACAAGGCAGACTCCGTGGAGAGGGGACCTGCTACCTATGTAGATATAAACGGCTCATTCTAAGGTAACAAAAACACAACGATTCTTATGATCAAGTGATTATACACTAATGAAAACATACTTATTAATATTATATTCCATTTCTGCAAATAGATTCTCCGAATTGTTACACACTGGTCCTTAAAGGTACAGTGTGTAACATCTAGCGGCATCTAGTGGTGAGGTTGCAGGTTGCTACCTCTCCCGTGTGCCTAGCATGTAGAAGAACTATGGTGGCTGACATAAAAAAAAACATGAATGGCCCGATCTAGAGCTGTTTTACAGTAAGAGTAACGTAGGTCATTGGGAGTTTGTGTAGTGTGTGTACATGGGAAGTGAGTGGTGAAGGAAGAGAGAGAGAGAGAGAGAGAGCGGTGGCGAATGTGTGTGAGCGAACAAGTGAGCTAGTGAAGCAGAAGACAGAGTTAGTTTAGCTTTGAGAATATCAAATGAATGTACAGTAGAAGTTGCAGTTTGGGCCGAAAAAAATGCTGCAGCTCCTCAAGACCAACAGAGGTTTCTTGTTTCCCGGCGGCAGAGTGGAATGACGGCGGGGGTTAAATCCTGAGCGAGTAACGCTATCGACTCGAGCAGGAAAAGTTAACACAGTGGTTTGTCTGTTCTGTGCTACTGTAGAAACATGGCGACATGATATAAACGGCTCATTCTAAGGTAACGAAAACAACAATTCTTATTTTCAGTTGATTATACACTATAGAAAACAAACTTATTAATAATGTATTAGATTTTTGCCAATAGATCCCCCTTATTGCTACACACTGGTCCTTTAAGGCCAAAGCTTTTAAAGGTTTTATTGAATAACTTTTAAGGGTTTTTTAACATGTTTATTCTACATTATTAGTCAGATGCAGATTTCTTACAGATGGATTTTAATTGTGGATTTTAAAGGATAAGGATGGCAATATTCTGCATTTTTGGTAATGTCAAAGCATCATATATTAAAATACCAGAACCAACAATGTTGGTTCTGGTCTGTCTCTCTGTCTACTTTCCGACTATCCTGCCTGTGGCACTCGGCTCCAAATCCACTGGCTCCTGCTTCAAAATAGGTTACCCCAATTTCCTAAAACAGCTGGCCACTGTAGTTTTTAGTGCATTAGTTGGGGAGCATTTTCCGATTTGGTGCTGTAATGAGTATTTACAGCAGCAGCATGGTGTATGTTGGACTGACTCAAAATAAACTGAGCTGCCCATGTTCATGGTAATGCAGGAGCATGTCACCCAGTGCAATGCTGAGGCTCATTGATGTGTTTTTTTGGACAACAATGTTGGGCTAGGAATAACCTGGTTTTGGTCTTTTCATGGGATATACTGACAGTAAGAAAAATATACAATATCACCAGACTTATCCTTTAACAGTTTTTACTGCTATCCATTAAAGGAGGAGCACAGGTTATGGGCAATGCTGTGGTTTTCCTGGGGATTTATTCATACACTGAGGTCCCAGGTGGACCGTTTTAATCTCGGGTTTACCTTCATTATGCGTGATGGTGCCTCTTTATTATCATGATAAATCAGGTTGATGCTGTTTTGCCCTTTTACTTTCTCAGGCAGGTTTATTTTGCCTGTTGTGATTCACAAACGTCTTTACTGCTTCTATCTACATATGCTAGTTAGTTTATAGGGCTGTATCAAAACCTCTGAAGACAAACCAGCTTCTTAAACTTCATTTTATAACTTGTAGCTCCTGGAGCAGTGTATTTTGTTTGTTTTTATCTACTTTTTTGAAGCTATTTATTGTATCTAGAACAATTCAAGAGCCTCTCCTCTTGTATATATATATTGGGCTGTCAATCGATTAAAATATGTATGATTAATCGCATGATTATCCATAGTTAAGCAAATTACTCGCACATTTTTTAGCTTTTCAAAATGTACCTTAAAGGGAGATTTGTCAAGTATTTAATACTCTTACCAACATGGGAGTGGGCAAATATGCTTGCTTTACGCAAATGTATGTATATATTTATTAATGGAAATCAATTACCAACACAAAACAATGACAAATATTGTCCAGAAACCCTCACAGGTACTGCATTTAACATAAAACATATGCTCAAATCATAACATGGCAAACTCAAGCCCAACAGGCAACAACAGCTGTCAGTGTGTCAGTGTGCTGACTTGACTATGACTTGCCCAAAACTGCATGTGATTATCATAAAGTGGGCATGTCTGTAAAAGGGAGACTCGTGGGTAACCATAGAACCCATTTTCATTCACATATCTTGACGTCAGAGGTCAAGGGGCCCCTTTGAAAATGGCCATAACAGTTTTTTCTCGCCAAAGTTTAGTGCAAGTTTGGAGAGTTATTTAACCTCCTTGGCGACAAGTATGACATAGTCGGTACCAATGGATTCCTTATGTTTTGTAGTTTCATATGATGTCAGTATCTTCACTCTAGCTTTAAAAATGAGCCTGCTACAACCTCCGAAAGATTGATTGCGTTAATGCGTTAAAGAAATTAGTGGCAATAAAATGAATTTGCGTTAACTTTGACAGCCCTAATAAATAGTATATAATATTATAAAATGTTCAAATGCTTGTAATGAACAATGTTTCTAAAGTAATGCGCTTTGAAATATGGTCTGTTTACTGTAGTGTTATGATCAGTTTTACTATTGTATTCACAAACATTACTGATGCAAATAAACCTTTAGCAGCATCAGACTGAGTTAACATTTCAGTATTAAGACCAATTAATCAGGGTAATAGCAGTTTCTAATCCTGTCTGCAGTTTTAATATAGGGACTGCCTTTTTTGTATATTGGATTGGATTGTACTTTTAATATTCAAATGTTTTATTATGCTACTTTATGGGCTAAAACCAGTTGGAAACGAACTTATTCGTATATAAAACACGATTCTAGTGAAGTCTTATTCTGTTGTTTTTATGATGAAGTACAGTGATACAGTAATCTTTTCTTAGCGTATGGGCAGTAAGATGGCTTTCCACCTTTGTCATGCTCTCAGGGTAAAATGAAGACCTAAAAACTATAACAAAATTAATATTCCGTAATGTTCTAATACCTCAAAGTGAAAACTCCACGCTTCAATACCAGTATGTTGTGAAAAGAGGGATGAAACATGCAAAGATTTCATTCTGTGCAGACTTAAACCCTTGATTACTCATTGCCCTATAACCTCTACAGATTCATGTGTTTACTTGTTGTTTTGTTGTTATACAGGCGTGATAATGTATGTCTTAAAAGGAGAAATGGCCCATGAGGCTGCATATGTGTGGGGCCCAGATTTTTGTGCTCCGCCACTGTCCCTTCTAATGTACATTTAGTGGATTTGTGTATCAACCAAATGTGTTTTTATGTTGCAGGGAGTGTTTGCAGTGTCACCCGCTTGGTGGTGATAGGTTCCCATATTAGTGTAGCCCAGCAGTAGGTCGGCCCACCTCTCTAGGTCCATTTCCATTTAAACTCTATTTATGAATTAATTTGAACTCTGCATTTGATCTGTGCAATAAAAATCTCTTTTCACTTTTATTTTCTGTAGATTTCCATTAGCTATCACAGCAACATTCACTATTCCCACTGGGGTCTACCTTAATGTATTTACAAAACTTTAAGTCTACATTTTGTCTACATCATTTGTCAATAAACATATCCATAATATTGAACTTGAAGCCAAGTGTCTGGTTTCCTCTTTTATAAACTTACCTTTGTGGTTTAGTTATGGGTGTGTGGAACCATCATGTAAGGCTGCAGTCTCGCATATCATCAAAGTGCCTGACGTTGTCGTCATCTTTGAACTCCTCTTTGTACATTTACAACCTCTCATGTTCACATGAAAGACTGAAGAGGTACAGTACAGGTACATTCAGTACAAATGGATGTCAGAGTGATCTAAAAGTGTCCCACCTGAGGCGTCCGCTGCCTCAGTGTTACCTGGGACAGTGTCCTAAAAAAGTAGTAAGACGAGCCACTTGGGTCTCATCACATGGCGTCATACAACATCTCCCAATCTACAGTCCTTATATTGTGAAAAGGCAGCTTCTGTGTTATCATCCATGTTGAGTTTTTCTCTTAGATGACAGTGTGTGCTCTTTGTTCTGGCTGAGTCTCGTGACGGTCTGCAGTGTGCTGTGTGAGTCTCGAGCTGCGTCACCGCTCACTGTAATGGCTGAACACTGCAGGGTGGAGAAACCCCTGCAGCCTGCATATATTTACACCTATTTATTCTCAAAAAACATAAAGAAAACACATCTGAGGCGGTTTTCATTAAATAAAACAAGACCAAATTGTGCTTCGAGCAAGATAACATTGGTCAGACTCAATAGATGCTGCTCTTCATCCCTGTTTAAACAACAGTAAATAGTCAAATAATATTAAATGCTAGTAACTTTTTGCAGCTCATTTGTCTGAGATAGTGTGCCGCAGAAAGACTGACTCTGTGATCAACAACGTGTTTGCACAATGGACATAAAAACATCAAAAGCTTGGATTTTCGGGGAGCACAACAGTTTAGACGGAGCTGGTCTTCCCCGTTCCCTCCTCAGTGGATACAAACTCCCATTTTAATTTAATCAGGCACAGCAGGACGAGCTCATGGGGTCCTGCTCGAAATAGACTGCGGTGCAAGGCAGGTTTCATTTCCTGTTCAGAAAAGCCTTTTCTAGGCAGTGTTTTAAGCTACTGTACAAACTATCGCCATGGCAACCAGAGCTATCCTAAGCATGCAACAAAATGGATAAACCCACAACACAAAAACAAAAAGCCACTTCTGATAAATTCATCTGTAATTACAGAAGCAAATCTGGCGCTCACTGTGTTTTTCTTTTGAGTGGGAGGTGTACTGTAATACAGGGTTTAAGAAGGGGGTCATTTATCCAAGAATTTTCTTTTCAATCCCATCTATTCATTTCAATCCTGTACGCCCTCACTCTCATTCTGCTTCATCGACCTTTTGTAAGAGAAAGGTCATAGCATATCTATTATTAAATGACTCAGTCATGGTATATTACATTATTAATCACCTCAGTGAAGTCTCTAAACGCACAGTGTGACTCCGACCCGGGTGTCATATATGTTTAAGCAAAAAAATAGGCCTGCAATCTCTCAGGATCAACCCAACTCTTAATTATGAGACAAGTCAAGGGACGGACATGAACGTCAGAATCAGAAATGATGTCTTCACAAATTCAGCACAGTAAACCTTTAAAAAAAAAAGGCAGTGAAGAGATTCCCCGTGTTCGCACCAAGTGAACATGAATGGCAACGCAACTCTAAATACCAAACATGTCCTTTGTGGGAACAGAACAAACAGCCTTTGTGTTGCTGATACGATTGTATAACATCTGACTGAGCCACCTGAACTGTCAGCATATCGGGGCCATAAAAGCAGCACAAAAGCAGAAATGTACTGTGAAAGCACCGCATGGGGCAGAGCAGCAAGAGCTCTGAGACACCCGCCCACCCTTCCTGAATCAGCCGTTTCTGTGGCGACCAGAGCGGAGGGGGGTGGAGGGAGGTGCTCGGTGAAAGTGAAGAGACAAACATTTGAAACCCGGTGGGAGAAACATGAAGGGATGGATAGATGGATGGATGAGGGGACAGATATATTGAGGGATGGGTGATAAAGGGATGTGGCAGGGTCAATGGGGAGCTGGGGCTGATTCCTCAACATCACAGTCACTGACAGATTGACAGTCGGAGGCAAACAACAGCGGCATCCACAGTGAGAGAGACAAACACGGAGGGGATTTTTTCCCTCTCAATGGCAGCCCCAGATCACGGTCATGGCTCAGGGGTTTAAACCATCTAGACACTGACAATGTCTCTCTGTGAAATCCCATTCGGCCATATGCTCCTATTCAAAGCCTCGTATTTCTCTGTCCTCTCTGTACGCAAATCACACTGGCTCCAAGTAAGTCACGGCAGATTAAGACTCACTTCGCAGGCAAACTTTGATTCAACAAGTGGTGCAGTGGAGGATGTAAATTCTGGACCGACCTGCTGATTCCCTGCGGTAAACTCTCATGAGCTGCCATTACACACAAATGACATTTCCAGGATGCAACGGCGCAAGCGACAAGTGTCACACACTAACATGGAGGGAGGAGAAGGTGCTGCAATGTTTGGCTCAGATGATAGATTAGAAAAACAGCTTCGCATCAGAATAAAGAGTTTGAGCTCAGTTGTTGGCAAAGCAATTAGTAAAGAAATCAAAATGAATATGTTGATAGGAAACTGTAGACATGCTGTCAAAAAGTGGACAAATGGGCAACAAAATCTACTTCAAATTAACAACACGTTGTCGTTTGCACATAATATTACAGAAAAAATGTCATAATCTTGCTCATTAGATGGATATGATTCGATGTTTTTGAAATCACTCCAGTATATTGAAACCCTGATTATGTAATGGAGTAGACTCTGATCTGGGAATGTTGATACAATCTTATGCCACAGTGATCGCATCCTGTCAGTGCTACAACAATTAGGGCTGGATGCAGTATGTTCTCTTGCGCAGTTGAGACAAGGCTTCGCACTATAAGCTCAAGAAAAACACTGTAAATCTGACATGTCAACAGATTTTCCTGACAGTTGTCCATAAATTACTGTGTCCACACTCGCTGCGAACCCAAATGTATGCACAGTCTGCATTCCATCAAATACTGTAGTCCGCCTAAAGCGCAGCATCTGAGATGTCTTCATCGTGTTGTTTTTTTTCTTTCTGTTTCCAAACAAGATAACAGTAACAGAGCTGTTCCCACTCCACCCACTTTCTCTTTCAGGAACACATGGATTTGCACATGGGGCATGAAATCAGACGGATTCACTGTTATCAGAGGCTTATTCCCCCCCCCCCCCCACCCCAAGTCCCTGTGGTCTTTTTCTCTTGACAGTCAGAACAGGTAAACAAGCCTTCACTCGAACCAACAAACATGCAAGACATACGGGTACAAAAAAACACCCACTCGTCACATCGCTACGCACGCACAACTAATGATGGATGCATTTCTTAGGAGAACTTTCAACAATCCATGTTTGCTTAATCAATACATTCTTGTTATTTTTGATGACATCACATCCTATTGAAGTGTCAAATCAAAGAGAGTAGTTCATCGTGTTGAGACTCACCTGTTTGTGTGGATGGTGTCAGGGTCCTGGTGTGCGAGGTGGAGGTGCGCAGGGAATGGATTGGACTGGACACGCTCACACTGGACACATACCAGAGGACCGACTGTCTCTATACTCTTCACCTCTCGGCTCGCAGCGCTCTCCTCTTCCCTCCGAGTCTCAGAGACAAACACCAGCTCTGCCTCTGCTGCCTCTCCCACTCCGCCTTTCACACGTACTGTAGCTGCAACAGAAGGGAAGGCTGGGGGCTGCAGCCTCTGTGATCAGCACCAGTCTCTCTCTCTTTTTCTCTCTCTCTCTCTCCCTCTCTCTCTCTCTCTCTTCCTCCTCCAGGCTCTGTGTTTCTCCTCAAGTCTGGCTTCAGGCAGCCATGGATGGACAGGCAGAAACACAGTGACAAAGTGCATATAGATTAACTCCCTTTGCAAGTATTTATGTTGTGTGTTAGTGTGTGAGAACCAGCGTGCTCTGACAACAACAACGCACACAAGCTGTGGGAGAGAGCTTCACTCCACGCCTCCTGCTTCCCTCTTTTTCACCACCACCACCTTAACCAACCCACACATCCACCCACCCCTCTCCTTGCCAGCCCCACACCAGCCTGTTGAAGTGAGTCATCAGCTATCAGCCAATCGTACGGCGGCACACAGCCTCTCGATTAGAATAACAGGAGTATTTATGCACGCCTGTTTTGAGGAGATGAAAATGAAATGGAGAATTGTCTGGGAGGACTTGACATACTTTGCTCTCGGTGGGGAGATCAGGTGATATATTAAGAAAATCACAACAGGATTTATTAAAATAAAAAATGTCACGGTGAAAATTTTCTCCCCAATTTTCTCCCTTATTATTTCATATAATTTCTCAGGAGTATTGTTATTGGATTCATTTAACGGCTTCATAAGCATGAAGAGATCCATATAAATATGATTAGAAATGCACAGTATTCATCACTGCATCACTTGTGAGGTGTGACTCACTGTGGTATATGATTCATTCTATCAAGGCCGTAGTCACATTCGACTACAATAAGGTCTGACCCACGGTAATTTTCCTGGGAAGATTAAGGCAAAGCGCTAAAATAGAACACATCGCACTGTGCGATCTGTAGCTGTGCAGCGACCTGTGTTGCGTACTCTGCCTGCCATGATGAAGTGCCCTCCTGTGTAGTGAGGTGGGAGGAGGTATTTTGGGCGTTCGGGGTTTCAGAAGTTAAATTTCTGTTCATTTTCTGTGAAGAAAATGTTTTGGAGTAGGGCTTGGATGGACATTAAGCTCCTCTGGTTGAATCATCAGTACAAACAAAGCTCACAAAGCTGACTAATCTGAGACTGTCCTCCAAAGAAAAGCACCATTTGTTTGGACTGTTTATGTGTAACCTTATAAATACCCTGTGGAGTTTATCACTTCTAGTAGTACTATGGAAACGTTTCTTTTAGGATTTCATATTATGATCGACAGGTGGCGGAAATGCGCCAAGAAATGCAGCGCAGAAGAAGACTGCTAGCAAGTAAACATGAATGTAAACCAGTCGGGTTTCATACGCTGTTCGTAGCTATACATACAAGAAATAATGCACTGTAATTCATGTATATCCCACAAAATCAATTAGTGTGTAATTAATGTAATCGTGAAAGAGGAAACATAAAAAATGTTGAACGCTGCGTAGGGAGGAGGTGGGGGTGCATGGATGGGTAAAAAAATACCAGACTTTCGCCCAAGAAACTGGCGTTCGTGTCCCGTGTGAAACCAGAAGTCAACGTTGATTTATTTGTCACTTAAGCTATGTACTAAAGTGATGCCACTTCCACAGTTCATTTAACCCAAACTTTTTTTTTCTAAACCTAACTAAGTAGTTTTGTTGCCTAAACCTCAGGAAGTTGTTTCATGTATGTATGTAATTAGCGGAATTTGACACGTGTTGCTGGACATACGTAGGAAAACGAACAAAAGGAGGAATAACTTTTTCATAAGATACCGTTGTATGAGAATATGTCGATGTAAACAATGCCGGTTTCAAAATGTAAAAGAAAAAACGGTTTTGCAATTTTTTTATGAGGAAGGAAATGTATTAGACACGTCTGTTATACTCTGAGAAGTGAAGCCAATGCTGACGTGCCTTAAACTTGCATTCTTTCTAACAGCCAGCAGGGGGCAACTATTAGGTACACTGTTAGTTTACTAGTAATATACTTGTAGCCCACTTTTTAGAATATGAAAGTATACTCTCAGTAAACTAGTTTAATAGTTTTTACTGCAAGTATACTTATCAGTTTTCTTAAGTGAACTTATAGTACTTAGCCAAATATACTCATACTTTTCTGCATACTTTTCAGTATAACCCAAGTATACATAAGTATAATTGTGTTAAGTTTAACTCTGATAAGGACATAAAACAAGTAATTTGAAAGCATACTCTTATATTTTAAGTTTAAAAGAATTATACTAATAGTACTTGAATAAGCTTCTTTTCTGTAAGGTTATGCTAGTGGTGGCTAATGTTGCCTTGAGCAAAGCTTCAAGTAGAGATGAGGAGCGGACTAGAGAGGTCTGGTCAGCTCAGCTCTCATTAAGTTGGTTATTTTCAAGGCTTACACTGGAAATCAATTGTGAACAGCACTTTTGGCTGAGGCAAGATTTAATTTGGTACCAGACTTAAACTTCAACTTAACTTTAAACGACTGTAGACCCAAAACTGTGGTGGTGGTCTATTGGCGGAGTCACACATCCAAATGGATTTCTGTCATTTCTGGGCCAGCAGGAGAAATGATTTGAGCCAAAGGGCGTGAGGGTGAGGAAATAGAGACGATGTAAAAGGAGAGACAGTGAGTGAAAAGGAATCAATTGTGAGAGGAAAAGGAGAAGCATGTGAGAAGAAGAAATGGAGCCTATTCCATAGACTCAAAGGCTGCAGTGTAGCTGTTAAAGCCATTTCCTCTCCCCACTGTTGCAGGCTGAAAATAGACTTTGCCATCGGATGCGAATAATAGAATATCCTGACGATTATACGGTTGAGCCACACTCTTTCCTAACATGCTATTTTTTCTCCTCAAATTTCCATTATCTCCTCAAAAATTACTGCTTTGGAGGGCCAAATTAATTCATTTTGGTACAGCTATTCAGAGTAAGTACACTAGAAGAAAGAGGAAGAATAAACAGTGAGAATGAGATGACTTTATTCATTTAGAAAGTCTACAGAAAGCACTTATACAACAAAACATACATATACAGTGGAATAATAATCACAGTGACAGAATAAAAGTGGAAGAGGTACTCAGATACTTTGCTTGAGTAAAAATACAAATATAATTAACAACATTTCAAGACTGTAAGGCCCTCAAAAATGCAATTCATTTTAATAAAAATAAAAATAATATTTCCTATAGTTTCAATAGGGCCTTCGCTGCACGACGTTGTCGGTGCTCAGGCCCTAATAATGTTAAAATACTCCTTTTCAAGCAAAAGCATTGAAATTCAAAGTATTATCAGCAAAATGTGCTTTTAAGTAAAAGTATCAAGTCAAGTATCTGTAGTAAAATGTCCCCTGTAACAGATATATTATTATATATTATATTATTAGATGTTAATAATGGAGCCACTTTTAACTACTTTATATACAGTTAGAGGTAGAATAGTCCAGTGGTTCTCAATCTAGGGGTCGGGTCCCTCCAACGGGTCACAAGATAAATCTGAAATCAACAACCACAGGACTTTCAACCAGGAGACTGGTGTTCGTGTCCAAAAGTGTTGAGTTATTTTGAGTGTGAGAAGTGTGAGTTATTAAGGTCAACCATGATGTTTTTCTAACTAAGTGGTTTTGTTGCCAAAGCCTGCCTAAAACTGGAGCCGTTACTGTAGTTTTGTTGCGTGGTGTAAAAATGACGCGCAAAAGAGGCGTACAAATGACACAGAAAAAGGCAAATGTGTTCTTATGGCACGTGGAATGTCCTTGTAATATCATGCTATTTTATACACCTTCCCGTGAGATAATGCATTTTATTTTATAAGGTGATGACATGTTTGACAAATGACAAATCCTAATCTGCATGGTAAATACAGCTGTCAAATAAAGGAGTAAAAAGTACAATATCTGAAATGTAGTACAATCAAAATATGAAGTCACATAAAATGGAAATACTCAAGTACAGGTATTTTAAAATTGTATTTAGGTACAGTGAATAAATGTTCTTAGTTACTTTCCACCACAGCAGAATGACCATTCGACAGTTGTCCAAATTTGTTTAAAACAGAACATAATCCTGAAAAAGTCCCTGAGCTGCTCTCTCTAGACTTCTAGTTCATGAAGTCAGTAAAAAGATGAGAATGATTGGTACAGCGTCTTTAGGTGTCCGATTCTTTGGATGAAACATCTGACTAAAGGCGGGTAATGATGGATGGCGTGACAACTGCATGATGACTTGACTTTGAAATATCAATGGGGATGTGAAGACTCATCCCACTGGACTGCCTAATATTAATGGAGTAACGTTTCTCTAATTGGACTACTTTTGGAAAATCAAGGTGTTAGAGAGACTTTGTTCTATCAAAGGAAGCTAAATGTCATATTTTCCTACAGATCACAGTGCCACATTAAATCAGGCGGCCTCAGGTTTCCAATAAAACCATTATTCACAATCATGTATTCATTAGTGGCCATTGTACACCTACAATAGCACAATCATATCAGATAGATTGGCTACTTCTTCCACCCTGTGGCCTGGTCAATTGCATCTTTAAATACATTACATGACCCTTTCTCTGGGTAATATTTGTCACGTGTCTGTGTGAGTAAGATGACATTAAAAGGATTTCAGTGATTATTTAGCGTGCCAAAGGGTGGCGAATCATGAAGGGATAGGCAGAGCTACTTAGTGTCAGCGAAATTGTACGTAAAGGTGATAGTCTTTCAGGCGGAAAAGGAACAGTAAAAAGGTCAAATCCGATCCCCAAGAGATCATTGTGACCAGCATCTGTCAAGGTACATTTGGGACTTGTCTCTCTCCCCCAGTCTGTGTCTCTGTCGTGTTTTCACCCACAGCACCACTTCCTCGACTCCCTTGAGGACCTCCACATCTGATACCGGCATACTGATGTTAAATGCCCTGAGCAGAGGGGAGCTGTGTCCTGCCATACTCCATTTCAGTTACTGAAGAATGTCTTTGCTCTGGGGGACTGTGAGTAAGACACATGGGGGTTTTCTCTCCTCTATCACGGTGCGGTGTCACAGGATGACAAAGCTGTCAGTGCCCCAGCCCTAAAGGCTTTCCTTTTAAAGAGGTGTAACTGTACGTGTGTGGTGGTGAACATGTGTGTTTGGTGGGTTAAAACACATCCATGTCTGTGGCTGCAGACCCTGATGTCACATATACGTGCTGTATTCAGTTCAGTTATCTGCAGGTATGATTCAACTCCACAGAGGGAAAATTATTTACACTTTAATAGAGTAATGACCCATTGTACTGGGTGAGCAGTGTTACTGAGGTGATGAGGTCAATGGAGAAGGGAGATAATGAGGATGACAGTGAAGTGTTGCCTCTATTAGAGTCCGTCATCCTTCTTGCCCTTTGATTTGATCACACAACCGGTTCTACAGGCTGATAAACAAGACTCTAATCCCTCACTGTCAATGCGACACCCAGACTCTCTCCAAAACAGAGGCCTAGTCATTTAACACAAGCGTTGACTAAAATGTGTAAATAAGCAACATCTTCACCGTATCAACTTTATAAGGGATAAAGTGTTCACAATTTGATGCAGTGCCCCTGAGTGGCCAAAGAAATCTGTTAATGCAGGTTTAAATAATCTGAAACATTTGAGAAATGTGTACGCACACTGTTAGTCAAGTAAAAAGTAAAGTGTTACAATTATGTCAACAACTGGTTCTAACCAATCACCCAGGAACGGAGCTGCTCTCTGAAGGGATTTTGGCATAGTGGCGCCACGGGATATTGCAATTTGTAGATTTGTCATACACTACATACATGAAATTTGACTGCTCACATCCGTAAGAGCAGTGGGCTGCTGTGAAGCGCCCAGGGAGCAACCTGGAGTTCAGTGTCTCACTCAAGGACACTCCAACATGTGGACAGGAGGAGCCGGAGATCGAACCGCCGACCTTGCGATTAAAGGACAACCCATGACGCTACCCACTGACATGACAAAACTGGCCCAAAAGTAATTGATTTCGTACACAATTAAAATTGGAAAAGAAGCGGCTATAAAATAAGTAATACTTTTAATTTAGCTTCACAATCCCCCTCTTTTTATTATCAGAATTTGATCCATTCTGTCCAATAACATTTGGAGAGTCCAGAAAAGCCGTATGATTAAATCATTTTATCCAATTCATGTGCGGGGATCCAACAGGAAGTCAGCCGACTCAGCCAGCGGAGGTCTGCGGTGCACATGCTCTCAATCGGCATGGCTGGAGACGTGCTCATACTCTATGGCACTGGTTCCCAACCTGGGGGTCCCGACCCCCTTTAGGGGTCACCAAAGCTTCATGGGGAGTCGCGAGGCCTTCTTGATTTTAAGGGATGTAAGACAACTTTCTTTAAAAATAAACAGTTGGCCTTTATCTCAGCATTTCATGTATTGAAGTGAAGAAAAATAAATGAAATTATTATATTTAAAGTTTGTATTATTATTTAAAATATAATCTTAAAACAAATCTCACAGGATAAGGGCACAGTGAGGACCTGAACACAAGCTAGAGCCTTCCCTCTCTGCTAAACAGCCTCATCCTACATTAGAAAAGTACGCAGTTAGAACAACCAAAGAGATGATAGAACGATGGTCAAGCTTCAGGGAGAAGAAAACACAGAATTTGTCAAAAAAGAGTCCTATTAAATATGAATGATTGTTAAAAATAAAGGTAAAAGATAAAGACACAATACAGAAAATTGTCTTAAAATTCCTTAAAAATAATTAAATAATCATCTCTGACTCAATAATCACAGGAAATAATCTGCTCAAAATTCATCCAAATCATTCCTTTTCACAAACTTCCTGCAGTTATTGCATTCACTATTTGGGCTAATTGTAAAGTTTATCAGTTGTTCTGTACCGTTATTGTTATGCTTTGAACATAATATGAAATATCCATAAAATGGACAGGGGTCAATGATAGAAAAGGAGTCCCCTAATGAAAAAGGTTGCAAACCACTTCTATGAGTCCCAAAACACTGAAGCGTAAGGAAGCCCAGGGAGGATTTTTTTGCCATACGATATGCTCCCACAGCAACTCTCATAGGACTGAATGGAGCGCCATATGTGATCGCGGTATCCGGTTTTCCTTAATACATCCATGGTTCTAACCCAACAGTGACATCATCTTTCTCAACAAGCACACAACTAGGGAGACCAGAGTGGCAGTCTATTGCAGCAGTTATTCTCATGTTTGGGTCCACACAGCCAGAAAACATTGACAAAAATACCCTCTGTGAAACAGCAAGTATTCAGCTGAGACCAGATACAATTCACACTACTGTTCTACGGGGTGAAGCAACTGCCATCCCCTTCACAGAAATCACAATATACACAAAGACTGACATGAAAAATACTTATTTCCTCTGGGTGAAAACACATCTTGCTGCGGAAGTGTGGCCTGAGACGCGTGTTGTGTTCAGTTTTGTTAGACCCTGCTTTTTATAGATGACCTTCTCCATCTAAACAAAACATTTCCAGGTAGCGCACCCAAAGTGTGAATATTTACAAGCCATACCAGGATTGTGATAGAGTGATTATGTCCCAGTGTCCCCTTTCCAATTACCATGCCTGCTTTTAGCTGACAAAGGTCTGTTTGTTTTTCCCTGGAAATATCAACCTCTTCACTGAAATCTAATAAAGCTACAACCAAACTGTTTTATTACATTTTATAGTATTTGAGACTCAAGAAGAAGAAGATCATTTTTCGAGTCTATTAAATATTCTTTTACGTGAATGCATTTATTGGATGAAGTCCGTTGCAATGCATGGAATATGATGCAATTAACTGAAGCTACATCTATCTTCACCTGCAGGGATTTGACTATTCACAGTGGTAAATGTTGCAAAGTAACTGTTTTTGTACTGTCATTTGGTATTAGGAGGTTTTGAGGAATTAAAATGAAGCATTTTATATAAATCATGCCTTTTTATGTTTCATATTTAAAGCTGCAGTAGGTAGTTGGCATCATTGGGCAAAAAAATCATAATAACCTTTCAGCATATTGTAATTCAGGTGTACTGAGAGAAAACTAGACTTCTGCACCTCCTCATGGCTCTGTTTTCAGGCTTTACAAAATCTAGCCCTTGACGGGAGGCTTTGGCCAATCACAGGTCATTTCAGAGAGAGAGCATTCCTATTGGCTGTTCATTCAACAGTTCAACAATCACTCGCAAACTCCAATCAAACGGTCAAACTAGGCAGCGCTGATCAAATATGAATCATTATTCTATTACTCTAATGCCTATTTCTCTCCTCAAATGTTTTTAGAAACATCTTGTAGTGGGCTGTTTAGCTGTAAAATGAGAAAGTTTGCTCTGGCTGGTGGGCGGTGCTTCATATTTCCTCAACTTATCTCAACATGGCTGCCGGGTCACAAACTTTCTAATTTTACAGCTAAACAGTACACTACAAGATGTTTCTCAAAACAGGAGAGAAATAGGCATTACAGTAACAGAATATTGATTCATATTTGATCAGCGCTGCCTTGACTGATTGATCGCAGTTCGCGAGTGATTGACAGCTGCTCAGAGACAACAGCCTCCAGTTCGGCTCTGATTGGTAGTTTCCTCCGGTCTGTGAAATCTTGCAGATGCCATTAGGAGCACCGGAGGACACAGAGGCACATGATGTTTTTCCGATTACCTGTCTCATGCACCACTGTCAGAATATAGCGATCGTTTTATAAAATATTTAATATTTGCTCCAATCTGCCTACTCCAGCTTTAACTCAAGACTATGCACAAGACAATGTCCCGTTTTCCTCTTTGTTCCACTTGAGACATTTGAGAATCTTGTCTGAATGAAGGCACCTAGGGGGTTAACACTCGGCCCTAACGACTCACTTTTAAGCGCTTTCAGGAGATGAGCCACTGATTCCCTGGTGGCTCAATGCACAATTGCACAGCCACAATACAGGAGGAGGAGAGTCACGCAGCAAAGATAATCCACTTTCATGGGCCCGAAAAAGCATTTGGATCACAACGTACAATTCAAAAAGAAGATTTGGGGTAGAATTAGATGTCTGTTTGTGCTAAAGCTCAGGATGCACCGTGCATCGACACACAAAAAAAGTGCTAACATGCAAATGGGCAAAAAATAAATAAAAAAGCCACGTTGAAACTTGCTTTCTTCTTCTTGCACTATTACCATCAGTCATTTTGCCCATTTCCAATCTATTCACATCCGTCTCCTCCACATATTCCCACGTCCACCTATTCCCTTTAAAGCCCCTGACTGATAAACAGCCCTCCTCCATGGGGACTCAGTGCTGTAATGTCGTAGAGAAGAAGATGTCAACCAGCAGACATCTTTATATGTTATCTTTCTTTATAACAACTCCCTGGGTACGGAGCTGTCTATTATTTCCTCTCAGAAAGGAGCTGAAAGACAGTCACAACACAGACACAGACACATGCAAGCACACATAACTCTGCAGGAGCACACTCCAGGTGAAAATACAAGTGTGCAGTAAAATACATACAAGACACTGAACATGTAGTTTACAGTACGCTGTGCTTATTATCCCTAGACTGAAAATCCCAGTTGCTGTTTTTTGTGAGACTTTTAATTGAAGCAAAAAAAAGACTTTTATGTGGAGATCTCTCATTCAAGGAAATTAAAATGAATAGCGCAGGAATGATAGGCAAGGTCTCTGGCTGTTTTTCTCTGCGAAGCCATCCTTGTTTCATCCCGTGCTGCTTTCCATCTGCCGCATTTTCAAAAGATTCAGTCTAACTGCAGCCACTTGATCTTTTTCTTAACCTCCGGCGAAATCAGACAAAAACAAATGATTAAACATGAACCGAATGTGCTCCTCTCCCGCACTGGATTCTATGTATATTAACAGAAAATGAATAACTATGGATCTTGCGCCTAATCATTTTTGCAACCGTACATTAAAAAGGTCTGTGTACATACAGTAAGTCCCTTTGCATTTAGCACAAAGGCATTACATCAACAGTGTGGAGCCCAGAGGACGAGCCCTCGTGGATCTGCCACATCCACTTTGTGTGGAAGTAATTAGATAAGACGCTTAATGACAACACATTGAATAGATGAGATGGGAACCACATGGGCACAGTGTGCAGTCTGCCCTCTAATCCCACCTATCTGTTACCATTTTCACAAGATGCCAAACACACGAGGGGCTATTAAATGTGTGTCGGCCTCCTGCTCTCATCTCCGGCCACAAGAGCAGTAGTAGATCTAATAAAAGCAAAGCTATAAAGCCGCGACTTTAAACTACAATCGCAAAAATTAGCCCAACAAACTGCAAAACCACAATAGCATAACTAGTAGTGCTGCATGAATAAATCCTCTGTGCTGCCAAATACAGTAAAATAGGAAGTCACATCTGGGGGATCAGATTGCTTATTTTATCATACAGCCATTTGCCTGTTCTGTGAGGGCAGTAAATCACCTCTAATTGGATCTCATATGCAGCATGTGTTCAGAGACTGCAACTCCAAACCCCCATGGTGGCATGATATTGAGTAAAAAAGAAACAATGGAGTTCTCAATGGCCCTCATATACTGTAACGTAAACTGCCTGTATGTTCAGTAAATCAATTTTTCAGCTATAATGAAGCATGCTGAATTGATGAAACCCATGCAGACCTATGTGGATATGTTTTCTCCACTGCACTGCATGAAAGGATGTGACACATAAAAGGTAAAAGCATCAAGATAGTGATTTCTATATGAGGAGTTATGAAACTCTCACCATTTGCATATCTATTTCTGTCCGCTCTCAGGCGCTTCGCCTCGACTGTCATGGATTAACGGCTTCAGATGTTACCTCATCAAGCATCGGGGGCAGGTCACCCTAACATTGTTAGATCCACAGTAGAAGGGTCATATGACATAGTCTACTGTCGACGGGGAAAAGCTCAGTCCCATTCTCTGCCGAACAGGCTGTCTCAATCATAACCCTTTCTGATTTAATTTCCTCTTTTGGGAAGGATAGAGAGCTGCAGTTTATACAGGCAGGATTAACCACAACCTCTTGTAAAATAGGATTTAAAAATTATGATGGGAGCCCTCTTGTAGCAAAATAAATTACATTAGCTGATATCAAGATCCACATACTTAGCTTTGTCTTGGACTTTCAACTGAACACAAGACAGAAAAGAGGTTACAGCATCACTTGAGTAGGGGGTCAAAATCATCCACCTGGAGTAAATGGATGGCTAAATCAGATCAAGGAGGCCACCCACATTCAATGTTAAAGACTTGAAAGGAGACAGGTGTTGGAGAGAGTGGCGGTGAGGAAATGAAGGAGGAAGAAACAAGGAAAATGGATGTTGAGAATTCTGAATTTAGAAGAGGGAGGACCTCAGAGAAGAGAAAGAAAAGTAAAGTGGATTCATCGAGTCATGATTTGTCAGTCAGGGTTTGATAGATGTGTCTGGATGTGGAGCTTTGTCTGAAAAGCAGACTGTGGCAAGATGGATTAAGGGGACAAGTTAAACTGATCGATATAAAATGATTCGGCTTGATAGTTGTCTTGATAGATGGAAAAAGTCTTGAAAATAGAGATTTTGGGGGTGGGATGGATATGTCGGGACGTACAAAACCAAACCGTGGGCTTGTTGAACGGTTACACCGCTATGAAATACAGACCTGCTAGGTTTTTAATGAGGTGCCACAGACATATAAAAGGCAATTATCTGAACATAGGCCAACTTGACCATTTAAGCTGCAGTAGGCAGAACATTTTTGGCATCATTGGGCACAAATTCCATAATAACCTTTCAGCATGTTGTAATTCAAGTGTTCTTCTGCACCTCCTCATGGCTCTGTTTTCAGGCTTTAAAAAATCTAGCCCGTGACGGGAGACTTTGGCCAATCACAAGCCATTTCAGAGAGCGAGCGTTCCTATTGGCTGTTCATTCAATGGAGGCAGCTGTCAATCAAACGGTCAAACTATGCAGCGCTGATCAAATATTAATCAATATTCTGTTGCTATAATGCTTATTTTCTGGCCTCAAATGTTTTCAGAAACATCTTGTAGTGTAACTGTTTAGCTGTAAAATGAGAAAGTTTGCTCCGGCTGGTGGGCGGTGCTTGGTATTTCCTCAACTTATCTCAACATGTCTGCCGGGTCACAAACTTTCTCATTTTACAGCTAAACAGTTCACTACAAGATGTTCCTGAAAACATTTGAAGTGAGAAATAGGCATTACAATAACATTAACATAGAATATTGATACATATTTGATCAGCGCTGCCTAGTTTGACCGTTTGATCGGAGTTTGCGAGTGATTGACAGCTGCTCAGAGAAGGCAGGCTCCAGCTCGGCTCTGATTGGTTGTTTTCTTCCGGTTTATGAAATCTTGCAGATGCCGTTAGGAGCACCGGAGGACACAGAGGCACATGATTTATTTCAGATTACCTGTCTCAAGAACTACTGTCAGGATACAGTGACCGTTTTATGAGAACATCTTTTTTTAAATCATATTTGCTCTATTTCTACCCACTGCAACTTTAAGTAGCTTGCCTTATTTCATTTATAAAATCAGTGTTATCGCTTCATATAATATAGAAATATCATTCATTACTATCTATCTATTATATATTTTGGAATTTGAAACACATTGGAAATGGTTGTTTTTCTTCTCCCTAATGTGCAAACCAAACTGAAACCGTGACACAAAAACCGCAATACAAACCGAACCCTGCACTTGATGAACCGTTACACCACTAATATGCACCCAGTGGCATGTTATCCGCTTAGCCAGAAAGCTCCAATAAAAGGCACCATGCAGCATGCAAACTGTCCAAAGAGAGTAAAGGAGACAGAAATAATCAGGACTAGATCTCAGAAGAAACATACTGTAAGCATGAGGAAGTGCATAAGACAAGGTATGGTGTGAGACTAGAAACTAAAGTCAGCTAGTAAGCATCGGGATTTTGTGGAGCATTGTGGTTATGGTAATTAACTGTTCTGCTGGAGTAGAAAGAAAATCTGAGAAAATTGACATAATTATAGATGCAGCAAGGATTTCTGGGTGTTGTGGGAGTGTCTGGGGAAGGTGTGCAGCAGCAGTTGAGAGAAGCGTTTAGGCTCTCTCAAACACCGGGGAAATAGAGGACTTAGAGCAGAGTCGGAAATGGGTGGGATGGAGTTATTATTAGTAAAAAATAGTAAAAATATCTTTAACGAGGAGGTACAATTTGTTGTTTTTGAACTGAACTACAGCAGCTTTTTTCATTGTTGCACGGTTGTTGTTGTTTTTTTGGCATGGATGTCATTTTGTGGCAAAATTTCTGTTCACTGTACATGACTTTACATGAAATATTCCAGTTTTTCTCAATCGATGTGGCTCAATTCTCGAATGAGAAGTTTTTTTTCAAAAACAATAAGCTCAAATCTCTGAACAATTAGTTTGTCGTTCACAACAGATTCTAATTTCTCATTCATTCATCGTTTGAGCCATCACATGCAAAGTGATCGATTCAATTTTCAAAATCTGTCAGACATGCATGTATGTTCCATAAATATCTTTGATGAGGAGGTACAATTTGTTGTTTTTGAACTGAACTACAGCAGCTTTTTTCAGGGATGTTGTTGTTTTCTTGGCATATACTGTATGTCATTTTGCGGCACAATTTCTGTTAAGTGTATGTGAATTTATATGAAAGATCAAAAGAAAATTTTCTATTTACAGTACATGTAACACATTACTACACTAATACATTTACTGTATACATACAAATGTGCATATCCTTTTTCTGTGTAGCTACTACAGTAAACTTTGACCTGCTGTTGAAATGGGAACCTGAACAGCTCAGTGTGATACATAACATCATTCAGCTGCACAAAACTGACATTCTGTTATAGTAGCCTACAATAAGTAGTTAGTGTCAACAAAATTTGTATATAAGAAAAACTTCGAGTTGATTGCCGTGGTGAAAAAACACTTAATCATTTTGCACACATTTTTTCCTGCATTGTTGTTAACGAAGGAGGAAGAGGAGGAGGAGGAGGACGAGGAGGAGGAGGAGGAGGAAGAGGAGGATGAAGAGGAGGATGAAGAGGAGGAAGAGGAGGAGGACGTATCTGCTCGCTTGTCCACAGTTTATCTTTGCGACAAAACATAAATCCTCAATGTTAAAACTGTGCTTAGTCTACATTCACTTTACTATCAAAAGAGCCATTTTAGGCAAAATAATAATAATAAAAATCTGTCCGGAGCCTCAAAACATTTCAGCATTGTGATGAAGGTAACACAGTTTATAGTCTAAGTACATAGTATATAAGTCTAATGCAGTGAGGGCCAAAGTTTTTAGGTATTTCATTTGCTGGATTTGCCAAAAGCAGCCATTTCTGTCTGGTTTATTTTATCCAGAACAGCCTCTCTATTGATATAAAATTAAATATACCATAATGGAGGATTTGATTTATATGAAGGACCAAGTGTGACATTGTTTTTTTCCATTGGGATAAATAGTTGTATTGGTTAGCATTGCAGTTAGTTCAAAAGTCAGTGCTTCTTGTCTAAAATATACTAAAGTGCTTTACATTTCGCAATCAGAGCTGCAAATTTGCTGTGAGCTGCTACAGATCAACCAATGTGATTTATTCTAAGACTCAATCTCCTCTCTCTCTCGCTCCCTTTTTCTCTCTCTCTCTGTCTCTCTCATGCTTATCAGCATCTTAGAATCAGTTTAGAGGACTCGAAAAATAAATTTTAACGTAGCCTGAGTAAATGTTTTATTTTGTGCTAGTTGATATCAAAGGACTGTACTACCATTGACGCCCAGGCGGCTGCCACCACGGGGAAAGGATTAAGTGGAGATAAATCCTTTCAGATAAATTTCTTAAACATGCTTGCTCCAGAGACTTCCCCAAACGTACAGTAAAAAAAGAAAAATAAATATTTAGCACAGGAGAATTTGTCATTCGAGGTTACATTCTTGTACATTTGCCTCTATTGCTGTTGAAGAGGTTTGCATGTGTGCTAAAATAGACATTGAAGAGTGCTGTCAAGATCAACCAGCAGCTTTTGGTCCTCTTTTCTAGCAGTCTGACGCAGAATTAAATGAACTATATCAGATGGACGTAATAGGCAGCGTGTTAACTGGTATGAAAGAATGTCTCATGATTTATCACAGCGCCGTTCCTGTGCTCCCCCGCCAAACACTCTTGCTCCGTCTTTTTTTCAGATTTGGTGGAAAAAAACAAACAGTAAGACTTCTACTCATTGAATATGGTGCATAAACCCGCTGTTGGTTGTTGCAGGCCTGTTGAAAGCCGGGATAAGGCCATGAATCGAGGCTGTGTTACTGGCAAGTGCTCATATGGTGGGAGTCTGGAATATTAAACTGGGCAGACTGGTACTCAGTAAGACCCTGAGCTCCGCAGACATGAGCACACGGTTTGGCCATGATCTGTAAGACACTTTCACTTTAGCAGACAGTGAGGAGCTCTGTCTCCTGGATGAGTACAGAGCTTTGGGGATGTGTTGTGCCAGCAGCTTCGTAGACAAGCAACAAACAGGATCTGAAAATACAGAGATTAAACTGTACAGCAGCAGAATGACAAGAACTGAGAGCAAGGGTGAAAGACAGCAGTACCTAACCACTCAGTGTACGCGAGTACCAACACTTACGCAACTGAGTACTGGATGATCATGTTAGCATTTAGGTTATTCAGTTCTATTCCAAGCCTTGCAGGGATTACTGATGGGCCTATCATATTTTTGGCAACATAATTTAAGAGGAATTATCTAATATGGGCCATGTTATTAAGTAAGCGAGTAGGATGAGACAGAAGTAGCACAAATGTGTGTGTTTATATGTGGGACAGTGAGAGAGATGGGAAAGTGCATGTGTACAGTGCATTATTTTATAGGGGTGGGAAAAAAACATATTTTTTTACGATTTTGAAATTGATTTTGAAATGCCAGAATCGATACATTTGCTTCATTTGAGTCTATGCAGAGGTTGAAGGAAGTTAACGGTTTTATTGTTGTAGTCTGAGTAATGTGACGTCATATTTGTTCCGTATCCATCAACCAAAACAGAAAGCAGAGAGCACAAAACAGCGGAGGGTCTGCATGGACACGATCTGCACCCTCACATTTTAAATCCAAAGTGGTAAACACTACACATCCAGTAAAGTATAGAAACACTTTGGGTTTCACACATCGCCAGGAAAAGCAGAGCTAGACATCATGGCTAAAGCTGCATTCTAACTCTATCTAAGGAAACGTTATCGTATTGCGGTAACGTGTGGTCAAGCCAGCTGTCACTCTCATCTCAGTGGTCAAATCAGCCGACGCTGCAACTGTAGAGCACCCATATACTGACATTTATGTTAAATGCATTCAAACGGCCCACCATGGATGTATAAAGAGGGCAGCGCTGACGGGAGAGCTAGCGACCTACTTGGCAAAGTTAGCGGAAGTATACACGTGTGACTTCGTCCGGTTTTCAAAATAAGGTATTAACAAAGAGAACTGTATAAAAAAAGATATATGTGGAAATAAGATCGATTGGATTGTATTCACCAGAAGTATTAAACATGTCACATATCTCTTACAGATTAAAAAGAAAATACCACTAACTTGTGAGGGAAATGTCTCTTTGATTTTTGGGTTGTTGGAAAACATTTAATAAATAATGCCTGACAATCACTGATATATTTGACTTCAGGACATCTCTGACTACAAATCAAACATTTTTACTGTATCAATTTAGATATTTTTCAAATTAAAAGTCCCTAGAAGTGTATGATTACTTTTTTCCCATGATCTAGTGTTAAAAAAGTTAACAAAAATCGCAATGAATCATAATATCGAATCGCAATACATATTGAATCGACACCCAGGTATGGTGATGGTGAAATGGGAGATGGATGTATCATCCCAGCCCTAATGTGTACAATGCATTATTTTATGTATTGTGTCTAAAATAGCAGACTTAAATCTTTTAACAGTGGTTACTGTATGTAATCCTGAGTGAACATCACAAGATGCTGTGCAGCTTTCATCTTTGACGAGGGAGTCTTTCACTTCACACACATTCAGAAATGCACACAAAGACACAGACAGACGCGCACACACATAGACAATAAATATTAATCTGATCCCGCTTTGATCAGCCACCATACGTAAACACATGAGGCGTTCTGTAAAGCACATTTGTCTTTCGAAGGCCAGCAGAGAGAAGTTATAAATGAAAATTACATCCATCCTTGTTAGAAATAAGCAGCATCTCCAAAAGTAGAGATGATGATTCAAGCACATGTTTGCGTGTGCATCTGTGCGCACAGCTTTTGACTTTCACTGTCTGGTGAAAACGGTTGGAAATGTTAATCTGTCTTGAGGCTAATGCAGTATTAACATCTCCTTTTCTGCTCATAGATTTTGTCCAAACAGCATAGGCTACTGATTGGTTAACTTTGGTTCTATATTCTCATTGTTTTGTTTTTTGTTTGTTTGTTTTTTATGTTCAGCTGTGTCTGCCGTCAACACGCAGTAGGAATTAATAATTCAGAAACACTTGCGTCAAAGGAGACCGGACCATTTATAGCTACAAATGGATTTATATTTGTATATGATGGGAGAAAAAAGGATGCTCCGCTCAGCATTCATGCGGCAGAAAATGCAGAGGGTAACAGAACAGCAGATATGAAATATGGTATATACATAATGCACAAGGCCAGATATGCCAGTGAATGTATGATTAATAAGAAATCTAAACGCAGGGCAGGAGGTTGGGGTGGAGCAGCTGTGTGGAGCAGGTAGAAGCAAACTGCATAACCAGACACAGCAGCAGTAATGACCAGCAGAGTGTCAGCCTGCCACATCAGAGACCACCTAGTTTACCTGATTGTAGTAGGACTGTTATTAACAATAATTTTCATTATTGATTAATCTATCCGTCTTATTAATACAGTATTTACAGACGTAGGCAAAATTGTTGGTACTCTTCCGTTAAAGAAAGAAAAACCCACAATGGTCACTGAAATAACTTGAAACTGAGAAAAGTAATAATAAATAAAAATTTATTGAAAATTAACTAATGAAAATGAGACATTGTTTTTGAATTTTGGTTCAACAGAATCATTTTAAAAAACAAACTAATGAAACTGGCCTGGACAAAAATGATGGTACTCTTAACTTAATATTTAGTTGCACAACCTTTTGAGGCAATCACTGCAAACAAGCGATTTCTGTAACTCTCAATGAGACTTCTGCACCTGTCGACAGGTATGTTGGCCCACTCCTCATGAGCAAACTGCTCCAGCTGTCTCAGGTTTGAAGGGTGCCTTCTCCAGATTGCATGTTTCAGCTCCTTCCACAGATGTTCAATAGGATTTAGATCAGGGCTCATAGAAGGCCACTTCAGAACAGTTCAATATTTTGTTCTTAGCCATTCTTGGGTGTTTTTAGCTGTGTTTTGGATCATTATCCTGTTGGAGGACCCATGACCTGCGACGGAGACCAAGCTTTCTGACACTGGGCAGCACATTTTGCTCCAGAATGCCTTGATAGTCTTGAGATTTCATTGCACCCTGCACATATTCAAGACACCCTGTGCCAGATGCAACAAAGCAGCCCCAGAACATAACCGAGCCTCCTCCATGTTTCACATTAGGTACAGTGGTCTTTTCTTTGTATGCTTCATTTTTGCGTCTGTAAACATAGAGCTGATGTGACTTGCCAAAAAGCTCCAGTTTTGTCTCATCTGTCCAAAGGACATTCTCCCAGAAGCTTTGTGGCTTGTCAATATGCATTTTGGCATATTCCAGTCTCGCTTTTTTATGATTTGCTTTCAACAGTGGTGTCCTCCTCGGTCATCTTCCATTAAGTCCACTTTGGCTCAAACAGTGACGGATGGTGCGATCTGACACTGATGTACCTTGACCTTGGAGTTCACCTCTAATCTCTTTGGAAGTTGTTCTGGGCTCTTTGGTTACCATTCGTATTATCCGTCTCTTCAATTTGTCATCAATTTTCCTCTTGCGGCCACGTCCAGGGAGGTTGGCTACAGTCCCATGGACCTTAAACTTCTGAATAATATGTGCAGCTGTAGTCACAGGAACATCAAGCTGCTTGGAGATGGTCTTATAGCCTTTACCTTTAACATGAAGGTCTATAATTTTCTTTCTCATCTCCTGAGACAACTCTCTCCTTAGCTTTCTGTGGTCCATGTTCAGTATGGTACACACCATGATACCAAACAGCACAGTGACTACTTTTCACCCTTTAAATAGGCAGACTGACTGATTACAAGTTTGAAGACACCTGTGATGCTATTTACAGGACACACCTTAGTTTAACATGTCCCTATGGTCACATTATTTTACATCTTTTCTAGGGCTACCATCATTTTTGTTTAGGCCAGTTTCATCAGTTTGTTTTTTAAAATGATTCTGTTGAACCACAATTCAAAAGCAACAGCTGATTTTCATTAGTTAATTTTCAGTAAATTTTTATTTATTATTACTTTTGTCAGTTTCAAGTTATTTCAGTGACCATTGTAGGGTTTTCTTTCTTTAACGGAAGAGTACCAACAATTTTGCCTACGTCTGTATTTTATAAATGTAGCCTAGACTTACGGGGGTTTGAGGTTAACTGTTATCATGTGTTGTATAGATTGTAAAGTCCTTTGAGACAAATTTGTGATTTTGAGATGTACTGTATATAACTGATTGTAATGAAATGTCAGAAAATAATGAAAAATGCCCAGCACAATTTTCCAAAGTGCTTTCCTCAAATTGCTTTTGTCCAACCAACAAAAGCCTTTAAAGCATTTCTTAGAGCCCAACCAAAACTGGATTTTTGAAGCCCTTTACCATTATTGATATTTATTCGATACCCGGCTGCTCCAAGTCACATGTCGATGTGTCCTTGAGCAAGACACTTAACCCCAAATTGCTCCCGAAGGCATAGCCATCGGTGTGTGAATGAGTATTTAGATTAGATCCTGATGGGCAAAGTTGGCACCTTAGCAGCCTCTGCCATCAGTGTATGAATGTGTGTGTGAATGGGTGAATACTGACATGTAGTGTAAAGCGCTTTGAGTGGTCGAAAGACTAGAAAAGCGCTATATAAGTCCAAGTCCATTTACCATGTTATCATTAATAATCCAGTTTTGACATCATGAGAGTTTTCTATGAGCGGAGCATTTTAAACGTCAATATCGCAGTCGATCTTGTTCATTTAATTGTGGAAAGCCAAAATCGTGATTGCGATTAATATTCGATTAATTGTGCAGCCCTAGTGAGCACAGTAAACACTATACACTTGCTTAATATCAGCATTGCCATTATCACCATGCCAACATTAGTATTCAGCTCAAAGCACATGCAGCTACAAGTACAAGTTCACAGAGCAAATAGCACGGCTGTAGACTCTTAACATTAGCAGCACCAGGGAGGTTCTGACTGTATCCCACTGGTGAATAGCTTTTTTCATTTTAGTCCTACTGCTGAAAAGTAACACCTTAAATATCTATAAAATAAGCTCTATTTTTAGCCTTTTTTTTAAAAAACATTTGCATTGATTCTCTTCCTCACCTACTATTAGCTGGTCATGTGGACAAAGTCACACGATTCTCACTCGCTCTAAGTCAATTTCCCAGCAGGCCAGTTGCTATGCCAATTATCAGACCCCCTATGTAATTCAATAAACAGACCTGAGGCCTTGTGGTCCTTCTGCGTCTTACAGGAACTTTGGCTAACTAGCAGACTTCAATCAACTCTCAGGCTGTAGCTGAAGCTCGTCAAATAGCTGTCAGGCTTTCTAGCCTTGAGAGATATGCTGGAGTGTTTCATAACCGTGAATTAGCAAAACACAAATTCCTCTTAACGGGGAAAAAAGGGTTTGATCATTTCTAGTACTTCTGGTATTAAGAACAGTGAAACACTTAATTTTCACACATACCGACAGAAAATTCTTTCTTATTCATAAGTCAAATTGAATGTCTTCTCTAGAGGAGTCAAATCAGGTTGCCAAACAGATGGGGAACAAAGCCTCTGTAGCCTATTCCCAGTCACTCCCCTCAGGAGCCCAATCCATCATCTGCTGATCTGTCTCTGAGTCTGCACTAGTCCCTCCCTCTCATTAAGGAAATGGAAGCTTTAATTGGAAATTGTGTTAATTCTCTGACATGTCTGAAACTCTATCTCCCCTTCACTTCTTCTAAATTGGAGACACACTTGACAAATTCTGGGCGTCAGCTCCACTGATGCATATCCTGGTTGAAGTTTTCATCTTCGCCCACTTTCCACTATTCACGCCACATTATGAGCCCAATGATTAATGCCCACAAAAATTAACAAGCATGCTGGTTCACCAAAACTAATTTGTGGTGGAAAATTGGAACGAGTAGTGCCGTGTTGCTCTAACAGTCACGCATGAATAAGAATTTTGTTTCGATCTAAAGATAATCTTGCAGATGACTAGTACAGTGGCATAATAAATTACTACTCCATTCATGTAGGATACAAACACGTTTGATTTGAATATTAATGCATCCTCAAAGATGAGCATGTGCCAGCTTCAAACGCTCCAGCTGTTTAAATATTATTCATGGCCCTCACTTGACAAAGCCCCCATTTCTTTTGACCTGTGATGTCTAGAAATGAAACGCAAAACGGCGGCATCATGCTTTGAGCTGTGTTTTTCTTGACGAGGCTGCAGAATGAACCACCCTCGTACTGCCAGGAAGGCGCCTAATAGCTACAATACACCTAAGTAATAAATAAAAAATAATATAATATAAATAATATAAAATAATTAGGGCTGTCAATCGATTAAAATATTTTATCGCGCATTGTTTATCTGTCCAAAATTTGTCTTTGAAAGGGAGATTTGTCAAGTATTTAATACTCTTATCAACATGGGAGTTGGCAAATATGCTGTTTTATGCAAATGTATGTATATATTTATTATTGGAAAACAATTAACAACACAAAATAATGACAAATATTGTACAGAAACCCTCACAGGTACTGCATTTAGCATAAAAAATATGCTCAAATCATAACATGACAAACTGAAGCTGACTTCACTGTGACTTGTCCCAAACTGCATGTGATTATCATAAAGTGGGCATGTCTGTAAAGGGGAGACTTGTGGGTACCCATAGAACCCATTTTCATTCACATATCTTGAGATCAGAGGTCAAGGAACCCCTTTGAAAATGAACATGACAGTTTTTTCTCGCCAAAACTTAGCGTAAATTTGAAGCGTTATGTAACATCCTTCGCGACAAGCTAGTATGACATGGTTGGTACCAGTGGTTGCCTTTCTAGATTCATATGATAGCAGTATCTTCACTCTAGCTTTAAAGCTGAGCCTGCTACAACTTGAAAATCGCAAGTTGAATGCGTTAATGCGTTAAAGAAATTACTGGTGTTAAAACAAATATGCGTTATCACATTAACTTTGACAGCCCTAAAAATAATAAAATAGGCTGTAGCGTGATGTATCTGCAGGGTCAAGCTGCATATTAAACTAATGTGGTCACAGTGAGCACACAGGACAGCACATAATGTAACTATTGTCTCAACTCTGATCTTGTCTAAACAGTATCAGGAAGAAAAATGTTTGCATGCATAGAAGGAGTTAAATAATAACACACCCAATTATTTTTGGGCATGTTGCATTTGGAAGCAGTGAGTTACCAGCGGCTGATGGCAGTAGTAGATGCATCTGTGATAATATCAGACTCTAATTATAGTAAAAAGATGATTAAAAGGGTTGGAAGATGCCTAGTTAAAGAGCAGCACTACTGTCAGGATTGGGGGTGTTGTGAAGATACTGCTATCATATGAAACCAGAAAACCGAAGGAATTTATTGGTACCAACCATGTCATACTAGCTTGTCGTGAATGAGGTTAAATAATGCTCCAAACTTGCGCAAAATTTTGGCGAGGAAAATCTGTCATGGCCTTTGACCTCTGACCTCAAGATATGTGAATGAAAATGGGTTCTATGGGTACCCACAAGTCTCCCCTTTACAGACATGCCCACTTTATGATAATCACATGCAGTTTGGGGCAAGTCAATTTTCTTTTTTTCTAAATGAAATCTTCTAAATTTGTCATTGTTTAGGTTTGTTAATTGATTTCCAATAATAAATATATACATACATTTGCATAAAGCAGCATATTTGCCCACTCACATGTTGATAAAATGATTACATACTTGACAAATCTTCCTTTAAGGTACATTTTGAACAGATAAAAAAATGTGTGATTAATTTGCGATTAATTGTGATTAATGATGGACATGCATGAGTAATCGCGATTAAATACTTTAATCGATTGACAGCCCTACTAAAAACGAATTTAAGGTATATTAGGGTGTCATTCAATTATTTCATCCTCGATTAATCTGTAGATTATTTTTTATCGATTACACAAAATGAAAAAATAGGATGAAATAATGTCATCAAAATTGTTCAGAGCCCACTGTGACTTCTTCAAATGTCTTGTCTGACAAACACTCGGAAGATATTCATTTTACAAGCCACAAATCTTCACATTAGAGAAGCTGAAATCGCAGAGTGGTGGGCATTTTTGTTTGAAAAATTACTGAAGCAATCAATTATCAAAATAGTTGCTGAAATTTTGTCTGCCAATCAACTAATTGATTCTTCTGTACTAATCATTTCAGCTCTAACTTCTTAAACATGTTTTTTTCACATCATGTGTTTAAAAACATGACATATCATCCGATTTTTATAACTCTGATCCATCTTTATTTGTATTGGCCTCAAAGGTGGCCTCAAAGGTGGCCACATTGTTGGAGCGTTGATGCGTTTGGTTGTGTTCAGCGTTGGAAAACCAAATGTGAGTTGGACCGGTCACATATTTGTATATTTAGCCTATTTGGATGCCAAGGTTGTTTTGGGGGCGTGGACTGAGAATCATCTCTAAATAGTAGCTTTGGACCGGTTTTAACCCAACTTGGCTGATATTGGCACCTCATTCATGAGTAGTCTGGCATTAGTTTGGCAATCAGGAATACTGGATTTAAGTCAATTACTTATCTACCTGGCTACATGTGCACACCATATTAGAAAGATTCAGGTTGAACATCTACAGTGGCCCTTTAACAGAGCACCAAAAGGGAACGAGAAAAACATTTGTCCATACAAGCCTAACATTATGACAAAAGCCAACATGTTGCCTGACCCGGGTGTTTACCTTACTATCTGCCATGCTCTAGTTAACAACCCCCAAATCTGTGTGGCTGTTCAGCATATGAATATGGAGATATGATAAAAGGAGTTTGGAGAGGGCTGATGAATATGTGTGGCTTTGAAGCGGTTGTTGTGTGATCGTGTGCAGATGAGAGCGTAGGAGGTGTTGTGTGTGGATGTGTGTGTGTGTGTGCGTGTGTGTGCACGTGTGTCTGGAAGTGTTTGCTGATGAGGGTGACATTTGTGCACACAGTGAGAGGTTTAAGCATCTGGGGCTTCTTTCTATAAACCCTAAAACATCACTCCAGGAGAGGTAAGAACCCAGCTCAGCCTGATGGCTTAGTCCACCACATAGACGCTGTGTGTGTGAGTGTGCGTGTGTGTCAAAGTGAGGACACCGCTCTCCACACACTCCATACACCGTGGATTCATCACCTTAGCAACCAGTCGATTGAAAGATGATGAATCATGCCAAAGACTGCTAATTTCTTTGCAGTTGTCAAACATGAACAATGGGTGGTAAGAAGGAGTCACAGAAACGTCACCACAGACAGAATGTTGTGTGTGTGTGCGTGTGTGTGTGTGTGTGTGTGCGTGAACTTGAAAGACGACCATAAAGAGACAGAAAGGAAGAGCGGCGAAATCAAGGCTAAATGGAGGATAGTCAGAGAAAGAAAGAAGAGAGTCAGTCTTACTGCTTAAATACATCTGACTGACCAGAAAGAAATACTGTAAACTCCTCATCAGCTTGCTGAAGTGGCTTTCTTTTTATTTCTCACAACACAAATGGGTATTTTTAAAATAAATACGAGGAAGTTCCGTACTCGCACTAGGGATGTTAATAATTAACCGTTTAACTGTTAACTGACATTAAGCATTTTAACCGATTAACGCTATCGGTTAAAACAGTTAAAAGTAATGTTAATAATTAACTCAAAAGCTGAGCAGCTCAGACGAGCGGCTCGTCACTTAAAGGAGAAAAGCTGCCCACCTTAACAGCCTTTGAGGCGGAGCCGGAGTTGCAGGATATGGGAAGTTGACTCCGGTCTCTCCAGCTCGCTTGAGCGGAGTGGAGGAGTTGTAGTTTCGTGGCATTTATTCACCGACAAATAAACTGTACACACACTTCTACACCTACGTTCACAGCTATATCGCCACCAACAATCTCACACACTACACGCAGCATCTAAGTTATCTATCTGCTAAGTTAATGCTCCCGGACGGGTGAACTGGGGACTCAGTTGTCTGTTGTGCTCCTACACTGCAGCTGGCGCACCGCTGCATGCGAGGCACAAATCTTGTTGGTTAACGGTTAATAATCGGTTAACAAGGGTCGGTTATCTGTTTAGAAAAATTTTCAAAACTAGCATCCCTAACTCGCACTCTCTTTGAAGAGGTCTATTACATGAAGATTTCAGCTGATTGCTCACCAGGGATCAATAGCTATGCACAAATGCAAATACGCATCCAAGCAGAAATCTGTTTCAGACGTGTGACGAGCCAGTCTGACAAACACCTCCCCCTGATATGTTCAGGTGAGAGTGGATGGCGTTAATGCAGTATGATCTGATTTCTGCAGGTTTCCATTAAAGGAAGCTGTAACAACGCATCTGACCTCATCTTCCCTGCACTTTAAGGTTACTGAATGGGCCCGGATGCTATTCCTGACAAATAGCAGTCTTTGGTAGGAGGGGAGGGTCTCAGGGTCTCCATCTGCGTGTACTGACTGCTGAGAGTGCTGACACATCCCCCTCCACACAATAATAGCAGTAATGGTCTAAAAGACATTGATTCCGTTAAAGAAACACGGCCATGCATCAGCTATGATGCACCAGGATTGGAGAGAGAAGCCCTGCTGTCACCAACAACGTGAATAATGTATTTAAAAAAGGTAGCTTGGCACCCTCCAATACTGTCGGCCTGAAATGGTGCTATCTAATTCAGCAACAAGATGCAAATATTGCTTCAGTCGATTGCTGTAGAGTCAACACTACTGCTGAATGTGAACGATTTCATGTCAGGCAGTACAGTGAAGCCTAACAGCTCCCACTGCTGGCAAACATCCTGAAAGCATGTGCAGCACCCGAGATTTCCAGTCGACTGCTTTTTATATGAAGCTTTGATTTACAGTCCTGTTTTCAGCTTTGAAGTGAAGGGAAAGGAGAGGCTGTCTTCTAGTGGGGTTGGTAAGATGTATGTAGTAATTATCTTATAGCCTATATCCACTGGCCTGTTGATTTTTAGTTTGGAGTTTATGTGTGACTACATCTAATCACATGATTACCGGAATAAATGCTGAAACTATCCACTAGTCCACAATTACAGATTACTTGATCATCAAAAAAGTAATCACCCATACGAACCTCTGGACCTCTACTCCCTTTTATCAATCACACAGGGTCCTAGCAGCAGTGTTTTTACTCATCCCCCTCTATATAGATATTACATAGATATAGATACTTTACTCTACTTTTGTACATTATTTGTTGCAAATTTCACAAACCATCATGTAACCAAATTGTTGAGAGCAATAGAGATGTTCCAATACCAATTTTTTCCCTTCCCAATACCGATTTCCGATACCTGAACTTGCGGTATCGGCCGATAAATAGAACCGATCCCATGCCAGCGTGATTTTAATATATATATATATATATATATATATATATTAAAATACAGCCAGCAACAGAACAGTGAAGGCTACTGTTTTGAAGCGGCGAAGAAGAACTAATTTCTGGTTAAAGAAGTTGATTTTTTTCTGAGTTAATAAATTATGGTATCTGATCGGTGCATAGACTGGCGTATTCGCCAATGCCCAATACTGAATTTTGGTCAGTATTGGATGCATTTTGCATATCGGAGCAACACCTGGCAGTCCTTTTGTTTGATATTTCATCTCGCACCCATAGAAAATGTGAAAAAAGAGTAATTTATCAAGCAAAAATGCCACAGTAGTTGTTTATTAAATGAGGATTTGTTTTGTGAGGATTTGCTGGTTCTCTTTGTCTCATGTTGTAGAAAATAGAATACTTTAGATCTTTGGACAGTAATTCGGACAAAGAAAGAAATATGTGGACATCACCCGGGCCTTTGGGAAATTGTGATGGGCATTTTTCACTTTTATAGACTTAACGATTAATTCATTTAAAAATTCAACAGATTAGCGCTTTATTGTTGTTATTGATAAAAGTTTCAATTATTCATTAATCGATTATTCATTTTGTCACTGTCAGAAAATAGTGAAAAATGCCCATTTATCACTTCTCACAGACCAAGATGATGTCTTCACATGTCTTGTCTTATGCAACCAACAGTCCAAAACCCAAAGATATTGAGTTTATTATCGTGTAAGACGAGGAAAAGCATAAAATCCTGACATTTGAGAAGCTTGAGCCAGGGTATATTTGCCATTTTTGCCTAAAATATTACTAAAACGATAATTTGTCAAAATATTTGCAATAATTTTCTTGCGAATCGAGTGATTTCTGCAGCTCTACAACAGATTAATCAGTAATGATAATCTTTAGTTGCAGTCCTAAACCAAATGGCATCAAAGATTATTTTAAGCTTTGTATGTGACAGAGTTTTTGTTGTTTGGACAGTGAAACTCAAAATTAATCTTGACATCCTCGACACCAGTTGATGTTATTTTTGCCGTTACGGGTCCGATGATTTATAACCCTCAGTGTGAAATGCATGTGGGATCTGGTGGTGGTGAATGTGCCATGTCGTGGTCACAGAGTGTTCCCTCTTTTCTACCGGTCACTCAGCAAGAGAGTTCCTGTGGGCAGAGTGAGAGAGCATCACACTCTGCCCACACATTTGTCCTCTAAAAACCACAGTCATCTTCATACGCAAAAACAAAAAAAATAGCTGAAGTCAGGAAACAAAGCTGTGGCTGTTGGAACAAGTTTTATTTGTAATATAAATGGATACTGTTAAGTCATTGCTGTGTCTAAATGTAGCCAGGATTGACAACCACAGATCTGAGGATGGAAACACTTGAACGCTAACTCTCCTGAGACAGGTTGAAAAGTTAGAGGAATAGTTACAGTAACTAGTTGTTTGCTGTATTAAATCTGATGTCAGGTCTATTGTCATATGATGTTGACCGAAAACAATACTTCCTCCAGACTAGAGCGCCTTTTCCTTGGTGTGACTCTGTTTGAATCGGCGCGTCAGCCCAGAACGGCAGGGATTTGTATCTCCATTACAACAGGACTACCTGTTTGAGGATATGTGTAACCATAGCTGTGACTAGCGGTCAAAGGCGGCTGTAAAACGGTGGATAAACACATTTCAATTCCTATATTCAATAAAAGTCCCCCGTTATTTTTATGCCTTTGCGTCGGCTACATCCGTGGCCGGAGGCATTATGTTTTCGGTTGTCCGTCCATCTGTCCATTCTCGTGAATGCCATGTCTCAAGAATGCCTGGACACTGTGACCTCACGTCTGTCCCATTCTCGTGAAAGCGTTATGTCAGGAACGACTTGAGCAAATTTCTCCAGATTTGGCACAAACGTCCACTTGGACTCAAGGATGAACTGATTTAGATTTTGGTGGTCAAAGGTCACTGTGACCTCACAAACATGTTTTTGGCCATAACTGAAGATTTAGGACAATGTCACACAAATATCTAATAGGATAAAATGATGAATTAATGACATTTTGGACAGACATGGATGTAAACTGAAAGTGGTTGGCAGAGGCAAACAACCGCAAGGCAGTAATTCTAGTTGCTGCTTGTATTATTAGTGCTAGTATTAGTATTAGTAGACTTGTTTTTATTGAAGAGTAGCCGCTAACAAAGCTTTACTAATTCAGTGATAAAAACATGTTATTAAATTCTTCACCATAAAAGTCCCCCCTTATTTTGTTATTCTCGGCTAGAGCTGACCCGAACGCTTCAAAGCTTCGACTGTTGCCATAGTATTCGACTTCCAAATCATTATTCGAATGCTTCATTTTTTTTATTTTTTATTTTAATTTTATTTGGTTATATATTTTATATATAAGTATGTAATAATAATGTATGTACTGTATATATATTCCCAAATAGCCCATGAAATAAGGAATAATCCCACAACATTATTCATTATTCATATTCAACAACTTGGCACGCTAAAACTGCGTGGCACGGTTTGACTCTACGTGACCAAAAGTTTCTACTTTACACATTAGCACACCTCAAGGAAGTAACAGTACATCTCCTGTGCTATTATGTGTTTCTCTTTGGAGAGAAAGTCATACACTATTCATGAGGATAAGGCCGAATCTGTGTGTATTATTCATTAGAGAGGTCCTTGTCGGAAGCATCTAGAAACTCAAGGTGGATACTTTTTAGATTCTACAGTACTGTCGATATTCAGTTTAGCATCTTAGAAAGGGAGTTCAATGGAAATAAACCAGTTCACCAAACAATAAAACAATAAAACCATAACCAAGGCCAACACCATTGTTTATGGACAATTTTGCAACATAACAAGAGTCCGGCATAACTTTTTTGTGAAATTAGGGTGGTTCATTTAGCTGGTTCAGTCCAGGGCTCTACTTTGAGGATAGCTATTGTTTTATTATTGTTATTATTATACAGCGGTATTTTCAGCTAAATGTACTTAAAGTATTAAAGGTAAAAGTACTCCTGTGACTGATATATTATTATATATGACATTATATGAATACTGATGCTTCAACGTGTACACACCATTTTACTGTTTAAGATGGTTATGGTGTGTTTTAACTACTTTATATACAGTTATATAATTTAGTCAAAGTGTTCCTTAGCGAGGGACCACAGGCCAAAGGGGTTGGAATCACTTTGTTAAAGCTGAAGTAGGCGAGATTGGAGCAAATGTGATTTAAAAAAAGCTATTTTTATAAAACGACAGTAGTATATGAAACAGGTAAACTAAAAAAAATGATGTGCCTCTGTGTCCTCCGGTGCTCCTAACGGCATCTGCAAGATTTCAGAGACCGGAGGAAAACAAGCAGTCAGAGCTGATCTGAGGTCTGCTGTCCATCTGCTGTCAATGAGAGCCGGCTGTCAGTCACTCTCAAACTCGCTGTCGAAAGCGCTGATCAAATCTGAATCAATATTATGTTACTGTAATGCCTATTTCTTGCCTCAAGTATTTTCAGAATCATCTTGTAGTGCACGGTTTAGCTGTAAAATGAGAAAGCTTGTGACCTGGCAGCCATGATGAGATATCTTGAAGGAACGTCAAATGCCGGTCACATAACCGGAGCTCAGCCAGTTGGAACGCTCTCTCTCAATGAAATGCCCTGTGATTGGCCAAAGTCTCCCATCATGGGCTAGATGTTTTAAAGCCTGAAAACAGAGCCATGAGGAGGTGCAGAAGTCTAGTTTTCTCTCAGAACACTTGAATTACAATATGCTGAAAGGTTATTATGGAATTTTTGCCCAATGATGCCAAAAATATACTGCCTACTGCCACTTAAATCACAATGTTGTGTATTTTATAAACATATGATATCATTTTAAATCCAAAATCTGAAAAGTGACTGGTAACTTCAGCTGTCTGATAAATACAGTGGAGTAAAAAGTACAATATTCCCCCCTGAACTGTAGACAAGTAGAAACATAATGTATCAGAAAGTGGATATACTAAAGTATAGCACCTCAAGTACCGCAAAATTGTAATAAAATACAGTATTTTACCATTACCATTGTTTGTTTCTGTATTGATAGGAGTTTCAAATCAAGATTAAAAAATGGACCTGAAATGTTGAAAGTCTCCAACACCCAGGGATTATGGTTGAAAGGTCACAGTTTGGAGAACCAAAGATGTTGCTGTGGAAGAAGCTGATCAAATTTTTTGAGTTTTAGATTAATCTTTTAAAACCTGGTTAAAAATAATATGAATCAATTTTCTGGTAGCAATGAAAATAAACCCTGTGATTTGTGTATAAGTGCATTTATTTGAGTTTCCTGAAGAGGGCAGCAAAACACCTCCATATCTGCCTCAGCGGAGTAGAGAGGCTTTGCAACTCAGCAATAGGTTTGTCCTGATCTCCTGCATCTGTAAATCCTTTACAGCATGTGACTGAATAGCTGGTGTACTGTAGAGTTAGTCCTCCTACTGACCCTAGTCTGTCCTAGTCTTTTACTCATTTTTCGCAGGATGGCTTTAGTTTAACTTGAGTACTATATAGTATTCGTACTATATGTCTATGCACAGTATAATTTATCTATACACTAACTACCAGACGTAGATTGTCTATGTATACAAGAAAAATCAATCGATCAATCGTGTAGACTATGACATTTTAAAAACTAGTGAAGAACACCAATCACAACATCCCAAATCCTGAAGCAGCGTCTTCAAATTGCTTGTTTGGTTCAACCACAGTCCAAAACCCAAAGATATTTACTTTAATATCACATATGACAAAGAAAAGCAGCAGATCCTCAAGAGTTTCCATGATGTATTTTTGTCAGTATGGGGGATTATGGGTCCTTAGACACCCTTTAATACAAGCTTTATCGTATTTAAATTATCAACGACAAAACTAATGGAAATTAGATTAAATGAAAGGTAATTTATCAGTACAAATATACACTTTTTTAGTTCATACACCAAGGTAGGTTTGAATGTGTGCAACATGGTTCAACTTGAAATGAATGCAACTCAAAATTCTGAGGACTTTATTATTTATTTAGTTTCATCGTATAGGCGGTTGCAGGTGTACTGGTGTTTACACGGTTCGTGGGAACTATGGAAGAGTCTTCAGATTTGTCAGGAGATGTTGGGGGAGGAGCAGCAGACTGGTTAGAGATGAGGACATCAAGGTGAGGAGAGGTGGACCTGAAAAACACTACTGTCTGTACACAGCTGGAAACTGCAACAGTCAAATTACTTGATTTTTATATTCTAATGATTTTGTGTCCTCCAGGCTCATCAGTAGCACCTCACCTGCCTCTGAGACAAGATCGATGCTGGATGACTCACAGAATGACGACACACCGGTAATGCTAAATATTCTCTCGATACTTTGATTATTATTTCAGATTTTTTTATTTGTAAAGATATTCATCTGGCATTTTAGCATTGTTTACTGATAGATGGTGCAGAATGGACCCAGGGGAACATTTGTGACTTAAGGGCCTTAAATGTAATCAAATGTAAGTCACTTTTAACTCGTTGACATCATTACACAATGCACATTGTGATTACATGATAAGATTATCAATGTATGACCCAATATACCTACATATGCACCTATCTACCTGTGTTTTGTGTTGTACAGATTTTCATCAATCTTCCATGAAAACTGATGTAAAAAGTCTGCTTAAAAAGTGGTGAGCCAGGGTCTGTTATTGGAGCAAGAGAGACTTTATATGTTCTGTAACTGTTGGTGTAAATGTCTGTTTTCTGTCCAGACTGCTAACTATCAAATCAACTAGTAGTAGTAGTAGTAGTAGTAGTAGTAGTAGTAGTAGTAGTAGTAGCGTCGTCGTCGTCGTCGTTGTATTTTGTTGTAGAAATAGTAGATGTTGTAGTTGCTGTAGTAAAATTAGTAGTAGTCACAAAAAGTCATACCATAGTATGTCATAAAAAATGCCATAAAAATTCTATAGTATGGTATGCCATCAAAATGTCATAAAATGTAAAAATGTCATAGTATAGTATGCAATAATATGTCATAAACTTTATGACATACCATACTTATGACATAAAGGAAGTCATAGTATAGTATTGTATAGTATACAGTAATATAGTATGTCATAGAAAAGTCATTATGTCATAGTATATTATGCAACTAAAATTTCATAAAAATGTCACAGTATAGTAGGCCATGAAAATGTCATAGTATAGTATGCAACAAAAATGTCATAAAAATAATATAGTATGTCATAGAAAATGTCATAGTATAGTATGCCATAAAAAAAATAATAATTAAAAATGTCATAAAAAAATTATAGTATGGTATGCCATAAAAATGTCACTGTGTAGTATACCATACATAATATACTATGCCATAAAAAAATTCTCATTATGGTATGCCACAAAAAATAATATAGTATGTTATAAAAAAGTAATGTAGTATGCCATGAAAAAATTATAATATACGGTGATAAAGAAATGCCAAAAAGTGTAATAAAAAAGTCATAATATGGTATCCCATAAAAAATGTCAGTATAGTATGCCATAAATATTAATATACTTTATCATAAAAAATGTGGTTAAAAAAAAAAAATCTTAATACGGTATGCTCTGGTTGTTTCGGGGAGATAGAAGGAGGGGGTTATGAAACAGGAAACCACAAATTTGAAAAAAAAAAAATTATTGAAAATGCGGCATCGTAATCTGAGGGCCAACCCGACCCTCTGAGTTCATACAGAGGGCGATGTTGACGAAGTGAAAGAACTCTGTCCGTCCTCTGTTCTGGTCCAGATGTCTGCACTTATCTGGGGAGAAAAGAAGAGAAGGATGACATATGATTGAGGGCTTTGCAGGAAAAGTGTTTTTTTTATTTTTATGGCATACTATATATTATTAAATTTGCATATGTTTCTATAATATAAACTTCACCTTGAGTTTTTTTTGTAAGACATAAGACATGCTATACTATGACTTTTTTTTATGACTTTTTTGACATACTATACTATGACTTTTTTCACTTTTTTTTACATAATATGCAATGGCGTTTTTGTCACTTTTTTCAGCATACTTACATGGTACATAGTACAGTATTTCAACAAAGTGATAAAAAAGTCACAGTATAGTATGTCAAAATAAAGTGATAAGAATTCATAGTATGGTATGTCCAAAAAAGTGATGAAAAAAGTCATACTATAGTATGTCAAAAAAGTGATAAAAGTCATATTATAGTATATCATGTCGAAAAAAAGTCATAGTACAGTAATTCAAAAAAAGTGATACGAATTCTTAGTATAGTATGTCGGAGAAAGTGATAAAAAGTCATAGTGTATTATGTAAAAAAAGTGATACAAATTCATAGTATGACGAAAAATGTGATGAAAAAAGTCATAAAGTATGTCAAAAAAGTGAAAAATAAAGTCATAGCAGACTTTGTTGTAAAAAGTGATAAAAAGTCATAGTATAGTATGTCAAAAAATTATAGAAGTCATAGTATGTCGAAAAAAGTCAGATAGTATATTGAAAAAAGGCATATAGTATAGTATGTGGAAAAAATTATTAAAAAAAAGTCATAGTATTGCATGTCAAAACAGTGATAAAAACGTCATAGCATACTACGTCGAAAAAAGTGATAGTCATAGTATAGTATGTCAAAAAAATAATAGAAGTCATAGTATATTGAAAAAAGTCATATATTATAGTATGTCAAAAAATGATTAAAAAAAAGTCATAGTATAGTATGTCGAAAAAAAGTCATATATTATATCGAAAAAAATGAATAAGACATAATACGTTGAAAAAGTCATAGTATAATATGTTTAAAAAAAGTAATAGTTTTAGTATGTCAAAAAAAGTGATAAAAAGAATCATATCATAGTATGTCATACTATTTTGACATTTTTCATGGATTGTAATGAATGATGTGATTGTAATGTATGATGTTGTATTATGTGTTTTTATGTATGTGTACTATGTATTTTCATTTCTTAAAAGCCTCACCAGGGACATGCTCTGCAAATTGGCTACAGCTAGAAGTCCTACATACATTCTATCAGTTGCACTTCATTTAAAAGGTAACAATGCCTACATGTATTGTCCCTGTCAAATAAATAAATAAATGGCTATGACTTTTTTCCTGATTCTTTTATGGCATATTATAAACTATGAAATTTTTTGTGACATACTAAACTATGATCATTTTTTGACTTCCTGCCTCAGCTTCCCAACCGCGGTCAGAAGGAACAGGGTAGACACCAGAGTTTTGGTCGGAGACGATAACGTTTCTTGCTGCGGAGCCCCGTCACTTCACAAGACACCGGAAACCTCTGTTGGTCTGGAGGAGCTGCAGCATTTATTTCTGCACAAACGTCCTCTGTACATTTACTAGATATTCTCAGAGCAAAACGAACTCTTCTGCAGTGTGGAGTGTGCGCGTATGCACGAGTGGAGCCAGAACGAGCACGGTGTGAGTGAAGGCAGGCAGGCAGAGGAGCAGAGGAGCAGAGTACAGCAGAGACTCCGGCCCTGGAGACCAAAGCTACGGTGTCCCCCGCGTCCTCCGACCGCGGCCAACACTGGTTTACAAGACGGGCTTCACTAGATATAACTTTGCGGTTTTGGTGCTTCCATGTAGTTTATGTTGGAGTCTGAGTCTGAACAGCGTAGCCACACGCGAGCGCGCATGGGACACTGACCCGGATTGATTTATACGGGTAAGAAGTTACAAACAGTCCCTTTAATGTCTTCTACAAGTACATTTTCAAGCTGTCCCTATATTACTTAGTCTATATTCAGAAATATCAACAATTAGCATTTGTTCCATAGTCTTAACCTGTCTCTCATGACTTCAGAAACAATATGTGATGGTTTCTTTTCTGTGAAAATAAGATATTTTTTTATGCCAGCTTTATATTTAAATTGATATCACCACAATAAGTATCTGTCTTTACCTGCACACAGCAGCTCAGGTTATAAATTGTGCACTTTAAGCCTGCAGTCATTGCAATAACTTTTCCACTCCGCTATTTCTCTTTCACAGATTCATATGCATACCATATATTTTATTAATGGGCTTCCATGCTTAGTTATTCTCCACCAGAGAGCAAAGTTTACTCAGAAAGCAACATTTCCCTCTACTTTGCTCAAACACTTGCAGTTACCCAGCACAGAAAGAGCAAGTACACAGCAGGTGTTTTATCAGTGTACTTTTGGACTGTTGGACTATTTGAAGATGTCACACCTTTGGGCTTTAGAAAATCATGATGAGCGTTTTTAACTGCTTTCTATTGTTTTATACACCAAATGATTAATCAATTAATCAAGTAATGAATATAATCGTTAGCTGCAGCTTCATGTGATTTTTCTGCCAGGAACTGTAGTAAGTTTTAAAAAATAAATTTTTGAATAATGAAAAAAAGAAGAAGAAGATATCACATCTGAAGCCAGGAATATCCTACTGAGCGAGAGTGACCCTCCGCGACATTAAATCCACTACAGGCCTGTGAGAGTAACATAAGCCCCAAATCTCTTTAATACAACACCCATTAGGAAAGTGCTGAGCTCTTTACCAACAGCTAAGATGGCCCAGCGCTCAGCAACACCACTGCCTCTGCTCTACATTCAACACAGTACAGAACACTGACCTCTTAACACACATTAATACGAGAGACCAGGATGTGTTTGAAGACTTTTTCAAAGTCTGATATCTTCTGCTGCCATCTAGGCCAGGACACCCGATGTGCAAGAGATTTTTAATTTCTGTAAAATATTTCAGTGGTTACATAAAAGGCTGTACTGCAGTAAAATTATTTTAATTTATGTATGGTTGTATGTAGGTTTTATAGGTTCTGTCTCAACCATACGTTCTCCTTTTGCTCCTGCAATAATTTTGCTCATGTTGAATTTTGCACATTTACTACCTCAATTCTTTTTTTTTATTTAAAAACAAAACATTTTATCTTGCACACTTTGCTAATGTATGGTGTATTTATTTATGGTATTTATGGTGTATTCCAATATTCTTTATATTGTGTGTTCTATGGATATATTTCTCTAGTCTTGATATGTACATTTTATTAACTGTTCCTGTACATTGCCTTGATAACTTGCTGCTGTAACACAATAATTTCCCAATTTGGGATGAATAAAGTACATCTATCTATATATTCTCTTTGGCCTTCTATGCATTTCAAACAATCATAGAAGGATTAGGTTGTTACTCCATGAGTCATTCTTTTGGTATAAGAATAAAGAGATCTCGAGAGCAGAGCTACAATGAGTAGTTGATCAACAGAAAATTAAACGGTGACTATTTTGATAATCGATTAATCGTTTTATCATTTTAAACATTTGAGATTTGCTGCTTTTTTTGTCATGTATGACAGTAAGTTGAATATATTTAGGTTTTGGGCTGTTGTTTGGACGAAACAAGCAAATTGAACACATCACTGTGGGCTTGGAGAAATTTTAAATGCCATTTTTTTCACTATTTTTAAAACATTTTATACTAAAACTAAATGATTAATCAAGAAAATGATAATAATAAATAGCAGATTAATTGATTGAAAATGATTGTTAGTTGTAGTCCTACTCAAGAGCAATTTGTACTCAGGAAGACTTTTCAAGAAGGAATATTATTTGTTTGTCAGAAGGGTAAACTATAGACCAGTGAGTGATTTTTGTGTCTAGATATAATTCATACCTTTCTTAAAATTAACCTGTGATCACCCTCACTAAAGTTGTCTAAAATATGAGTGAGTGAGTTTGTTTTTAGAATAAAAATGACATCAGATGTTATAGTTATAACTTAATGTTATACATTCTGTACATTCACTGTTAGATTACGGTTTTGGGGTTGCAAGTCATGAAATGAATTTATATGAATTCACCACCGTCACCTGCTTGACTCTATTCTGGAGCGTCTCCCAGCAGAAGACAGAGAGACACCTTGAACAGGTCACCAGTCCATCGCACAGCTAAAACAGATTAAATTCACATCTATATGTGAGCAAATCAGCGGCTGCAATCCGCTCCGACTGCAGGTTGTTGCTGAAGGAGTTGTGAGCACCTTGAGTAAAGTCACACAAATATGGGGAGACGTTCACTGTCTTCTGTGCACAAAAACAGTCGCCCTCGATAGTATCTTTCAAACTCAGTGAAAAGATGAATTATTTCCATGAGGTACCATGTTGAAATCATGCTTTAAAATAAGAAGTTAGCGGATAGCTCCATGATAAGCATGAGCCGGTGTAACCTTAATATCTTGATGAGTGGTCAGTTATGTTTGCAGTGGTGGCTGGATTAGATATTAACTGTGGCCTAAATCACTTTGTGCTGACGGATTTGGAAAGTGATAATCCAAGGTGTGCCTTTAAAAGCCAGTCCGTGGCCACCTGGGTCCATTTGTAGAAGCGTCCCTCTCCATCACTATCCTGAGCAGCCAGAAGACACGAAACCGAAGGGGCTGATCGCAACCGCAAGCCGCAACCATGAACGGCACAGAGGGACCATACTTCTATGTCCCTATGGTAAACACCACCGGCATTGTCCGGAGTCCTTATGATTACCCTCAGTACTACCTTGTCAACCCAGCAGCTTACGCTGCCCTGGGGGCCTACATGTTCCTGCTCATCCTTCTTGGCTTCCCCATCAACTTCCTCACTCTGTACGTCACCCTCGAACACAAGAAGCTGCGGACCCCTCTAAACTACATCCTGCTGAATCTCGCGGTGGCTAACCTCTTCATGGTGTTTGGAGGATTCACCACAACGATGTACACCTCTATGCACGGCTACTTCGTCCTAGGACGCCTCGGCTGCAACCTGGAAGGATTCTTTGCTACCCTCGGCGGTGAGATAGCCCTCTGGTCACTGGTCGTTCTGGCTGTTGAAAGGTGGATGGTCGTCTGCAAGCCCATCAGCAACTTCCGCTTCACGGAGGATCACGCTATCATGGGTTTGGGCCTCACCTGGGTGATGGCCTGTGCTTGTGCCGTACCCCCTCTCGTCGGCTGGTCTCGTTACATCCCCGAGGGCATGCAGTGCTCATGTGGAGTCGACTACTACACGCGTGCAGAGGGCTTCAACAATGAGTCCTTTGTCGTCTACATGTTCGTCTGCCACTTCTCCATTCCACTGACGGTCATTTTCTTCTGCTACGGCCGTCTGCTCTGCGCCGTCAAGGAGGCTGCTGCTGCCCAGCAGGAGTCTGAGACCACTCAGAGGGCTGAGAGGGAAGTCACCCGCATGGTCGTAATCATGGTCATCGCCTTCCTGGTATGTTGGTGTCCCTACGCCGGTGTGGCCTGGTACATCTTCTCTAATCAGGGATCTGAGTTCGGACCAGTCTTCATGACCATCCCGGCCTTCTTTGCCAAGAGCTCCGCCATCTACAACCCAATGATCTACATCTGCATGAACAAGCAGTTCCGCCACTGCATGATCACCACCATGTGCTGCGGGAAGAACCCCTTTGAGGAGGAGGAGGGAGCATCCTCCACTAAGACCGAGGCCTCCTCTGTCTCCACCAGCTCAGTGTCTCCTGCATAAAAGGGCCGTCAACACAGGCTCCGTGATCTACTATCCGAGAAGAAGACTTCCGCTCCCCCCGGGAAACGACTGAAGGCTATTGTCTACAGAAATAACGTCCTTTTTTGTATTTTTACAAACGTGTTGGTTCAACCTAAAGACAGTTGCAGGAAATGTCAGCCCATTACAGAGTTGTTCCTGAATGTACAGAATATCCAACTTAAAAATCTAAGAGATTTTTTTTTTCCTGAGAGGAAAGGGAAAAAAAAATGTTAATCTTTTACAGTTGGATCCTATATGATACTGGCTTATTTTTGAATGTAGAGGCATGTAATCAAGGCAACGTAAAATAAAACGCACTTTGCAAATGACTCATCCTGTTTATGTTTTACTTGCAATTTGGGTGGCAAAAAAAATATGACTGTAGTATATTTAATCAAATGAATAAATGTGAATGACCTATTCATCATGCATTTATGTCTTGAGTCAATTTCTACTTTGGAGCTATTATTGTAGTGCTCTTCTGCTGCAGATCTTGATGGTACGAACACTTAGAGCGAGACAAACACAGAGGAGAGTGTCTGCATTTCTCTTATAGAGGCATTTGCATCACTACTGTAATCGCATTTCAATCACAGGTCACCTTGGACTTAAAACTTGGCCTACCTAAGGGATTAGGACATTATTAATCAGGGATGAATGACACAACACCAACTTTATCTGGTGACGAATATTAATCATATTAATTAAAGGTTAACACAGACAAAGACTTATTGGATAACAGTATTATCAAGAGACACCTTGATGCAAAGGTTATGGGGTGGAAACAATTAGTACTCGTGTTACTTACTTCCATCATATCACACACTTTAACTCTCAGCATTTCTGAGCAGTATTTAAACATTAAATAATGGTTTATAACACACTATAATGTAATTGTAAGCAGATATAAATGTTAATTAATGTATTTGTTAACAACTATAACTCCTCCTGTGGACTGATAAACAGATAACGAATCAAAATATAGTAAAACACACATGGGGGAAGTTATGATTGTTGAATACTTTACATTAATAAACACTTAAAATGTCCTCAAAGCTATTCACAACTACACTATAATGTGTGATATAAACCATTTATTAAATATTTGTATATTGCTTATAAATGCTAAATAGAGGGACTTAAAGTAAAGTGTTACCAGTTATGATTGCTGACAAATACTGTACATTAACAAGTACTTAGATATGTCCTCATAGCTGCGTACTGTTGTATGTTATACATTATTTATTAAATGTTTTTACGCTGCTAATAAGGAGGACCATAAGAGTCACGGAAATAGTAATAAAGCATTGAATCAATTAATAACTAATTGTACAATAGAAATAGGCATTAATAAATTTGTTTACAAATGTATTATTAATATAGGAATAAATGGACTAGATTACAAAGTAATTTATTATTTGATATTTTAATGGGCAATAAAAAGAAGAATTATAAATAATTAAATATTAATCATGAATCAATTAATAGTTCAAATTAAAAAGGGATTTACAAAAACACCATAACGGTCAATAAGTATATCATTTAAAAATACTTGGATGAATTCATGAATAAATAATATCTATTTGAAAATGCAGTTTAAAAAGAGGAATAAATAACTTGATTTACAAATTGAAATAAAAATACTGGTTTTAATCAGGCATTTAAAAGGGCAACTTCTTTTCCCATTTGCATTTAATAAATACATTTGTAAACACGTTTATTAATGAATTTATTGTACAATTAGTTATTAATCAATTGAATGCTTTATTAATATTTCTGTGACTCTTGTGGGCCTCCATAAATAAGTGCTCATCATCAGGGGGGACTTAAAGAAAAGTGTTACCGAAGGATCAGTTATCAGAAGAATCATTGGGAGAACATTTCTCAATAGATTTTCAGAATATAGAAAACAATATTTAGAGAAAGGTTTTCTGTTATAATACACCAATTCAGTAATCCTCTATAGTGACTACTGCACTATAGATACCGCAGATAGTTTATCAGCCAGTTTACATCTTCATTGTTTTACTCTTGTGAAAGACGTCATGATGAGTTGTACCAGTATGATGAATGACACAAACTCATGTGATTCCTCCTCCTCACTTCTTGGTTGTGCAGCATGGCACACTATAGAGAAAAACAAAAACAGCCCAACATCCCTCCCATAATGACCTTCATGCGTAACTATAGCAACCATTTTACCAGTAGTTCTTTCACTGAATACAGATTTACTCACTGAGCGGTCTGAAGTCGAGCTTAAGGGGGAAAAAATCAATCACTCGCTGCTTTAATTTAGCAAAACAAACCCCGAGAAAGTCATGCTCTAAAAATGTTAATAAAGGTCTTTGGAGAATATTGGATAGATGGCAGCTTTATGGTTTTTTTTTGTTCACACAGACAAGATACCATTTAGCTTTTTGTAAATAAATAATAACAAGTTATAATATTCAAGTTAAACTAAACAGTTACCCAGTTCTACACAGTGTATAGTATTGTTTTGTTGCAGTATATCAGTTGTATGATAAGTGGGTAACACTTGATAATAACCATCATTTATAAATGGTAAATTGATTAAAATGCAGCTATTTTACTGTTAACAAACCATGAAAATTAATGTTTATTAATTATTAGTAATGCTATAATTTAAGTTATTTTAACAGTTTATTATTGCACACATTATAACATTTTATACACTATATTAAGTATTCATTAATCATTACAAAATGTGTAAACCTTTCAGATATTGTTTGTAAAACGTGTATAAACATTACATATATAGATGGACCAGATAGGGGTAACATTTTGTTAATGGTTAATAAGTGGTTTGTAAACCATCTATAAACATTATTTGGATGGCTATTATAAAGTTACAACTGATGATTATAATACTTTGTTAAATGGTTAATAAATACTTTGTAAAGCATCTATAAACATTATTTAGATAGATAGATAATACTTTGTCAATGGTTAATAATAAAGGTTTCTGGTCCATCTATAATGTTTATAGATGTTTTACAAATTATTTCTTAAAAGTTTACAGATCATTTGGTAATCATTAACAAATACTTAATATAGTATATACAATGTTATAATGTGTGCAACAATACACTGTTAATAGTTTACTAATGTAGTCAGAATGTAATTGTTATCGCCTCTTAACAGCTATGACACAATACATCATTTATAACCTAAATATTTCATAATACACAAACTAATAATAAAATAACAGAAATTGTATCATTAGTAATAATTAGTAAACACGATTAACTATCATTTCATTGTTAGTTAACAGTAAAATAACTATCAACTAAGTTTAATTGGCTATCAATTTACCATTTATTAATGATGGTTATTATAAAGGTATACCGATTATTGTTATTGCAGCACCGGCTGTAACTTTCTAACATAAACAAACATGTTTTTGTCGTAGCGTATGCATGGAGAGAGACACTACTGCTCGTACTACGTCCCTCCAGTCTGTGTGCTGCACTATTATATAGACAAGGAAGGCAATGCAGTTGACAGCCCATACTATGGACTCTCTTTCTACACTGTTCTATTTCCATGTCACTATTGTGTGTGTGAACCATTGTACAGTTATTATTAAATGTAGTACATTTTCCTCCAGTGTTGATCTTCAATAAAACAAAGTCTCTGAAGCTGCATATTAAAACTCAGTGTGACCGCGACTGACACAGCAGAGTGACTCGATAAGAAAGATTAAACAAACTCAAAAGCCTCTCCGGAGACGTTACTGAAAAACGGCTGTGCAGAAATATGAAATCCTTTTGAATTTGTATGGAAAACTTTATTTGATAATAAAAATAGCATTCACAGACTTCTTTTGATAGCTACATATACATTGTAATCCATCTCAAGAAAAGAAGCTGGATAAGTCCACATCTACTTGTACTTAGACTAATGTTATGTATAGCTTCATGGGTCAAATAAAGCTATGAACAATGTAGTATTTATATATGCATAGTTTTATAAAAAAGATTGGCCCATATACATGTACTGCTTTTATCAACACAGAGACAGCATTATGTCCGGAGCACATTGCAAGAAATAATGCTTGAAGAACACAGACTGCATACAAGTGCTTTATAATACAAAGGCAGGCTAACCATCGAGAGAGATTCAAACCATCAAACAGTTTCTGATTGACCAAATACAGTCTTTCATTTTTAAAATGTCTTTACATACCTGATCCAGAGTAAATCAACATATTTCCCATAAATCATCAGGTCCATTTCAGAGATATAAACACAATATCACATTCCTCACTGCTGAGGTTTTTCATAAATTTCTCTTTTGTACAAGAAAAAGGCAACATTTTATTCCTCGACAGGTTCCTAATAGTTACACTGGAAAAATTCTTTACAGGTGATGGCCAACAGGTTAACTTCTTATTTAATTGTGTTTCTATTTTTTTCTTCGTTTTTTTTGTTAATACAGTACCATGGCGACAACAGTGATCAAACAATGCATTTTTGTTGTGGTTTATCCAATATATTTTAGTTCTTTAATGAAACATAAAACAGAGAATACACACAAAACACATTATAAAGCAGCAGTCAGACTCCAGTGGCGTGACAGCGTGGCTCAGCATGGCAGATTGGTCGTCTCCTGTACCGGGACTCTCCGTGTATATATTACCAACACAAGAAACCACATCAGCTCTTTGTGTCGGGACCTGGGAGGTGGTCGGTGCGCAAATGTGGTTACCGCCAACATGAGGACGGGGCTGACAATCACTGTGGGATTACAGTGCATGTTCCTTATCATTTATTCTCGTTCAGACCTATCAGATAAACTACACGTAAATTTACACATGCATCTTGCACAGGGATAATTTACAAATTTGTTTTAATTTTTTTTTTTTTCTTGGAATATCTGAGAAATCATATTTTATGGCAGCTTCAAGCTGGTATTGTGGCATAATGCAGACTCGTCTTAAGTATTAAATTGAATTTTTTTTTAGCAACAAATTTATGGAGTTACTATTGTGTCTTTATTACGCAATAAAACAGAATAGGTTTGAGAGTAAACCTTTCCACACTGCAATCAAAAAACGTTTTATTGCAAGTATAATTTGTTTGCAAATACGAAATTTTTGTTTGCGAATCCAACAGTGGATGTTGCCAAGCTGTCACTCCGATTGAGAACGGCCAATAGAGTCATTCTTAGACTGTCTTAGACTAGACACACCAAGCCAACATCAAAGAACTAGCAGCGATGAAGGCCGACTGTTGCGTCGCCTTTGTCTTGACCGACAAGTCGCATTAGAACCCACCGCAAAGACTACAGCCGACGGCCAGTTAGCACATACGCTCTGTGAGATGAAATAACCCTCCACACCAGCAGGCGGCGGTAGTCTGTTTTCGTCATTCAGAAAGGGAAACCAGAGGACCGAGGACAAGCCGTTGTTATGATACGTACATGAAAGAATGCGGCGTTTGTTGACCATTTTCACACCACTCTCACTCACCACTTAGCCTCATTCCAGATGGCCACGTTGGCGTGAAAATATCTGTGTATTGGAACGATCAGATGAGATGATGAAACACGAGAAGAGCCTTCTGTGTGTGTCCTCTTGACTATACTCGTTTACTTGCTTTCCTCACTTCCGTTTCTCTTCTTGTGCACTGATTCGTTTAAACTGAACAGCCGATCAGAGTGATTTCCCTCACCGAAGAGCTCCGCCGCCGATCCAACATGCTGAATCGGCCAAGAAGCTGTCGACATGGGCAGACTAGAGCGGACGGTGCGGGACGCATCGAAAAAACTAGGCCAACAGATGCTCACCAACGGCCCCAAACTATCTGATGGCAAAACGTCGCCTTGGTGTGTCAGGGCATTTATATCTTTCAGCGTAGGTCGTAGATTCTGCTTAACAGCAAGCAAAACATCTGGATTTGCATTAATACATTTTTAATCACAAATTTATTTTACTTGCAATAAAACATTTTTTGATTGCAGCGACAATAGTTTGGCTCTCAAACCTATTCTGTTTGATTGCATAATAAAGACACAAATTTAGATAACTCTCATTTTCCCGCAGCAGAGAATCTACCGGAGCGGTTTTGTCTGTAGTCAATAGTTAGTCAGGTTCCCTCCCTGCTACATCAGTACACACTGAGGAACAAAGTGAGTATTAAAATTATTTTTATAATCCTACTGCGAGGGAGAAACTAATAACACCGGTGCCATTTTTCTCATCAGTTGTCTGATCTCTTTTCTCAATTTCGGTAGTGTGTGAGTGTATTTAGGCAAAAGGAGTGTGAGCTGCAACACATTTCAAGGATGCAACACAAGTAAGGATACAGCATGCTTTCCCAGGTACAGTGTGCACTTCTTCCTTGGTCCTCAAGGAATGAAGCTTGCTCAAGATATGTGCCAAATTAAAAAATAAATAGAGCAAATGCAACAAAAACGTCATATATTATTTATATAATTATCACTCTACTTTTACCATCAGATCTTAAATTTAGATTTTTTTTTTTGCAAGAAGTCCAACGTGACTTTCACAGCTCTTGTGAGCCATCAGTGTCTTGTGCTATAGTTTGTTCAGTAAAGCAATTCAGGAATGGAACAGACGTCTAAAAACAAGCTTAGTAGTCAGAAGATACCACAACTGGAAGCATGTTTCATACCTCTGAGGGAACAAATATTTAGATTCAGCAATGCCTACAAAAAGCAATATCACTGATTTCATATGCAGGCACATACAATACCTTTACTATAGTACAACAACCTCTGTTATGTTCAAAATAACTAGAACAATGACGAAACGACCAGTATGAACTGATAGAAGGATTGTACTCCTGCTGTTTTATGAATCTCTGGATGGGATCACAAGTAGTTAAGTCAATCAAATCAATCAATAAACCGGTCGACCAAATAAAGCACAAGAGTTAGTATCCTCAGAAGTCCAATTCCAGTGTATGGTACATAGTTTGCACAGATAGAGGAGAGAGTGGCGAGGGGGATCTCTGCTCTAGATGCTGAGGTCTTTGGGGCTTTCTTTGTACAGCCTTCTCTTGGGCTCCGGGAGCTGGTTTGGGCTCTGACCCGCTGTGTTATTGTTATGGCCTGTGTTGTTGTAGGCAGCATTGTTGTGTGCAGCGTTGTTCTTCATCATGCCGTAGTAATCCTTCAGTCTGGGTGCTGCTGCATAGTTCAGCTCATCCCGGCTGTAGTTGCTATCAGGGGAAGAGTCCCGCTCCGCTCGGTATCGTCGCTCCGGCGTCCCGTTCATCAGATAGCTCTCCTCCCTCCTCTCTGAGGAAGAGTCTCTCAGGAGGTTGCCGTTCTTTGTGGCTCTGTCGTACGTACGGCCCCTGGAAAGAGACAAGGAATCCCCGTTGTTGTTGGTGCGCTCGGGGGTTGTGGCCTCCCTGACTTGCCCAGCCACGTGCGAGTCCTTGAGGAGCCTCCGCTCGTAGAACTTGCGTTCAGGGGTGACTGCAAGGAACCCGCCGTCGTCGTGCTCCCTCTCAGGTGTGCGGTCCCGATGCGCTCGCTCCGCCCTGCGGTCCATCGACTTGGCCCGCCGCCGATCGGGAGACGAGGCGCGCTTTCGCGTTGGCGAGCGGTCGAGGGAGCCCCGGCGCTGCTGACGAGACCTCCCGTCCAAAGTAGAGCTGCTGCTTGAGAGCTCTCTCCCCCTCAGTTTCTCGGCAGCTGCAGCCTTCTTCCCCGAGCTGTCTTTCCTCAGAGTCTTTAGGAGTTTAGAGATGCCGCTCTCCGACTCGGACTTCTTGACTTTGCGGCCTCTGCTCTTCTTGTTGCCACTGCTACTGCTGTTGTCTGGAGACTGCTGTCTGGGGGTACTTTGACTGTGATTGTTATTCCAGGTGTGATGATGGTGGGGGGTAAATTGCCGGCCTTGGTAGTCCATGTGATCTGACTCAGCCCTGTCCCTGTCTCGGCCACGCGCAGCCTCCTCCTGGCGTGATGGTTTGTGAAGGTCTGGTGGATAACTGGACTCCAATGAGGTGTGATATCGGCTGTTAGGTGGCAGCGTTCTCACTTCCGGAGTGTTTTGTGCCCCGGGTGTGGGAGGGTGCCCGTCACTGCTGCCGTCTGCAGGAGAGGAGAAAGGAAGAGAAGCTTGTTGACTAGAAATACCTTTATAAGAGGAATACTTATACTTCAATAACATGTGACATTTACTGGGTTCAGCAGGCATGACTTTCCTTGTCGGCTCATGTGAGCTCTTGCATTGACACGACAGAAAGTCAATGCAGAGATTTATGGAAATCATGCATACATGTTCTCTTTCATATATATATCTCTAGGAACAATCAGGCTAATCTAAATTGATCTATAAACATAAAATGCATTGAAGTAATATGTTTTCTCTAAAGGGCTGCGGGTTGAGACACAAAGGTGATGTCAGCAACAACAGCAGGTGCAACACAGCGGCAAGTGTAGGGCAGGGATTATCAATGGCACAGCAGGCACCTAGGAGATCATTCAAAACAAAATGGTGAACAACTCAGTGAGCATCATTGGGAAGAACAGACTCGAAGCAAAAAAAAAACAAAAAACAGGAGCGTTTGGCTGCAGGTCTGCCAAATTAGAGACAGGTTGCTATGGCAGCAGCATGTGAGGTGGCATTAAATTAGTCCCGGTAAAAATATCTGGTGTGGGGCTGGCGGAGGAGGAGGAGGGTTTGTGCGTGTACGGATTCACAGAAGTTAAATTAAGTTTAATTCAGGCATGACAAGACATAAAGCATGCACACTATGTCAACACACCCGCACACACAAGGTGGGATTCAGGTAGGGATGAGCTGGAAGGAAGGGTGGATAAAACTGAAAGGAAAAATATGACAGGGAGAGTGGATCGGGACAGACTTTTGGCTACAAACCGTGGTCTGATTTTGGCCCATTAGGTAGAAACAGGGCTCTCCCATCTTGTCATTCCTCATTGTACCAACAGCGAGATGAGGAGCCATCATCGCTGGAGAGAGGAGGAAGAGCCCAGCGACAAGAGAGAGAAAGAAGATAGGAATAGAGAGGAGAAAACAAATAAAACAGACAAGAGGCTGTTTTACATCTTAATAGAGAGACGAAGGGGTTCGTTGTGAAAGATAAGAAAATACTATACAGTATCACAAATCCATCTGAGAGGGGGGAAAAGAGTCAGAAATTAAACCCCAGAATATAACGCTGAGAAGTACAACAACATGACTCAAACTGTGAGAGGAATAATCCATCAGCAGAGCGTACAGCTCTTGGGAGGGAATATTACTTCAGCTGTAAAACATCTGTGCTACAGATCCTATAGAGTACAAAATCACTGAACAAGCGTTTGTGGCAACCATTCCTTCATTGATCAATAATATTTGACAGCTCAATCTTGTGCTGAAACTATGAGACTCGCTTTAAATGCATGGATCAGAAATTGTCTTTCTGTTAAATGTTTATCATTTACAGTAATACAATTCATGGAAATCAGAGTATATGTCCCTGGGGTGCACTAAGCAGATAAGAGGCTTTATTCTGTGTACAGCTGGAACAATAATAAGACTTCAATGCCGGCATTAGCAGTGTTATTTACAGGAAGAGGACAAACACAATGCAACATGTTTACCTACCATATTCAGGTACAGATCCGTCTCCCCGTTTGAGGACAAGCCGCGCCCTCCGACCACCGTTTTTGATCAGTTCAATGGCACGTGAATGCTTCATGTTCTTTGTGCTCTCACCGTTAATCTCCAGGATCTCATCTCCCACCTGAAACAGCCAGAGGCCACGTTACTGTCACAGCCAGCTAATGGTAGCGTTTCATTAACAGTGTGCGAACATGTAAAGAAGAGAAATTTCCTGAAGTTACAAATTCAGCTATTATGGTTTCGTACCCTCATCTTGCCATTTCTGACAGCAGCCCCGTCCTCCGCTAGTCTCAACACATACAGGTCCATGCTGTACTCCCGTCCTCCTCTCAGGCTGAAGCCGAAACCTTTACTGTCCCGCTCGAGGTCTACAGAGTAGAACTCAGCATCCTGTGTGACACAAAAGGAGCGATAAAGAGAAAGTCAGAGAGGAGGAGTGACTAATCCATGGTGCACAAAGGTGAGTCCGAACTTCAGGACTAATCAAGCCTTGTCCCACAAAAACTCACAAAATGTCAATGGCAGTACAATACCCTGGAATGCATGAATAATTAATGCCAAACGAGTCTGTGAGCAGAGTACAGATCACTAAGTAAGGGCATCACAAGGGCATCACAAGGGCTGTACTTAAAACTTACCATACTCATCAGAAGTTCCCTCCCAACACAAGTGTGGTCTCTCCCAAAATCAGCTTTATTCACAATGAAACTACTCGCTCATTTGAAAAGACACTGTAGAACTTTTACTTCAAGATAAACAAAAGAGGTCAAATTAGATGGATATACAATATACAGTATATCAGGCCTGATAAACTATGATGGAAAATTTATATTATGATGTGTTATTCCAATGATGAAATTATAGCCTATGAATTATCAGCTCATAATATGAAGCCAAATTACTTTCATTGACTTAACAAGCGCAGCATCTACATACTCCGATACAACAACAAGTGCAGCACGCTAATTAGAAAACCAAACATGTTGTCGCCGGTGTGGATGTTTTTCACAGTTTCAGAGGAAGACAACATGATTGCAATTTGCAATACAAGTTTTTTGATGCACTTTACTAGAAAAAATAACTGAACATTTGAAGAGTCAAAACTTTGTTTTTGTTGTGCTAACAATAGTGATGTCAGTTAGATTTGGTTAGGCCAGAGCTATGGAATATTACAGCATCCATCTTAGCATTTCTTACCCTCAGGTGTGCATAAACTTCAGGTTATGAACTTTTTTTTTAAAATATAAAAAATGGGAAATTATCACGGTAACACTTTTCAAATTTCACACTTCAAATTTCAAGATAATTAGGTGATAATTAGCAAGTAACCTATTTGAAATGTCTTTGCAATTACTGATTTAATAATTATATTCCGCTATTTCCCAATAGCTGGTAATTTATTTAATACATTTCCAGGAAAAGAATACAAAGTTCATTGATATGCGTTATTTCCATGTCTGCTGGTAAATAGATAATAATTAGCAAATAACTTGAAATTTCTTAAAAAAACTCCCTGAATCGTCACATTAGCTACTAGCTTACATTTGTGCAATCAATAAGTCACACAATGGTGAGATTTGTGCCTGATCACAAGTGTCTTCTATTAGTTCTGGTATTCCACCTCCGATGAAGAGCAGCGCACACAACGCTTCTAAAGCCTAAGGGCCCTATTTTAACCATTATATGCTATTTTAGCATATAATTATTAAATAATGTTTACAATAAAGACATTTTTGATACATTTTGAGGTAAATATTAGGGTAATTTGGCAGTAATTCCAAAGAAATTTCAAATAGGTTACTTGCTAATTATTACCTAATTACCATGAATTTTGCGGACCTGTAAAATGAAGTGTTACCATTATCGGCCACAAGAAGCAGGTAATTATCAGTTATCGGTTTCGGCTGTGTTATAGCTGTGAACGTAGCAGTGCAGTGTGTGTACAGTTTAAGCTATTTGTTGGTGAATAAACCCTACTCCTTTGCCGGGCGGCTTTTCTGGTGGAAACCCTGTAATTTATGTATTGATGTAAAACCCAGACGATCATTAACTGTGGAGTGAAAACATCCATTCCTACCTGTGTCTGACTTTGTATGGGTGGAGGAGGTGGAGCTCCTTTCGACTTTGAGTTATTCCTTTAAAAAAAAAAAAAGAGAAACTCACATGAATACACGTTGTGCTGGATTAAAGAATATATTCTAGAAAGACATTTGCATTTACGCATTTAAAAAATGGATGCATCATCACTTACCGGGACTCTGTGGTCTGTTGAGGTGTGTGTGTGGTGGTGATGGTAGCTATCTTCTCAGCATTAGTCAGCAGAGAAGCATTGGAAGATTCTGCAAAGAAACAGACAAATTAACATTTAAAAAAAGAAACAACGGAGCTAAAATGAAGTGACTGCTTTTGTTAAATGCATTTGCCCACAGCTGTGCTTTCAAAAGACACTCTGGAGAACAAAATGTTACTGTCCAGAAGAGTTCACTGAACCGCCCACAGGCTCTAATAGACCTGACGCTAACCGCCTGTGATGTTGTCATGTGCCATTTGCTCATGGACAACACTGGCCCCAACTGAATGAAAGAAAACCATCAGTAAAGGAAAAAAATACACATGACTTGCATGATTTTTGTTTCATCTTCTTTTCCGGGAGGGAGAAAAAACACAAGGACAACTGTCTTAGTTTGCATCTCTTCAACTCTATCTTATCACCTACAAGAACAGTGCAGCACGCATTAGTTTCCACGGACACAAGCAGGTGTAAATCATCAGTCTGACTCATTTGTCTCAGGCTCCTTTACTCACTCTCTCCTCATTACGCCAAGAAATATGACCTCCTCACGGCCACCTTTCTTTCTTTTTATGAGGTGAACAGTTTGCTGTTGCCACAAACATCTTTCATGAGATTTAAGATGAGAATATGGTGGATCAATAAATGCCATCATTCACATATTACAAGGCCAGGCCATGTTTTCTTCCGGGAAACTTTGCATCGTGCATGTACACACACAAGTGAGTCCTAACTGAGCTTCATTTTCTGCCTCTATGGAGGGTATTACATTACAGCACTGCCCAAGTGTTTTCATTGGTTCACCAGTCAGCCAGTAACAAGCACCCTCGTTGCAGCACTTGACATGTTTCACCCAAAATGTGGAGCTTTAGGTTGCAAACTGCTTGTGCTGCGATATTATGCAGTTCCATTTCCTTTCCTCAACTAAGCCGAAGAGATTAACACCAACAGGAAGCACTTGATTAAATGAGAGCAGCGTTTTTAATCCTTTCAAACTAACACAAAATATTGCAAAAGATATCCGGCGAAGAAAAATAAACAAAAAGCAGAAAGGGAGAGAAGATTGTAGAAGTGCTACAGTAGTTTCTGGGGGCAACTTCACCTCTTACTCCTACTCAATGACTCACTCTCCGAGATACCAGGGTTCACACCCTGATGAAAAGTGCTCTTGCCTGTGAAGAGCAGCAGTGCCCTTTCCTTCCCACTACATCCATGAATAAGTCACATCGTGCTGCATTATGCAACAGCAATGTGAAGCTGGAAGCCAAAAGCCTTACCATCACCCGGGATGATCCTGAGTGAGACTGTGTTCCCGGCTTCCTTGATCAGGTTGACGATGTCCGAGTGGGACTTGTTGGTGATGGAGCAGCCGTTCACAGCCAATATTCGGTCCCCGACCTTCAGCTTCCCGCAGCGGTCCGCCGGGCTGCCCTCGATGATGCGTCCTATTTTGTGGGGCATGGCCACACAAGCATTTCCAGCTTTTGTGTCAACATACATATTTGTTTGTGTGTGTAAGAATTAGTGTGTGGTGATGATTTGATTGATTGTGTTGATTGGTTTTAATGATTTGTATTTTAGAAAAGGAAAAAGACAGAAAGGAAACAGGGAGAAAGAGATGAAAAGAAAGGTTAATCATCCAAATCACTGAGTTCTAATGCAATCAGTACACATGCAAAATACTAGATGCCTCAGAAAGGGTCAAACTGTATAATGTCACTTCATGGGCTCAGTGGGAAAAATGCCGGCTCTGTCCTCCGCCCCCATCGTCTGACGTATAAATCAATGGGCTGTGAATCATATGCCACTGGTGAGGGTCAGCACTGGCTAACGCTTGACAGCCTATCAATACACTGGTCACAGCATCATGACTAAACCTCCCTGCCAGGGATCAATGAGCGTACAATCGCTGCTGCAGTGTAAGACGTTCAGGTAATTGAGCTGTGGCATCTTGACCAGCTCAGAAAATGATAAAGATTCCTAAAGAGGAGCATGCTGAGGTGAGGTTTGCAGCTTATATATGGTACTAGTCATGGGGCCTATACAAGCACTGCAAGAAATACAATCTGCACCTGAGTGACAGTGCTCAATACAGCACATCTTGTTTACACAGACACTCTGAACAGACCCTGGGGATCTCCAGTTCTCCTCCATCTCACTCCCTTTATCTCTGCTCCTCCCTGCACTCCCCCACCTTCCATCCAGTATTTTTGCAACATCCATATTTATTACATCACCTCACTTCGCAGCTACCCTCCCTCTGTCTTGATTGAAAAATGCGCTTGAATCCTGTCACTCTATGTAAATAATGAGATGTGGGACATTACAGGGTGTGGCAAGTACCCAGGATTTAATAACCAATCTGCTAAACACAACCCCAGGTCATAGTAGGAGGGGGTGACAGGGGGGATGAGCCCTGCTGGACTGGAGAAACATGGTTTATGTATCCATGATGTATGGGAGATTGAATCCGCTGAAACTGCTTTGTTCTTCTCGCGACTGACAAACACCCTGGAAGAATCCTCAGAGCCATGTTGTGTTTTTTTTTTTTTAGCAATACACATTCCTGTCAGATTTCAGCTCGTGTCCCACATGGTTGGAATCCATTAGGAGAGTGAGCGCAGGATGCGATCCCAGATCAGCACATGAAAGCACAAAGTCCATTCATCTCGTCGTCCCAAGAGGAATAGTGACGGAGCAGAGCGGGGGAGTGCAGCGATGCAGCAGCAAAAACAGGAACCTCAAAAGGACTACAAGACGTTTAGACAAGGTTGTTGACTAGCACTCTCCCTGGTGCCACTATAAATAACACATTAATTCTCGCATTTTGCAGAGTTACACCATTAGCCCATGGGATCAATGATTTTTCGTATTTTCCCTGGACATTCAGTGTGGCTAACGTCTCATCCATTCTTGCGTTTTGCCCGTGACACACCACAGTACATCATCATAATGGCTAACTATACAAGGGACCTTGGTGTGACATTGGTGTTGGAAATTCATCACTCGGAGGTTAACACCAAATTTGTTCGAGGAGGACATCTGCAATTCCTCATCAATGCCTGAGCAACTTTAATACATGCAATTCTGCTGTTTAGCCGTGATACGTAAATGGTATAGACAGCTATGGAGTGTGCTGAGTAGACCTCAATTACATGCTGAATGAATTGGTGAGGGCAGCTGTGAGGCATGAATCTGCAGTGATGGTGTTTGTGATAGAGCTGCAGACAGACTGATCCTGAGGGAGTGCGCTCCGCACATGAGGAGATTTCTTTATCCCTAAGCTCATGATAGTAGGTTTGTGACCTCGGTCTGTGGCATTAAATGCACTCCTGTCAAACGCCACTCGCCTGCTATTCATAAAGTGGAGGAAACTCAATGAGGAGTAGATTTATATTGTAATTTACTCAGTGGGATTCAGTGGCTCAGTGGCTTTGTGGACATGTGTCTTTGCTGGAGGTATGTGTGGGGGACTAGAGGCGTTTTATACAATAAGTCTCAGGTTTCTTGAGATCAAAATTGTTCAGGGTATCTGCAGATCTTGAAAAGTCTTAAGTGTGATTTATGCTTGCAATTAAAACATTAGGAATGTTGTTATAAACTGCCAGGAAGTACTGGAAAAAAATGGATGATAAATCAATCTAGGCCATATTATCTGTACTCATACTTACATATACTTTCATACTTTGGTAACCGCTGAAGAATAATGCTCTGAGACCAAAATATTTCTCTGTTTTAAGGTTGTTTGTGCATGCTGCTCACAGTTGGAGAATAAACTAATCACAGAGAGAAACAATGATCTTTAGAAAAACTCTTTTCACGTAACATGCACCAATACAGATTACAAATGCCCAAACAATCAACCTGTTGAATCAGGTTAAAGTCTAAATTGTCAGCCTATAGTAAACAAAATAAATTCTAATGTCAAGCTGAATAGAAGTCCCTGTCAATCTCAACTAGCTCCGGCTCAGCCTGCCTCACTTACCAAAGGTGGTGCCGGCGTCGGGCCTGGAAACAGACGACACGATGACGAAACCGAAGCCCTCGTTCTCTCCGCGCTGGATCTCCACATCGTACGGCTGCAGGGAGGCAGGCACCACCGCACTCCCGCTGCCGCCACCGCCGCCGCTGCCTATGCCGCTTGTAGATCCGCTGCCAGAGCTGACGGTGTTGAGAGAGTTCTGGCTCCCCTGGGGGGTCCGCTTGCCCTCTGTCAGGCTGGGCGCCTGGGTGCTGCTGTGGTGGGAGGAGGCCGGCGACGGGGGGACGTCACCTTCTCCTTTTGACACTGGGGACGAGGAGGAAGAGAGCAGACTGGTTAGACAAGTATTACTCATGCATTTCATCAACTTTACATTCAAGTATTCATGTCAGTAACCTTGTCAAGGTTAAAGATAGTCTGCACACAAGAGCAAGCGGTGTGCATTATGTTTATGTAACATACATGTGACACTGCATGACACATGTATGAATACACATAGTTTTATGTAAAACTCTCATCACCTCCGTATCCGGGGGACTTGCGTCTGACAGTGAGGTTGACATGGCCCTGTTTGGCGGCCTGCTGCATCAGCTGCACCACCAGCTGGTGAGACTTGCCCACCACCGCCGTGCCGTCCACACAGATGAGCTCATCACCCGACCGCAGGCGTCCGTCCTCATCTGCTGCCCCGTACTTCACTATGTGCCCTATGTAGATCTGGAGAAAGGAAAGCACACACAATGTAACGGATTACTGACTTTTGTTAAACAACGCTGTAATTCATTGTATCATCAATCAACAGACTGACGTGACTACAGTAGCTTTTATGATCATGATACAGTACTATGGCTAATTAAATGTCATTAAATTGCAGTAAATTAAACGCCCCAGCCAAAAGAGCGCAATGACTCATAGTGACTTATCTCCGTCTGATTTTGAATTAATCTGTTAAACACGGCAGCGTTTCAGAGTCTACTCTTGCATTACTTCAAGGTTTTCGTGGCTGACGTTCGGAGAAAACCAAGAAGGCCAACGCAGCCTATTGAGGCCACGGAGAAGCTTGTGTGCTTTAGGCATTGTGTGGGCGTGTACACACAGCTCTGACAGAAACAAGTGCAGAAACCACCATGCAACACCTTTTGGCACAAACAACAAGTACTATCTCCTGTGGGGTAGACCTGGAGCCTGCTGCCATCTTATTTCCCTCTATTCCTCAATATGTGCCTTCCACTCTCCCTCCTGCTCCCTCCTTTTAAGACAAATATATGGCGTACAACCAGAGGGATTGTGGGTAAGGCCTTTGCTTCTTTTAACAAGCTGTCTATATGATCCTCCAGAGAGCAACAGCTCCAGTTAGACAGTGTGATAGGACTTTCTGCTACTCTGACAGACTAAACACAGAAGTAGGAGGAAAAGGAAACTAATGAAACAGGGAAGCTCTTATAGAACTGTGAAGCATACTAAGAAAAAAGACAGTCAGAGATTCATTCATTAATTATCAGCAATAGTATGGACGGGGTGTATGAGTGTGTACGTACACTTGCATCTCTTAATTCATCAGCTATTGTTATAAACGATTGATGGGAAGGTGGAGGGATACTTACAGGTTCCCCGGGCTCATTTCCTCCCAGGATACGAAAGCCGAAGCCTGTATCCTTCCGCCAAAGGAAAATGTCCTGCTCCTGGCAATCTGGCACTGAAATACACAAGAGAAACAGTGAGGGGACTCCACGGAGTGATCTCCACCAAATCTGCCAAAGACCTGCAGGCTCCGCTCAGCGCTGACTGATTAGCATCTATGTAGGCTAATCACTGAATGCTTGTTGCTCTAAATCAACACGTTTTGTCTCTCGTTTTGTCTCATTATCACAAATCCACGTCCCAGTTGTGTAATCGCTGATCAATAAGCCGTTTGTTTGTTTCTATTAGCGTCAGGATCAACAGCTGCTCCATCCCTCGCCGCAGCACTGCCTCGGTGAGCTCCTTGTTTTCATGTGTAGACCACAAACTAGGCTGCAAAGTCTCACACTGTGACCTCATCATACTTAGTGACCTGTGGTCTGACAAGTTACTCAATGGCGATCCCTATTATTAGCCCCTGTTTCTAACTGAACCTTTCTTACACACATGGACTTGTAGGTTCACTTTCTCTCCTGCTTTCCATCACACACACAATTCACCACACATTTGCATCTCGCCATGGACAGAGCAGACTGTGGAGGAGGACACAGGCAATTTGGTGTCAGTCTGTTCAACCCACAGGGCCAGTACTCGCAGGAGGCACAGGCCGTTTCTTCGTGCACCGCCTGCTGTCTACACGGCTGCCATGCAAGGCCAGTAGTGAACCCATTAGCTTCAGCTCTCCTCTTCCCCTGATAACTTGCGTGGCGTGAATTTAACTGCTGCGGTTAGACTTGTAAATGCCCTCCTCCGGTGACTATAGAGTGGTGATCGACGTGTAAACGAACAGTAAAAGGTACGGCTGTGTGCCACATCAAGCGACAGGTGACGAGAAGCATTCAGGGAAACTAAATTCCCTAAAGCTCATTGTCCTGCCACTGAAATATTGCTTTTCTATTGCACTCAATAAACGCATGGAATCCCCTCCTCACAAAGTGTCACTTGAATACTTATGAAAATACAGACAGAGAATCTAGGCCTCTTTGTCATTCTTTGTCTCCTTCTCTCTTTCTTGTTTCATTGAGTCTCCCCGTCCTCCCCCCGCCGACTCAAAAGGGGGTTGCAGATCCTTCAGGGGTTATCAAACAGATATACCAATCAGCCGCAGCTTAAAGCAGCCCTCTCCGGGCCCAGTTAATATTTAATCAGCAGCAGTCCTAGATTCTACAGGCAGCCATGATTGTTAACCAACACTGCAATACACGGCGAGCGCATGTGTGGCTGGCAACAATCACAATGTGCGACAAGCTAACGCAGCAGACTTGCCATATACACCATCCCCTCTACAATCACAGAGATGTATTTCACATCATATACACACCTATTGTCCCTTTAAACATCGCCACCGCTACAAGTACAAGAGGTCTGAAAGATGTAATTCAGCCAGAGCAGTCGAGTGAACCCGTTATTTTAGAAGATCCTTCTCCTTCCTCACAGGCTCTTCTATCAGAGACAGAAAATAAGTGGTTTGACACCCTCACAGTGTTTCCCTATGAATAATGCAAGAATAGGCCATGACTGCAAATGATATTGAGGAGTCGTACCGAGAGGCTGCCTGCCTACTTTCTACTGTTCCAGTTTTGGATTTTGGATACTCTGTTTTTCCTAAACAAGGGTGTGAGACAAGCTGTTTGGCTGCTGATAATGTAACTGTGGTCAGTGGTTTAAAAGGTGAAGTGTGTCTTGTCCCTGCACTGGCAGGAAAATACACACATGCTTTTCTTTGTTTTGTTGTACTTGACGGTTCTTTTCAGGCTAGAGGACGGCAAGGACAGTGTGCCAACGACTGACACAAACACACACATACCACCACACCACTCCACCTTTTGTCACAGGATCAGTTGTGACTCAGTAAGCACACAAATGTTTAGTAAACATACAAAAAGGGGTTTAACAGACACAAACACACAAAGACAGAGATGTGCCCTGTGGTTGTCACACTGTACACACAGCTGTGATTCTTCTACTACTTCACCACAACTGAAGAAATACATTTGCTGATGCACTCTAAGCGAAACAATCAGACATGTCTTTTCACTATATCAAAAAGGTCTAACTATTCAACCAGTGGGCATTACGGTTTAAAACAATCCACCTAGCCGTTATCTATTGGATCATATTTTTCCTCACATCCATGTCTAATCCCCAAATCATACAGTAACCATTTTACAGTACTAAACTCAAAGTGATTTAACAAAATCTTAACAGAAAAGCAGAAGAAATAATAACAGAATAAAATAGAATAGAAATTAAAAGGAACACTTTGCTAAGACAAGGAAAATGCTCAAGATTATTTAATGGGATAAATCAACATTTTGAAAAGTTTGTGTATTTGTTTTGAGAGTTAGATAAGAGTATTGATACCAATTTGTCTCTATCTGGTCAGCTTAGCTTAGCATAAAGATTGGAAACAGGAGGAAACAGCTAGCCTGGCTTTGTCCGAAGACACAAAACCGCCCATCAGCACCTCTAAAGTAAGAAATAGTCTGCACATAAGTACTGTGAAATGGCGGATTGCGGTGTTTTACCAAAAATAAACAAACTGAGCTAAGAAAACCAGATTTTGGATGTAGCTTTCATATTTACCGTACAAACATGAGAGTGGTATCTATCTTCTCATTCAACTCGATGGCAGAAATTTCTTTTAAATAGTTACATAAAAGCAGATCTACAAAAAAAGTGTCAGATTTTTAAGCAGGTCATTCCACAATTATTATTATTTTTTTGCTTTCATCTTGAATCTAAGTCATCAAACATCTCCTGCCAGATCTCAGGCCATATTCCCCCTTTTAGGAAGTTAAAAATGTCTGTAATGTCGCTAGAGGATAAACCTAGAGTTTAAACTGTTAAGTCAGCAAAACCTTAAAATTCCCTAAATAGGTTAGAAGTGGATTCTACTCACGTCGGCTCTCGTACATGCTCCTGGACTGCGCCCAAATCTTAAAGGGGTCTGGCTTCTTCTGGAGAGTAAGGGTGCCATCTGCAGGGTCCTGGGGGGGCAGGCCTGGCAGAGGCTGGGTGGGGGCAGCAGGAGTGGGAGCCACAGCCTCACTGGGCATGGCAGAGGGTGGGTGGCTGGGAGAATCGGTGTGGGTGCTGCGATGGCTGCACACACTGTGCTGGGAGCTGCTCTGGCTGTCTTTCCTCTCTAACTGGTGCTGGTTGGACAGAAAAAAACAGAGTGAGAGGTGTATGTGTGCGAGGGATGGGGGTGGAAATAAGCAGAAGATGGAGGTAGAGGGCACAGAGGAGAAAGTAAGTGAGTCAGTGATAAGGGCGAGATATAGGGGGAAAGAGATGAGTGAGAAAAGTGTTGATGGAGGACAAAGAGAAAGAAAAAGTGTTCAAGGTCATCTTTTTTAGACATTGCAGTAGAATATCTCTCAGTAAAAACTGCTGCTGGAGCGAGAAGAAATGACTCGGTTTCCATGGTTGCGAGACAAAGACAGATTGAAATGTGAGGGAATGTCAATGAACAAAGATATTTCTTTCTATGAATACCATGACTCTTTTTTTATAGCAGAAGATCCTGAGCATGGAGACCTATGCATGGAGTCAAGGTTGGTCTCAATTGAAACAGGAATGTATAAAATCTGGCATGAAAGCGATTGTAAAATCTCAACAGCAGGGAAGAATCCTGGTGGGTGGGAGATAAATACTGTGAGTATTGTATTGCTACTCAGTTAAATTGCTTAAAATCATCGGCTGTTTTAACAGTGAAATAAAAACGGCTAAACAATTAAAATATTCAGTGTTGATCTTGCATATTGGGTCGCATTCAGACCGACATCGGCTCTGCATATAAAAATGCAGCCTCAGTCTGGCGACACGGGGCTCCAGCAAAATAATCTAAAAAACTTCAACCTGAGTTGTAAAATTCTGTACGGCGAACCGTCGTGCAGTGTTTTGGCATCTAATTATCTTTCAGATTGACGGATCTCTTACTCAAACTGGACTTCCTGATTCGTTTTTTAATTGTGTCACGAAGCAACACGCCCCCACCAACGAAGCCTCTTGTGTTGTTTTAACGCAAGGCTGTTTTTGGTCTGAACACCCGCTTAGACAATATATAGAGTATGAGTATTTATGGCCTGTTTCTGCAACCAGAGAATGTACATATGTTATTACTTGCAGATGCATATTACAAAAGACTTAACAGCTTTATGAGAAATGAGCCTTACTGAGAAAACGCAAACAGCAATATGACAACTGAATCCTTTTTGATCTGGTATGAATAATAAACCTGTGCATGAAATGCTAGAGAAGTCATCGCACAGTCTCTCGCTCATCACACTGTACGAGACGAAGGGTCAAATATTCCAGTAATGCTTCTTAATGAGGACAACAGCCATGCTAAATTGACTCCTCATCTGAGCACTGGAGACTTCTTTAATGGGTTGAGACAGCACAATCTCTCCTTCATATGGGAGTTTACTGTGAGCATTTATTTAGACTCTGAACTGGAGGCAAAATGGTTGTTCTGGGTTGGCACGAAGTCGCCTGCAGTGTGACATTTCACTGACATAACACAGAGAGGGGAAAACTGGCTTTTTCCTCACTGGAAAGCTAATCCAAAGTGACAGTCAGGCGGTGCCACTATCGGTCCCACTCGACCCCCTTAAAGCCCCCATCCCTCCTCCCTCCTCCCTCCTCCGTGACATGTGACCTGAATAGGTAACACCCACAGCCCTGACTGAAACCATTTCAAACTAATCCTAATGCTAATATCCAGCCAGCTGAGGGGCCTTTCATGCTGATAGAGAAACAGGACGAGGTTTTCTTCCACTCAAGTTGTGGGAATTGAACCCATCTCTGACCTTGGATGCGCCTGTCCAGAGGAAACGTCCTTCTACTGTAACTCGGTGGCTCTCCAGGGGTGAATTAGGGTGACAGTAATTTAAGGCTGCACTGGCGTCTCTTCTGAGCTCGTATTGATTTTTTTATCAGGTTGAGACGAGTCGTAAAAACGAGGAGGCGTTTGCTCTTTAAACTCCTGAATAACTGCACTGTCCCTTAAAGAGCCTCTCTCGCTGCTCACAGAGCTGCTCTTTCCCCGTCCTCTGTTATCCGTCACAACTACGAGTCACATTGCAATCTGTTGCAATCTCTCCTCCAGTCTCCCCAATCTCCCTCTGCTTTGCTTCCAGCTCACTCTTCTGTCATTGCCCCCTTCTCCCTGTCTGTTAGCCTCAGTGTATCCTCTGTATCTGTGGGGCTATCATAGTGATTCACTGTTGTGGGACAAACCATCTCCCCACTGGTCTTCCCCTCCTTCATCCACATCCTTTTTTCCCCCTATCTTTGCTTCATGCCTCTCTCCCATCTTCCCTCAGCTGTGGCTTTCTGCCCTCCCTAACAGCTGGTCACTGTTACACTGTTCTGCCTAGGCTATGCTTAATCAGTCACAGGATGGCAGCGTGGCAGGAGTGGAGGGATGTAGAGAGAAAGAGAGAGAGGGTGTAAAGCAAAGATAAATGACAACAGAGAGGCAAGAAATGCAAGAGGAGGAAAACAATAAAAGAAAGAAGCCAAAGTGGCAGACTGAGAAAGAAACAAAGACAACTGGTGGCAGCTCTGGATGCAGAACAGTAGAGCAAAGAGTTAGATATCAAATCTTTTGTTCTTTAAATAGCACTGTTTTCACTCAGAAGAGCTGACATGCACATGCATAGAAAAAAGCTGAAGATTATAGTACTCACCACCAGCTTTGGACTCCTCTTGGCTTGCACCACTCCTGCAAAACATCGGCAGAGAGACAGAGAGAGCATTAATGACCTGCGGTGCTCTTCCCTTGTCCCCTCTGATCAAAAAGTCCCCAGGACAAAACGGTGGACCCCGGTTCCTGCTGCAGAGCAGAGCGCAACTGGCCCGGCTTGCTCTCCTCCTCCTCCTCCTCCTCCTCTTCTTCCTCGTCTCTGTTGCTTTCTCTCTCTGAGCAACACACTGCGCTAGGCTGCTCGCTAATCTAAGTGATCTCCTCCCCCTGTGCTGTATCCCGCTCCACTCAGCGCTCTCACCCGTGCTATTAGAAGAGGAGCAACTGATCCATCTGCATTAGGCAGGCTGACTTATGCTGCAGCAGCCCTACTAGACTGCTGGTCAAAGCTACAGGTCTCCACACCCCCCCCCCTCCAGTGTACTTCCACGCTGCCTCCAACACCAGCTCTCCAGCAGAATCTCAACTATTACCCATTGAGATGGAGCTCAGCAGCTTGAGCATCATATCAAAGGAAAGCTTGAGCTTCTGCCTTACTATGCACATCTTCTGAGTAACTACAGAGCTGTTTCCTCTCCTCTCCACTCCTCTGCTTTGCTCAAGGCTTAAACTGAGAAGCTGATCTTCTCTCTCTGCCTGTTTTTCCTTCTTCCCTCCCCCTCCTCTTCTTCCGTGCACCATCTCTCCTTCTATCTCTCTCTCTCTCTCTCTCTCTCTTATATACCAGTTAACATACTGTCGAGAGTCACCAAGAAGATCAATCTCATTTGTGCTAATGAAATATTAATACTCGGAGCCAGTCGTCAGGGGAGAGGATTCACAGCATACCAGTGTAGGGAATCATCTACATTCCTGCTGAAACTGCTTAATTTTCACATCCATCCCAGCCCAACAATCCATTCAACATGTAGGTTCCTCTACCTGAAACATATCAACACAAACCTATTCAGACTCCGCCTGACCGTTTACACCACACACACAATGAGAGTATGCACCGCTTTCCAAGAAAACTCCTTTCCCTTCCTGATGCTCCTTTTCCTGCCACTTTACTACAGCAAAGTGTGTTGAGACAAAAATAGACAAATGAATGCGTGAACGACACTGGGACAAAGAGTTGCTGTTGCCAAGGCAATCAACTAGTTCTGTATGCAGTGACAGCAGTGTACTTTGTTGAATATGAGGTGTGAGCAGCAGCAGCAGCAGCAGCAGCAGCAGCAGCAGCAGCACGCCACACGTACATTAACGGCAGACCTTTGATACGTTCACTCTCCTTCATTACTACTATAGAAACCAATGGAAACAACATCTGACACCGAGCATGCACAGAGAAAACCCTACTGGAAGTATTGATGGAAAGACATTAACACATGCAACAACATGCAAGCATCCATCTTAGGCTCTTTCTGCTGCATTGGCAAAAAAATCATTAAATGTTAAAACTCTCTGTTGCTGCAAAGCCCCTCTCACTACACGATTCATAATTTATCCTCCCTATTTTCCCTCCCTCTCTCTCTCTCTCTCTCTCTCTCTCTCTCTCTCTCTCTCTCTCTCTCTCAGATTATGGGGTGCCAGTTACTGAAGGAAGTGGAACATCCCAGCTGCTGATGAATGTTTTTGTATGTGTGTCTGACCCAGGAAGGACACACACCAGAAGCTAATAAGTGTTTCAATAAAAACATTTCACTTTGAAACAACCTCCGAAACTCTTCGGCAACGAGGTCAACATTATAAGCATCAAGCATATATAAATTGAATTTAACTATGGCCATATGGTTAATATATTTGGCCATGGAACCGAAGGGGAATAAAGATTGGAGGAACTGGCGTAGCTTGACCTCAACTCTACACTCATGTAGCTGTGTCAGCTGGAACAGCTGATTTACATGCTGCACGGTGTGAACGCGTCTTCATGCATGATGCAGTTTTTAAATCTGCTTAAGTTTTTCCGGCATTGTGACGCTGATACATACGTGTATTTCAGACTTGATCGAATCCGGCTGAATGTAACATTTATGAGCAGCTGAAGCTCGGGGAAAAAAATATGGGAATGGCATGTTCCTGCACACACGCTACTGTGCAGAAGCATCCATGAATGCATGCATGCTCTACATATGTAATATCAGCGCGGGCAGGTATGGAAGAAGCTGAGTGTTTATTTATGCACAGAGCACAAACGAGTATGAAGGCACGCACGTAGCATTTACATTATTCACCCGGGCCGTAATCCTGATATTTTTTACTCTGCTGAAGCTGCTGAATGACAGTAAAGCTCTGCTCAATACCCCGCAACAGATTTTATTATTACTGAGGAAACCTTCTACCAGACTGACTAAGACTGTGTCCATTATCATTCAAATGAGAGGGGAAGTAAACAAATTGGAAGTGAAAGCGAGCGCCGTCAGTTGTTTGGTGACCTAAACTGGCTCTTAGCATCAGTGTGGAGGAGGCTGCTTCATTTACTTCTTTTACAGTAGACAGTGAAATACGCCTATATAGTAACTAGCAGAGTAACAAAGAGATATGCTAATGAGGAAATTATTGAGCAGCACTAAAAGGCAGGCAGCGCAGATGTAGAGCAGGTTCAAATTATCAATCGGCAATATGAGCACATGCCAAGTAGTGGTTCTGCTCAGCATGATTTGTGCGTACAAGCGAGCGCTGGTGATAAAGGAGTGGGTCACACCTTCACACCTCCACATCTCTTGATTAGTCTTTAAAAAACGTCCTTGCCTCCAGTCCCATCAAAATAACTCGTCAAATGGAGATTGAATTTCGAGAAATAACACATGCGAACAGCGGCAGCGACGGGGCACAGATTCAGTAAAATGTGTTTCTGGATAGTTGTGTGGGTACAAATGTGTGAGTGTGTGTGCGTGGGGCCGTCATTCTTTCATCCTGGAGCAACAGCGTTGGAAAAAAAAGCTGGAGCTTTTCAAACTGAATCTGCAGCGCGGTGAATGGCCCTGTGTTTCAATATGCTGTTGAAGCTGTGGCCTTGGAGGGTCTATGCAGAGCCCACAGAGCGAGTGAATGGTCCTTCCTCCTGGTTTTCTATATACATTGTTAGAGGGTGTACTGTACAACATGAGTAATGTTCTCTTTTGTAGAGCCAAACGTGTAAACGTTTGTCCTTGCTCTACTTATAAGATTGTCCTATTATCCGGTACTCCCTTCTCTTCATCTACTCTAAATGATATTGTCTCGCTCTTCCTCGTCGTCTGCTATAATCACATTTCATTCCTCTACATTTTATAGCCCCCCCCCCCCCCCCCCCCCTTCTCTCTGTCTTTTCATTTTCTCTCTTCTTTCTCTCCGTCTCTCAGGGGACAGGAGCGCTGTGCACGATTGTCATGGCAACAACGGTGGGAAGACAAGATGGAGGAGTCATAGCTGGCCTGGCCTCCTTTACAGGAGAAGATCCTGATTGTGAAAATGCCAGATGTTATCTTTAAAATTTTATTGGAAAATAAAAAATTCCCACACTAGAAAAGCTTCAGGTAATAATATGTTTTTAACAGGTAGATGTTCTCACATGCAACTGATTGTTTTAATAAATATAGACCGTGCAGAATGTGTGCAGTGTTATTAGATGTAGACATTTAAAGCAGCAGTAGGTAGAATTGGAGCAAGTTAAGTATGATATAAAAAAGTTATTTAACAGTCACTATATCCTATAAGTAGTGCGTGAGACAGGTAATCTGCAAAAAATCATTTGTCTCTGTGTCCTCCGGTGCTGCTAATGGCATCTGCAAGATTTCACAGACCGGAGGAAAACAACCAATCAGAGCCGAGCTGGAGCCTGTCATCTCTGAGCAGCTGTCAATCACTCATGAACTCCAATCAAACGGTTAAACTACGCAGCGCTGATTAAATATTAATCAATATTCTGTTACTGTAATGCCTATTTCTCACCTCAAATGTTTTCAGAAACATCTTGTAGTGGACTGTTTAGCTGTAACATGAGAAAGTTTGTGACCCGGCAGCCATTGTTGAGATCTGTTGAGGAAATACCAAGCACCGCCCGGAGCACAGCCAATGGGAACGCTCAATAGGAACGCTCTCTCTCTGAAATAACCTGTGATTGGTTAAAGTCTCCCGTCACGGGCTACATTTTTTAAAGCCTAAAAACAGAGCCATGCGGAGGTGCAGAAGTCTAGTTATCTCTCGGAACACTTGAATTACAATATGCTGCGCATGACGTATAAATTACATAAAAAAACATTATTTCCCGGTTTGAACACGTCCATCTGGCTTGTAGATAAGTTATTTTTTTTCCTCTTAACAACTGTCACTACACAGTCCTTTAGCAGCTACTTCCTTCATAACCACAACAGCCTAATATTATACCTCTTGTCTTTTTCCATTGCATAAATGACATGTTGCCATTCTCCCCTCTTCTAGGTGTTCGACAACCACAGAATTGAAACCAGAGAGACCATTTGTTGGGCAATCCAAAAAACTAAATATAGTTCTCTTCAATTCAGAGGCTCTGTTCTGCCATAGCAGGGAGCATTAAGGTAATGACAAAATGTACCACAGCCTTATCTGCAAATGCTCTGAGATTAGCCACGAGCAAACTACTCTGACACTGTTCAGTCTAGAGCAATGCTGCCTCCCGGGATACACTGATGAAGAACTGGTGTAATATTGCAAGATATGCTTTTTCTCTCTTTTTCGTCAGGGATTTATAATACTTTAGCATAGATGTAACTTCTGTGACACAACCCCATCTAAGGGCAAAAAGATCATATACAAAATTGGAAAAATAAAATGTCTTGAGAGAAAACAATCCTTCATCATTGTGTGATGTTGTGTTTGTTTGACCTTGTGCTTTGTGCCCTCTCTTAAAAACAGGCTCTGCTGAGTCAGACAGCGCAGATTGATGAGTCACAGATGAACAGATTAAGGCTTCTTCTCCTCCAGCTGAAGTCCACCTTGTTCCTCCTCCTCCTCTCCTCCGCCTATACCTCTTGAAACCAATCCTCTTGTACACGCTCCCCTCGCTGAACTTCCAGTGCTGTTCAGCAAATCTCACGCTCTCTCCTCTAATCCTCCTCCTCCACTTTCTTAAAACATGATCCCTGGCCCTCCTATTTCTCATCCTCTACTCTCTCTTCTTATCTGCCTTCTTACTCCGCTCCTCTTAGCTCTCATAATTGTTGTTTGCGAATGATTATGTGGTAGCTGCTAGCGATCACTTGAAAGGTTACCGCATCGTTCTCAGACGGAAAGCCGAGCACACATCTTAGTCCAAATACACGTTATTATAGAGTACAGATGCAACTCACGATTATTTCTACTGTTGATTAATCTGTGATGTATATTTTGGATTCATTACCAGAACCCAAGATGGCGCATTCAAATTACGAAAAACGGTCCAAAACCCAGAGATATTCATTTTACAATGATATTATAAAAAGGGAAAAGAACCAAATCCTCACATTTGAGAGGCTGTAACCAGTGAGTGTTTGGCATTTTTGCCTGATTGACTAAAGGCGTCTTTACACTGATCGTGAAGTTTACTACATGTCACAATGTGCAAGGTCGGTCTAATAAAATCTTGGTTGCAATCTGTGTCAGTCTGTATTATCAGTTTTAGGCATGTCAGATTGTGCAATAGTAGTGCTATGATGTAAAAGTTATACAAGATCATCCATCTGTGTTGGATTTTATGTTTTAAAAATGTAGCTCTGCAAGGTTTTCTTCTTTGCCAAACCATTTTTTGGTTCGTGTTTGCATGCTTGTGAAATGTTGCTCTGGCCAGTGTGTTCTGCGTCACTTTGTGACGTATTCAGATCTTTTTCTGTTGGTAGGCGTGGGTCGTAGCAGCAGTCACATCGTGAGAATCTGGTCTTAAATTTGTAATACTGTCAGAATTTTGCCGCAGGCTGTCTTTGGCCATCGAAGCTCCAAATAGGTAAATTGGCTTCTTTTATAAAATGAAAAAAATATCTTATGGAAAAACGTGTTTATATTCCTCAAAATAAAAAAAACAAAAACAAAAATAGTGTATTTGTAATTTTGTCAGCGCTACTTGTAACCATTGAGATGGAAGCTTTAATACGGACCCCCTGGCTGCCTGTGTGTGTTCAGTTTCTGCCCTTCATCACCTGGCCTCTCACCTTAGCTCATAATAATGACAAGCTAGTGTCAAATATAGAGATGATCTACGCTGCTGTCAGTCGCCTTGCCTGCCCCAGTGACTGCCTCTAGCCTCCTTCCCACTTATCCTCTCCTTTATTTCCTCTCAGCCTTGCTCTTGCTCTCTTTGAACCTCTTTCGCTCTCTGTGCTCTGGTAGCAGAAACACTGCCCTGCATCCATATCAGTCTCTCTCTCTCTCAAGACACACTCACAAAGGCCCATAATGATGCTGACATTTAACACAATACAGCAACGTTATTCCAGCAGCGGTGCACAAGGTCGACTCATTAGAGGGCATAATTGATGTGGGGTGCATATCCCAACCTGCCACCTAATAGAGATCTGGGTCAGCCGACGTGGACGGCGATTTAACAACAGCAAGGACTGGACACAAATGAGGGACCTCCAATGTCATTCAGAGTCTGTGTGGACACTTTACACGCCGGTAAACAATTTGTTTTGTTTTGACATTTCAATGAGAAAAACATTTATCTCTCGGTCATTCCAGGCCAAAGGCGTAGCGTGAACGAAAATGAATAACACAGTGTAGCAGTTAACAGACTGAGAATCCAGGAAAATTTAGCATCCACCATAAAAAATCCCCATTAATACCATGCAACTACATTAGCAACCATAAAAACCAACTGTATAAGCCAACTGTATGCTCAATTTTCTGATAAAAATCAATGAAACACTGATCTCTTCTCACTTATTCATTCCAGGTACAGTATTCCTAAATAAAACACGTCAAGAGAGGAAAATTAACAGTCACACCCTTCACAATACCCGATTATCTTTTAGGCAACATAGTACGATAGCAAACGTGAAGAGTGACAAAGTCCCTGAGGTCCAATTCAGCAGCATCCGTATTCATAACACATACGAGTCCCTGACCTAATGTGCTCCTCCTCCCCTCTCATTCATCCATCTCGCCTCTTTACCCAGCCTCCCACTCCTTCCCACACTCATCTGCTCATCGACTGCCATGCTAACTCAGCCCATCGTCTCTTTGCCTCTATTCGTTTCATCCCATCCAGTCCGAGCGTTTTCAACCTGCCACCCACTCTCTTCCTCACTTTTCTCTCCTGCCTTCTCATTATGTCACTCTTTACATGCCAACTATTCAAGCTGTTGTACATTCTTTTGTGTGCTTAATCGCACATCCTTTTGTTCCTGCATCTATTTATCCAAATATCTGACATCAAGATGTAATACGTACCTCTTTGCACCAGCATGGTGACCTCGCTGCCTCTGGGACATTTGCTCAGCAGGTCCACCACCTGATTGTGGCTCATATTTTGGACATTCCTCTTGTTGACCTCCATCAGAATATCCCCCTCCTTTAGGCCGCGGCAGCGTGGGTAGTCCACTATCTGCTTCACCCTCTGCCCTCCTCCCGTCAGGCTGTCTGCAATTGTGAAGCCGAATCCCTTGTCGCCCTTCTCCATGTGGATGGTGATCAGCTCCGGCTGGGTGGCTATGGACGAGGCCATGTTGACCACATCGCTGGAGGAGTAGCCGTGCGAGCCGTTGGATGCCACGTCGGCCGAGGGGCTGTGCGGCCGCGGATCCCTCATGCCGTTAACGGATCTGGCCTGGTTGGAAGGCGAGTCAAACGACTCCTGTCCGTTGACGATGATAGGCTCCTTGTCCACGATCGCCACTGAGGTCACCAGGCTGGTGTTGGGGTCATCAGGGTCAAAGGGCAGCGGGTAGCCACGGCACAAGGCCAGGTCCACCATGGAACCGATGGGGATGGATTGGAAGATCTTCACCACCTGGGCGTGGGTGTAGCCCAGCACAATGGTGTCATTCACACTGACTATCACATCACCTGCACCAGGACGGAAAAATATACTGTTAGTGATGTCATCATTTACACAATTAACAATTATTTACTGGAGTTTGAAGTTAATGTATCAAGTCAAAACACTGTTGGTGTTGTTTATTTAGTTGTTTAGTATTATTCCCCAGCAAATTCCATTATTCAATGTGATGAAGCACACTAATGCGCAATTCGTCTGTCATTGCCATTTTAACATCACAGCACTTTGCATTATGGGTTATTCCCTTAAGCAAGGTCTGTAGAGTTGCAGATTTATGGAGGACTAAAATAATCCACTAGGGAGCCCTTAAGCACTTTCTGAATTCACGCTGGGACAGCCCCGAGCCGTCGTGGACTTTCAAAGCCTGTGAGTGCATAAGAGGGGACACTGGGCTCAAACTAGTACTGAAAGAGGATAGATGTAGTGGAGGAAGTGAGTTGAATGAAAACAGTGCCCCCTTTGGATAGTGGTTATGTACTGCACCTGTCTCCATCTTGCCATCCACGGCTGCAGGCCCGTCCAGCACCAGACTTTTGATCTGTAGAAACTCGTCCGGCTCGTCACCTCCGACCACAGTGAAGCCGAAGCCCCGACGGCTCTTCTTCAGCTTTGTGTTGATGAAGGTTCCTTTCAGCTCTGCTGGGTTTCTTGTAAAGAAAGGCTTCCCTCCTGCAGAGCACCAGAGAAACAACTCTTACTTTTGTGTCCATCCACATACTCAACGTTCAAAATTCCTCAGATCAGGATAATACTTTGTAGACTGCGTTCTTATGCATGTGGACCAATCTACAAACTGATGGATTCCTCAAATGTTAGGCACCATTAACATCGGCACAGGCTATGTGTGAAGTGTTTTTTTGCTGATGCATGGACAGCTTGGAATGTTTGACATGTGTCTAACAACATTTGGTCTGCATGTATTCGTTGTCACTGGCACGTATTATTGTAATTTCCCAAATTTTGTTTGTGATGTCCTTTTCAAATGACAAAAGACTGCAAACAAATCAGAAGAAATGAAATGTGTTTTCTTCCAATAAAATGGAGGAAAAACGTCAAAGCACAGGTGGAATTTCCAATGTAGAGGTAGTGAACATTTGTGTTATTCATTTGAACTACATGATGTATCTTTGGGCCACTGTCAAGAACATATTATAGAAAAATCAAGCAGTAGTAATGAAGTAAACACAGTGTCTATTAAACAAAAAGATTTACGTTTGGCTCCTGTTGGCATGGGAGGTAGAGTTGGTGGGACCTGCGGGTCCCTGTAGGTCTCCAGGTGGTTTGGAGCGTAGTTCGCTAACGGAGCCGCTGCTGACGAGTGCTCCTCTATCCACTCTGTACAAACACAATCACACACACACATTGTCAACACACACTCGACCCAAAGGTGTATTTACATGCCACACACATGCACACATAGTAACACGTAACAGCAACACACGCATAGACACACAGAGCTTTAAGCACATACGGTACATACTTGCCATCTGATTCATTTTTACGCCTCAGTTGTAATTAGCTCCTCAGTTACATCAGCTTCTACCGTTATTTGTTGAATGTGAAATGCTTTGTAAGTGTTGCAATGTAAAAAAAGATATATATTTGATCTCAGCGAAAATGATATGTGTTGTTTGCAAAACAATTCAAATTCAATGACATTGCAGGGGTTTTTCAAAGTCTGACACTGTGGGCCCCCCCCTCAGACAAAATTGAGGCACTGCGCCTGTATGTCCAGAGGTTTTCAACACAGGGCACACATCTGTATATGAATGGATAGAGGAGAGTGTCAGTATTCCAGGAATATAGGTACAAAACATTGTGATGGGAAAATCTGAGCCATAATACAGACAAAAAAATATTGATAAAGCAACATGAAAAAAGGTAATATTAAAGGATGTTGTCAATCCTATTATTATTATGATTCTTTGTCTTGCTTCTCTTTGGGGGATAATGATGCTCTGAGTTTTGGAACCATAGTTCCCATAATTTGAGGGCATTGAGGGATGTAAACAGAAAGTAAAATAATGCTGTGGATGCAGTGGTTTAGATATGGACAACAACTTGAGCACTTTTTATGCCTATATTTGTATTTTCTAGGGCTGTGTATTGGCAAGAATCTGGCGATACGATACGTATCATGATACATGGGTACAGTTCAATATATTGCAATATATTGCGATACTGTAAGCAAGGCGATATATTGTGATTTTTAAAATCAAATTTTAGCAAAAACTGTCATAGTATGAAGAACACACACCGTATGCATAAAATCTGACTTTTTTATGCAATCAGAACAGTAGGGATCCTAATTTGTATTTATGACAACATCCAACATCATAGCGCTACTTTGAGAGGGCACAAACACTGAGACGGCACATATCTTTGCAAATGAAAAAAAGTATTGACTGATTTAATCTTTGCATGTGAACTATTAATTAAAAATCAATAGTGTTTTTGAGAATTAATACAGTATCTCAGAACATAATATCATAATAATATTTTCAATATTTTCTTAAACCCCTACTAGGCAAATTGGCACCATTAAAAGTATACCATATTATCTATTATTAGTTCCTTTTTGCAATGTACTCATGGATGTACAGACAGCTATTACTGGATTACTTTGAAACTGAAGAAAACTTGCACACGTGATGATTCTCAGGCAAGTTCAGGAGTTATTTGGAGCATTTCTTTTAATTTTTCTAGGATTTCTAATAATGATATCTTTGGAAAGTATAAGTCACACTGAATCTAAGAATGTGTGTATCATGTCTGTGTGTTCATATTTGACAGATCTATGACTATGAGAAGGAGTAACATTTTTTACACAAATTGCAGTAATTGGGCGCTACAGTAAGTGTTTTAAAGTACCTTAATTAGCCCCAATGAGCAGCATGTCACAGCCGCTGCAGCTCCAATTCCTGACTGTGTTGATCAATGGGTCAAATCACCGGGCCAAACTACAATAACTAACGTCCCGTTGTTTTCAGAGCACCAGCATGCACCTGTCCCTTTCACCTCACGCAGTATCTTTGCCTCATGTCTCTCTCCCCGGCTCCCCTGGGGAGGCATGCCTCACAGTTTGAAAACCTCTGGGCTAAAGAATAAAAAATGTCTTCCTCGTCTTTTCATGGTAAGGCAAATTAAATGATCAAAATACAGAATGATAAACAGCATTTATGGTTTTAAATCATGTAAATTAAAACCTAAACAGCAAAGACGACACCAGGGCTTGGGCCAGCTCTATTTTAGTAAAACTTGGTACCGATGAGAATCAAATTTGCATTTAGTGAATAATAATGTTTTTTTTCCCCATCACGTCTTGACAGAAATCAGTCACAGAGGAGAGAATAAGAGCAGTCTGGCCAAAACCCAGGAGAGCACTGGACGAACTAGAAGGACATGACACTCACAGACATGAAGAAAGAAAGAAATGGTGCCGTGCCAGGGCAGGAAACGAACCTCGAATATACCGCTCACCTTCTGGAGGCTGCGGCTGCTGCTGCTCCAGGATTTTCCGACGCCGCGCCTCCACGACGGGGTTCTCATACTGGGTCTTCCTGTTTATATGACTGAGACAGTGAGAAGCAAGACAATAGGGGTTATATTAATTAGAATCAAAAATAAGAAAATGACAGTTAAAGTATATAAAAGCTCATCAAATGTGCTCTGAAGGTTTTTAATTTGGACAATTTGTGTTAATAAGGTGATTAACTTACTCTACATAGTACACCCCGTATACTGGGTCTTCTATCCTTTCCCATCCTGGAGGCAGCTCTGAAATACAGAAGGCAACACATTTAACATAGAACAGATATTGTGGTTGGGTTGACTCCAAAACATTCAGTGTAGCAAAAATAGTTATTAAACTACAGTTACAGTAGATATACAGTTACACATGATTTATTTTAAATGATTTTCTTCACAGTTCTGAGTAAGGGATTGTTTCGTTATGTTATGTTCATACACATGGTTCACCAGGGCTTGCTGTCTTTATAGCATTACATTTTGAGTTCTCCCATATATACCCACAAATTCCGACTAAATAACAGCAGACTTTTGTGACCATTTTCATTTTGAAAACTGTGGTTTCTACTTGCCAAGGACTCATTAAATTCTCTATTAAATTTCAGTTTTATTACAATTGTAAATGCAAAATGTTTCAAACACAAATTGTCTCCCTGTCGGGTACAGAGGATTCTCGCTGTGCCAGTAGCACTTATGTTTTATGAATATCTAGTTAACGGATATGCGTACCTAAATTATGACCAGGATCACCCTCCTGCTGCCCACAACCACTTTTATTATTCGGATCACGACTTAAACACAATCCTATGTAAAAACAACATAAAAAACAAAACAATGGATCAACACACAAGTTAAGTCTGAAAATGTAGAACTCAAGTGCTAACATCTGTATCTGACTGCTTGCAATTCTTCTGCTAAATATTACCACATTATTCCTCACCCATACACATTGTACACACACCAAACCACACACCATGGGAACAGGCGGACAGATGAGGCCTATTAAACTGACACATCCCCATTAAGATGTTGGCATCTCACTCCTCCTCCTCCTCACTGTATTTGATTTCAGACAAAGACATTACCGCCTTGTGTTACTGTGAGCTTCTCCCAAGTCCAGTAAACACTTTTATAAGAGACTGGACTTCACGATCAATAATCACAGACTGTCTGTATCGGAGCAGACAGGAGTAATGAAGGCTTACAGCCGGACATTCAAGGCCTTGTTTAAGACTGAACTCTCTCTCCATTACGGGGTAGTTTGTTCTACCTTCAATTGGGGCGAGAATCAGGAGCTGAGCCATCTGCCAGGCTGTGAAGCAACTCCAAATACATATATGAACCTCAGATAAACCTCAGCAGAACATAGTTCAAATGTGTGCATCTGATCCAAATAACTCCTGTAATGCATGCCATGAACTGTAAGTAGCAGAATATCATATCTGTTACATCAAAAGCAAGTTGAATGATCTAAAAAAATCCTAAAAGGGCACACCCTTTGGATACAGATGTTAGAAGGGCAGAACTATGATCAACAACATATGACAAACTCACATACAGTACAGTAATACACATGAGGGATTAATACCATGAGGGGAATATTTGGAAAGCAGAGCAAGAAAGGCTGATGCTATTAGCATGTCAGTAGCCAACAATGCTATTTGCACCCAACCCGGGCACACTGTATGGATACTGTATGTGTAGGCTATATGTTGAGATATTTTATTTACCATCTCTTAACATAAACCATCTGTGGGAATCTAGAGAAAATCTATTATGCTTTAAAGTTACTCTGTTTACATTTACAGTTTCAGCAAAACACATTGTCTGTATCCTTGAGGTCAAAGAAACATATTCAATCCATGCTGACTTTTTTTTAGCTTGCAGTTTCTTCCTCTCTTTTTCAGTAATCATTTCAGTAATACTGCAATTACAGCACATTACTGCCACCAACTTTTGATATGCGCCACTGCTCTCTGCAGCTGGCACAAACATCCATCACGTCACCCCTCTGCTTGTAGCATGCAGAGTGCGAGCTGGTAGAGCACAAAATGCAAACATCATAATATTGCTACAGCGCCACTCGTGGTCAAAAGATCCATGCGACTATTTTTTTTCTGCCTTAAAAATCTCAACAGAATTCAGAAGCTTCGATTTCAACAAATATGAAGAGAAGGAATCATATGACCGTGTTTAGTGCAGCATTTCAGAGATTGTCAAATTTCAAAGATGGATAGATCATAACCGTGTCATTTAATCTAATAAATCCTTTGTTTTAAATACAAATCTAAAAAATCTTACCTAGATCCGTCTCCTGGTCCTCCGTATGTATCCCCTCTTCTCCAAAATGAAAGCAGGATGAAACAAAGAAAACAAAATGAAGAATAGAAAAGGGGATGGATAGCAGAGGAGAGGTGGGTCGGGGGATGGAGAGCAAATAAAGAATGAAGTGATAGTCCAGAGAAAGGCAAATGGGGAAACAGAAACCCTTAGTTTCAAAACAGGATAAAACAGCATTTAAACAAATCTGAGCAATATAGAGAGTGTGCCACTTAAACTTTCACCACTTGATGGTGCAATTTTGCAATCTGTGTTCTGATTTCTTAACAACTCAACTGTCATTTGGAATTTATAACATTTTGTTGTTTATTTGGGAATTATTTGTCATGTTTTTTCGTGATAATAGTTGTGAAAGAACACAAAATAAACTATTTACAGGATGGTAAATGTAGGACTCATAACAAATCTTGTGTTTTGTAAATACGCTGCTGGGAAATTAACAATATCACCACTCAGTAAAAAAGAGGAGCACAGCGTATGAGACCTCACGCACCTCCTACTGATTCCTACAGAGAAGTGCAAATGTACACTTTTATTGTGTAAATGATGTAGCAGCTTACCATCGTCATCACACTCTTCCAGAGGCCTGGAGGTTTTGTCTCTACACCGAGGATCCATCCATGATGTGGTCTTTGTGTTGTGGCTGAGAGGAAACAAACAAGACAAGAGAATAATTCAACACAGGCCGTCAAACCGACATAGAAGAGCACAGCAGGGCTGCATGAATGCATCAATAAGAATTAGAAAGTAAACCGCGTCAGCAAGTTTACAGAGGACAGAAGGCGACTGCTGCAAAGAGAAATGAGGATAACAGAGCGACACAGGCAGGATATCAACAATAAACAACCTGACTTTTCCCTCTATTGTTAAACAAGAACATACTGTAAATCAGTGATAGCAGAAATGAACATACAAGCTCTGATAACACACAGCCATGTCCTGGTGGTGTGCCTTTGCCGTGCTGCAGAGAGGACAGAGAGGTGGAGGTAGTCAGGTGATCAGGATGTGATCTCCTTTAGAGATCGGGACATGCAGGGATTAACAGGAAAGCAGTGGCACCCAGGGGGCTGGGCAGGTTGGCTGGGGACGCCTAAAAACCAAATCATGGGGGAAGACAAGCCACTGGACGAACAAAAGGGATAATTGTGCAGGTAAAATACAGAAAACACAAACTACAGTATGAGAGCTACGGTGAGTAATGCTTATTCAGGCAGTGCAAAGAGTGTGTTGAGTGTGTTGCAGCAGATCAAACTGTAAAATGTTGCAGGTTGTTGATACATACTCTATGAAGTAAAGTTCTCCGCTCTCAGTGTACGCCATCTCCCAGTTTTCAGGCAGCGGCCCCTGTGGGTCTTCCGGAGAGACCTGCGGTTCTGCAAGGGTCTGCTGCCCGCTCTCTGCGGTGGAGGTGGCCGCATTGTTCAGACCGCAGGATGGAGCATTGTCACGTGCGGGGTACGGCCGGAGGATGCCGCCGCGGCTCTCGTCCTGGTCGTTAGGGTTACCTGTGCACAACAAAGGAGAGGGGAAGAGACTACGCACTAAAGATCCTGGGCAACACAACGGGCACAACACGGAACGACAACAACAAAGAAGAACAAAAAAAACACAGTTTATGTCTTGTGCATGCAAGAAAAGAACAAGTGAAATAACTAGACATGCTAGTAACACTTTATAATAACCATCATTTATAAATAGGAAAATGATATTTAATTAAACTTAGTTAATAGTTATTTTAATGTTAACAAACAATAAAATTATTATTAATTATGTTTAGTAATTATTAGTAACGCTATAATTTCTGTTATTTCATCATTAGTTTGTATAATATGAAATAATTAGTTTAGAAATCTATATTGTATCATAGCTGATAAGAGACGATAACAATTACATTCTGATTACATTAGTAAGCTATTAATTACAGTTTATTGTTGTACACATTACAACATATATATACTATATTAATAAAAGTTACATAGAAAGATGGACTGGAAACCAATTATTAACCATTGACAAAGCATTAACTATCTATCTAAATAATGTTTATAGATGCTTTACAACATATTTATTAACCATTTAACAATGTATCATAATCATAAGTTGAAACTTTATAATAGCCATCCAAATAATGTTTATAGACAACAACAAACAAATGATTAACCATTAACAAAGTCTTACAAATATCTATTTACGTAATGTTTATAGATGTTTTACTATTTCTTTAAAGTATACAAATACTATCTTAATCGTTAATAAATACTTATATATACAGTATATAAAATGTTATAATGTGGGCAACAATAAACTGTTGGAATGACAGAAATTACAGCATTACTAATAATTAGTAATGTTATTAATTATCACTTTGTTGTTTGTTAACAGTAAAATAACTAAGTGTAATTAACTACCAATTCACCATTTATCAATGATGGTTATTCTAAAGTGTTACCAACATGCTCACTCTGGATACTTGTACACAGATTCAACTTTAACCCCACTAAGCACATCCCCTTCCCCCTATCTGAAGTTTGGCTCCATTTGTAGTGTACTGAAAAGGCCTCAGGAATATGCTAATTCTTTCTGCAACAGTCTTTCCCAAACTCTTTTTGACCCCCATCCTGTTTTACCTCTCCTCCCATAAGCCTCTTTCTCCCAAAGCTAGCTATCCCAACCCCCATCCCCACTCTCTCTCCAGTTCTGGCCCAATGTCCTCCACCACCACTTCCATGGGCCTTTCAGGATTTGATCAAATGCTAATTCAACACTCTGGCAGCCTGGCAGAGGGACACAGAGAGGGCATACATTCACAGCATCAAGAGAGAAAAAGAAACCATCTCTTGCACTAAAAAAGCAGGATAGAGTTTAAAGGAGAGAAGAAACACTGACGCTTTGGCATAAAAATCATATTGTCAACTATTTTCTTTTATATATTATGGAACTGAATTACATGCAGATGACAGTTCTGCTAAGATCTGTTGAAATGACAATACTATTATCACCAAGGTAGAAATATTAACACTTGATGAACACATGATAAAAAAAATAAGATACAGGGAGGAAAGGATGTAGCATGGAGAGAAAATGAGCCTGTAATCTACTTGTTCCCCCACTACACCCCTCCTCACAGGCAGATGGCAGTGTTTGGAGGCTTACAGAAAAAAGCTATCAGCATCACAAAGACATGATGTAACCGCCAGACACCCAGCGCTGTACAACAGAGGAGAGGATCATAAACATACACACATTATCTCTCTCCTTCTGTATTCCTAATCTTGGGCACACGCATGCACACACGGGTACCCATAAACAAGCATCCACTCAACACAGCACAGATGGAGGACACTACAAATGCACAAGGAGAGCTGCAGAACTTCAAGGAGGCAGGAGAGGTGCAGCGACGCCCTCACCTGTAAAACTGTTGTTCATTTCCGTGGCCTGGTCGTCATCGTCGTCGTCAGCAGGCACTACTCGGGCGTTTTGCATGTCATTGTAGGACTTGGTGCGCTTTGGGGTGGACTGCTGGGAGCCTGCATCACTGAGAATCACTGTCCCACTGATGGGCTGCCTTGGCGGCTTGGGGGTCCCATAATAGTTACCTAGGCAACAAGAAGGACATTAGCATGCTTGAGAGAGACACAGAAGGAGAAACCGAGACAGAGCGAGGAAGCCGGGGATAAAAACAGGCAGAGCGGGGGACAGAAAGGTAGCAGGCAACCTCTTAATCTTATGCTGAGAGGAAAAGACATAAAGCTGGATCACAATGTGACCACGAATCGTGTAAATGAGCCGCTGGTGGGAAAGCAGAACAGTTCTAGTTTGTGTTCGAGACTGCAGAGAAAGCATACTGAGCAAAAACAATGGACCAGCTCACAACATCCAGCTTGTTTTAGCAGCTTTTTCTGACTGAAACTGCTTTTGTCAGTGTTGCAAACAAAGAATTCATTTTTTTTTTCTGGTTCTGTACAAATCATTTATCCATATATTCTTTGTAAATATGAGAGTAAGAATGGTGACCCTAGGGGTCTAATGCATACCACGCAAAGAAGGAATAGTTCAACATTTTGGGAAATACACTTGCTTTCTTGCCAAGAGTTAGATGAGAAGATTGATACCACTTTTTCATCTGTCAGTTCAATATGAAGCTTTAGCCAGCATCCAGTTAGCATAGCTTAGCATAACGACTGGAAACAGTTAACCCAGCTCTCTCAATAAGCAACAAAATCCACCTACCAGCTCATCTAAAGTTCACTAATACGTTATGTCTCATTTACAACAAACAAAGTGAAAAAACAACGATTTGCTGTTTTACGGTCAGTTATGTGACTATTTCTTGGTCAGGCAAAGGAACTTCCTGGATTCTCCACTGGTTGCCTGGCAACAATATGCTTAATCAATACTACTTTCATGCCTGGCCGTTAATTGAAGGCTACAGGCAGCAGACCATTAGATTAGTTAAAGGATTAAGATTGGAAGGGCGAAACAGCTAGCATGTCTACGAGATGTCAAACAAGATAATATGTGTTAAAGGTACAGTGTGTAGGATTTGGTGACATCTAGTGGTGTGGTTGCATATTGCAACCAAATGAGTATTTATAATGTGAGACGCCAAGTGCAAAACCGTGGTAACGCCGTTCGCCTCGCTCAGAGGCCATGCTTGCCATGATAACGCTACTTTAGGAGCAATTGAAGTCAGATGACTCTGCAGCTCACGTTACCGCAGCTTCACAAGCATGTCAGAGAACTACAGTGGCCTTCAGGTAACGTAAAAACGGGAAAGGCTCTCTCGAGCCAGTATTTGGTTTGTCTGTTCTGGGCTACTGTAGAAACATGGTGGACTCCGTGAAGAGGACCGACTCCCTATGTAGATATGAAGGACTCATTCTAAGCTAACGAAAACATAACAATTCTTAGTTTCAGGTGATTATACACTAATGAAAACATAGTTATGAATATTATATTTCATTCCGCCACTAAATCCCCCTAAATGTTACACACGGTTCCTTCAATTAATGAGCGTTAGAAGTTTTGGTAGACATATTTTTGTTACCTTTTGACAGAGCCAGGCTAGCAGTTACCCCCTGTTTCCAGTCTTTTTATTATATGCTAAGCTAACCACCTTCTGGCTGTAGTTTCATATGTACAGTACAGACATGAAAGTGGTATTACTCTTACTAATCATATTTTCCAAAATACTGAATTAATGATTAAACCATTTGAATTCAGCCATGGATGTTGTTGCATGTCATCTCATTTCCTGTCAACTCTCTACTGGTTACTATCAAATGAAAAAAATCTCCCCAAAACACTTAACAAAACCGTGAGAGACATTACAAGACAGTTCATATAATCAAAGATGTTTCTATATAATCATATATAAAACCATAAAACTCCAGAGTTAGTTATGAATCAATAATCCTGTCTTCCTGTGGTTGTCTGGATGGCCACAGACTCCTGTGGACAGGTATTTGACATTGTCTGCGTGAAAGGGAGAAACGTGCCAACACACAGCAGAACCGGTGCCAAGCAGATTAATGTCGCACACACGCACACACACACACGCACACACACACATGCTCGCAAAAAACAACAACACACAATGCACAAACACACACCCACCCACACACAAATGTTTATACACACAGGTTTGTGTCTGTACGAGACGTAGCGGTGCACAACACTGTCCTAATCAGAGTGAGAGGGGCAGATGTGGAGTGACCTGCTGTCTCCTGAATGCATCTCTCCCACATCATGCACAGTCTAATCGGAATCGACTGAGAGCACAGTCTTACAGCCCGCCTGCGTGTAGGAAAAAATAAATGTTGCTACGCTCATTGTCTCTGTGGAGAATCGGGACACCTGCGCTGTCGCGAGTCACATGGAGTGTCAGTTATCATCACCGTCCTCACCTTCATATGTTCCTATTTCCAGTAGTGTGCCACTATCGTCAAGTTCTAGGAAGTCCTCCACAGACAGGAAATTGTAATCCACCCCTGGGACCTCTCCGTCTCGAGGGGGGCGGGTTGTACCTAAGGACAGGAAGAAACAAAGTTTAGGTGGCTGCCAATAACACGTTAAAATTCAAGCCATGTTGCTTACGGTTGACTGGAGCTGACCTATCACTCGTGTCAAAATGTAGTCAATATCACAACATTCATTCAACTTTTTTGAGCTGATGACCGGCGACGGGGAAGTAGTAAATGAGAGAGTTCTGAAATCAAGAGGGTGTGTTTGTAAATCAGCGTGGTGATTGGAAGATGTGCTTGAGGTTCTGCATCTCTCTGCCTCACGGGAAACTGATGCCTGCCAAGTCAGAAGATAAAATAAAGGTCACCTTAAGGAATAGTCCTGATTCTGTTATCAATCCATCAATTTCTTCATGGTGAGTCTGGGATTGTAAAATGCACTAACGTAATAGTATTATAGTCGCTTCACTTAAGCTGTTATTGATTGTTAAAGCTGCATTGTCCCTGTTACGACTGCAATGCTCAACAGCTACACTCACTGCATTCTTAGGTGACGTTGGGTTTAACTATAGCACTATAAAAGCTTTTTAGTCTGAGGCAATATAAATCAGGACTGATTTCTTTGTGGCACCAGAGAAAGAATAAGGCAGTGAAACTCAGAATATCTGACATAATTCTAAAAGAATATCACATTTGACTCTCAATCAACGCTTTGGTTTCAAATTCAGTTAAAGTCGTAAACCAACATTAACATTTTCCTTGCTGGGCTGGCCTCACTGCCCTGAGTCTGATCCCCTATTGGAGTTAATGATTAGTGGTCTGCGGTGTTTTCACTTTGTAGTGGGAACACTTTGTAGGAGGAAGCTGACACCAGACAATGGAGACACAGGCTATTGTGTCTGTCTTTACAAAAAGGAGATGAGATGACAGGCCAGATGGTTGACGGAAGTTGTAACCCATCTGTGGTCAGGACAGGAGTGTATACATGCATATTCATACACTGATATATAGACATACACACACAGGCAGGGCTCAACAATAAGGATTGACCGGGGCAAGTACAATGTCCTTCGGGCTAGAAAATCTAGCAACTCACTCCCCGATTGGGCAAGTGGTAAAAAATAATTAAACACATTGTTTTTTTTCCAGAGCTGATGGAAGTAGCTAAGGGGTGAGCCATCTCGCTTTCTTCCCATCTCTGTTGAGAGTTGAAAATGTGCAGTACCGATCGGGCACTCGTGAAAAAATGGTGGAGGGGGAAGACAAAGTTTATGAGCTGAAGTGCAAGTGAGCATTTCAATTATCCTGGAAACAGGAGTTTAGTTGGGTGGCGTTAGAAGATGTGGGCGAAACTCCAGATTAATTTACGTTATTAAAAATGTAACATGACAACTAACTTTATTCTTTGCTGTTATTTTATAACCGCAAATAAATAACACAATTTGTGTAATGGCAAGTAAAAATTTACAAGATTGGCAAGTAGATTTCAGACCCACTTACCCGACTGGGCAAGTGAAAACTCAATGTGTCTTATTGGATCTCAGCGATGCTAAATGGATGTACAGAAACTTCCTACTGGAAAAGAACAACTACCTTATAACAAGACTTAGGAGTCCACGGTAATGCTAGCAGCTCAGTGATGGCTGTAATTAAGCACAGCTGTGCTTTGAGCTAAGTGCTAACACATCTTAGCACACAAACTACAGCTTAAGATGATGGGAGTTGTCATTAGTTTTGCCAGTATTTGGTCATATAAGTCCAGATATTGGACGAATTAAGATTCTGACGATGATAGCACAAGGTGAAAAGTCAGAGGATCATCAAAGTGATTACAATTCCTCCTGAGGGGACATGAATATCATGATCGTCATTGCTACCAACCATGTCATACTAGCTTGTCGGGAAGGAGGCTAATTAACGCTCCAAACTTGCGCTAAATTTTGGTGAAGAAAAACTGTCATGGCCATGATATGTGAATGAAAATGGGTTTTATCGGTACCCACAAATCTCCCCTTTACAGAAATGCCCACTTTATGATAATCACATGCAGTTTGGGGCAAAAAACATGCAATTTAAATGTGTTATTTTCACCTATTCTAAAATGGTGTTTTGAATATTTCTGCATACTGGGGTCCCTAAACAGTCTTGGAATTACATAAATTGGGTATCACTGTAAAGCTGAGACTCTTGTGGATCCAATGAGCCCAATTGTATTCATGTGTGATGATGTTAGTCCCCATAGTAGCCATTTAATTGTAGTGAGACCATTTTTTGAAGCTTGACTTTAGAGTATAAAGTTTCTGAGATGTTTCTGAGCAGTTTCCAGGACAGAAGTGCTCGCCATCCAATTGCCGAAAAATGCAATTCTTGCAGACATCTCCAAATGTCAAAAGTTTTTGATATTATTTTAGACATATACTGTTGACCTGCTCTCTCCCCCTAAAGACCTCCTGTACGCCCCTAAAAAAGACAAAAACAGGTCTATTGTGGGTCTCAGAAGGTTAAAATTAATCGCCAACTATTTTAATAATCGATTAATCGGTTTGAGTAATTAAAAGTTGAAATTCTCTGATTCCAGCTTTAAATGTGAATATTTTCTGGTTTTCTTTACTCCTCTATGACAGTAAGCTTTGGGAAACACTGATCCTCATTTTTTTCACCATTTTATAGACGAAACAACTAAACAAATAATCAAGAAAATAATCAACAGATTAATCGGCAATGAAAATATTCATTAGTTGCAGCCCTACAATAGTTGTAGAGATATTTCACTAAAAGCCAAAAATGTCAACCTGCTGGTAGCGCTTGAGGAAAAGTCAAGGGATCACCAAAGACATTATGGTCCATCCTCTGGGGACCATGAATGTTTGTCCAAAATGATCTCAACCTGTCCAATAGTTGATGGTGGACCTACATTACCATACCTAGATCCATGCCACTGACATGACTAAAAACTGGTAAAAAGTAAATAAATGCGTGATCACTTTTTAGAAAGCAGAAATTTCAGTGAATCACTCTTCAACCACTTTAACATCATCACTGTGTTCTGTCCTAGATGAGTGAGAAAGCTCATGGTTAACACAAGACTCTTTCTTGTTTGAGTGTTTACCTGAGCCTCTCTAATATGCAAGCTCACACTCCGCATCCCTCAGGGTACATCCAGCCCACAAACACCTGATAATAAGCAAGTCTTTACCGCACACTGCTCAGTCCGACACCTGCACTGCACTGCAAAGGCTGACACTGATAGTCTTTATCGCTTTTCTTCCTGCCATTTTGAAAATTATTCTCAAGATGAACTGATAAAAGGAGGAGGCAATTTAGTTGACAAGACATAGTGCTCAGAAAGTGAGCAACAAAACAAAAGAAAAAAATCATTATATAATCATCTAACTGGCCGTTTACAGCAGCAGGATGAGATTAAAGTGAAGTTGTCTGGGAGTTTGAGTCATAGGACGAGGTGGTCCCATGGTGGGAGATGTTTCTGAGGCTCAGTGTGCTCTAATGACGCTGTCTGTTGAGCAGAGAATGGAGCTGTTATTCCAGGCTATTCCCCACAGTGGAGCGCTCTGATAGGATGACTAAATCTGGTGAGCCTATATTACAAAATATTGAAGGCTGAACACTGCCTCTTTCAACTTCTGTTATGTGTTACGTCATTATATGATTGGCATGAAACCATCATTTTCTCTGAATGTTTTTTATTTTTGAACCCTCCTGATGACCTGAGTGGTACTGCAACAGAGAGCAACCCTGCAACCATTTAACAATTCAACTTCCACATGTACTTCTGGGTTAAGCGACTTGATCTCCTGTTGGTGGTCTGTGAAATATTGCACGGTTTTAATGCAATATTTCAGTACAACAGGACATCACTCTTGTTGCATGGGAGCAATCAATCATCTGTCGCTACATCGTGATGTATTATATGATGTCACAGCCATAGTCGGCCAAGGACACCATGCTGTTTGTCCCGATGCAGTGGGAACCACTAACACAATCTCACATTCTTACTGGGAAATTATTAACTGCAGCGAACTCGAACAAGAGAGGACAACTATCAAGTGCATCGTGATACAGCATTATAACAATACTGTTTCTAAAATCTAAACTTAAATAATTTATTATGTATCTATTATTGAAGTAAGCAATGTTTTATTTTTCTGAAGATCTAAACTAATCTTGTAGAACCACATGCTGTGGTAGAAACCTGTAGTCGTACCGGGGGAGATTCCAGGTCTTGTGCAGTGCCACTTTTCATGCAATGCCACCTGTATTAGGACACAGGGCATTGCACAAGAGCCTGAAAATTGTGCCCAATGATTTCTAAGCCATTTTTCAATGCTGTATTTATTTATTTATGATAAATAAAGCCCAGGTATCGCTATCGGTATCAGGACTGAAAAAGTCAGATCGGTGAATCCCTAGTTAGACTGACAAAACACGACATTTGAGGATATCACCTTGGGCTTGTAATGGGAATTGTTCACATTATTATAAACAAAACGATTAATTAGTTAAAGAATTAACTAATTAATTGGCAGATTAAACGATTGCATGGTAATTGCAGCCTTAAAAATCCAGTTTTGTTATAAAGCAGTCATTGATTGAAAGGGACAGCACTATGGTAAAAATGATACAGCAAATCTCTGACAGTAGACTAATCTATATTGTGTCATATTGTTGTATCGCCCGCCCCTATTACACAAAAAAATCCTCTATAACTGAGATAAACATACACAAAATGATAAATACCCTTTTCATCAACACTTGACAGCTCGAGCCCATTTGATGAGGAAATTTATTGCTGCTAAAGAAACAATGACGTCTTTTTAGAAAAGGCTATTTTGCCATAATCATAAACTAATCTGAGGACACATTGTTAAGTTTGGGAGATAATTCCAGTTGAATACTACAGCTTGTCTTCAGTTGGACTCACAGCAGAGAGTCTGAATGCTCTCAGTGTACGACAGCAACAGTGAGGTCAGGCTCATCTCCTTACTATCATTGTGGATAGTCTCTATTTTGTCAGGCCAGAGAAACAATGACTGGACAATGCTCAGCCTTGACACCGGCTCTGATGAACTAACTTCCACTGACAGTCATCAATGGGCTCCATTCTTTCACTGTGAGAAACCAGCCAGCGCATGCATGAATGGAAAAATGAAACACAAGCACATTTGAAACATTTTCAGTTTTTAAATACCACCAAACTAAGCAGAGAGCAATCTTTGTGAGGGAGAAGTTTGGTGCTTATTTATTCAGAGAGCATTTTCGTTCGAGCTTTGTTGTACTGGGAAGGAAAACCAGTATAGAACTTTGATAAAGACGAGGCACAATAATCTGTAAAATACATACAATTTAAAAACAGACCACAAACCAAAAAATAACCAAAAAGCTGAAGCAACATCTCTCTGTAATTTCTAAAACTAAACATTATAAACTTCATTTATTGCAGGGCTATTGCATTAGATTACATTATTTGTTTCCACTCCCTGGAATATTTCCTATTCTTTGGTTTTCCCAGTACAGACACATCCCAGGGAAAAAAAAAACATTAAAAGCTTTATAAAGCCAACATCATACATTTCTAAAAAATAATTAAAATAATAAATCACAACTGAAAGAGCTTTTGACTGATATTTCTTTGAACTGTGATGAAATTAAGATCTCCGTGTTCGGCTGTCTACTTTGTTTTGCTTTCAGAAAATCAAATGTGACAGGCCCGGGCCTACTTCTGCAGGCATCAAATATGCTCTTGAAACGCCACATTTCAAGTTTAATGGTGTCAGTGGGTATGATTACTCACTAAAGGAAAGGAGAAAAGTTGCTCATCAGTTTTACTAACAGAATTTTAAAGCAGCACTAACACTGGCTTAAAGGTGCCGCGTGTAGGATGTGGCAGCATCTAGCGGTGGGGTTGCAGATTGCAACCAACTGAAACTTCTCCCATGTGCCAAGGTTGCAGGAGAACTACGGTGGCCGACACAAAAACGCGAAAATGCGAATGGCTCTATCTAGAGCCAGTGTTTGGTTTGTCCGTTCTGGGCTACTGTAGAAACATGGCGGTCGGCTCCGTGAAGAGGACCAGCTCCCTACGTCAATATAAACAACTCATTCTAAAGGCCTTTATACACCAGGGGCGTGACGAATAAACAACACGAAAATGCGAAATACTCAACTGTGATTATTATATGCCTAGGGCTTTTATTGTGAAAGGTAAGAACGGAATAGCAGTTCGAAAAATATATTGATGTGCAAATTTATCACAGGTAAAAAATGCCCCCTGCCTTAAGGTAACGAAAACACAACAATTCTAATTTTCAGGTGATTATACACGAACGAAAACATGCTTAATAATATTATATTCCATTTCTGCCAATAGACCCCCTATTTGTTACACACTGTTCCTTTAAATGTACCTGAAAAGATGTTGCTCACTTTCTTAAACTACATGCACTCAGGACTTTCACAAAAAATTGCATGCTCACCTTAGGTGTTTAGTACCATGAGTATTTTTCAGTGCCTGATGAAAGCTTGCCAATGTGTGAGTGTGTTTTCTCAGTATTTACTACAAGGTACTGATTCTATATGTTTTCTAACCATTTCAAATTGTGCTGTAATTTCAATTTTTGGTAAGAGACAGAAAAGTGGTTCATGTAAATAATTCACATTTACCAATGTAGTGTGTATCATGCATAAATAACAACAAATACCACACAGAGAGGTAGTATTATATAACAGTGGCTGGCTCCGACTGTTTTTATGACAGCTTGTTACAGATAGAGAGTCGACACAAGAGCTCCTTCCTCAGTAACCCAAACATACTAATCTTGCCCAGGCTGAAGCTGTGTGTTCACTGCTGGTTTAAGTATTTGTCTCAAATCCGCCAAATGTTAACACCAGAACTGCATCTGGTAAAACCTGACGAAAGTAGTTTTACAGTCTCACAGAATATTTACTGTACTCAACTCCTCTGTTTAGCAGTCACGTCATTCGCCAACAGTAATACTTGTTGACTATACGTTTATGTTTAGGGTCTGTTACACTTAAAGGAATAGTTCAACATTTTGTAAAATATGTTTATTTGCTTTCTTAATGAGAGTTAGATGACACGATCGATACTACTCTGATGTCTGTAAATACGAAGCTAGAGCCAGCAGCCTATTAGCTTAGCTTAGCATAAAGACTGGAAGCAAGGGGAAATGGTTAACTGTTTCTGCCCAAAGGGAACAAAATCCGCCTTCCAGCATCTCTGAAGCTCACTCATTTACACATTATATAGTGTTTGTTTAATCTGTCGTAAAAAAAAAGTATAGTCATTTCCAACTGTTTCTAGTCTTTATGCTAAACTCAGCTTACTGTCTCCCGGCAATAGCTTCATATTTAACGTACAGACATGAGAGTATTATTGATATTCTCATCTAACTCTCAGCACTAAAGCAAGTAAGTGTAATTCACGAAATTTCAAACTATTCTTTTAAAAGATCTTTCACATCTAACACATCATATCACTCCACAGTCAAGAAATCTGTTTTGTCATTTCTAATCATCTAATTAGTCATAACAATTTAAAAAAAGACTAGGAACAAAATAGTTCAGACACTGTACTCTGCTCCGTGGAGTTTCAGAACAATACGCCCCAGGAGCAGCAGATGATTGTGTGTGAATTCCACTTGTATGCAACAACTTCCAACATCTGCACGATCCAAATCTGGTTTGCATTTGTGTTAAATATACATGTTGATGTTAAGCAGGTATGCTTGCCATATTAACCATCTTAGTTGCTAATTACCACTAAACACAAAGTACAGCTGGTACAAATGGGAATGTCATAAGTTTTACAAGTGTATAGTCATAAACCAAAGTATTGGACAAATTGAAATTCATCCTGAGGGGAAAATGAAGGTCTGCGCCAAATTTCACGGCAATCCTTAAAACAGTTGTTGAGATATTTCAGTCTGGACCAAAGTGGTGGAGCGACAGACAGATTAACATTGCCATCAAAAGTATCATGCTGTTAGCATGGCTAAAAAATATGAAATACTGCAGAGAGATAACAGTACTACCGCAATTTAACTAGGAAGATTTTGCACAAATAAACCTACCCGTAGATTAAGAGTCATGTGATGCAGTGTGTTTTGGAGTGAAATCAGCATCAGTGATTTTCTAGTCAAATACTTTGTGTAACCAAATTACAACCCATCGTCTCTTTAAAACATAGTTAGTCATGTTCTTGTCAAACATGTATGCAGCTATTGGCTTTGATAGTGCACTGATATACAGTATACTGTGAGACCATAGAAATGTGTCTACTGTCGGAGATTTAACTGTACTGTTTATAAAATCCTTTTAATCTCTCTGGCTGTATTAGGCTGTTGTTGCAGGCAATGTTGCAAGTTAGTCAACTGGACCGCATCCATAATATGGCTTTCAACAGAAAAGAAAAGAATCACCAGCATTATACCGACAGCTCCCTTTTTGTTACCCTTTACTTTTTATTGTGAAATGAAGAAATATAATTCTCACTGTCATCTTGTGTCCCTCCCACCGTCTCTCTTGCTTCCTCCTTTGTATCTTCTTTATCCCTGCTGCACAAGCTCTCTGCCTCACCATTAATTCCTCCTCTTCTTTCATCTTCATTTCTCACCGCAAGTAAGTTTAATTTCTCTATTTCCGTCTTCCTGCTTTTGAAAATATTCATTGGTTTTAGTGGGTGGACACATCAGTGGTTTCTAGGTGTGATGAGGTGTCCCTGCTACTTTGGAGTGGTTAGAAACCAAACACACAACATCCAATCAGTATCAATCTCTCTCTTTACAACCACGTCAACCAACAGCACCAGTCCATCCCCACAGGGAGAAGAATGTACAGGGCTGTTGTGACAGGGGTGCATCTGCCAAATGGTGGAACGGCAGAAAGGAGAAAGATGGAGTAGGTGGAAGAGGACGAGGGCGGTGCAGACACATGACACACTACAGAAAAAACAATCACCTAATGGACACGTGAAATCCCTCGCACAACAAAAACAGCTCACACTTTCTCCCTCATTCTCACCTCTCGCCGTCTGAAAAAACAACCGTCACACCACCGAGAAGACAAACACTAACACACACCGCACCTCTGGCTCGTTGTGCGGCACACTCTCTGTGTGCTGGTTCTCCTCACATCTCCACTTTCATCTTGTCTGGGCATCGTGTTATTGAGTGAGTAGCATCTCGCTCGGCTTCTCGCAAGGATGAAGCTGGGCGTGTGTATGTGTGTCTGTCTGTGTGTGTGTGTGTGTGAGAGAGAGGTATTGATCCGAGCACTGCTAAAAGGATAAAGGAGTCCAGGCAAGCGTGTCCTCGCTTCTGTCACGTCATCAACATTGTCTCTATATCTCTGTCACTGCACTGGTTTACTGTACGTAACACACTCAATGCAAAACATACTAGTGTAGTCAATCAACTGATTAGTTGATGGACACAAAACACAAAATTAATCAATCTTTGTTTTAGGGCAGCAGCTTATGGTTATTTGATTATTTCAACTGTGGATTAATCCATCAATAATTGTTTTCCATTAATCAATTAATCATTTAGTCTATAAAACATCAGAAAAATGCCTTACACATGTTCGCAAAGCCCAAGATGACATTTCAAATGGCTTCTTTTGTCTAACCAACAGTCTGAAACGCAGAGATATTTAATTAATAATTACACAACAAAGAGAAAAGCAACACATCCTCGCATAAGAAAAGCTGAAACCAGAGAGTTTGGGGTATTTTTGCTGATAATTTACTTAAATGATCAATCAGTGATCAAAGCTGTTGCAGATTAATTTCCCGTCAACCGATTGTTGCAGATCTAATCTGTATTATATCATTAACTGAATATCTTTGGGTTTTGGTCTGTTGGTGAAACAAAACAAGCAATCTGAAGACGTTCATTTTGGTTGTGGTGGATTGTAAAGACTATTTTTCACTATTTTTGATATACAAAAACAATGAGTAGATTAATCAATGAAAATGATTGATGAAAAAACAATTATTATATGCAGCACTAGAACATTCAGAAAGTGGACAACAATATCAATATACGACCTATATAATCCAATGCAATAACCCTGCTTTAGTGACGGTATGAGGTCCAAATATCAGAGTTATTCATTAACGCTGGACATTTCTAAGACACATTTTACGGAGTTGTTGTCATGTATTGCATTGCCCTGTTAGGTGTTTTTTATGCCCCCGGTATAGAAAATGGAGGGGCAAAAAGAGCCAAATCATGAGCCAAATCTTAGAGAACAAACCTAAGAGTACTGTTGCATGTCTGCTAACTTTTCACCCCCACTGTACTCTGTTCTAGATTCAACTGCAGTCTGTAATGGCATCACATTTACAGTAAACAACACACACATGGATGTAGGTATGAGCATCCACACTGACAGAACCATACTGGTACATAATCAGAGACACAGATAAAGGAGAGAAGAAGTGTGTAAACACATATATAGTGTATTCAGAGTGTGGACTATAAATAGCAGGTCGTGGAAGCCAGTTTCTGTCCTCACTGGCAGTTCATAAAAAGCTCCGGAGCAGGGGACATGTGTCCCTGAAGTGGCCTGTTTGAGTGCCTGCTTTGACCCACATCCTTCCTCCTAATACTGGGCCACTCACTCACTGCTACTGAACATGCATCATAAACTGCAGGAGCATCTGAGCTGTCCTAAGTCATTAATTACAGACCTTAGAGAAATGTTATCACCTTACAGTGGGTACTCTATGTATTTGAATCATGATGGACACATTCAACATGGTCATTTTCCTATGAACTGGCTATCTTAATCTGCAATAGAGACACAAAAACATTCAGAAGAAGGCTAACAACCCCTGAAGAGACCAACTTCAAGTGCAGTATAGCAGAAATATCTCTCAGTGAGGTACCACAGAAAGCATCAAAACGATGGCCTTGTTCAACTACATGATGGCAACAATGTCCTGACACATAATCATGACACAAAGACAATGACTGATTGATTTGCCCACGTTCTTTCATACTTAAACAGATAACGTAAAAAAACACAGTTGTTTTTCTATGGCAGAGATCAGTTTTGTCACAGACTTTGTTTTTTTGTCAGAAACCTGCTTTAAATGAGGCAATAAGTAAAGTAAAACTTCGCTTCCACCTGCAATAAAGCACGTACAGTAAATAGAAACCACCTTCAAGTTCTTTAATCTTATTCAAATTGACTCAGACAGAATCGAGAGGAGTTTGCATTTTCCCAAATGTTTTTGAATGCTTCTGTAAATGAGCTAGAATTAGTGGCAAAAATTTAGAGGCCATTTTATCTTGCTTCAGAGAAAAGCAGATTCTGAGGCCATATGGCTACTGAATTTTTTACAATGCAGTGCTCAACTTTCACTCTTTTAGCAGCCAAAAATTCATATTTTCCCTCATATATCGCTCCACATCATTCGGCATTTCGCCATCACAAATACTGAGATAAAATAGATCCACTGAAATGCTATTACAGTATTTGCACAAAGGTCAAACACAAATGGACTTTTACGTAGTTGAAAATGCCAAACACCGTCTTTTAACTGTTCACTGTAAAAAATTTGAATAAATCAAATTTTTGCATGAAACTAAGTTGCACTGCAGCCATTTCTGGTGGGCTGACGGAAGCCACGTGAGTTTATACTGAGAGTGAAGCTGTTATCTGTAAAGGCCGACTAAATATTTCATTTATGTAGCTGAGTGAATGTTTGTGGCATCTAAAAGTGGCTCAAGCCTGCCAGGGATATCCACATGGACGGATTATGAGACAATGGGACCCACCACCTCTCCCACACAGGAGAAAGATACACAGACGTTATACTGTAGTTGTTTATCCTTTTTTTGTTGTTGTTTTGTGTCTGTTTGTAGTCGTTACGCATCTCTCTGTGGTTTTGTGCCTCTTCCTGGTCATTTTGTGTCTCTTAGGTGTTGTTTTGTGTTACTTTGTAATTGTTTCGCTCTTTCCATAGTTATTTTTTTTGTCTGTGGCTGTATTTCCCATTTTTGTAGTTTTTTTGTGTCTCTTTGTGGTAATTTTGTGTCTCTTGTAGTCACTTTGTGTCTCTTTGTAGTCATTTTGAGTCTCTTTGTTGTAATTTTGTGTCTCTTTGTAGTCACTTTGTGTCTTTTTGTTGTCATTTTGTGTCTCTTTGTGGTCATTTTGTTTTTCTTTGTAGTTGTTTTGTGTCTCTTTGTGGTCGTTTTGTTTTTCTTTGTAGTTGTTTTGTGTCTCTTTGTGGTCGTTTTGTGTCTCTTTGTAGTAATTTTGTGTCTCTTTGTAGTAATTTTGTGTCTCTGTGTAGTCGCTTTGTGTCTCTTTGTAGTTGCTTTGATCCTTTATTGAATGGATTGTTATGGTAATTTGCCAATTGTACCATGCTAACACACTAAAGTAAGATGATGAACATGGTCAACATTATATTTACTTAATATTTGCATGTTAGCATGCTGATATTAGCATTTAGCTCAAATCACTGTAGTGCCCGAGTACAGAGCATGGCTGTGGACTCTTGTTATGTATGTATTAATATATATTTAACAAAATTGATATTGATTACCAGGTGAAAAGAGATGTTAACAGTGTCTCTCTGTTGTCCCTGTACTTAATCTCTGTTGCCATGTTGTTTTTTTCACATTTGGTCCTTTGTTAGTGAAGCACCTTGGCTGGTGAAGTAGCAACAACAGACTTTACTTAATCTGCACAGACTAACAATAACCTTAACCTGTACTTTATTTCTAGCCTGAAAATGAACACTTGGATGTCTACAGACTGTGTTTCACACTATTGTTTCACCTGAAGATTTTCTACTGACATAAAATAGTCACTTGATAGCACTGGAGTGCTATTGTGTGCAATTTGGAGCATGCTTCAGAAGGCAAAAATAAAAATGTGTTGATATAGTGTTTCACATTTTTCTAAAAGCTTCTAAAAGGTTATGCAGAAGCTGACGAGTGAAAATTAAGTGTTGTTTGAACGTTTTCTTCTTTTTTACTCTTTCTTTATTTTATATTTCCATTTCGTATTGTGCAAACAAACAAACAAGTGAAATGCAGGATGTGATATCTATCTCTACATCTACTGAAGCCTCTCTCTCGCTCTCTCTTGAAGTCCTGCTCTGACCCCTGGGTCAGTTTGGTTCACTGTTACCTGGGGCCAAGAAAACCTGAACACCTCTCCATCCACACCCACATGACCTCCTGTTTGACTCTTCAGATCTTTACTACTCCGCCAGCCATCAACAGAGACACAGTTTATGATGTCCACAATAAAGACCACGGAAGCTACTTTTATGTGTATGTAAAATAACAACAAAGAGAAAACCATCCACACATACAGTTTGCACACACCACCATGACCATAATCATGTACACAAATCCAGGTGAAAAAACGTCCTCCTGTGTATTAACAAAAGACAGTCGGGCTGACAGCACTCTGACATCTGATACCCTCAAACGCCTTCCTGCTGTTGATGCTGTGGGGAGCTTCCACTCATTGTCTAACACAGACATACACACACTCGTAGACACACACCGGTTCAGCCAAACATCTGCTGTTTTTAACCCCTGCTGGTTGCGAGTGTGTGAGCGTCACGGGGGGGGGAGAGAGAACACACACACACACACACACACACACACACACACACACACACACACACACACACACACACACACTAACCCGGGCAACTTCCAACTGACCTGAGAGTGAGATTAGCCTGATGGTGGGACTGTAAACTGTGCAGGGAAATGGACATTTTTATCAAATATTAATTCCAAACAATAGTGTCTAAGTAAGTAATAAAAAACAGAAGAAGGATTTTGTTAAATTATGGTGAAAATATAATGTCACAACAACCTTTAGATTCTTAAGAAAAACTAAATCTTACCACTAATGCTTGTCCCATCCACAACATTTGAAGCCGTACCAGCTACAGCATAAATTCGGGCGTGTTTCCATAAACACACGCTTGGTGTTGATGGGGAAGTGTGTGTTATGAAAACAGAGGCTGAGAGGTGACGTGAGAAGAAACTACGTGTATATCTCAGAGCAGACAGAGCAGGGGAGGGGCAGAGAAAGCCAACAGTCACACAGGGAGTTAGCAGGCAACTCTCTTGGGCCTCTAAGCCAATTACCGAAGCAGCATTGATTGAGGCAGCACTTTAAGGCCTCATCTACACAAGTAGTCCCTTAATACACTGGTCAGATGATGGGAGCGTCTCAACCACAAACTATGGATAGATATCCATTTGCATCCATTATGGTGCCGGCGGGCAAAATGTTTTTAGTGATGGTAATAGGACTAATACAGAATATTACAAAATATTTGGTCTGAACATGAGTTAGTTTAATTAAAGGATGTGATCTTCACGCCTTGAGGCTTTAGAAGTCTGCAGCTACTGAGACGGACAGGTACTCGACCTGTTTCCTCAGTCCTGATCAGCTGACCCGGACACCAAGGTGAGTATTACGTCCTGAGTGCCGCGGCTGTGTTCAATCAGCACTTCCATCCCCCATTAAAGGGATTGCTGGCCCATAATGATTTATGAAGGGGAACGGAGAGAGAATCAATGTAGCGGAGGCCCTCAGATTAATGATTAAGCAAATAGCAGCCCCACTCCAGATCCTATCAGGGGCTGAGGTGCTGCTCAGAGCACGCCATGCTGTAGTAAGTTCAATTAACTACCATGGGGTTGGGGAAGCTTCAGCAGAGAGCTGCAATGCTTCTTCTCGTCTCCCACAATGAAATACAAATGAAAAACGCTGTGCACGCATTCAAACAGCCTTCAAAACTCACTATTGAACAGAGCAAGTTCCTAGAAGATTTTTCTGTCGAGTATATCTGCATTATGTATGTATGTCAATACTTTTTGGCGCTAGCAAAAATGTGTCCGCAGCAGAAATTGTACCGAAATGGACAGATCCTAATTAAAAATGTTGCTATCTTAACGCTATTTTGTAGAGGCAACGACTGCTTGGGTTTAGACAACATTGAACTTTTAAGATCATTGGTTTATTTGTTTGTTTTCACAACTAATTCTGCAAATTAAGTTCTCAATTAACTCATTAATTATAGACAATGTCAGAAAAATGTTCATTACAATTTCCTGAAGTCGAAAGTTATGACTTCAAACGTCTTACTTTGTCTGACCAACAGTTCAGTTTCCAAAACTATTCAGTTTCCAGTCACATAAGATAAAAAAGCTACAGGTCATCCCATTTGAAGAGCTCGCACTAGGTAATGTTTGGGGGTGTTTCCTTGAAAAATGACTGAAACGATTAACCGGTTATCTAAATAGTTGCAGATTATTTTTCTGTCGATCGACTAATCAATTATTCGACTAATTGTTTCCGCTTTTCGGTAGAAAATGTTTATATTTCTCAAAGTAAGGTATCTAAAAAAGTAGTTTCACTATCTCAGGCATCAAAGCATTTCAAACAATACCCAGCCCTAAATGTATGGAAAGGCAAACTTTCTTTATCAAATAGTCTATTTTATTTTTCTTTATAAGTGGAGCCGGTTCCTCGCTGTGATTGTTTGAATAAAGGGATGATGCAGTTACCCATTAAAGAGGAGAAGGACAGAGGACAGAGGGAGAGAGAGGCCAGACACACAATACTGTTGCTGCCCAACACAACAGGCCATTCTTTCAGCTCGCGCCACAACACTCCTCACAGCTGAGTCCCAGCCGCTATTCTCCTGCTGTTCCCCCTGCTCCCTCCCCATCTCTCCCCTTTCAATATGGGGGGAGAAGAAGAATGAAGGAGGAGGGGTGGGGGGATGAATAGTGGGCAAGCACATACAATCTGAAGCGCTGGGAATCTTGTAAAAATTGCACAAAAGATGGCAGGGATTTTGTATTTTTTTTCACCTAGAAGAAACTAGTGTTTATTGGAGAAAACTGCGATGAAAAAAGGGGGACGGAGCTTTCATTCAAAGAGTGAACCTGAGAGGAGAGAGCTAGTGCACAAGGAGGGGTGACTCAGGGAGGTAAAAATGAGGGGAAGATGGAAAGATGTGGCAGACAAACGTATGTGTATCACATCAGTTAATTAATACCACACCACAAATCTGCATCAGCACTGATTCCCACAGTCTCTCTCTCAAAGAAAAAAAATCCACCTGTCTCTGTATTTCTGCCTCTGTGTGTATCTGTTTATTCTCCCCCACCCACATCTCCTCCAATCTAATCCCGGAAGCCAGGGCATCATTCCCAGGAGAAGAAGTAAATGTCACAGATTTACCTCTATACCGCCACTGCTGCTGCTGCTGCTGCTTTCCTCTCCGCACGTTATTCCACAGAAATATTCAAAAAGATAAATCCAAGCAGGCTGAATTCTGCTCTCCCTCTCCCAACCAAACCATCCATGGATCATCCAGTTGTCTGTGAGCGAGTGCTAGCTCCCAGCTTGTGAGCTCATTCAGGCAGGCAGCTAGTAGGCAGCTGCCGTTTTTCTTCAAAGCTCCACAAGCAGAGCAAATTAGAGGTCCAGCCCAGCTTAGAGGCTAAGCCATTGTGAGCTATTCACACTCCAGTTCCTGTCTGAGGCCAATGGCTGCAGCCCCCCTTTCATACTCCCGCCCACTCTCCCTCCCTCCCTCTTCCTCGTGCTCTCTCTCTCTCTCTTCCTCTCCTCTGTCTTCCCTTCTCCTGCTATCTTAGCCATAAATAAAGACGCTTGACATTACCTAACACATGGTGCCTCCTGATAAACAGCCAGCTTCAGGCAGGTCTCGTGACTGAGAAAACCTCTCCAGGGGTGAATGCTGGGTGAAGGAAGGGTGTAGAGGGCAGCAGGACAAGGGTGAGGGTAAGGATTCAGGATGTAAAAGAAGATGGTAGATGAATCATATAGTGGAACAGATGCTCCTGTTGTTACCAGCTTTGTATGATATACAGTAACTGTTTTTTTACACGAGGGAGTGCAGAGTTAGTTGCAGGTTGGGTTTGTTTACTATGCTTTGACCGGACTAACGCAGAAAGCCTGAACTTCATTAGGACCTTGGGAGATTAAGAGCCCAATGGCAGACCAAAGGAAAGCTTCCACCTGGCAGCGCAGGCCTGTACCTGCATGGACATGGACTGCTGCCCAGGCAACCTGACCACAAACCCCAGGAGCTGCCCTGAGGGGAGAGGACTGCAGATTTCTGCTTGGATTCACATGGTCCAATCTTAGCCACATGCCCTCATTGTACCACAGCTAAAAGTAAAACAAATATTAGCTTTACTCGCAGTTCTGAAGTGAATCAACAAAAGTGTTGAATCCTACATTTTGTACCTTAATGTAACTGTTGTAAATGTTACCTTAAATACAGTTTCAATAAACAATATGTCTGACATTGTTCAATTATGTTTTGAGCATTTACATCAACTTTTGTTGTTAAATGGTAGACTACTTAGGTTTAGGGATGTCACAATACCAGAAATTTAGTAGACGATACCAATACCAGTGAAGTTCCACGATTCTCGATACCCAATTCGATATTACGGTAAAAACAAAAACAAAACAATAAATCCTATGTGCTTCAGCATACACTCCATTACTGTTTGCATACTGTTTTTTGCAAATTCATTATTAATCCCTGATAATCCACATCAAGTTTTTTCGCCAAAAACTACATTTTACAAGATTGCATTTGAACACATCATGATAACGTTAGAATTTACCTTCGCCCAATACTAATTTTTACTGAATAGAGCTTGAAGGAATCACAATGTAACTCGATGCAACCTCCACTAACGTAACTAGCTCTCCTCCTACCAATTTCAACACCAGAAAAATGAGTACCGTCAAGTTTTCAGAATTTTGGCATTGACTTGGTACCAAAGTATCGGTTCTCGTGACGTCCCTACTTAGGTCAGTATTTGTAGTGTGACTCTAAGAATGACATTGTGAATAGCTGTAGGACAATGTTGGACATGTTTTTGTGCGTTTAATAAAGCTAAACTGTTTGTAGCATGCCAACAGATCATCATTCTGCACAATTTTGCAGAGTCAAACAAGGGAAGACTCCACATATTGAGGGCTCATTACACTTTCATTCATGCAGAATTTACTGGTGTCCTGCTTTAGCAGATTTTGCAGATACTGGTAGATCTGTAAAATGTGAATATTGCCTGTTAATTTTTTTGATAATTGATCAACTTGTACCGTTAAATCACACTGCCAAATTTCTTTGGGGTTTTAAGGGTATCTTTTGACATTTTGTGAAATACACCTGAGAGTTAGAGAAGATCATAAGCACTCTATATGAACAGAATATGAAGCTACAGCCAGCAGATTAGCCTAGCTTAGCATAATGACTGGAAGCAGGGGGAAACAGCTAGCATGGCTCTGTCTAAAGGCCTTTGCACACCAAGTCCGTATTTTACGTCCATAATTGTCACACGTTTAAAAATAAATACGAGCTTACGTTGTGCCACTCACATTTACACACCGACTCCGAAACTTTCATCCTTCGTTAAAGTTTTTCGGAACAGGTTTGATTTTCTGCATTTTTTCGCATCTGTCAAAAGACATAAGAGGGTTGTTTGACCACTCAGACCCTTTATGATAAGAAAATAAAAATATATAGAGATGCAGAATTTAAAGATAGATTGTGGCAGGTAATTGCAGAACAGTTTGGAATCGGGGATGGACGTAAAGCAACGGATGTACGAAAGATTAGACAGTAGTGATATCTTGTTTGTTTCATCTGTGCAAAAAAACAAAGACTGGGAGCAACCAGACATAACGTAATAATTAGCTAGCTAGCGGTGTCCCCTTACTTCCAGTCTTTAAGCTAAGCTAACCGTCTGCTGGCTGTAGCTTCATCCTTAGAAACATGAGAGTGGTATCGTCTCATCTAACTCTTAGCAAGAAAGCAAATAAGTTTGTTTACCAAAATGTCAAACTATTCCAAGTCTAAGGATTATAGACATTGACAAAATGGCAGCGGTCTGGTGGGTGGTTGAATAAATTATTCATGTAACGTACAGTATATCATTCACGACACACTGCTCAACTATTCTAACAACCAAATATTCAAACGAGCAAAAACTGCATAAGACGTACTGTAATACCTGCAATCCTGAAGTAGATTGGTAGGTTTGTTATGGATAAACACCAAATAAGGCCCTGGGATGATCAAAACACAACAGATATTGTAAACAGCCACATGAACACAAAGTTCTGAGAAAAAAGTTAGCAATATCTTATTTCAGATCAATCTGGCATCATCACACTCACTGCTCGGAGGCATCGAGGCTCACAAACACTTACAGTATGTGGGCTAGCTGTCCGCCACAGCAGATCCACATCCAAACCATCACAAGACACTCGCACACAGATTAGTCTTGTAAAGGACGACACGATCACAACAGAGAATCTTTGTTCAGTCAGAGAATTAGCACAGTTCATTTCCTTGACCTCAAATACGGAGTTATCATCATCATACTCCACTACAACAAAAATAGACACACAAGCCGGCTGTCTGAAATATAATCTGTAAATGGTTAGGAGAGTTCACACCTGCTTTAAATCAACAATCCCAAGCTCTGTTTTTGTTCCATGTGGGCAGGACTCCCAGTTTGGCTGAAGTGTCACTCAGAGCAGGCAAGGACTGCAGTCCCCCCCAGCCATATAGAGAGGACTGAAGCATTCCTGCAGTTGTGGGACACGATAGTGGCTCATTAATCAGGGACTGATCACTTTAAATTGACCTCAGTGACTCTGGGGTGAACCTGTCAACACGACTTTACTCGAGTATTCACAAGATTAAAGGACGATTGTCTTGCATGAGCTTGGCGAGGGTACATGAATGAGGATTTTGAATAACAATACTGTTATTTATATTCACAATCACAGTGAAGACCAGACTCAAGGTAAAGCTTGTTCTAAACTGCAGAAACAGAAAACAGAGGTTGTGTTGTTGTAATGGTTTCTTCTGGACAACGTACCGTAAGATGCCTTTGAAATGGGCCTTGAGGAGATTGTCAATAACAAATACAACGTCAGAGACCACAGCCTCCAGTCCCACCTTCCACCCACTTGCCAATCACTTTAAAACAAGAAGGAAGAGCTGCGGTCCTTTTGGCTTGTGGTATGTGTTTTATTCCAATGGTACCAAGTGATGCCAATTTGTGACTGTAAAATATGCTAAATATGGCAATGAAAACACCAACATATGCATTAAACATAAGCCTCACACACACACACACACACACACAGTCTATGTAAACACACACACAATGTGCACCTGTCTTCATACATCATTACTATGCAAAAACACATATTTGCCCAGCTTCCTCAATGAGCTTAGAAGCCATTGTTTTTCCCATCCTTCGTCGTTTCCATAGTAAATCGTGTGTTAACACAGCCGATATTTTCAACAAAATATGAACAGTGCGTATGTGAAAAGCAGGCAAACAGAAGCTGGGGCCCACTCATCCGTTACAAGAATGAATGGCCATCATTAGCATGAGGCTCCCCGGCAGCACCCTGCAATGCAGCGACACACACAATGGCGAGTGCCACGCTTCCCCCTGCCGTTCCCCCAGAGAAGCCCTTTTGTTTGAGCAGCATCTGGACCTGACCTCCATGCATTCAAGGCTGATGACCCCCCTCTCAGCTCCTCATCTCCTCTCCTCTCCTCTCCTAACCTCTTCTTAAAAGCCTGCTCTGCCTCTACGGCAACCCCCCTCCTCCTCCTCCTCCTCCTTCTCCTCCTCCTCCTCCACCACCTCTCCTCTCCTTTCCTATACCCTGTCCGTTCTTCACACACAGATACCCCACCTCCCTCCCTCTTCTAGCTGAGGAGAGCAGCCATGTCTTGCTTCTTGAAAAGAAGGTCTGTGTACTAGTGGGCCTTACACAAAGCCTGCAGGGTGAATTAGAAAACCAAAGAGGAAAAAGCACCAGGGCTACTGGCCATCTGTCCCTCTGGGTTGGACGTGTCTGCTCCGAGTGTGCCTGCCCCCCTCTTTCCCCTCATATAACTCCCACCCCTACCCCCACCTTCCCTGATTCCCTTAGCCTATATACACAGCATCAACCACATACACACACTCTCTGCCATGCATACATCACAGGCTTCGGATGGCGGATGGCGTTGCGAGTGGAAAAAAAGAAGGAGAGATCGAGGAGAGAATAAGGAGCTGCCACTTGCCTGGATGCAGAGCGAGCCCGGAGCCAGCAAATCAAGCCGTAATCCCTTTCTTTGTGCGAGCGGCAAACAGAGAAATTTGTCTCCAACAATGATTTCCCCGAGATCGGCAGTGGAGTGGAAAACAAGGAAGCGAGGGAGTGAAGGACAGTGAGGAGGGGAGGGAGAGAGAGAGAGAGAGAGAGAGAAAGAGAGAGAGAGAAGAGGAGATGGAGGGTGAGAGCAGCAGAGGCAGGGAGCCAGTGGGGGCAGCTAGAGTGTGACAGAGAGAGACAGAGGAAGGCAGCAGTCACCGCCGAGCCACAGGGACGCTGACACTCACTGGAGGATTTGAAGTGAAGAGAGGAGGGCGACAGAGAAGAGAGCGGAGAGGGAGGGAGAGATCAGGTGGGGGGGTGGGAGGGAGGGGAGGATTGGTTCGCTCTGTGGCTCAAACGCTGGGATAACGCCGAGATAACCCTCATCCCCAAGCAGCAGCTGTAGATGTGAGAGGGAAATGAATCCCACGAGAGAGCGACTTCTCTATCAATTGTGACATTTGCCGCACATGATAACAATGGCCATCTGTAGCAGCGGGGTTATGAAGGAGAGGGGAGGAGGATGGGTTGACAGAGAGGGGGGGGGGAGTGTTCCTATAAACACACATCCACACACATGACTCAAAAGAGAGAAGAAAAAAAACACCTCGACCAGTGGTGGAGGGAAAGGCACCTGTTTGAGTCAAGCAAGAGGGAGCAACACATGTGCTCAGGAGAGGGGGAGGAGGAGACATGAGAGACATGCAGACAAAGGAAACAGAGGGCTGAGAAGTGTGGCTTTTATTTGACTGCTTTTGTCATTCTGCCTTGTCATGCCAAGAAAACATTTGCATGTGTGTGTGTGTGTGAGAGAGAGAGAGACAATAAACAGGAGGTGGTAGCGATAGTAGGTCACCAAGAAAGGGAGAGAGGGAGGGACAGGAAGAAAGAAGGAGAGAGAGAGGAGGGGTAAACAGTATAAACATTTCAGTTAGTGTTAGACTGACCAGCATTGTGTTGTGGCCCATTTTTGCCTTTTTGAAGTCAGAAAAAGATAAAAAGACAAATCAAAGCACACACACATTTTGCTTCATTGCTTAAAAGTGAGCCTCATAACAGGATGGTGATACTACATATATTTCTTATAGTCAACAAATTCCATGAAAAGACCAACAAAGAATTGATCATACTTATTGTCTGTGTAGTCAGTTTTAAAAAGACAAATCAGTGGGCCACACTGTTCCACTGGATGACATGTTCCTTTATCAACATGAACGTGGGCGCTGTAGTTTATTTTAAGTCAATCCCACATACGCCATCCTGCTGCTGTAAATATTCACTAAAGCACCAAAGTCATGTCTGAAAATAGTCCCCAACAAACACTCCTGTTTGAGTCACATTTTCTGAGTTACTATACTTTTGTGACCTGTTTAGATTTATGTGTTGAATAGGAACAAATGGGCCATAGACGGACTAACAAACTGTTGGTTTTGGTCTTTTCATGGGATTTGTTGACAATAAGAAATATATAGAACAACACCAGCCTCATCCTTTGATGATTTATCACTGCAACTACACAGTCTATTCTGTGTCCAGTCAATGGTGCTTTATCTAAAAACACTGGACCCTTTTATTTATAATTAACACTTAAAACGGCGTTTTAAAACAAAAATGTATTAGTGTGGATGTAGCCTGAAGCGCTCCGTTTTAGTGCCTGTTATCATTCCCACCACCTGAAAAAGCAAGAAAAAGGTAAAAAAAATATGGTGCACCTTTGTAAAGGTAGTTCTCAAGCCATGGGCGGTATATTTTCATGATCCTGCATGTGACATAAGCCATCTGAATGGCTTGCTGAATCACATGTTCTCTGATCCAGACAGCCCACAAAAAATTGACTGGGTTGTGTTATTTAACAGTTTGTGGGTACTCCGGATACCCAAAAGTATGTGCACAAGCACTGAAAAAGTGAGTGTTTCATGATGTCCCCTTTAATTAGTAGGAAAAGTAGCACAATACTCCAATACAAGTAAAAGTTCTACATTCAAAATTTCAGATTCAAAAAGTACAGAAGTATCAACAACAGTATAGTGAGACTGAATCTCCTGACAGTAATGTCAAACTCGGCATTAATTATGTGGTTCCCAACATTTGAAGGATTTTAGAGGCCTGACGAGGTGAAAGTATCCAGCACGTAACGTTTTAGAGGCATTAGGAGGTAAATGTATCTAGCATTTCACAGGGGAAAAAAAGCAACTATTAGTGAAATTAAGGGAAAAAAATGTAATCCCTTTAATCTGATGAAGGCTTTACTAAATATTTCGCATTTCTATTTAGTCTACGTTCAATTTTGATGTCAACGCTGTCAGTGCTCTGTGCGCAGAGGTCTTTCCGTCGTCTCGTGATGTTCGCGAGAGCCCAACATGTTCATCACATAATCAGGCAGGAATCTATTTTCAATATATCAGAACATCATAATCCCAGGCAGGGCACCGGGGGAGGCTCAGAGAGGCGGATTTACCGGTCACATGGCTGAGCGCAAGAGAAGGACAGACAGCCAGAGATAGGCCAGAGAGGCAGAGAGTGAATAAGCAAAGACCAAGAGACACAAAGAGGGGAAAAAAATACATTCATCTAGTCTACAAGCCACATTTTAGTAGGGAGCACAGCAATGCAAATTAACACACACAGCCAAGCCGCAGTCAATAGAAACAGGAGGAAGTGGAATCATGATCCCTTTCTTGATTAAATCATGTCTATGCATATGTGTGATAATCAAAACAATTCCTCAGGGGGGGAAACACACACAAGCGCACACACACACACACACACACACACACACACACACACACACACACACACACACACACTCTCTCTAATCACATCCCCATCAGATCCACTGTGTACTGAAACAAGCCTCAAGCTTTGTGGTCGTCACAACTAAAGCAAAAGTTGTTGTTTTTCAACACAAACATGAGTACAGTAGGAAAACAAACCGAGTAGAGCTTCACTGTGTCACCCAACCGCCGATCCAACTGTTTGTGACTTAATCGAGCCCAGCTGTGGAGGCTGGCACGGCACTGGGTGTTTGGCTCGAGCCACACTTTTTGTATATTTCACTGTTATGTGAGACAGCTGCAGAAATGGTGCTCTGGCACGGTCAAGACACGAGAGTGGCTTTAATGGACAGTAACAGGTAACAAAAACTACAGTGATGGTGTTTGGAAAATGTATGTTAGTTTAGAGTTGGTGAGGATTTTAAATGATGAAAGGGAAATAAAGTGTGACGGAATAATTTATGGATGAGTGAAAGGGGAGAATGAAGAGAAGAGAAGAGATGAAACAAACGAGAAAGAAGCCAAAAGAAAGTGGGTCATTGGGGTAAAGATGAAGAAATGATGCTAAAGACTGGTTAAATTCTTCAGCCAGATGTCGTTGTTTAAGCATCCATCCACCACATCATCATCATTACTAATAATATTATTTACTCACAAGGCACAGCATGGCGATACAGATTGGCTCGGATGGTCTTCTGCAGCTCGTGGTCGGGGGAAGATTTCTGAAACCTCAGGCTCAGGTAGTGCTTCAGGTCCTTGTTGAGCTTGTGACCTGGAAACAGCAGACAGACAACAGCTCAAGTAAACAAACCTCCACATCAGGAAGCCCGCTCGTCTCTTCGCTGTTTACATGCTGTCATTTGACCAAAAGCAAGATCATGAAAGGCCGTGACATTTCCATTGATGAAATGCTCCTGGATATTAAAAGAGCACAAGGCAGACTTGTTTATCTTCCTTAGCCGATTTGGAAAAAAACACAGAGGTCTTCCAGTAAGAAGAATGCAATCAGATTTGAACATATATTTATGTCTTTTAAGTCCATATGTTTCATCATCTAACATCAGCATGCTAACATACACTCAGTGACAATGCTAACATTCTGTTAAGCATGTATAGGTTGCATCTGAAATCACATACTATGCACTACATACCCAATATGTGTACTATCGTTCAACATACTTTTGTGTGAATAAACAGTAGTATGTATCTTTTCGGACACACTGAGCAGTAATTTACGTCGTCACTTCCTGAGAGCCTCCTTGCAGGTTCGAGACGTGTAACCATGGTAACCCGTGCCAACATCATGAGACCAAAACGAAGGTTGGTGAGAATCAAAGTCTGTATTAATTTCAAAAATATATTACATGTAGCAAAGTGAAACCTTATATTTACACTTAAATTGAACCTTTACTGATGTTACAGAGCTCAACATCTGTTATGAACATTATCATCACTACCGCATTGCATTGTGGGATATTTATGGCGCCGTAGTGTCCAGTGTTTACAAACTGTAATATTTCATCAGAAATAGTATGCAATTTGCATACTGTTGGTTTCATACAAAGGTTTCACAAATATTCATCCTGAGGGCGACATGAATGTCTGTAGCAAATTTCATGGCAATCCATCCAACAGTTGCTGAGACATTTCACTCAAACCACAAATGTGAACCTCATGGTGGCGCTGACAGTGCATGACCAAAGTCATTAGGATTCATCATCTGGGCACCATGAATGTCTTTACCAAAGTTCATGGTAATCCATCAAATATTTTTGAAATGTTTTACTAAATTCCATAAACATCAACCTACTGGTGGTGCTAGAGGTTAAGTTAGGGGATTACCAAAGTCATTCATCGTCTGGGAATGATGAATGCCTGTAACCCATCAAATAGTTTTTGCAATATTTCACTCTGGACCAAAGTGGTGGCCTGGTCAACAGACTTACCGAGTGACACTGCCATCCTTAGATCCTCAACCTACTGTATTTCATTTATACCAACTTTTATCTATTTCATTAGATGGTAAACCATATCGACAGATTTAGTAGATTAAAGAAAGAGACACAGTATGTATCAGGATGGTTAATTTACAGAGAAACACAGAGATTGAGGCGAGTTTGGGTAATTGATTAAAAGGATCTCTGATTGGCTGGAATTCCCAGGCTTACTCAGCATCCATCCAATCAGAGTTGCTGATGCTGCTGGCCGAGTTTGAACAGAGCCCCGGCGCTCACAATGGGGCCAGATGGTCAGAGCTCGCTCTCACGCCAGGGTCTCATTTAGGACCATTTAATGATCTCCAAATATATCATCCATGTCTGGGAGAGCTGGCGAGCAGTTCTTGGGGGAGGTGCCATGGCCTCCTGTCGGCCTCCGATCACAGCGGAGGAGTTTCTCTTGGCTCGGTGCTTTGATGGCAGGGTCAGTGTGCTGACCGGGTAAGTAGAGTTTACTTTGGAACTAATAGGAATTATAATATGGTTGAAGTCAAAGTGAAATGGCAGTTAAGGCGCCTTTGGCTTCTGTAATGTGTTGAGTGTGAAAATGTGACAGGACAAAATTGTACATTTTTCAGATTTGATTGGATCACTAAAAAGTGTGTGTGGCTTTGCAAGTACGCAGTGATATGATGTTACAGAAGACCGTTTAACCTCCACCCACAGCTCCCTCAACAGAGTTGTTAGATCAAGAGGAGGAGAAATGAATAAATTAGACCTGATTCTTTGGAAATGTAAACAACATTTTTACCAGCTGACATCCAAACACAAACCTGCTAGTATGATATTGCTCTGCTACTGCTACAACAACTAATACAAGCCAAAGGTACAGTAAATGCTGGAAGAGAAAACAGCGAGAATACTTGTCACTGTGTCTTCTTGAAACTTGAAATTCTATATTTTTAATATAGGTTAATCCTTTGTTCCCAGTAATACCTACTAATGAAAGGTTTACTTCAGTAAATTGTTTAAAGGAATAGTTTGACATTTTGGGAAATACACATTCGCTTTTTTGCCGAGAATTCGAGTAGAAGGTCGATACCACTCTGCAAATAATTCACTTAAGCCAGTTTGCTTAGTTTAGCATAAAGACTGGAAACATGGGGGAAACAGCTAGCCGGGCTCTGTCCAAAGCATAGATGTATAAAGACAACTGGATACCGCGTCAGGGCCGGGCTCCCGTTCATTCCTATCAGAGTTGCTCAGTGGCGCATGAGGCCAAAATGGCTCGACTGCTGAGTGATAAAGTATCCGTATCTTCCGACGATCTTCCGTTTCCATTGGACCCATAGAGCAGGTGCAGTAACGTTTCCTTTAACTATCGCTCCAGCCTCAGTCTGGGTTTCATTCACATGAACGGAGGAAGGGGAAATAACTCTGGATTCAGCTATTAGTGCATTTTACACTTTTACTTTTAGGACCTAATAATTTAAGTAAGGGCTATTAAAGCGTTTGAACTGGGAAGTTGATTTACTTAAAAAAATATCTCTCCCAATGTAAGTCTATGGGAAAAAGTCTTTTTGGACCCAATGGCATCACGTGACGGACACAGATGTTATAGTAGTAGTACCACCGTTTGGCCACCACGAAAATTGGCATCAACGACCGTCACTCTTCCTGGGGGGCATGGTCCACAGGTAACAAAATCCACCTACCATAGCCTCTTAAGATCACTCATTCATACGTCATGTCTCGTTTGTTTGATCCATACAAAAATCAAAGTGTAAAAACATAAATTTTCCGCTTTACAAGTGGTTATGTGCTGGATTATTTCTTGGCAAGGACCAGTTTTCCGGAACTAACGGTTACTAACCAAGTCTCCAGTCTTTAAGCTAAGCTAAGTTAACTGAGTCTTTAAGCTAAGCTAAGTTAACTGGCTGCTGGCTTCAGCTTCATATTCACTGTACAGACATGATAGTGGTATCAATGTTCTCATCTATCTCTCGGCAAGAAAGCAAACAAGCATATTTCACCAAAATGTTGAACTATTCCTTTGAGGTTGGATCAATAGAGGCCCGGACTGCCTCCCAAATTAGATTTAGGGCTGAGGTTGAGGTCCGGTAGTGAAAATCACACTAAACCAGGCAGGAAGGAGGCAGGAAGTGCTTGCAGCCTGAGAGGAAGTGCTGCTGCTGAGAGACCGGAGTCGGGGACAAGGACAGACAGATCTGAAGCATCAGTGTAGCAGCTGAGAAAGTGAAAATGGTCTTAAAGCAGAGGAGTATCTGTCATCTGCCCTGAGGTGTGGCCTTGTGGTGACATCATCATCTGTCAGCTTTACATCCACCTCCTCCCCCCATGGACATTACTATAAATACTGAAGCATGTTACACTGATAACGTGAAGCACAGAGTCCCAAAAGACACAACAACACAGAGGCATCTAAAACTAAGATGATGATGAACAATCATGAGACCACAATTAAAAAACAGTCCTCCTCATACATTTGTCACACAGAAATCCATCACGGTGACAATAATAACAACAACATTTAAGGTGTAAATCACATTCATAAACATGCCTGAGCTAATATTATCATAGCCATGTTTCTGGTTCTGGTACGGGGTATTTTCTACCCAGAAGTGGAGACACTGGTTGGTAGTCTACCTTGCTGTATTTTTCCGTTCCTCTACACACACACATGCACACAACCCACTGTGTAATTCAGTGCAAGCAAAGCACAGTCAGGTAATTGTTACCTAGCAACCAGCCAGTGCTGACGACCATCATTACGGTCCCTGCTAGGCAAGCAGCAGTCAGATTGTAAAAGGAAAAACAGATACAACAGCACACACACATTTAACATATACAGTACAAGCATTCATCCTTTGCTGCTCCACTTCCATGTCAGTGGTGATTTGATTTATATAAACCGCTCCTCATCAAAAACAAAATACGTTACACATACATTAGTGTTTTGCATTCAGCGTCGTCGTGTCATTTTTGCTGGCTCAGATGCTTTCCCTGAGATAAGGACCGCTGTCAGGAACAACCCCCCTCCTGTGGGTGCGTACAGCTAGCAGAGGGCGGGCCGCCCAGGTGTCATGCTCCATCAATGAGAAAGTCATCAAATATTCAATATTTATGAGGATTAAAGCTGTGTGGATCAGAGATTACAATCACACCACTGTGTGTATGTGCAGTTCATACACTGTTGACTTCGTTTCTGTCCAGATTTTTTAACCACAAATGCTGTTTCGCTATACAAATAACCAGATGTTATGGGGCTCAAATTGAAAAATAAAACCATAGTGGTACCCAGCTGCTTGACAAAATAAGTTCCTCTCAGATACAGACTCATGGTTTGATATGAAACATTTTAGTGGTGTCACAGTTTGATTTCCAGCTCAGAAAAATAGCCTCAGAATGTGCTCCACTTTTTTGTTATTTCCAATTTATCATTATGTTCAGCTGTATTACATGGTATTTGAGATTTTGAAATGAAACAATAGTTTTTTCTTTTCTTGACCCATTTAGAGTTGTTTCCCAGCAGCATGGAACAAAAAGAAAAACACAGCTTTAGAATCCAGCAAAAACAACCAGATGTGGTGAGAAAACAGGAGATATTATCTCAGCTCCACAACCACGGTGTTGCACTGTTACACAGATTTTGAACAAAACAATTGAGCATGTGTGTCGAATCTCCATTCAATCTTTGTCTAGTAGAGAATAACATACAGCATATTGTAACTGTCCGCTAAACCACAGCTCAGTGTGTTTCTCCTAAATATAGTCTGTGCTGATATCTTTACAATATGGTCTTATATTGAGGGATTAAATCTTTTATTACAGGTACAGATGTGATTGAAATACATTAGAGACTGCCCGTATGAGTAATCAAGATCACTGTGTTCATACTAATATATCTTTATAGTAAATAGTCCACAAAGACATTTATATTAAAACAATAACTACTCCAACTACTCCCTGTTTTCCTCCACAGAGCCACAATGTTAGGATGGTGAAAAATTAGAGTTGAAACAATCAACTGATAAGCCGATCGACAGAAATAAAATATTTTTTTAAGCAAAAATGCCATAAATTCACAATTTCTAGCAACTAAAATGTGAATATTTTCTGATCTTCATAGTTTTCCATGATAGTAAACTGATTGTCTATTGGTTTTGTACTGTAGGTTAGACAGAACAAGCTAGGGCTGGGCAATATGATGATATATACAGTATATCGTCAAAACGATATAAACATTTCTATTGTATATATTTTTCTATATTGTTTCTATCGCAATACAGGCTAGGCCTATATCTAGTTCTCTTTTCTCTATAAACTGTTCATTTTGCACTCAAGTTCTTAAAATGAGAAAATACTCAATACTTTTCATTTGTCAAGTATTTCATTCACACAGGAGTATAGAAAAATAGGCTTCACCATGTTGTTAATATATATAACTATTTATTGAATTACCAGAAAACTGGCTATATTGTAATATATATATTGTTATCGAGATAAGAAATGACCTATATCATGATAGAAGATTTTGGCCATATCACCCAAACCCAGAACAAGCTATTTAAATAAGTCATCTCTGGATAGGGGAAACTGTAACAGGCATTTTTCACGAAGATGAGAACATAAACGTTAGCTGCAGCCGTGAAAAATGCGATATTATTATGTCTGTCAGTGAAAATACTGAAAACAACTAACAGTCTGTCTCTAGATGATAAGACAGATCATTTGAGAGCTTGGAGAGAGAGGATATTCTTGATTCTCCATAACAATGAAATCACTCCATCAGGGAAAATCTGAGACACCAGAGACGTTGGCGCGTTGAGAGACGTTTCCTGGGAGCTGAGATGTTTGTGGAGCCGGCTGGTAAAAGACGTGTGTGGCAGAGATCGGTGCTTTTCAACCCCGGATGAGGCAGAGCAGAGATGAGTGAGGATGTGAGGGGCCCTGTCGTTTTACAGATAGACAGAGAGTGAGACAGAGAGATGGGTTTAACCCAAATAAGAGCGGATTATACACATCCTCCATGCCTCCAGTCAGCATTACATAACCCTAAATCTAGTTATGCATCCCTGTCTCATTTTTGGGGGATGGGAAGGGGGGGAAAGGGTGGATGTGCTTGTCCTCAAACATCTAGGGAGATAGTGATTCATACATTCTCTCATATATATATTTATCGGTGAACATGAAAACAGATACACACACACAAAATTAATTTAAAAGATCTGATCTTAATTGGAGACGTTGTTTTAGCCAGCTCTTTTTAAAGGGTTTGGATGTTTTTTTTATCTCATGCTACATGGTATAAAAAGAAGTGGCATTTGGATTCAACAAAAACCCTGCTTTAAAACATACCGGCCAGACAGTAAAAGAACACAAACATAGTGGCTGCTTAAAACATCAGCGGAAGACTGCTAAGCAGCTGCAGCCTATAGCAACACATAACAGCTGTCGTCACTACAAGTCACTGCTACTACCTGTCAATCATGCATGTGGAAATAAACATGCCAGGTGGTTATCATTTCAAAACAGCAGTTGTGGGTTTGGATGTTTCTGATCATTTGAACGTAACAAATCAGCAGCTTGTAGAGAGTGAACATTAATTTGAGAAGACGTCCATGTGAGTGTGTTTATTGCGTGTGTGTGAAGCTCTGTTCAGCTGCTGATTGGGATTCAACTCCCGTCCTCCTGCTCAACACTGCCCTCTGTGTCTCCGAGCCTCACCACTGAAAGTCTGCTTCACACAGACACCGTTACCACAGCAACCCAGAGCCAACCAGCGAACAAGATGAGCCATGTGTGGTTATTATGGGCTGCTGCCCCCCAGTGGTGGATTTCAATTCTGTGAGGTTGGAGAAAAAAATTGATGAAACTTCAAAGATGTGATTCTTAATCCCTTTTTGAGTTATTTTAATGATTCAAATTTGCCTGTAATATCAACTACTAACTGAGAAGTGACTGAAAAGATTTACTCAAATACTGTCCTTAAGAATGGTTTTGAGGTACTTGAGTATTTCCATTTTACGTAATCTTATACTTTTACTCTATTACATTTTTCTGGCAGCTGAAGTTAATTTTTAAAATTAAGATTTAAAAAAAAAATATATGATGAATTTGTAAAATATGATGCATCCTTGCAGATTAAACTATCCGACAGTAGGGCTGTGTATTGGCAAGAATATATCATGATACAGGGGTTACGATTCAATATATTGCGATATTTAAAGCAAGAGATGTATTGCAATTTTTAAATCTAATTTTATGGAAACTGTCATAGAATAAAGAACACACCACCATATGCATAAAAATCTGAGTATTAAACGTTTTACTTTTTCATGCAATCAGAACAGTGGTATCTGCATTTGCATTTATCACAGTCCCTGTAACATCCAACATCACAGCACTACTTTGAGAGGGCACATCTCTTTGCAAATGAAATAAAGTATTGACTGAGTTAATCTTTGCATGTAAACTATTCATTAAAAATCAATAGTGTTTGTGAGAATCGATACAGTATCACAAAACATAATATCGCGATATTAGATTTTTTCAATATTTCCTTACACCCCTATCCAACAGTATATAAAGGAGGTAAAATTAGCTCCAAATCCACCAGACTGCTTATGCATCATTTAAGTAATAGGATTTGCACTTTTACTTATGTAAAATATTGAATGTAAGTCATTTACTTGTATTTTCAGTGGCATTGCTAATACTTTTACTTACAGTAAGTAAAATATATGAGTACGTCTTCCACCACTGCCACCCAGGTGTTTGTAATGCACCAAAAATTACCAAACACACTTGCGAACAGTCAACATCAGCTGGATAGCAGACACAAACAATCTGCACCTAAACTGTAACAAATAAGTCTAAAGGGCTTAGTAAAATATCAACACAATTGTTTTCTTTTAAGAAACAGACCACACATTACTTTGCGTTCCAATACCCATACTACCATACTATTTGGTATGAAAGAAAAAGATGTAGTATGTCCCAATAAATAGTATGTCAAATGCAGTATGCCAAAAATACCAGGATGTCCTACTACATCCGGTCGTCTTTTGCAGTATGCAAGCCAGCATGCTTTTCTGGCTATTCTGACCCACAATCCTGTGCAGCGAAAAATATGTCACTCGTGACGTATCTATAAAATAAGCAAGAGAGAGAGCACAGACAGATGACGGCCACTAACAGGACCCTGACAGCAAATTGACAGAAGCCGCAATGACAAACAGCGCATTCAAGTATAAATAGGCTACTAACGTTAGATATTTTTGCGACTCGTGTGTAAAACGTTAATTAATATAGGTTGCGTTCAAAATCGCATACTTTTGCTTTTTACTTCAAATTTCGCGCTAGGGAGTGCGACGAATATGAGCAAGAGGGTCAAAGTTCAAGGCGCAATGTTATGACGATGTAGTTTGTCCCAATTGTGTGCAGACTGCATGCAACAGTACGTACTTTGTAAGGACAGCTGCAATATGTGCTGAAGTAAAAGGAAAAAGTATGCAGTTGGAATCAACTATGGCTATGTAGGTTTATTATGTCCACAGCACAAAAATCCCTAAATTATAGCTGCTCTGTGGGAGAATGCTGTACAGTTAATACTCTACAATTGGTAAGTGACTAATTACTGCAAGCAAAATACATATTACAAGGTAAGATGAGCATGGTAACACTGAGAAACAAAACATTCTCAAACAAACTCTTGCTTTACCGCTAAAACAGATTCAAAACAAACACAAACATCACCATAGAGAAATCAACTTTGTAACTCCACGCAACTTTTGGAGTGAGCTGGTGCAAGAGAGGAGAGGAAAACCACTAAGATGCATGTACTGTACTGTATGTTTATACTGTATGTGTCTAGTCAGTGCAGCATTGGTCGATTCGACACATGTTGAGAGGAGCTCTGGTCTTTGTGTGTCAGGCTCGTCTTTGTGTGTTTCTCTCTCCCCTGGAAGTCGCCGCTGGCACAGATTAGGTGTTAAATGACAGGCAGGTTGCCCTTACTATGGGTAGAGGAGAGCAGACAATCCTGCAGTAATTGGTACACACAGACACACACACACACACACACACACACACACACACTCATTGTCCTACCTAATTAAACACCACCTGTAGTGATGACAGAGAGGATTACGGTGCAAGACAAGACGCCCTCCCAAGCTCGATCCCCACCAGAGGGTGTTAGGCTAAGGTGACCCTGTCTAGGTGTTTGGTTATGAACAGACAGGTGCAAGGCTAGCCGCTCTACAGACTCCATGCAACTGGTATGACATGCTGTAAAGGAATACTTCAACATTTTGGGAAATAGGCTTGTTTGCATTCTTGCCGAGAGTTAGATGAGAACTCCACTCTCATATCTGTCTGCTCAATATGAAACCAGAAGCCCGCTATCTTAGCTTAGCATAAAGACTGAAAACAGGGTGAAACAGCTAGCCTGGCTCTGTCCAAAGGTTAAAAAATCCACCTACCAGCACCTCTAAAGCTCATTAATTAATACATTATATGTACAGTATATCGTTTGTTTAATCAGAACAAAAACTACAGTTTAGTTGTAAAAAAACACAATTTGTGATTTTACAGTATGTGCTGGATTATTTCTTCAATTTTAGCAGCGATTAAAGAAAGATATAAGCTGTTATTCAGTGAGCTTTAGAGGTGCCATTAGGCGGATTTTGTTACCTTCAGACAGAGTCAGGCTAGCTGTTTCCCTAGTTTCAACTTGTTATGCTGAGCTAAGCTAACTGGTTCCTGGCACCAGATACATATATATTGTTCAGACTAGGGATGCTAATTTAGAACTTTTTTTTCTAACCAATAACCGACCCTCGTTAACCAATTATTAACCATTAACTGACAAGATAAGTGCGTCGCATGCAGCGGTACTATTTTTAGTGCCTAACAAGCCGCCCAGCTGTAACGATAAGCCAATGCACAAACAGGTTAAATCCATCATTTATCACCAGTTGCAGTGTATGAGCACAACAGACAACTGAGTCTCCAGTTCACCCGTCCGGGAGAGTTATTGTAGCAGCCATGGTGCTGCGTGTATTGTCCCGGTAAGTCTCTCTATTGGAGACTTACCGGGACAAAGGTAAGTCTTTGTCCCGGTAAAGTGGGGTTGTCGGTGGCGATATAGCTGTGAACGTAGCAGTGTGTGTACAGTTTATGTGTAGGATAATAAATGCTACAACTCCTCAGCTCAAGACCAAAGCCAGCTTCCTGTATCTGCAACACCGGCTCAGACTCACTTAACGTGGGCTGTTAAGGTTGATCAGCTATTTTCCTTTGAGTGACAAGCCGCTCCTCTGAGATTTGCTCAGCTTTTTAGCTATTTTTTTAAATATTTCTTTTAACCGTTTAACCAATAGCATTAATCGGTTTAAATCAACGGTTAAACGGTTAATTATTCACATCCCTAGTTCAGACAGAGTGGTATCAATCTTCTTTCGTAATTCTTGGCAAAAAGGTGAATAAATGTATTTCAAAAATGTCAAACTATAACTTAGCAGACAATCCATCCAGATGTGCTCAATATTACAAAGAGCAATTTTTGGCACAGAACTAGAGAGATCTCAGAAGCAGTGGTCGGTTGGGGATTTCACAAGCTTGTCTGTTATCACATTTTGATTAAGACGGCTCCACTCTGTCTAAGTCCTTCTGTCTGGTGTGGTGCTGTGGCACAAGAAGAGCAACAAACTAAACACAATATCACACACCGATTGTCCATTACGGTTTTATTTCTATGAAGCCATCTTCTAAATCTTTAAATTGCCCTCTTTGTCATCATACCAAGCCATCTCAAACTGATAACCCAGAGCTCAAACTGAGCACAAAGAGAAGGCATTTCCTCCTGAGGACAAATAATATTGTATTTCCTCTGGCCGATTCCAAATAATGGCCACAGAGTAGGAACTGGAAATGCTGGTTCTTAAACAGTAAATTCCATTGTTTCAGCGGCTTCCTGTGGGTCTCAGGACATCCCGTCAGTCAACACTGGACTCTCCAGTTACAGATGAGAGCATTTAACTCTACATTATCCAGCAATATAAGGAGGGGCCGTCTTGAGAGAGGTGAACATTGGGAGAGATGCAACAGACAAAACTAATCAAATACTCCTGCTCTCAGTGAAGGGTTTCACTTGGCTCTCATGGTGTGATAAAGTAGCTGCAATCTCCAGCTATTACACAGCCATTATCCTGGCTGAGAGGCCATGACAGCTGATAGAGAAGCCATGATAATAATGATATTAAACATGGGACACACATTTGTTTTGTTCTCATGTCAATTAAACCTATACACACTCTCCCTCTTCTTCGCTCACACAGATATAGAAGCAGCGTTTTAGCTTCTTTTGGCCACTTAGAGCCGCCGCCGTCTTATTGCGGCCTTCCATGAGCCCTGCAATCAGCGTGGCAGGGGTGGAGAGGAAAAAACAACAATCACAGAGGTCCGCCGTTAAGCTCTGGACCGGTCCTCTGCCTTCTCCTTCTATAATTACCTCCACAACCAGCCACACCCACAGCTGCTTTCATGTTATTCCAAGTCCAAAGCAGAGCTGTGAGAAACCAGACAGGAGCCCTGAATCAGACCATCATTTTCAGCAAAAGTGTTTCTCATCTGTATTTTTTTATAACCTTTTTTGCTAAATTCCTAATTAACAACACTAATCAATTTGAATCAGAAAACTTAATGTCAAATTGCATCTTCTTACATGACTGCTGATCATAGTGTATCACAGCTTTTTATCTGGTTTCCAGGCAACAAATGCTATCAGTTACAGAGGACATGAAACGTGCATGTTTTGTCACATGTACATGCCCAAATATATTTAAAAAAACACCTTGCAATAAATCTGATTTTAAAAAGTTGTTAAAACTACAGATATGACAAATTTATTCTACCTAGCCATCTGAGTGACACCATTGCATACGTAATGGGGTTGGTTTGCCTCCAGCGGTGGATATTCAGACAGTCAACACATTAGGTTAAAAAAAAGTAAGATATTGTTCCAAAAGTAAATTACTGTGACTTACATTAGTTTGTGATGGCTATATGACATTATTGTGATATGTGTGCCGACTTTTCGTTATCTAATATGGAAAAAGGCAACAGTAATATTTTTTATCCCACCGTTATAATACCATAATACAAGACGCAACAAGAGAAATGTTCAAAAGACGAGGAAAAGCTTAAAGACACTACAGAAATGGTGCTGAGGATATACTGTGGCTAGTCGCCTCTGTTTTGGGGGATATTATAATAAAATGTACTTTATTTGGGTTTGGGTTCTCCTATTTTAAGAGCACTATCTATCATTTCCTGGTGATATATCTAAAAAATACAGGCTGCTTTAAAAGGTCATCCAGGCCCTGGACATACAGTATATTATAAAGAGTCAGTTATAAAAAGAGTGCTTCCTTGTTCCCTTCAAACACTGGTTTATAATGGACCCTCTGGTTCTGACTGTTGGACATGCAGAAACATATGGATGGTTTATGTGAGGAGGCAGGCGGGCCAGTTCTGACCCAGTTCTCCAGTGCTGTGCTGCTGAGTCAGAGTCAGCAGTGCATGATGGAAGAACTGGTATGAAGGAAGAGTCACAGACACACACACACACACACACACACACACACAGGAACACACATCGAGGCGAGCAGAGGCGGTATGTTCCGCTCCAGTGCGCTGCATCTGTTCATAGCTAAATATAACCAGAGGAACCCAGGCCTACCGCTCCCTCTGCTCTGTGTTAATAGCTGAGTAGGCCAAAGGATGGAGGAAGAAAACAGGAGGCAGGGAGGAGAAAGAAAGGTTGGTGCGATTGTAAAGACTAAAAGAACGAGTACAAGCTTGAGGGAGAGGGTTGAGAGGATCTTGAATGATGTGCGCTCCATCCCAGATAAACACAGATACTGCTTATAAATTCTGCGCCCAAAAGTATCTTAACAGACTAAACATGGAAACTATTTCTGTCAAATACAGGAATACCAAACTCAACAAACTCCAGATGGCAGGATCTCTAATCTTATCCCATGGGTTCATTTTTAAAGTAAAGGAAATACACTTTTTTGTGCCATGTTTCTAAAAAAAAAATGCACACAAAGCAGCTATTTTAATGCGCCCATTGTATCTTTTTTCCTCCCGTGGGCAACACGTGTAAAAACAGTGAATCCTCCCTGTCGCTGATGGAAAGCATCAAGCTTCAGTCGGTATGTGAGCATGCCATCAGTTCTAACTGGCTGCCTCTGTTAAATGTCATTGCCTGCCTGGCCGTCACACACAAAGGGCCCCTCTGTGATTAAAGTCCCCTCTTTCACAGGAGCCGATGACCACGGGCAATGAGACGGAGATGAGATACACGTCCCCATCCTGCCTCCCTCTGCTGCAGCAGCAGACTGGTGCACATCACACCACAGGGACGATTGTGTCATCACCAGCTGGGTAATATGATGAAACTCACAATAAAACACGAGACGAGAAATTACCACATTAGGCTTGAATTATAGCGTACATGCATCTGGATGAAGGAGTGGAAAAGGAGAAGCCTTTCCATCGAGTGTAATAACCACTAATTTGTACCTTGAGGGTTGTAATTGAAGGGGCTTCTTGTGCAGTCGATGTTGCGCACAAACAAACCAGTGGACTTGTAGGGGAGACTAGGAGACGGGACAACCAGTGACCTATATATTTGACCTCGCTGCTGTGTTAAACCTAATATAAATTAACATATATGGAACACCCACTTTTACAAAAATAGCCGTTCTAACCGAGGGGCTATCCATCAGATATGCAGAGCTGTGTGTAGGGAGATAGCTGACAGACAAGAAGCCCCACAGGGAGGTTCATTAAATTAATCTGTCATGTGAATTTCCTCAGTTAGTTACCCAATGGATGCTGCTACCACAATTTTGTGCTGAGAGGAAGCACTATTTCAGAAGTGCCAGCTGGGCATGTTTGTTAGAGGATTTAGCTAATGTGCTGAAAAAAAGAGTGTTCCTTACTAGAAAGTGAGGCAACATTGCTAAGAATTACAGTTTTTAAAGTGGAGTTCAAGTGACCTGCTTTCAAACAGAAAATAAATGCAAGAATGATTCACTTACAGCGAGGCACACCACGTCTAAGTCTCTATCAAAAGTGTCTGAGAGTTGAGATAACACACAGCAGACTGACAGCTGGGGATCAACAGCTGAGATAAGATTAAAAAGAGGCCTTGGATCTCAGCCGCCGGCCGGGTTGTTATGATGCTGCAAACCTTTATACTGTAGGTGTACAGTAGTCCTGCCTCTTCAAACCTAAATCATCCTCAATAACATGTAGCAGCACATCAATACACATGTTACGTATCCTTTTTTTTTTTATAAAACAGAATGAGAGAGTAAGACAAAGAAATGCAAACCATGAAGAAACCATGAGAGTAACGTGTTAATCATTAAGTGAAAACAAAGTTTCAAGTAAAAGGAAACAGTTTTGATAAAACCGGTAAAAAACTCTCAACCAATTAAACAGTACAATAAAAACTGGTGTTATGTTGTGAGATACTACTTCCTAGGGGTGGGGGAATTTTTTTTTTTTACAATTATAAAATACATTTTTAATGCCAGAATCTATATATTTGCTTCATCTGAGTCTATGTGGAGGTTGAAGATAATTACTGCTTTTATTGTTGTAGTCTGAATAACATGACATCATATCCGTTCCGTATCAACCAAAACAAGCCACAGAAAGTAGAAAAAGGCGGGTCTGCATGGATACGACCTGCACCCTCTCATTTTAAAGCCAACATGGTAAACACTACACATACAGTAAAGTATGGAAACACTTTGGATTTCACACATTGCCAGGAAAAGCAGAGCTAGACATCATGGCTAAAAATGCATGCTCACGCTGTCATGGACAGCTAACGTTATTGTATTGCAGTAACGTCAGGTCAAACCAGCAGTCACTCGCATCTCCGTGGTCAAATCAGCCGACGCTACAACTGTAGTGCACCCATATACTCATACTTTTTTTGTTAAATACATTCAAACGGCCCTGATGGAGCTGACCATTGGATGGATAATGAGAACGGAGCTGACGGGAGAGCTAGCGACGGACTTGGTGAAGTTAGCGGAAGTATACATTTGTGACTGCGTCCGGTTTTCAAAATAAGGTGCTAACAAAGGGAACTGTATATACAAAATACATATATGGAAAAATGATTGATTAGATTATATTCACCAGAAGTATAAAACATTGCATGTCCCTTATAAATTAAAAAGAAAATACCACTAAATGTGAGGGAAATGTCTTTATTCTTTGATTTTTGGGTTGCTGGAAAAAAAATGTAATGAATAATGCCTGACAATTACTGATATATTTGATTTTAGGACATCTCTGACTACATACATGCTGAAAATCAAACATTTTTACCGTATCAATTTAGATATTTCCAAAGTAAAAGTCCCTAGAGGTGTATGATTCAACTTTTTCCCATGGTCTAGTGTTAAAAAAGTTAACAAAAATTGCAATAAATCGTAATATCGAATAGCAATACTTGTAAAATTGCAATACTTAAAAATCACAATACATTTCAAATCGGCACCCAAGTATCGTGATAGTATTAAATAGGGAGATAGATGTATCGTCCCAGCCTTACTACTTCCTAAAATCAATATAGCAGACGGTCTAGAGAATAGAGGAGTCTGTCCCTTTTTTGTAAGCGCTGGAAAAAATGGACAGACTTCAACCTAAAGAAGATAACGAGATCTGTATCAACCAGAGGCACAATGATAAAATGTGAAAAAAGATTGTGACATTTTTTCTAAAATGTTCATTGTGCCTTTAAAAAGACATTTCCGCAGACACAAACCATGTCGAGGTTCTAAGATCACCTCATTGTGCTCAGTGAAGAGACTAAACTAGAGCATTCAGTTGAACTGCTTCAAATTAAAGGTGAATATGTGTCTGTGTGCAATGTTAGACTGCGCGGTCACACACTGTGCATCCTTCATAAACCATTCTCCGTCAAACCATCAAATATCTGACCTTCAGACTGTAGGAAATCGCAGACTCTCCTTCACAGCCGGATAACTTCGAACACAGAGATGATTGTGAGACATTTGAGATGGAAGTATGAAAGGAGATAAGCAACAGATGATAGGAGACAGAGTGAGAGAAAAGGTTACAAACTGGATGTGAGGCCTTCTAAATAAATGAGGTGATGGAGCTGCAGGGGGCAGTTTCATTATGCCGTTGAGCCAAGCAAGGTGCGATGTAGAGCAGTGACTCTTTAAGATGGAGAGGCTTTTGAAAAGGTTCCTGGGTGCTTCCACCAAAACATACAATAGTTTAGGGTCACTATTATAAGAATCATTCAAAACAGAGCTGAAACAATCAATCGATTAGGATCGGCAAAAAATCAGTCAGTAACGATTTTGATAATCGATTAATCCTTGAAGTTATTTTTGAAGCATTTTTAAAGCAGCTTCTCTAGTGTGAATATGTGCTGGTGTTCTCAGGATGCTTTCACACCTAATCTGTTTGATTAAGTTTAAACAAACTGGTGTATTTTAGAGCTAAAACAATTAGTCGACAAATCGATTAGTTGATCGACAGAAAATAAATGGCTAAATATTATGCTAACTTAATTGATTACTTGTTTCTGTTATTTTCTGATTCCAGCTTCTCAAATGTGAGGATTTGCTGCTCGTCTTTGTCATATAGGATAGGAAACTGAATATCTTTGTGATTGGCACCTTATATTCGCCAGATTAATAGATTCCGAAAACAATCATTAGTTACATCCCTAGTGTGTTTTGCCAATTTAGTTTGGTTTGTTTGGGCTCGTTTGAAAGCTGTCAAACTCAGGTGTGGACTTAACAACCGGAGCGGGATCATCATTTGTGGTGTGAAAGCAAAATGGACCAATCAAAGGATTTTATGATTGCAGACTATGATTTTAGTGTGAATCTAAAAGCTAAATTGCAAATTAATCCATATTACAGTTCAACAGCACCACAAAAGCATCCTTCAAAATGATCTTACAGTTGAATCAACACCTGTCTAAAAGTTTTTTTTAACTGAACATTATCACCTTTGTGAAGGTACAATTTATTGCAGGACTGTTGTAATAGACTCTATTAGCTTTGATAGGTGTATTATACAGGAATATAATGACCACTGAGTGTATATATTTATGCAAATCATTTGGTAATAATGGATACAGGAATGCCTGTCAGCAAGAGACTTTCCCAAATTAATCAGAAAGGGAAAATGTGCATTATGATTGTGTCCTACTCTATGTATTTTGGCAGTTCCTCATTAACAATTGTAACATAGCGACCACACAGTTACTATCTATTATGGTAAAAGACAACTCTCAACCCATTTCTACCTGGTCACCATTATTCATAAAATGAGGTTGAGTTATAGTCTCAAATAATATTGCTCATAATCAGTTATGGTAAATGGACTTGCATTTATACAGCGCCTTTCTAGTCTTCCAACCGCTCAAAGCGCTTTAAACTACGTGTCAGCATTCACCCATTAACACACACATTCATAGACTGATGGCAGAGGCTACCATGCAAGTTGAAAACCTGCCCATCAGGATCTAATCTAAATACTCATTCACACACCGATAGCACAGCCTTCAGGAGCAAAGTATCTTGCTCAAGGACACTTCGAAATGTGGACTGGAGGAGCCGGGGATCGAACCGCTGAGCAGCTTTAATTTAAAGTTGAAAGAGAAAAAAGACGATACAGGAATATCTTGAGTATTTCGATCAAAGTTTAAGCTACCCACTGTTATTTCCCTACCTACATCTTTAAACAGTTTCAACTTGTGCACTCAGACATAATCTTAAATAATGGGAGCCTGTGGAACAAGCTGTACCTTTGAAACCTGAAAAATATTGATGTTCACTGTTTGATGAGTAAGACAATTAACAATAAAAAATACATATATATATAAAATAAACATTTCTTTGGATCAGAAATAATTACATAATCACACTTAACATTAATCATATAGTAATTGAGATCACTAAAATGAGATTGAGCACTGCTTCCAACTTGATGCAATTCTGTTTAATTTTAGCTTTAATGAAGCACTGGTTCAGTGTGTTTGATGTGACAAGTCCTTGTCCTCCTAGATCTCTCTTAATGAGAGCATGTTGTCATCTAAAGTTGTGACAATACAGTATATCAAGATGGAGAACATCATTATTTAAAACATTTATAGAGGGACCTGATGGCACAACATAAACAGTCGACTGTTCCCATTCAAGTTTTTAAAGTGGAGCCAATTTCTCCTTTAGTGTTTCTTCTTTTGCAGCTCCTTCTACAGTCAAGGTTGTTGTCATATAAATGGTAAAACTCAATGAGTAATTCCTTCCTTCCCACGTCCTTCACACTACTGACAAAGAAATCCACCAGAGCTGGAGCGGTGATGACAATAGGACTGGACAATTTCCAATGCTGACCCAGACACATTCAAGTCAGTGATGAGTTCAAGGCCCAAGAGAAGGAAGGATGTGTTTTAATTGAGGCCAAACATAGTAAAGACCTTGTGCCTTTTTAAAAGCTTTTCCTGGTAAAATCGTAAACTAGAAAGGTAGATAATCCACAGGGAGAAGGTTTTCTTTCTTTTATGTATGCCATTATTTTAACATGGACATACTGATAAGCTTGCAAAGCTAAAACAATCAGTCGATTTATTGATCAACGGAAAATTAAATGTGTAACTATAATGATTAATAATGAATCATTTGAGTATTTTTTTAAGCAAAACTTCCTAAAATTAAATTACAATAGCAAACAGGTCCAGGATGAACAGACTCACTAAATAAAAGTAAGTGTATCGAAAAGCTCCAATTATCTGCTAAAGTTTGTGACAATGAAATCGAATAACAACTCGTTCATAATTCCTCACATTATCCCATTTATATTCCTAATCTGCAAACTGAGAAGGAGCTTTTATCACTGACATAACAGCTGCTGCACAGCCAAGTGCATGACAATTATATGTTTCTAATTTACTGTTTAATTATGCAACAATATTGCGAATACAGATACAACGCGTAACGGTGAACTAGGTCAAAACACACGCAATGTAACGAGCTATGTAATGTCAAACATAACAGCACAATCAGGCTAATTTGATAATGTGTGTACACAAAAGTAATTCAGAGAGAAATGGGCGATTAGTGACTTTCACTATAAAGAAAAATAGCACTGTGTCCATCCCACAAATTTCCCAACAAACAAACTCCTGCACACTGTCTGACTTGCAAAAACACATTTATTTGCAACATTTCGGTGCCCATCAGGCCTGATGAAAGTCTAGCTTGGACAGTGTGCGGGAATTTTTTTGCAACTTTTGATCTACTGGTACCTCTCCTCATGAAATAGATGTGTAAAGTGTTCTTCTGGTCCATCCCACATATTTAAAAATCCAGTATGCTCTATGACGTGAGTGCAAATGCCATAACACAGGTCAGTGCAAATGCCATAACACAGGTTTTAACTAGGCTAAATTCGAAAAGCTGATGCAACTGGCTCTAGTACAGCATGTCGCATGCTCTCGCTTGTAATGTTTAGGCTCATTTTATACAAATCCCAAATACATTCCAGCATATGTTCATGCTGATGATTATAAAAACATACTGTAAGCATTACATTATTCTCATTGGATCTAAAAACCTACCTTTTAAAAGTTGTTTAAGCCATAACTTTGGATATTACCATCCCGTAGTTGCAAACAGGGACAGATCTTTGAAGCCCTCTTTAAAACTTGTTTGAAAGCTCAAGGATGCTCGAAGCCTCTGACATTAAATATGTGAGAGTTGGCTTCCAACGAGCATTACACCTGCGAGGTATGGCGTCACAAATCAAAGACAAACGGCTTCCAAACACAGTTTCCTTGAACACACCAACATGGAGGGTTTTCAGAGCGGTCCCTGGCTGCAAATTCATCAGCAAGGGGATGAAAACGTCAGGATGTGAGGACTAAATGTTCAGCGTATGAGCAAGTGTCGCAGCTGTGCTGGAAACTGATCTTTCCAGAGTAGTCGTTAATAGACTGAAACTTGCCAAACAACATGTATCATCATAGCCTTTGTTTCAGCTTTTCTCAGTGTGGTAACTTGTCTCACCCTAAACAAATGACAAGTTAGAGCCAAATTACAGTCCTGTCCTCGATCTAACCTGACCTACTCAGCACAAAGTATTTCTCTTCTCAGTGCACCGACTCCCCCACTGCCGCACCTCACCCCTCGGCGCAGCCAGATGCTGCCAACTTCTGATGAACAGCTGCAGCCCAAGGTCACTCCCATCGTCGGACAGACAGAAGCTTACAAACAGTCCCCGACTGTAACAAAACAAACCTGCACTGTGTTTGAGTTACCATTTATATCTCTAGGAAGACATATTTACCTTTAATCATCTTGCCAGTTTTAAAAATACGCCTCTGTTTCTGCTCTTCATTTGAAAAACAGTTATCTGAAAACATTTCAGTCAGATTATGGCGTTTGCAGTGACGGTTTCCTGATTGAACAGCCTCAGCTACCATATATAACCTCACGCTGGAGCTCTATATTGAGAACAGAGACAAACATAAAAGATTAAAATACTGTTTTCCTGCTGAGTGCTCAATGAGATTTGAGTCACTTTCAGGTCACGTTTACAAAAGCAGCATAACACAAGATAAAACAGAGAGCGAGTTACACAAGTTAAGTGTTCAAAGTAGATTTAGCCGACACCAACGGCTCAGGAAAAATGTTTCCATCATTACGTTGCTTTGTCAAAAGAGTCTAAATTTACTCTGGAGATACAGTGATTCAGAGCCACAGCTGGAAGAAAAACAGCAAGTGATTTGATAGGCGGAGGCATGTGTCAGATTGTGGTAGATTTGTATGTGAAAGCAGGCCAAAGGACTGAAGGAAAATATTGGTTTTTAGGAAGGTTCATGTGATGTGTTTGTTTGGTCATGACCAGAAAGTCAGACATGACTGTACAGCAGGACAGCACAGAGGAAGAAATGACATACAGTATATGTCTTTATAAGGCTTTAAATGCGTTAGAGAATCAATAATTGTCAGCTGTTCCGACAATCAATGAATCTCTTAAGTAAAAAGGAAAAAATGTCAAAAATGAACTGTTAGCTTTTCAAATGTGAGGATTTGCTGCTATCTATGTTTTATGTTATTGTAAATTGAATATCTCTGGGTTTTGGATGGTCAGACAAAAAGAAGACGGTCAGATACCCATGTTGCCCAGAGGATGAAGCCTAACAGGGATGCAACTAATGATTATTTTCACTGTCGATTAATCTGTTGATTATATTCTTGATTAATCGATTAGTTGTTTGGTCTATAAAATGTAAAAATTGTGAAAAATGTCGATCAGTGTTTCCCAAAGCCCAAGATGACGTCCTCAAATGTCTTGTTTTATCCACAATTCAAAGATATTCAGTTTACTGTCATAAAAGAGAAAACAAAGAAGCTGAAATCAGAGAATTTTCATGTTTTTTTCTTTAAAAAATACTCAAATCGATTAATTGATTATTAAAATAGTTGGTGATTAATTTAATAGTTGACAACTAATCGATTAATCAATTAATTGTTGCAGCTCTAAAGACTAATATGACTTGGGTGACTTCCCATCTAGCGCCAATTTGTCCAATACTTTGACCACATACCTTCAAAATTATTGACATTCATCAGCCTCAGCTGTACATTGTGATTACAGCTAAATGTTAGCATGTTAGCACACTAAACTAGGATGCACTACACCTGCTTAGCATCAGCATGTAAGCATTGTCATTGCGAGCATGTTAGCATTTAACTCAAAGCAAGGCTGTGCTTAAGTATAACCAGACAGAGCTGCTAGCGTGGCTGTAGACCCTTAGTTAGGTTTAGGCATATCCTACTAATTTACAAAATACTTACTTCCTTTTAAAGAAATTATTTTCATTTCATTATTTTCTTTTAAAGATAAAAAAGGTTTTCAGGTTGCCGAAGCAAATCTGGCATCTGTCTCACAAAGCAGGCTTACTGAATTATCTGGTTGATTACCGTTTTACAATTAAATTAATCAATCAATCAAATCTGGAACATTGACTGTGATAAACTGTTACTGTGACAGTTATGGGTTTTACCTGTTGCATTATACTGCCATTTTTCTGCACTACACTGACAGTGCAGTTTAATAATTAAGAGTATTTCCTTACTGGTAGGCTATATGTCAACCTTTTTATGTTAAGCGAGCAATTTGACAGTATGGTTATCACAGAAAATGCCACAGAACAGAATTTAATTTTGAGAAAATAACTAAAATTGTCACAGTGGCAGGTGGAGGATTGATCAGCCTGTGGTGCCAGTCAACAGAGAAATGTCTTATGGGTATTATGCAGATGAGTTCCAGATGCACACACAGCTGTTTGCATGCAACACATCAATCAGACTGTGTGAAGCTGCTAAACACATGAACTCTGAAGTAGAGTTGTTTGGTTTTTCATATTAAAGCTTTGTTAATTATATTACAATAGTAGCTGTAATCTTTGTGCACCTTTGAGAGACTGCAGAGCCATTACACAGAATAGCACAGAGGGTTCCCTTACGACAACTAATCACCTTCATTGTTGGGGTCTATCTGCTACTGTGTCTAACTCAAACCACAACACCGGAACAAGCTTCTTGACAGTAACGAGAATATCAGATGGAGGAAGCCGGTTCCTGCAAAGCTGCTTCGATTTAGATAAGACATCCTTCCACCTGCCACAAGACGCAGATATATGATTGGGAACGGACAAGGACGCTGGGACACACAACACAAGGTGTTTGAACCTTCTCCACCTGTTTGAAGTTGTCAGTCCTCTGGTGTGATTTAACTTTTTCACCTTTTCCAGGGTGAATACTCTGGGAACAAGATCATGGGAAGACGAGTTGGGTTCCTCTAAATCTCAGAGATCAAAGCCGGCTCTGCTTACTGACTCCAGCTCCTGTGTATGTGGTCAGGTTTAGGTGTAACAAGGAGAAGTGGAAGCTCTCTGTTGAGTTTACATCTCTGTAAACTACAACAGAACTGAAGATAGACAACGATACAACATATGACTAAAAATCACTATTAAACATTATATTTTTATATTTACAAATTCTCCAATCTGTCCGTTAAATGAAGGCCCTGTTGTGTAGTGCACGTTTCAAACAGTGACCAAAACGAGTGTTTTACATATCATCATAAAACATTAACAAATAATCACTAAAGCTAGCTACAATGCTTACTTGTTACTTCCATGCCACTTCAGAATAAAAGCATCTCTGAATGTAACTCATGACAATGTATTTCCTTGTTCATAGTTAACATTGAATTATCATTATCAGATTTCTCATAAATTCCTGCACATATTTACTGAAAATAATGTAAATGTGAATGTCTTAACATGTCTTTTATAAACTATTTTAAACAATGAAACAGCATGGATTGCATTATATAACTACTTTAAACCAAAAGTGACAACAACAGACCCTCCTCAGTCCTTTAGATACACCATCACCATAATACATGATTCTACCACTAGAGGGCTCAGTGCATGACATTACATCTGTATTGACAACAGCTTCACCTGACACATTCCGGCAACACAGCACCCCTTCCCAGCTGTTTTGTATAAATAAAAGTCTGTGTTTCTATTCCAAACTGACGCCATATAACAGTGATCCAACATAAAGCCATTTAATGAAGGCTTTGACATTTGCTGTGGTACACACCTACAGTATGAGGGTGTCCCACTTTGGAAAAAGAGGAATCTTCCTCTGCTGCGCAGGAAGTGATGCATTTTTTAAATTTCAGAGGAAACAATAGTGGTTTGTTTAGGATAAACATAAGAAAGTCCACCAGACTAAACATACAAAGCTACAGACACTGAATGTAGGTTTTTAACAAAAACTACTGCCATATATTCATGCCATTGACTCAACATGCTATGACTAAATCTCACTAAATATAAAACATACATTTGATTTATCTAACTAAATATAAAAACTATCTTCAATACAAATACTACAATGGTGGATACATCTTAAAATACTGCACAAACGCTGTTTTTCAATTGAGCTTTTGGAGCATAATGAAAATCAGAGCTATGCAAATAATATTTATTTTCTAGTATCAATTGATCTGATAATCATTTTCTTAATTCATTGTTTAGTCTATAAAATGTCAAAGAATTGTCAAAAATTCACAATTTTCCCAAAAGCCCAAGATGACATCTTCACACTACTCATTTCAGTCAGAGTACCAGTCCAAAAAACTAAAACATTCAGTTAACTATCACAATAAACAAAGAAAAACAGCCAGTCCTCTCAACTGAGAAGCTGGAAACAGAGAATGTGTGTGGCATTTAATTGAAAAATTACTTAAATGATTCATTTTTATCAAAGTAGTTGCCAAATATTTTTCTGTCGACTGACTAATAGATTAATCGTCTAACCATTTCAGCTCTCCACTTTAGAGAACAAAATGCTAAGTCACCACTGTAGAGCTGAATCGATAAGTTGATTGACAAAAAAATAACAAGGATGGGTCATAATTTTCGAATACTCATTAAATTATAAAAAATCTTCGAAGAATGATCGAATAGTTCCCAAGGATTATCAACTAGTATTTTTGCTGGAAATGCCCATCCTTAAAAAAAAAAAAAATGGCAGCTATTTTCATAATCGATTAATTGTTTCAGTCATTTTCCAAGCAAAAATAGTGAAAAAATGGCAAACATTCTCAGTTTCCTGCCTCTAAAATGTATGGATTCTCTGCTTTTCTGTGTAACATCTCAGTAAACTGAATATCTTTGTGTTTTGGAAATTAGGTCAGACAAAAGAAGACATCTAAAGATGTAAAATTGGATGTTGGGATGGACATTTTTTCACAATTTTTTGAAATTTCATAAGTGATTCATCGAAAAATGAATCTTCAGATTAATCGATAATAAAAATAATTGTTAGCTACAGCCCTGTACAATCTAATAAAATTGTATTTCATATTTTGATTTGCAGATATTGAACAATGGGATTAACAAACCTATTTCAGGCTTTACTGTCCAAAGTATTTCTACTTCATCCTGGACTGTAGGCTGCATGTTTTCTAAACCACACAAAAGTCTGGAGTCTGGACAAATGAAAACATTTCAGATAAGCCTCCCCTCTTCATCCTCCTCCTAACTGTTTTCTTGTTTCAATAAAGTGTGACCCATTAGGAGAACAATGCCATAAAAAGAAGAGGGACTGTGCTAGTCTAATCTCTCAACCCTGTAGCTCATTAAATATTAACAAGCAGTATCCTGCCAACAGAAAGCCTTCACAACCTACTGGTGCGGTCATCGCTGCAGTGCGAGTACAACAAGGGGAAAACTAAAGCTGGAGTTCCTCACAAACTAATTCTAGCTTTTCTGTACCATTAATTTTGCTTTAAACTGATACATCTCGATATGTTTTACTAGTACATGCAGTCAGAAGCTTTCAGATTAATCAGCAGCGTGATTATTAGTGTCAGGATATCAGACCATAGTGCATAAAGCGTTTTATACACTGGTTAACCGAGCAGGGTCGGGTCAGCCCTCTCAAGGGCTTATGAGCAACCTGAATCTCTGGAGATTGACGGACGCGGAGGAGGGGAGGGATAGAGAGATCAGCAGCATGAGAAATCCTCTAAGGATCATCTTTCACCTCGGCTAAACAACACACCAAGGTTTATATTTAAAAAATACATGTTATAAATGTAGCAGTGTTTTACTTTACAAACAATCAAATGGGCACAGACTATTCCTTTAGAGATGTACAGTATTTTCCATTCTCAAGTCCTGCTTCAGCTTGTGAAATCCAGCATGATGACAGAGGACCTTTGGGAAAATTAGAACGTTTCTCACACTATGCTATTTGCATCTTAAGGAAGGTGTAATTACTGGTCCCAACAACCACAACAAAACCAAAGAAACGGACTAAAAGTAGAACTATGATTCATGTGTATAAAACGGAGCCTGTAATGGTGTGTAATCCCTTCCAGATGTGTGAATCTACGAGGAGCACAGCTTAAATGTCAATTTATCTCCACTATATAAGACTCTCTTGCAGTGAACGTGTGTGTGTGTGTGTGTGTGTGTGCGTGTGTGTGTGTGTGTGTGTGTGTGTGTGTGTGTGTGTGTGTGTGTGTGATTGACTTAGTAGGAGTGTGTGTAGTTAATTGCACGTGCATGTTAGTGCAGCAGAGAGAGTGAGATAGACAGAGAGAGAATCCAATGGCAAGCTCTTAAAGCTGTATCACAGTATACGGTAGTTTTCTTTCTGGATCACCTGATTCAATCCGTCATATTCAATCCTGCTGCTGACAGATTAACAGTCAGCAGCAGCACAGTTTGCTCAAACACAACTAGTTCATGCGACGTGTTGTCCAATCACGTTCAAAGATAAAAGTGTTTAGTGACGCAATATCATCTTAGTATGGGGATATATAACCACACATTTTCAAACAGTCTCAACTGGAAGGGATTCATAGCGTTGCACTTGGTTGTTCTCATCAATAGTGACAGACATAGTGGTGTTAAAAATGCATAAATAGAGCTAGTGACATTAAATTAAAGCTAGAGAGTTAAATTGTGGCTAATCACAGCATGAAGTGGGTGTACAAATATTGGATTGTCAGTTTTGTTACAGAAATGGTCGGACACAAATTACCCCCCCGGTCTGACATCAGAAAGGTGTGAAGAAAGAGGATTTCTGAAGCGGTCTGACCATCTGATGAGCACTTCTGATGAAGTATACTGACGCCTTCAGTTGATGTTGATATTCCCATTACAGCTGTTACTAGGGCTGTGTATTGGCAAGAATTTGTTGATACAATACGTATCATGATGCAGGGGTTACGATTCAATATATTGTGATATATTGAGATACTGTAAACATGGCAATATATTGTAACTGTAATAACTGTTGTAACTGTAATAGTATAAAGAACACACCAGAAATACACCATTTTAGAATAGGCAAAATGCCACATTTGTACTGCATGCAAGTGGACATGTCTGTAAAGGGGAGACTCGTGGGTACCCATAGAACCAACAAGATTAGTGCCTCACATGCAGCGGTGCGCCAGCTGTAGTGTATGAGCACAACAGACAACTGAGTCCCCAGTTCACCATCAGGAGAGCTACTCTAGCATCCACGGTGCTGCGTTTAGTGTCATGAACATGCAGCCACGTTCCCAGTAAAATTTTCCACCGCACATTTAGTTTAGTTCAGCGCTGTGTCTGCCCTGCGTAACGATACTATGTCTGCCCAGATTAACAATAGCGATTGTCCGACAAACAGTATGTGTGTTTGTGCTACGTTAGCAGCTGTAGCTCTGCTGGTAGCTTCGTGCTCGCCGCCGCTCTGTCATTGCGGTGTAACTTTTGCGAGTGTCCGACAGACCGTGTGTGTGTGTGTGGCAGCGGGGAGTGTGAGTTTGTCGGTGGCGTTATAGCTGCAGTATTTGATAATAAACATATATGGGTTTTATGTATTACTGCTTGCTTGATTCTTGTTCAGCCTCATGGGCTCTGCGTGCTGTTTTATTTCTAAGTTTCATTTTGCTGGTTCTGTCACCTGAAAGCTGTTTTGTTACGCGAGTGTTGAATAAAATAAAATATTCAGAGCAGATTCGGTAGATCTACCTTGGAGCATCAATAAAAGGTTTCTACTTGCATCCACACCAATCGATCACAGCTATTCATGCACAACAAAGCAATAAAAAGCCAAATACAGACTAGACTGTCTGAGCAGGTCTCATAACACCAACTCTTATTGTCCATGATTCAGTCGTTCATTATGCAAAGCAAACATTTGTACAGTATCGTATCTTTCAGAGGTCATGGTTGTTCTGACTATCATTCAGCATGCAGCTCCCACAACATCCCATTTTCACTGCTAGTGTCAACAATGTAACAGTTACAGCTGAACATTTCTCTGCATTTTTGTTTGTTTCCTATAGGAAGTCATCTTGATAACAAAGATTTGACCCTTTGAGAAAAACAACCCGACAGGCACACGCAATCTGGTAAAGAAGTTATCTTACAATAAAGGTTGTGATGAGTTCACTCGCAACATATTTTTGCTGCATACCCATAAAACCTTATTGAAGCAGGAAGGTTACTGCTCCAGAAAAGGTGACAGTGAAAATGGACAAAAAGAAGAGAAGGACTGGGCTGGTTTCAAACTCCTACAGCTACTGTATATGATAGTTAAGGATTTGTGTTATAACAAAGATTAAATGTGACAAACAAGCCATGCATCTGTTTCATATAAGTAAAAAAGCAACTATGGAACATTTTGACATCTCAAAAGCTGATTTATTAACTGTAAAATAATCTTAATTTAGTGTTTTATGGCAGAATTATAAGTTATATATCAGCAAATGCTTAGATGCAGATGACAGAAGGGTGAAATAGATACTAGGATTAACCCTCGGAGACCCGCGGGATCGCCGGTGATCCCGGCCGATATTACTGTATTTAAGAGGCTGTAGCGGGCTCAGTGAAGATATCTTATGAAACTAGAAAACCCAAGGAATTCATTGGTACCCACCATGTCATGTTGTCAGGAAGGAGGCTAAATAATGCTCCAAAGACAGGCTAATTTTTGGCGAGGGAAAACTGGCATGGCGATTTTCAAAGGGGTCCCTTGACCTCTGACCTCAAGATATGTGAATGAAAATAGGTTCTATGGGTACCCACAAGTCTCCTCTTTACAGAGATACATACTTTATGAGAATCCCATGCAGTTTGGGGAAAAAACCATGCAGTTTTGTACATGCAGTAATATACATGTGTTCTAAATGGTGTAATTGAATATTACTTCATACTGGGGTCCCTATAATCACAGCATCGATTTTTTACGATGTTCCTCGAGGTCTTGGTGTCTTAATGTGGTATTTTGGAGGGCTTTTTGATCATTTTTAGCAATTCTCAAGTGGCAAAAAATTGTTAAATTTAGCACCAAATCTGTGTAATAACTGGTATCAACCCAAAACTTGCTGCAACAGCTTATGAGACATAAATGAGCATGGAAATGGCCATTATATACTTCTATCATAATGTTCTTAGCCCTTATACACTCGCTCAATCTTTTTTAATTAATTCATGTTTATTTCTGACAGTTCACCCTCACACAGAACAAAACTAATGGTGCATTCAGGCGATCATTGTTAAAATACTTAAAGTCGGACATAACCAATGCTGGTTGTAACTTACATGGTATCTGAGTTGAAAGTACGAGCTGTGTTGCCTGTTATGTATTTCATATCAACATATGATTGACCAAAATAGAAAAGTACCAGCATAAAGGTGAATTCAGTTCAGGTCAAGTTTATTGTCATATACATTAAAAAGTACAGTTGTACATTCAAATGCATGTGACCTGGCTCTCTCATTCATTAAAAACTATAAAAAAGAGGCAACAACAATAATAAGAAATTCTACAATAATAATCAATAAATAAATCACTGTTGGTAAGGTGCTTGTGCATTATTTAAAGTGCTTGCTGTTCAATCGTCAAACTTGAACTGAACTGAATATTTCCATTTATATTTCTTAATAATAATGTGTGTAGATGATAATAACAGTCTGTGTGGTGATTTGGGTGTTCACTTAATGCAACATGGTTTGAACAGCTATAACCATGTGTGCAGACATTTATGATATGAATACAGCTGCAACACAACACACAGCACAGAAAAAATAGAGGGCAAGATTGTACCTTCTAGACTCAAAAGCAAAAACAAAAGGGAAAGTGCTGCGACAAGACATGTTTTTGTCATTTCAAATACTGTTGGAGTCAGGGACGAGCATCACTACGTAAAGTAAAATGCTGCCTATTTGCTGCTTTCGCTCGGCTTCGTGGTGAACATGTCTCTGTGTGGGACTCTGTGTTAGAAGTGAAACATGATGCATGTGAACTACACAAGAGAAAAACGTGCTGTACTTTAGAAACCCTGAGGGCTCTCCATGCTTATTAGTGATAATGTGACTGGCATGCAGCGGAGGAGTACTGCATCTCTTCATGAACTAACTGTACAGACATGGTTTTACTCTCATCTATCTGCTGCAGAATTTCTTTCAAGCTGATGTCATTACAAACATTTAAGCTCTTCTGTACATACTGTATGACGAGATACAGCCTACATCATCAGACCACACTCTGATACTACCTAAAACAAAAATAAATGATGTGTGTGTTTGTATGTGGGGTCAGACAAGACTTCCTGGCTCCCTGTGGGGTAACACCTGTTTTCTGCACCACTGAAATAATGCACGTCTTCCAGACAAACACACACACTCACTCCAACCCACACCAACACACACACTAAACTTCCAGTTCATTGATTCCAGTTGGACTTTAAGCAAAATGCCAAACATTTACTGGCTACAGCTTCTGTTCTGGCTCTAAATGTGAATTTGTTTCTTTCCCTTCTATAATGATAAACTGAATGTATTTGGGTTTTGGATATCACCCAACTGTGATGGACATTTTCACAATTTTTTAGACTAGTACTTGATTGATCAAAATTATATCTATCTGACATTTTACTTTGGGGAAAAATAAACAGAAATATAAGCACATTTTTCTAAACAAATCAAATTTGTCATGTAAAAAGGAAGCCAACCCTCTCTAATATTAAATGTCTATACACAAGCAGCTACAAGATAAAAATACAGTCCAAGATTTTGATTTAAATCAGGAACTATCTGATCCAACAGTAAAGTAAACAAGAATACAAATCTGACCAGACATTTGATGTCAGTCTTTGTTTTCAATACTCTGTGTTATGAGCACATGAGGGTTGATGCCCAGCCCAAATAGATTGTAGTAAAAAGTGACAAAAACACTGTTACATGGTTACAGCTAACTGAATGGAAATTATAACAATGCATGCCTGTGTCTGCCTGCTGGAGTATTATATCCACAGTACCGATGGTTGTTTCTTGTTACCCGTCTGATCTGCGTTACATTCCAACCTCATTGTTACAGCGCCTGAGGCAAAGCCTCTGAATTACCAACGTTTGTTCAAGCTTAAATGACACAAGCTGCTTGTGTGTGGTGTCACTGCTCCTTCACTAGTATGCTGCCATTGTTATCAATGTTAGCGAGTCACTCCATCAAGGCCAAAGCTAAATTCCAGCATATAAACCTTAAAAAATAAAATGATGCAACACATGTTAACAAGGCTATTTATGAAGACACCCACACCAGAGTTTCTCACAATGTCAAACTCTCAGTCTATGTCACTTTTTGTGCCCAATGAGGTTGAATATAATGAAAAGACAAGAACATACAAAACATCTGAGATCCCTCACTGCTGCCTAAAACAGAGCTCATAAAGGGGACGGTGGATGTGGAAGAAAAAGTATAAAGCATAGGGTACATAGAGAAGGAGGAGAGATAGCCACAGCATGTCAAGTCACAAGCCGTTGACAAGCCTTTCAAGGATATACTTATGCACTAAATCAAGACTGACAAAATCTTCATACTTAAGAAAATATAAGGGACTTGCATTCTGGGACAAGCACATCACAGCAGATATCTGTGTCTACAAAGCCGTCACATCCTCTGGATGAGTTTGTAAGCCTTCTTAACCACGCACAAAGATCCGAGACACAATGTCAGTGACACAACTTAGTGCAATCTTTACATAACGGAGGCAGTTTTAAGATGGAGCTAGTGATGATCGCAGGGTAACATATGGAGCACTGAGGATACAGGACCATTCGTTGTTTTGAGTTTTAACAGTCTGGTTATTTTCTGTCATCACATCTGGACCTATGAAAGAGAAACAGCTAATGCTAGTTAGCCCCTCTACTTTGCATAATGTGGGACAAACACAACAATAAGTGTGTTTCAATCCATTTGGTTTTATGCACATTTTCAATATATAAAAAAAAAGTAGGAATATCACAAAAAGTTGGTGTATTGATAAAAACAAAGTGCGACAAAGTGCAATGGAAACAGACTTAATGAATAGATCATGATGTACATGACGCATGTGACTAAACGTTACGCAAACTCCCACGAAGAGGCTTAAAAAAGTGGCAGATGAAAACATCAGATCTGTATTGAGCGATGAGGAGACTAACATTCTTCAAACTAATACATGAAACAATCATAAATGCCATATTTCCATCGCATTTTCGACAACTACAACACAGTGTAGAGTCAGCTTATAGTCACCCTGGAGTTGCACTACAAGTTTTGCTCAAGGACACTTCAGCAGGACAGACACCTACAATTCTAAAGGTTTGAATGATTAAACAGGTGCCCTCCTTAACCACTATACCACCCTGTCGCCAAGGACTGGGCAGGGTGATGAGAGAAAGCAAGAAGTGGCCTGAGAGGAGGGGTGAAACAGAAACAAGATGGAGAATTTGAGGTTTCATCGGAGTGTACCAGTGAACTCCTGGCCCCACCTCTCAGGAATGCCTGGCATCCAGCAGGCTGCCCTGAATCCCTCTGGCTGGGTACAAGTGAAGGCGAGTTTGAAGGCGAACAGGGGCCATTTGTCCCGGAGATTATGTAGACACCCGGCCAAACCCACCCATGATCATAGCACCATAAAACCCCAGACCTTTTAGGTGCTGGAGGGGTTTCTGGTTCACTTAAAGAGGTATAAACTCAAACGCCAAGAAGACGGTTCAAGTTGTTAAACAGTATAGTTCACACCTGTTTTTTGACATATTTCAGTCTCAAATGCATATACTGTAATTAGCTCAACTTTAAACCAACAAGTATCATTCTAATAACGTTATACACAAATCACTGACCAAACGCAACAAACTGCGATGCACTGTGTGTTCTGACACCTTTCTATCGGAACCAGCGTTAACCTTTTCAGCAATTTGAGCTACAGTAGCTCTTCTAATGGATCGGACAACATGGGCCAGCCTTTGCTCCCCACGTGCATCAATGAGTCTCGGGTCTGACCCTGTCGCAGGTTCACCAGTTTTCCTTCCTTGGACCACTTTTGGTAGGTCCTGACCACTGCAGACCGGTAACATCCCACAAGAGCTGCAGTTTTGGAGATGCTCTGACCCAGTCATCTAGCCATCACAATTTGGACCTTGTCAAAGTCGCTCACATCCTTACGCGTGCCAATTTTTTCTGCTTCCAACACAAAGTTCAAAGTTCAAAATGTTCACTTCCTGTCTAATATATCCCACCCACTGCCAGGTGCCATTGTAACGAGATAATCAATGTTATTCACTTCACCTCTTAGTGGTCTAAATGTTATGGCTGATCGGTTTATGATCTGATGCACAACCTTTGCACCTTTACAGACGCACCACCGTTATCAGATGCTCATTAAAAAGACCACGATGACAAAACTTTTCACCTGTGAGCTGGATTCAACTGATGATAACAGATAAGAGCTACACTGGTGGGTCAAAGTCTTGATATGTCTGAAAGTACTCCCTCTTTGTACTTTAACCTCAAAATAATGCCATACCATAAATCTATTCATCATTCACATGGGCCTCCGTAAACAAAGTAGAAATAGTGTCGTTACATTTGAAGTGACCACAGCCTGTTGGAGGGGAGAAAGGAGAATATGTTGCACAGTCACTGTTGTATTTGCATTTAATGTGTACTTTATGAGTATGTATTTTCTGTTTGAATGAATAAGGTATTCAAAATGGGCGCAATGGGAGAGACATGAGGCAAAGTTACTGCATGAGGTGAAAGGAGCAGGTGCTCTTCTAAAAACAAACTTATCAAGGAACTTATCCCTACATTACGTTTGAGTTTCTCCTCTCAAGAAAAACCGAGACAATGAAAAGTATATTGGTGAACAGGTGAGTGAATCCAGTTTCTTAATGATCAGTGGAGAGAAAAGGTAGCTAGCTGTGGTTATGCTAGTTGAGCAGGAACAGCAGAGAGTGGTTCTGTTCAAACAAAAAGATGTAGTATGCAGTATGCCAAAAATACCAGGATGTCCTACTGCTTCCGGTTGTATTTTTCAGTATACAAGCCAGCATGCTTCTCTGGCTATTCTGACCCACAATCCTGTGTGCAGCAGAAGATACATCACTAGTGATATAGACTAAAAAATTATAGACTAAAATAGACTTCAATTTCTAAAAATTGTGAAACCGACACCAAAATGTTTAGATTTGCTGACTAAAATTACCAAAAATTAAATGACTAAAATTACATTTTAGTCACAAGACTAAACTTGAATCAAAATCAGGTGCCAAAGTTAACACTGATTCTAGTGTATTTATTATTATACATTTACTGTTTGAATAAAAGGCTCTTTCACATCTCTGTCATTCCTTCCCAATTTGAAGTGTTATTTACAATACAGAGCTTAATAAAAACCCAGACTCCACTGAAACCACTAGAGTGTAATATTCCACCTTTCCACCACAGGAATGCCCAGACTTCATTCAGGTGGTTTTCTTTCTGCATTCCTCAGTGGGAGCAACACACCTGTGGGGCTGTAGTATACCACAGCAACGACCTGCCTACCTGCACACACAGATACAGTTTCCACCGACAGCACTGAGGTGATGTGGCCTCCTGTAATGTGACCCACAGCTCTTTGGAGGGGAAAGGAGAGAGATCCGATCCATCCATGGCTGGTTCTGCATGGGAGCCCAAAAGACTGTGAGGCACAATGGAGGTCTTGTGAGCTCCTCAGATAGAAGAGTATGCCCCTCCTTTAATTACAGACAAGGAGAATCTGCTGACTTATGTGGTGAGATACTAATGACAAAGCCACGCAGACGGCTCAGGACATACTATGTCTACAGTCGGGGTGTTGCCGCAGTCTTTACAAGTGCAAAGTGTTTCCATAAAAGTTCAGAATAATTAGAAAACTGTTTATGGATATTAAAAGTCTCCCATGGTGCACGCCGGGTCTGATCATATGTCAAACAAACGCCTGTTCTGCAAACACAAAGCAGCGTAAGTGCTGAGCTCTTGTCCCAGGGGTCGAGACTTCAGCTCCAGAGGTCAAGCGTTCACTGTGCAGCCACTAATGGACATACAGCACACTAGAAAGGCAATGATGCTACACTGAAACTAAACCACTGTTATATAACACAGTTAATGATTTCCCCAGAGACAAAGCACTGCAAGCTTTGTCAAATATTGTGTGAGTGTGTGAGCGAGGAGAGTGAACGTGAGCGTGTGTGGGAAGAGACATTTGAGGTGAAATGAACGACTTGAAATAAAAAATATATATTTAAATATTCACTCAGGCATCAAAGAACATCCAGATTTGGCCAACAGGAACAACAACAAAAACCATGAACAGTACACTGGAGACTCTGAGGGAAAAAAAAGTTTGAATAAGTGGCTGCATCCCTGTCCCTCTAGCTGTCTCTCAGACAGATGCAGATGCAGCAGACCGTGGGCAATGGGTCAAGCTCATCTCAACACGCAGGGAGCACTTCCAGAAATAACCATGGCTGCCCATGAGTGGTGTCCCGCTCTCACAAACAATGCATCGCCCTCAGTTAACATAAACAACACTACTTTAAGGGAAGAAGTAGAACTGGAACGATTAGTTGATAAAGCAATTAGGTGTCGGTCGTACTCCAAGCAAAAATAGTGAAATACTGCGACACATTCTCAGATGGTAAGATTTGCTGCTTCTCTTTGTCACATATCATAGTAAACTAGGGCTGCAACTAACGATTATTTTTTAAGCATGCACCGATCTGACTTTTTCAGTCCTGATACCGATAGCGATACCTGGGCTTTGGGTATCGGCCCATACCAAGTACCGATCCGACACCAGTATTTAATTAATAAGCTGTATGCCTCACTGTGTGAAAGTGACTCGGATCATCCTTTTATGTGTAAGGCAACATCAGGCTTGACTTAAACTTCGCAATCCTTACTTTGTAAAACAAAATGTAAAAAAGAAATATATAGATAACATAAATATAGTGAATTGTTATATATTATTAAAAATAATAAATCATACACCCACAACTTGGCAAAAAAATCTTCAGAATTAACAGGAATTACAATTCAAGTGTAAACCTTTGTAATGCAGCAACAAATTGCTCCATTGTCACCGATATCCAATTCAGCTATTTGAGTCAGTGTTGGCCCGATATCCTATCCGGTATTGGTGCATCCCTATTATTTGTATTGTTGCTTAATCTGTTGATTACTTTCTCAATGAAACACTTAGTCGTTTGTTCTATAAAATGTCAGGAAATGGTGAAAAATGTCAATCAGTGTTTTTAAGAGGACGTCCTCAAATGTCTTGCTTTGTCAACAATTCAAAGGTATTCAGTTTAGTGTCATAGAGGAGTAAAGAAACCAGAAAATATTTTAACATTTAAGAAGCTGAAATCTTAGAATTTTGAAAAAAAATCCTCAAACTGATTAATAGATTATCAAAATAGTTGCCGATTACTTTAACTAACAGATTAATTATTGAAGCTCTAGACTGAATATCTTTGGGTTTTGGACTGTTGGTTGGAAAAAGAAAAGACATTTCAAGACATCGCCTCTGCCTTTTTCATTATAAGTGTCAATTAAGACAGGCAGTCTTATAGGCAGATTCATCGATGAAGAAAATAATCCTTGGTTGCAACCCTAGAGAGAAGCCCTGCGGAACTGTAAACTGCAGATGGGACACTACCATCAGCAGATAAAACAACAAGCCACATAAGGTGGCAGTGGCCTTTAATCCTCAGGGCAGAGAAAGTAAGGTATCAAAAGTTCACATGTCAGAGACTACTGGCAGTAGGCAGTGTGTGCTGTGCTGTAAATGTTGGGAGTGCAGATGAAGCTCTGGAGCTTGCGGTCTCTGTAAATGGCCTAATCTGTGACCCCGCAGGTCTGACCCAGAGTGGCTTTAGCGATGTTAGACAAATGAGGGCAGGAGGACTGTCAGGGCAGCTTCATGTCAAAGCCTGTGAAAACTCCAGGCTGCTGTGGAAGGAAGAGGAGATGAACAGCAAGCATCACCATGCACACTCTCTCTGCCCTACTTCACACACAACATCACCATTTTGTTATGTGCTCATAATAATAATGCTGTGCCACATGGCAATTATAAAACAACTTCCACTGGGACTCTTTTGTGAGTGAGTGTTAATCTCTCTCACACACATACACACACACAGTACTGGTGCCACCACAGTTTCTATATTTTCATGTTTTTCTTACCTTCACGCATAGTTCACAAAAAATATATTTTTGGGTATATGGTTGAGGAACAGTTGTAATAAGGGTTGTGTTAAGGGTTGGTTTATATCTACTTTTTAACTCTGGATGGATATGTGGGTTGTAAATAAACTTGGGATGCTGTTCATATATTTAATTTGGGATGTAAATAAATCTGGGATAGTTTATATATTATATTATATTATCATTTTATGATATATGAGTTATTAGAGGAGAAGTGAGAAAGGGGGTTGGGAAATCTAAGTTTTACTTCTACCTACTCCTTTTCGGACACTATTACTCTTCTTTTGTTTGTTATTATTTTGTATCTGTTTTTATTTATTTTAAGTTCGAAATAAAGTCATTCATTCATTCATTCATTCTATATTTTCATGTTTTTCTTACCTTGACGCACAGTTTTCAACCTGACTGGGTCTTTACAGCACTTCATCACAGTCATAATGTCATAGAGGGGTAATCCAGACACAGGCAGCCCCTCCACCTCCAGGAGCAGCTCCCCTTCGCAGAGTTTACCGTCCTGGTACACCACAGCATCCTCCTTAACTTGCCCGATGGACGGAAACTCTCCATTCTCAGCTCCGCCACGAAGCTCCACGTTCAGCTCCCCGCACGCGTCCCGCACAACCAGGCAGTCGTTCACTTTGGTGATCCAGTGGTTCTTCTTCTGAATGACTTTTGACATGATGACTCGGGTCCAAACAACCGTTAGTTCCGCGGAATGGTGTAAAAACAAGCCGATGCATAGCACAAAAAAAATAGTCCCCAGAAAACTTCAGGGTGTTTGTTGGGGGTCACTCCAAGTTGGAACAATTTCACCCTTCTCCTGAGCCAAGCCATGCTGCTCCCACAGCAAAGTGGATCAAAATCCAGATTGTTGTTGCTTCTGTTGTAGTTTCCGCATCTTTGACAACAACAACACACTGCTCTGATTCCTCGCTATATTCCTCTAATCCGCTCTCTTATTGCCCGCTTTACATCCAAAGACCCTCTCCTCATTAATCCTCTAGTTGTGCGTCCTGCTCCTGTCGAGTATTTCCCCCTTTTTTTAAAACTTTACAGAAGAAAACAGCTATCCCGTGAGCAGGTCTGGGGCTGTTTCACACACAATCAGCGGCGCCTTTAAACAGGTAAAACGCAGAGACAAGTTCATCCTATTTGCTCCTGCGCTGTGGTGGATGGAGGAATAGTGGGAATAGTGGGCGCATGCGTCCAGCTGCTGCTCCAAGAGGGAAAATCCTACCAGACCCATGCACACCTAACCGGGTCCAGATCCTATCCGACCCCACAACATACCGGGTCCAGCTCCTCCCCACATGCGTTTCCAACCGGATTACAGCGATCTCCGCGTCTAATCCCCCTCAGGAGCTCCAGCATTTAGTCTTTATTCATAAATAATGGAGCATGCACCACAGAGACCAGTTTGAAGATAACAGAAGCTGCAGGTTTAAATAAAGTTGTTGGTTCAAACTATAGCAGCTATAATGTGACACCAGAGGAGACTATTTTTATTCAGTCTCACTTGGTGATATTTTGTTGTTGTTTCAGGACTGAGCAACTAGTTCTATTTCAATATATTTATATTAATTAGCTCAACAAATTTTGTCCACTTGACATAGTAGTGATGGGAATTTCATCTCTTTTTAGTGAGCCAGATCATTTGGCTCAGCTCACCAAGAAGAACCGGCTCTTTCGGCTCCCAAACGGCTCTTCGTTTTACCACTTCTGCCTGTTTTGACCTATGATTAGTATGTGTTCACATATATCACTTAAATTATTCAATATAATTATACTAAACCTTTAAATTTCCAGAATACCGTAATTTTACATGCTGCTTCGTTTCCGACTGTCACTCATCTTGTCCGCTATTCGCGCTCCGCACTCCTCTCTCTCTCTCTTTCTCTCCTCCGCTCCCTCCTGCTCTGTACCTGTAGACCGTCAGCGCGCCGCCCCTCCACCCCTCCCTGCTTGATGTTATGCTCATCACCTGACTGGTCGCACGGACGTCATTAACACAACATTCAGTCACAGTCAGTGCATGAAGTGCCCGTGGCGCGGAGAAGATCGTCCTATCATTTTGCCTTGAGAAAAAAGAAGAAAGAAAAAAACGGCTCTCGGACGGGAGCCGGCTCTTATCGTTCACTTAAAAGAGCCGGCTCTTATGGTTCACTTAAAAAGAGCAGGCTCTTATCGTTCACTTACAAGAGCCGGCTCTTATCGTTCACTTAAAAGAGCCGGCTCTTATGGTTCACTTAAAAGAGCCGGCTCTTATGGTTCACTTAAAAAGAGCAGGCTCTTATCGTTCACTTGCAAGAGCCGGCTCTTATCGTTCACTTAAAAGAGCCGGCTCTTATGGTTCACTTAAAAGAGCCGGCTCAATGAACCGGCTCGTTCGTGACCAACACATCACTACTTGGCAGGTGTTATATCAAAGTCTGTTCCCTCATCAAATAGTGTCTCCCTCCTGTTAAAATGACGCTAAAGAACATCCAGAACATCTGTTAAAATGTAGAACATAAATAAATAATATAAATAAATAATATAAATAAATAAATATAAATATATAAATAATAAATAAACAATATAAATTAAGAACATCCGTTAAAATGGCGCTAAAACTGAGCCAACGGGATAAGGGTTGGTTCAGTTTTAGCTAGAGGGAACACATATCGACGGGAAACATTATTCGACACAGCACCTGTCTCTCTTAACTCACAAGCGTTTTCCTTTTGTTGTTACCTTGGTGATTAAATGTCCGAAAGAATCCGTTGTTACACCTGTCACAGTTAGCTACCGTTAGCTCGTTAATATCCGGCAAAAGCTACAAAACTACAAACCTGCTGCCACAATATGTAACACTGGTTACTCTTAGCGTTAACTATAAACTTGTAGTTACTAAATTAAAACTACTTTCGGGACATGGGTAAAGCAAGAGAAACGGGATAGCGTCGTCATGGTTACTTGGTCCACTTTAACGGTCATCTCCATAATCGGACAACTGACAACTAAGTGACGTCACCTCATCTTCATATCACTCCGCCAACATTAACCATCACTATGGTTACAAGCCAGGTGCACCCTGTTATGTAGTTCCCTATTAATTCATTCCCTCTAATTTAAGAAACAGAATACAATATACAGTATATATATATATATATATATATATATATATACATATATATATGTATATATATATATATATATATATATATATATATATATAAATGTAGTTAATAATTGAATTATGTAAATTGTTTCAATAAACCTGAGAAGATAATCTACAAAATAAATTTTCACAAAAATTATTATTATTATTATTATTATTATTAGTTTATTTGACAGGGACAGTACATAGGCATTGTTACACTTAATTAAAGTGAAACTGATGCAAGGTATATAGGACGTCTAACCATAGCTAATTTGCAGACCTTGTCCCTGGTTAGACTTTAAAGAAAAAGAAAATACATTTTAAAAAAAAATACAGAATTTGCAGATCTTACATAAAATCACATAATACAACATCGTACATTACAATCAATTTACATATGTGCTGTATGTTCCCAATCAATAATCAGTGATCACAGGTTTGGTTTAGTTTCAGCCAGTGTTTCACCTTTTCATTAAACATTTTCAGGTCAGGTTGTATTTTTATTTCCGTTGGTAAAATAAATCTCATTTTACAATAACTTTAATAGAGTATGTTAGTAGTAGTAGTAGTAGTAGTAGCCTTATTTTCACCCTTTCTCTGGTGATAATATTGGCAGTGGTAAAAGAAGTACAGATCTTTTAGTAAAACTATGAATACCACACAGTAAAAATACAATAAATGAACAAAAGAAAAAGTAAAAGTGCTGATTACAAAATTTGACTTAAATGCATAAATATTATAAGCACATTGTACATAACTTTACTGAAAGTCTGTTAAAGGTAATTTTAACAACTTTATATACAGTACAACAATTCAATCTATATTAATGCATCATTTTATTTGTTATATATATTTTGTGTTTAAATCTGAATCTACAAAGCAACCTGCAAGCTACAGATAAATGTAGTAGAATAACAAATACAATGTCTCCCTCTGTAGAGTAAGTATAAAGTTACATAAAATGAAAATATTCAAGTAAGTGCAATTACCTTAAAATTGTAGCCTACATGAGTGAATGTACTTAGTTACTTGGATACGAAACAAATAATCGACTGGTAAAATGTGATGCATTAATAGATGAAACAGTACATAAATGAGGCCCAGGCAGTTGCCTACAATAATACTCTACTTTGAGTTAATTTAATGTGTAGAAGGGTATCTGGTGGGAATGTTTGCACCTGTGGGGGATGTTGCTTTGTCACCTTTCCATGGATAAATGATAACAGGGATTTTTTAAGCAAATGTGTAACTTCAGGAATAACCTTTAAACATTTTAAAACACTTTAAACCAATGTGACTCCATCGTCTTCCTGTAAACCTGACTGATCAATGTGAGGAAGTCACACAAGGTGACTCAGAAAGAGGGAGAGTTGCAACATTTGAGTGTCTTGTCCTGAAGTTGCAAACAAGATTGTTTTTCTTCTCTATCCCTGAAAAGAAGCCACACCAATTTGATTTTAGACAGTGAAAAGAACCCTTGTCGATGTCTGACAGTAACATTATCTACACTAATGCAAATATCTGTGTGGTGGTGTCTGCAGTTTGGAAACGAGTGAGGAGGGATCAGGTGAGAAACACATGTCACTGCAGAGGAAAAAACAAACTCTCTGTGTTTCCTGCCTGTTCAGATAACGTACAGTGACTGGCACTCTACCACAGACTGCGAGGGCAGTGGCCTGGATAGCAGCGCATGAAAGGCAGCTTTCCATCCCATTACATCTCAGTGCTGAGTGCTCGGAGTGTTCATGTTGACTCAACTGTGTCACTTTTACCTCTCCTGCTTGTCATATAGAATATGTCCGTCATTCTCTAGTTTTATCATATATTAACTGGATTCTAATGTATCTCTGTGTGTGGTAAACACAACATACTTGACACTCTGTCTATCATTTACCTCTACGTGTTATAAAATGGGATCTGTTCTGCCAGTCACATGTCACATGACATTCTCAGTGGGGAGAACCGACAGCTCCAGGCCGCTGAACATGACACACATCCAGCTCTGATGTGCTCTGACTGGTGGGGTGTTTCTAACATACATCCCTGTGATCAAATCACCATCTGAATACTTGCCTCCATACATCAAAGCTTTACCTGTACCAGTGTTATCTTAGTCCCAGTCACATCTAGACTTGGTGTTGGATGGTTTGCTGCACTGATGTTCTCGAAAAAGTTGAATTTCCGCAGTTTATTAGAGGTACAACATTTCGATCATGGAGCTTCGTCAGCCATTTGTACATTCACATCAAAAATATATTTACACTAAAGGCACAGGCTGTAACAACCACTCAATAGGAGAGCAAACACCTGAAACAACATTCTCATTCCCAGGGCGTCAAATACTGACACTTTGTCACGGCCTTTGGTATGTGATACTACCGCACAAGGCATCCTAAAGCGGTGGTATGAGACGCACCGGGCTTTCCATTAACTACAATGTAAACCCATTCACGGCAACAGTAAACGCTCAGAGAAACTGCGCCGGGAGTGTGGTGACATAGTTTAAAGAGCAAAAAGACACATTAAGGGTGGGTTGGAGGTTTTTGATTTTCACTTTACAAACATGGTGATTTTAAGCCCAACCATGTTGTTTTTCCTAAACCTATAACTAAGTGGTTTTGATGCCAAAACTTAAAGTGACGCCAATGGGCATGACAAAGCAGCAGTATGTGACGAGTTGGGATGAGAACGTGTTGCAGCGAATTACCACATCAATAATTGATGATGACATCCTTATAATGAGACAAAAAATATGTAAAAATTCATAGAATACAAATCAAAGGCATCAAGAAAGCGGATAAGTATATCTCCCTAAATATCAAACTGTTCCTTTAACAGTTTTGACAGGATAGTGAGGGACGTGTCAATCAAGCCAGTCAAGTCTTGAGGAGAAGATCCAATTCACAATAGGCCTTATCTATAGATTATGGGAAGAGCGAATTTGTGTGTAATAGAACATTTCAGACCATTTTTACTACAATTTCTGTGTCACCTTATATTATCTTGAATAGATGAACCAGCCTTGTCGAAGAGATATACGTTTGATATATCATAACTTTGTTTTATGTATGTGTTGTTAAAAACATATACATATTAAATACTTGATAAATGAGACACAATAAATGCATTTATAACAGGCTGACATTTGTTTCCTCTCCTTAGTAAAACAAACAGAATGTGCGCTAGCTTTTCATATTAGATTCAATGTTATCAGTAGGCTACAATTATCAGAACAATACAAACATTCAGGCTCCTTCATGTGGCTCAAATGTGTACTGCAGATATAAGTGTTAAAAGACTAGGGAAGAAATTCTGCAAATTTATTTGGCGAAATCATTAATAGCTTAATGCTTATGGGTGTCACAGTATTTACTCTGAGGTACTTTGTAAAATCAGTTTTGTTAAATACAAGAAGTTTTTTTATTTAATTTTTCCTATGAGTGCCAGATAAAATAACCTTAGTTGTATTTAACGGTCTTGTTTAACAGATGACATAATAAAGGCCATCTTCATTGAGGCTCCACTCCCTGTTCATTTTGGTGACTCTAAAACAAGATTTTGCAGTTTGAACAAACTGTTTCTTTAACTCGAATTGAAAATACACAGTACCACATTGTTTACCTGGTCCCTTTGTGAAGACTAATGAGAATAGCCTGACTTTGAGTGGTACATAAAGGCGAGGCTGCAGCAATAACTGGTGAAATAATGAATGTAAATCCTCTCCAGAATTGTGTAACAGAGACTTTGTTTAGTTTTATGAGTGACAGTAATTGGCCGTCCAAACCTCAGGAACGCCATGAGTCCACAATCAATGCACAGTAATTAAACATTAACCAGCAAGTCAAACATCGTATCGATCCATCTCGGCGGTCAGAGAATAAAAGATCATCATCATCAAAGCTCTCGCTGGTGACAACAAAGACGCTCAAGGTGTTTCATTGAAACACATCATTCACTATGCAGAATATGCTCTCACCTATAGTGATTTATTTAGTGTCTTGCTGAATTTATTCATGCTTTATGAATCAGAGTACAAAACAAACACTAAGAAAGGAGAAAGAAGTTCTTGTTTTAATTTAACATCTCCATGCGTACAGTATATGGTGTCCCATAGTAGACTGAATTACACATTCGTCCAATACATGAAATATCTATCCAATCTCAAACTGGACAACAAACAATTAACACTCAGGAACGTTTGGAGTAAGGATTTACCAGCTTTAAATACTTCAATTAGCTGGAGTTTGAAATAATATTGACAATATTTCCTTGAGAAATACGATCAATTATGAACCATATTCTACTCCTCAGACCAAATTAAGTTGTTGGCATTTACACAGTATGATTTATGCTCCAGTAGTTTATTGGGACAAATTACCACATGGCTTGGGTTTGCCAAAAAGCCTCTTATGTTTTGGAAAGAAGTAAGCATGGGTATATCTATTTTCTACATCTAATGGATGTTATTTATTCAGAGAAAGGGCGACCAGAAAACATGGGGCGATGGGGCAGAAAGGCATAAAATGTTCAAGTTTGGCTTTAAGTGGTGGAAAAACATTGACACATAATCACTTCTTAAGTTGATATGGCTAAACTGCTAGCTGCTGTGTATTTACCTTTACCAAAATGAAGTTTATTCAAGTGTGCTATTAGTATACTTCTTTTGAACTTAAAATAAGAGAGTATGCTTTCAGTTTACTTTGTATGTACTTATCAGAAATATACTTAACAAAAGTATACTTAAGTATAATTGGCTCATACTGACAAGTATACTGAAAAGTCTAAGTATGTTTGGCTTACAGGTCTACTTACTTAATCTTTTGATCAAGATATACTTAAGAAAAGTATAATTAAGTATTCTTGCCTTATAGGCCTACAGAAAAGAATACTTGGCTCGTAGTTGTGTTTACTTTTTGATAGAGTAGCTTATTAAAGTGTGTGAGAGTTTGTAAAAGGATGTTTTGATATGAATTTACTTCAATTTAACAAGTTTTTGGATCATCTGTTCACGGTAGAGGCATGCGAGAACAACACATTTTATCAATTTTTTAAATCTCATCACAAATCAGGAGCAAGTCTCTTTATATAATGCATAAATCATTGGCTAAGTACTTTAAGTTGAAGTACACTTTCATGAACTAAAAAATAGAAATGCTCACAAGTCATTTTTTCTTAGTCCAAGTCAAGTTTCAAGTCTTCACCCAGCAGTTACTGAGCATTAACATTCAATTGGAGTCTTGTTTCTGGAAACTTGGCAAATGTAAGTCCAATATTCACCCTCTTTTAGCTCTGTTTTTGGTCTCTACCAACTCCTGAGGTAAATATCCAGCTCTTCATCTGCTAAATGCTCCATTATGTTCACTAGCTAGTCGCTAACTGTTTCTGTCTGCTGTTTGTTGCTGAGCAGGTTTTGCACAATTGTTTTTTAGAGCTATTTAAAAACCCAACTCTGTAAAGCCGAGGGGGGGAAAGTGTGCAATAAGAACACCGTTCTTGCTTTAGGCACGTCATTTTCACGCTATGTAATTTGTACTGACTGCAGTGTAAATGCATCCACGTGAATATGCTACGCTCAGAGCTAGTGACATAGAATAAAAAGGAAGAAAGACTGCTTATGGTGGTTGGATGGATGGGTACAAAAACACATGACTTTCTATGAGACCGGTGTTCGCGACCGGTGTTTTACTTTGTAAATTACATTAGACGTTTGTCACATGTTTTCCTTATCCTGATGTTACATTGTTTCCGTACGTATTTTACGTAGTTTACCTGCCCAACCATGCCGTTTTTCCTAAACCTAACTAAGTGGTTTTGTTGTATAAACCTAAGTGAGTGGTTTTGTTGTCTCCTGCTGGTACTACACCTTCATACAGTACATGTGTGTAATATTCACTGACACACTATCCTCTGGTGGACAGGCAGGTCCATCACACCGCTGTGATATCTGGTTGGAGCAACCCCTTTCACATTGCAATTTGATACTTTGTTAGTGTAAAAATATAGATTACAGCTGCTTTAAGTAAATATTACTGTGAAGTCCAGTCAGCCAGCCAGCAGTGTGTGTAGCCTACAGGGCAGGCTGAGGCCTTCAGTTACCTTCTTGTGCATGTGAGAGAGATTAGTGCAACACAGTTGAACAGCTGGTCAGTGGAGTTAAGAAAGATTTATTTCTGTTCCACATGAAAAAAATACCCACATGCCCCGACTTTGCACTGCACACACTGTGTTCTTCTCATTGCTGCACATTTTCTGAGTGTGTTAGATAAAGTGTATTGAAAAGCAGTGTTTGAATCTCATGGGAAGTATTGGTTCATTACCAGACAACCTGAGAAGGCTAAGAAACAACTTCAGTTTGTGTAATACAAAGCATATTGACACTATTCAGCAGCTATTTGTAATTCAGAGAAACATCTGAGCGGAACAGTGTTTGTGAAATCATGAGAAACAGACTCATGTACACCTGCAAAGGATCAGATGGCTGGAGGGTTTGTTAAATAATGCAGCAGTTACCAGCTGAATCCTCATATTCCAGATGTCTCGCAGGATACAAGGTTCAAATCCTCTCTTTTAGAGAAATCTGTGATAGATGCAGCGAGCAGCAGTTACATTTTAATGAGCACAATCTTCGCTTCTGGTACATGCAAACAACATTTGCTCATGTGAAATGTGGCAAAACGCATGATGGAAACGCATAATTGCCAATATAAAGTGCTCCTTAAGAAGTCTGAAATGGTAATAAGGAATGTCAAAATGTTGGAAGAACAAGGAGAGCGTGGGGACGGGGACGAGAGAGATGAAGAGCTGAAGGAAGATATGGAAACATGGGCCGACTCAAAGACAGCCACAGAACAACAGAATGACAGAAAATGACGTTTGTGACAATGATTTTGACCACTCATTAAAAATTAGGGCGTTGGTGAGGTCATAACTCATAGACAGTGAGAGTAGGGACGAGGAAGACACACGATGACAAAGCGACATGAGTTGTCATGCAGTGGATGTTGTACTGTGGACCATCCAACCCCCTTCCTTACATAAGACACACGCTTGGCTGCAGGCGTAGAAAACAAGGCCTGTCCCCATGCATTGAGCCTTCCCCTTCACTGGTTCTTAACCATGCAGTACACAACAGGAGCCGACAGTGAGCCATATTGAATTATTCAGGCACAGAGAACATTGCAGCAACGGAGGGAATGGGGCTGAGTTGACTTTAGTCTGGAAAGCAAAGCAATGAGAATTCAAAAAGGCGAAGTTGGTTATTCATGCAAATTCCCAGTGTTTCTCTGTGTGCTGTTTGTTGTAAAAATGTTTATTATGGTGTTCATTATGCATGTCTGCACACTAGTGATACAAGGTAACTGTATTTATTCAAGTCCTATATATAAGTAGCAGTTTGAGGTAAGCGTACTTAAAGCTGCACAAATCAATATGTTTATGTTAACAATGGATCGAATTGTATGTGAAAGGTTTTATTCGTAGTGGCAAACCCACAGAGAATTATCACCCCTCAGCGCTACTGAGTTTTATAGCATCTTTAAGCTAATTTTAGTTCAGTCTCACCACTCTCATAAACATATTTTCGAGATACCGCAGGCAGAGCTAAATGGAGAGTGAATATTGGACTTGTATTAAAGCTAGGGTCGGTAATCTTGAGAAACTAACAAGAGTAAGCTAGATTTAAAAAATTACCCAACTGAAAAACCCAGCCCAGTGTTGCCAACTCTTTTCCAATGACAGTAGTTAGCAGCACTATCTCCAAAAGTCCCTAAATCTAGCAAGAAAGCCACCAAGTTGGCAACACTGACAATCCGTCGCTTCAGGCCTCCCTCCAAAGCCACTCCCCCAAAATTATCATAATGAATGTAAACAACGAACATGGCTATTGTTAGTACTCACAACTCCGTTGATGTGCAATGAGTGCACGGGCAGATAGGTAGGTAGGTAGACAGGCAGGCAGCCCGTTCAATCATTTCATTTGGGCCGAATGAAATGATTGAACGGGGCTATTATAGTCCTGCGACAGCCACAGATTTTTTTCTTTTATTGTCAGAGCATTTGATGTATTGATTGTTATGAGAATTTCAACAAATATAACAAAACATTTTTTTGGGAACACTACCGACTCTGAGGAACACTACCGACCCTAGCTTTAATCAAATAGACAGAAATTCATCCACAGCTTGGGAGACATTTCTGAATGGTTCCATAAAGAAGCTAAGGGAAGCGGCTGTGTGTGCTCTTTAACGGAGCTACGCTCTCTGTAGTCCAACACAACAAACTCTCCCCGGCTGGCAGTCGCGTCTTCACCATTGTCTTGTGGCAACACGTCACGCGAGCTTTCCAAACGAGACTTCTCCTTGAGCGAGACTCTTTCCATAAAGTTAGACACTTATGGTAATAACTGGAGCCTGTCAGTGGCAAAAACAACACATTCTCACTCCTGACTCGTCAAATACCGCCGCTTGGTCAGTGCCCCTCGGCATCGGAGACCGAAGCACGGGGTACCGCTTTTGGACGTGTCAGGGATGCCGTGTCAATGTACACTTGTTACATGCATAGTTTCCTTTCAAAATAAACTTAACAAAATAAACTAACTTGACGTTAAGTTCACAGACTAAGGACTGACGATACCAACGAGTCACGTGACTAACGACTGACTTGACAAAATATGTCAACGTTAGTTTTAGTTTCACATGTGACACAAACAGCTAGTGGTCTCCTGGTTGAAAGTCTTGTGTTTGTTTGACCCATCCACCAACCCTCCCACCCGCCCTTAACAGACTCACGCTATTAATGCTATGTCATTTGTAACGCGGGAAGGGTGGGTTTACATTGGAGTTAGTTAGTAGCCTGGTTCGTCACATGCTGTCGCTAAAGTGTGCCTCCGTGCGTCGGTATCCGATGTCAAGGGGTGCTGCCCAATCGGCGGTATTTGACGAGTTGGGAGTGAGACCGGATTGGCAAAACCAAACACCTTTAGTGGACAATAAATTGACAGTGACAACGTCTACAATACTCTCCCTCAATACTGGACCAATTTCAGAAATTGTTGTCCGTATTAGTCAGTTACACCCAAAAACATGGGAAAATAAGTTCCATTTTGAAAATAAACAATTTTGAACTTCAACTTAAGTAACATTTTGATAGAACAACTCTGTGGTAGGATTTTTTAGTCAAAGAGTATCTTCATTGGGATATTGCCCCTTCAAGGCTCTGATTACGTTTCCTTCACTGGTGCACACACAAACCCATTCTCTGCTGCCACGGTAACACAAGATTTTACCCTGCCGTATTTTATTAGCAGCCACGAGATTCACATCACACAGACCTCATGCTCTGTTTAAAAATATTTCACTGATCAAGATAATGTGTTTTTCTTCCACCTCTAATCGTTATTACAGTGACTCACAGCTACAAATCTCAGCCAGTGAAGCGGACATAAAGTTTTATCACAACTATGAGTTGTTGTTTTCAGCAGGAGACGGCGGATATTCTTTGATGTGGATTTCCTCACACATCACATGTTCGATATTTGTGTTCAGCAGCTTGTAAGGTAACAACTGAATGTAACTACTCACTGCCTTCAGTAAATCAAGCGTCTAACTTGTTCACTTTAGAGAGGCGAAGTCCCTCCCCTTCTGGTGGACCACCATGGGACCTTATTTGGGAATTATTTTTGAAAAAGTAATTAATGGAGAGAGACAAATATTTTTTTTATCCTGTTTGAATCACACATATGATGTTTGTCAATTCAAAAGGTAATTTAGGAAGCCAAGAAAGTCGCAGTCGCAAGTGTAAGAGTGTGAAAATACATAATTAGAAAACACCCAAAAGTGGCGTAGTGACGTCTCTCTCTCTGATGCTAAGATGCCTGTGTGTTTGGTACTGGGATGTACTCACATGAGCAACGGGGTCTCGCTTGTTCTTTCTCTTCCCGGGTGATAAAAAGGCCACTCGCTGGATAAAACAACTCAGGAAATATAACATTTCATTTGTTCGTAGAAAATAGCTAAGTTAGCTAGCTCGCTAGTGTTGGTGACGTATATTGTGCAAGATGAGAAGTGTAGTTCAATTAAAACGGAATCAAAAAAATATTTGTCTCTTGCTGTTGACTACCGTACATATTTTTTCCAAAATAAGGTCCAATGGGGGACACCGGAAGGGGCGGGACCTCGCTAAAAATGAAATTCAGAGCATGGCCTATCTGTGATTGAAGGATTGCCTCCACACAGTTCTCAACATGGCGACACCTGAGCCAGGGCTCGCAGCTAACGGTGTTAACAGCGCGAACAGCGCGAACAGTGCAAACAACGTCAACAGTGCTGACGGCGCTACACTTCCACGACAACGCTGTGGGTCGGGACGCCGTTATCAGAGGTGATTGGCTAGCCAGTGGGGCAGACACATTGGGACTCACGCAGTGACATGCACACGCTCCTCGGATTCGACACACACTGAAGGAGAGTGATTTCATTCTCTGCTCAGGTAGACATTACTTCTCTATATCTTTACATTGCAAATAGTTGTTCGCTGCTATATTAATGCTCTGAATGTCGTATACAGAACCTTTAACGCAAATAAAATCCTGTAATGTGATGATTAATTTTTCTGTTTAGGTTCATATGGACACATTCAAGTCTCCTTTTACACCAAAATTGAACCCATTCTTTAGGATATAAATGTATGTTAATGAGGAGTATGTCCCGTGAAATAAACCATACTCCCACATTTTCTATTTTAATCTCTTTCTATGAAATCTCACGGGGTGTGAATGACAAATAAGGGACATTTCTGCCTTTGAGGCATCCTCAATTCACCTGATGAGGACTGACAGTTTAATAAGTGAAGGCGGAGCTGTATTGTATGTGGGACAGAAATGTATATGATAGATTTTATATTTAGAAAACGCAGTGAAGTGAAAAGAATTCAGTTAACTGGAATAGTGAATCTGTACTGTACCTGTGAGTTTTTATTTAGGCTACTTGCTTTCACTGTAGCTGAGATCGATAGCTGAGAACAGGCATCCAAAAGGTGTTTCATTTGTTCTGAGATGCTGCCACAACTCTCTCCCATCAAACATCACATATCCACATAAACAACGCATATCCTCCTGAGACACACCAACAATGTAATTAAACCTAATTCTTAACATAAGTAGACACTCAAAAGATGGAAAAGTAACATGACAAAAACACAAATCCCCTTTGAATGGTTAGTTATCTAAACTCCATCCTCTTAAGTGCCTTGTTCTTTTCATCGGGAAGATTATATGGAGCTGTTTTCTTTTCTCTTTTTTGCTTTTATTTTGTTCTAAATAGAGCATCTGTTTGTTTTACCTTCATGGTAATGCTTTTTATCATCTCTTATGTCTATGATATGCACTCAGTGTCTTTTATGGCCTAAGTTCTTCAGTTTTAATGTAATAAAATGTTTCAAATGCTGATTTAAACCTTGCAGCTATGATCACAACTACTCCATTGCCCTTGTATTCTATATTTGCTAATATAAACACCTGGTAACAGACTGGACTTATGTGTAGAAAGGTAATTTAGCTCACAGCAAGAGATGCTTTGTTATTAAAGAGTCTGGGAGTGATACTGACCAAGCAAAGGAAAAATCAAAACACCCACTAAAGTCAGACTACATAAACAGAAGGCCAGGCAGAAAGAAACAAATGATAATACTCAGAAAACCGGCTTTAAAGCAAAGTTACCGTCTTTGAGCTAAAAATAGAGTGAACATCAGCGTGCGTTTTATAAGATGAAAAGCACTCAAAGATGTGAGGATTGGAATGATATGAATCATTTGCTTTTCAACTGATTTTGCTCTGAGCTGAAGTGAGAGTTTTAATAACTGTGTTATGCTTCAAGTGCCAGCTTTTGGGATATTTTTTTATGAGAGCTTACACAACAAAAAATATTCCTCCTCTGTTGTATCACTGGTAAAAAACAATGTGTATAATTGACAAGCCTTAAAGGACTAATTCATCATTTGGGGAAATATGCGCATTTGCTTCCTTGCCAAGAGTGAGATGAGAAGAGTGATACCACTTTCATATCTGTCTGTTAAATATGAAGCCAGGAGACTGTTAGCTTAACGTAGCATAAAGACTTGAAACAGGGGAGAACAGCTAGCTTTGGACAGAGCCTTCTCTTGGTAATAATTACCAAGTGAAATGTTATGAAGTTTGGTCTCATAGATTCTTAAATCTAACTATAAAGTAAGGAATATCTGTCTGTCTGTCTGTCTGTTTGCCTGTGTGTCTCTGTGTATGTTTGTGTGTCCTTTGCGTATCTCAAGAACCGTTCATTCGATCTACTTCATACTTGGCGGGTGTATTGTTGGTGACCCAAGGGAGTGCAGTGTCAAATTTGGTGTAATTTGGACACTCAATATGTTCAAGACTAATACATTTTGAACAAGGAAGTGAACAGCGGTCTGTCCGAACACTTCTTCTCTTCCCTGGAGTCAACGAGCGACGAGCAGTTCTTCTGTCTGTCTCTCCTTCGATTTTCTTGTCAACTGTTCATTGACTTCAAACTTGGCGTGTGCATTGCTGAGGACCCAAGGAAGCACAGTGTCGAGTGTGAAGTTGAAGTCTGGATGAGCGGTTCTCAAGAAAGCTGCAAGCAGCAACACCGGAGGCCAAGCTATCGGCCCGTTCTCAACAAGCACGTTTTGAACAGACATTGCACTACTGCTGTATATAAAGAAACATAACATAAAGTAAATGCTCCTACTGTTTTTTATAATGAAAATGTGCTATGCCATTGATTTACTGTGATGTGTTGTCTTGTGTTGCGTTGTTTATATATCTAAAGAGCACTAATTAGCATGTTATATTGTGTTTAAAACCATACATGCTGAATTTGAGATGTCATGACTTTTACTCGGTCGCCACTCTATCTAAGATTAACATCATTGTTCTCCATTTTATTCTTCCAACAGTTTTGTTTTCCGGCTGTTTTGTGTTTTGAGGTAAAACTGTATTGCTGGGAAATGCAGTGCAAAGCAACAAAGCATTTATTACCAAAATGAAGGAAAAACAATTATGGTCTTCAAGACAACAGAGAAGACAACAATAGAAGTGATACAATGAGACATTTCCATGAGATGAGTCAGCCCTTTATTGTGAACACTACAGAGAGGATGTTTGGTGGGTGTGAGGATATGGACGCTTGTTGACCAGGAAGTCACAAAGCTAAGCAATTAGAGGAGGATGCTTTTTTTAATAAGGATATCCTGTGCACACAATCCTGCCATGTGATCGACCACTTTGAGAGAGCTGACTCCTATTAGATATTACTTTTGTTCACTACCACACACATATAGACAATATTAGATTAATAAATAGTGCATTAAATTAATTTATTTCCACAGAGTGAAAGAAGGAAAGAATCCTGCACACTGTTGATCACTTCTTCTCGTTTTATTAACGAGGTTTCGGTCCTCAGATTTTCACGAGTCGAGTTTTTAAACTTATGCTCATCTGTCAATAAGATTTAAATGTGTGCAAGAACTTTATTGAAGTTTTTACCAACACTGGATAAGAGCATGTTGTAAATACATGCTGACCAATAAAGTCCTTATAACCTTAAAGTTGCATTTCTTGTTTGTTTGTTTTTTTCTTCTTGGGAAGAACAAAACAAGCTGAAAGTATTTCTGTTCTATATTTAAGTAAGTACCACGATGTAAAAACAATTCAAAACTGTACTTAAATTAAAGTGCAATACTATTATTAGTATGGCTGTCAAAGTTAACGCAATAATAACGTGTTAACACAGATTTGTTTTAACGGCACTAATTTCTTTAATGCATTAACGCAACTTGCAATTTTTTGGTTGTAGCGGGCTCAGTTGGAGAAGATAAGGAGGTTAAATCACTCTTCAAACTTACGCTAAATCTTGGCGAGGAAAAACTGTCGTGGCCATTTTCAAATGGGTACCTTGACCTCTGACCTCAAGATATGTGAATGAAAATGGGTTCTATTGATACCCACGAGTCTCCCCTTTACAGACATGCTCACTTTATGATAATCACATGCAGTTTGGGGCAAGTCATAGTCAAGTCAGCACACTGACACACTGACAGCTGTTGTTGCCTGTTGGGCTTGAGTTTGCCATGTTATGATTTGAGCATATTTTCTATGCTAAATGTAGTACCTGTGAGGGTTTCTGGACAATATTTGTCATTGTTTTGTGTTGTTAATTGATTTACAATAATAAATATAGACATACTTTTGCATAAAGCAAGCATATTTTCCCACTGCCATGTTGAAAAGAGTAGTAAATACTTGACAAATCTCCCTTTAAGGAACATTTTGAACAGATAAAAAATGCGTGATTAATTTGCGATTAATCTCGATTAACTAGTTTAATCGATTGACAGCCCTAATTATTAGCAAAACGTATCAAAAGTAAGTGCAGAACGGCCCCTGTCATTATAGTGTTTGTTAATTATTACTTAACCATCATGTAAGAAGCATTTTAATGTTGTAGCCCACTTTACATACTGTTGGGCAGTTTAATCTGTAACAATGCATACTATTTATAAAATGATCATAGGTTTTGTATGTAAAATCTTAATCTGCAAAATCACTAGTAAATATAGCAGCTTTAATTTAACAGATGACATGTAAATGAAGACGAGGGAAACGAAATAACTGCACCTAACTTTGAATTTTGGTCTCAAATGAGCATTTATTTGTTACTCGTAGTACTAACACTGGCCTACAGAGGGTCCTAACAATGCAAAATGTGATATCATAACACAGCAGTGTATGAGATCAGATGTAGGAGGCCACAAGACCACAGACTCAGTAGGCCATATGTCCAGTTTATGAATTGAAAATAAGCAGCACGTAGCACTGTTGACATGTTAATTTTTGTTTGACAGTGAACACATATTTGACATGATCGTTTAAACAAAGCAACAAGCTCTTAACTGCCAGATCTCTCTATAAGGCCTGGAATATGTTCTGACTGCCGGCAGCCTGAGTGGCTTTGTTTTTTATATTAGCCAGACTTTGATGTACAGAACAGTTGGCTTCACAGAGCTCTGTGCTGTGGCTGTGCTCTCTCATTTATTGAATCATTTTGGATCCACTGTAAGAACCACAGCCAAGTGTGCAGAAGTATGCATTGCACCAGCAAACTGTATAAATGAATGGCATAATGACGTAACTTGTCAACAAGATGTTCGAGGCAAACAAGTAGCAATCAGAGCTACTAAACAGTAATGAGGCCATCCACATGTACATTACATTGTGACTGCGGGCCTGCTGTTGTTAAATATTCATGGGTCCAGGTGATGGATTGGCACACTTTGTTGCGTCTCAAACACCGAGCAGCAAAACGAGCGCGGTTGCCATGGTTTCTCTAGTATTCACCAGATGTTTTCTGTCTTTTGTGGCGTACCTGTTTCCTAATAGAGCTCCCTGGGAATCGAAGTGCATCTTCACGGGACACAAACCAGATATTTTCACGTGCTATCTCTCTAGATAAGCCGTAGATTACACACATGCACTCACCATGTAGTGTGATGTGACTTGATTGGCAAATATAGATCACTGGTTAACCTTATTTTACTGTACAACTGTCCTTTAATCATTGTGTTCTTAATGTATCTTTCTTGATTTAGTCTGGATATACAGACTCGTTTCATTAGATTTACCTCCTTTTCTAGACCAGAGGCTGAATGTGGTAGCTTTTATTTCTGTGCAGCAAATATAATCACTTCATTTAATTTAGTTTTTCTTATTATTTTTCGTATTACATTTTTATACCTTATTTTATATTTGTTTTATTTTTATTTGAGATATTATGGTTTTCATTTTGACATGTGATTCTTTATATATCCTCAAAGTTTGTACCTCCACACCTTTTTTTTTTTTTTCGATTAGTTCAAATTATATGCACCTGACACTATTTACCGTTTGAAGAGCGGTTGGACAATAACAATAGGCCTTTTTCCCAAAGGATATTACAGTATGACATGTAATTATAGGAAAAACACAGGTGTAAATAATAAAATTAATGATGGCTCAATCCCATTTAGCTGTTGCAGCTTGTTACGCTTGCATTAAAGGATAACGCTTGTTATATTCTTTATTTTTTCCAACAGTGTCTCAGTATTTCTCAAAATGACCCAACACTTTTTGTGACACTCTAACCTATTTATTCCAGCTGAAGACATAAATCTTAATAAAATCCCGCCTCTAATCTTTTTCTAAAGGGTCTCAAATATATGGTTTCATTTTAGTATCATTTTTAGCAAAAATTACTCAACAGGACTAAATACTACATTTGTTGCTGTTTTCTGCTGTGGATTAATACACATTTTGTGCGCAACAGAGTACTTACGGCAGCAGGACGGTGTATGTGAGATCAACTCAAAATAAACTCAGTGCTTATCTTCATCTTCATGCAGATTGCAACCAACTGAGTACCCCTCCGCTCACTCCTCCCTTTCCAAGACTGCGGTAGCATGAGCCGCCGCAAAAATGTGGAAACACCGTTGGCCTCGCTCAGAGGCCATGCTTACCATATTAACACTACTTTAGGAGCAACGGAAGTCAGACAGTGGCAGGCGGTACCACGGTTTTACACTCTGCCACTCACTTTACCGCAGTTTCACAAGCGTGTCGGAGAACTATGATGACGTTCAGGTAACGTAAAAAACGTGAAAGGCTCTCTCTAGAGCCAGAGTTTGGTTTGTCCGTTCTAGGCTACTGTAGAAACATGGCGGACTCCGGGAAGAGGACCCGCTCCATATGTAGATATGAAGGGCTCATTCTAAGCCAACAAAAACATAACAATTCTTAGTTTTAGGTGATTATACAGATACGTAGATATTCTGAAATCCTACGCACTGTTCCTTTAATGAAGGAACATAACTCAGTGCAACAATGTTGCTCACCGGTGTGTTTTTAACAGTTTTTGGGAGGTCTATATCACCACAGGAACAAGGCGTTGGATACACAGAAAAAACTTGTTAGTGAAATCAATTAATTGTTGATTTGGGATTTGTTGATAGTGAGAAAATTATAAAATATCACAAGACTTATCCTTTAAAATATACATACAGTAAATGTGAACTTCAAAGGACTACTTTTTACTATGCAAACTAATTTACCACTAGTTGTTTTGAATATAGCTCAACTTTAAAATGATAAAACAAACAATTCTAACAAAGTATTCTAAACTGGATTAAATTGTCTGTTACACATTTCCCGTCTAGATGTCGGTTCAGACATAGTCATAGAAATACAACAATATGTGAATAATTTGGATACACACACACACACACACACACGCACACGCACACACGCACGCACACACACACACACACACACACACACACACACACACACACACACACACACACACACACACACACATACTAAGGGGTACAGACCGACTCCCTCAGGTGAATCTGGTCTGCTCTCAGCTTTGTCCTGAAGTCCAATGCTGCTCTCTGCTGGTCAATAGGAGCAATTCTGCATGTTTACTCCTTAAAAAAAAAAAGGCCAAATCATAAACAATCGTGGTAAATGAAAACACTGATGTATTCTGATATATCAGCCAACAGCATTACCCAGGGTGCTCTTGGGGATGGATTTCATATGTTCGCACATACAATATGTTTTTAGTGCACCCTTTGGTCTCAATTTCTACATATTTTACCTCCTGTGGTGAAGACTGTCCCACAAAGTCCCACATGTTTTCATACATATTGTCTCCAGATGTAATCACAGTCTTGTCCTCTCAAATTTGGAGTTCATTGGCTTCATATTAAAAAACATAACCGACGATAAAAACAGGGACTAAATGATTGTTCCCTGCTTTTTATGCACTAGTTGTATGAGGCAGCTGCTTGGAAGCCAAATATATATAAACCCAAAACATAACAACAAAATGTTTCATTTTGTGGCTCATAACAGCTGGTTAGGATTTAAAGTTGAGTGGTTGGGAGTTAGGCTTATTGGTGTGAGTGGTAACTTCCCACAAGTCTCATTTCCTGCAAACAAACACAGCTCTGCTTCATATCTCTCTTATCATGATAGATAGCGCTCAGCCTGACAAGATCCTCTGCCTCTGATGTGTGTCTGTCAGCAGAGACTCATTTGAGGTTTGGTATGTTGCACCTTTATCAAACACCTCCGCTTTTATAACCACAATTTACTTTAGTTTATTTTCATGACCATTTTGTACAGTCGAGCCAAGTTTTGACTTGACAGGTAGGCCCCCGCAAGGAAATATTAATGACACTAAAAACAATATGAAGCTCAAAAAAAAATCATATTTCAGGATTTCTTCATTTCCCATGCCCAACAGTGGAGTGGACTCACTGGAAAGGTGGAAGGCCATGCAGGAGTGATGCATGGGTCCCTCCAGGCAGTGTGGGAAAGAGACTTTAGTCAAGCAGGTCAAGAGTCAGATGTCTGAGAGATTGTCCCTGAAATGTGCTGTCAAAACCAGCCTGTAAGACCTAATTACAGGACTGACAAGGTAGGTTTACTGGCCTCTTATGAGGAAAATATGTTATTGCACTAAACAACATGTTTTTTTTATATTATGGAGAGATCAACTGACTATGTGTAATGTGAAAGGGATTGCTCATAGTCATGTACCCACAGAAATTATCATCTAACCCTAACAAAGCTTCTTAGCCCCTTTCACCTCATTGTTGTGGTTTCCTGGCCCACAATGTTACTGTTTCTTCACTCTCAATGCTCTCATGAGCCTCATTAGCAGTTTTAATGTATAAGCTCTGATGAACCCACTGTATGCTACCTGACCAGTACCAAACAGCACATTGACGAAGTCAGCAACAAGCTCAGGCTGTTCTCATACACCATTCATAGCAACTGCATACCTATAAAAAGTAATGCACTGTAATTCATATATATCCCACAAAATCAATTTGTATGTAATCCACATAAGTGTGAACCAGGAAGTATAAAGAGTGACAAACTCTGTGCAGGGGGAGGTCGGGTGGATCTCTGGACTTTTGCCCAGGAAAACAGCATTTGTCCCCGTGTGAAAGAGGGCAACATTGATTTATTTGTCACGTAACTTCTGTACTTAAGTTATGTTACTTCTGTAGTTTTTTTTAACCCAAACCACAATCTTTCCCTAAACCTAAGTAGTTTTGTTGCCTAAACCTAACCGAGTTGTTTCCTGTGAAGACGTTATGTGTTGCTCCACATAAAAATTAAGAATAACTTTTGGTACGATATCATACGAACCGTTGTATGAGAATATGTAAATCATGATACAGGGGTTACGATACAATATATTAGGATATACAGTATTGCGATACTGTAGGTAAGTCGATATATTGCGATTTTTTAAAAACACCACCATATGCTTAAAATCTGAGTAAAAAAAGTTGACTTTTGTTATGCAATCTTTTTTAGAACAGTAGGATCTGCATTTGCATTTATCACAGTCCCTGTAACATCCTGCATCATAGCACTACTTTGAGAGGGCACACACACTGAGAAGGTGCACCTCTATGCAAACAAAATAAAGTATCGACTGAGTTAATCTTTGCATGTAAACTATTAATTAAAAATATTTGATTTTTTCAATATTTTTTTACACCCCTCGTGTACAGTGTGTTTTTAGAGCTTTTTCACTGTAAACATATGCCTGCTACACAAAAAAAAACAACGCTATGAGAGTGTTGAGAGTGAACCAAAACAGTAAAGCTGCGAGACAGACAGCTAAAGAATGAGCTCAAACTCGACCTAAACTCCGTAAAGTCCAGGGGAGCTGCAGGTCAAAATAGAGGCCATTTTAATGTATTTATATTCATGAGATCAAACAGTGCTGTTGTAAGTCCTCAGTGCCTCTAAATTGTGCGTAACCACTCTATCATATTCTGGAAGGAGTAGCGGCTGACCTCTGACTTCTGCTATGACTGTCTGAGCTTGTGCCTGACGTGGACCCCCACATAATCTCCTGCCTCGCCTGGGTGGTCGGTACAGGACCAAAACACGACCCCAACCTGACAGGCCAGATACTGTGGGATTCCTCCCTGCGTTAAACCCAATGGGAACCAGCGCAGAATGATTAGGTGTCAAGAGGTACGGTACAACAACATGGTACACTGGCATTCTAATGCATAATGCTTAACACACTAAACATGGGCCCCATCTCCTGCTAACCTTTCTAAGACCTTGAACTGCACCTACAGATGTGTCTTGTCTTTCCCCCTCACTTTGTTTATGCAAGAATCAACACTGAAGTGGTGCACAAGCTGCAGCGAGAGGAGAGAAGAAGTCCTGAGCAGAGGGTCAACTCAGAGGTGTAAAAGCTGTCTGCTTTACAGATAAGGAATCGATGGCTGTGGGAAAAAGAGACAAGACGGGCTAAATGTTACCAACTGCAGAACAATCCGCATTTTAACAAACAGCCATTTTATAAAATCATCTAGTGAAGGAGATACAGATTAAATAAATGATGCTTTATAGAGCACAGTCTGCAGCAGCTGGGATGTAAAATGAGTTGAGTTTGGCAAGCAACGTCCCACTAATCTGCCCTGACAGCTCAGAGCATCTTTCAATCCCTCTAAAGCTTCTCACAGCCCTGCAGACGAGGGGTCCATCCTACCGACGTCAGCAATCTCAGGGTCCCTGTTTTCTGTCTTCAGTGTTTTTTAAGAGGTCAAAGTTCAGACCTGTCACTGGGACCTGTTTATCACAGCAGGGGTTGTGTGACCAAGCCAGGAGGGTAGAGGGGGTTGGGAGGAGGGAAGTGGAGCTTGTTCTCAAGTGGTCACCCCCAGCAGATCTCCCGGTCAGAGTCAGTGGCCCATGGGTGAGGAGCGCAGGGTATAAAGAGAGTCGAGGGTCAAGACAGCAGAGAAAGACAGAGAGAGAGAGAGAGCAGCAGCAGCTTTCATAACAGATTTAATAAGAGTGGAATATTCACAAAGCCAGGAGAATCAACTTTGCATAAACAGGCTTCATCGCTGGTCTGTATTTTACGCCTGTCATCAGAGAATCCACCATGGCACTACTGATGAATTACTGGATGTGGTTGGTTGCTCTATCCTCGACAGTGACCTCGAGCCATGCCTTGAGAAGGTGAGAAGTTTATTTCTTTATAAATTACCGCAGCGAGGGTTCACTATATTCACACAAGAGAAAAAGTCCTGCAGCACAAAAGTGACAACAAAACAAATGAGGACATGAAAACAAATGAGGACATGAAAACAAATGTATTTTATTGGTTCATTATAAAAGCTTATGTTTTCAGCACTGCCTTCACATGTGTTTTTGTTCATTTTTCTGGCTGGGCGCTGAGAGGAAAGCAGTCTGTGCTTTATTAAAGTCTCATTGTTGTACTGGGATGATGACCAGGCATATGTATCAGATGTATAGCATGGAAATATAACTCTATATAGCATTAATTCAGTCATCACGAAATGCGGATCCTAGTTTCTGTCACCTGAAGATGAATTTTACCATTTGTACTGTTCCCAGAATCTCCCTGAAGAAGATGCCATCTATCAGAGAGACACTGAGGGAGATGGGTGTCTCTGCAGAGCAGGTCATGACTGAGTTGGCCCAGAAGAGCACAGACGACAACAACAACGGCACTGTTCCCACACCTCTAACCAACTACTTGGACGTGAGACAATTGTCTATTATATATTTAAAGGAGCATTTCTAAAACATCTGTGATGAAGGTCATGCATTTAGTAAGAAATCCAAATGTGCTGAATCGAAGGTAACTGAATTTGCTGTTTCAGCCTTGAAAACAAAAGCAGACTTTAGCCTTGATGGTTAAATCAGATGTTCATCCAAGAGGCTTCAGCACTTCTCTTGGAGAATAGAAACGTCTTCAAGAGTGAAACAGCAGATCCAATTTCCTCTGGATTGATACTTTAAAATATTCTTTGTGTGTGAGTCATACTCAAGTTTTCAAAGAAATATTCAACAACAACATCAAAACGGCATAGGAAAGGCTGGTTTCGGAAAGTGATAAATTAACATTTTTACTGTTTATCTCTAATAGACTCAATATTTTGGGGAAATCAGTATCGGCTCTCCTGCCCAGATGTTCAACGTGGTGTTTGACACGGGCTCAGCCAACCTGTGGGTGCCCTCGCAAAGCTGCTCACCTTTCTCCACTGCCTGTTGTAAGTGTCCATCTCCAATAATAACATGAATAACAATAATGACAAAATAACAATTAATTAAAGCTGCAATCAATAATTATTATTATATATATATATATATATATTTTATAACAATGCATCAAATGACAATGTGAAAACAATGTGACTGTACGAAAGATAATGATGTATCCACAGAGAATCATCACCTGAATCTGCAGCTCGGCTCGACAAATTTCAGCTCATTATATAACTGTCAGCAGCTATACTGTAACTTTAGGCTACTGTTTTGCTTCACTCTCACGATCTCATAACAGCTGGGCAGCTGTTTTCAATGAAAAAGCTCTAAAGAATGACGGTACAGACACAGTTAGCGACTAGCTGGCGAAAAAAGTGGAGCATTTAACAGCTAAACAGTCAGATATTTCCCCGGGAGGATCATATAAAGATGGACGAAATGACAGCTTCCCATAAGTGAGGCCAAAACATCTGGCTCGCCCCCTGGTGGCTGGCTGCAATATAGGCCATAAATCGTGCCCCTCCATGTTAAAATAAAAACAAATACATTTTTCCCATAGATGTTTTCTGTCATTTTAGGTAGTTCTTATCACTCTGATGTAGGTTCAAGTGTTCATTTTTCTGATAAGTTTAGTTTTGATTAGTTATTTAATGCTATAAAAAGGGGGTGAGACGTCATGATTGACAGCTGTGATTGACAGCTGTGATTGACAGCTGCTCTGAGTGAAGTAGTTGCGAAGGCTCGGGAATTGTAGGAGAGGAGATGTAAGTTTAACTTTCCATAACCGTCACCAGTCTGTGTAACGGAACATGTGTCAATTTGATCATAAATGTATCTATAGAGATATCATGGTTAGTTGTTGTGTCTTTCTAGTCAAATAGCTGCCGTGGTGCTAACATAGCAGCTAGGTGGCTCACGCTAGCAAGCTGCGGCCGTGCTCGGCTCTTGGTTGGCTCTGGCAGGTGTGTGGGCGAGACCTCGATACCGCGGCCCCAAGCCACCCGATCATTACTGCTCAGACTCTGGCTCCAAATTATGTCAAAATCTCAAATTGGCATCTCTCGTATCTGGGATAATTTGGCTTCACTTTTGTACAGTGGGAGGAAGTGGAGATGCGTCTTTCATCTATATAGTCTGGAAAACAAAAAACCTGTATAAACATATACATTGAATGTTCAACAAAGCTTCCCAGATACACAGTTGTTTCACGACTCAAATGAATTTTGAACTTTTAGTTACTCACAACAGGTACGACGCCTCCAAGTCTCGGACTTACGTTGAGAACGGAACTGGGTTTTCCATCCAGTACGCCTCTGGAAACATCCGAGGATTTCTGAGCGAGGATGTGGTCGTGGTGAGTTCATAAATAATACCTCATAAAAAGATAAAAGGAGTTTAGTTTCTTTCGTTTTTTTAACTTAAATTGCTGCTTTTTAGTTCCGCTTGCAGGCCACACTTCCAACCTTTGATCCTCAGCTTGTTTATGCAGGTTGGTGGTATTCCTGTGGTGCAGGTGTTTGCTGAAGCGGCCTCTCTTTCGGCCATGCCTTTCATCTTTGCCAAGTTCGATGGGGTCCTGGGGATGGGTTACCCCAACGTAGCTATCGATGGCATCACCCCCGTGTTCGACCGCATCATGTCTCAGCATGTCCTCAAGGAGGAGGTGTTCTCTGTCTACTACAGCAGGTGGGTTGAGTCCACTGACACCCTCTAGCTTCTACATTAAGTAGCTTCTAAGTCATTTGCTTCTATGTCATTATCTATGAGCTGTCAGCTCTACAGAAGAAAACATTTTATTTAGATTAATAAGATAATTGGAACAAAATGTATTCAGCTATTGGCAGGAAAATTTAGATTATGCAGAACATCTGTTAAATAATTGCTTTTCTTACTCTGCGAATTAAGACTAGAGCTGGTTTTGGATCTGAATGAGACAAGAGGGTGTTTTGGGAAAATACTTCTTCATTTATTATGCTCAGTTATGTCCAGAGGAAACCAGTTGAGGAAAGATGATGATTGATTCCCGGAGATGTTTCTGGGAAAAGAGAGGTCATTGGACTGAACTTCAGCTGCGGGGGCATGTAACCACAAAAGTGACAATGAGAACATGCGTAGCAAATGTGGGCTTGATGGGTGAATCCTTTATTATCTTCAGGGACCCAAAACACTCCCCGGGTGGAGAGCTGGTCCTCGGTGGCACTGACCCAAACTACTACACTGGAAACTTTAATTATATGGACACCAGAGAGACGGGCCAATGGGAAGTTACCATGAAAGGGTAAGATTTTTGCTTCATACATCACACAGACCGTCAGACCTTCAGAGTGAGGACATTTTGGCCAGTCCTCACCTTCGGACAGACATTTCAAGGCCTGATTGTGGGTTCAGACTTGGTTTTAAGGTTCAGGTTAGAATTAGGTTTAGGTTAAGGTAAGGGTAAGGGATTGGGTCAGGCATTTAGTTGTGGTGGTTAAGGTTTGGGTAAGGGTCTAGGGAATGCATTATGTCAATGAGTGTCCTCACAAAGATAGCAGTACACGGCTGTGTGTGTGTGTGTGTGTGTGTGTGTGTGTGTGTGTGTGTGTGCACCCATTGAGGAAACAACGTATTTTATTTTCCACCTCATTCTTTCAGTGTTTCTGTGGGGATGGAGATGCATTTTTGTGCGGAGGGCTGCACAGCTGTGATCGACACCGGCTCCTCCTACATCACAGGCCCGGCCTCCTCTGTGTCCTCGCTGATGAAAACCATCGGAGCACAGCTGGATGAGAGTGGAGTACGTTTTTACTCACGCAACATGGTTCCCCATTAAAAAATGTTTGTCTGTAAAAAATCTAATTCATGACCCGTCATCACCCTTTGATCTGTGTTATTCATCAGTACAAAGTCAACTGTGACTCTGTCAAGACATTGCCGAGTGTCACTTTCCACCTGGGTGGCCAGGAGTACTCACTCACTCATGAGGATTACATCTTATGGGTAAGCAGGAGGCTAGGTACTGAATCATTTTTATATAAACATGCAGTGGTGGAACGCAGCCAAGTACAATTACTTTAATACAATTTCCGGTACTTTTTGATGTTACTTTATACTTCAACTCAACTACATTTATGTTACAGCTGCAGTTTATAAGACAAAATAACACATGATGAATTTATAAAATATGTTATAGTGGGCTACCACACAGGTCTTTTCAGTTATGTGGCTGAGTAGACTTGTTCAAATTGCTATGTGCTGGGATTTATGTGGAATTACTTTGTACTGAGAAAAGTTAATTTACCACACTGGAAGAGGACCATTATTACAATTTTTATTTTAACACTTTTTGACACTTTAAGTGTATTTTGCCGATAACACTTCTGTAATTTTACTGAAGTAGACTTTTGAATGCAGAACATTTACTTGTAGTTGCTACCTTAAGTTGTATAAATGATCTCTGTGGCTTATGATGAAAGTGCCTTTTCTTTGCGGTTCCAGCAATCACAGATCGAAGGGGACGTCTGCACCGTCACCTTCAGGGGCTTGGATGTGCCGCCCCCTACAGGTCCCATCTGGATTCTGGGAGCCAACTTCATTGCCCGCTACTATACAGAGTTTGACCGTCGCAATAATCGGATAGGTTTTGCTACAGCAGTCTGATGGGAAGTCACGTCAGCCGTGTTGCTCTGTTTTCTTTTTCTCTATCTTTGCTGCTATCTCCTCTTTGTCCAGTCCTCCCTTCCAGCCCAGTCACACAGTACTTCATGAAATAGTCACGAAATTTAATGTATTGATTCATGTACATAGATATTAATTTCCCATTTTTTTCATGATGGTCAGCACAAAATCAATTCTTATGTAATTCACGTACTTGTGATGTATAAACAGCAGTGAACGCCGCGTAGGGCAACCCGTTCTCACTCCCAACTCGTCAAATACCGTTGTTTGGTAAGTGCCCCTCGGCATCAGAAATTGAAGCATGGAGGCACCCTTTAGCAACAGTATATGACGAACAAGGTTTGGTTTCGGAGAAAGCGATGTAGTATTGATAGTGTCAGAATCTGCTAATGTTGGGCAGGACGGGTGGTGGATGGGTCAAACAAATACAAGACTTTCAACCAGGAGACTGGTGTTCGTATCCTGTGTGAAACTAAAAGTAATATTGATTCGTTTTGTCACGTCAGTCTTTAGTCACGTGACTCGTCAGTATTGCCCCGTGAGTCACGTGAGTCGCTGGTCAGCAAAGTTAACGTCAACCACAACCGTTTCCTAACCCTAACTAAGTGGTTGAGTCTCCGACGCCGAGGGGCACTAACCAATCGACGGTATTTGACGAGTTGAGAGTGAGAATGTGTTGCATAGGCAGGAGGTCGGGGTGGATGGGTGTGTCGAAAAACACCAGACTTTTGCCCAGGAGACCGGTGTTTGTACCCCGAAAACCTGTGAAACCAGAAGTCAGCATTTATTTATTTGTCACGTAACATTCATACTTGAGTTATGGTTATTTTGACCCAAACCATGATCTTTTCCTAAACCTAACTAAGTTGTTTTATTTTGAAAAGACTGGAGCAGAAATTGACACGTGTGTCACATGTTGCTGGACATTCGTAAGAAAACACGTGAAAAATACTTTGTCGTAAGTCGTGCTGAGGGTCACAAAATAAAAGGGAAATTCGTGTACATGTGCACAAATTAATAAGATTACATTTTGTGACTATTTCATGAACTTCCCTGAGACTGTGTTGTCCCTTCAGTTGCCTTTTATGATATGACCGAACTACATCTGTTTTTTAAAAATGGTGAAGAAGAGTGCACATTAATGAATATCATCCTCCCATTTCTTGCAAATCCTGCTTTCGTATAATTTGTACCAGTTGCAACGAACACCTTCTAAACTCTTTCTATTATTATTTATAAGCATTTTACAGCAAATGCAAAGTATCTGTGTGTGTGTGACTCTGCTGATAATTATCATGCAGCAAACCTGTATTGTACTGACGTAACAAGAATAAACTTGTTTACTGGGGTTTAAATTCGACTCGAGCCAGACTTCATTAATGACTGCATTGTTTTCGTAGAATGCTTTTTTGTGACCATGTGAAAGTCAAGTTGAAAACAGATTGCTCCAGCAGATTTAATCAGCCACACCAGAGCAGTCACGGAAATATCAGTCGTTGTTTATAAGATGTTTTGTACAAGCATCCTTATTTTTAGCTAAAGAGGTAAAACAAATGTGTGTCCAAACACATTTATCTCATGTGTGGCAGTCATGTGCTGCACAGTGTGGTACGAAAACTTTTTTTTCTTAGTCTTTAGTTACCAACAGTTACTGTAGGAGTGAGAGCCGGATATACTGTAGTATCACAGTTAAACAAAATCATCCTTTTTCTAGTTTTTATGCAGCTTGTGATCTGACACTGAACAATAGTCTTTTCACGTTGCAGAAAAAGCATTTTTTTAGTGTAAAAAATCACACCATTTTTCATTTTCTTTTGTCATTCTGGTTTAGAATTGAAATTCTGTTTTTAGTATCAGAATAAACATGCCTCTTCAGGTTGATTTTAGGACACACTCAAGAAAGACAGCTATTTCTGCTTACTTAGCAGGCAGAAGAGACACAAAGATAACAAAACAATAAAAGCACAGATATTCATCAGATGCCCTTATCAGATGTTTTCTCTGAATTGGTCGGGGAAGTCCTCTCATGCTACAAAGACAGTGAGAATGACACACTCTTCCTCACTCCCACATCCATGAATTGTCTGCTTTTGATTTTATCTGTTGACAGTCGGCAGTAAGGTGAGGGTGGATATCTGGCATTTAATCAACAGTACATTCAGACCATTACAAAAACATCTCTCGCAGTGTATGTCAACAGAACTATTCAGAATGTAAACCGACCAGAACAACCGCAACAATGTTTCACAAGATATAATCTAATATTATAGCTGCCAAATATGTGTTAGATCAACTGTATAGCTGAATTCTTGAAATTGAAATGGTTGCAAAAGCCTTCACTCTTGAACAACTGCCCTCTCTTGCTTAAAGGTACAGTGTGTAGGATTTGGCAGCCTCTTGTGGTGTGGTTGCAGATTGCAACCAACTGAGTACCCCTCCACTCACTCCGCCTTTTCCAAGACTGTGGTAACGTGAGCCGCTGAGTGAATGGAAGTCAGACGGCAGCTGGCGATTCCACGGTTTTGCACTCTGCGTCTCACGTTACCACAGTTTCACAAGCGTGTCAGAGAACTATGATGGCCTTCAGGTAACTTAAAAATGCAAAAGGCTCTCGCTAGAGCCCAGTGGGCAGCCAATGCTGAAGTGCCTTAAACTTGCATTCTTTCTAATAACCAGCAGGGGGCGACTCCTCTGGTTGCAAAAAGATGTCTGATTGTATAGAAGTCTATGAGAAAATGAGCCTACTTCTCACTTGATTTATTACCTCAGTAAACATTGTAAACATGAGTTTATGGTCTAAATCGCTAGTTTCAAGTCTTCTTCAATACACCATGATGTTCATTTAGTACATTATGGTCCCATTTAGAGTAAAATAGACCATAAAGCAGGTTATGCTTTAGGGCATGGCTACCTTGTGATTGACAGATTGCTACCACGGCGTTGTCCGGTCTGGGAGTTGTCTGTGTTTTCACATTTAATGAAAGACAAAGTGGTGGCTTTCTCTGTCCTTATCTGTCTGAGGTCAAGAGGAGTTTAACCTGTCACAAAATATAATTTACACATCTAGTTCATGTTTGTACGTTGCATTTTGCGCTAATGCACTTATTCACTTTCTTGCCAAAAGTTAGATGAGAAGATTGACGCCACTTTCAGATAAGTTAGTTGTGTCAATCTTCTTCATCAACTCTTGGCAAGAAAGTGAATGATCTTATTTCAAAAAATGTCAAACTAATCGTTTAAATGAAGTGGTAGAGGCACTGAGGGCCCTGTATTTAAAACCTGATCACACACACATGTTCTAAAACACACCACAGTAAATATTTCTTTGGCTAATTCAATGGTGGAAGAAGATCAAAGCCAACAATGTCTCAGTCCGTCTCTTAATACTTTCTGACTTTCCTTTGCTCTGCTGAAGCCTCTACTGAAGACGTACGTTTAAAAAAATAAATGGCTCACAAAAGGTTAATTTACAAAGTAACTACAGCTGTCAGATAAATACAGAGGATCCATTCGACACAGCATTTATCCTCCTGAGGAAAGCCACGGTGCATAGCCTTCATCAAAACTCTTATTCTGAGAGATCATACTTTATGTGGACCAGTGTTTTAAACGCAAATTGCCTCCAAGGGATAGAGTTTCTTAAACGAGAACAGATGTTATCAACACCTACTTTAAGCTCCACCAAGCTTTATTTGTCCATCTTGTTTGGTTTTAATAATTCCCTAGGAAGATGTTGAGCAAATACATTATCCTGTCAATCTACAACACAAGACCCAATATGCCATGGCACATCCTGCACCAGGAGCGTGTATTTTGTGGAGATGTGGGAGGTCTTTAAAAAGGGCTGTCTGTCAGAAGCCACAGTAAGTCTCGGTTTGAACTCACTCTGTGCAGGAGGAGCACATCAGGCAATGACTTTAAGAACAGCGCCACATGACGAAGTGCCAAATTTAACAGCAAATTCCTTTCTGTGGAGTGGAACTGAATATATGAAAAGGATCTCTTTGCTTCAATGTGTGTGACAGAGGAGTCTGGTGTTTTCCATTGTCAAACACTTACCAGATGACCATCCTTGTGTCAACCCTGATTCAGAGCAAAGCTAAGGTAGGTGAGAGCCTTTATTTGATCAGTAGATTGAAAAACTCACCGACAATGCCGTCAATGCAGGAGAAAAGAACAATGCATGCTTTTGTTTGTCTGTGTATGAAGTTTTCTGCTTGATTTGCTGACCTAAATAGATATAATGGAGAGAGCAAACCATGTGACAGGTGACATTTGCGTCATGTGCTCCTGGACTGATCACATAGCCATCACATTAATAGATTTATTAGATTACATTCATTTGATTATCATCAATCACCAAGAGGGTTCCCAATAACAGGCAGAGGCTGGCATGGGAGGCTTTCAGCTCCCACGTAGCAACATGTTTTACTTCTGACTTTATTTTTTTAATCTTCTCTGTTTCAAATGCCTCTTTTAGCCAGATTATTATATTTTATTTGCTTTAATAGCAAAAACCATGATGGCACAATATTTTGTTCCTTTCCTTCGGGCTTCCCGGATCTTGAATTTTTTCCCGGCACTCAATTTGCATGCACATGCGGTACAACTTAGATTCGTGGCATAATCTTCATGACATGTAATCTTTGCAGACACGGTGTCAGGTTTATGTTACATGATTTCACAAACCTGAACAAGAGTTAACATGTATACAGCTCAGCTTTATATTAAGAACAGACAACAAAACATGAAAGGAATACTTCTCGTCTCTGGTGGCTTTCAAAGAATTGTCTTGTGTGTCTCAGAGGCTGATCAGGCGACGATAAATCACATTTATACTGTTTGAATTCAGTGTTTCGCTGCATCTGTCTCGACTGTTGTCACAGAAGCTGCGCTGAACTCACAGGTCAAATCAGTCAATGGGGGGATTTTCAAAGAGTCCAGAGCAGACATTTCTCCTGCACTTTGAGGAACATATGTCTGTCACCATGTTTCAATCATTTGTGGAAGGATTAAGTTCATCTGGAGCCCATTTTACTGAAACAGCTGCCAAAAGGTGCTTGGTAGTATTTATCATAAGCTACAGGAAGAGTCCGTGCATGTTGCTCTTCAAGGCTAAACCTCCCTGGTAGAGGGCACTGTTTGACCATATCTGGGACTAATCTAACACAGGCAAGATTCCTCTGAGGTCACTCACAGTTAAACATCTCTCACTCGTAACGTTGCAGCAAAGAGGCGCCGCACGTATTGACGAAACTCGACCCAAAACCTGAAACCCAAGTCAACCAGCAGAACTGTAACACACATACAGCGCGCAGGGGTGGAATGAAAGTGTTGCTGTCACTGTAATCAAGCAACTTGTCTTGTTTACTTTGGATAGAAAGGCCATGAATTGCTCGTATTCATACTGTTTTACTGGTTTGCCTTGATTAGAAGGAAATTCCATTTAGGTTCAAACTTTGTTTTGCTTGTAAAAATCATTTATAGGAAAGCTCTTTTTTATGAAGACAACATGATTACAATCTGGGAGGGGAAGCAGAATCTGTGAGAGAGACTCCCATGTGCAGTCATATTGAAATGGTTAAGGTCAGGATGCCTCATTGGTCCATGATTGAGTTGGTGGTTGAGAGCATTCCTTGTTTTTATATTTGAGCATGCAAAAATCTACTTGAGTTATGTTTGTCAAGTGAATGAAATAGTACACTTTCCAAGCTGAGTAAATGTCCACATGTGTAGTCTTGAGGGAAGTGAAGATAATGTGTGGTTGTGTTAGTTGCAGGTAAAGTGTCTGTGTGTACTTATGTTCCTGAGCTTCCCTCTGACTATGGCTGAGGTCCCTGGTCCATGCAGACACTCCATCACTAGGGAGCACCTGCTGACAGTCAGGCATCTGGTAGGTAACATTAGAAACACATTTGTTGAATCGACATCAGAAACAATGTGGCGGTCACGTTATACGACTACGCTGGGCTGAAATCTCCGCGTTGTTGTCTCTGCAGATGGATAACCAGTTGAGAAGTGGGTGCACGATAACCTACACATTCATAGAACGGAGAAGTTTGGTAAGGTATCATTTGTGTTATGGGGCTGTTTCCCTTCCAGAAACCTTTGATTCACTTTCCAACTTTCCATCAACTGTTTAGTGCTTCATGTTTATGACCTCGTGTTCCCACAGAGCAAATGTTGCTTTGTAAAAGCTGCTTTACCCTGGATCCTGGAGCTGCTCACCACCCACTTCAAATATAGTCGGGGCTCAGTCAATGATGGCTACGTTCAGTCCCTGAGGGCGCTCATCCTCAACATCTACTCTCAGAAATGTGTGCCTCAGATTAATGAAGAAGTTGAGGTGAGGACTGAAGGATTCTATAATGCAAAACATGACGAAACAAATATGTGGTGTGAGGAATTGCCCGGCGCCAGAAGATAGATCTGCAATACTTGTGAAAACATCTAAAGTATGTTTCTGGGAATCTGCCGCAGGATAAGCCAGAGAGTTTCGAGATGCACTACAGAGGGTCTACTTCAGAGGCGCTGCAGAGGGCTTCGGAGGTGCTGTCCGTTTACTGGGAACTGGTGACGATGAGCGACGCGCCGGTAGACTGGAGATGCCAGCACGAATACACAGAAATCTATGGCTCTACCACAGAGCTGTACACAGAGTCGCCCGCACAGTATTTTACAGGTGGGAATCTCTTCTGCAAAAGTTCTGTGACGAATGACTTGTAGAGCCACTGAAATCACAGAATAAGTGTGTTTTTCTACAGACAGTTATGGTAGGAGCTTGGTGAAGGCCTCGCAGAGAAGACCCGCCAAAGACCTGTACATGCTCGGCTTCATCGTCGTCTCCATCTGCGGAGGACTGCTGCTCATTCTCACTCTCTACTGTCTCATATCACAAAAGGTACCAGTGCTTCTGTTTTGTTGATTTCTAACATCACATGTGCACTAATAAAGTTTAGCCATGCATTCCAGTCATATTGCACTTAGGCAGGCCTCGGCAGTCTGTCTGTGTTCTCTGTGGCACTCCCTGTTGCAGAAGATCCAGCCCTCCCTCGCTGGTAAATACTGAGCACATCAAAATAAGGTGGAGGCTGGACTTAAAGTGCTGTTTTGCAGCAGCAAAAGTCTCCAAATGCATATGTGTGCATTTATGATCTTTATTCTATTTGGGACTAATTGGCGCCATCAGCTATTATTTCAATATTAAATCAGAGAGGTGGTTTTCAACTGGCTGAGGCTTACAATCCACATGTTTCCTCATTCATTAAGCCTTGGTAATTACCCTTGAGATAATTTAATATTCAAACAATTCTAAATTATTTCACAAAATGAATACTGCAGCAAGCAATGCCCTATTAAAAACATGAGACAGGCAAAAGAGGTTCAGAACCCAATAAAGTAAAAGCCCCGAAACAGTGCAGTTGTAGTTTTTTCCTGTTGAAAACAGCGGCTTCTAGAAAGCAATAAAATGTTAACGGGCCTGTTTGTAGGTAAAACACAAGGGTTTTGATGAAAAGAAGGAAAAGCAGAAACCCTGCCTTCGTTTATAAGGTGTTGCACTCTTTGATATGTTTCTTTAACACTTTAGGACACAGCTTCTTACAGGCTAACAAGTTGTAAAGATCACCATCTGCAAATCTGGGAATGTTTTACAGAGTACTATAATACTAAGAATAACAAAACCAAGTGGAGGCCGGACCTACTGGTGAGAGCAGAAGTGCTATTCTGCAGCAGCACATGCTAAAAAAGTCTGTAAATACAAACGAGCGCATTTATGCTCTTTATCCTATTTGGGGACTTTGTGGTGCCATCAGCTTTTATTTCAAACAATAATTAATCAGAGCAAGGCAGCTGTAGTACATTGTTTTGTATAGCACATTTCATACACCAGGGAAATTCAATGTATTTTACAAGGTAATAAAAATACAGCAAAGGTGAAAGATTTCCAATTTAAAAAGTGCAAAAGTACAGGCAAGTGATAAATTTAACAGTAAACTAGTAAAGTTTAAAGGTGCTATTAATAACATTGATAGCTTTCAGCCACCAGATGTTGCACTCTCACTCCCCTGTTCCATTGCATTCACTTCACAACTATAGACTGTATATAAGAAGTGGATGCCATGACGTCATTCATTGGCTTGTGGACTGCCGTTTTGAAGCCTCAAGTTCAGCATTTTGGCCGTCGCTATCTTGGTTTTTGGCCGTCACCATGTTGTTTTTTTTAAACAAGAAGGGACAAGTGAGGGAGGAGCTAAGTACAACCTAACGCTGAATAAGACATTTTTAAGCGACCAAAGGATTGTAATTAACTTTCAAGAACTGAAAAGACATTATGAAAGGGTTAAAGTTGTTAGACAAAAACACGGATAACTCCCAGACCGGTCAACGCCATGGTAGCGACCTGTCAAACCCAAGGTAGCCACGCCCTAAAGCATCCCCTGCTTTATGATCTATTTGACTCTAAATGAGACCATAATTTACTAAATGAACATCATGCTGTATTGAAGAAGACTTGAAACTAGCGATTGAGACCATAAACTCATGTCTACAATGTTTACTGAGGTAATAAATCAAGTGAGAAGTAGGATAATTTTCTCATAGACTTCTATACAATCAGACTTCTTCTGAGTCGCCCTCTGCTGGCTATTAGAAAGAATGCATGTAGGGATGCTAATTTTGGGGAAAAAAATTAACCGATTACCAACCCTTGTTAACCAATTATTAACCGTTAACCGACAAAATTAGTGCGTCTCATCTCATGTAGCGGTGCGTCAGATGCAGTGTATGAGCACAACAGACAACTGAGTTCCCAGTTCAACCGCTCGGGAGCGTTACTGTAGCAGCCACGGTGCTGCGAGTAGTGTCGTTTAGTTTAGCAGCTTGTCAGCTGAGTGTCTGTCTGGCGTAACTTTAGCAATTGTCCGTCAAACCGTGCGTGTGTTTGTGCTACGTTAGCAGCTGTAGTGCTGCTGGAGGCTTCATGCTCCCCGCTGCCACACATACGCTCTGTCAGCGCGGCGTAACTTTAGCAAATGTCCGAAAGGCCATGTATGTGTGTGGCGGCGGTGAGTGTGGGTTTGTCTGTGGCGTTATAGCTGTGAACGTAGCTGTAGCAGACAGTGTGTGTACAGTTTATTTGTCTGGGAATAAATGCTAAGAAGCTACAACTCCTCCGCTCTGTGCTCCGCTCAAGACCGGAGCAAACTTCCTGTATCTGTAACTCCGGCTCAGACTTTCTTAAGGTGGACCAGCTTTTCTCCTTAAACTGACAAGCCGCTCCTTTGAGTTTTGCTCATCTTTTTAATTAATTATTAATATTTCTTTTAACCGTTCAACCGATGGCATTAATGGGTTAAAACTCTTAATGTCGGTTAACGGTTAAACGGTTAAACGGTTCATTACTAACATCCCTGAATGCGTGTTTAAGGCACAACCAGAGGCAGCCCACTGTTTACAACAAGTGGTTGCCAGTTTGTTGCACAACCTTCATATTTTATGGTTGAGTGGAATGACTCAGAGAGACAGTCATGCCAAGAGATGAATCTGTCATGGTGGAGTAATGAAGTCATTTTACAACATATAGCTATAGGCCTACATGAAGTGTATGTGTGTGTGTGTGTGTGTGTGTGTGTGTGTGTGTGTGTGGCGCTGCATGCACACCCCCTCCCATGTTGCAGCTGTGACATCAGCTGTTCTAGCAGCGCAGCATCAGTCAAACTCGCCAGAAACTAAATAAAACTCAACAAAACCATCAATCTTTCCAACAATCAACAACTGCAGTTCAGTCGGCCACCCACTTCTCTAAATCCCCTCTGATGTGCATCTTCATTACACAATGTTTAAGGGAACAATCACCAACGCAACCGTCACTAATGCTAAGATGCTTACGTAGCTCTTCAGGGATTGAAGCTGTTATTTTTCTCACTTTGACAATCTAACCGGTGACAAAACATTAGTTACGGTTGTAAAGACAATGGTTGTTGGTAGTGGTTGGTTTTGTTGAAATATGCCGAATTGTAATTTTATTGGTTGTTTTTGTTTGGACGATTGAGCTAAGATAACTAACTTGTGCTAACTTCAGTTGTCACTTCCACGGTAAATATTCACTTATTTTTCAGCCTGATGGAGACACCATTGTCAAACTCAGCCATTTATCTGTTTTTTTTCCACACTTACGGATTCACAATGGGCAGCGGCGAAGTTTGGCTCACCGCAATAATTAAATTTTTCTGCGGCTGGGAGGCGTGTTCATGTGTTTCAGGCGGAAATACATTTTTTGTAGCATAGGTCAACATGTCACAAGAGTTTACTTTTGGCTGCGTAAACTGTTTGGCCGCACGCACTTCGCCGCAAAATCAAATAGCCGGAGCTATCTGAGCTCAGGAGCGGCCACCGTAGCTTTTCATAGACATTTGCATGGCACCTCGAAGCGGCTCTGGTGTGAATTCGGCGAACTGGCAACTTGATTGCTGAGGACACAGAGACACCAATTGACGTCGATATACTATTGGCTCACAAGTTTTAGTAGAAGTGGGAACCAAACATCAGATATTTTCCACAGAGATAAAAAAAACATTCATTTTGGACCCACCAAAATATTTTAAATGATAAATTCACAATCATAATATATATTCTTTAGGAAAAGCATTACTTTTATTCGGCAGCTTTCTAAAAGCTCTGTGGATGTCTTTTTTTTTTTATTATTATTATTCATCTACATAATGTTATCAATAAGACCTTTAAATCTGAATCTAAGATAATATCATAGAAGATTTCTTGCTTGACTGTAGTAATGAGAGAAACGGTGTTAAGAGCCGATATTGTGTCTTTCTTTCGGTGCTGCAAAGACAATAATCTCAGTCTTTTCTTTATTTAGGTATTTATTTCATACCCTATTAAAAACAGACAAAAGAGCCCAATAAAGTAAAAGCCCTGAAACAGTGCAGCTGCAGTTTATTTAAGGTGAAAACAACGTACTAGAAGTAATAATATGCTAAAGGGCCTGTTTGTAGGTAAAACACAAGTGTTTTGATGAAAAGGAGGAAAAGCAGAAACATCCCTTTCTTGAATTACAACCTGGTTTTCATTTATAAAATGTTACATATGTTTCTTTAACACTTTACAGTATAGGACTCTTCAGTAAAGCTCCTTACAGGCTAAACAGTTGTGAAGAAATCATACTACTAGGAAAGCTGGGAATGTTTTTGCTTTTGAAAATAGTCTTAAAAGCCTTGGGTGATGGTAGACAAAGCTGCTCTATGTTTGTGTGAAGTGTTTACTAGTGTGAAAGTGTTACTTTGGAAGTTAGATAGGCTACATTTTATTGATCCTTGTTGGGAAATCTGCTTCTGAGCCAGACATATATTTAGGAAACATTAGGCAGCCACAGCGAAGGGCTTGGGCACTAGTTCTAATTCTTCCGAGAGAGCTTTTGATGAGCCTAATATGCATGTAATGGATGTGTTGTAATGTGGGACGTAACTGCAAGAACACACAAACTGCACATAAAAAGGCACCAGTTAACATTTAAATCACATTACACCAGAACACAGGGAGGCCTATATAAGTGACTTTCAGCATTCAATCACATTAGAGCTCCACATATGTGGTGGATTATCAACAAATAAATGGCTCCATTTGAGCGGCTCTTTCAGGTTAATGCATGAATAGGACTTTGTTAGTCCAAAGCTGGTTTCTCAAACACAGGTTTGATTATGGTTGAAATCAGACTTCAGATAAACATTTGAGTTTTCAGCAAGCTGGCAAAAGCAGCAAAACACTAAGTAGTATTTGGTGGACAAACAATATGCACCGGATGCACACCGAATTTTGCAGTTGATTCAATTAAATGAGGAAGGAGGAAGAGAAACATTTACTTCCCATCATGACTTATCCTGTCTTGTTCAGAGTGCAATCCGATTGAGCTTTTAACTGCCAAATAACAAGACGGCTTGAACGAGCAGGTGGGCAGGTTTATATCTTTATTTAACTGACTGCATGCAGTGACATAATATCATAGACTGTATAGAAAGATGGACGACATGACAGCTCCCCAAAAGTGAAGCCAAAACATTTCGATCGCCCCCTGGTGGCTGGCTGCAATAAAGGTCATAAAGCCCGCCCCCTCCATGTTAGCGGATGGTACATGGGCCAAACTAAAAAAGTCAAAGTACACGTCAAATACATTTCTCCCAAAGATGGTTTCTGTCATTTTAGGTAGTTCTTATCACGCTGATGTATGTTCAAGTGTTCATTCATCTGATAAGTTGGTTTTAATGAGTTATTCAATGCTATAAAAAGGGGGTGAGACGTCATGATTGACAGCTGCTCTGAGTGAAGTAATGAAGTAATAGTAGGAAATGTACGAGAGAAGAGATGTAACTTTAACTTTCCATAACCGTCACTGTGTAATAGAACATGTGTCAATTTGATCATAAATGTAGTTATAGAGATATTATGGTTAGTTTTTGTGTCTTTCTAGCTTAATAGCTGCCGTGGTGCTAACGTAGCAGCTAGTTGGCTCACGCTAACAAGCTGTGACCGTGCTCGGCTCGTGATTGGCTCGGGCAGGTTTGTGGGCGGGACCTCGATACCGTGTTTCCAGCCCCCCGATCACTACGGCACAGACTCTTGTTGCAAATGACGTCAAAATCTCAAGACGGCAGCTCCCTTATCTGGGATATTTTGGCTTCACATTTGTAGCAGAGTAGGAGGGATGCTGCATGGTTGGTAGTGAACGTACAGACATGGACTAATAGGCCCTTTTTACAGCAGCCATTCTGACATGTCATTGCCCAGCCTGTTTCCTATTGCCAAGGCATCAAATACTGACGCTTTGTCATAGCTGTTGGAGTTCGATACTGCTGCAAAAGGCACCGTTTAGCACCGGTATGCGATGACCTGGGCTTTCCATTTACTAAAGTATAAACCCATCTGCGGCAACAGGGAAAGTGCTGTGGTGACGTAATTTAAAGAGCGAAAGAGACACACAGGGTGGGCGGGGCGGGAGGGGAGGTGAATGGGTCCAACAAACACAAGGCTTTCATCCAGGAGACTGCTGTTCGTGTCCCGTGTGTTAACTTTCACTATACAATCAGCTGATTGTTCGTGTCCTGTGTTCAAAACATTCAGTCACATTTTCACTGTACAAACGTAGTAATTTTAAGCCCAACCATGTTGCTTTTTCCTAAATCTAACTACCGGTAAGTGGTTTTGTTGCGTAATCCTAAGCAAGTGTTTTTGTTTAATTCACAACATTAACCATGTGTTTACTGCGACCAAAAAGTGAAGCTGAGGAGTCTGACAAAGTGTCAGTATGTGACCTTTTGGGATGAGAACGTGTTGCATTGCGGGTTAAACACAAGTGTAATTAATAACATTAATAGGGCCCTGTTCCATTTCGGTGTGCCCGGGCCCTGGTATTGTGCATGCTGTTTCACTGGAATGGCTTTGACACACTTAACGGCGCCATAATTAATTTGATCAAATACACTTGTGTTTACCCAGCTAAGAGATGTCAAAATGGCTGCCGTACAAAGGACACATTGCTATAAAATGCTTGATGTAGTTTATAATCCTCCTTTTATCTATGATGCTGCTCACTTTATTTCCTGTGTTGCCAGCTGTTTGTTCACCACAATGTGTGGGTCCATGTTGCCCTGCCAACTGCCCCTTAAGGCCTAAGCTTTAAGCACTGAAACCCTCTCTGACTTTAATTAACATCGTCTGTGCGCCCAGTGAGAACAGATGGATAAAACGGCTTTAAAATGCTGTGCCAGGAAGTGGACTACATTGGAAATGACACATCACTTTGGGCAGATGCATTTCTGTGTATGTTTGAAACCTGCGGAATGAACCTGTTTGTGTCAGTTGCTGTATTTGTTTTCCCACCATGAAGCCCGGATTAGGATGTGACGCTACATTAACTTTAATAGATGGTGTCATACATGCATAGTAATTCTATAATGATTCTCAGCTGAATTAGCTATGTAATTAGAGTATGCAGCTGGTCTATCATATTTCCCCACTGTATGTGCAAAAAGAAGGCCGGCACAGTGGTGCCAACTCATCCCTACTCATCACATACTGACGCTTTGTCAGACTCCTCGGCGTCTCTTTTCGGTTGCAGTAAACACATGCTTAACGACCCCTCTGCGTTACTTTTCGTTCGCAGTAAACACGTGCTTAGAGTTATGAATTAAACAAAAACAGTTGTTTAGGATTATAGGCAACAAAACCACTTAGTTAGGCTTAGGAAAAAACAACTTGGGCTTAAAACTATTATGTTTGTACAGTGAAAATGTGACTGAACGTTGTGAACACAGGACACGAACAATCAGCTGATTGTAAAATGAAAGTGAAACGTGAAGCACGGGACTGGATGAAAGCCTTGTGTTTGTTGGACCCATCCACCTCCTCTCTTGCCCGCCTTTTGTGTCTCTTCTGCTTTTTAAACTACGTCACCACAGCACTTTCCTGTGCGTTTAATGCTGCCGCGGATGGGTTTACATTGTAGTTAATGGAAAGCCCAGGGCGTCGCATACCGGCGCTTTGTGCCTTTTGTCGGCAGTATCCAACGCCGACAGCCGTGCCAAAACGTCAGTATTTAACGCCCTGGGAATGAGAATGGGCTTGTGGTGCAGTGGTTAGCAGTGTCTACTCACAGCAAGTGGTTCTGGGTATGTGCTAGCGTGGGTCCAAAGACATGCAGGTTAGATAAATTGTTGACTCTAAATTGCCTGTAGGTGTGATTGTGAGCATGAATGGTTGTCTGTCTCTATGTGTCAGTCCTGTAATAATCTGGCAACCTGTCCAAGGTGTACTCTGCCTTCGCCCAATGCAAGTTGGGATCTGCTCCAGCCCTGAATAGGATAAGCGTTTACAGATACTGGATGGATGTGCAGAAAAGAAATCCTGCCAAGTCAAATATAGTCCATTTAATTGAACTCAGTAATCAGATGGTCAAAAGGCTGTGCTGCATTGCATAGGTTGAAACAAGATGAGCCCCAGCTGTGACTACTGTAAACTTTCTCTGACTTGCTCTGTCCACCTGCACACCTACGGGCAATATGGCAGTGATAGAATCAAAACTTTATTGGAAACAAGCCCGTAATAATAACTTGAACTGTATGAGGGTCCAAACAGGACCCAAACATATGTCTCTTTTTAATACTGGGAGACAAACAAACTGTCTCTTTAAAAACACCTGGAATTCCCATCACTACCACGGTTTTCCCTGCAGCGAGAAGCAGTTTGTCAAAATCGTAACGTGCAACAGTGAAAACACAAAAGTCTTCAAAAGATGGAATCGTCTTGAAGCTGACCTGTGACCCTCATTGGGTTACTATTTGCCACCCACCGACTGAGAAGCAGAATTTATGTGTATTTGCTTTGTCTACGGGGGTGAGACAAAGGAACATAAACATCTCCCTGCCAGGGACTTTAAAGTGATACTCAACCCAAAATGTATCTTTTGACTATGAAGCTCAGCTGCTGTAAATTTAAAAGGTGGCTGAAAAAAGGTTTTATTTACTCAGTCGATGAATACAACGCCTTTGCTTGGAATCACAGCAGTTGATTTCAATAATAAGTTTTCTTGGTGGAAAAAAAAATATTGAATCACAGATAGAAATGTTTCTACTTCTTGCAGCGTCATTTTGTGTGCTTTTTTTGCCAAAAGATATGGCCAAATACAGCTTATTTTGTCTCAATCTTCACACATAACCCTGTCGATCACCTGCCTCCTACTCTGTCATCAGTCAAAACTCAGCTTATTGTTCACAAATGATTTAGTCTTTTCAAAATTTAAAAAATGAGATGTGTGCCTGTTTCATCGGGAATCACTATAGTTACTCCCCATGTGTCATATTGGCTTCGTTTCATAAAGTATTTTCTTTCCAAAACAGATAACTCACAACCCTCACAGATCAAGATCGTATACGAACTCAAGGTAAGAACCTGCTGAACTGTGTAATAAAAAAAGATCTTTCAGTGTTTGTTGAAGTCATTCTGATGCATTCCTTTGTCATCTGGTTTAAAGCAGAGACCGGCAGGACATAGATATGGAGCCACAATAATGTGAGTATTCTCATCACCTACGTGAAGTGTTACTGAGTTTAACACCTGGAGCTGGACCATGAATAACATCTATGTCAGCCTTTAAAGCATGACTGCTGTGCACATCCATCTTTATATTCTGTGTATTTACACTATTTTCCTCTCTGTAGGCAGTAAAGAGCCGTCGCTGAAGCAGCAGACAGAGCACTTGTGAAGCTGCACATCTTACTCACCGTGAACAAGTTTCCATATCAGTATTTTGTGTGTAATGTATCATGCTCACCTTTTTAATCAGAAGCTTGGCTTTGACTGGGCCTTATTTGGAATAATATGGTTTGTATATTATGTTTATGCGTTATGTATTGCAGATATCTTTTCACTAAACAAAAAGTTTTATTTTTACACTAGTTATATATATGTTGAATAATGTGTGTGTCCATTTGCTACCACTTAACCAACTGTTTGTAATGTTGATTGCCAAACATTTCCACAAGTTATTTATTAGTTTGACTCTATTCAATCGCCGTATTGATAATAAAGGTTTCATCAGTACCAAATACCAGCTTTCCAGTATATTCATATATGAGCACACCGAAGTCTCCTGTAAAGAGCAGGTAATGACCTCATTAAAGGATTTGGGCTACCTAATTACCTACAGTACATCCTGTTTGACTTTACACTTTATAATAAAATGTCTTTCCGGCTGCTGTGCAAAGCAGTTTAGTTCCCCTCATTATCAGCCTACATTGTTGATCAATACACAGTCCTCATGAGGTCAACTTCTGAAAGGTATCCCTAACAAAAAAGAAGTTTATTCAAGTATGCTATTAGTATACTTCTTTTAAGCATAAATTAAGAGGGTATGCTTTCAGAATACTTTTTATGTACTTATCAGAGATAAACTTAACAAAATTATATTTACAGAAAAGTCTAAATATACTTGGCTCATACTGACAACTATTGACAAAAGTCGAAGTGTACTTGGTTTATACTGACAAGTATACAGAAAAGTCGAAGTGTACTTGGCAAATATACAGAAAAGTCCAAGTATCCATGGCTTATACTGAAAAGTATACAGAAAAGTACATTTGGCTAAGTGCTATAAGTTCACTTAAGAAAACATACAATTATACTTTCAGTAAAAGCTATCAAATTAGTTTACTGAGAGTATACTCTTTTAGTGTATATAGTTTCATAAACATAACAAATGGACTAAACGTATAGAACTAGTAAACTAGCAGTATATCTATAAGTTCACTTGTAGTATAGTTCAGATTATAGTTGCAGTACAAAATACAACTTGGATGTAAACTAGTTGTGTACTTAAAGTTTACTACTCTTACATTTAAAGTATACTTAAAAGTCTACTTTTGTAAACTAAAAAGTTGGCCAATTTAGTCCCAAGAAGTCTTGAAGTAGTACACAGTTACAAGTATACTACTAGTACATTGATATTAGTATTCTTATTACATAAAGTATACTGGGGAATGTACTTAAAGTATACTTAAGTTTACTTCATAAAATATACTTGAAGTATACTTCTTTTTTGTAAGGGATGACTTAAAATAACAAACAAAGAAGTGTTTGAACATGAACTCTGGAGATTATGATAAAAACACTCTGAGCTGTTTTTAATGGCAGCGAGGTTGAGATACTATCCCGATAGATCACACCAGTCGCTGCTGCAGCTACGCAAATAATGTCTTCACTGCACAGGGCGTGACAGCAGGGGTTGGTGGGAATAATGTGCTATAGGCCTACTATAGTTTACTCATATGAATGCATGACATACTCTATACTGAGAGAGAGAAAGAGCAGTGCATGTGCGTTCCCTCGTGTTGTCATCACTCATGTTTACGCAACCAAATGTTTTATAATAATAAATTGCATAACGTCTGAGCTTGAGAAGATTCGGACAATTCCCCGCTCAGCGTGTATCAACTCGGAGAGGAGCACATCAGTAAATCCTGTCAAAATATGTGATCGTGTGCATGTGTGCTGGCCTCTATTTTGTTTTTGAAAAATCTATGTAGGAAGTGGAGGAGGAAAAAATAAAAAAACAACACGACTGTACCCCGCTGCTGCTGCTGCCGCAGAACCTATCCTGATCTACACACGTAGGCAAAATTGTTGGTACCCTTCCGTTAAAGAAAGAAAAACCCACAATGGTCACTGAAATAACTTGAAACTGACAAAAGTAATAATAAATAAAAATTCACTGAAAATTAACTAATGAAAATCAGCTGTTGCTTTTGAATTGTGGTTTAACAGAATCATTTTAAAAAACAAACTAATGAAACTGGCCTGGACAAAAATGATGGTACCCTTAGAAAAGATGTAAAATAATTTGACCGTAGGGACATATTAAACTAAGGTGTGTCCTGTAATTAGCATCACAGGTGTCTGCAAACTTGTAATCAGTCAGTCTGCCTATTTAAAGGGTCAAAAGAAGTCACTGTGCTGCTTGGTATCATGGTGTGTACCACACTGAACATGGACCACAGAAAGCTAAGGAGAGAGTTGTCTCAGGAGATCAGAAAGAACATTATAGACCTTCATGTTAAAGGTAAAGGCTATAAGACCATCTCCAAGCAGCTTGATGTTCCTGTGACTACAGCTGCACATATTATTCAGAAGTTTAAGGTCCATGGGACTGTAGCCAACCTCCCTGGACGTGGCCGCAAGAGGAAAATTGATGACAAATCGAAGAGACGGATAATACGAATGATAACCAAAGAGCCCAGAACAACTTCCAAAGAGATCCAGGTCAGTTTCATTAGTTTGTTTTTTAAAATGATTCTGTTGAACCACAATTCAAAAGCAACAGCTGATTTTCATTAGTTAATTTTCAGTGAATTTTTATTTATTATTACTTTTGTCAGTTTCAAGTTATTTCAGTGACCATTGTGGGTTTTTCTTTCTTTAACGGAAGAGTACCAACAATTTTGCCTACGTGTGTATAACACACTTAATTTCACAGGCTACCATACATCAGAGTGCAAAACCACTGCTGCAGTGGCAGCAGTCCATTCTTCATCCCGAGACCTTGCTCCATTACAAAACAAGAAAAGTATTTTCTATAATGCAATTAGGTGCCTTTCAGCCGAGGATTAAAGGCAGCTGTGCACGATGAAAAGGCGAGTTGTCTTCACCAATAAATATGTGGGAACTGCCTAAGACCAGTTAGAGCTGTCGGGAGGGTTACCGCCCTTTCTCCCCCCCCATCCCCCAGCCTCTCTGCCTATTTTACCTCCAAATTAGAGGAAACAGAACTTGTTGTTGCGGCTAAAAATGTATCACTGTCAACTGATTTGATGAAATAATACGTACAAAGTGGTGGATTCAAAGATAAAAGATATACTTTACACAAAAATGTATAATTCATAGCTTGGATACAAAATGAATCACGGCAATTCTTATATTATAAATCCTGACATTAGCTTACTGGCTTTCAAGCACACATTTGTCTGTGATATTATATTACGATACAATTACACATTGGCTCAGAAATTACCCCCCAAAAAGTCTTTTACAAAGCGAGTGTGTTTAAATCCAAAAACACACTACAACTATAAAATTACAACAACAGTTATTAGATACAATTATTGCAGTCTTGAAACCAACCAATATATATATAACTTTAAATGTTGATAGAAAAATGATGAGCAGTATTTAAAGTAACCATGCTCTGTATGTGTAACAGTCAAACAGGACTGCCACTGATAATATGTTATATAATAATAATAATAATACTAATAATGAGAATCATGGCTAGTCCACCTGCTGTTCTATCACCTTGTGCCACATGGTGGAGGCAAAGACCCAAAGTGAATCTCACACCGCTGATAGGACGATTTATACAGGTTATAGTTTAACCAGACACAAGCAGAACCTGCTGTCAGCAGCTACATCATATTTATGCTTGGTATTATTTATGCCAGAATACTAGAGCTGATAATCTAATTAGCTTTTTGGAAAGGATGTAGCTGTCTTTCTCTCTTTGTCATCCATATGCCTGTCATCTGGATACGTGATTATACAGCTCTGGTATTTCCCGTTGACTAATACTGGGACTGTTTGATCATTTCGTATAGTAATAATTAAGCTCTCATGACACTGTAACAATACATTATCTCTAATGTGTTTTGATGGAGTGGACCGTGAACAAAGTAAGGTAAATATAGCGGACAAGAGGTATGGGGTGTTACAGATGGAGCGACACCCTGGATGAGTTGAGAGAAATCAGAGAAGCATGAAGCCGCTACACATCAATAAAGGCAACACGCCGCAAACAGTAGGCAGCCTCAGCAGGAATGTCTTTGGCGCAGATCTCGTTGGCATCCAGACGCAGCATTCTCAGCCTGGAGAAGTTTGTCATGTCAATTGTACCGCAGAAACTGCTCAGGGAGAACTCTGAAAGGCACAAGAGGAGAGAAATATGAAGGGAGGCCACATGTTCTAGTCCAGGGGTTCTCAACATGTTGTAAAAAATGGTCACTATATTTTGACAGTAGTGCATGAGACACTGTAATCTGAAAAAATTATGTTTCTCTGTGTCCTTCGGTGCTCCAAATGGCATCTGCAAGATTTCACAGACTGGAGGAAAACAACCAGTCAGAGCCAAGCTGGAGTCTGCCGTCTCTGAGCAGCTGTCAATCACTTGCGAACTCCGATCAAACGGTCAAACTAGGCATGCTGATCAAATATGAATCAATAATCTGTTACTGTAATGCCTATTTCTCACCTCAAATGTTTTCAGAATCATCTTGTAGTGTACTGTTTAGCTGTAAAATGAGAAAGTTTGTGACACAGCTGCCATGAGAGAAGTTGAGGAAATACCAAGCACCGCCAACCAGCCTGAGCACACTTTCTCATTTTGCCGTTTTTTTGAATGAACAGCCAATAGGAATGCTCTCTCTCTGAAATGACCTGTGATTGGCCAAATCTCCCATCACATGCTAGATTTTTTTAAAGCCTGAAAACAGAGCAGATGTCTAGTTTTCTCTCAGAACACTTGAATTACAAAATGCTGAAAGGTTATTATGGAGTTTTTCCCCAATGATGCCAAAAAGATTCTGCCTACTGCAGGTTTAATAGCTATTTGTGAACTTTTAAAAAAAGTTCTGTGGGCCACCTGTCAGCTGTATTGACCAAAACAAATATTCGGGTTACCCTCAACCATCACTGCCTGCCATTATGAATCCAAATGTAATGTATTCAGGGTCATATTTCCTCACCACACGCTTTGGAGCTTTTAATGGTGCAGGGTTGTCTCCCACATTGCACATTTTTCGTTTAAAATAACAATCCATTTTGTGTCGCTGCATCAGAGAGAATGTTAACTGTTAACTGTACGCATTGTTAAACGCTATCTAACAGTAGCTAAACACGCTTGTCTCTACCTGATGATGTGTCAGGATTGGCGTGGTGATATTCAAACGTTACTGGTCAATGAATTTATAAATTTTAATTTGACGTTTTTTTTATTTATGTGAATTCTTGAGCACATTTATATATAAAAATAACTAGCTTTGTAAATTACCAAATATATAATAATAATAATAATAATAATAATAATAATAATAATAATAATAATAATAATAATAATATTAATGATAATATATATTTTTTAAATTTAATCTAACCATTTGGCACTACCCCCGCGGCCCACGAGATAGCGCTCTGAGGCCGCGGCCCGCTGGTTGAGAATGGCTGTTTTGCTCATACCGTGAGTCGTGTCAAGCAGCAACCAATGTATTCACATCAAACCAAGCCAAATTAAATAACAGTGAGTACTGCTGGGACTTTAAGTATGTCTGTGCAAGAAGGCCGGAGTTGGTTCTCACATTTCTATATTAAAGCTACTCTTGTTTGATCATATTTTTTCTGGAGTTTTCATTTTATTTATAATTTGGAGATTTAATTTTATATTTCGTAAAGTTCGTAATGTGTGTGAGTCTTTTGCTGTCATCTAATGGTTGAAAATGTAGCTTTGCTGCATCCTCAGTCCCCACCCCAAAAGTGTTACATCACCGCTGGGTGTGGCCTGAGCTGCAACAAATCGAACTCTCTATGGAGACGAGAGAAAATATATGAAGTTTTAGGATGTTGAAAAGCCAAATACAGTTAAACTGTACAGTGAAAACCATACAGCTAGAAACAATATGGGTGAACTGGTGCATGTCGGATCTGAATTTTACAAGCATGCAAGCAACTGGAGTGCATTAAAGTGTGATTTTCTATAAAGGACGCTACGAAGAGAAGAATCAGCTCCTTTAAATCAAATACTAGTTTTCTATCCAACTTCCTTCTTCCGTGAAGTTTATTACGCGACATAATTTGCCGAAGCAGGTCGCGCTGGGAGGGTCAACAGTTGAAACTTTCTACCCATATTTTTGCCGTTAAAGATTTGTGAGCCTTGTGTGTCGTTAAGCGGCAGCATGTGTGTCCAGCTCTGCCACCATCATAACAATTAAATCAGAGCTGCCTTGAGTCGTTTCTCATGTATAGGATTTTGAATGAGGGGAAAAGGTAGGAAAACTGGCAATATACAGTACAATATGTCAGCAGTGTATATTGTAATTTTTTTTTCCAAATTTACACAATGTAAGAAAAATGTGATCGTTAAAATATTTAATGTTATTTTTGATTGTTAAATAAAGTAAAGTCTTTCTAATCACATTACAGTTCTTGGTGGTATAGCATACATCACTCTTATATTTCCAATGGGACTTAAATAATTTAATACTATAATATGATCATGTTATAGTAACAGAGAAGCGTCCATACCTTTGATCTTATTGGCATGTAAATAAAGGTTCTCCAGGTTCCTACTGACCACAGGGATCTTCTCCAGCTCATTGAAAGAAAGGTCGAGCTCAACCAGCGTGCTGATGTTGAAGATGTTGGATGGAAGTCCTTTGTCTGTCAGCTTGTTGTGAGCCAACCGGACAAACTGCAGTTTGGGATTCATGGTGAGAAATCCCGCCGGCACGCTCTCTATGTCATTGAACTCCAGGTAGAGCTGCTGCAGCCTCTCTGGGAGGTTGTCAGGGATTTTCCTCAATTTGTTTTTCCTCATATCCAGCATGGTCAGAGACTTTAGTCCCTTGAACACGCCTCCTACGTCCTCTATGACATTTGCTTGGAGTTGGAGGGTGGCGATGTTGACCATCCCCTCGAATGAGTTGGGGAGGATTTTTGAGATCTTGTTATGACCGAGTCGCAGGTCTGTGATGGATTTGGGCAAGTTGGGAGGCACGCGTACCAGCTCATTGTGATCCAAGAGGAGCCGGTCCAGGTGCTTGAGCTTGCTGAAGACGTTCTTGCCGATCTTGTCTGAGTTGAGCTGGTTGTGAAAGAGCACGACCCAGGCCAAGTTGGTAGCGTTGTCAAACACCCCATCCTGGATGCCTGTGATCTGGTTACGCTGCAGGTAGACGTACTTAATGTGTGAGGGGACATAGGGAATGTGCTGAAGGTTGCGACTGTGACAGTACATAGCCGTGGGGAAGGTTGAGGGGCAGTCGCACTCCAGGGCGCAGTCCGCATCCTCGGCCCGCCAGCCGGAGTGCCGCCGCCGCCCTCGCAGGTGGGACAGCCACTGGAACTGGCTGTATTGCTGGCCCATGCTCAAATCCACTATTCCCATAATGAGGAGGAGCACCACTGTCTGCATGATCACTGATGGAAGAAAAAGATGTTGATGTGAAGTCAAATTTAGGATATCACCTACTAACCCAATCCCAAATCTGTAATACACTGATAACACTGAATTATGCTGGTTCCAGTAGGTACAATACACCTACCAGTTGGTTGGTTGGTTGGTTGGTTGGTTGGTTGGTTGGTCAGAGACGATGCCTCCTGCCTAGCTCATGTCGCCTGTGTCTTCCTCAGACTGAGTGGAATATGTTGTTGGTATAGAATAAATATACCCCCCCTCTCTACGTAGCAGCAGCCCCGGCCCCAGAGACCCACTCTCATTAGACGACATACATTTGCGGCTTACACTACAACATATCACCTCCAGCCATGTCAATATCAATCCCATCTGTAAACTGGTGCAGACATCTGCTTTTTAACAGCCTTGTTTTCCCTTACCACATCATGCCTTATCATTAGGACGGCCACCTGGAGTCTTGCTGGCTGTTTCTTGCAGGATTGTGGAGGTTATGGAGAGGGTGGGGGGGTTCATGGTATAGAAAATTTAACGAACCAGGCTAGACGCTTTAATTAGCTGTATGTTTCTTTTTATATAAAACATGCAGCGTAGTTAAAGTTTAACATCTAACTCTGAAGTCGCTGCATGATGTTGTCTATTATTCCCTTGATGTTTGAACATGTACAAAGTATGACAAACCCTGTCATTTGTCGACAATCCTCCTCCTTAAACATACTTTTCTTTCGGTCTCTACTCCTGCCTGCTTCAGGTACTCACTACTTTTGTCAATTACAGTGTTGAAACTGTGGAGAAAGTTAACATATGTTTGCAGTGGCGCCTGCAGACAGGAGAGAGCCATTATCCTCCTGTAAATGGTTTTGAATGTATGGGCCTCGCCATTCATGTCCTCCACTGGAGCAGGGAAATTGGAGGCAAGGTTTCAGGGGATAGTCAGTTTCAATCAGGTTGTTTCCCAGAAATCTGCTGCCTAGGCCCCTCTGAGGAAGTAGAAGGCTACTTGTTTGAAAATGGTCGTTCAGCAGGACATTCATCGGCACGTAATAGACCTTAATCATGAAATAATTAGATGAGAGGAGAGAGGACCTGAGGATACACATATGGGACTCTTTTACACAAAAGACTTGGCAGGCGTTTAGTCACAACCTTCTTTGGCCAAAAACGACCTTCAGTCAAAACAGTGGATACATGATCCTTCTGTATATTTAAGAAGCGATGCCTGTCATTCTGTTATAACTGTGATACTATAACATTAATTCACTTAAATCCTCCCTCACAATTGTATCCAAAGTAGCAGTAATTGGTGGCGGAAATGAAAATGTTTCCAGGGAAACAACGTCCCTTTGAAAACTTTGATGTTGGATTTATCATTCTGTTATGATCACACAATGTTCAAATCTCCCTATAATCCACTTTATACAGCAGGCATAAATATTTTGTATCTGGCAAGACAGCTTGTGTGTGTGTGTCTCTGAATGCGCCACAAAGTCAGTCTGAATTAAAACAGGATGTAAAAGCTGGAAATATTGTCAGTCAACATGTTTAATCCAAAACATTCCGTGTGGGCGTCATTTATTCATGCACCCAACTACAGCCTGAAAAGGCTGCATAGGCACCAATTATATGAGCGTCCATCCCTCAGGCGTTCTGCTGTTGTGAGCTGTACCATTCGGTATTAAACTATTTGTTGTCATTAATGGATTTCACTAGAAACTACACATGGGGTGGATTATAATCAAACTAATAGCCGTATGTGTATTTTCTGCTTGGGAATTCTTTAAAAATGAGACGATCAGTGGTGACTTGCGTCATGAATCCTAATGTAATGTAGGATATTCAGGGTCACGTTTCCTCACCACATGCTTTGGAGGGGTTACTGGCGCAGGGTTGGCTCCCACATCCCTTTTTCGTTAAAAAAAACGATCCATTTTGTGTAATTTTTTATGTATGTGTGTATGCATTTATGTATGAATTCTTGAGCATATTTAGATATAACTAGCCTTGCAGTTGTTTTCCTCCGCCAACCAGTCAAGTTGCAGTTTACATCCAAGTCTGTCCAAAATGTCATCACTTCATCATTTTATCCTGTTAGACATTTATGTAAAATTGTCTGAATTAGCATGAGAATTCTTGAGTTATATCCAAAAATGTGTCACGGTGACATTTGACCACCAAATTCTAATCAGTTCATCCTCCAGTCCAAGTGGATGTTTGTGCCAGATGTAATGTTGTTTTGTCATCTCACAACGTGAGAATGCTAGTCTTTGGCTGACGTTTCCTGAATTTAAAAGGCCGCAGATTTCCATCCAATTCTCTGGTCTCACTTTGAGGACACTTCAAGAGGTTTTAATCTTTATTTTATTTTGTAATTTAGTTGAGGATAAATTTTAGGAGGTAAATTCTGTAGCTATCTGTCCCTCCACATATGGAAAATGTAAAGGAACATTACATTGTATTCAACAGAAGTTACTTGCTCATTATTCTCACATAGCCTATAACTAGAAAAGCCCATTTCATTATTATACATTTTGCAAACAGCTGTTTTTCTGAAACCTCACTACATTCTGCCTCTCCACAGCAAATGCACAAGTGACCTGTGGAAGTGACCTGCGTGACAAAATGCAGTGGTACGAAGGGCAAAATGTGGGGCTTTAAGTGAAAACTCCAAAACAACTGTTTATAATAATCCTTATAATAATAATAACTTTTTGAATGACTGATTCATTCTGTTTCATACAATGGTGTACTAGTACGAAGGCGTATTAGGGTCATTGTTGGTAAAAAAAATTCCAAGATTAAATCGGTAAATTTACGAGAAAAAAACTTGAATATTCCCTGAGATTATAAAATCTCTACATTTGCGAGGCGAAGGTCCTGAAAGATATTTGATTGCGTTTTCTTTCACGTTTTCTCTGTTATTTCATGAACGTAATGCTGACATCAGTATGCATTGTACTTTACCCTCATGTTAGACTGGTTGTATATTTTATTTTGCCAATGGGTTATCAGATAAATCCTAAAGATTGTTGTTTCCGATATCCTCTTTGACGGGTGGCCTATGAGCGAGGTGAAAGTCTTGAATGATACATATACATGTTTACTTTCATGTTCTTTCTGTATTCTATTATGAACGTATATAAATACTAATATGGTTAATATATTTAGCACTCGGCAGCTCATGTTATCACAGTTTTTGACGGTTGCAACTGTGGCGTGATGATGAGTTTTATTAAACCTTGCAAAGTGAAGTAGTGTGGTTCATTTTTCCGAGTTTTTTTCTTACAAATTTATGACTTTATAATCTCAGAGCATATTCAAGTATTTTTACTCTTAATTTGTGAGTTTTTTTCTCGTAATTTTACCATTTTCATTTCAGAGGATATCCAAGTTTTCTTCTCATAAATCTCAGAAATTCTGAGTTTTTTCTCTGAATATTACTCCCCTCCACCAGCTCAGTAAATTAAATTATTTGAATTTATTTCCTAAAATGGTTCCTTTTTTTAATATGCTGTTGTAGTTTCATTTTCCATGGTACACTAATCTAATAAAAATAAAAATTGCATCAACATGCCAGCAAAAACATCCTTTATTTGTTAGAAACCATTGAGATTCTGAACATCTACTTGACTTCATGCTGATGGTGAACAGCTAACTGATCAAACAAAACGCAAAACCACAGAGAATGTCAAGAGATTTAATCCAGATTAAAAAGCAGACATAATAATGGTGAACATTTTCCACATCTCGTCACCCCTTTAACAACTCGTCACCACTTTTCTTTCCACGCCTCACACAACAGACCTCATGCAACTACTTTTATTGTGCTGCTCTGGAGAAGCTACAGAAGCAACCGTAGTTGGCAGCACAGTTTCCGTCTCATGAGCATAGCAAGCGCGATTATTGCTATACATAGTAAATACGTTTTAGATACTCCACACAACCACAATGTGGCAATAAAACTCCTATATTGTGGTAAGGAGAAATACTTGTGACATCATGTCAGCATACAAAACAAAAGTTGTGGTTTCTGGTAACGTTCATTCAACTATCTCAACCACACCCACAACACAACAGAAAAACTTACAGAAAACAACCTGAAAACCGTCAGTTGACGCCAACAAAGCTCACTCAAATATGTACATCAATATAATAAACTGTCCTAATATACAACACATACAGTACATTTTTGTTTCCTCTAATGAGAGGATTTCTGAATAAGCCTCAGTGCATAGAAAGAGTTCTTAAAGCACATTACCAAAATGCCCATAGGTGCATCTAAAGTGTTAAAATCAGCTGAGGTAAACAGAAAGAAATAATTAAGCTACAAATATACTATAAAAGGTTTTAGACACACTTGGCAATGCACTTTATCCCCAAAGCTCTCATTGAAAGCTTTTTTTTCCTACAAAATCGTATGCATGTGTTTGTGTGAAACTGAATACCTATTAAAAACACCTTTAATTCACTAGCCTGGGAGTTGTTTGGCTGAGTTTTTACTTTTCTTTCTTCTCTTCAAGAGTAGAGGATTAGTTGAGTCTTCAATGGTTTTGATTTTAATTTGATCATAGTCCACTCTCATCGTTTGCAGGGCATTTGTCATTTCCTCCTGATAATAATAATAACAACAACAACAACAACAACAACAACATCACTTTTACCGGGAGGAAAACAGTATGCACATCCAGTTTTAAAGTTAAGATTATATGGATTTCACTGTGCAGTGACAGAATCAGGTATAAAATATTAGCATGACATTTTTTAAAATGAACTATATGATCAAACACAAACCCATGCTCAACCCACTCCTGATTTTTCAATCAATAAAAACTAAAACAGAGCAGCTTCTGTGCGTCAGCAAATTGACACGTATAAGCAGCGCCAACGCTTACCTTAACCTGCTCCCAGACATCTTGTTCCTCGTGCAGCACGCGGCTGGTGTGAAGAGGCGTTTGCGGGACCTCCACTGACTGCTGCATTGGGGAGAGAATATGGATAAGTGTCCACCAAATGTCCCAAACATCTCTCAGAAAGCAGCAGTTGCTCAAACAAGATTCAATCCTAAAGAGAGCTGCTCACATTAATCCAGGGATGGTTTATGAACTCGGTGATGTTCATTCTCTGGGTGGGCTCGGTTTTCAGTAAACCGCAGATTAGCTGCTTGGCTGAAACAAGAAATCATCATCATCATCATTAAACCGTGGTCATATGTGTCCTCCATTAACATGAGACATATCTTTGAAAGTCATGCAGTAATGTGGGATAGTTTTTTCCAAACGTCATCAGCCTCAATTACTATGACAACATTTACATGAAAGTGTAGGCGGCAGACTGCTTCTGCAGTTTACCGTATAATTAATAGAATCCAGAAGGCACTGAAAAAGCGCTACTACTGCTTTGCTGCTGTGTTTGTTGTTACTGGAGTCACTGAAAAGAAAGCTTCTGTTTATACTGTTTATCATATCGAGACTAGGTATGCACAAAGCTATTTGAGTCAGTATACCGATATCCGATCGAGTATCGGTGCATCCCTAGTCAAGACCAAACATCATCTATTCAAAACGGTTTCACCACTTGTGAAAAGGGTAGAGTGCTTGTAACTGATAAAATAAAGAAAAAGTATGTTGTGTCTTTCCAGGAGAAACACTTGTTGATGAGCATGAATGGAAATTAAAATAGAAAGAGAAGGAGCATTTAGCGTGACAAATTTGCAATCCGATAAAACACCATTTCATTTCATGATGCGGACTAAAAGAGGCATCACATCCTTTTTCCAACGCAGCATTCAGCTGCTTAACAAGCTCTGATCACAGGGTCTGAACTCTTATATTATGTGCTGTCATATTTGGCTGTTGATGTTTTCTTGATGCTCTTTGTGCAAAGAAAATCTCCCTAGATGCAATAAAGATTTCATTCATTCAATTTCAGACAGGTCGCCCTCTCACCTTCCTCAGACACATCGCACCACTCTTGGTTGGGGAACTCATATTGTCCATTACGGATCCGTCTTTTCATTCCCGGGGATATCGCTAGACCGTGATATGAGAAAAAGGGAGGATATCCACAAAGTCTGTGTGCGAGACAGAAATGACAAGATGGATCATGTAACTAGAAGCAACAATGGTTTTGATAAGCTTCAAAGTCAACACTGCAAGATGAAAATAGTAAAATCACTGCAAAACACATCACACTGATCGACTTACAAAATATACATAATGACACCCAGAGACCACATGTCACACGATCTGTCATATTTCTCTGGGCCAAGGACTTCTGGAGCTGCAACAGTGTCAAGAGAAATTATTGAGATTGGAGAAAATCACTCCTGTTTCACATTTAAAACCTTTGATAATTCTACATAAAAGACGGCGCAAAAACAAAACAAAGAAACAGCTCATTAAAGTAGGATTTTCCATCCAGTTCACAGGATGAAGTTTCTCATAACCCACAACAGTCTAGCCGCTGACTTTCCACAGGAAGTAAACTGCTGTTCCCTCAGGGAAAAGGAATTCAACAAACTGTTAACGTTTCAAAAAACACACGGAACAAAATGTGATGAATCAAAATCTGGTTATTAACAAGTAATAAATTGAGAGAGTAAATGTCACAAAACAAAACAGTATGTTCTGTGCTGTCCCAAGACGTTTAAGGCTTTTCCAGATTTTTGTTTTGCAGAAACACAAATATGTGATTATCCTGCTGACACAGTTCAATGAGACGTTCATCAAAATAAAAGAAACATGTTCAAAACTGCAACTGTCTGTTTGTCTGCATGGACGAATCCTCTACTATATCCTAAACCTGATACGATTACTTTCACTTGAGATCACATGTGGTGGCATCTTACCAACATAGTATGGTGTAAAACACGGTGTTGCTAGAGAGTTTAAGGTGGTGATTTCTTTGGCGAACCCGAAATCTGTCAGCTTGAGGCTGGCATCGGGCCTTTTGGAGGTGTACAGCAGGTTCTCTGGCTGAAAGAGACAACGACAGCGGTCAAGCATTATTCCATGTCTTCTGACAGTATGAATACCACAAATTAAGTTTAAAATGTTCAGCTTTGTCTTTAATCTCAGGCCCAGGAGCCCACTGATGATGAAGCCGAGGAGACGGGATTACAATTACAGATGCTTTATTCAGTTTTTAATCAATTAATATACATTGTCCTGTTTTCCTAAGCACTATACAGGGTATTATTTTGTTTTATAAAACTGCCCTTTAAATGTGTTTTCATGCTGCAGCAGACAAGGAAAACTAAAAAGTGGTGCTCAGTGACCAAATGCAGATACTAAAAAACAAAATCGTTTAAGGAAAAGCTTCCAGCGTTGGACTTGATCATGGAAACGACTGTGTGTGTTTGCTATTAGGGGCTGTCCAATCTATTTAAGCTTAGATTCAGAAGCCTGGAGGACTTTACTTTTATATCTCCTTTCTCCTGATTGCTCTACTTAGGCTCTTTCACATGCACAGTACATTAAATTGTCAGTAGCATAATAGCATAATAATGACTTTACTCACTGCTGTTTTCTTAACAATGACCTCATGTCACTTTCAATAAAAACAGTCCACTGCTGCAAGTTATTATTCAGCCATAAACAGTGAGGTTTTACCTTGATGTCTCTGTGAGCGATGTTGATGGAATGCAAGAAATGTGTGGCTTCTCCTATACTTTTCATGATGTCAGAGGCCTCTGGGTAAAAAGGAAGTGACGAGAGATGATGAGGACATGATCGAGTTCGAACAGAAAGATGCAGATTATATTATACATTCAGCAGCACATTTTGAGATTGTTAAAGTTATAATCCTTTAGATTTTCCTGAAATCAAAGTCTGTTTTTGATTGTATTATTTTGTGACTGTGTCTCTGCTCTGCCTGGCCTGCTTGTGTTTTCTCTTCCCCTTGCAGATAGTGGGCTGGCAGTGCAGGTCACTGATGAACTTGCATGCCTATAAACCCAGCCTGACTCTATCGCAGCTCTTCAGCTCCCACATGGTCTCCTTTTTTTTTTTAGCATGCAACATCTTCAGAAACTATTTTCCACTCAACCTGGCACTCGCATACACCACTGATTCATTACTTATTGTTCATTAATTTGTTTTGTAAATAACACTATTTGATAAATTGTTTTATTTTTTATCTCCAGAGTTTCTGTGAAGGAGAGTAACTTCCTGTTGCATGGACTTTGTAACTTTGCAGACCTTTTACATGCACAAAAACTATATAACATACTAAAGGAAAGGGGAAAAGAAATCAGAATGCGGTTGCTCATGCAATGATGGAAAAAGGCCAATATGGACTGCCTTCTTTATCAAAACAACACCAGTTTGTTTGGCTGCACTAAAACAGATACACCAATTGGTCTCCTGTTGTATTCCTAACAAAAAGCTGTTATTTAGCTGTATTTTGTAATGTTTGTTGCCCCCAATCCTGGGACCTGTAGTATCAAAACACACTTGCTGTTACCAACAGTAAGCACAAGTGCGTCAAATCAACCAGGACTGAAATTAAGGATTGTAACTTTAACTTGCTTGAGAAATAATGATGCCTTTACCTCTTTCTGTAAATGCATGGTTCCCTCTGTCTTGGATATGACTGAATAATTCACCTCCATCCATGCTGAAAACAAAAACAGCAAAATGGACATTAGTACTGTATAATGAGTCTGTGAAGGCATTAGGGCATGTTCATTATTTATTCCACAATGAAAAAACAACTTTGTCCTGGTTCACCCAAGATGGTCACATATGTGGCAGCAGACGCACAAGGCTGTCCGAGGGCTGCGAACAATCAATGTTGTAGAAAAATACGTTCATGGTAATAAACATAAGAGGCCTTTTTATGTCCTTCACCCTTGGCATGTTTTATGTTGGGAGACTCTGGGTGTCTGGAGGTTAAGATAAGCTGAGGACCTCGTAGATGTTCCCGACTCCCATGGTGAGAGTCTGGACCATAGATTGTATATAAAGATGGACGACGTGACAGCTCCACAAAAGTGAAGCTAAAACATCTTGATCACCCCCTGCTGGCTGGCCGCAGTATAGCTAATAACACCCAACCCTCCATGTTAGCAGATGGGACATGGGCCAAAATACAAAGTCAAAGTATACATCAAATAATTTTTTCCCAAAGATGGTTTCTGTCATTTTAGGCAGTTCTTATCACGCTGATGTATGTTCAAGTGTTAATTTCTCTGATAAGTTTGGTTTTAATTAGTTATTTGATGTTATAAAAAGGTGGTGAAACGTCATGATTAACAGCTGCTCTGAGTGAAGTGGTCGCGCAGCTAGAGGCTCTGAATTGTACGAAAGAAGAGATTCAAAAGTAACTTTACATAACGGTCCACTGTGTAATAGAATGTGTCAATTTGATCATAAATGTAGTTATAGAGAGTGTCTTTCTAGCCAAACAGCAACCATGGTGCTGACGTAGTAGCAAGGTGGCTCATGCTGACAAGCTGCAGTCGTGCTCGTCTCGTGATTGGCTCGGGCGGGTGTGTGGGCATGACCTCGATACCGCGGCTCTTTATATACGGTCTATGGTCTGGACCAAGGGTTACATAAGATTATTTGTCTCCTCCAAGATGCCGTGATTTCACGTGATTCTGTATGACGTAGGACACACTGTAAAAGGCTGAGTGAATTTAATGTTATTTTAAAGCACAGGTGTTTTCAGTTATTCCGTTTGAGTAGACTTCTGCTCTCAGGTTGAAGGTGGCCGAAGCTTTGAAGGGATTTTATTAGGTCAGAAATCTTCATCTACCAATAAGAATGATAAAGGTGTAATTTGTCCCGCCCTAACAGGTTCGACAAAGCTAAAAGGAGACTGAGGAAGATGTCACTCAATAAGTATATACACGCCTAAACAGTCCTGAGAGGAGGTCAAATCAGCCAGATAAATTGAAAACACCTGTGTGTACATACAGTAGGCGTTAACTTTTTGGTTTGTTTCTGTCAATGTGCTGTACCAAGATCTTCTGTGGCCATATTTGGGTATATAAACTTATATATTCAAGAAAGGAAAGCTGAGTCTCATCGAGTTATTCTTTTATTTATCTAAGTGCAGATTGGCGTGAAGTTTTCCACACAAATCACTTTCATATACTTATTATTAGAGCTAAACTTAGACTTCAAATACTATGTCAATGTCTCAATGTTTTGTACAAAATATTGTATATCATAATAACCCTGCTATGGCAAAAATGCAATGCAATAAACTGCCAATTTCGTTCTTTAGGTACAGTAAAAAGCTCTTGCCCAGAATATATAACAGCTGGAAACATTACGCTCTGAACACATCATTACTCACGATTATTGTTCACCGTCAGGATTGAATTATGACACCATATTAATCACAGCCTGTCCAGCTTTCAGAACTTTTTCTTTTTGTAACACATGAGAAAGCTGTAGATCAAGTATACCTGTCTGGTTGTATTCTAGACAAAGCAGCCTCTTCCTGCTTTTGATGTCTTTGTTTTCTGACCTACTCACCTCAGTTGGTGTGCATTAACAAAGCTGGCTCCACCAGTACAGAGCAGCTAACATGAGCCACAGCTCCCAGGAGCCATTCAAAGAAGTTCAAAGAAGTAAATCTAATTTTGTCACCATTTTCGATCACTTTTTAAGACCACACACACGGTATTTCCTCTAATTTTGTGTGTGTGTGTGTGTGTGTGTGTGTGTGTGTGTGTGTGTGCGTGCGTGCAGAAGAACACACCACTCCATCACGATGAGGAGGCACTTCCTGCCCTGGTAGAGGTTCTCATAAACATCTATGATGGGTACAATGTGGGGACAAGGTGACACCCTCCAGTGGAGCTCAACCTCCCGTCTGGCCTCCGGACAATCCTGCAGCATCTGAAACAAACACAGAAGAGGAATGAACATATCACAAAGCGTGACAGGATTTTAGTTTCAAACACAGTTGTGTAAACCTGTTCTAGGTTCAAAGGTCCAGTGTTTAGCATTTGAAGATGCCACCTTGGTCTTCAGGAAATTATAACGGGCACTGTTCACTATTTTCTGACGTTTTATAGGCAAAACAATTAATCAAGAAAATAATATGCGGATTAATCAATAATGAAAATAACCAGCTCTGTGCCACCTCACCAGCGTTACCACCTCAGTGGGTAATGTAGTCCTTTAGTCTGTCTGTTCTCTTTAAATGCATCTGTTGTGGGTTAGAGAGAGCATACAGAAGAGTATTTATGCTACGTGGGTGCTAAACAAATTTCTTTCATTTACAAGATACATATTTATTCTTTACATTTAATAGCTTACTTTTTATGAAAGCTTATACACTTTCATTTTTTGGAGATATTTGTACCTGCTGTAATTACCCGTATGTACAGAGAGAGGGATTTTTCGATTTTGGGTGTCAATAATCTGAACTGTTAATACTGATATCAAAATGGGTTCCCTTATATCACAAGTGTGCTGAACTTCAGTTGCATTCTTCCGTGACATTTTTACCACATACATTTTCTGGATGACAGTTCAGTCTTCTTTATCAGACCTCAAACGTTATCTTTATCAGACCTCAAACTATGATTTACTGTGGTAGGATCAATTTCCTTGACTGGTTTAGTATGTCTTGCTGTATATCAAGATAAATGTTCCCACATTTTCTGCATTCACAAGACCTCAGAAATGCGCAAAGATCTAACAAGATAGTCCTGTGGAAGATGATGCCTTACCGATGTTCAAAGAATCAGACTAGGAGGACATCTGTAACTGGGTGTTAAACTACATGTTTATGCTGTGGACACTAGTCAAACTCAGCCTATACATTTATCAAAAGTCTCTAAAGAATTGCACTGAACCTAAGTAACAAGCTAATAAAAGCTGCAGTGGGTAGAATTGGAGCAAATATGATTGAATAAAGTTATTTTTATAAAATGGTCACGATATCCTGACAGTAGTGCATGAGACAGGTAATCTGAAAAAAAAAATCATGTGCCTCTGTGTCCTCCGGTGCTCCAAATAGCATCTACAAGATTTCATAGAGCGGAGGAAAACAACCAATCAGAGCCGAGCTGGAGCCTGCCGTCTCTGAGCAGCTGTCAATCACTCGCAAACGCCGATCAAATGGTCAGCGCTGATCAAATATGAATCAATATTCTGTTACTGTTATGCCTATTTCTCGCCTCAAATGATTTCAAAAACGTCTTGTAGTGGACTGTTTAGCTGTAAAATTAGAAAGTTTGTGACCCGGCAGCCATGTTGAGATCAGTTGAGGAAATACCAAGCAACACCCACGCTCAATAGGAACACTTTCTCTGAAATAACCTGATTGGCCAAAGTCTCCCTTCACAGGCTAGATTTTCTAAAGTCTGAAAACAGAGCCATGAGGAAGTGCAGAAGTCTAGTTATCTCTCGGAGCACTTGAATTACAATATGCTGAAAGGTTATTAAGAAATCATATCTGACGAATGCAAATTAGACGGCACACAAACACAGAAGTGTGGGATGGGACATCAAATAAATTAGCAACTGGAATCTATACAAATACGTGGCTCTGCAAATAATAATCACATCCTTGTACAAAACAAACAAAGGTCAGGAAAAACATCATTTGCTAGTTTCTCCATTTTGTTTACCCATCTCAAAACTCCTTCGCTGCCTTATGAAAGTTGAGCGCGTGCTATCTGCATGACACCTCGTCCTGCACAGACGTCATAATCTCTCAGCCATCTCAGGCCTCTCGCATGAGGCTACTTTTAGACGCAGGCATGTCCCCCTCTCTCTTTCTGGCTGGCAGCATTTGGACAGGAGAAGTCAACACTCCTCTTTCAAAACAGATACCTATAGGCCAGAGGTCAGAGTTTCTTAACAATATATCATTTACAAACAAGCCCTATCATTGCAGGTTCCCATGAGAACAAAATTCAATTACTCACATCTGATGCCAACAGTGACCCCATCTCTTGAACTCTGGCAATACTCAGCACTAACTCCTAATATTGCCTGTCACAAATGCACAAATCACAACAGATATACATCGCACATGCTTTACGAGTGGAGAGGAATGCAGTGTCGTAACATATGTATTTATCTCTCCCTACTGGTTGAAACTGAGATTTAAAAGGTCTTGCACAAGGACCTGAGGAGAGGAAAGAGGAAACAGCGTATGAGAAGCAGATTTTTCTAAAATCAAAGATAAAAGAGAGAAGCATCTGTTCCATGAACTTTAAACTCTCTTGGCTGGACACATGGGGCCTCAGCCTTGACTGCACTTTCTTTGACTGAGTGTGACCGAGAACAGACAACCGCATGGCACGATAGTGATCATTAGCCACGCTTTGACTCCGTCTACTGCACACAAACCGTGAAAAACACGTTTCAGGGGTTTATAAGAAAATATCTATCTAATCATGGAAATGTAGATAAAAAGTAACTGGAGCAAGAGAGTCCCCGGGAACTAATGGAAATGTTGGGTGCATGTGAGCGTATTAAATTCATCAAATGCACAAAGCTGTTTTGTTAATCCAAACAATTGAAATGTGGATTATATTACAGTGTTCAGGTTTGTATAATCTATTCCAAACTGCTGGAGTTTACTTTGTAATGACCTTGAAACAAAAAGGAGCACAATATGCTCCAAAATCCCTCTCAAAGCTTCATCTCTGCATTAACCCTCTGAGAACAACAAGACCAATTTTTTATCTTTTTTTAGGGGGGTACAGGGGGTCTTTAGGGGGAGATAGCAGGTCAACAGTAGATGTCACATAGAAGTGGTGTACATCATCTGAAAGCTGGGAACCTGGAGATTCATTTGATGTTTAAGATGTAGCTCAGCACTGTGTGTCAAGTTGTTCTAATCATAAATCTGAATAATTCATGTTCATTTTCATAATTAATTTCATAATTAATTTATTCATTTGAAATAAATTGTAAAAGTGTATAAGAGCTTAGAACATTATGATCAAAGTATATGATGGCCTTCCCCATGCTCTATTATGTCTCATAAGTTGTTGCAACCATTTTTTTGGTTGATACCATTTGTTACACAGATTTGGTGCTAAATTTAACCATTTTTTTCCACTTGACAATTGATAAAAAATAATCAATAATCCTTCCAAAATACAACATTAAGACACCAAGATCTCAAGGAACACCACAGAAAAAGCCATGCTGTGATTTGGTATCAAAAACGTTTGACATTTAGAGGTTTCTGCAAGAATTGCATTTTTCTGCGATTAGATGGCGAGCACATCTGTTCTGAAAACTGCTCAGAAACCCGCTGTAGCTAGGAAATCCATCCATCCTCTGATTGTAAAGTTTCATGAGTGTGTGTTTATCCTAGAGGTCATGACAGGTCATTTTATACTGTTAGGTCAAATTTTTAAAAATGATTTCACTACAATGAAATGGCAACTATGGGGACTAACATCATCACACATGAATACAATTGGGCTCACTGGATCCTCAAGAGTCTCAGCGTAGATTAATTTAGCTCCAGTCATGCCAAATTTATGTAATTCCAAGACTGTTTAGGGACCCAAGTATGCGAAAGTATTCAAATACATCATTTTAGTATAAGCAAAAATAACACATTTATACTGCATTCAAAAAACTGCATGTGATTATCATAAAGTGGGCATGTCTGTAAAGGGGAGGCTCGTTGGTACCCATAGAACCCATTTTCATTCACATATCTTGAGGTCGGAGGTCAAGGGACCGCTTCTCACACAAGCTCTTAGACTAAACCTGCTAAAGCCCTGAAAGGCAGTAAAGTCGGTCGGGATCGCAGGTCTCAGAGGGTTAAGGTGCTGCTTTTAAGCAATGTTTACACTCAGATGATAAGAAATCTATGCACACAACATAAACATCTTTCGAACCACATTCCAGACCAGTAATAATTTGTATAATGGATTTCATCAAACCATATGATGGGACAGACAAACTTAAAGGGACTGTTTGTAACTTCTTACACGTATAAATCACCCGGGTCAGTGTCCCATGCGCGTTTGCATATGCACGCTCACGTGTGGCTACGCTGTTCAGACAAGACTCCAACACAAACTACACGGAAGCACCAAAACCGCAAAGTTATATCTAGTGAAGCCCGTCTGTTAAACAGTGTTGGCCGCGGTCGGAGGACGCGGGGGAGTCCGTAGTGTTGGTCTCCAGGGCCGGAGTCTCTGCTGTACTCTGCTCCTCTGCTCCTCTGCCTGCCTTTCTGTGTTCACTCAGCTTGCTCCACCTCATGTGCATGCGCGCACACTACACACTGCAGAAGACTTCGTAGCTCTGAGAATATCTAGTGAAGGTACAGTGGACGTTTGTGCAGAAATAAATGCTGCAGCTCCTCCAGGCCAACAGAGGTTTTCCGTGTCTTGTGAAGTGACGGGGCTCCGCAACGAGAAACGTTATCGTCTCCAGCCGGGTGCCGGTGTCTCCCTCCGACCGCGGCTGAAGCAGGAAAAGCCAACACTAGGATAAGCAGTGATTCATGGAGAGACCTTCGTCTGGTCAGCCAACATTACTGCAAAGCAGGTGAAATATAGAGTGATATTGTGGTTTTAGCTGACGTATGTCGCCTCACTGTTTTGAGCGATGCTCGTTCATGTCTATTTACAGCGAGCACAAGCACAAGCGCGAGCCCGACGCTGACTTTCGTTGACTTAACGGCCACAGGTGTCGCATTTAACAAGCATTTCTGATTCTTACAAACAGTCCCTTTAATGTTCGTTATAAAGACATGAAGTTTTTCTAGTGTCTGAAAAATGTGCAAAAAAAACATTGCACCTGCCAGAGTTGATATGACTGGTTCAAGAGTTCAAAACTGTGCTCACCACAAATGAGAGCTGCATACAAAAAAACATCCATCTGAATAAACATCTTGCTCCACATCCAAACCAATATCAAATATCTATCACTGTAAAATGCTGAGTTTATCTAGTAAACACCACAGACAAAATGTTCTGCCAACTTTACAAGCAAATATAGTGGTATAGACAGTAGATGAACTAATATGTCAAATATTGAGAGGAGAATGCACGCTTTCTGTGCTGTGTTTTTACAACCAGAATTAAATGCTTATTTGTTATATATATATATATATATATTAAAAAAAAATATATATACATATATATAAATATATATATGTATATATATTTATTTTTTATATATATATATACATTTTATTTATATATATATATATATATATATATATATATATATATACACATTTTATTTTTATATATATACATTATATATAATGTATATATTTTATATATTATATATGTAGAGAGATAGATATAGATATAGATAGATATTTATATATATATATATACATTTTATTTTTATATATATATATATTTATATAAAATATATATATATTTATATATATATATTATATAATATATATAATATATTATATAGTATAATATATATATATAAATATATTATATATATAAAAAAATTATATATATATACATGTTTATATAGAGAAAAAGATATATATATATTATAAATATATTTATATAAATATATATATAAAATATATATTTATATATATATATTATATATAACTAAAATTTATATATATATACATATATATATATAACTAAAATTTATATATATATATTTATATAGAGAAAAAAATATATATATATATATGTACCATAAAAATAAAAAATAATAAATACATTATATATATATAATATATATATATATTAAGATAACAGTGTATGTGTTTACCTTTACTGCATACTTGTCTCCACTGTCTTTGTGGAATATCTCGAGCACTCTGCCGTTGATCCCCATCCCGAGCACCTGACTGGTGACCCTGTAGTCGTCTGTGATCACGGTTCTCTTGATCTGCAGAGGATTGTTTACAGGTTTGATCTGCAGAGGATTGTTTAGAGGTTTCACCAGACACTGAGGGAAAGGAGCAGAGTTCAGGTTAGCCTGCTGTTGTTGTTGTTGTTGTTGTTGTTGTTGGGTTGTTGGGAAAGCCGGCTGGAGCTGATCCGACATGTTAACTACCGACAACACATGAGTGATAACCGTCCGACAGGTGCGTTTCTCTCGTCCTCTCACTACCAGCAGTAGCTGGTGAACTATGTAAGCTATAGTTGTAGGCTAACAGCTAAGCTAATGTAGTGTGATATTAGTCCTCTCTGTCCTCCACTAGCAGCAGGGTGACTGTCTGTCTGTCTGTCTGTCCAGGAAGTCAACTTTCAACTGAGATTCTTGACACACTGCCAGACAGTTTAACAACTTGGCAACACGAGTTCAGAGTTCAACCCGTGTAAATACCAGTTACTATAAGAAATACAATTACATGTATCAGTCAGTGGGATTAACAAATGAATGGCCAAACTTGTGTGTTGAAATCGTGGACTTTAAAGCTTAAAGCAGCATCTCACTGTAAGGGGTTTAACAGGGGTTTAACAGGGGCGCTGCTGTGGAGAGGAGGATAGGGGGGCACCAGGGGGGAACCCGCACTACCACCAGACTGACACCCCAAAATCCTGAGTTATGATTGGCTGATGGTCATGTTATAGAGGCATAGGTCGGGTTTGAACTTTAAAGGGACTATTTGTAACTTTCAGAAATGCTTCTTAACAGCGACACCTGTGGCCTTGAAATCAACGAAAGTCAGCGTCGAGCTCGCACTCGCTCGCTCTAAATAGACATGGACGAGCATCGCTCAAAACAGTGAGGCGACACACGTCAGCTAAAAGCACAATATCACTCTATATTTCAGCTGCTTGGCAGTAATGTTAGCTGACCAGACGAAGGTCTCTCCATGAATCACTGCTGATCCTAGTGTTGGCTTTTCCTGCCTCAGCGCAGGCTCAGGCAGCGGGGCTACTCAACGAGTTACGTTATCGCCTCCCGACCGCAGCCGGCAGCCGCAGGGAGACACCGGCACCCGGTCGGTAACGAGACGACAACGTAACACGTGGACGAGCCCCGTCACTTCACAAGACACGGAAAACCTCTGTTGGTCTGGAGGAGCTGCAGCATTTATTTCTGCACAAACGTCCCCTGTACATTCACTAGATATTCTCAGAGCTAAACTAACTCTTCTGCAGTTTGGAGTGAGCGCGCGTTCACGTCTAGTAGAGGTGGAGCGAGTACGCGAGAACGCGCGCTCTGTCTGAGTGAAGGTAAGCAGGCAGCGGAGACGAGACTCCGGCCACACGCGAACGCGCATATGTGTGGCGACCCTCTACATTTATACGCTTAAAAAGTTACAAACAGTCCCTTTAAGGTTGGGGGTGCACAGAAAAAATCCAGAGGGAATATGCTTGTTCGAGATGAGCCAGGCCTGCGCAGAATCGATCTCCGCCGCGCAATGCAATGCCGGTTAGATTTGTGTCCAACTTGATGCCGACTTGCTCTGACGTCATGCACACGTGGGCAACGATAACCTCGCGAGATCGAGGCGGCCGCAGTTTTTAGAGCCAGGCGCCGCAGTTGCTCTCCACCAACTGCAAGACCCAGGGCATTATGGGAAACGTCTGGCTCGCGCCTGATGAGAGAGCTGATTGGCTCTTAGTTTTGACAGCAAACACCACGTGTTGTAGAAAGTCACAACTTTCTGTGTAATTGTAATATTTATACTAGATTGTAGGATATTAGTCTCATGTTGTGCAATGAAGGTTTCATCTGTTAACAAACACATTTTGTGTGGTTGATAATAATAATTATTATAATAATGAAGGTTATCTATATATAATACTTATCAAAAGAAGTGCTCATCATGTGCTTTACAAGGATAGAATCCAATGCCAGATACACGCACATTTCCACATATATTTACAAACAAATATATATAAATCCCAACATGGTCTGAAAATTACAAGTGGCCGTTTTATAAAAATAACCTTTTTCAATCATATCTGCTCCAATTCTACCCACTGCAGCTTCAATTAGCTTGTTAGTTAGGTTCAGTGCAGTTCTTTAGAGACTTTTGATAAATGTATAGGCTGAGTTTGACTAGTGTCCACAGCATCAACATGTAGTTTAACACCCAGTTACAGATGCCCTCCTAGTCTGATTCTTTGAACATCGGTAAGGCATCATCTTCCACAGGACTATCTTGTTAGATCTTTGCGCATTTCTGAGGTCTTGTGAATGCAGAAAATGAGGAAACATTTTATCTTGATATACAGCGTGACAGACTAATCCAGTCAAGGAAACTGATCCTACCGCAATAAATCATAGTTTGAGGTCTGATAAAGAAGACTGTAAAACTGTCATCCTGAAAATATATGTGGTAAAAATGTCATGGAAGAATGCGATTGAAGTTCAGCACACTTGTGATATAAGGGAACACATTTTGATATCAGTATTAATAGTTCAGATTGTTGACACCCAAAATCGAAAAACCCCTCTCTCTATACATACGGGTAATTACAGCAGGTACAAATATCTCCAAAAGATGAAAGTGTATAAGCTTTCATAAAAAGTAAGCTATTAAATGTAAAGAATAAATACATTTGAGCTAGTTTGAATCAAAAATATATCTATTGGGCCTTTTCATCTGTAGGCTAGTATATGAATTAAAAATGACATTCCCCGTTCTATCGCCATTTTCTCATATGTCATATACATCACATGCCACCGTGTGTGTTGTTTTCCCATAATTTCCCTTTATGATGGCCCTAATCTGATCATCAGCCCCTCTCTCCACAACATGTCATATGCTTTTTCCACTTGAAAAAAACACTGCTGCCACTGTGTCTTCATTTAATTGAGCTGTTCTTATCTCATCCTCCAGACACACCACTGGATCCATAGTATCCCTTCCTCTCTTAAATCTACTTTGGTATGTAGCCACTTTGGTTTCCTCTCAGCCTCTTCTTCCCTCCTCAGACAAGTTATTGGAACTGTTTACTGTAACACAAGTATTAAACATTATCTCAGCCTTTTCCTTTTTGGTAACTGCAACATCATTTCCACTACACAAAACAGGATAAATCCACTCCCTCCTGTCCCCACCCATCTTTTTAATCATCCTCCACCCCTCCTCACTGAGTGGTGTTAGCAACTGAGTCGCAGTACTTTCTCCAGTACTATATCTGTATTGCCTGTGTTGTTGTTCTCCTTACTACTGCCGGAGCTTGTTGGTACTGTATGATTTGCTGGAAATTGTGTGTTCTTTTCACTAGTTTAAATGCTTTATTTCTGTTTCTCACTTTACATTTGTCATCCCACCATGGTACCGCTTTCTCCTTTACTTTGCCTTTACTTTTCGGAATGGATTCTAATGCAGCTGATATTATACCATGTCTTACTTTACTATCAGATATGTCCATATTATAATCAGTCTGACTCAGGTATCACTTTCATTCTGAAATTTCCCATTTCTCTTGTAGCGTAAATTATTTATTAATTGATTTATATTTAATTTGTCGTAGAATGTCTGCACTCTACTTTGGCTTGTTTAATTTTGAATAACAGAATTAAACAAAATTTAACATAACAGGAAATTATTTTCGGGCCTCCACCTTCTTTAGAGGGAAATTTGATGGCAAAATTTTAATTCAATCTCAATTCTGGAGGTTGCTACAGAGTACATAACTCGCGGTACGATGACGTAATACTTCAAACTTCAGCCAATGCAGAAGTGCCTTCAACTTGCATTCTTTCTAACAGCCAGCAGGGGGCGACTTCTCTGGTTGCAAAAAGAAGTCTGATTGTATAGAAGTCTATGAGAAAATGAGCCTACTTCTCACTTGATTTATTACCTCAGATAACATTGTAAACATGAGTTAATGGTCTCAATCGCTAGTTTTAAGTCTTCTTCAATACAGCATGATGTTCATTTAATGTCCGTGTTTTCGTCTTACAACTTTAACCCTTTCACAGTGTGTTTTCACTTCATGAAAGTTAGTTGTAACATTTTGGTTGTCTGAAAATGTCTTATTCAGCATTCAGTTGTACTTAGCTCCACCCTCTCTTGTCACTTCTGGTTGCAAGATAACCAAGATGGCGATGGCCAAAATACCAAACTCCAGGCTTCAAAACGGCCGTCCACAAACCATTGGGTGACATCACGGTGACTACGTCCCCTTCTTCTATACAGTCTATGGTTGTGACAGTGAAGTCGGATGGCTGGTTTAGGCTTTCTTCTTTAACTCTGACTTTGGTGCGTCAGAGCACAAGGATGGAGCCGACTAGCACTATTTTCTTCAGTTCCAGCTTTAGCAGTGTCAGAGCACAGGGATAGACCAGACTGTCGTAGTTTCAGGCTGGAGCAGTTTCAAAGACTTAGCAAGTTCTCCAGTGCTTTCTCTATATGTCGGGGGATCCACTTGAGTTCCAGGCGCACAAAGACTGCTTGTGTATGAGAGGAGGGGGTTGCAGGAAAAGCGGGGAAGGTCCAGAGAATTGTTGGCAAGAGACGAGCAGGATGAAGTGACGGAGAAGGGACAGAGTAGAAGGGGTAAAGGGCAAAGAGAGCGATTGTGGTTTTTCCCTCCCTAATTAATATCCTCGGTCAGGGGGCAGTGTCAGATAGCAAACTGACCCCTCCCTAGTAATAAACTTTTTCTTTCCTAAAATGAAAAACAGTTGTTTCCAGTAGTGTAAAAAGTATTAAGATATTTTACTTAAGTAAAAGTAGCAATACTACAATGTAAAAGTGCTCTATTACAAGTAAAAGTCCTGCATTAATATATTTTACTTAAGTAGGAGTACAAAAGTATTAGCATCAATCATATACTTAGAGTTCCGAAAGTAAAAGTATTCATTATGCAGAATGGCATATTTCATAATCATATATATGATACCACTGAATTATAATTATTGATGCATTCATGTGGTCACTTTAACGGGTAATTTTTTTTGCATTATACACTGCTGAGTATCTTAACCTATAATAATATATCATCATTTATTAGTTGAGTTATATTTTGTATACAGTACAATATATAATATTTACAATAAAGTACAATATTTGTCTCCACAGTGTAGTGGAGTAGAAGTATAAAGTAGGGCACAGGAGTTCTGCACACTGTCAGGCTCCACATGGTTTATTTATCTTTCTCATAAGGCAACTTTTTGATCTGCAAAGATCTTCCTTTTGTCTTGCACCTGAGAAGTTTTGCCTGGATGTGCGCACATGTGGTTCCTCTTCTGTAGAAGTATAAAGTAGCATAAGATGGAAATACTTTTGAGGTACAAGTACCTCAAAATTGTACTTAAGTACAGGAAATTAGTAACTGTACTTAATTACTTTCCACCACTGCTTGTTTCACCTATCTAACTCTCCCATATTCTAAATGTGCAACACCAAAAATTAATGAAACAAAATTATTATTATTACATATACACTATGGCTTACAGTGAGTGTTAACCTAAGTGAGGTTACCCAAAATGAGAGCATTCTTATACACATACTGTATGTGCAGGGTCGGACTGGGAACAAAATTCGGGCCAGACCATTTTCATCTGGACTCAAGTGTTGTGTAGATGATGCACTGAATTTTTTCTGACTATTCAGGGGGATATTTTGGATGACCTGTCTCTGACCAAAGGTGCGTGAGATACTTCTCTGGGTCTGATGGAGAGCAGGCCACGTTACTTGACTTTTATGAATGATAAAACTGCGAATGGCATACATCAATCTCTGATGAACTGTCTGGAAACTCATGAACTATATATTAAACATCACAGGACACCACAAAATCCACCAATGAAAAAAAGGTGGGGGGCAGTTTTCCAAAAAGCCAACTTGATCAACATGTTCAGAATGGTCTCATTTGTCTTCAATGTGCCAGGTTCATATGCTTTTGTGGGATTTTCTTTTGATTTTCTGATGGCCATTAAAAGGTCAGACTTAAGAAACAGGTGCAGCACAGAGCTGAACAAATATAAATATAAAACTTCAAATATATGTGAACTTTGACTTGTAAATTAACGACTTCTCTCTGGCTGTGCAAAAGGACAATGGACTGCTTGAATCAGTCCAGAGCAGCAAAAACTATCCATGGAAAATGTAGACTTGGTGAGTTGTGATGCCTCCTTTTTTCCTCATTGAGATGTTTTTTGCTGTAGAGGTCCAAATTGTGATTTCTTTGATCATTTATTTTGAGGTTTATTCACATAAGCTTACATAATGATAAATAATAATGGAATATATACATTCTTTGTTCTACTTCTACATTGCTCCTTGAACTTTGACTCCCTTGCTCATATATCCCCTGCACAGAGGATTGTGGGTCAGAATAGCCAGAAAAGCTTGCTGGCTTGCATACTCCAAAATACGACTGGATGTAGTAGGACATCCTGGTATTTTTGGCATACTGCATTTGACATACTATGTATTGGGACATAATAAATAATATGGTAATGTGAGTATTGGAACGCACAGGAAGTCAAATTTGCTTCAAAAGCCCAGCGTGCTTCCTGGGGGTTTGATCCACTCACTATCCCTCCTCTTATCACTACCCTTTCCCTCTTCCTCACTAAATTGCATGCTGTTGTTGTCAACACCTGTCTGCCTCCCTACTATCCTGTCAGAGTTTGTGTGTATGAATATCGTTCTGGGCCTACACAGGCTGTCATTCGATATCCTTTCTCTTCTCCTTCCTTGTTCTCCTTGTGCTCAAAGTTTAAAAGTCTGGAGTCTTTTTGTTGATACATGAGTGTAGAAATAGAATAGTCAAATTATATTTATATGTACATGAGCTTCAAGTTTTCAGTATTGTGTAAATAGCTAATTTTTTTGTGTGTATACAACAGAATTTTTTCCGGGAATGTCACCACAGACCATAGACCACACCATTTCATCATAATGTAAATATATAAACATTGCAATACGGCCATAGGAACAATCACCATTGTGTTACCTCATTTGGCTATAGATAGTGACTTAAAGCTGCAGTGGGAAAAAATGGAGCAAATATGATTAAAAAAAGTTATTTTTATAAAACTATATCCTGACAGTAGTGCATGAGACAGGTAATCTAAAAAATATCATGTGCCTCTGTGTCCTCCGCTGCTCCTAACGGCATCTGCAAGATTTCACAGACCGGAGGAAAACAACCAATCAGAGCTGATCTGGAGCTTGCCGTCAATGAGCAGCTGTCAATCACTCACGAACTCCGATCAAACGGTTAAACTAGGCAGCACTGATCAAATGTCTGCAAATCCAAAGGTCGTTTAATCAGTCAGATAATAAGTCGGCGTAGCAACATACAAACCATCTGCAATGACTGCCGTACAAATACACCAAATCAATACATTCTAAAGTATTCTAATTGATACAGCTCTAATATCTCTGTTAAGTAACTCAGACAACCCTGGGCTGCACCAACATGGTGTGAACAAAATGGTCGAGTGGAGTGACAGTAATGCTCTTAAGATTAACACAAAGAAAACGGAAGAAATTGTATTTGGTTCACCATCTGACTCTCATAAAGTTCCTATTGTTATTCATAACAAAAAAATCCAGCAGGTATTTTCATATAAATATTTGGGCATAATGATAGATCATCTGTTATCTTGGAGAGACCACATTGAATTTGTCTGTAAAAAGACAAAACAAAGAATTTACTTTCGTTTGGGGCGAGTAAACAAATTCTTCTTTTGTTTTTTTTTTTTACTTTTTTGATTATGAGTGTTCTACAGTATTGTCATTCTACATGGTACAAGAGTTTGTCCACTACTTTAAAGTCAAAACTGCTCCACCAAATGAAAATCTGCTCCAAGATTGTAGGTCAACCCCTTGAGAAACTCTATGAATCAGCCTATCATGATAACATATTAAGGCTGGCTAAAACATCATTATCTCTGACCCCAACTATGTTTTGAACAGTGAATATGAATTGTTACCATCAAATCGGAGATACAGGGTTCCACCATTTATTAAGGTTAGATTGAAGCACTCTTTTGTACACCAGTCAATCCTAAAACTAAATATGGAGCCTAATCCCAGACCACATGTGCGTTGAAGGGCCCTGAATATCCTGTGATTGTAATGTTTAAATGTATGTATCCTTGTTTCCTGTCTTTGTCATTTTTGTGATTTTGCAAATGGATGATGCAAAACAAATTTCAGACATGTCTGACAATAAATTAATTATAGTATTATCGTATCATAATAATAAGCACTTCCGCTCTCTGCGCTCATCCGTGCTTCGTCCGGTCTGCGGAACTAACGTCGCCGCGGTACAGTTTCTTGTCGGACATAAATATGTGTCGTACCACCATACTCCAGCGAGGAGCTGAATCCTGTAAAGCCATTATCATTAGAGAACATATGAGCCTGTTTCTCCGGCTCAGAGGCGTTGTTTCAGACTCTGTGTGCTGATATAATGAACACAGATACATCACCTCAGAGGAGAACTTGTTGAACTAGTCTCAGAAGTTGTTTATTCCCTGAGAGAAGATGTTTGTCAGACCGTTTCGTGTGAAGTCTAACACCGCAATCAAAGGCTCAGACCGGTGAGTCAGAGCTGCTGTCAGCTCAACACACATCTCTGCCTGTCGACATTTAGTCCTACCTACTGTATCTGGCATTTCATTTAGTAGTGGTGTGTTGAAAACTACTCATGGAGCAGCTTTCACTTCTATCAACAAACTGTTCATCTGTCAAATGTCTCTAAACTCACTTAAAGGATCATTTCATGCTGATTTGTTATTGCTTTTCCTCCCCATGTTGTCCATGTATCTGTTTTTATGTTTCTTATTTTTTCACACTCACAATGTTGTACCAGAAGTATTTATAGATATTTAAATCAATATCCTCCTCACAAACACTAACCATACACTCTCACCCAACACACACTGGTCTTTTATATAGATTTACTGTATTGTTATTGTTGTTATTATATATATCTTGTCCTAATTGTTTTGTTATCACTATTATGTAGTCATATTATTTCTTTATATTAATCTTGTCTCTATAGGTGGAGGCTTCAGATAAGCCCAGTGGGTTTTCCTCTTCCTGCACTTTATATTATTCATTTATTTTTTTTGTTTTGTTGTGTATAGTCTTAAATTGTGCAAAATAAATAAATAAATAAACTCAAAAAGCTCAACTTTTAAAGGGCTGCCCAGTTTATTTAGACCCCACCTGACGTTGCTGGAACAAGTCAGAATTAAAGGGACTATTTGTAACTTTCAGAAATGCTTAACAGCGACACCTGTGGCCGTGAAATCAACGAAAGTCAGCGTCGAGCTCGCGCTTGCTCGCTCTCAATATACCTGAACGAGCATCACTCAAAACAGTGAGGCGACACACGTCAGCTAAAACCACAATATCACTCTATATTTCAGCTGCTTGGCAGTAATGTTAGCTGACCAGACGAAGGTCTCTCCATGAACATGATTTACATCTGATCCTAGTGTTGGCTTTTCCTGCCTAAGTGCAGGCTGAGGCAGCGGGGCTCTCCAGCGAGTCTCCCTGCTCTCTCCGCCCGCAGCCGGAGAGAGCAGAGGAGACACTGGCACCCGGTCGGTAACGAGAAGACAACGTAACTCTCTGCACAGCTCCGTCACTTCACAAGACACGGAAAACCTCTGTTGGTCTGGAGGAGCTGCAGTAGTTATTTCTGCACAAACGTCCCCTGTACATTCACTAGATATTCTCAGAGCTAAACTAACTCTTCTGCAGTGTGGAGTGAACGCACGTTCACGTCTAGAGGTGGAGCAAGCTGAGCTGTCTGAGTGAAGGCGAGCAGGCAGAGGAGGAGGGTACAGCGGCTACACGCGAACGCGCATATGCGAGCGTGCATGTGTGACGACCCGCTACATTTATGCGCGTACAAAGTTACAAATAGTCTCTTTAAAGGGCTGCCCAGATATTTAGACCCCACCTGACGTTGCTGGAACAAGTCAGAATTAAGAGTTAAGCTTCATGTTTGTCCATAAAACTATACAGATCTACATCAGTTGTTAGCTGTAGTTACTCATAGCACCTGAATTGAGCTGACAAAATCTGCTCTGCATCAGCAGACAATATATCAATATTTAGCTAGGAAATTGTTTATTGTTTTATTATTATCTTGGGATTTTTGTTCATGCTGTTATTTAAGACACTGCAAAGCCATATCAGTTATAGTTCTTCCAGAATCATCTCTTAAATACTCTGTTACAGTACTGGTTACAGACCCTCTAGTTCTTATTCAGTGTAATGTTAAGAATAGCAACTTCTGGTTATTGGTTTGCTCAGCCCTGTTGATTAGGATCACCCTGACTGGGTGTGGAAATTAAAATTTCAGTGCACCGAGAGTGAATATTTAACATCCAACAGTCTCAGACAAAATACACACTACATCGTCAGAGGAAAATTGTATTTCTTTGACAAGCAGGCCCTGTATTAGAAAGCCACAATTGGGGGGGAGGGAAATGAAATTTAAGAAAATACACATACAGTACAGTAGATGCAATCAATCATTTTAACCTGTTAACCTGTTAACCTGCTGGTTAAGTAAGCTATTAAGTTTGAGGAAAGTGTGGGTTGAAAACAGCAGAAGGCTGTGTTCACTTAAAGAGAAAACAGTTTTTTTTATGAAGATTATTCAAAATATTGCATCCATCAAATATGTAAATGCATCTCTCTAGAAGAAGTCTTTGCTAGTGTGATATTACCCAGTAACTGAGACTTTTGTTTTTCCTGTAGGAGAAAGCTGAAAGCTGACATATGTGCAGCCTTTCCTTCACTGTCTGCTGGCGAGCTGTCTGAGCTGCTCCCCAACAAAGAGGAGTTAAATGTAGTGAAGATTTATGCACATAAGGGAGATTCCGTAACACTTTATGTTCTTCACAAAAATCCACTGTTCTTTGAACTAGAGAAACGACTTTATCCTACAGGTAATAAACTGGCTATCAAGTTACGTTGAGATGTTTGAGTGGATAAATACTGTAAGCTCTTTTAAAGTGACTTAACTATACTATAGTACTACGTACTATACTTGACTGTGCATTAATTAACTGTGTCATATTATATTCTTCAGTATATGTGCTTTGGCGCTACCCTGCTCTCCTGCCAACATTCAGGACATGGCCTCCTGTGCTTCAGAAGTTGATTGGAGGGGCAGGTACGCTTCTTTTTCTAAGATCAACACCTGCACAAATTTTAATACTGTACATTTAGATTGATATGAAGTAACAAAAACTGTATTTCCCCAAAGATCTCATGCTGCCAGGTGTGGTAGTGCCTTCAAGTGGTCTCCCAGATGTGAAGTGGGGCGACTGCTGTTCTGTTACGTTAGTGAACAATAGGTACGTTATCATAAAAGATTTGGAAAGACGTCTAATGTTCCCTCACAGATTTATGTGTGACACTGTTCTCCTGGATGATTGCAGAGCTCCTGTTGCAGTTGGCACTGCTGCAGTGTCCAGAGGAGAGATGCACAGTTCGGGCATGAAAGGGAGAGGAGTGTGTGTTCTCCACGCGTACATGGATAATCTGTGGTGAGTAACTCCCATCTTCCTGCAGATTTCAATAATGCATTTGTGTGCTGATTTTTGGTTTAAAGGGATAGTTTGACATTTTCTTGCCGAGCGTTAGATGAGAAGATTAATAGCGCTTCCAAGGGAGAAATCAATCTTCTCATCTCACTCTCAGCAAGGAAGCTAATAATCGTATTTCCCAATTTGTTGAACTATTCCTTTAATATTGAGATCACAGTACTGATCATTCATCCATTTTTGTTTATTTTTACTATGCTCAATAACCCTCTAAAAAGAAATTGTCCATTTGCTGGTGCTCTGCAAGTTCTAATATTTGTAGCCCAAATTGTGATGACATTTACAGGATTCACCATGAAGCCCTAAACTTTGCATGTGTTTCTTTTACCCTTCTTTTAGGGCTTTTGGTGACAAGTCAAGTCCTCCTTCTATACCAGATGCAGAGGGTGAAGGACAAGAGGCTAATGGAGAGGAATATGAGGTAGATGAGGTAGAAGAAGAGGAGGAGGAGGTTGAGAAGTGTGTAGGGGAGGAGGAGCAGAGTCCCGGTGAAACGGTCACAGATCAAGCCTGTTCTGGTGTTGAGGAGTTGAGTCTGGCTGAGCAGGAGGAAGAGAATGTGGAAAAGTCAGGTAATGAAGAAGAGGAGGGGAACCAGGATGACCAGAAAATGCCACAAGGTACCAGATTTAGTCACACCTCCCCCCGCCATATTTGTTATTATTTGTCATTTAAAGGAATTATTTCAATCTATTAAAGTACTGACCACTACAGCTGTATCAAATCCGCTTTTAATAAGCTCCAGAGGTACCATTATCCCCAATTCAAATCAAACTGAGACATTCACTAACTAAATGATTGCAGGATTGAGGGCTCGCAGAGTTAATTTAGTGAGACGAGATTTTCTGATGTGGCAAAATGAGAGTGTGTTCAGAGAGAAGTAGGATGTGACCCAGGTCATACCCTGATTTCACAGAGATGATGGACGCCCTCCTGGTGCAGTGTTTTCTTCATGCTCTCAAGAGCAAGGCGAAGAAGTCGGATCTCCCCCTGCTGACAAGTACATTTCTTCGCAACCACATGTTCTCCTGCTGGTAAAGTACAGTTCATCTTTTAAGACGCTCTGACGAGGAATTAAATTTCGTGCTAAAACATCTTGTACTATTCCAGCCCAAGCGGAAAGCAACTTGATATCAAGAAATCCAGCTATAAAAAGGTATAGTTGATGTGCAGGATGTGGCATTTTACACGCATAAATAGACTGGTTTATAACTCCATCTGTGAACATTTATTCAATGTTTTTTCCCACAGCTGTCCAAGTTTCTACAGGCCATGCAGAAGCAGCATAACCTTGTGCGAGTGAAAGAGCTGACCAAGGGTGTTGAGAGCATTGTGGAGGTGGACTGGAAACATCGAAAGTGAGCCAAGCCGTGTCTCAACTTAAAGAAATGTGGCCCGCCCACATTCAGACTGACTAACCCTTTTGCCTTTCCTCTTTGTTACGTTAACACTTTAAAGACTGCGTGACTTCAAAGTTCCCGAGGAGACAGATGTTGAAGCGGCTCCGGTGCAGGACGGAGGGGAAGGAGAACCTCCGTACCATCCTCCTGAGATCACAACTATGTACTCTGTGTCAGCTCGCCTGGAGCCTCTCTTTCTGGATGCACAGAAGAGGTGTGTTTATTTTCCTAACCCTGACTCTTAACGTATCCACATATTTACCTGGCCCAGACAGCAGGGGTATGTAGCAGGGAGAGTTGAAGCTTGTGTATCCGCAAGCATCCAGCTGTTTCATGGTTATTTGAGTGCAACATTGAATCCCTACCAACTGCAGGAGGGTTGATCTATAGCTGACCTCCCTGCGAGGGGATAAGACAATTTTCCCATGACACACAATTCTTGAGGAGGTTCCATATTGTGAAAAGTGAGATTTTCATGTCTTTTTTTTATCATAAACCAGGTTTATGTGCTATTTAAATAATGTGAAAGTCATAAAAAATGTGTACCAATTAATTTACTGTTGCAGCGTATGGTTGCGTCCAAAATTCCATACTAACATGCTATTTAGTACGCTAAAACAGTATGTGAGATATTTTTAGTGAGTCCGAAACCTTAGTATGAAACCAATAGTACGCAAATTGCATTCTATTCCCGGTGAAATATTACAGTATGCAACGCTGGACACTACGGCGGCATAAATATCCCACAATGCAATGCGGTAGTGACGACAACATTCATAGCAGACGTTGACGGACAGCTCTGTAACGTCAATAACGCTTCAGTTTAAGTGTAAGTATAAGATTTCACTTTGCTGGGTGTAATATATATTTTTAATTGATTCAGACTTTGATTCTCACAAACTGTCGTTTTGATCAGGGCTTAGGGAAGGGTCAATTGAGCCATTATTCATTTTCTTTACACCTATGCTACCTTTTCCTTCTATGACTATATGGCTGTGTTGTACATAACTGTATTACTATACACAGTTGGGCAGCTAATTTCCTATTATGTGCTTCTTAAATTACCAATTTACATTTTTAGAACTTAACTGAAAAAAATTGACTTTACAGCCAAGTAGGAGACATCTTGTGTCCAATAGTTAAAACTTTTGAAATTAAACATATTTGCAAATTCATATTTTCTGGACTTTTTCAATGAGCTAGAAGGAGCAGATGTACTTTTAAGAATTAAAGTTGTATTCCAAGCAGAGTGTTTTTACGTCTCCAAAATGTCTGGACGGGATCGCTTTTATTGGCTTTGTTCATGTTTCAGCAGTTTTTACTGGATTCACTTGTCTCTTTTAGTTTCGTGCATTTTACTGGTCCATGTAAGGACGGTCATTAAATGCAATAAATGCTTTTGAATGTGGCATTAGTCCAGACTATATACTTGTCCCTATAGAAATAAACCTTAAATACATTAAAATAAAGTAATAAAAATGGTCAGCTAACTCTATGTCTCTGTTTTTGAATTGCATTACGAAAGTTTTTAAACTCTGTAAGCTGGAGATAAATTGGTGCATTTCTCACATATGCACATTTATTCTTGTACTTATGTGTGCTTTAATGCCCCTACAGGAAAGGAACAATACTGGAGCCTGCTGAAGCGAGACATATTGTCACAGAGTATGTGAAGAAGAATGAACTGGTGGATGAAAATAATCAGAAGTAAGTTGATACTTAAAAACCAAGAGAGTTTGGTAAAAATTATGATTTTGTTCCATTTGATGGTTGCCTGTGAAGACATCTCAAGAATACATTAATGGATTTCCACCTCACAATCAAACTGTGGTAGTCAGCTGACCTGAGAGGAGGCAGAACTAGGGTTGGGAAATTTCTGGGGATTTTCCAAGGGAAGTTAAGTTTGGGAATCTTTGCATAATTTCAACTTAAAAAGCGTTTAATAGTGAACTTATTTGGGGGGAAATACACATAAAAAAGCTATACTAGGTCTTATGGCATGTTTTGTTTAAAAGCATGCCAATTTAATTGAATTGTAACCATTAACTACATTCAGCACCGGACTCTTCCATCACATGTACAGATAGTTTGCCAGCATCACATTAAATAGGAATTCAGTAAAATGACAACGCTCTGCATGCACAGTGCATTCTCCCATCACATGTGTAGCTACTGCACTGTCTACATGCTTTAATGTAAGATTTGATTATATTACTGGAGTGAATATGTTTTATATATATATTCTTTTTACATTTCAGTTAACCAGCAGAAAGCAGCCTAAAGCAAAGAACACACTTTATGACTTGTTAACTCCCTTTGCTACTTTTTGTAGAGCTGATACAAAGATAAACCCTCTCAATCATTTCTTATGATCCACTAGAAGTGTGTGGTGGTGTCTGTTTCTACAGAGACCTGTGCCCTCTGTCTGTATTTTCTTCTTATTTTGCTGTGTTGGGGACTCCTCTGAGCGTCTTTGGGCCCCACGTGGGGGTGTTACCCTCAACCAATAGCAGCGTGCAGGATGTGCAGCCTGTGCATTCTTTGCAGCCCGTTCTAATTCCCAGGTCATGAAATACCGCCACTTTGTCTCACCCCTCGGCGTCCTTTAACAACTGTGTGATTCAAAGCAGAGGCATTTGAAGACCTGGGATAGACCTGGTTGTTACATCGTTGAGAGGTTTTATGAGCTGAAGTGTTTCCCGTGGTCTCTGTCTTTCTCCGCTGCTGTGTGCAGAGTGCTGCTGTCAGTGTGGCAGTTTAACCGAGCAGAGCGACACACACACACACAGAGCAGACAGGCCACAGCAGACAGGATGAAGTGTGCATTCATTCAAAATGCGGCAAATTCCCGCAGGGTTGTGCGGAGGAGTTGGCGTGTTTATTTATGCTTAAGATCGTAACCGCTGTGAAATAATCTGAAAATAATATACTTGTGGCATCTACAGGGAGCATATTCCATTGTTTATGAATGGGGTTTTCACCTCACTGTTGAGCTGTATACCATTAACTTGCTAGCAAGCTAACTCACCAGATGGCACATTTTACACTGTATGGATTCGACAAATTTATGGATTAATTTGTCAAATGAATGGATTATGTCTGCTTATGATATTGTAAAAAGGTTAGTTTGTATCTGCATATGACATTGCAAATACAGCCTGAGCAGATAACCACTATATTTCCATTTTATTCCCGTTATTTCCCATTAATTACCATAAATTCCAGTTAATTCCTATGGAAAGTTTTCACCTTGAATATTACCAGAATTTTTACAAACCTAGGAAGAAGCTCCGTAATCAAACAACACTGAAGGCACATAACTGGGTGCAGTGGTAAAAGGGCAGCCCTAATGGCCACCCGTACAGAGCTGACCCCAGACCATGTGATGTTGTTATAATTGACTGAAATGCTTAAAATGTGACTCTGAAACAGAGGAGACATGCCATGTTTCCCTTTTATGTCCTGAAAATCGTGCCTCTTCTGATGCGAAACAAATTGATAATGAGTGAAGGGAGAAATTAAATAAAATCTGCCATGCTGCTGGCACAGCTTAACAAGGCAGCATGTTTCCTGTTAAGTGCCATCCGTCAACTGCACAATGTGCTTTTTTTCAAAGTTTGCTCCCCTCTTTAACAGTTACGTGACCATAGACCCTACTCTGTGTGACTGCCTGCTGGAGAAATCGGAGTACCAGGAGGTCGAGTCTCTCAAGTGGGATGACCTCTTTAGCAGGTAAAGACTGATTTTGTTTTCTTATTCTTTATATAGTATATGCATTCTGTGGATTTTTATAGATTAACAATTGATTAAGGAAAAATAGATGAATTGATCCATTATACCAACATGTGAATACACTGTAGGGGGAGACAGTCAGCATCATCATCTTTGCAGGATGATGATCAAGGTGTTGCAGAGGCTGTGTAGCTCCACTGTGCTGGCATGCAAAACATGTTTAAATACACCTTGGAGGCTACAGAGATAGCACATGGAGCCAACAAGAACTGGGATTGGCCAGTTTTTCTTTACAGTAACACAAGACAAATCTGTTTTCTGATCTAGCAAAATCCTTTCCAGTGCAGTCCTTATTATTTTGGGTAAATGAAGAAGATCTCCTTTTGAAGCATTTGTATTTTGTGATCCAGGTTTAAAAAAAAAAAAGAAGACATTTCAAGTGCAAACCTTCACATAGTTGCTCTCTATGTCAAATGAACGAAGTATAAATACAGCTTAAGTTTACCTGATGGTTTGCTGATCATATGCTTTACATTACTACCTTATTCAACAGTATCCCTGTCAGTCTCCATCTCTCATCATCTAACTTTTGGTGTAGGTTAAACAATGCCAACTCATTTTTGCAGGACGTTGGCAAGAATGCAGGTGTGCTATCAAATTGTGTTCCCCGGATATGCACCCATAAGAAAGAAGGGCCACATCGAACCCATAGACATCTCGGTGGCTTCTCGAGGCTCCAATAAGAAGGTGACAACTTATACTGCAATATCTTAAACTGCTTTCTACCAATACTGATATATATGAGAGTTTAACAAGAGTCTACAGCCATACCAGCAGCTTTGTTGATGCTGTATTATAGTATTACAGCAAAGCAGCCGCCATGTGCTGCTGACGTGCAGCACATGGCGGCAGGCTGTCCCAGGCGTTACAATCTGAAAATGATAAATTAGGTGATATATGTACTGAGCGCATCTTGTTACTTATTGGTAGAGATTCACCAATTGCAATTTTCTTGCCGATTCCAATTTTTGCCAATTCAGATTTTTTTATGAACTTTAGCTGTTGGCAGAAGAGCCGGTCACTGCGACTACTTTTGGCCGCATGCATGGGAATGAATTACAATATAATGTATTACGTGTCTGATTAAGTTAGTTGTTCCGAATGTTTTTTAAGGTTGTTCCACCACGGCTTATTCAATTTAGCTTCATTGTCACAGCTCTAATTGTCTCCGTATGCTACCTGTAGGTGACTCTAATAAAGAACCTGGAACTGTACGGTTTGGATCCTGCCGTCGTGGCAACTGCTTTGCAGCGCAGAGTCCAGGCCAGCTCCGTCTTACAGCCCATCCCCGGGTCTAAGGACAAAGTCCTGGTCCAGATCCAAGGCAATCAGATTCATCAAGTCGGCAATTTGCTGCTAGGTTTGAAGCTTAATGATACTTCAAATATCTTACAATTTCTCTCAATTGCTTTATTTGTACTAATAAATTCAATTTGTCTAACATCTTATTTCAATTTTAGATCATTATCAAATCCCTCGCAAGTACATCCAAGGAATAGACAAAGCTCCAAAGGGTGGAAAAAAGAAGTAACATTTCAACCTGCTATACCAGCCATTTACTGTCAACAACCAACAACAACCAACTGTCGGCCACTCGTGTAATAAAAGGGATTTACTGTCCTCTTCTGAAGGCTGAATGACGCCGCTCTGTTGTCTTTCGTTGTTCTGATTTGGCTCCCAGAGATATTAGATTAAGATCACTGATAGGATTGTTTAAACCAAACCAGCATTGTTTCCCAGAAAGCTGATTAGTTCCTGATGGTGAGGAGAAAGTTTCCACTACTTTTAAAAGGTTTAGATGTTCAAATCCATCAAACATTCAGTGAAACTGATAGATGTGTTTACCCAGTTTAATGCTGCATCCAAAAAAACATTTCTAAAATTATTTGACTTAATTTCTCCAAAGTTATGGGATTTTTTGTTAAAAGGGAAATAACACATTTTTAACAACCCAAATGTATTTAATCACTTTAATCATTTTATCACATGGTGCTCTCTTAAAAACGTGTCGCCTGTTGATGTAACTGTATTTAGTGTTCAGCTTTTGACATTTTGTTGAATGTTGTAGTTTGTGGATGAAGTGGTTTCTATATATAATTATGGACATTTTGTGACATTTAGACAGCCGACAGTGGAGAGATGACGGGGAATGATGTTTAAAATATCCAGAGCTGGTGCCAAACCGGGGGCGTTGCGTTTCGTGGTGTCTGCCTTAAGTCCAGAGCCAGTTGGTCACCTCCATACAGCCACTCTTAACCTTCATTTCCACATTTGCACCTGGAAGCTCCACTGAAACGGTTGAGGATTGGTAGTAAGGTCAGGACCCCTGACTTAGTTTTTGTTGGCTCGAAACACTGCACTAAACAAGAAAACATGGATACAATAAAGAGTAACAAGCCAGTATATTGTGCGGTGTTCCTTAGAATTCAAAGCGACCGTATTTCACGTCACCACACCAAAGGGCTTTTTTATATTTCTCCTGTGGTAAATTCCTTGAAGCTCCTCACACATTTTGCCGTTGTTTTTGTCAGGGTTTTATTCCTTCTTCTTTTTCTGGTGATGGACTCAAACTGAGGCTGTGTCCAATTATACAGCCTGAGTTATGTTGAGGTCACATGTCTGTGGTGATCAATCTGGTGTTCCATCTGCACATTTGTTTCCCTTTATCACGTTTGTGGTGTTTTTGATGATGATGCTCTGGTAAAAAATGGAATTTGTGCCAATTGTTTCCCTGAAGACAATCAAGATTTATCTTTATCCCCAAGGGCATAATTCCACTGAGGATGGTGGTCATGTCCCCCTCACTTTTTGAAATCCTATTTTTGTCCCCCGCACTTTTAGCCAATAGTTTCTCTTTGATTTTCTTACTAAAGTCTTTTTACTGTTCAGCCACTGCAGTCCAGATGAGAGAAGATCTGATACACTCATCTGAGTCTCCTTCAGTTATTACAAAGCACTCATACCAATGACTGTTTTGAGGTGGGGAGCTTGTAGAAACCAACAGGAGTACCGACATGGGAGCAAAGCAGTGTACTGCTGTGGAGCCGGCAGCAAAACGCATTTTAGCCACCTAAAAAAAAGTCAATATCAGTTTAAGTATACGCTATATTAAGAATATCTTCACCACTTTACATTGCCATCAGATAGCTGTTTCTGACGGGGAACTGAAAGTGAAACTTTATATATATTCTCTCTTCAAAGCAGCCAGACTCCATTGACAAAAACAGTGTAGGTAAGTTTCACTTTCAGTTCAGTTCCTTGTCAGAAAATATTCTGAATATAGCATATACTTAATACCTAATATGTTGATTTTTTTTTTTTTTTTTTTATTAGGTGAGCCTTTCTTTTAGGTAGCTAAAATATGTTTTGCTGCCGGCCCCGTCCACCACATGGTAATGTTTTGCTCCAGTGTCGGTAACTCCTGTCTGTTTCTCCAAGCCGACCGTCATCTACTGTAGCTAATACACTGACCATGGATAAGTATCTCATACAACCCCACTTCAAAACACCCAAACTATCCCTTTAACAAGCAGGAGCAAGTGGTGTGGAGAGTGTGCAGACTTTTTTTCCCCTGGGTTTCACCTCGTAAAGGCTGCCCTACCTCATTGAGAGTGGTTGCTGGGGTGTATGCAGCCTGAAAGGAATACCTGAAGATACGTCTCAGGACTGAATAAAAGTAGCCTACTACCAACTTCATTTGTCCTGCACATTAAAAATCCCTCTATTTGTATTCTCTATACACTAAATACTCTACTATACTTATTTTAATTTACAGTTGATGTTCTCCTAAAAGATGCTAGAGTTGAATATCAGTCAGACTGTAGAGTACAGTGTAGTAAAGATGGAACTACAACATCATCAGGAAGTATCAGGTATTTTCACAGAAGGCTTTCAGCTGGCATGAGTGTTAATACCAACTCTTCTTCTTAAATCCTGGCATATTTATAAAGCTAAAACTTCAAATTTAGACTTTCGCTCCATGAGACTTTCTGCCAGTCTCTCCATGGCTTTCAGTAATTACTCTGCACTGTGTTGTTGGCTTTCTGCAAGACTGTTTTCATAGTTGCATCCTACAAGGCAAATTCTTAGGTATTAGGTTTCGTCTCTGTGTTAAAGCAAGAACTTTAGTGCCAGAATAATGCTGCCTTCCAGACAATGCAGAGGTTGTAATTTTCCCAATTGTAATTTCCAATTTACAACCTCCAAGCGTTTCAGGTACACGACGCCAATGTGTAAACAAAAACCATGACTGACCTTGACAAACTGATGTCTTTTTGGGAAGTGTACACCCAAAGGAACTCTCAGCAGTGCAGCCTACACACTTTTCTGGCATTTTTAACGTTTTACTGAATAACCTTTGTTCAGAGATGATAACTCTGAGATTGTTTACCGTAACCAGCTACCTAATAACAAAGCAACATATTTTGACATCAATTTACACGCAGAACAGGTTTTACTATATTATAGTATGTATTATTTTAATTAAATACAGGCAAATATACTTAACGTTGCCTTTTAGTGGATGGTTTACCATTAGCAATGTGTGCTTCCGCTGTTATGTGACGTCAGACAACTGCTTCTTCGAGAACTAGATGGATTAGCCCCAAGTTCACAAGTAGGAACTCCAAGTTTGAGTGGCGTTTCATTGTAAACTTTCTAGTGGGAGGTCGGACATTTTCGAGTTCCTTACCTTATTACCTTCTGTCCCTTCAGGAAGTGACTGTTCATAAATCTTCCACTGCATTTCCGTCATTAAAATTACCTCGTTTACATAATTTATTTTATGTCTGTCAAACTGGGGAAGCTCATTTGGCAAACCTCCTCTTGAGACTGCCGTTGTGTGGTGTCACTTAACGGTGTTTGCAATAGACCTTTGTCACAGAGGACATAGTTTGCATGTTGTCCCAGTGTTAGCGTGGGTTTTCTCCGGGTTCTCTGGCTTCCCACCACAGTCCAAAGACATGCAGGTTAGATTGGTATCAAAGAAGAATAGGAAAAAGATATGCGAAATATCATCCATATATGTTCCTAAATAAAATCGTGACAAATGCTTAAATATTATTCCTTTACATACGTTATACGTTATGTTTGTATCCAACAAAAAAAAAAAATCAAGCTAAAAATATTGAAGCATAGTACAGATTTGTCATGATACATTTGTAGTAGAATATTTAGGATTAATGACTTTATTAGGATCCCCATTAGCTGATGCAGAACATCAGATACTCATTCTGGGGTCAACAGAAAATATAAAAACATGAAAACAGATAAGACAAAACAACCAAATGTTATTACAACCAGAAAAGTGTAACTTTACTATACATATTCATATCCACTTATATATTAATAAACACTAAATTCAACACTGAATATACATACAGTGAAATCTTACAACATATCCACTGTACAAAAAGATGTATAAAAAGGTGTTACAGGCTGTTGGGTGTTGTTTCACTTGGTTTTTAGAGCTTTATTGTGTGCTTTAGAAATCTGAGCTGGAAGTGAGCTCCATGCAGCCATAGCTCAATACAACACTGTGCTGTGTTGCTTTGGTTTTGTTATTGTGATATTACTGTTTTGCCAAGAGAGACAATGGCTGTCAAGTCAGTCAAACCTTCTGGTCTGTTTGCTCTGGGTCTGGAAACCATTTGCAGGAAATTAATTCTGAAATTTAAACCGCCATGTCAAACAGTGGAGATGTGTGTCATGGTTGTTGACATGGAGGAAAGGCCATCGCCTTTCTTTAATAGATGGACAGAATGAGCAAAACACAGTAATAAAGAAAATTAAATAGTGTTTTATGGAGTTCAATTAAAGGCCTCGTTGTCTTCTGAGAGCCATGAGAGTCATTAACCGGTTATGACTGTCATGAAATCATTTCCTCTGTTCCTTGACACCGGGAAAGTGCATCTGTACAAACTTCCTCAAGGACAACATGGCTGTAATTGTGTTTATTAGGGGTTTTTTTTCTGGCTAGAGCTTTTTTTTGCAGTAGAAAGACACCTGCCTGGCGCAGGCAAAGAACTCCTGGCGAAACTTAGTCTGGGTGCAAACATACAGGTACATGTTAGCTGCCGCGTTGCTCAGGCTCAGCATGGTGCCAGTGTCTGCTGCTATATTTATCCGGAGGTTGTAATCATTACGATCCAGACTGTACATGTGAGTCGTGCGGAGGATGATCTGAGTTATAGCACGGGTGACGGACAACAGCACGAAAGTCATGGACACAGTCACCAGAAGCACCACAGATTTCCTCTTCCAGGAGCGCAGCAGGGGCGTGACCTTGTTGACCCTGGAAGTCAAATCGGCTGCGACGTGAACCCGATTGCTGAGAGAGATCAGGCGCAGAGTCAACCCGTTAAGTGTGAGGATGATGAGGAAGGGGAATATGTAGGCTTGCAGCGTTTGAAGCCCAACCAGGGTGTGAATGAACTGAGTCGGGGCCTCTGGTTTGTATATACATCTTGTCTGGTTGTTCTCGTGGACTGAGGCATTAGACCAGTAGTAAGGAATGGCAAAAAGATGACTGAAGAGGAAAACGGACGTTGTAGTCCATGCTGCACATCTCCGAGTGCAGATTTTAGCCTTCATTTTCCACGTGTGGATTGCGACAAAACGTTCCACTGTAAACACAACCACCTGCCACGTTGAGGCGTTGTACGCTCCGTAGCTAAAAATGTCCCTCAGGCTGCACCAGGGCTCGTAACTCCAAAACGGCTCCTGCTGGTGGTACTTAACAGAAAGCTCAAGAACCACAATGAAAACCAGAACGAGGGTGTCAGCCACAGAAATGGCCATCAGGTAGAAGGTGCTGGATCTGGAGAGCATGCAGTTCCTCCTCCAGATGATCAGAAAGGTGAGGATATTGGCTGAGGAAAAGATTTGTGTCAACAAAGGCATCTCCCTAAGAACAAATACTGTCACCACTTAAATTAACAGCATCATTAAACAGTAGTTTGATGTACTTACAGGGGATCCCCACAGCTGCTAGAGCAGGGTAGAAAACCTCTTGTAGTGTCACCATCCAGTGTTTCTTTTGAAGGCTCATCCTCTCGCGCCACATGTGGCACCGTGATAGAAGCGACATCATTGAAGCCTCATAGCTCAGTATGCACACACATATTACTCAGCACAAGATGGTCACTCCCACCGCATCTCAACATACAAACCATGTGTGTCAATAGCCTGGTGTTATGTTTAGTGTTGATGATTAACCCTCAGAGACCTACAGAGAGATTTCTGTTTCAATGTCACAAGAGATGACGGAAATTCATGCAGACCCCTTTTTTTGATAGTGATATATTATAGCTAAAAAAAAAAATTGAATTTGGCCACAGATATGCATCAAACAGGCATGCTGCAACAAGGAACCCCTGGCTGGAATCAACATAGGGTATTGTTTGTGGTTTGTGTGTTTATCCCAAACCAAAATGTCTCTAACCTCTCTTATTCAACTTGGCTAAAGCTCTGTGTAGGCCTATAGGCCAACAGTCAGCCAAGGAACTGTACATTTGATTAAGTCCGAGTATAATGTCTTGGCCAATTGATGTAACCTAATTACAAGGCTGCCTCATTTTGAGTCAAATGTCCCATTATCAAAACGTTGATATTTGGATGTCTAAGGCTCCGATTTAAATCAGCTCTGCAATGCAGTTAACATTTGGGAAATAGCCACCAGTGGAGTTTTTGTTTTTTGTACCTCCTATCAGTGCACATCATGTTCTCTAAAGCCATCTGTTGGTCTGGTGCTGAAAAAATCTTTCTAAACCTCTTACTCTATTGACCTGAGCAGTTACGAGTATATATACTTGACATAAATCAGTTAGGAGCTGTTACGCTTCAGTGCAATATGCACTGACATGCAATCCATATTCTTTTTATGGAGATGAAAGCTCACTATCACACCGCTCTCGCTCTCCAGATGCCCCATCTGCTGCAATATAGACGAAACTCTTTGGCTGTTCTCCATGAGATAAATAAGGGATAATGTACAGCGAGCCGGTCATTGTTGTGAAAGAAAGCTCGAAAGGGCGATGCCTTCGCGTCGGGGTTTCTCATCGCCCTGAAGGGGTTTCTTACACAACAATGACCTGCTAGCTGCACATTATCCCGCTCATCAAACGGCTACTTACTTAAGAAATCAATAATTTGATACAAAACGGTTCGCCAGTGTCCAACATCAGAGCTGCGCCCATAGCAACGGTCTGCTATACATAGCAACGGTCTGCTATAAAGAAATAACAGATTGCAAAACGCTGTGATTGACCAATCAGAATTGAGTATTCAACACAGCCGCGTAATAAAAAAGAAATATGTGTCTTGCAGCTAATAAATTATATGTGCAGGAAATTAAATGCTACGTCTCTAATAAAAGCAAGATTGATGTCTTTATTTGTTTTCAACATCACGATGACGATGATAATACAGTACTAAATTATATTTTGAGATGTCTGAACTGATCTGTTTTGATGTCAGGTGAATATCTACTTGATCGAATGGACGTCAGTATTATTAGTGGTGGGGTTAATTGCCTTTTTCCTCAAAATACAATTCAGTCGCCTTTAACAACAGTTCAACATTCATAACTCTCCTTCAATTTCAAGATATTGTCAGGAAAATGTCTTCACAGTTTCCAAGATTCCCTTCTCAAATGCATCTCGACATCATTCTGTAAATATATAATATATATATAAGGGAGCTGCGTCTGCAATGACAGCGGATGAGGGAGAGAGTCTTGCAAAACAGTCATAAATAAGATTGGGAGGTTGACTTAAACCACATGTTTAAAGGTACACTGTGTAATGTGTTAGGCTATGAATAATATATGAACAAACTCCTCTGTAGAAATCTCCAGAATATACATAGATGGGAATGAAACTGGAGAGTTTGGTGTATATGTGCTGCTGAAGTGGAGATTTCTGGCTGAGAAACAACTCGTTTACTTACATTAAGACAATTATTTTTTTGTATTACAGGTTTTCTGAGCATTATTATTAGCATTATCTAATGCTCACATTTGGTACATTTCGGAGAAATCAACTGATGCAAACAGACAAAGTATTAGAATAGAGACCTAAATGTGTATTTTTAGATGTTTTCTTTCCACTAGTCTGAAGAAAACTTGTTATGGAAGCAAAATAGCCCAAAATCAAAAAATTGACCAGTGCATGAAATCTTTTTTTTTTTTGCCTGGGCTGCATTCTGTGAGCCAAACCTGCTCTCCTGATTTTAGTAGTATCTCACAACATATCCACAATGTCTTTTCGGGGGAAAAACAATCCATTCTTGTTACTTTTTATTATTTTAATATAAAGTATTTATTTCGATGCTGTAGAGGGTAAATAAACTCTTTAGATAAGATAGGATTAATGTATAGTACTGCAGAGGAAAGTAGCAGAGTACAGTATTGTAACTATTCTAGCTTTGGTAATATTTTTATAATCAACAAATTTCTCTGGGGGATTCAGAGTATTATTATAAGTATTAATTGGTAGAAATTGTTGTTTGAGGATTTTCAGACTATGGGCTGTAGTTGGTTAGTGCTGTCTTTGGAGAAATGATACGTCGTTTTTGGTTTTGCAAAGAAAATAAATATGAATGGAAAATACAGTTTTGTAACATTTTTTTTTAATGAGCAGTGTTGATTTGGAGACTATTGATTTTATATAATAATGACTCCTTTATTGCAGTCCTGTAGTAAATTGTCAAAAAAAAAATACGAAAAATATATGGTCCAAAATCAAATAGTAACAAATGCTTAAATATTAAAATACCATGCTCTACATACATTGGTAACCAAAAAAAAAACGTCATGCTATAATATATATGTACTAGAATATTTAGGATTTTATTAGTATCCCCAAACGCTGATGCAGAACATCAGCTTCTCTTCCTGAGGTCCGCACAAAACATGAAAGCAGATAAGACACTTAAAGTATAACTAACAATATATTCCTGAAAACATATTACTATACATATTCTTATTCATATCCACTTATATATTAATAAACACTAAATTCATAAACACTGAATATACATGCAGAGGGAAATTTTACAACATATTCCTATACAAAAATAAATGTACAAAAAGTGGTTACAAGTGTAAGGCTGTTAGATGTTGAGTTCCATGCAACCACAGCTCGATACAACACTGTGTGTTGCTTTGATTTTGTTATTGTGATATTTATTGTGTTGCCAAGAGTGACAAAGTCTGTCAAACCTTCTGGTTTGTTTGCTCTGGGTCTGGAAACCATTTGCAGGAAATTAATTCTGAAATTCAAACCATCATGTCAAACAGTGGAGATGTGTCTTCGGATTGTTGACAAGGAGGAAAGATCATCTCCTTTGGACAGAATTTGAGGAAGATGAAGGCTCACAATCACACCGCTCTCGCTCTCCAGATGTCGCATCTACTGCGATGCTGACAAAACTCTTTGGCTGTTCTCCGTGAGATAAAAAATAAATACTTTATGTGTCTTGCGGCTAATAAATTAAATATGCAGGAAATGAAATGCTATTTGTCTAATAAAAGCAAGACTGATGCATAAAACATAATGCACTATGTCTTTATTTGTTTTCAACATCACGATGACGATGTGATGATAATACAATACTAAATTATAACTTGAGATGTCTGAACTGATCTGTTTTGATGTCAGGTGAATATATCCACTTGATCGAATGGTCGTCAGTGTTATTAGTTGTGGGGCTATTAGCCTTTTTCCTTAAAATACAATTCAGTCGCCTTTAAATACCGAATACAGACGCTTGGGCAGTGGCCCGCAGCATTTTGATACTGACGCACAAGGCACCCTTATTATGAGATGCACCAGGCTTTCAACTAGCTCCAATGTAAACCCATCCGCGTCATTATTAGAATCAACTGATATAGTTTTAGGAGCGAGAAGTCCTTTAAGGGTGGATGGGTTAAAAACATACAGGACTTTTACTCAGGGGACCGGCGTTCATGTCCTGTGTGAAACCAAAAGTTGAATGTTTTTTTTACTAACAACGTTATGTCACGTGATGCTACGCTAGTGAGTCACATGAAGTTACGTCCATAGCTTAAGTTTCGTTGCAACCGTACTTATTTTAAGCCAAACCAGGATGTTTTTCCTAACCCTAACTCATGGTTTTGTTGCCTAAACCTAACCAGGCTTCTAAGCGGCAAAATATGATGAGTAATGATGAGATCACTTTATTTAAGTAGAATCCATTTGTCTTCCTAGCACTGCAGGTTAAGCCAGATATGGACCCTAAATGTGATAGATTTATTTATATTTCCCTTTAATCAATTTAATTCCTCCCTTTTTATTGTTGTTTTTACATACTTTCATTGTTATTATTATTTATATTATTATTTTTTTCCTGCTACAGTATCTCCTTATTGGTATTAATGTTATAATTAATTATACAACTGCTAGAGATGATGCTGTAGTTGTTTGTTTTGCTGTGATAGATTTGTGTGTTATATGTGTGATTGGCATGCCTCTTTGTCTTGTACATGTTTGTTAAATAAAAAAATAAAAAAATCTTTCCATTGTTTTGTAGGATGTCGAGGTTTTCTCAGCAGAGAACACTGAAAAGAAAAAAAAACATAGATGTTGAAGGTACAGAGAGGACGAAAAACACCTTCAGACACATGTGCCAGTCGCTATTAGACGTGGGGCCCTGTTGCCGTGGAAACCAGGGTTCTGCGGTCTGCTCTCGACAGAGTTAAAGGCCTCATCCAGAGAGGATTTTCATGGCCGCATGGAAGGCCATCTAATAATTCACACGTAGGCTGCTGGCTTCTTTCCAGGCTGCCCACAGTGATCTGGCTCTACTTAGCTCTCCATGTGCAACAGGGGTCCCTGCCCCTCCCCGCAGCCAACCACTGAGGAGATATCTCAGTTCACTAATGCTGTGCCAGTAACACTGCATAGAAATATGACTGTGATTGCTGTGTGGTGCGGAGGTTACATAAGGCTGTAAGCCAGTCATTAAGAAAGATGTTTTTAAACATTTCTGAAATCTCTATTTGGCTCTCGAAGGCCTGTTTGTAAATGTTGGTTGTGGTGTAATTTTGTTGTAGCAGATTATCTCTACTTCACCTTCCCTGTTACAGTAAAGCCTGCAGGTCATTTCCAATCCACGGAGGCTTGTATATGCCGTCTATAAAATCAATAAAACATTATGTGACAAATCAATCTATTGTTACGCCATTTGCCTCCCATGTTTTATGCCCAACTCATATTTTGAGTTGTCACTCTGACTGTTGCATGTCTAATGTTGGATTACGAATGATTCCACTTGCATTGGTTTCAATTAAGATAACTCACTTGCTGATTGCGTAACGGGTGTGTGGCGATGCTTCTTTTGTGCTTACGTCACCCTGCATCACTGCCGGTCCAATTTACAGCTGAGAGGATGAGGAGATCAAAATGATTTGGATGTAGTTATAGAAAATATTAATCTGGTTCATCTGTTCTCGGTCTGTCGTCACCAGCAACATGTTTGTTTTTCTTTCATATCTATGATCTGATCAACCACTGACAGTGTTTTGAGCGGGTAATGCGCAATAATAATATTCTAGTTGGGGATGAAATGATATCATCACTACCAGGTTTTTGTGGCTTGTCATGAAACAATGCAGAGATGAAGAAATCTCTCCTTTCTCACAGTATCTGTGCCAACTTGGGCATGATGAATACCAACAACCCTTTCCCAGATGAGCATTCATTGGGGCAGAACAGTACAGTAAATACCTCAAGGCAGAAACTCACAGGAAGCAGATGTCAAACAAGACTTTGAGTTTGACAAGAGGACAAGGAACTGGCACTTATAATATAAATCTCAAACTAAGCACATAAATGATGATTCACTCTAACTAATGAAAAGGTGCAAATAATCAATGATTAGCCTGGGAATTAGCAGACACAGTCTGTGTCGCCATCTGTTGGTCATCAGCTAGCACAGCAGGAACTCTTCACAGTTCCCATCTCAGAAGCAGAGAAACAATAGTACAGGGTTGCATTTCACAAGACCTGAGCCATAATAGTAGCCTGTCTGTAATTAAAATGCCTTTTGAAGCCATAGTATGTTGGATCTGTGTCAGAGAGGAACATTTAAGGTCATACAGTAGTCTCGTTTGAACACCGTGAGCCTTACACTGATGGTATTCATTACAGCGAGAGAGAGAATATGGTTTTGGTTTATGGTTTTATTGTGCTTTAGTTCTTGTAATTGAAATAGGAAAAGAGTAATCGTCGAATTCAACAATCGGAATGTCACAGAAAATAATGTAAATGCCATTCAAGAATTTGGAAAGACTGCCTGCTTAAAGGAGGAGTTAAACAGCTAGAAACAGCTAGCCTGGCAAAGAGAACTTCCAAAACTCACTTATTAACATGTTGGATTAATTCATACAAAAAATTGTGAAAATGACATGTTTACAGGTGCTTTAAGCAGGGCCGTATCATGGTCCCGTGAGCAGTAGTTGTCAGCTCATGATTTTGGGCGCTTTCACAAGCCACCATTTAGTCCGCTTTAATCAAACGCTGGTGTGATTCAACCTCTGGTGCGGTTCATTTGGGCAGTGGTGAATGCAGTAATTGTAATCTGGTGCGGACCAATACAACCGGTCCGTGACCGCTTGCGAGATGTGATTTCTTCCAAGTGGACCTAAATGCAGGCTGCCTGTGCTGGCATATGTCGAGATAGACACAGGTAAACGACAGGTGAACATGAGAGGGCGAGGACTGACCTGGACTTCTGCAGCAGTCCGATGTTTGCTTGACATGTGGGCCAAAGAGAACGTACAGAATATACTGAATAAAGTCCACAAAAAAATAGAGTTTATAAAGCCATAAACTGGAGGAGAAGGCGTTCGTGATGTGCACAGTAGATCAGTGCCGAGTCAAACTGAACAAACCAATTCCCTACATAGAAGTGGTAGCTCTTGAAACGAAAAAGATAAATTTGCTCCTTTATTCTTCCAGCAAATGTTTTTTTATTTGGTCCGCTTTGATTTATGAACTGTGAAAGCGAACAAGACTAAATAGAAAACAAACCAAAAGTATCAATTTCACTCTGATTCGGACTAACAAAACGGACTATGGCTTGTGAGAGCGCCCTAAACACCGAGGGGCCTGGGAGCCTTCACATTGTAACCGCTGAGGGGTTCTGGGGGCCTTAGAGTTTAGCTCACACCCACTGTGCGCATTGATTGCACTGAGTTTCAAATTCCTTTGCAAGTCTTGGGCCAGGCACCGCGTGCGGCCTAAGGTTTGGAGGCACTGGCCCTACTGGCCTGGTCCATAATCCAGCTGGCTTTAAGGCTGATTTTAACCAAGCTAGCTTTCAAAGTCTGAGAATGTTGGCCTCCCCTCGACAAAGCCAATACTACATACATAAAAAAGGTCTGTCCTAAGGTATTGTTCGTGTCTGACTCTGTGGGAGTAGGAAAAACAGTAAAATTCCCTGGACTATCTGTTAAATAAATCACACACATGTAGGCTATTTTATGTGATCTTCTTTTGATCAGTAATGTTCACTGAGCCTCCCCTGAAACTGTTTGGAGCCCCCTGGGGAGGCCTGTCTCTCACGCTGAAAACCTCTGTGCTGTGCTAAACTAACCAGCTGCTGACTTTACCTTCACATTTATTACAATACAGATATTACAAGGGTATTGGTCTTCTCATCTAACTCTCAGCAAGAAATCAAATAAGTGTATTTCGCCAAATCTCAAACTATTCTTTTACATATAAAGCTACCAGAACATATTATCACTCCAGTGATGAAAAACAGTCCCTTAAATGTCAGCATAAGTAGTAGCAGTAGGAGTATTTTTCTGTTAAATGCCTGCAGAAAAGGTTAGCAGGGCTTTCCGCCGCTTTAGAACTAACAATACCTGCACATTATTCAACTAACCTACAATACAGACAGAGTTTTAGGATACGTAGAGTGATCTCTATGCTGCCAGTCACTGATCCATCAGACAGGCCACAGAACGTCATCGTGCTGAGAGGATTGCACTGCTAAAAAAGGATTACACCATTTGACATTTTCCCTGAGCAAAACTGCTTAACCTTTGATTAGAGACCCAAAAATAGAAAAGAAAAGAAAAGAAAAAACGATTTATGACGAAACGGCAGATCAATTCAGAATATTTTTGGGGGGCTGATTATGTTCTGGTGGGATTGACGTGGCTGAATCATGGATAGATTGATTATTTTAGGACACAGATGTATCACAGCTGCCCGCCGTGGATACAGCATGTTCAGTTTTGTTTTATAGCCTATGTTATTGCTCTGTCTTGAAAATATGGTTACCATTTTTATTCACCATATATTTTGAGTAATTAAGTTACTTACTGCCGAGTCCAAAATGCCAAATTGAAAAAAAAATCATGTAGTTCCTTTTCATGTATGCATTTATTATTCATTATTATTGGCAGATCTACTGAAATGCAATAAACCTCTTAACTTTGTTTAGATTTTAATGTGGCATGGAAAATTCCTGTCACAAATCCTGAATAAATGTCCTTTTATCATATGTTTCCTTTTATTTATGACATAGTAAATGCATTCATTAATAGGAAATGCATATAAAAATGTGTATTGTATTTTATTTTATTTTTTGTGTTTGATTTATTTTTTATTTAGGCATTTTCATTCTTCCATATGTCTTGCCCTGCCTTCATTAAGGCTTCTTTGAAATGTTTGTTTCTATTTAATCTTTTCACTGTAAAAGACAGATTGTTTTTATTGGACTGTGATGAAATAGACAAAAGAACCATAAAACCGTACATTTCACCTGCCATTTCGTCTGCCTCACTGGATGTAGTCTGTCAGCAATTTAATCTATATCTATATATCTACATCCACCAGCTGAAAATATAACCAAACCCATATAGTGCTTTACAACCTGTGAGAATGGGTCTGTTGTTGATGTTGCACATGTTACACCCATAGAGCTATATATATATATATAGATAGATAGATAGATAGATATATACATATATATAGATGTGTATATATATATATATATACATCTATATATATATATATAGACAGTCTATCTTTTTTGGCATCATTTTTGCCCAATGATGCCAAAAATATTTTGCCTACTGCAGGTTTAAGGGTCCCGGTTTCGGGGTTTAAAAATATGGTCACCCTTTACTGACATATTTTATATCGTAGAATAAAATATTAAAACTCTTAAGCTTGTGTTATCCACATACCTTATTTCAAGCATCTAACCAAAAACCCATTCAAAAAAAGCATTGACTTCCAGTCGAGGGAACTGGAAGTGCTAAAATGTTAACTCATTTCCGGGTTGAATTCTGGGATTTACCAGCCAGTTCAGCCCCAGCCTTACTAAAGACAGTATTTTCATATAGACTAATGTATATACAGTATAGCTATATATATATATAGCTATACTGTATATACAAGCTTAAGAGATTTTAATATTTTATTATTATTTATTTAATAACAAGGATTTTCTGAAAGTTACACATAGAACCTTTAATGTTTTCAGGCTGGCCAGCAAACTGTTTTTTAGGTTATTTATTTAAACAATCATTTCCATATACTGTAGCCTAATCTACATAGTATTTACCTAAAAAAAAGGCGTAGGCTAATTGCACTTTGCCTTTGGATGATCTTCACAGCGAAAATGTTGCATACTCAAACATGTATTTCAACTTTCTTGCCCAATTAAACTGGTTTATTTAAGAAAATAAACTTTAATTGGATTATTTACAGTTCATAGTGTTATGTTGGTGAGAGAAGCACAGGAGATGAACAATTAAGCTGTTTTTTTCTTCATCTTGACTGAATTTAGCTGTTGCCTCATTACTATGCTTGATACAAAACTGAATTACCAACATGCTGGTTAATCAAAATTTATATTTTTGAATTACAGAAAGAGCAAGGAGTAAAAAAAGTCTTGTGTCTAACAAAACCTCTTCTATCTAATTTGAGCCGACTGCAATGATCAATCATTGGTTGAACCTGGTCTGTTTTTGTGTCTACATAAAAGCTTTTCGGCTGAACAGGTGTGACATATCTAAATGCTGTCAGAGGAGTTGAATAAAAATCTGTGAGCCACAGAACAGGCTCGGTGCTTGATCAGGAAAAAACAGCGCTCCATGGCCTTAATCTGCCGGATTAGAGCATCGGAAAGTTCACTACGGTGTGTTTGTGTCTGTGCATGTGTGTGTTTGCGAAGCTTTCTTTGTAGGTAACTTGCTCGTGTGTTGCGTGCACTTGCATGCTTCTGTATACCAACATAGGTGTGAATGAGTGTATCAACAGTAGTATCCAGAGCCACATGTGCAGCAGTAGACAGGCCGACAGGCAGGGCGGGGATGGAGGGATGGAGGCATGGAGGGGAGGGGAGGGAGGTGCCCATGGGTTAAGAGCTAAAGCCGCTTGGCCCAGATGAAGATGGCTCTCAGGCTCCCTGCCAATCAAAGCCCAGCCAACAGCCCACTCTCACTGACAGGGCAGGGAAACGGTCAGTTAGGCCACACGCATACTTGATGTACATGCAGCCTTCACAGACATATGGCGTATGAAATGACAGAGCATGACAGGATAGAGACAAAGAGGGAAAGCTCTACTTGAAATTGCATTTACATAAAGCGGTTATAATCAATATTTTTTATATAAACATGGATGGAATTACTAAGTGTGTGTGAAAGGGGTCGCTCGTAGTGACAAACCCAACTGACTCTGGAGTTCCCCACAGCTCTACGGAGACTTTATTTTGCACATTGTTTTGGTTTTACAGCTCGCAAATTCTTGTCTTGGTTCACTCTCATCGCTCTCATACTATCGTTTTTGGCCGCAGCAGGTTGTTGTTTAAAAAAAAAACCTCTTAAATCCATCTGTATAGGCCTACTACCTGCCCAGCATCAAAAAGAAGACAGATACAGTTAGCGATTAGCTAGCTGATATACATAGCGGAGAATTTAGCAGCTTAATGTCCACAGCCTCCATCCTTTCCGCTTCATTGTCTATGTAAGCACCCGTGCAATGCATTCTGGTAGCCTGGAGGTGCGGTTCGAAGGACAGGGCGTCACGTTGGCCGCTCCTCATTTGAATAACGGGCGTCCGACGTGTGTATTTTTTTTTCTTGTATGTTGTTTAATGCCCTTGTAAAGCCCTTTGTGACTAATGTCTGTGAGAAGCGCTATATAACTAAATTGTACTTACTTATTTACTGCTTCATCCCAATATTTGCATAACCTTAGAGGATTGCATATTTCATTTGCATTTTCTTTTTCCTATTTTCTGAAAATCCGGTTAAAATTTGCGCCACATTATAGAAACCTAGCGAATGTTAAAAGGTGACAATATGTCAATGTGGTATTTACAGCTTATTTCTTCTGAACCCCAAGTGGCCAAAAACATCAGTTAATGCAGTTCAGGCAACCCTTACTAACTTGTTAGTAAATGTCTTATAATTATGTCATATTTACCAGATATTTGTGATCTTAAGTCACTGTGTTCATCACATAAACTGGACCAATTGCAAAGGCTACTGCAAGGTGTAAATAATGTAAGATAAGAACTTTGGTTTTGTTTGCAGCCTGGATGTGTGGTTCATCCCAGGGCGTTGCAGTGAGAGTCAGATTTTATACGGGCAGAAGAAGATAACATGAGATATGTGATGGTATTTTTCACATCAAGGGTTTTGTAGATAAAATGTGAAAGTGAAATGTCAAAGCTTGTACAGTAAACCTGCAGGTATCAAGGAACTTGCCCCAGTTTAAATCTGGTATTTGAGGGCTGCTTACACTGTGGAAAAGAAAGCTTTAGTACTTCATGGTGTTAGTGATCCTGTTCTTCTTTATCCCCATCATATAAATCCTTAATTTCATGTCTAACAAGCTGTTTATCTTTGTGTTTCTTCTGTTAAATGTGCTCCTCTCACCGGGTACCATGCTTGATTATAAAATGCCCCATTATCCCTCTTGTCGCCCGCTCTGTAACCCTCTTCCAGCTTCCATTTACTGACCAATTTCAGCACACGTCTCCTTCCCTACATTATTACATTCTCCCTCTTCATCTTCCTGTCACTCAGATATTCTGACAGCTTTCTTGTGTGTCTTGCAGTAATTACAGCGCAGCTAGAATAATTCATGATGTTTAAAATATCAGCGAGGCCTGAGCATCATGACGCAAGCATGATGCAGCCTGTAGCTGGTTTCAGTCAGCGAGGATAAAGTCTCTCTGAACATCTGCCAAAACTCAGAGATCATCTAATTTGAGATGGGCACACAGTTCACTGTGACATAATGTCAAACATACAAATACTAATGGTTTTCCTTTCATCCAATAAATGCCAGTTGTGTATTTGGCCATGCTATCTTTATCACTAGGCAGGTGGTGTGGATTAGGGATGCTCTCTAAACTTCAGTATGATACATGCATCACACAAGAATGTATAATCCACAAGCCTGCAGCTTTTTAGTGTTTAACAGCCACCTGTACGTCCATATTTTCCTTGATTGCCTCATCTTCTAGCCTCTTTACTCCTCTAATCTTCTTCCTTTTGTCCCATTGTCTCCTGTGCCCCATCAACCAACTCTACCACATTTGTCACAATCTATCATTTCTATTCACCTACCTCTCCTCTGCTGCCTTCCTTACTAATTGAAATTCCACTGGAGCTCAGGGACCTTTAGGTGACCCCTCACGCAACAATTACAATTTATTGATGGAAATCATACTCATCTTCTTCAGTACTCATCAGTAAAACATGTATGAGGTGTGAAGTGTTCCAGTAGGAGCTAAAATCTGAGTAATCTGATACAATTTATTAATACAAAGTTATTTTTTGTTTCCTTTTTTAAAACACAGTCCATAATATTAAGAGATATTAATATTATTATGATATTATTATTAAAATAATCATAACAATAACAATAATAATAATGATAATACACTTTATTTACTATAGCATCTTTCACACATATACTGCAACTCAAAAGGCTCAAATGGTGGCAAACAAAACAAAACAATACAATAACACAGCACAGAATAATAGGAATAAATGAAAATTTTAAAATCTTTTATATAAATAAGTAGGATTCAAAGCTAAATTAAAAAAGGCGGCAGAATTTTAAAACCAATTCTAAAAGAGAATAACTATAACTATAATTTCGGTCCTCATTTAATTTCGAATAATTGTTACAGAACCAATCTTAAGTACTTTTAGTACCACATACAGTTGTATGTCGTCCGCATAGCTATGAAAATACCGTGTTGATGTAGAATTTGGCTGAGTGGAAACATGTATGATGAAAAAAAATGTTGAACAAGTATTGAACCCTGTGGAACACCATATGTAATGTAATGGGATTTAACACGTGCTCACCAAAACAACAGTCTCCCTGTTGAATAGGTATGGTTTTGTTTAGTTGCATTATTTTGTTTTCTATTTGATTTTAATCCCCGGCTGCTCCAGGTCACATGTCGATGTGTCGCTGTCCTTGAGCAAGACACTTAACCCTAAATTGCTCCCGAAGGCTTAGCCATTAGTGTATGAATGTGTGTGTGAATGGGTGAATGCTGACATGTAGTGTAAAGCACTTTGACTGGTCGGAAGACTAGAAAAGTGCTTTATAAATGCAAGTCTATTTACCATTTACCATTTGATGGTTATGTGCTGTTTGTCATTGTGTTTGATTTTGAAAAACAAAATATATTTAAATAAATAAATAAATAAATAGGTATGGTACCAGTTGAGGACCTTTCCAGAGATACCAACTTCATGTTTCAAACTATCTATCAGGACAGTGTGATCTATTGTATCAAATCCAGCACTTAAATCAAGGAGGACCAGTATGATGAAATAATAAAAGGACAACTATTGTAGGTTTCCCATCACTGCCTATAAATCCACTCAGATCAGTCAAGTTGTTTGTCATTTAGATACATTAGATCATTTAAATTAAAAAACAAACATGCTAAGTTAAAATCTAGTAAATAGTCTTTCCCACGCACTTATCCAAGAAACCAAAATTATGGAGACAATGCAAGCATACAGACTGGTTGACCTGCCGTGGTGCACCAGGGCAGGTCAACCAGTCTGTATGCTTGCATTTTAAATTCAACGAGTTATACAAGTGCAGCCTGCAGCCCTTCAACAGATAATGGGCCATGACCACGCAGGAAAACATAAAAGAGAGAAGCAGGGTGGGGAAGACATAACAAAAAAGGGATGAATACCTGGTAATGAAATGGAATCTCATCTTCCATCTGAAAAGAACATCAAAGGAGATGCTTAATCTCAGGAGGCACTACTTTGTCATCTGACGTGCATCCCCTCTGTCTCTCAATCCCTCTCCATCCATCCCGCTCTCTTGATGAGATGGATGATGATGAACGTGCGTGAGGGAGGGAGGGAGGAAGGGAGGGATAATACCTCCTGAATACATGATGAATGTAGTCATTGGGCTTAAAGTGACTGGGGGGCGAGTGGCGCACAGAGCGTGCATGTGAGTGACACAGAGCACCATCATCAACGCTCCCCTGCAGCCTCTCTCAGTCTCCTCCTGGAGAGAGACACATGGCATCACGCAACACACAAGACAAGTCAAAGACAGGATGAAATATTCTTGCTTCCTTTTTTTTTTTTTTTTAAACTGAGGCAAGAGAAAAGAGGCAGTGAGACGCAGAAGTAAAGCAGCATCTTGTGGCATCCAGCTTTTTTTCTAAGCAACAGGATCAGGAGCCGTGCTCCTTGTGCACAGCCTGAGGAGGAGGAGGAGGAGAGAGGATGCTGAACAACATGACGGACTGCGAAGAGGGAGAGGGGGGATCCAACAGCCAGGGTGAGTGACGCTGGCCACTGATGAGAGAGAGGAGTGGGTGGCAGTTTGTGGATGTGGATGCGTATGTGTGTGTGTGTGAGTGTCAGCGTGGGTTCTCAATGTGTGACTGAGTTGGGGAAAGTTAGGGAAACAAGATTATGTCATTTCATCTGCATTTTTGTGTGTGAAGAGCTAAGAGAGACAGAGATGGAGAGAGGAAACTTATGTCTGCTCTGGTTTTATGGACACAAAATATTAATATAATATAATTTATATGTAAATATTAATGATTCACATGTTGAGAGAATGGAAACAACAAGTGGATGTGGTCCAGTCAAGCATCCGTCCGCTCCATAGCACCTTCAACAATTGGCTCACACTTTAATAGGTTACTCTATCAAAAAGTAAGTAGAACTACAAGCCAAGTATACCTTTCTGTAGGCCTATGAGGCAAGAATACTTAATTATACTTTTCTTAAGTATATCTCAATCAAACAATTAAGTACAAGTAGGCCTATCAGCTAAGTATACTTAGACTTTTTTGTATACTTGTCAGTATGAGCCAAGTATAGTTAAGTATACTTTTGTTAAGTATATATCTGATGAGTACATTAAAAGTAATGAATGAATACCAATAGCACACTTGAATAAACTTCTTTTCGGTAAGGGATGCACTGCACTTCCTGGGGTTGCATCACTTTTTCCTCTTTCCTGTTGTTTTTTTAAAAATGAGCTGTTTATGGTCAGGTGGATGGATGAATTTGACATCTTGGTTGCGGTATTTGTGTTTCAGATGTGGTCGGTTCATGTGCCGGTAGATTCATACGTCCATGTCAAACACCTTTAGCACTCTACTACAAAAAGGTTTCCAGCGGACTGAGTGCAGAGCGTCTGGGGAAACCAGCCTTTTACTCTCAAACTCTTTCATGTCTCTCTTCATCAAGAACATCGCCAGGGGCAATATCTGCCTTTCATAATGGTACATGTGTGTGGCCCTGAGTGTTCGTATAAGTGTGTGTGTGTTTGCGTGTGTGTGTGTGTGTGTGTGTGTGTGTGTACAGTCTGAGTGTGCCCAAACATGCATGCAAATATGTCTTGGATGGCACCTTTCCATATAAATTGCAATATGTCACCAATTTCACCTTCATTTTGCTTTCATTAGTTATTATTAGAGCTGCAACGATTAATTGATTAGTCAATCGACAGCAAATTAATTTGCTACTATTTTGATAATCGATTAATTGTTTCAGTAATTTTTCAAGCAAACACATTCTCTGGTTTCGGCTTCTCAAACGTGAAGATTTGGTGTTTATCTTTCAAATATCTTGAGAGTCAACAATGAACCTAACCTGCATGTCTTTGGACTATGGGGGGAAACCTGAGAACCCGGAGAAAACCCTCACTAACACGGGAAGAACATGCCGTTTCTGTATTTGTTATATGAAATAACACTTCTGCACTGCTTACACCATTTCACCTCCCTTGTGTATTTCTTGACAGAGAAGTTAATTTCATTGGAAAGAGTAACTTGTTCCATTGCCAGCCAACTGTTGTATGTGTCTGTGAGGGAGACAGTTCATTTTAACATCACATGAAGTACAAAGATCTTGATCTTTTTTGGCTTGTTGGCTTGATTTTCTTCCCCTCGCACATCGCAGGGCGGGATTGTGAATCCACACATGTGCAGCCAAGACTAATGTATATTTGGAAAAGAGAAACTTTTCTACCTCTAAAGGACGTATTATTGTATCAACTTGCAGACTTGGCGTTCCCCCCGAAGCCTGTTATTCAAAAGTGTAAAGGTAGAAAATTGGATTACACGCACACTTACATTATATTGAGTGGAAATTCAGTCTGCAGTGATCCCTCTCTATTTTCATAAAAATTAACTTTAACCCTCTGAGACATGCGGGATCACCGGTGATTCTGACCGACATTACTGTCTTTAGAAGGTTGTAGCGGGCTCAGTCTTGAAGCTAGAGTGAAATCATGGTAGCTTGGAGGCTAAATAATGCTCCAAAGGTAGGCAACATTTTTGAGGTGGAAAACTGTAATGGGCATTTTCAAAGGGGTCCCTTGACCTCTGACCTCAAGATATGATAATGAAATAGGTGCTATGGGTACCCACAAGTCTCCCCTTTACAGACATGCCTACTTTATATAATCACATGCAGTTTGGGGCAAAACCATGTATAAATGTGTTATTTTGGCATATTCTAATGGTGTGTTTGAATATTTCTACATACTGGGGTCCCTAAACAGTCTTCAATTACATAAATTGGGTATGACTGTAAAGCTGAGACTCTTGTGGATCCAATGAGCTCAGTTGTATTCATGTGTGATGATGTTAATCCCCATAGTAGCCATTTCATTGTAGTGAGACCATTTTTTGAAATTTGACCTCACTTTATAAAATTGAGGTTTGAGGCTGTTCACATTTTAGCTCATTTGACCAAAGCACAGGTGTTACTAATAACAGTCATGAGAGTGACCAACTCTGTGCCCAGCTATGCTGCGAGCTAAACTCACTCCCAATAAAAGACAGCAGTTGGTCTTTGAAGTTTTAACTGGAGGATATTGTAAAACTCTGAAAACAGTATTAGATGAAACACCAAAAAGTCAATGGTAGTGATTACATGTCAGAAAAAGAGGAGATATCATGAACAAGAAGTAATAATACATTACAAGAAAACTGGATTAACAAAAGTATAGATTAGATTATCAAATTAGTTATTGTCCCTCAGGAACAAAAGTGTCACCAGTGAAAGAAGAACAGTAAAGCGAGCCCATGTAATTTATGTTGAACAAAGGCCACTAGGGCCACAAGTGACAATAATCAGATAAGGATAATTCATCAAGTGTAGCAAGTATAACAATAGCACAAGTAGAGAAAGTAAAATAAATTTGTTATAAAGCAATATCTATCTTAATTTAGCTAACATTAGTTACCGTTATGGACATAAACTAATAATCCGTATGCTTGATCTTCCATGAAAATCCCAGAATTGGTGTCCATGTGACCCTGAACTTTCTAAAGAACATGAAAATAAAAAACACACATCAATCAACCCTGATATTGCAAGATTGTGAATAAAAATGTGACTTCATCTTTTGCAAATAATTCCAGACTTTGAGACGTCAGAAAAAAAAATAATAAGCTTCTACAATCATGCTAGGCTCTGTGAGGTTATAATTAGGCCCAGTGCTTTGAACTTCATGCTAAAAAGTGTTGGCAGGTTTACTACCCTAGTTTGGCTTGTTAGCATGCTAACATTTGCTAATAATTAACATTAAACATAAAGTACAAGTGAGGCTGATGGGAAAGTCATGACTTTCCTTGAGGCAGATACTCCTTATGCCAGTAATTTCCAGTCCTTGTGTGTATTAAACTTTAAAACAGAGGGATTATTAACTTTTTACTTTTTAAAGACCACGATTTCAGTGATTACACCACAGGGGTGACTACTGAGGTGGCATTGGTACACTGGAGTGTGATGTGAACAGAGCACACCGAATATGAGTACACTAATGAAATACCTTCTCATTATATTCCTGCCTGATTTATGAGATCCCTGGAGGCTGCACGCTGTAAACGGGCTATAAAAATGGATGTAATCTAATCAATCAGCTCAACAGGAGTGATTGTGAGATGAAAAGAGGAATTTGTCATAGACGGTTCAGTCCTGGTGGAGGTTTACCCTACAAACATTTAAGTTTGTTTTGTTTTTTGTTTAAAAAAAAAACAGCGATCGACTTTTCTCATAAACTACTTTCCTATTCAGTTCCATATCAATGTGTCTACACCCCTTTCAGCTCTGTGTTGTGATTTATAAATTACCTTTTAATACGTTTTAAACATCGTGCAGTATCCATTAAGGCATTTTGTACAACATGCAGTCGAGGCTTTAAGAACTGATGAGTAGCAGTAGTATGTGTGGGAGCTTCCTCCTGTTTAACCATTTCAATCTGAAGACTGACTTGGAAGAACAAAAGATGTCCGTTCGCTAAAAATATTAATATAATATCTTTGAGGAGTTATGTAAATCGAGTATACTCAGAAATACCAGTTTATTAGGTACATCTCTACAGTGAAATGCAGTTCAGTAAAAAAATATCCTGCAATATCTCCTAACATTGTGAGGCTTATATTCAGTTTTTGTTAAGATTGTGTAAACTTTCTGGTAATTTCTGAGGCTGTAGTTAATGGTGTTGTTGTGTTGGACTGCAAAGTGGTGGAATGTGTATTGTCATCTTTTACTGAAGTAAAAATAGCAATATAAATATATCCTATTACAAGTTCAAAATGTCACTTATACAAAAGTATATAAATATTAGGTGTAGCAAAGTGTCATACGTAAAATGCTCATATGGCACCATTCAGACTATTCTTTTTATCATATGTTTATATATTATTGGAATATTAGTGCTGTTTCAGTGCTGTCAAAGTGGAGCTAATTCTAACTACTTTATATACTGTTGGGTAGTTGAATCTATAACAATGCAAATCTGAAAAGTAACTTAACTGTCAAATAAATTCAGTGTAGAGTAAAAAGTACAATACAACCTCCTGAGATCTAGCGGAGTAAAAAATACGAAGTTGCTTTTAGGATGGAAATACTCAAGGAAAGTACAAGTTAATGGATGCAGACTAAATATAAGAAACACATTTTAATACAAAACAATACATTACAACACAATCACATGTCGAAGTGTCCTTGAGCAAGGCATCTAATCTTCAACCATCCAAATTAGGATAGAGTGATACCTGAGTGCTTTTTCAGGCCGTCAAACTGACAGTAAAGTCTTTAAAATGGGTGAAACAGTCATTCACTCCATGTTCATAGTACTGTAGTGTCACAATGGAGCGGTAACCAAAATACTGCTTGTATCATCTGCAGCAGCTGGTGCAGGAGATAAACAAAGGTCATGTCAATGTCAAATTTTTGGCGGAGTTTATATAAAAGCAAGTATTGGCACCACGTGTGAGTAATGCAGGGTCAGACGTGAGGATTTTATTATAGATAATACTGATAGATGAAAATAAATGCACATGCAGAAAGATGCAAACAAAAACAGATAATATTAAATAAAAAAAAAAGAAAGAAGTTAAAGCAGCAAAATAAGACCACTTCTTTGTGGCTTTGGACATACAAACTCAAAATCTGAAATTAAAACATTCAATGTAAATTAATTTGAGACTTAATGTGGTCTTATACTAGTAATTCCACATCTATTTTTAAATGATAAATTAATGATTTAGATTTTTAAAATTTATAACAATATCATTTATAATCTATAATAATTTTTATTATTTTACAATTGAGTGTTAATTATCAAGTAATCCAGCATTTGCTCCAAAATCTTGTCATGTATGAGGTGTACAAGGTTAGTCTTATATATCAGCTGTGTGTTTTAGATATTTAGGACTTTTAATTTTAGCGGTTTGTTCACACATTTATGGCACACGATGGCAGGTTTGCAGGCTGCCACCTGTCTCTGTGTCCTTGTCATTTTGGTCGGTCATTACGAGCTCTGGGGGCAGATGGTCTGGAACTCCCCTCTTAGGGCTGTTCAGACTGGGAGAGATTAAACCTTGGTTGGAGGTGCGTGCACACACACACACACACACACACACACACACACACAACACACATGAAAATGCAAAATATTTGCCTGTGAATATTAGGGCTAAGGCTTTTATTGTGAAAAGCAAGAACGGAATGAATGAGTGGATTTGGTATTTGATCCGTCTTGGTTTGGTTGATGCCTTTATTCACGGTGCGAAAGCTCAGAATACCTTGTTCCGAAAAAAAAGTGCATCGCTTTTAATATTCACGTTCTCTGTGAAAGTAGCTACTCGCACTACACTATGATAAAAACAGCAAAAATAGAAAGGGATCAAGTTAAATAAATGAACTACTGACTTAAGTTTTAACTTAAAGGAATATTATTATACATTAAAGAAAACATCCTTATTAATATATTCCATTTCTGCCAAGATATCCCCCTAATTATCATACACTGGTCCTTTAATGCTTCATTTATGTTAGACACAAAAGTTGTGAACACTTAGTCAAAGTTTTTGTCTCACCCATTTCCCATCCCTTACTAAATATGACAGGAAGTTTTGCAGTGCAGTTACTAAAATTAACGGGAAGTTTTGCATTGCAGTTACTAAAATTAACAGGAAGTTTTGTAGTGCAGTTACTAAAAGTAACAGGAAGTTTAGTAGTGAAGTTACTAAAAGTAACAGGAAGTTTTGCAGTGCAGTTACTAAAAGTAACAGGAAGTTTTGTAGTGCAGTTACTAAAATTAACAGGAAGTTTTGTAGTGCAGTTACTAAAAGTAACAGGAAGTTTAGTAGTGCAGTTACTAAAAGTAACAGGAAGTTTTGTAGTGCAGTTACTAAATGAACATGAAGTTTTGTAGTGCAGTTACTAAAAGTAACAGGAAGTTTTGCAGTGCAGTTACTAAAAGTAACAGGAAGTTTTGCAGTGCAGTTACTAAAATGAACAGGAAGTTTGGCAGTGCAGTTACTTAAGAGGAAGCTTGGCAGTGCAGTTATTGAATATAACAGGAAGCTTGGCAGTACAGTTACTAAAAGTAACAGGAAGTTTTGCAGTGCAGTTACTAAAAGTAACAGGAAGTTTTGCAGTGCAGTTACTAAAATGAACAGGAAGTTTGGCAGTGCAGTTACTTAAGAGGAAGCTTGGCAGTGCAGTTATTGAATATAACAGGAAGCTTGGCAGTACAGTTACTAAAAGTAACAGGAAGTTTTGCAGTGCAATTACTGAATATAACAGGAAGTTTGGCAGTGCAATTACTGAATATAACAGGAAGTTTGGCAGCACAGTTACTAAAAGTAACAGGAAGTTTTGCAGTGCAATTACTGAATATAACAGGAAGTTTGGCAGTGCAATTACTGAATATAACAGGAAGTTTGGCAGTGCAGTTACTAAAAGTAACAGGAAACTTGGCAGTGCAGTTGCAAGCATGAGGGGACAGAGACTTCCTCCAAGTAGCCATGTTGTGCTAGAAGTAACATTAATTGCTCCATGTAACAACAAGCTTCAGACGGGACCACCAGAAGTGCCAGATTCATCTTAATTGGTTGCACTTCACATGCCTCGGTAAGCTAACGTTAGCTTCTCAGTGCTATTTTGCTAGTTTTGTTGTGTGTTTGCAACAAAGTTATTTCCATGTTCTGGCATTTTACTGTGGTTTATGAATATCTAGTATCATCGAGTGTCATATATCGACTAAGACATAGACACAATATACACAATATACACACTAACATAATAATCTTAAAACCTCTCAGATTTATCTTCTGACCTTTAGTGTGGGTCGCGACCCCCAGGTTGGGAATAACTGCTGGTCGCTTTTATCAGTCAATGTACGTTATTGAAATTAATCACTTCAACCTGGATGGTTTTAACTAAATTGCTTGTCCTCTTTCAGGTGAATGGTTAATGGCTGACGGGAAACAAATCAATTAATTCTGCTTAAAGGAACAGTTTAGGGCAATATGCTGATTCGCTGTCCAACACAGAACAAGATGAGATGCATGATAATTGTTTTTCATATTTTTGTTGATGGAGGCTAACTTGCTGAGCATCAAATGGACACATGCAGGACTTGTGGTTAAGAAGGCAAAAAAGCATATTATATATAGTGTTCCTTTAAAGGAATAGTTCAACATTTTGGGAAATACGCTTTATTCCCTATCTTGCTGAGAGTTATATGAGAAGGTCGATACCACACCTCCTGCCCTCCATAACACAACCACAGCCCGCTGAGATGGATTAATCTGCTTGCCAGATGTCGTTAGCTCATCCACTGGTGTTTGAATCTGAATCAATTTGTCTGATTGCCCATACGTTAATGCAGAGTGTCCACCATTGTAATTCCACTGAGAGAGAAGAGTCACCTGACACATTAGCATAGGTGGCTGAGTGGTGCACAAACAAAACCTCCTTCTCCTCCTAATGCAGATGACGATTCATTGCCTTTGCCAGGGTCATAGCCGAAGGCTAAAGGACAAAGAGTCACCCGTTACTACAGCATATTATCACATTATTAGTATTAACCAGAGTAACAGAGGCAGCAGCATCATTAGTATGATTGTGTTGTAATAAACAGGTAATTAATTGGGGAAACAACAGCAGTTACTAAAAGCCTAAGAATAATACTTCAACATGAGGGATATTGTTTGTTTTGTTTAGACATGAGCAGTCACGTAATTGTGCATGAGGAATTATCTCATCACAGAGGACTGCTGCATTATTTAAAGCTGCTCTCTTAATGCCATATAAAGGATTTTCATATCGCTCCTTCTCGGTAATTTCACTGATGTGTCCTCAACTGATTTACAGCTTTAATAGACTGGCTCAAGGCAGGAAACGCACTGTACATTTGTCAATGCTGATACAGGTTTGACATGTCAGATTTACCTTTCACCTCCAGCGTGTGGCGGATGCGGTTACCGAGGGCAGGTTTTGAACAGTGAGCAACAGGAAGATAAGTCATGTCAGTGATTACCAGTAATCCTCTGACGAGCTCTTCAGTTACTGAATGAAGAGTGTGTCAGACACTGACTTTAATCCATAAAGAGTGAGAGGTCACACTGTGGAAGTTGGATTAAGAATATTGTGCACATTTATAGAGATTGATCCAATTCATTATGCTTAATGTGAACATGGTCCATTTTATTTCACAATAAACCCACCTCATGTCTTCTTATTGGACGAGCCTTGGTACGTCGGATAAACACTTTCAATAACCTACTGTAGATGATGTAACATCACTGCACTATTGTTATTGCATGCTGTGATGTTAATATGTGTCATCATACAGAGGGGCCTTTATTTACCTTTATTTTGGCACTTTCCTTTAATGATTTTGGTTGGAAGTAAATTATTAGGGTGGTCAAACGATTAAAATAGTTAATCGCAAATAAATCCCACATTTTTTATGTGTTCAAAATGTACCTTAAAGGGAGATTTGTCAAGTATTTAATACTCTTATCAACATGGGAATGGGCAAATATGCTTGCTTTATGCAAATGTATGTATATATTTATTATTGGAAATCAATTAGCAACACAAAACAATGACAAATATTGTCCAGAAACCCTCACAGGTACTGCATTTAGCATAAAATATATGCTCAAATCATAACATGGCAAACTTGGGCCCAACAGACAACAAAAGCTGTCAGTGTGTCAGTCTGCTGACTTGGCTATGACTTGCCCCAAACTGCATGTGATTATCATAAAGTGGGCATGTCTGTAAAGGGGAGATTCGTGGGTACCCATAGAACCCATTTTCATTCACAAATGTTGAGGTCAGAGGTCAAGGGACCCCTTTGAAAATGGCCATGCAAGTTTTTCCTCGCCAAAATTTAGCGGAAGTTTTGAGCGTTATTTAACCTCCTTCTCAACAAGCTAGTATGACATGGTTGGTACCAATGGATTTCTTAGTTTTTTTTTTAGTTTCATATGAGCCCGCTACAACCTAAAAATCGCAAGTTGCATTAATGCGTCAAATAAATTAGTGGCGTTAAAACAAAATTTGCGTTAATGCGTTATTATCAGGTTAAGTTTGACAGCCCTATAAATTATTCATTAGGGTCAATATTGTGTAACATCAGATTGCTTCCAGGAAACATATGCAAGAGAAAAATTAATAGTATGTCAATGTCTTCCAAAATTACCTGTACGAGCGCCCCAAAAAAGAGAGCGATTTCTGATCTGATGTAGTAACGCTCTGTTGGGCCGGACATTAGACAGAGAGGGATCGATTTTAGATGTTTAGACTGTCATTTACAATTCTACAATTTCATTTAGCTTTTTATGAAAAGTTCATGAAAAATGTATGAAAATAAGTTTGTCATGGTGGTATTGTGCAAAAATTGTACCTAACACCCATTTGTGCAGCATTTAGGTCAATTCTGACGATGCAGAAGTTGTACTTTTTTAGTACGTTTATGTGCCCAAATCATGCAACCTGAATTGTTTTTTTGTCCACTTTGGGGCAGCACAACAAGCTGTAAACAAACATAAACTTGGTAAACAGTTGCTTATTCATACATCCAGCAGATACAGAGCAACTTTAGCATTCATTTAGAGTCGTGTGTCTGACCACCTGATGATCCAATATTCACTCTCTTTTAGCTCTGTTTTTGGTCTCCACCAACTCCTCAGAGAAATATTTGGCTCTTTAGCGACTAAATGTTTCACTATGTTAACCAGCTAGTCTCTAACTGTGTCTGTCTGCTTTTTGGTGCTGATCAAGTAGTACACAGTGTTCTTTAAACAGTAAAGTTGTGGCCTTAAAACCAAAACAGTGTGTTTATAGAAGCTAAAAAAAAAAGCTCAGTAGAGTCGAGGAGAGCTGCAGAGTCGGGGGATGATTATCTGTGGGTTTGTCGACACCTTTCACATTACACATTTGATCCATTGATAATATAAAATATTGGTAATAGCAGCTTTAAGATTGGGGCAAGTGTTTTTCTGGTAATAAGAGCCACACATTAAGATATGTTACGTCTTCCTTGTGCTCCCCTGTGACACCTACTTTCTGCAGCACTTTGCAGTGACATGACTCACTGAGGCTCTGATGGCTTTACTAAGACCATGATCACACTACAGAGGTCGACACTGTGAGATCCAGGAGCAAAGCGATTGAACTGGGGAAAGAGAAGTGGGAATAGTGATAGCGCTCTCCTCTAATCCTCCCAGTGAGCCACAACATCTCTCCCAACCAGTCGTCTTAGATTGGAGATTATTAAAAACAGTGCGGTCTAATCCTTTCTTCCTCATCACTTTCCCCTCCCACAGCTCACTCTCAGCGGTCCAGTCACTTATTTCTCTGTGCCATAGAGCTCCATTGTTGTTCCAAAACTGTTAAAAACACATCAGTGAGGCCCACTTTTAGCCTGACTGACGTGTTCCTTCATTACAATAAACAGTAGTTTCCACACTCCCACATACACGGAAATACTCCTACTAGAGCACCAGATCTGCAGCTGAAAATAGTCCCTAAGAAAATACACAAATTACTCCTGTTTGAGTAAAATTTGATAGAAACTACGGTGTAAAGTTTCATCACAATACGACATTATATTGATTCTTTGGACAATGATACGATATTTGATGATATTACAAAGTCTGCCAGGTGGCGTTTTCGATTTGACTCAATTCATGGGCCTGCAATTGATATGAGACGATTTCATATGTCCATTTAACACAATCAGTTATATTCATATCAACTCAGAAAAAGCAACTAAAACATGATTTTACAATTGTATTACTGGGCTCTGTATGAAGGAGGTGCATTTGGACTTGCCATGGGAATTTCAAAATAAAGGCATATCTTAAAGATGATGTTTTCACTTGCATCGATGATATTGGATCGTTGATCATTTAATCGATATATCGATCCAGGTTGATATATCGTTACACCCCAACTAGAAACTACAGTGCCCAGCTGTACTTTTGACCCGTTTCACTGGAATTGAGTCTGAGAGCCACAGACTGGGTGGGTCAGAAAGTTGAGAGGGACTAATGCATTGTTGAATTTGATCTTTTCATTGGATTTGTTGACAAAACTAAAGAATTCCTACAGTTCGGGTTTCTCTTCTCCCATCTGTCAGTTTACTTTATCACCATTTCTCACCATTACATACATCTATAGAAACCTTTCATTTGACTCTCATATCCCCAAAGTGCCTTTACCTGCACCTGTTTGTTGTATCCATGCACACTCATACCATGTAAAGGAGAGTGATCCAGTAAATAGTGAAGATCCCTTTCCTTTATATCATATGGTAAAATCCCCCTTATTAACCTTCATACACCCTCGAGTGCATCTATCTGTGGATGAATCATTTGCTGTTCCCTTGTTGGGGAAAATGTGGAGAACACTCAGTTACTGCCTGGCCCGCGGCCTGGGATTTGTTTTCATCTAAAAAGTACAGATGAGTCAGTCATTACAAAGACTTTTGGTTGCTTTTCTCTTTTTTTTTTCGTAACAAATAGGCCGAGGTCACTTTAATTATGGGAAAATTGCTTTAGAGCTTGTTCCATTGATGCTAAATCTGCTCCCCACACTCATGTTCTTGGTTCACGGCTTCTATTATATCAATTGTACACTCTTGTGTTGTCTAACTGGAATCAAGACGATACTTTCTATAGGTGTAAAAACTTAAAGGAAAAGTTTGACATATTGGGAAATATACTTATTTGGTTTCTTGCCGAGAGTTAGACGAGAAGATTGATAACATTCTCATATCTGTGAGCTAAATATGAAGAATCCATAGCCTGGCAACCAGCTGAGACTCTTGGTTTGATGTTAAGTTAGAAATATAATGTTTGCTCCTGTGTTTAGGCTATACCTCCTGTATTTACACACTACAGCATATGTGGGTCTGTGTTGCATTGCGTCTTCTCACCACATCTGAGCCTCTCCTGGCTCACAAACACGTGAACAAACACAGGAACAGGGTGGCCTCATTATCAGCAGAGTTATACAACGAACCAGTTCTCACCAGTAACCGAGTGCTATTCTCTCTGGCCAACACGCCCGTACGTGTTGGAGAGACAGAAGTGTAGAGTGATATCAGAGGCAACAACATCGGTTTGACACTAAAAAGTGTCACATCTGGAAATGTTGAGGCTGGTTTGAATTCTGAGCTGTTTTTTGTCTTGAAGCACCATGATTTGATCTGTTGACAAGTTGAAGGGTGCAATCAAGTTTGCGTTCCTGATACATGTGTCTCTTGGACTGGTGAAGTGCTAGTGATAGAATTATTATCTCGCCATCAACACGCAAACTTCAGGACTTTATGCAAATGTACCACATGAGGCAGCTGATGTGAAAGTTCTGTTTGGCTGTAATATCAAACCAAAACTAAGGGGGATGTTACTGAAACTCCACACTGGGCTATTTTGACACGTGTTGTGCGTGTCTGGAAAACAATGGAGCGCAATAGAAAGTATTTTCTGCTGCTGAACATTAGATTTCGGTTCAAGATAAGACATTTTTGGTAGTGCAAGCATGTATTTATCAGAAGAAGAAGGCTGTATGTGGGGATATAAGAACTCCCACTGAGCAATTTGACATTGTAAATATGTTTAACAGATGTATATTATGGGTCTATGTGTCTGTAGACGTTTAGTTTAGATTCAAGGTTGAAAAGTAAAAGTTCAGTAGACATCTAGTCTTAGCCTCGACGTTGTTTCAATCTGTGAATCTGTCAATTAACAAACAGTTATACTGTAAATGCGGGGTGTGGGCAGTGCTTATGTTAAAGATTTACAAGTTTTATGCATTTATAGAATAAGTAATAATGTTTTTAAATTATGGTCTAAAACCGGGCTATATGTAGCCAATAAATCCTGTGATCTATATCAGAGCTAAAGCATAAAGGCGATGTTGAAAAGACATCTGCTGCTCAGTGGGTTGATGTTGTCTGCTTGAGAAAAAGATCAGTGATTGAATGAATCAAAAAATTAAATCAGTCTGGGACACACTGAGCACAAAGCAAAGCTGTGGCTGATCATTAGTTTTGAAGGCATTTGATCATAAACCAAAGCATTGGACAAATTTAAATTCTGACCTTATCCAATGTTCAGGGATCAGCAAAGTGATTACAATTGATCCAGACAGGAACGTGGATTATGTGAACCAAATTTCTGTGGCTAAAAATGTATTCATGAGGTTAGGGAAATGAACGAGCTACTTTAATGTCGGGCTGCTTTTGAGAAGCTAACTTCACGTGTCTTCATGCTCAAATCAGAAACTGAAGAACCTCCAGATTATTTTTGAACATTGAATGACTTCTGCAGGACATTGGAGTGAGGTGAGATCAGCAAGTATCTGTGTGCCAGACACACTCCAAATTAGAAGCAGTGAATCAGGACTATTAATGACTTCCACACATCTTAGCCGAGATGTGTGTCAGCTGGCATATTGGCTGCCTGCGACTCCGTTAATCCAATGCAAGTCTGTTAAAAACTGTAATCAATCTGTTCGTTAGATTTTATGAGATGAAAGAGGCAGTAATTTCATTCTGATGGGAATGTTATTAGTTTTACAGGGATTTGGTCATAAACAAAATATTGGACTAATTCAAATTCTAACCTGATGATAGTGCTAGAAGAAAAGTTAGGCAATGGCAATCTATCCAGTAGGTTTTCAGATATTTCAGACTGGACGAAAGCATTACTAAAACACTTTTTAAAAGAGAGTCCAGCAGGTGCAACAGAGATCCAAGTGACAACATAATTCATCATATGATATTGCTTCTGCTGCAGAAAATGCCATCATATGCCACCATCGTTTAACTCAATATTCTGTCCTCATTCCTGTTTTAATGGCAAGTTTCCATTTTTGTCAGAAAGCATCACATTTCAGTGTCACCCCCGCTGACTACAATCTGTCTGAGAGGCAGAAACACAGTCAGGCAGCCGGCTGTGTGCAACACAGAGTGTCAGTCAGGAGATAGATTTAAATTAAACAAATGACTTCATGGAATTAGCTTTAATTCCTCAGTTACAGCAGGGGAGGTGAAAATGAATGAGGTATGTGTGTGTGGTTGCTGTGATTGTGACGTTTGCTGTGCAGCTGATTGGTGCAGTTCGCTCACATGCAGAAGTTAATTTCTGCCTTCCTCTGTGGCCTCCAGCAGCTGCTGGATAATCCCCTTGAGCCTGCGTCCTATTAAGCTTTTAAAAGCCGGTATAAACTGTCCATTTTGTAATAGCCATGTCACATCAAGGGTACAAATCTACACCGCCCACTGCCTTTCATCTGCATGCTGCGGTCAACTCGCAATCACAGCTCGGCCTGCTGCAGCAGCATCATTATGAACGTTTTCAGATCTTGTAATTCTGTAGTGATGTCATCATTGTGAGCCGATCACTTCTTATCAATAGGCTTGTTCGAGATGAACTGCGCCTCGCCTGGAAAGTAGATGAGATTAAGCAGCAGCAGGGGGCGGTGAGAAAAAGACAAAGATTGATGATTTATTAAATCAGTAAACATTGTAAACATGAGTTTATCTTCTCAATTGCTAGTTTCAAGTCTTCTTCAATACAGCATGATGTTCATTTAGTGAATTAGGGTCCCATTTAGAGTCAAATAGACCACAAAGCAGGGTATGCTTTAAGGCGTGGCTACCTTGTGATTGAGAGGTCGCTACCACGGCGTGTTCAAGATTGGGAGTTGTCCGTGTTTTCATCTTACAACTTTAACCCTTTCACAGTGTGTTTTCAGTTCATGAAAGTTAATTATATCCTTTTTTGGTCGCCTGAAAGTGTCTCATTAAGCGTTCGGTTGTACTTAACTCCACCCTCTCGTGTCACTTCTGGTTGCAAAAAACCAAGATGGCGACGGACAAAATGCCCAACTCAAGGCTTCAAAACGGCAGTCCACAAACCAATGGATGATGTCATGGTAACTCTGTCCACTTGCAGACCACATTCAGATAGTTTGTAATTATATATATGTGGAAATGTGTGTGTGTTTGGCATCGTATTCTATCCTTTATGTCTGCCTTGTAAAGCACTTTGCAATTACTTGTTTTTTTTAAGTATAAATAACTTTCATTTATATTTTATCAGCCACACAAGATGTATTTGTTAACAGATTAAACCTTTGTTACACAACATGAGACTGATAGCCTACAATCTAGCATTAAATATTACAGTTATACAGAAAATTTGTATTTTCTACAAAACGTGTTTGTTGTCAAAACTAAGAGCCAATCAGTCAGGCGTTTCCCATCATGCCTTGGGTTTTTGCAGTCGGGGGAGAGCTGCTGCGGCCGCCTCGATCTCATGAGGTTATCGTTGCCTACGTGTGCATGATGTCAGAGCAACTCGGGATCAAGTCAGATACAAACCTAATCTCATCTCGAACAATCCTAAAAGTCACGTCTGTCTGTCCTGAGGATAAAACAGGGATGTAGACAGATAAATCTTTGAATCTGCTGAACATTTGAATCACATACTTATCTGCAATGTTTTGTTTTCAGGGTACATTTAGGACAAATCCGTCATTTAGCTATTTGCTTGTGTTTGCGTGTTTGCGTGTTTGTGTGTTTGCATGTGTGTGTGTGTATGTTTGTGTTTTGGACAGATCTCGACACAAACATCTCCCTCAAACATAACCGCATAAACTGATGTTGTAGTTTAATATAGAAGCAGAGCAGAGCTCCAGTTAATGAACTCTGTATGCACACAGTTAACCGTTTGTAATGTCAGCTCATTTATTATTTGAAATCTGTAGTTTAATATCTTCTGTGCCCTTTTCCCTTCAAGCACTGAATTAGCTAAATCATAAAGGGTTAGAGCACTATAAACACCCCAACTTTGAGGTGGAGGCTGGGTAATTAACTTTTGATTGTCTTTCCCAGCCTCCCTCTCCACAGCAGAGTTCACACTGTGAACACACACTCGTGGTCCCCAGTAGATTTGACTCTAGCGCCACCATGAGGTTGATATTTTTGGCTTTTAGTAAAATGTTTCAACAACTATTGGATGGATTACCATGAAATTTGGTACAGATAACCATGAATTGCTCTTTGATTAGATATGAATATGTATCTCAGATTTATACAGTAAAACATGACTGAGCCATTAAAGGCTGAACTTATTTACTTACAATCTAAACTGCGTCACCCAACCATTCATCCCTGCATTCATCTCTGCATATACTGAGATACGGGCTGAAAAATTGCAAATGCAATTTTGTGTTTTAGAGGTGCATTCGAAATTAGTTTTAGCGCATGCAATGCATACAGACAAAGGAATACAAAAGAGCTCATCCTGGGGCAGTAATTTGCTGTGGACAAGATGAATATGGGTCAGATGGGGTGACTCATCCTGATCTGACCCGCACATTGAAGACAAAGTCCACTCAGTACTTTTGTGTCGTTGCTTCACATGTTCAGCCCCACAGTGAAACGTCACCTCAAATACACTCATTGTGTCTTTTCCCTCATGCTTTAATGGGCTTCTGCACCTGATGTGCGTATTTTCTGCTTCTAGATTATATATTACAGTTAAGTTTTCATTTCTGTGGTGGTGTTTGGGAGTTGAAGCTTTGCGTGGCAACTTTACATGACAGTTTTTCTTGATATTCTCAGGTAGGCTTTACAACTGAATACAGATAAATCTTAAGTGCTGTTCACACCCGTATGAACCTTGTATTTCTCATCAGTTGCAGGAATTTATCTATGTAGGTCACTTTCGACACTCTTTAATCTCCCAGCCAATGATTCTTCTGTGTTGTGTAATCAAAGGGAAACTGTTGTCTGTGCTTTGATTTCATCAGACGTGCACTAACATTTCATAAGGCTCACATATACTACAGGTTGTCCAAATTGTCACAGACATCTTTTAGCCACTTGTGAGCTCAAACAGAGGCAGAAATCCTCGGGCAGAGCACTTCTAGTTGTGTCACAGTTAAGGCTAAAGACCAAAAATGTGTTATTCTCCCTGCATTACAGCCCCAGGTAGCACTGCCAGACAACCTGACTCAGTTCTATATTTTAAAACATTTATAAACATATTTTGAAATCACATGTCTGCAAGAGACCCAATAAAAAATATTTGGAAAAAAAATGAAAAAAGATTTACAATATATATAGTTTTATATAATAAAACTAATGTCTTACATTTATTTTAAATGAGCATAATGTTAGAGGTAGTCTAATACTTGGATGCATACACTTTATGTCTCCACAGTTACAATAGATTGTAGTGATGTGACCTTGCACTGACAGCAACAGCGACTCTTTCATGCTGTGCAGAGTAAGCATGTTTGATCCATACCGCCGGGCCATTAAGGTCTTTGTAAACCAGGATTAAAATCTTAAAATTATTGCTAAACTTCCCAGGATATTTGAGAGATGGAGCACTGTGGTCAGTTTTAGTTCCTCTCAATAAAACGATCTTCTTTCAAATGCCTGAAAAGAGCTTTAAACCATCCAGGTCAGAGCAAGTTATTCAGAATTGCAGTTTGAAAATATTTTAGTAATATGACTGAATGACTTAGTGCAACACATCAGGGCAGCGCTAAAGATAACTTCAGTTGTACTAATCGACTGACTGAAACTTAATCAATGACAATTCTACTAATCAATCAGTTATTTGTGTCTTTTATCCAGTGAAACTCTTGTTTTTTTCAGATTTTCTACAAAACTGTCAACTATCAAGGGAAAATAAATAGTTGGGTGTCATCTGCATAGCTGCTATATTCGATCCTCAAGTATCATCACTTGTAGTTGTTTTAAAACTGGTAATATAGGCCACAAGAGTTTCATGCCGCTGGAAAGAAATACAGACAATTTCTCTGTCTGGAAAATTCTTCAGAAACTTTAAGGTCTTCCCAGTGCATGTCAGTGGTCCAATTTATGCTGAATCCATGCCTTTGTGCTCTGAGGAATAGGAAGTTATAAAGTCAGTCGTGGTTCATAATATGTGATGTTTCACACAGCTGAGCCCTCGCAGGGAGAGCAGGTCTTTATGCAGGAGGATTTGTGAAGAGAGTGAAACCGTTCAGTTAACTACATCTCTCGTCTCGGACAATATACGTCACCAACACCAGCTAACTAGCTAACTTAGCTATGACCACACAGAAATGAAATGTTATCTTACCTGATGTGTTTTATCCAGCGACTCCTGGTCTTTTTATCAGCCAGGAAGAGAAAGAACAAGCGAGACGCGTTGCTCATGCGAGTACATCCCAGTATGAAACACACAGACATTGTAGCTTCAGAGAGAGAGAGAGATGTCACTTACGCGACTTTTGGGTTTCGTCTTTCTAATTACGTATTTTCACAGTCTGAAACTCCGACTTTCTTTATTTGTAAAATGATGTTTTAAATTGACAAACATCATATGTGTGATTCTTGACGCAATTCAAAGGGGATCAAAAAAATATTTATCTCTCTCCGTTGACTACCGTTTATATTTTTTCCGAAATAAGGTCCCATTGGATCCACACGAAGGAGTGTGACTTAGGCTTTCTATTGTGACACTGACATGTTGATAACACTTTATAATAAGGTTATAAAATGCATAACTTATGCTTTATAAATGCAGGAATTAATACAGGATATGTCATGAATTCTAGTTGCTCACTATTAAGAAAAGATCAAGTCAGTAGTTCCCCTTTAATGATTGTTAACTCACAGTTATTTCATGAATTAGCTTCAATCAGCCTCTCTGAAAGCAGAATCTGTTCTCATAGAAATATGAAGCTGTTTTTATCAAACTGGTAGTCAGACGCAAACATCTACATGTTGCTGCATGGCCCTTATTATAAAGTGTCACTGACACATTTCTAAATGCATGATTCGGGCAGAAATGAAGAAAACTACTATGACAGGCGAAATTAGGCTGATGTAACGTCGTCTGTCACAGTAATGGATCAGGAGATCGATTCCAGCGAGACCTCGGGTTGGTTGGTTACACTCCAAGGTCACTCTCTGATTGCAGTGAAGGATGAGGAGGGGGATGTGGTTTCTAATCTGAGTTAGGAAACACACATGTGAGGTGTGCTTTTGTACAGCTTGTAAATGGATGATTGTTGACATTTGTGGGGTATGAAATACACAAATAGCTCAGCACAGCTTTTATTGTTGTATGTATGTTCTGCAGTGTAATGAAGGTTTATTACACAACACTCACCATCCCATGGGTAACACCTCAGGGCCGCCAGCGGGAATCCATCACTGCTTATTTACTGCTGACTTTGACACGCAAATGTTTTAGCAGCTCATTAAGGGTCAGGATGAAGAAAACAGAGGCTAGATCAGATCCAGACTGAGAAGTGTTTGGTTCAGTTAATTTGCCTCCACTAGAGCCCCAAAATGTTTAATATTTAATAAAAAAAAAAAAAAAAAATGTTCAAATATATAAATTAACCAAAACATGTTGAAATAATTTAAGAAATGATTTAAAGTCAACCTCATTACTTTAAAAAGTTATATAATTTTTATTAATGACACTTCATAACTTCAACGTCACCCTTTTAATTCAGAATATCACACCACAGTGTTACCACAGAAATATGAACAACTTATACTATAAAAAATATGTCACAAAACACATACAATGCTTATACATGCACAGAGAGAAGCCCTCAAACACACACACACACACACAAAGGCATGTCGTAAAACATGGTTTTAAAAGCTGATTTCACTCTAAGCCAAGAGCTGAAATGAGCTTTAAATGCAGATTTAAAATCATGGTGGATTACAGAATACTCAGGTGGTTGGCTTCAACGTAATCTAAACTGCAACTAAGAGTAGAAATAACAGACCTGCTGTGATCCTTAATGTCACAAAATGTAGTTTGACTGGTCAGGTCCTCGTTATTGTCTGCTGAACAGTCTGAGATTATTTGCTTCTTAACCTATAATTAAAGCAAAGTAATAATCACACTTAAAGTCATTTTAAAGGTCTTTTCACATCACTAATGAAGAAGTCAGGAGGAAAGTGGGATATGTGTTGTGTTCAGGTATTGATAGAAAGCTGATAAAAGCTCTAATCCTTCATGCATCTCAAAAAACGACATTCAAATTGAAATGCTGTCTAATCCAATTTGACAGGCAGCGCATCTTTAGGGGAGCAGTCCGTCGTTCAAAGGATTATGTGCTGCGTGAGAGCAGTTTGGCTGGCATTTGACTCTCCTCTTTGCTTTAAAGATTAGTGTATAATGCTGCTGCAGCCTGGGGAACTGAAAGAGACGACTTGATTGTGTGGCTTTCACCGACCAGGAACAGGATGTCCCCTCATGTGGCTCTTTTTCGCAACTTGTACAGGCTTTTAAATGTCATCGTACTCCAAGATAATTTAGCATACCATTTTTACTGCTTTAGAGGTAGACAAAGAGGAAGAAGGCAAAGAGATGAGATATAATGAGACATAATGAGAAGTCATATGGGTGAGGAAAATGTGATGCCTCAAAATGTGAACATAAATTCAAGACTGTCAGACTTGGATTAAAGAGGAGGTGTTCACAGTGCAGACAATCCCATAAAAGAAGATAGGGCTGGGCTATATATCGATATTAAATCAAGATTGTGATATGAGACTAGATATCGTCTTAGATTTTGGATCATAATATGGCGTAAGTGTTGTCTTTTTCTGGTTTTAAAGGCTTCATTACAGTAAAGTGATGTAATTTACTGAATTTACCAGACTGTTGTAGTTGTTCTATTATTTGTCTTTTACACTTAGTCATTATATCCACATTACTGATATATCTCATTGTGAAAGAAATCTTTCTGGCTTTTTCTTAATTTTATATTGTGAGTTATATCTTGTCTTCTCTGTCTCTTCTGTCTGTCTTTGTACAAGCCTGTCTAACCTAGAAATTACATTTATATTACGTTACGTTACATTCCCTTTTGTCCAAAGCGACGTATAGTAAGTATATTCAAACCATGTAGGAGCAAGAGCCTGATATCCAAAATTGGGAGTGCATAGTGTACAATACAACTAAGTGCTTAGTGGTGTACTTTATTTTTTAAGAAATGAGGCATAATGCTTGCAAGGATTGTAGATATGAAGACTGGAAGGGTGTCTATATACTACTAATATGCAACAGCAAATGTGTTTTGTATGAAATGTAATGCTGCCTGGATCACATTTTCTGTCAATAAAATGTGGAAAGGTTGTTAATCAACATATCTGTCATGTCACATACTCAATATATTTCATTTGTTTTTTCTACAAAGCATGATTCAAGGTTTTTATGGTCATGTTCAGGCACTAGCAGCATTTGGTTAATATTATGAAAAGATCATAGTTCTGGTTTAATATTGGAAAAAGTCAACAGTTATTTGAAGCACAAGACAAGACTTGTTTACCAAAACTGTGATTTCTCCCACACCCGAGATTCAGGACGCGAACTCCGCTCTCTGGGTCAAAGTCCTGTGATTTGTACGCTCCTCTCTATGACTCACATGCTGTATATAAATGAAGCACGTTTCCATCCAAAATAATTGAGAAAACAACCTATTTTTTTTACTGTATAAGACGGTAATCAAATGCTCCACAACAAGCAATGAGTGGCCACAAGATGAGATGTGAAGTCTTTAATCAAATCCCTTATTCCAGTAGAAAACCAAATCAAATCCTACACTGGTCCGTCCAGTATTAAATTCCAATTGATGGATATTTTCATCACACTAATTTGATTTATTAAAAATCTACTATTCATTTTGGTGTCAACATAATTACATCATGTCTGCGTGCAGCTGTGAGTGAAGACGACTCTAAATCTGCTGGTTGGTGTTTCTGTGTTTCAGGTGATGGGATGCCCAAAGAGAACAGTCCGTTCATCAACAGCAGTGCAGCCAGCGACGCCGATAAGAGTCAGTATGACGGAAAGAATATGGCTCTATTTGAGGTGAGGAGAGTTTTCACAAACCAGTATAAAACAAACAGTTTCATAAATAATATAACTGTGTGTTTGTGTGTTGCAGGAGGAGATGGATACCAGTCCAATGGTCTCCTCTCTGCTCAGCAGTCTGGCCAACTACTCCAACCTGCCGACAGGCAGCAAAGAGCACGAAGAGGCCGAGAATAACGAGGAGGGGGCACGTCCGTCTAAAAAACCTGTCAAGGTAGAACACTTCGAGTGATCCGTTCATCCCAACCCTGCTGCAATCTGAACCAGAAGAGCAGGTTTATCAGAAAAAAATATCATAAAACTAACTAGGAGGCACCAGAGAGCAAAAGTTTATATACTGTATGCTTTTATATTTATTCCTGTTGTCTGTCTTCATATTCATTCATGATTGTTTAAATAGGTAGATACTTTAATAAACACACATATGTCTTTATAGGTGCATACAACCACATCACAGTGTGTTATAAATAGGGCTGTCAATCAATTAGAATATTTAAATGCAATTAATCACATGATTGTCCATAGTTAATTGCGATTAATCGCAAATTAATCTCACATTTTTTATCTGATCAAAATGTACTTTAAAGAGTTGTCAAGTATTTAATACTCTTATCAACATGGGAGTGGGCAAATATGTCTGCTTTATGCAAATGTGTGTATATATTTATTATTGGAAATCAATTAACAACACAAAACAATGACAAATATTGTCCAGTAACCCTCACAGGTACTGCATTTAACATAAAAAATATGCTCAAATCATAACATGGCAAACTCAAGCCACACAGGCAACAACAGCTGTCAGTGTGCTGACTTGACTATGACTTGCCACAAACTGCATGTGATTATCATAAAGTGGGCATGTCTGTAAAGGGGAGACTCTTGGGTACCCATAGAACCCATTTTCATTCAGTAAGGGGTTAAGGGTAAGCGCAATATGAAGACGCTGCTCAGGCTGAGTCACGCGAAGGATCCTGCGGCGCGGGCATTCAAGAGCATCACCGGCTTTCCCCCCGTGGACAGAACACAAGCAGTTACTTTGATCTGTCCCTTCATCTTTCACACACATCTCCTCATAGAGCGCTCTGCAGAATTTAAACAATTCAGACTTTAAACGACAAACAAAGACTTGATCTGATAAATTATTTTGTTTTCTGGTGTATTCTTTACACTGTCACTTTTTTGATAGTGTTAAAAATGTAAAATATTCTGCCCTCTGCCTCCTGGTGGGAAATGCAACCAGATACAGTAGTTAAGAAATTTGTAATTTAAGGGGGAAAGGGTTATCAATCTTAACATTTGGCCTAATGGGTAAACTTTTCTTCTACACATTGGCAGATATTCATGCAGCATTTGAGAACTGTCAGCAACAGAATAATGATCGATGGACAGATGTATGTAGATATTTATTATTCATACTAAATGTTTGAATTTGTTGCTGCCATTCAAACAGATTCACTGACAGAAACAATGAGGAAAAAGGAGAATGAACATCTGTCTTCCCACTTCTCTGCAGAGAGGTTATTTAGAGGAAATAGACCCATTTAAAGTGAACAAAGAGCTTGTCTTCCTCTCCTCCACCGGATTACCATCTCTTTGTTTGAAAAGAATAAACCTCTTTCTTTCTAATGAAAGAGTTGGACAGCATTTCATGAATTTAAAAGGCAGAATAGATTTATGGAGACAGAGCCTGAACAACAAAGTGCACGACTGACAGATTATAACCCTCAATTTAATCCATTCACATGGAAAGTAAGATGAGCGAGACTGAAAACTAAGACAAAAACTTTGATTAATCACTTTCCATGTTTGTGTTTCTCAGGCTCCACAGCTGGGCACTCTGATGGGCGTGTACCTGCCGTGTATCCAGAACATTTTTGGAGTGATCCTCTTCCTGCGGATGACCTGGATGGTCGGGATTGGAGGCGTGTTCGGCTCCTTCATAATCGTCTTCATGTGTTGCTCCACGGTGAGTACATCTGCTGTTGTTGTGTAACACGACCGCTCGCTATAACTAACTGCTGTTCTCAGAAAACAAATGTTACATTAAAATATGCCTCATAAATTTAATGCAGGACAAGAGAGCTGTAAACATCCATTTACAAGATTATATCAATTTTAAAGTAGTTTTTCAGCACACGCATAGCCAATTTGGGTAATATGTGATTAAACTAAAGGCTGCTATAATATATAACATGTTGTATAATTATAATTTGCATCGCACAGATGCTGCTCCATCAACAACCAACTCATGTGGAAGTCTTTAGGGGGAGATAGCAGGTCAACAGTAGATGTCACATAGAAGTGGTGTACATCATCTGAAAGCTGGGAACCCGAAGATTAATTTGAGATGCAGTTCAGCACTGTGTGTCAAGTTGTTCTAATATAATAAAACATAATTATTTAATAATGTAATTATGTAATAGTTATTATGTCTCATAAGTTGTTGCAGCAATTTTGGGGTTGATACCATTTGTTACACAGATTTGGTGCTAAATATAACCATTTTTTAGTTAAAGAATTGATAAAAAATGATCAAGAGCCCTCCAGAGCACCACATTAGGATACCAAGACCTTGAGGAACACCATGGATAAAGCCATGCTGTGATTTGGTATCAAAAACGTTTGACATTTGGAGATTTCTGTAAGAATTGCATTTTTCTGCGATTGGATGGCGAGCACTTCTGTTCTGGAAACTGCTCAGAAACCCCCTTATTGTCAATCTATCTAGGAAAGCCATCCATCCTCTCTCTAGGTCTCTAGTTTGTGGTTATAAAATGTCATGAGGCTGTGATTATCCTAGAGGTCACCACAGGTCATTTTATACAGTGAGGTCAAATTTCAAAAAATGGTCTCACTACAATGAAATGGCTACTATAGGGACTAACATCATCACACATGAATACAGTTGATTTCATTGGATCAACAAGTCTCAGTTTTACAGTCAAACCCAATTTATGTAATTCCAAGACTGTTTATGGACCCCAGTATGCAGAAATATTCAAATACACCATTTTAGAATAGGTGAAAATAACACATTTATGCTGCATGTGATTATCATAAAGTGGGCTGGTCTGTAAAGGGGAGACTCGTGGGTACCCATAGAGCTCATTTTTATTCACATATCTTGAGGTCAGAGGTCGAGGGACCCCTTTGAAAATCACCATGCCAGTTTTTCCTCACCAAAATTTAGCCTAAATTTGGAGCGTTATTTTGCCTCCTTCCTGACAAGCTAGCATGACATGGTTGGTACCAATGGATTCCTTAGGTTTTTCTAGTATCATACATTCACTCTAGCTCTAGGTTAAAGGTGATTATTAAAATCCTAAATTTAGCTTAAACCTCCTCTGTTGTGTGCTGCTTTTTTCAGACGATGCTCACAGCCATCTCCATGAGTGCCATTGCAACAAATGGAGTCGTACCAGGTGAGTGGATATCTGACGGGATGTATTAGTGTGTTTGTGTGTGACAGAGCAGCTCACTGACTCCTCTGTGTGTTTGTGACTCACAGCTGGAGGTTCATATTACATGATCTCTCGCTCTCTGGGGCCTGAGTTCGGTGGAGCTGTTGGGATCTGCTTCTACTTAGGCACCACTTTTGCAGGTGCCATGTACATACTTGGCTGTATTGAAATTCTGCTGGTAAGTAGCCTTAGTTATTAAATAACTGACATGTTTATTGTTTTTTGCAGCCAGAGGCCTTTTTCTTTGTCATAACAGGAAAAGCACACGTGTAACTATTTACTAATTAGTCCTGTTATTGTGTATGCAGCTGGCTCACTGGTATGACTACAGGGATACTTCAATAGAACAGATGCAATATTAATTTATTTTGTAATCATATATCATAATTAGCTTTATTAGAACCAGTATGCACATCAAGCACCACTGGCATCGTTAGAAAGAAAATCAGATGTTGTCATCACAATACAACATACCATTGTTACAAGAACATCTGTTCATTATAATGACAAAATTATAATCAGAATATTTTCGATTTTGCATCAGATGTTGCAGTTTATTCTTTTCCTTTCTCTCCAACATTCAGTCATCGTTGTGGTTTCTAACATACTGTTGTCCTTATAACTGTGTCACAATAAAAGTATTTTCTTTTAACTAAGGCTGCAACCAATGATTATTTATATTATCGAATAAACTGCTGATTATTTTCTCGATAAGTCATTGCATCATTCCATCTATAAAATAATAATAATAATAATGATAATCTTTATTTACATAGTGCCTTTCAAAACACAGTTACAAAGTGCTTTACAATAAAAACAGAACACATTAAAAACATAAGGATAATGAAATGTACTAAAAGCCGATAACTAAACACATAAAAACCCAGAGTGCAAAACAACTAAAATGTCATAAAACATAAATAAAATCACAGAAAAGCAAAAAAATTAGTTTTTAAAAGTGATTTAAAGGACGCGACAGAGTTTGCATCCCTGATCTCTTGATCTGATTACTATTTCCCAAAACCACAAAGTTTACATATTCAAATGTGTTGTTTTATCCAACAATCTGTCCAAAACCCTAAAATATAAAATGTATTATCATATATGACAAAACAAGCATCAAACAGTCAAATTTGAGAAGCTGGAACCAGGAACATTTTTACATTTTTGCTTGAAAAATGACTGAACTAATTAATCAATTATGAAAGTAGTTGCCAATTAATATTCTGTCAATCGACTAATGGATGAATCCATTATTTCAGCTGTTATAATGGGCAAACTTTCTCATTTGACAACATATAGATATGTATTCATTTTAGTTAAAACAAGTAAATGTTCACATTATAACAAGGCGTTGTTTAGTTGCTCTGCACTGATGTGGAGACCAAATATATAAAAGCACTCTAATTTGTTGTAGCATTTTAGCACAGGGTACCTGTTTAATTATTATTTCCTTGTGCTTCTACCATACTCCACCCTTCTCCACCTCTTTCTCCCTCATTTGTTCCATTATTTCAGATTTATATCATTCCCCAAGCAGCCATCTTTAAGTTCGAGGGCGTGGAGGGGCCGGAGGCGGAGTTGGCTCTCCTCAACAACATGCGGGTGTACGGCACCCTTGTGCTGAGCTTCATGTCACTGGTGGTGTTTGTGGGGGTCAAGTATGTGAACAAGCTGGCGCTGGTCTTCCTGGCCTGTGTTATCCTCTCCATCGTGTCTGTTTATGCCGGCGTCATCAAGACTGCCATCGAGCCCCCCGTCTTCCCGTAAGTGACTCGTTCATTCACAGGTCAAAGTCTCCGGTGATGATACGAGTATGTGACGATGATGTGTTGACTTCCTTTACAGCGTCTGCCTCCTGGGAAATCGAACACTTCTTTCTAAAGGATATGACGTCTGTGCAAAGATCATCGAAATAGACAATGAAACAGTCACCACCAAACTGTGGCGGTCCTTCTGTGATTCTGAGAACCTCAATGCCACGTGTGACGAATACTTCACCAACAACAACGTCACAGAGATACAGGGCATCCCCGGGGTCACTAGTGGCATCCTGGCAGGTAAGAGACACCTTATCAATGATATACCCTCTATTGATCATCATTATGAGGATCAAACCCTCCTCGCATGCTCATTTAAATGCTCCTCTGTCTCTTAGAGAACCTGTTTGGTGTTTACCTGGAAAAAGGGGTGTTCCTGGAGAAGCGTGGGCTTGTATCAGTCGCAGATCCAGACAATCCTCCAACCAGCACCAACCGCTACGTCCTGGCTGACATCACCAGCTTCTTCACCCTGCTGGTTGGGATATACTTCCCATCTGTCACAGGTTAGCACCAGACATTATAAGCCCAGTGAAAAGACATCTGAAGGGAGAAGAACTATCAAAACTATCTTTAAAGCTGCTCTATTTACATTTTTATATTAACAATGGATCAAATATATTGTGATGCAGGTAGTGCTGAACCAATCAAGAATTATCACAGAATCTGCAGATCCCCTCATGCTCTTCTGAGCATGAGGGGTCTTTTAACACTTTCGTCAGTGTTGTTTCCAAACGCAGCAGCGAGCTGTTTTCAGTGAAAAACTCACTGTACTCAAATTTAAATGTTATCATTTTCTTTGTTATAGTCATCTATAGTGGTTATTTGCAGAAAAACACACAATTCAAATGATTAGGAAATAAAAGATTGTATTTTTATTTATAAAAAAAATCTTTGCATTAGTAGTTCTAATTATATATTATAAGCTGCTTCGAGCTAATGTTAGGAAGTTAAACACTTCATAATTCTTTCTCTATTATCTATTTCATATTGTTGTGAAAACATCTCCTTCAAACAACTGTTTTTATTTAAGTTTCTCGCCAAAAACTACATTTTACAAGATTACATTTGAACACATCATGATAATGTTAGAATCCGTACGGATCACAGATCAACCACGGTCCATTATACTACTAGTTTCTGCTGCCCACAAGTGGCCAAAAAACACAATTATTGCAGGTTTAAGAGCACGGGTGAGATTATTATTGTTGATATCTGCTGAGTTAGGTGTTCCACTTGGGGCGAGACAAGGTCAGAGCCTAGATGCCAAACATCAAAGCTGTACATTTTCTACATTCACATATAATCTATTCCAGAAGTGAGTTGGCTGACTGTAATAAAATTTATTTCGCAGCTGTACCATCTTTCCAAAAGCAGATCTGTCCGCACTGAGAACCTAATTGTTGTGATACTGGTGATATGACTCCAGTGGAGACTAGATAGAAAGAAAAATATATGTTACCTCCCCATGCAGGTGTAAAAGCGCAAAGCTCCTGATTATGTCATCTTGCTCTACTCACAGGTATCATGGCGGGCTCCAACCGCTCTGGAGACCTACGTGATGCTCAGAAGTCGATCCCCGTCGGCACGATTGCAGCCATCACCACCACGTCTATTGTGTGTATCCTTCACTGAGGCAACTCTGTGGATCTGAAAGTGCTCATTGATGACTTTTATATAACCTTTTGCATGTTATCGTAATATTTGGATCAAACATTTCCAATGATGTATTTCTTAACAGCTTTTCCCCAGACATGTCCAGTGTGGTGCTGTTTGGTGCCTGTATAGAAGGAGTAGTCCTGAGGGACAAGTGAGTCTAATTATGTAGATTTGTGTAAATGTTGTTGTGTATATTTTGCAACTTTTTTAATGCTCAGAGCATGATACCCAAGACAAAGGTTAGTTTGTAATATGCACACTGATGGTAAGCTGTTCTCTCTCTTCATATCTTGGCTTGGTCCTCCCCCTCTGGTCAAGATTGCTTCTTTTTAAGTCATTATCTTGCATGCTTTTCAAGTCAAGTGTTGGATTTCTCCGCATGTGTTCATGGGGCTGCAGTCAGAGATGCTCCAAAGAATAGTTTGGACAGTGGTTTCTTTTTTCTACACTCACCATAGCCCATACTTATTGGAAATATTAGCAATAAAGCACAAATCTAAGCTTCCTCTTGCTTTGTCCAAGATAAGCAGCCAAAATGTACTTATGTCTATCACATGGATCATCAACTAGCGAGAGTGCTGAGTGCTTTTCCCGGAATATGCAGCTTTAGTGCGCCAACTGCTTGACATGCGTAGTAACAGTAACTAAGGTAGTAAGGCTTAGCAAGCAGCCATACATCCGGTTATACATCAGTTTAAGACATTGGTGAATGGTGAAGCTAATGTGTGTTATTACATTTTCTGAGTATTTTGTCTTCACCTCTCTCCTCTCAGGTTTGGTGAAGGGGTCAGTGGTAACCTTGTGATCGGGACTCTGGCGTGGCCGTCTCCATGGGTCATTGTGATTGGCTCCTTCTTTTCCACTTGCGGAGCGGGACTCCAGAGTCTGACTGGAGCTCCACGTCTCCTACAGGCCATCGCTCGAGACGGCATCATCCCGTTTCTCAGAGTGTGTACACATGTCGCACTCAAATGCATCATAAGCAGAAAAAAGTGTTTCAGACTTCTCAGAGACAGACTTGTTGTGTATTTTCTGTAGCTTCAGGCTGCAGAAACAAACATGATTATTACATTAATGCATTGTTAAAATTCCATACTTTATTTGTATACCACTTACTGTCCAAGAAGGTGCTGTGAAATGTGATTTAATTTGATCCTTTTTTATGTTGCTGCAGGTGTTTGGGCATGGCAAGGCCAACGGGGAGCCCACCTGGGCCCTTCTGCTCACAGCTAGCATCTGTGAGATTGGCATCATCATCGCCTCCCTGGATGCAGTCGCACCCATCCTCTCCATGTCAGTACACTGTAACTTGTAATCTTGAATTTCCCTTGGGATCAATAAAGTTACTATCTATCTATCTATCTATCTATCTATCTATCTATCTATCTAACTTCACACACTCACTCACACACTGTATGTTTATTGCTGTGCAAGCCTACTGTAGTTAGGATGCTTCTTTCTGTCTCACTTGTCTGTTTCTGTATATCTCTCTTCCTCTCTCTCTCTCTCTCCATCTCTCTTTAGGTTCTTCTTGATGTGCTACATGTTTGTCAATCTTGCCTGTGCCCTGCAGACTTTGCTGAGGACGCCAAACTGGAGGCCGCGCTTTAAGTTCTACCACTGGTGAGTTTGTGTGTGTAAAAAAAGGTAACATACATATCAGTGCCATGCTGTGATGCCTACATTTGAAACAAATACTATTAGGAGAAATATTCTCGGTAACAGCACCTGTGAGATGACGATATTAACCAGTACTGTGTGCACCTGAATCACAGTGGGGATCTGAAGCCCGTCTAACTGTACTCCAGCATGAGTTTAGCAGCAGCAGACTGAATACAAACCTTTCTATTTACAAGCTGTGTTCCAGCCAGAGGTGTGAAGCTGTCAGAAATCCCCAGTTTGACCAAACATGGGATGTTGTGTCTCCCGCAGGGCTCTGTCTTTCTTGGGTATGAGCCTGTGCCTGTCGCTCATGTTCATCTGTTCCTGGTATTACGCCATGGTCGCCATGGGCATCGCCACCTGCATCTACAAATACATTGAGTTCTGCGGGTAAGTAATCATCATGACAGCATAGGACTAAGATTGTATTACAGCAACCAACTTGAGTTCTCGTCAGTTTTCTTTGCAGTACATCCAATTATTATGCCAGTAGCTATTGTTTTAGTTTAATGACAGTGGATTGGGCTTGTTTTTATTCACCATAAATGCTACTGAGCACATATACTGTACATCATGGTGCCTACATTATGAGCCAACTTATTAATGTGCTGTGTCACAGAGCGGAGAAGGAGTGGGGTGATGGGATACGTGGCATCTCTCTCAGCGCTGCACGCTTCGCTCTCATGAGGCTGGAGGAAGGACCGCCACACACCAAGAACTGGAGGTCAGTCCACACATCTTCAACTTTTAAACTGTGACAGTTAAATAGAGCTGCAACGATTAATCGATTAGTTAGTCTACTATTAAATGAATTGCCAACTATTTTGATAATCGATTAATCAGTTTGAGACATTTTTGACGAAAAAGAAGTAAAAATTCTCTGATTCCAGCTTCTTAAATGTGAATATTTTCTGGTTTCTTTACTCCTCTATGACAGTAAACTGAATATCTTTGAGTTGGGGACAAAACAAGACATTTCAGGACATCATCTTGGGCTTTGGGAAACACGGATCGACATTTTTCACCATTTTCTGACATTTTATAGACCAAACAACTAATCGATTACTCAAGAAAATAGTCAACAGATCAATCGTTGACAATGAAAATCATTAGTTGCAGCCCTACAGTTAAGCTTAAATCACCTGTTAAATCTAAAATGTCTTTAACTAACTGAGATGAGTCATTTGCTTGGTCCTTTTTTTTTTTTTTCCAGGCCTCAGATCCTGGTTCTTGTGAGCATGGACGCTGAGCAGAACGTAGAGCAGCCTCGTCTGCTCTCTCTGGCCAATCAGCTGAAAGCAGGGAAGGGTCTGACCATCGTTGGCACCTCAGTTCAAGGAACCTTCCTCGACAACTACGCTGAGGCCCAGAGGGCAGATCAGGTCCGTCCACTAATCTCTAACGCAGACACTTTGACTTGTGACATAAACACAGTGGATTAATATCGCTCAACTCTCAACACATTTTTTCACAGACACTAACAGCTGTCTTCCCCTCTCTGTGGATTTGTAGTCTTTGCGTAAGTTGATGGAGACGGAGAAGGTGAAGGGCTTCTCTCAGGTGGTCATCTCCTCCAATCTTAGAGACGGGACGTCCCACCTGATCCAGGTTGGAGGACTGGGAGGTCTGAAGCACAACACTGTCATGGTCAGCTGGCCACGAAACTGGAAACAGCGCGAGTACCACCAGCAATTTAGGAACTTTATTGGTAAGTCTTAAGAAGAAGAAGATGAATTGAACAAAGTTAGGTAACCCTTTCCCAGGCCCTTCTTTATATTTTATAACACATCCATTCTGTCGCTCTGCAGAGGTGGTTAGAGAGACGACTATCGCCAGTCTGGCCTTGTTGGTTCCTAAGAATATCTCCAGCTACCCGTCCAATGGAGAGCGCTTCACTGAAGGCTACATAGATGTGTGGTGGGTTGTCCATGATGGAGGCATGTTGATGCTCCTGCCCTTCCTACTGCGTCAGCATAAGGTGGGATAATATTCTTTACGCTTGAGAGGTTTTCATATGATTTTGTCTAAGGAAAAGTAAATAATGAACACAAATTACGAAGGACGCAGAGGGTTGCAGAGGGTAAAAAAGAACACTGAGAACATTTTGTTCATCATCTGTGAATGTTCCTGTTTTGTCCCGTAGGTGTGGAGGAAGTGCAAGATGCGCATTTTCACTGTGGCTCAGTTGGATGACAATAGTATCCAGATGAAGAAAGACCTCATCACATTCCTCTATCACCTGCGCATCGATGCTGCGGTGGAAGTGGTGGAGATGGTGAGAGACTTGTCTGGCACATAACCTGAGTTCACAAACAAGAGGATTTTTGTTGTTTGAAAAAAATAGCTTTTTGTTCTGAGATAAACCCAGTTTTTTTTTTTTATCCATAGAACCAAACTTTCTTTCATAATATGACCCCGTTTCAGTATTTGACAACTGTATGTTAGATGAAAAATGTATTTTTTCTCTTTAAAGCATGACGGTGACATCTCAGCCTACACCTATGAGAAGACATTGGTAATGGAACAACGATCACAGATCCTCAAACAGATGCATCTGACCAAGAACGAGAAGGAGAGAGAGGTAAACCAGAAACGTTTGTACCATACATAACTGGAGAAACCCTGATACCTAAAGAAGGTTCATATCATTTTAAACCGCTTGGAACAACCTGAAATGTTAGTCAGCGTAGGACCCTAAAGACATTAATGTTGACTTTTTCATTATCACTCTGTGCGCTCCAAATATCAGCTCTGGTTCAGGGGATTGGTTTATATTAAGGTGTTGGTGTCTGGACTTGTTTTCACTGATCTGAAGGAGGAAAGACTGAACTCCAGAGTAAAATTACAATTGAACGTAATCCATTTCCTTACTATAGATCCAAAGCATTACAGATTCATCCCGTGGGTCCATTCGGCGTAAAAACTCGACTGCCCCGCCGCCGCGGTCCCGGCACAGCATTGACGAAGGAGCCAGCGTGGCAGAGCAACCAGAAGATGAGGTAATGCTGCCATGGCCCTTTTAGGAGAAATAACTTGTTTATTTATAGTCCTCTTCACCTCCTCACCTGCTGTCTCTCTGTGCTCCGGCTTGGGCAGAATCTATTGTTTGATCTATTATGTTTTATTACATCACAAAAGCAGCTACCACAGCAGCAATGTTTTATTCTTTCCGGTGGCTGCCCAGTGATTTCCCACTAGAGTTTCACCTACACTGACAGGTGTCTCCTTTCTCTCTTTCACTGTCACGTCACGGTGTCCATGTCTCAGTCTGTGGCTGTCTCCAACCCAAAACAGGTACAGCTGATCCACAGTAAGAACGCCTCCAAGCCGACCAGCCCCACAAGCCCCACGGCTCCCGCTGCGCCTGCAGCGACCCCAGAGTCGGCCAAAGACCTCTTCAACATGAAGCCGTGAGTGACCTGTCAGTTCCACTCAGCTTCTAGCGCAAAAAAACTGACATGACGGTTGTGTCTAGAAGGTAACATGCAAATTGGGAAACTCTTGCGAGATGGTTATGGTTAGGCATTGACCTCGAATGGTTAAAGAGGACCTATTATGCTCATTTTCAGATGCATACTTGTATTTTACGTTTCTACTAGATCATGTTTACATGCTTTAATGTTCAAAACATGCTTTACTTCTCCCATACCGGCTGTGCTGCAGCACCTCTTTTCCCCCTCTTTCTGAAACTGTTTGACCTCTAGTCCCCCCCTTTAAGGTTACGATAGGTCGTCTGGCAGCGAATCTCGCGAGACTTTTTGCAAGTTTTCACAATTTGCAGATTACCGTCTAGACATGACACATGACATGCACACGGGGGCGTGGGTCAGGGGTAAATATTTGTCTATATTGACCCATGTTCCAGGGATGAAAGATACACATTGTGTTCCTGCGCATGTGACAAACAGAACTTTGAACTTAACCAACTTACACAAATAGGCTTCAAATCCTGTGTGAGCACATGTCCTGTTTGTAATTCGCCGTAATTATTTCCCCTCTAACATGCTGCTGCAGGGAATGGGAAAACTTGTAAGTATTTTCTTTTTTGTGGGGAGACACACTGTGTGAGCTGAGCAGCTGAAAGACTGATTTGTAAACCAAACCCAATGTGGCCTTTTGTTTCTTGCATCAGGAACCAGGTCGACGTGAGGCGCATGCACACAGCGATGCGACTCAATGAGGTCATCACGAAGAAGTCCAAGGAGGCAAAACTTGTCCTGCTCAACATGCCTGGACCACCCAAGAACCGTGTGGGCAATGAAAACTGTATCCTAAATCATTCATATGACACACTGCGGTCTATATATCTTTATCTTTGCTCAGTTCAGTTCAGATCCTCATAGTCACACGCAGCTAGGGTGAGGGACTGCCCTGCATTTTTATCCCTTGTCCCATGTTCCACATATTGAGACGATGTCCCACATTTTCATTGGCTCTAGTTTTCAAAAGTCAAACCACTGCAGGACAGACGCTTTTCTAAAATCTGGCTTTTATCCAACGGCTGGGAAGAAAGCAGGGAAGGCTGTCATCACGGGGCTGTAATATTTCACCGGCTTTGCTACACTATGCCCAACGTTATGCAGATTTAGTCGGAATGTGATGGAAACTACCACAAAGAAAAGGAAGAACAGCTACAACAAAGACTATGAAACTACTTATAAGTATTGATAAGCTGGTGGAAGGCAATTCTTCGAGTTTTTTGTGAAATTTGCCAGTTATTTTTCAATTTCACACAGGAGGACTATGACATGAAGCGACACAGTTTATGTGGGTCTCACAAGAGACTCAAAAAGAGATGTGCCGATCTATGGATGCATTCGGGCAAAGCATAGAGATGTTACAAGATAAGGGGCAGAAGAGAAATGTTTATTATTTAAGTTAGATAGACATTATATCAAAATTGTAGACTACCTAAGACTAACTACAATGTAAAGCCATCCGTAGCAACAGTAAATGCTCCGAGAAAGTGCTCCGGGACTGTGGTGACGTAGTATAAAGAGTGAAAGAGACACATGGTGGGAAGTGAGGTGGATGGGTTCAACAAACACAAGGCTTTCATCCAGGAAACCGCTGTTCCTGTCCCATGCGTCACGTTTCAATCAGCTGTCCATTCATGTCCCGTGTTCACAACCCTTCAGTGTCATTTTCACTGTGCAAACGTAGTAGTTTTAAGCCAAACCATGTTGTTCTTTCCTAAACCTATCTTTAGTGGTTTTGTTGCGTGAACCTAAAGTGCCGTCAAGGGTAACTATAGTGGTTTGATGCCAAAAATATAGTGACGCCAAAGTGCATGACAACGAGTTGGGTTGTGAACATGTTGCAATATCACAATCTCAAATTTGCCTTAGGGGGTTTTACAGTCTGTACAGAATAAGACACCCTCTGTCCTTTATGACCCCTGCAGCGGTGGAGGAAAAACTTAACCAAAAGAAAAAGGGGGAAAAAATGGAAGAAATGGATCCCTCTCCCAGGACGGACATACAGTATATGCAATAGATGTCATGTGTACAAAATAAACCACATAATGATCTATTACACAAATAATGTGAACATATATGAGAAAGATGGATCAAGGAGGATGTCAAGCAGCTTCCAGTGTCGCCAAACACATAGAGCCGGCTACACAAACACCCAGAGGGAGAGAGACAGACAGCTGTTTTAGCTTTTTGTGTGATTTGCCAGATGAAAATTTCAAAGACAAATGGCCCCTGTAACTACGGGGGTCGCAAAATGATTAATGGGGCAGGAAATAAGAAATACAGATACAGTTCTGCTGAAAATATCTGTTTTAATTTCTTGGACTAGAATAATAGAATCTTTGTTTCGTGAAATATTGGATGATTATACATCTTTGGGCATTGAACAGTTATTTAAATGAAACCATTTGAGAAGTTTAGAGGGGAAACCACTCTCTCATAGATGAAACATGTGACAAGGGACCCCATATAGACACAGCTTTTTTGTAGGAGGTCCATAAGCCAAACAGCCTGGGACCATCCATTATCTGTAACCGCTCATCCTGTTCAGGGTCGCGGGGGGGCTGGAGCCATTCCCAGATGACATCAGGAGACACCCTGGACAGGTCGCCAGACTATCGCATGGCTAGGCTGGGACCTGATGGTATACATTTTTAAATGTAAACTCCTAAAGGTACAGTGTATAGGATCTGGTGACATCTAGTGGTGTGGTTGCAGATTGCAACCAACTTAGTACCCCTCCGCTCACTCCTCCCTTTCCAAGACTGCGGTAACGTGAGCTGCCGAGCACAAAACCGTGGTAACGCCGTTTGCCTCACTCAGAGGCCATCCTTACCATAATAACACTACTTTGGCGGTACCACGGTTTTGCACTCTGCAGCTCACGTTACCACAGTTTCACAAACTCATTCTAAGCTAACAAAAACACAACGATAGCTGGTTTCAAATGATTATACACTAATGAAAACATAGTTATGAATATTATATTCCATTTCTGCTAATAGATCCCCTGAAATGTTACACACTGTTCCTTTAATCTGCAAAGTAACAAGTATAGCTTTAAAATAAATGTAGTGGAGTGAAAAGTCATAAGGTAGATGTAATGTGTTTTCTGTTTTCTGTAAGAAAACTACATTCCTTCACTATCTCTCAGACATGGAGTTCCTTGAGGTGCTCACCGAAGGTCTCAATCGGGTCCTCCTGGTGCGTGGAGGTGGACGTGAGGTCATCACCATCTACTCCTGAAGGGCTTTAAGGTCTTTTAAGGGCACCTACACAGACTCTGCCCTCTCCCACTACTGTATATTGTTCCAGGAATATCCTCCCACCATCTATTCGTTTAACCTTTTAACCATTAGACCACATGGAGAATTGTGCAACAGTCAACTCTCTGTTCTTGACCTGTCAGCTGATAATAGTAGATGAGTTAATTCTGACAGTTTATTGCAAAACAAAAGACTAAGCTTCACTTATTCTCAGAAAAGGGAATTTTTTCAGACATTTCTTTCCCTTTTCTGATATGTTATGTCAACTTTCTGTCCCTTTGCTTTTGTTCCTGGTCATTTCTCAAAGATGAATGTTTTTTTTCTTTTTCTGTAATTTATTAATTGATGTTATTTATGTATTTATTCATCTAATCATGTCTGTCTTTGTCCTGGTCTGTTTTTGTCTTTCATTGTATGGTTGGAAGCACACAAGTATTAATATTAGAGGTACTGGTTATGATATTGATGTTGGAAAAGGGACCTTCCTGTGTTCATGTGATACATTCACATCAATTAATAGGAGTATTGAAAAAGCAGAGGTGTAAGCTGTAAATAGATTCACCTCTAGTTTGCACTCATTTTAGTTTCATAAGTCGAACATTATACTTTTTGTGAAAATGCAGGGATGATATTTGCAGTTTGAACAACATGATAACAACCGTATCGTCACTGGCTCGTCCTTGTTATGGCAGAGATTTTATGTCATTGCAGAGAGCTTGAGAGAAATCTAAATCAGAAGTAAATTATTTGATGCAGATTATCATGATCCCAAACCCGATTGTTTGACTTCATTATCCTCACAGTCGGACAGGGATCATATTAGATTGAATGGACTCAGTAACATGCTGTAATACAAAGCCTTTGAGCTGAGCGACAGCCACTTTAAATATTCCACATTCACTAATCGTTTGATATATATTACCTACGGTTTTCTGCTGTTATGTCACCATGTTTCCCAGCATACCCAGCGAGCCCAGAACATGTCCCGTGGTAGATGTTGTGCTAGTTGATCAGGGTGCACTGGGATCTTTATCTCTCTGTTGTTAAAATAGTTGCTGTAAATTCCTCAAAATTGTAAAAGATAAAGTAGATGTTGGTACATGATTTCAAATGGCATATGAAATCAGCATTTTGTCTCCATACAGAAATTATTTACATCAGTTATTTTTTCTCTATTTGGTTCAGCAACATCCTCTTCACAACTCTTTAATTAATAAACCTTCCTGATTACTTTCAAACTAAATGTGCCAATATATAATGTAAAATGTTTTGATACCAACTTTAGAATAAAGACAGTAAAAAAAAATCTAAATATAATATTTTAAGTAGAATTTAAATGTAAGATGTAAACGCATTTCGGACCGCGCAGCTGATAAAAGCTTGTAGAACTTTTATATATAATATTATTATAAATATATTATTGTGTAAAATGTTAAGGAGAAAGTCAATGAATGTAGGATTTTATTTTTCATTTTGACTGTCAAAAAATATTAAATGTTTAAACTTATTACTTATTCTTTGTTATGTTTATAAACAGAAATTTTACAACATAAATCAGTGTAAGATAGATACACATCGATATGTCAGAAATTTTATCTCAGAGAATTTATTTTTCTAATGGTGCGGTTCAGAGAAAAGGTTTAGAAACATATTTAATCAAATTTAAATATACTGTATATTATGCCTGCTGAGTGCACCATATTAAAGGAGTGCATTGCTAGTTTAGTTTCTTGCCAATAGTGATATAAGAAATTTAATTGAATTTGCTGCTATACTAATAACGCCATTTGAAAATGTGAAGGAATTAGCTCTGATGTTGTCAAGCAAACATATGAAGAAAATATATTGACAAATAATAATACCTACAAATGAGATCATTTTAGAGGAATCTCAGAAGGTTCAGATTACACTGTTTTAGGATTATTTATGTATTGAGTCAGATTATCCTGCAGAGTACCTGTCAGACGTTTAGTTTTTGTGTGTGTGAGTGTATATACAGTGGATGTTTAATTTCTATGTGTATTTGAACATACATAAACTCATGTAGATGTGCTGTTTTGTTATAGATATTCGCACTTGTCAAAATCAACTGAGTCTGCAAACATTTCATAGTATATGACCAGTAAGTGTCGCGCAACAGTGTTCATTATCTTGCCCCAAAAACGTGGATAGTTTATGATATCAGTATGGCAACAAAGTGTTTAGTAATAATAGTTTATGATAACATATAGTTAGCTATTATTTCCCTCTTGCCCTTGGCCTATTAGTGCCATACAGTATTTTACTTAGAAAATTCTGCATCACTTTCTAGAAAAAAGCATTCAGTATATTTTCCAGGAAAACATAAGACTTGTAAATATTCTTATTTCCTTCAGATTTATAGTATTGTATTATATTTTCAATGGCGTAGCAGATACAGAACCTCACCTCATCATACACATATTGATATGTCCTCTTTTTGGTGAATATCTGTGCAGCCTTCAGTGTTTCCCTTATACCTCTGAAAAGTGTGGGTGCAGAACAAAACTGTATTTACTTTTGATTCATGAGAAGCTCATGTAGTTTTACAGGTTGATATATTGGTCACCAGAAGTCACCATTTTTAAACTCCCTCACCAGAGTGTGTGCGTCTGTGTGCTGTGACTACATGCCTGTATGCTGTGTGTTTGTGTGTGGACCTGATACTTGGTTGAATGAGGACAGTGTGTGTAACTGAACAGCAAGATAGAGTGAAGATGGGACATTTGTAAATAGATGTGTGATTTTAGGCGTAGAGATAACAGGTGTATCGTGTGTTAACACAGGTTTTATAGATATAAAAATAGGCAGTTTGTATTGTCTTTTAAAATGATAAACAAACTTTGTTTTATGTTCTACCATGTCTTATGCAGTTATGTACAAGTAATGGTTTAAAGAAACCATTTTATATGTGGGCACCAAATTCAATAAATTAAAATCATTTTAATACAATGGTGACAGTTCAGGTGTCTGTCATTTTCTTCTTGAAGTGGCTTTATAATTTGAAATTTTTGCCTCCTTTTCCTCAGCATCACTGACCTCAGTAGTCATACAGTTACGATTTGGTGATACTTGGATTAAAAGGGCATCATACAACACACAATCTATGTTGTGCACATTCATCTGTTCTTGCTCAGGCTGCATCTGAGCAAGAAGAATGAATTTGCTTTTTAACTGTGCTTCAGTGTTATGTCAGGGATAAAACCAGTCATTTGTATGTGAAAGTAAGTATTCATGTTGTTCTGAAGTGAAAGGAAACAAGAGTCTACAGCGGCTCTGTGACGCTTTACTTTTGTAGGCACAGCAGTTCTTTGAGCTAGATGTTAACGTCAGCATGCAAACATGAGCTACGTTCCAAATCGCATACTATTTCTTTTTGCTTTTAGTACGTACTGTTGCATACAGTATGCACACAATTGGGACATACTACTTCCTCACAACATTGCACCTTGAACTTTGACCCTCTTGCTCATATATTACACTGCACAGAGTGTTGTGAGTCAGAATAGCCAGAAAAGCATGCTGGTTTGCATACTGCAAAATACGACCGGATGTAGTAGGACATCCTGGTATTTTTGGCATACTGCATTTGACATACTATGTATTGGGACATACTAAATATTTTTCTGGCATACTAAATAGTATAGTACAGGTACTGGAACACACAGATGCTCTCAGTGACAATGTTAACATGCTGATGTTTAGCAGGTATAATGTTTGTCATCTTAGTTTAGCATGTCAGCCTGCTAATTAGCACTAAACACAAAGAACTGCAGAGGGAATGTAAGTAATTTCTGACAGGTATTTAGTCATAAATCAAAAGTTTTAATACAAAACAAGTCACAATTTTGACCTGATGAAGGCATTACATAAAAAGTTACAGCATGAGGCTTGGACTAATGATTTTTCCACTGCACCTTGACCCTTTTTGATCAGATCGAATCAGTTGCAGAGTTGACGACAGATAACCTGTTTGCTCTGCTTCTGTTTTAAAGAAGGAACATCAACAAAAATCACGATCTTAAGATTGGTTGCTCGGTATGCACTTATTTGCATTCTCATTACATTTCTCTGTACTCTGATTTGCATTCAGAAATACAGGAGTTAGCATTTTTGTTAGCAAATTTGGGGGGAAATCATTTAATTTGATGGTATATCAAAGGGTAAGAGAGCTATCCGCATGCAGCAGATGTTAACAAAGAAGTTTTATACCAGTCTTCTGTTCTCACTTACTTCTTGAAAATGTTTCGGTCAAAGTGATTGATCTGGACAAAACCACTGCACTGATTGTGACAAGCAAGTTGAAGCATATATCATCACTGACTCCATAATTTAACAGACATTATGTCACGACTGATTGAAAGAGGCTCACAGGTCAGCCAACTTTCTTTCACAATATTTCCAAATGGAAGTCAGCCAGCCGCGATGACAGCAGGAGAAAAACATTACAGTTTAAATTAGAAATTCACATGGCAACATAAATGATGTTACTTAATATATAAATTCTTTTAATGCATATTTTATTGTTAGAGGAGACATGTTTGTGGTAAATGCTTTGATAATGGTTTTACTCTGTCTGATAAAAATTGTTTTGGACATTGGGTGCTTACACAGTTTATGAGTCAGGCTATTGTGAATTTATAGATGAAAAGTCCTGCTGTCTGTGCTGTAAAATAACCACAAAAACGCTGACGTATCAGAACTGTTGTGTATCAGAACATGTCTTATTACAACGGCCAAAGTCTACGCAGCCGTGTTTCTCTGTGAGGGTGTGTGTGTTTGAGAGTGAGCAGGAATGACTGATGTCTTTGACCTTTCTTATCTAAACAGATATAATACAGACTGCAAAGGAAATTACTCTTATTTGTCCCAAAGAGCTGCCAGGATGAAGACGCGGTCTACCAGCCTTCGAGTGAAGTTACCTGTGTTTGTGTTTGTCACACAGGTGATTATTGTTGTCTTGTATGCTGCCTTTGTCACCTACGATGAGCATGCGGACGCCAGATTCCAGACCAACAGGACTAACCCCATGGACAACACAGTTTACAGAGACTACCCTATTTTTACAGACATACAAGTCATGATATTTCTCGGCTTTGGGTGCTTGCTGGCATTTTTTCGACTCTATGGCTTTGGGGGGATGGTTTTTAACTTCCTCACGGCCACTTTTGCCATCCAATGGGCCATTCTGGTGCAGGGGTACTTCCAGTTCAGCCACGAGGGTAAGATCCACCTCGGAGTGATCAACCTCATAAATGCAGAGTTTGCCTGTGCCGTGGTGTTGATATCTTTCGGGGCAGTGCTGGGGAAGACGAGTCCGCTGCAGCTGCTGGTCATGGCTCTGCTGGAGGTGCCGGTGTTTTCGGTCACAGAATGGGTCGTGCTCAAGTATCTGAAGATCAACGATGCAGGAGGCTCCATTCTTATTCACCTGTTTGCCTGTTATTTTGGCTTGGGTGTCACGTTTGTGCTGTACAGGCCTTCCCTAAATGAAGGCCATGCAAAGGAGAACACCAGCTACCAGTCTGACATCCTGTCTGTGATGGGGACCTTGTTCCTCTGGGTGTTTTGGCCCTCATTCAACTCAGCATTGACCCTGAAAGGAGACGACCAGCATAGAGCCATCCTCCACACTTTCATCGGCCTCAGCGCCTCCACTCTCACAGCTTTCGCTCTCTCTGCCATGCTGAACAAAAACGGTAAGATCACCATGGCCGACGTTCAGAACGTGACCCTGGCTGGAGGTGTGACGGTTGGGGCATCTGTGGATATGATGATAACACCTGCAGCTGCGTACGCTCTGGGTATGATGGGCTGCACTGCGTGTATGCTGGGCTACAAGTACTTGAGCCCCTTCCTTGCACGGCGCTTCAGGATCCAAGATCAGTGTGGGATACATAATTTGCACGGTCTGACAGGGCTTATATCCTCCACTGCAGGGATATGTGGTATACTGGTGGCTAATGAGGAGATGTATGGCCCGAGTTTGTATGAGATCTTTACCCACAGAGCACCAGTAGAGGGAGACCCTAAGCTGCAAGAGCTCCAGATGTTGATCCCCGGTATACGGCCAGGGTTGGGGAGGACTGCCAGGGAACAGGCTCTCTTCCAGGTCGCAGCTGTGTTCTCCACCATAGGAGTGTCAGCGCTGGGAGGCGTCCTCACAGGCCTCGTCTTGAAGCTGCCGCACCTCGCACCACCACCCGATGATTTATGTTTTGACGATGAGCTGTTTTTTGATGTTCCTCATGACTACGATTCACCACTTAAACTCAATAACACAGTTACAACTGTTCCTCATGACTACGATTCACCACTTAAACTCAATAACACAGTTACAGCAGAGGATTCTGCTGCCTGACATGCAGCAGCCAAGTATAGTCAATGCATCCCGACTGAAGAATGAAATGTAAATAAGCATATGTTTGTTTTTATAAGTAATGGATTTCGCCATTATTCAACAGTGTGTAACAGTTCATTAAATTAAAGTTAATATTCATTACATTGTAAATATGATCATAAATAATTATGAAAAACAATGCCATGCAGTGACACTGTCCAACATTTTCTGTCTAATTTAAACAGTAATGGTGTTATTTATTGTCCTACATGCAAACAAAAAAGGAAATTGAGTGTTTGAGCTCTCTTGGCCAATTCATCACAATTTTTTTTATGTGAAATAAACACTTTTTAAGCTGTGTGCAAATTCATTTTCAAGCAATTATGTCAATAATTTAAGCTGTGAACAGTCAACTAAAGCTCCAAAAATTCAACATCTTTGAGATGCACAATCTTGTTTTCAAGGGACATCAACAAACAATTTAAACTATATAAATAAATAAATAAAAAATGCATTAACATAAAAACTGCACAGGAGCAAACAGGGCTCAAATCTCTATTAAAAGCATCATCTGCACAAAACTAATGAGGAATACAATTAATTAACTGCCAAATGCAGTTATAGTATGTGAATAATACTGAGAAGTGAAACCTCTATATTACTAAAAGTACAGTAAAGAAAAGAACTACAACTGAGAACAAAAGTAGTAACTAAAGGTAAATAGAGTCAAGAACAAGAAGGTAAACAAGCCAAGAAGTCATGAATCATGAGTTGGGCGAGTTATTCCTTTCTGGTGATGTTTTAAAGTTAAAAGCTCATCTTCAAATTTTTTTAGAAGTTAAAGGTATAGAAAAGAAAGTGTGTGGCGTACTGTATGTTTAAGTGAGTAAATGGAACTAAAGGCTTTACAAAAAGGAAGTTTATTCAAGTGTGCTATTAGTATACTTCATACTTCAAACTTAAAATAAGAGAGTATACTTTCCGTTTACTTTTTATCTACTTATCAGAGATATATAACAAAAGTATACTTAAGTATACTTGGCTCATACTGACTGATAGAGCTATAGGTGATAATACATGAAACAATGATATGGAAGATAATGACACATACAAAATAATAAACAAATATTGTTTTAAACTACATTTAAAGGTATGGGTTTCAGAGGTGTTCTGGTAGCCTATAATATGATGGTAGTATTATCTAGAGCAGGAAATAAAAGGGAGACCATTGACATTTATTATTACTCATCACTAGATGGAGACACAGAGCCGTGAAACAAACTAACGTGACTGTGTTCTCGCAAGGAAATGCGTGATTTCAAAGAGGAGCTGTTGTTGTTTGATGAGATGTTTTGTCATTCAGAGGCTGTTAGTTAAAGATCCTGCAGAGGGCGCTCATCATATTATATTTTTACCTTTCTGTATGTACCTCTTTACTTTTTTTATTATTATTATTATTCACAAGATTAATGAATTTACAATAAGGCAAAAAACATTACAATAAAGTTATCATCCTCAAAACTAAGCAGATATCACAATAGACATAAAACATTTACACAGAAAATAAAATAATATATATATATATATTTATTATAAATATTATTATAAATATATAAATAAATATAAATATTATATAATAATAATTTATATAATAATATAAATATATAAATTATAAATTATAAATAAATAATACAAAATAAATAAAGAAGCATGACATAAATAAAAAAAAGTTAAATAAAAAAAAAAGGATTAAGCGATTATTAGTTATAGGGTCAGATCATTTTCAAGTAATATATAGAGAGCTTTGGCATGTTTTGATTTCATTAATTTAAGGGACTTAATATAGAGTTGATGTACCTGTATACTTCTTCTGTCCTTGTGGTACTGCAACACCCGAATTTTACCTCTGGAGATCAATAAAGTCTTATCTTATAGGTAAAGCGTCAATATAATGACAATGGCAATAATATTTAAGATATTTAACTCTGTATCGTGGGAGCATATTTATGGAGTTATTGTGAGAAAAATATGTAGGATTTGGGATTTTTTTGTGACAGTTTAATTTTGGCATATTCTGCTTGTTTAGTGTCAACATTTCTTTTCCTTTTTTAAAAATATTTATTTTTATTAGCAAAAGGCTTACTTTACAATTCAATTCCAACGTGTATCAACTTAATTCTCATTATATTACGACTTTATTCTCGTAATATTACGACTTTTTTCTCGTAAAGTTATGACTTTATTCTCATAATATTACAACTTTATTCTTGTAATATTACTACTTTTTTCTCGTTATATTACAACTTTTTTTCTTGTTATATTACAACTTTTTTTCTCATAAAGTTATGACTTTATTCTTTTGATATTACTACTTTTTTCTCGTTATATTACAACTTTTTTCTCGTAACATTATGAATTTTTTCTCTTAACATTACGACTTTATTCTTTTAATATTACTACTTTTTTCTTGTTATATTACTACTTTTTTTTCTCGTAAAGTTATGACTTTATTCTCGTAATATTACGATTTTTTTCTCATAATATTATCTCTTTTTCTCGCTATATTATGACTTTTTTTCTCTTAAAGTTAGGACTTTATTCTCGTAATATTACGACTTTCTTCTCGTAAAGTTATGATTTTTTTCTCATAATAATACGACTTTCTTCTCGTAAAGTTATGACTTTATTCTCATAATATTACAACTTTATTCTTGTAATATTACTACTTTTTTCTCGTTATAGTACAACTTTTTTTCTTGTTATATTACAACTTTTTTTCTCGTAAAGTTACGACTTTATTCTTTTAATATTACTACTTTTTTCTCGTTATATTACAACTTTTTTCTCGTAACATTATGAATTTTTTCTCTTAACATTACGACTTTATTCTTTTAATATTACTACTTTTTTCTCGTTATAGTACAACTTTTTTTTCTCGTAAAGTTTTGACTTTATTCTCGTAATATTACGATTTTTTTCTCATAATATTATCTCTTTTTCTCGTAATATTACGACTTTCTTCTCGTAAAGTTATGACTTTTTTCTCATAATATTAAGACTTTTTTTCTCGTAAAGTTATGCCTTTATTCTCATAATATTACGACTTTATTCTTGTAATATTACAACTTTTTTTCTTGTTATATTAAAACTTTTTTTCTCATAAAGTTATGGCTTTATTCTTTTAATATTACTACTTTTTTCTCGTTATATTACTACTTTTTTTTCTCGTAAAGTTATGACTTTATTCTCGTTATATTACGACTTTTTTTCTCTTAAAGTTAGGACTTTATTCTCGTAATATTACAACTTTTTTCTCGTAAAGTTATGACTTTTTTTCTCATAATATTACGACTTTATTCTTGTAATATTACTACTTTTTTTCTCGTAATATTACAACTTTTTTTCTTGTTATATTACAACTTTTTTTCTCGTAAAGTTATGACTTTATTCTTTTAATATTACTACTTTTTTCTCGTTATATTACAACTTTTTTTTTCTCGTAAAGTTATGACTTTATTCTCGTAATATGACGATTTTTTTTCTCATAATATTATCTCTTTTTCTCGCTATATTACGACTTTTTTTCTCATAATATTATGACTTTATTCTCGAAATATCCGATTTTTTTCCCCTCAATGTGGCCCCAAAACTCCATCGTACATTTTCTCTTTGGCCCTCACTGCATTAGACTTATATACTATATACTTAGACTATAAACTGTGATACCTTCATAACCATGCTCATTTTTTATTTTATTTTTTTTGCCTGAAATGGCAATGCCTGTTTCGATAGTAAAGGTTGCTGACCCCTGAACTAAAGTACTCTAACATAATGATACTGTGTAGTTTCCCTGTGGGGGTGGAGAGAGAAAGACAGGAGACTTCAGTTTCAGGCAGAGAGCGGTGTAGTACCGCTTGTCTCCAGCAGGTGGCGGTAAAGCGACACTAAACACTACCGCTGCCTCACAACCTCCGAGCAGAGAAGAAGACTCCGAAGCAGAAGAAGGAAGCGGAGCGTTGATCAGCAGGCCGCGACCCGCCACCACCACGGAGACAGTTTAGTCTCTAACAGAACAAAAAGGTTACATAACTACGACAACTGCGAGCTCATCTTCTCTGTGTGTGATCTACAGAGACGGAGCCGTCGAGACGAGTCTCTTCAGCATCACACTGCCCGTGATATTTTGACTTTGGCTCCTCATTTCATCAGATATCAGACGGTAAAGCATCAATGTTTGCTAACGGAGCTAACGGAGCTAGCTCGCTGCCGCGGAAACGCCGTGAACTTGTTTATGTTGTTAACGTTACTACTGTCAACATCTAGGAGCCACGATGCTTCAGATGGGTTCTTACTGATGTAGTTTAACATGTTTATCAACGTTGATAGACGCAGTGCAGTCAAACGCAGTGGTTAATTAGTAATAAGGGTCATTGGAGATGTTAGCTTCTCCAGGTGGCTGGTTAGCGTTAGCTTCCTGTTGAGTGCAACGCGTGTTTATCTGTTCTATTGCTATTAACATGTGTTTGAGAGCTTAAGAGTGGTATAGTCAATTAATCTATAACCAAGATTAAATGTGAAATTGAGACACATTTTAAGGAAGTTCAGGTGAACTATACGTCTGCTATTTATAGCAAACGTGAGTCTAGCGTTCATCCACTGGGTCTACATCTTATTTATGTTTTTGCACATATATAAAACTGCACAAAATCCAGTCAATAAAAACAAACAACAAATGTGTCAGAAGAGGTCAAGAAGCCACAGGCTTTATACAAACTGGAGAAAAAAATAAACAATAACAAGAAAGATCTAAGCTAATATAATAAAAAAAATACAACAACAAGAAGTACACAAAATGTGCCAAAAAACCTAACCAAACAGTGGAAAACAATCCAATAAAAACAATGAAATACATACAAAAAACAGTACAGAAAAAAAGAAAATATATCAAAAGATAATTAGACATCTTTAATATATAAAACTTCATGAAAAATCCAGTCGTTGAAAAAAACAAACAAGAAATGTGTCAGGAGAGGTCAAGAAGCCTCACAGGCTTTATACAAACTGGAGAAAAAAATAAACAATAACAAGAAAGATCTAAACTAACATAATTTTAAAAAATACAACAACAAGAAGTACACAAAACGTGCCGAAAAACCTAACCAAACAGTGTAAAACAATCCAATAAAAACAATGAAATACATACAAAAAGCAGTACAGAAAAAAAGAAAATATATCAAAAGATAATTAGACATCTTTAATATATAAAACTTCACAAAATCCAGTCGTTGAAAAAAACAAATGTGTCAGGAGAGGTCAAGAAGCCTTACAGGCAACCCCAGGAGAAAAATAAACAATAACAAAAAAAGATCTAAACTGACATAATTTTTAAAATAAAACAAAAGTTAAACAACAACAAGAAGTACACAATGTGTAACCAAACAGTGGAAAACAATCCAATAAAAACAATGAAATACATACTAAAAAACAGTACGGAAGAAAAGAAAATAGATCTAAACATATCAAAAGATAATTAGACATCATTAATATATGAAACTGCACAAAATCCAGTCAATGAAAAAAATAAAACAAGAAATGTGTCGGGAGAGGTCAAGAAGCCTTACAATATATATATATATACAAGGGAGCTCCCCCCAACTCCAGGAGAAAAATAAACAATAACAAAAAAGATCTAAACTAAAATAATTTTAAAAATACAACAAAAGTTAAACAACAAGAAGTACACAATATGTGCAGAAAAACCCTAACCAAACAGTGGAAAACAATCCAATAAAAACAATGAAATACATACAAAAAAAAGAAAATATATCTAAACGTAAAGATAATTAGACATCATAATTAAATGTGATGATAATTTCCTTTTAAAATGTTCTAAGGATAACGAGCTCTTGATAGCATGTATTTTGGTGTTCCATATTTGTACACCATGATATCTGAGGGAGTAAATTGACCAAAACAGTCATTGTTTACGGTTATAACTCCTCTGACTAACCTCCCAAACAACAAATCTGGCTCAATTATAAGGTGATGTGAAAGCTGATTAACAAATAAGACATTTCTGTTGGTCAAACCTTATTATGTAGCCGCATAAATCCTCAACCAGTCTTATCAATCTAAACTTTATTACAATCATCATATACAAACATGAAATTTAACCTGTGCATTTAACCCATCCTAAGCATTTAGGAGCTGCTTTAAACTGGTAAACGCTATAATGAAGATCCAAGACTCCTCTACTTTTTGTTTTTTTGTTTTTTACATTTAAACTTTGATATTGCAATATATTGTTATTAATAGTTTTTTATTTGTTTGTTTGGTTTTTATTTACACGACAAACATTAATTACTTCTTTATTTTCTTCCATTTACATGCATGTTCTTTTTAAATATTTATATATTGTAATTTGCTTAATGAATTATATATATGTTTTTGTTTTTATTTTGTTCTTTTTTTTATTTTTATTTATTATTGAATTGGCGCTTTGGCAATATTGTTCACCTGACAGTCATGCCAATGAAGCAAATTGAATTGAACTGAAATTGAGAGTATCAGTGGTGGTAGCTGTAGTGGAAGAAAGCGTGTGCCAAACTGCTCCAAACCGCATTATCCAGTTTCTTGTTTTCACTCTCAGTAATTGTTTCCTGTTTTGTAAAGGTAATTGTTGTTTACTCTTTCACAGGATCATCATGGCTGATGATTTTGACGTCGAGGCCATGCTGGAGGCTCCATTCAGAAAGGTGGGTTGCAGATTACAGAGATATGAGGCCTGTTTCACTGTTATGATTTTACTCTGTTGAGTCCTTTTTATACATTTGCTACTGTGACAAAGTTTACTTGAATGTTGTGTGGTGTAATTGAGTATTTAAAACGCAATACAGAATTATAAATAAATCCACATCTATCTCTCTTTATAGACTTCCCTAATGATATCTCACCTCTACTCCCATGAATTCATCTTTGATTCCACTGTGAACTGTGAAAAAAAGGAAGGTAGTTATTGTGCATATACTGATGTACTGTGGTTCACCTTAGGACTAAAAGAGATTCAACCTAGAACAGCCAATCCCTATTCGGTTGCAACAAGGTGAATGCCAATGGTTGATAAGCCCATCTTTACCTGTCCAGCAAAGGAGGCAGTATTCAGATTTACAATCTGCATGCCATCACTGTTTCTGAATGTGTAGTCTTATATAATCAGTTTTAAACCCCAGTTCTGAAATGTCTTCTTATACTGTGTTGCTTTGACAAAAATGTTTCACTCTTGTCTCTTGAAGTAATTCAACTTTAACCAATTTGTTTTTTTAGATAGAATCATGTATGAAGTTGTGTTTAGAAAAAATAATTTCCCCAAATGAATAAGGGATGAATTGTGTTTCTGTTTTGAATCCAATAGTTGTAGTATGACAACAGTATGCTTGAAAATGCAGATATTGCAGTTGTGGAGCTTCATTGCGCGAACACATGAGCCATGTCATGATTTTATGGCAAAATACAGGTGAATTGTTAATTTATCTTGCTAGTAAATATGAATACTGCCTCTTTGCCATAGTCAACTGTAATCTGAATCAGCATCTTGATTTTGCATGCTACACGATACCACAGATATTGATATATTACTAGAATGACTGTAAAATAGTAGTAACTTCATTTCTAGCATCATTGTATTATATAGTGACTTACTTTTCAGTATTGAATAATTCCTTAAGTCAAAAGGTTGGAAATATTACTTATAATATCATGCAAACTAAAGATAATGGCAGTGTAACACGTGGCTGAATTGATGGATTTCTTTCTTTTATTTTTATTTATTCATTTATTTTTCTTGGGCGTCAATATTACTAAGAAGTGTGAATCCCTGTTTGCTTCAGGGCAAGATGTGTGACAGAGGTGGCATCGAGCTCTTACAGTCCAAGAACGAAAATGGGTGAAGATCACTGGACTGACACCAACCACACAGGATCTCTTTTAGTGGTCGTGGGCCATGCGTGGTCACATGATTAGGCACAAATAGTGGCATTGGTACGACCTATAAGACGGGGGGAATGGTGGAGATGATCTGACTTCTGCTTCCTGAACTTAGCTAATATGTTGGACACTCTCCCTTAACTTTGCTTTGTTGCATTAAGTACTGAGCAGCCTTGTAGAAAAACAGGAGTGGGATGGGAAGCTATTGGGGTGGTGGAAGGACACTGTCCATGACAGTAGGAAGTTTTGAAGTATTATTATTAATTGAATATATTCTGCATTTTCTCTTGTCCCACCCCATCCCCTTTACCTTGACGACTTGAAATGTTTCATCTACGTCCTCATGATGTTCTTCTATCAACCTTGCTTAGGATGAGATCAAGTCCTCTCATGCAAATGGACATGACGACCAAAACAAGAAGTAAGTCTTGATATATTATTTGGCATATTTTGGCTTTGTGGTTCTGAACTACATGTGGTTAATGAATTTAATTAAAAAATGTTTTTTCACTTTGTACGACGATAGCAGTGTTGTAACATGTTTCAGGAAAAGGAGGAGCCGGAGCAAGAGCCGAAGCCCCGGCTCTAGGAGGAGAAGGAGCAGGAGCAAAGACAAAAAGAAGGGTAAGAAGAGGAGCAAGAGCCGAGAAAGAAAACGTACCCGCAGCAGAGAGCGTCATCGCAGCAACTCCAGAAGCAAGGAGCGTTCTGGGCGGTACAGAGCACGCAAGAGCCCAGTGTATGTGACCTTTTATACTTGATGACTTATACACCCTGTGTCCACTTTATTAGGTACACCTGTGCAATCTAATGCAATCCAATGCAACAGTCCTGCGATAACATCTGTCTTCACAAAGCTTATAGTGTTCCGTTTGGGCGAAATTGTCCGAAATGTGTAAATTCAATTGTATGTTTATTATTGAGGTAAAGGTGGTGTGCTGGACTACATTATATTGAGGTGTTTAATATTTTTTTTGTCCTCCATATTCACATGGGGGCAGAATATTAGAAACTCCTCCCAATATAATGCAGTCCAGTACAACACCACCACTAACTACGGCCTCAGTGGTAAAACATTTAATTCATTTAACACCTCCTACGACAGTGTCAAGAACAATATAGGCATCATAAAAGTAGACTTAATAGCAACACATTTGTATTAAATTGCATAAGATTGTATGTGTACCTAATAAAGTGGCAACTGAGCCAAAAGCTAGTTTTTTTTTTGTATATTCGAACAAGTATCTAATATTGTCCTCAACTTTCTGCTTTGACAGGACACAATAATGTTCAGAAAATGTTGAAATTAAATATTTGTGTTGGAAATATCAGGTAGTCAAATAGGTATGCAAAGTTCCAAACTTTGTCATCGGTATATTACGAGTTGTTCATAGGCCTTTTTCACAGCAGACATTTTGACTTGTGATAGTGGGAGTAGCACAACATTAACAACGGCTCTAATCAAGTTTCCCTGTGAGTCATGACGGTGTGACAATGAGCCAACATGCTTTAAACCAACATCCTGAAACTAAAGCAACTAAATAGAATTCAGCCATCGTTCATTTTATTATTTACACTTGGGGTTTTTCCTACTGCGACGTGTGAAAATGTCTTCTGTGAAAAGTGCCTCTGTGTGGGAGAACCGGAGGCATTTTTCGATGCCGGAGCAGAAAATCACTTGTTTGCTGGTTTTTCCAGTAAGAGAACCGCAGTAGACGTCAGTGCAAACGTTGAACTACAAAGTTTGAATGCCCTCTTGTCATGTGTTGCTCACAGCACAGCATGAAACAAGCCAAAACAGGCCCCTGTATATTTCCTCATATACAGCATGTGCATCCAAAACCAAAGTAATTCTTCTTTATGTTTCAGCCGGAAACGTTCCAAAAGTCGGAGCCCCTTCAAAAAAGAGAAGAGTCCCATCAGGTGAGATGAATCTTCACATTACTGCTTTTTTTCCCCCTCAGGTCTGTCGGTACATTTCCTGATTTTGTTATAGCACCCTGAAATCCAGTGATTTTCTTCAAAATTCACTTTGAGGGTTTTACAGATCTTTTAAAAATGTGTTTTTATTCAAGAAACTCTGAGGATGCTATCGGGCCGTATAACAAAATCAGGGAGTAAGTCTATGATTTTTCCATAAGTATTTAAAAATTTCATCCATCATTTATTAAATCGTTTGAATGTTTGCAGAGGCATTCTTTTTTAACAGTGCTTTTTCTCTTTTTTTTAAGGCAACCAATTGACAATCTAACACCCGAGGAGCGGGATGCCCGCACAGTTTTCTGTATGCAGCTCGCTGCGAGAATCAGAGCTCGAGACCTGGAGGATTTCTTCTCCGCTGTTGGAAAAGTCTGTTTATTTTCAAGTTATTGTCACATATAATCCATCCAAGTCTGTGTGTATAACTGATCTCTTGAATCGTCGCCGTTTCCCTCTGTAGGTGAGAGATGTGAGAATGATCTCGGACAGAAACTCCAGGAGATCAAAGGGCATCGCATACATAGAGTTTGTGGAGGCTTCATCTGTACCTCTGGCTATTGGACTGACTGGCCAGAGGCTTTTAGGAGTGCCCATCATCGTCCAGGCCTCTCAGGTGGGTGTCTTGGATTATTTCTACCTGACCTGACAGAACATATTAAAAGCAAATACCTCCTTATTAAACAGATTTTTCAAATGGAAACTGATTTAACCCAGATAACATTTGGATTCGGACAAATTATGTATTTCTACGTTGATATACTTGATTACATTTCTTTCCACATGTAATTACAGGCAGAGAAAAATAGAGCCGCAGCCGCTGCCAACAACCTACAGAAGGGCAGTTCAGGTCCAATGAGGCTGTACGTGGGCTCGCTGCACTTCAACATCACTGAAGAAATGCTTCGGGGGATCTTTGAGCCTTTTGGAAAGGTCAGGAACAAGTTTCTCATGTAAATCATCTTTATTTTGACTCGTTTTGTAGACGCATTCATGACGATCCTCCTGTATTGGTGTGTTTTGTTTCTAAAGATTGAGGGAATCCAGCTAATGATGGACAGTGAGACTGGACGATCCAAAGGATATGGCTTCATATCGGTAATTAAAGCATCTTCATATCATTGACAATGCTTTGGTGTTTGCAGCTGGTTTGAGTCTAACCTTTTTCTGTTTCTTAAAGTTTGCAGATGCAGAATGTGCAAAAAAGGCCTTGGAGCAGCTGAATGGGTTTGAGCTGGCCGGACGTCCGATGAAGGTGGGGCATGTTACAGAGCGCTCCGACTCATCGACAGCCAGCTCGTTCCTGGACAACGACGAACTGGAGAGGACTGGCATCGACCTCGGCACCACGGGGCGTCTACAGCTCATGGCTCGACTAGCAGAAGGTTTGTATCATGATTCACGGGGATACGATGCAATATATTGCAATACTATAAGCAAGGCGATACATTGCAATATTTATTTTTTTTAATAGTATAATACTTTTAGGAAAACTCATAGTATAAAGAATACACCCATTTTCATGAAATCATTAAAAAGTTTATTTTTTTACAATCCTTATAACATTCAACATCATAGCACTACTTTTAAACATAATATTGCGATACTCAAGTGTATCCATATTTTGTTACACCCCTAGTATCGATCATACGGAGGCACAAACTTTACCCTTGAAAGAAATCAGAATCAGGTTTATTTCGCCAAGTATATACATACAAGGAATTTGACTCTGTTTTTTATGCAGCTCTCTCAATGTACTTAAACAGAATAGAAATAACAGAACAGAGAATACAATAATATAAATAAAATAAAGATCAAATGTCTATATACAAGTCAAGTGTTCGGGAATTATAAACAATACAAATAGTGCAAAGAATGAAATACTGGATGGATATACAGTACATGGAGTAGATGATTGTGTACAGCATGTACATGTGTAGTACTTTAAAGTACATTCCACAATTTTGAGAAATACAGGTGTCCACAGAGTCGTATAAGATCAATACAAGGACTGTCTTTTTGTTTTTTTAACGTCTTTGTGTTTCTAACTCGTAATCATTCAAGGTGTCAAATTATCGTGATATTATGGGTCTTAATTCAGTGCAGAACTCACCTACAGCTACCGGGCTCCATCGTCTTTTCATAAAACATGTCCTTGATAAAGACTTGATAACCCAATAGTGTGCTGCAGTTTTGTCGACACGCCGCACCGTGGGATTTGTGACGTTCACCTGGCTTTAAATACTATAACCCCCAATCCTACCACTGAATAGATTATTAAAAAGCTGAAATGATTTGCTTATTAACCGATTAGTCAATCGACAGCATAATATTCTTAGGTTCCAGCCTCTCAAATGGGAGAATTTGCTGCTTCTCTTAATCATATATCATAGTAAATATATTAAGTAAAACTAATACTTTTTGGGTTTTAGACAGCTTTATTTTGGGCTCTGGGAAGTTGTGATTGGCATTTTTTCGCTATTTTGATATCCCATGTTGCAGCTTTACATTTTTATGGCTATATGTGTCAAACTGTTCCTACCAAGCGGCTAGTCGGACGCCCAACCCTGATTCTCTGCATGGTTAACAAGACAACGTATGAGTAATGAGGCGTTAATATTTATTTTTTCCATTTTTGACTGCTGGGACACAGAAAGGATATTGATCTTCTTATCTAACTCTGCCTGTTTCCTAAATGTCACAACCTGTCAGTGGCACGAAGCAATCATAAGATTTAGTTTCTTAAATGAACACATTTGTCTCTCCGTCCACAGGAACTGGTCTGAAGATCCCTCCTGCTGCTCAGCAGGCTCTACAGATGACCGGGTCCATACCCTTCGGAAACATTTCTGCTGGTCCACAATGTGAGGGTCTAGATGATGGAAAACAATACACAAACAAACGTTTATTTATTAGAAAATTTCTGTGACAAATGATTTTTCTCTTTGTTTCAGCTCAAAGTTCTCAAAGCCAAGCCTTGAATCTCCCATCACAGCCGCTGGCCACACACTGCCTTCAGCTGTCCAACTTGTTCAACCCACAATCGTAAGGATATTATCATTTGGATAGTTTCATTTTCTTTTTCAAGTTTGTCTTAAATCAACACTGACATGCCCGTATGGACACTGAAAGAGTTTTTGGTTCTCCATAATTGTTCCTCCTGTCCATAACTGGCTGAAGAGATCTTTTCCTAAAGCGACTTCAGTGTAAGTGATGGAGAACAAATTCCAACTGTAGATTGTTTTGAGTGAAAATGCCTCACAAAGTTTAACCAAAGCGAATCTGAGGCTTTAAGCAGTCCGAGTAGAGCTAAATTCACACTACACAACTTTCAAAGTCGTCAGATCGCTGTGCTGTTCACACTACACAACTTGCTGTCTTGTAATCGGCAGTCTTGAAGTTTTCACACTACATGACTGACCGGCGTCAGGGAGGAATCCCTGATGAGGTCTCCAAACTACGTTTTGTCACAAAAACACACGCAAGAAATACACGGTAAATGACGTGATACAATAGGCGAGACACATTGCTAATGTTGCTGGCACTTTTATTTACAAAATAGCCTGTTTTCACACACTTTTTTTTTTTTTTTTTTTTTTGGTATTTATTCCTCTAGGTGCAAAAACAACTTTGCTCCGTGTTGTAAATGCAACGCATACAGTCAGTTCCTATTGTTACAGGCGACCCCTCCTCCGACAGGTTTCCCCTCAACCCGCTCTCATTGGCTGTAGCTTGTGGCTGGAGTCCCAGACATTTATCATGCTAAATATCTGGGATGTGTCTGCGTCTTTTGAAGAGTTCACACCTGACGCTCGAGCAGCGAGCCAATGGCGATTTGCCTCTGATCTGGGGCTATTGTCCGGGAGCTCCAAAAACTGACAGGGAGTGGAAAATCAGAGCTAAAGTTGTGTATCGTGAACTAGGCAGTAGACAAACCAAGTGGGTATTTTCTAAAGGTACAGTCAAAATGGTACAAAATTCCTACTTTGTTACGGACCTTCTGCTGCAGCTCAAAAAGAAAACCGAGTGGAGGCACAGAGGAAATGTTCTCATTAAAAACACTAACTTTATAAGATACCCACATTATTTGTCTATCACAAACGGCCGAGTCCTCATATTAGCTTCAGCCAAACTAACACAAAACAAGGACTGTAGATTTTGTCCCCATCTCTTGCATTTAAATTGCTGTAAGGGATTGTTTGCCAGTATGAACAGGAGGAACAATTACAGTAACCATTAACTTTCCATGTCCATATGGACCAGTCAGTATTTTAAGAAAAAAAAAATAATCTTTTAAAATCCTCATTTCAGGAATACCAACAATAAGACATTTTGAAGCCATTGTATTTTTTAACATTCCCACACTTGTTTTTTCAGGGAAAACGATCCCACCTGGGCCATCGAGATCCAAGATGATGTTATTGAAGAGTGCAACAAACACGGAGGAATTGTTCACATTTATGTTGATAAGAACTCTGCTCAAGTAAGTTTAACACTTCAGGGTCTGTTCACCCAAATAAAACAAATTCCACTTATCCCAAGTGGACCAAATGGGAAATGGTATTCATGTTCCTGTTGATTCACAGACTTCACTGTGGACAACATGGTAGAAAATAGTTTAAGAGGAAAACTGGATCCTGAGACATTTTTTGTAATCTTTTCTGTCTTTTTCCCGTAGGGTAATGTGTACGTGAAGTGTCCCTCAATACCAGCAGCGATGGCAACTGTAAATGCGCTTCATGGACGCTGGTTTGCAGGTATGCGATGATTCAATTTGGTTTTGAATCCTTAGAATATAACTGTAAAAAAAAACAAATGGAGAAATTTTTCCAGGTTTTAACAGTTTCTTGTTCTTTCTCTTCCAGGCAAAATGATAACCGCTGCTTACGTCCCCTTACCAACTTACCACAACCTTTTCCCTGATTCAGTGACAGCGAAGCAGCTTCTAATGCCGGCCCGTCGATAGTCTGAAACCTGCTTATTAAAAAGTCAGTGTAAATACATTTGTTTGCAGTCATGAAAGCGTCATTGAAACTGACGCATTGAAATTAGTTGGCTGTGTGTAATAAAAGTTGCCTCAAGTTCACGTGTTCACCATTGAATATTAGGCAGGGTTTTCTTTTTTTTTTCTTTTTTTTTTGAGTTGCTTTTCAAATTTTTCGTGGGTTTGTGTTGTAAACTACCACTGAGAAGTAATCCGCAGTTATCTATTGGTCTGTATGTTTTTAAATATTCCTGTCTTATCTGCTTGTTTAAATCAACAGTTTTAGACTTAAAATAAATCGCAAAGAGTTACAAAACTGTGTTGGGTTAATAGGCCTTTAAATGCCAAAAGTATATCAATGTCAACAATAATCCTTTGTAACTTTTTACAGCCATAATTTCATTTTTTGTATGAAGGCTCCCAATAAACTTTGGCAAATTTGACAATTCATTTTACGTTTTTGACGCCTTTATTTGGGAGTTTGTCGTCCCAGTGCTTTACAGAACACAGGGCAGAGCAGGGTTTGATTCCCACCCTCACATCGAGGCCCGGTCCCCGACAGTGGAGTGAGACGAGTCTCCTCCCAGGGTTTCGGAGATATACAACTGGGGGGTTATACAACAGAAAACCTGAAATTGTAACATTTTTCTGTATTGTTACAAAATAAATATAATAAAATGTTTGCTGGTAGAACCCTAACCTATATAATATATAACCCTAACCCTTACATAGACAATATATAACCTTACTACAACCTCTATTCAAACATGTGAAAATGGCGGCAGTTGATGCAGGAGCTTTTGTGGTGCTGAACAACGTACCTTATAGATGTAAGTTATAATGTTTCACGTCAGGCAGATATTTTGGCTCGTAATGGACGGGTAAAACCCGAAGGAGGCAGCAGTGCAACACAAAGGATGCCAGCTGCCACAAAACCCCGAAGACATTTTTGCAGGTAGCGAGCCGCGGTGAAATGTTGCGTGGGTCATTTCCGGTATTCGATTCGAGACGACCCTACCCCAATGAAATTCACGCACTACTCAAGTAAGTACAGAGTGCACACAGTGCACTACACTGAAGTGGACTTCAGGAAGTACATGGATTGGAACACACGGTATGGCGTTTTTCATAAAAAAATTTCGACAAACTATACTATTACTTTTTTACGATGAAATTTTATGACATACTATACAATGACTTTTTCATAAAATGTTTTGACATGCTATACTATGACTTTTTTATCATAACATTTTTCAACATGCTATACTATGATTTTTTTCCGTAAAAATTTTCTGACATGCTATACTATGACTTTTTTTCAACTTACTATACTATGACTTGTCACTTTTTTAGACTTTTTTTTAGTATGTTGAAAAAAGTCAGTCTAGTATGTCGAAGAAAAAAAAAAAAATCATAGTATGTCGAAAAAAGTCGTAGTACAGTATGTCGGAAAAATAAAAAAAAGTCATAGTATGGCAATTTTTTTTTTATTTTTTTAAATCGTAGTATAGTATGTCAAAAAGAGTAAAACAAGTTATAGTGTAGTATGGCGAAAAAAAGACATAGCATAGTATGTTGAAAATAGTGATAAAAAAGCCATGTATAGTATGTCAGAGATAGTCACACTATAGTTAGTTGAAAAAAGTCATAGTATAAAATGTAAAAAAAGTTATAAAAAAGTTATAGTATGTCAAAAAGTCATAGTATAGTATGTTGAAGAAAGTGATGTCATCTTATAGTCTGTTGAAAAATTTGATAAATAAGTCACAGTACAGAATGTCTATAAAATGTGATGAAAAAATTATAAAAAGATTAAGTACAGTAAGACGAAAAAAGTCATAGTATAGTATGTTGAAAATAGTAATAGTATAGTTTGTCAAAAAAGTAATAAAAGTCATAGTATAGTATGTCGAAAAAATGATTAAAAAAGTTCAAGTATAGTAAGTTGAAAAAAGTGATTACAAAAAGTCATAATAAATTATATTATGTTGAAATAGTCATATATTATGTCAAAAAAGTGTCAAAAAAAGTGATAAAGTCATAGTATATCAAAAAAAGTCAGTATATAGTATGTCAACAAAAATGATAAAAAAGTGATAGAATAGTATGTCGAGAAAAGTCATAGTATAGTATGTCAAAAAAATGTGACATGAATAAAAGTTATAGATTATTATGTTTGGTATGTATGGGGTTCGGCACACCAAGATGAGCCACTTATTTGAACAAGCGACACAAAGGTGCAATTTATGATTTACCTCAAGTGTTTTTACACTGTTTTTGTTGTTACAAAAGACTTCAAGGATGAAGACCAACAGGTTTGTTTTGCAAATTTACATCTGGTTGACCACCCCACCTCCATTAAAAAGCAGTGCACAGCCGCTTCCCTGATCTTTTCTATGGAACCATCTGATCAACTGCGTGGTAACAGGGACAAGTACAAGATGATGTACTGCTGCATTTCCCTTTTGTGTTACACAAATGACACAAGACAGTTTTAATGCAGGTACTGTGAACTTTATCTTCTAACAAAAGGTATTGCAACAACAAAATAATTTTAACTTTACAAATCTCTTTTTTATCAATTAACATTTTCCTTTTTTTTTTTCCTCTTTTTTTCAAAATTTTACTCTTTTTTTAATTTTTTCCCCTCCTCCAGAAAGTCGTTGACATCTAGAAAAAATAACATGGTTAAAGTCTTTTGTGGCAACATTTAATGTCTGCAACTCGGCACACTTTCTATGAAACACAGCTGTGCCGGATTCTTTCTAAACTATCGAATTGTGATCGTTACAAGGGATAGAATCTACCACAACCAAAGACCTAAACTTCTGATGTTATTGTCAAATTGAAAAGTAACAAACTCTTTCATTTAACCAAATAAGCAAATACTGTAACTTGATGCAGATATTTGCAAAACGTTTTGGCAGTGGGGAGGGCTAAGCACAGGTGATGTTTGTAGTAACTGTAAACCTTGAATACTGCATGTGTTATAAACAGTCAGTTTCTGTAAGGATCCATTCACTGTTGAAATGTCTCTTAACAGATAAAGAGCAGTTGTTGCTGACCTGAAAGGGCTCTTCACTTCTTAGGAGAGCATTCCCTCGCCTGGTGAGCCTGCAGGACAGCAATCGCCTCGTCCACCTGACCGAAGCAAAGGAAAAAGACAATGGAATAATTCAGCAATACCAGTCACATCATCGATACCACTCTCATGTCTGTGCGGTAAATATGAAACTACAGCCAGGAGTGGGTTATCTTAAGCTGGACTCAGACTACAGGAGTTTTAAAATCCTAACCGATTTTGAAATCGAGTTGCACCACACACACTTAAGAAGAATCTTCACAGATGTTCTTCTCTAGGGAGAAGAACATCTGTGAAGATTCTTCTTATCATGCACACACTAGTCACACAGTACAGGATATTATTAAGATTATCGTGCCAGAAGGAGCAACGCACCACCTCGTGATTTCAAGTGATCTCATGGGGAAGGAGTAAATGGAGACAGACGTGGTGCAACAACTGGCTGTAGTAATGATTTACAGTGAGAAAAAAACAAAAGCAGAAGGCTAAATGTGTCTAGATGAGAAATGGTTGGGAAGACGCGGTCAACACGGGTCGTCTATTTTTCAGCGAAAACTGTCGGTTTTTCATTGGCTATTGTGACCCCGCTTGGAAAGTAGTGACGTAATCAGCCAGATTTTAACTCCTAAATATCAAACATGTTTGAAATGATCAGGGCGGCCCCGATGAGTCTGCGAACAGTTCGGGAGGTTTAAGTCTGAATCTGTAAACCACTCACATTACCAGGTAATCTTGGCCGAACATTGGTACCGATAAAGGTCCCAAACAGGATTTCCACTCTGATTGTCGGGAGGGGTGGATCAGAGATAAATCGTCCCGAAACTCCTGTAGTCTAAACCCGGCTATCTTAGCATAAAGGCTGGAAAGTGATAGCCTGGCTCGGTCCAAAGGTAACAAAGTCTGCCTACCAACACCTCTAAACATCACTAATTAACACTTTATATCTCGTGAAAACAGACACCTTAGTTCTGGTCCGGTTCCTGTTCACACTGACTTTTTACAAAGGAACCAAGAGAGAAAAAAGATCACTTCCTGAACAGACACTAAACAAAGCTCTCCTAATTCGATAAACACTTACATTAATTCTTCACAATAAAAGTTCTGTTATTTTGCTATTTAAAAACTTTTATTATGAAGCAACAAAATCAGGAAATGTCGGGTTTTCATCAGTGGTAACTGCTGAAAGCTAACATGAAACCGTAGAATAAAGCAGATATCTGAAAGTACAAACAGGGACACACGAGAGAAACTAACGGGCAATGCTAGGATAAACACTGGTCTCTGATCTGAACCGTCCTAACGAGCACAAGTGCATACTCTGTGCCGACTTGAACAACAGAATTATACCTTGGAGTGCAGGGACTCGGGCGTCTCCAGCATGTGCAGCAGCTCCGAGTTGTCGATCTCCAGCAGCATGCCAGTGATTTTTCCGGCCAAGTTTGGGTGAAGGGAATGGATCACTGGGTACAATCGCTCCCCTATGTATCACAGCAAGGAGAGAGGATTAACAACCAAATACACAAGTTTCTTCAATCTAAATAAAAGAAGAAGAAAACAAAAAGCCAGAATTGAACGATGGCACACCGAGAAGCTGTTTCTGATCCATGGGTGGAGCTGCAGCCAACATCGAAGTGGTGAGCGGCTCGTGGCCTTGAATGTGCACTGGTTGCTCCATCACAGGTGCAGGAATAATCTGAAAACATCGAGTACAACAGAAAAACTGGATGTAAACATAACTTTGCTTACAAGAAGGTACACAGGGTTCAGGGCACCAGAAACTTCTGAAACACCCAACAGTGATGATCACGGTAGTTTCTGGTCCTGGGTGTGCAATGGGATTAGAGAGCAACAGTACAGTACAGACTACACTACCTGTATTCTTGTCATGGGTGCAGGTATAGTAATGACCTGCTGGACGTTTCTCACTGCAGATGAGTACTTGTACTGGCCGCTTCTGGTCATACCAGGCACGTCAGTACGCCCTCCTACAGTCTGGGTGCCAATGTTATCTAAATAAAGACATTTCACATGTCCGAATTTACCATCCACGTAACTGGTACATTTTAGAAGGATGGAGCTTATTGTGTAGTCAGACTTCTGATACTTACTTGTCTTTTGTGTGGAGCTTATGATGCGCGGCGCCTGGGTGGAGGCCTGTCTGACTGTAGCGATGGGGGTCGGTCCACGTCGGGGCACAGCGGTACCAACAAACTGGGTTGAGTAGGGGCCTAAAAACGGGGGGAGACGACATTTATACACATTGCATATATCCACATATTCATGTGAACATAAAACAAATGACCCACTCACCCTGCAGTCTCGGTGGTTGTCCTGTCCAACGAGGAACTGGTCTCATGTTGCTGACAGCATTGTGGTTGTAGAAAGAGCGACTGGGAGGCTGCAAGATAAATATTAGTTAATGGGGTTATATCGCAGGTCAACCTCTGAATCACGTTTAAATGAGGACTTTGTAATTATTGGCCAATGATAACAAGTGAACTGAATAGATAATTAGACTTGTTACACAGCACAACACATTCAAGCAGAATCCTAAATAAACTGTGAAATACGTCTATAGCCCCATTCAGACTGGATTTATTTCTCCAGGGGAGGTGGGGTGATTTTAACATTACCTGCTCTGGTCAGCGATTTTAATTCCATCAGTAATGCACGTGCAAGTATTTTTCACCCCAACTCCATAATTACAGCCGCCATTACCTACTTTTTTTGGCAAGCTCGCTAGTTCGCTGGCAATGTAAATTCCGTCCAGTGCAACACATTTTAAATTTTTCTTTTTTACACAGGAAGAGTTGCTTAAAAAAAATGTAAGCCATCAGGAGAGCGAGACCCGGTAAAAGCTCTTGTAATGTCAGCTACAGGTAGGTACTGATATTTACTATTGGATAGACCTTCTGAATGTCGACGTCTATTACAGACCACATCCTGTAATTTTCTGAGGATTAAAATGCCATCAAGAACGATGAGTTAAATGACCAAGGAGCACAGTGAATATTTTATTCCCCACCCCCTTCTGTATTGTTAATCCGATCCAAATTGGGTTTATGGCTAGGTGGGGGGAAATATATCAAAATAAATAAATACAAATCAGGGAGGTCATCCATCAAATCATCTAGTTGGTTTTTGAGAGTTACATTTGCTGCAATTTCCGATGTAAGAGAAGTGAAAGCATCACTACTAGAGATTTATTTTGCTGTACTAATCAAAAAAATTGGGATGCAATTGACAATTCTTTTTCTTTATGTAGCAATGAACTCAATTATTGAAAAGCAATCAAAAACCTCTAGTGATTTGCAACATGATGATTATCAAATTCCCTCTCTGTTGTCACTGTTCAAACATCAATACCTGTGGTACAGTCATGTAGTATCCGGCCTGCTGGTAAGAGTCAATGATCGGACTCGTCATGGTCCTCAAAGTAGCGAGTCTCTGCATGTATTTATTGGTCAGGATCGCTTTACGCTCCTCCCTCCGCTGAGCCAGAGCCACATACAGAGGCTTGGTTGCAACAATTCTCCCGTTCATTTCAGTCACTGCTTTGGTTGCTTCCTCAGGTGAAGAGAAACAGACGAAGCCGAAGCCCTTGCTTTGGGAGCCGTCTGTCATGACCTGCAGCAAACAGAGAAATGTTTAAGCTACTTGACATCAGAGATGTAGACTTGAGACGCAAAAATGAGGACTTCTGCTGTGAGACTCGACTTACTTGAGACTTTAATGCCTGAAGACGCAACTCTTGACTTCAAACTTGATGGGAAAAAAAGCTGAGGAGACTTCACTATGTGATGCAAAAATATTGAAAACTGACTAGTTGTGCCTTTTTGAGCTCTGACAAACTGTCAGGAATAATTAAGAACAGGACCAGGATGGCGCAACATTTCCATAACCTAATGCACATTTTAACAGTTGCTGCTGCTGGCACCAGAAAATTAATAAAATAAATAATTTAAACCTTGCAAAAGTGAACATAATCCTGGTGCACAAGTCACAGAAGTACTAGTTCCTGCTTTAAGAGCTCCTGTTTGTTTTTGTCAAATACTTGATGTTTTTATTTGTCTATTGTATTCATTTTTAGAAAAAAAATTTTTTTATGCCATTCACCATGTTATAACAAGACGTCAGATACTGAGCATACAAATGGATGTGGAAGTGGACTGTGTTGTGGGACTGGTTTGAGAAGTAGAGAAGAGAATTTTATCCTCCACTGTGAAAATGTTTTACTGCTCAACTACATTGTAACTCAAATTAATTCAAGTTCAAGTCGACCAGAGCGGTTCTTTCCTTCTGTGTATACTGTTTTCACATAGCAGCTCTAAGACAGGGCACTTCCTGAATACCTATGGCATTTTACACTGTATGAAATAGCCGAGCAGCTGGAGGACTTTTCCTTACTCATAGCTCTTCGACTCTTTCTTGGTAAGAGTGCATCTCCAGACGGAACAACAATACGGTTTAATTTGAGCCTGCATGCATGTTTTGTCAGTCTAACATTGTTGAAACAGAGCAGCTACATTGGTAGAGAAAGCATTAAGTTAGTGGACTGCCAGATTGTATTATAGTTTTAAGTTTTATTCCTACCTCTAATAAATCAATAAAATATCACAATGATTGTGACGCGTGTGTCCTCGCACATTTCAGTAAAGAAGGCCCGAGTCTTGTCTCATTACCTTGGCACTGGTGATGGTGCCGTAAGGGGCAAACTCCTTCCGGAGTCTCTCGTCATCTATGCCATCGTCTAAGTTCTTCACATACAGATTCACCCCCTGGAATCAGAAAGAGTAAAAAATGCTAAGTTTCATGCTTCCCAACCATTTTGTCCGTCCTTTGTTACAAATATATACAGATATACATTTCACTTTCCATTCCATTTTGCATAGTCCTCATATGAGTTTGTAAAGTGGCTCATCACCCTTCTGCATAAATGTCTACATTGCAGTGATGTTAGTAACCATCATCCGATGTCCGAGTTGTCCTGCATGTTGAAAGTCCTGGAATCGCTAGTCAATCAGCTGAAACCAGTACAGTACACATTAATCTGATTTGGGAAACATATAGTACAAACCTTCTGAGTTTTAAATATTAAAAAAGTTGACATTTTGGAAATACACTTCTTCACTTTCTTACCAAGGTTATTAGATTAGAAGATCAATATCACTCTCATGCCTGACAGCCAGGAGATGTTTGGCTTAGCTTAGCATAAATACTGGAAACAGTGGGAAACAGCTCGCCTGGCTCTGTCGGAAGGTGACAAAATCAGCCTACCAGCACCAGTTTGTTTAATCCGTAAAGAACAAGTGTTTCACAAAGGGTTCTGTGTCGGATCATTTTCTGTCCGGGTGCAGTAACTCTCAGTATATCTCCACTGGATGTCTGGTAACTTCACAGTGATGACGAGACACCAGGATATTTGGACAGATCCATGCTGGCTGTTTGTTCCCGTTTCCAGTCATTATGCTACGCTAAGATAACCGGCTGCAGCTAAGTTTGCGACAGTTGCAGCACTTTTTCAATAAAAGGTTTGAATAGATTTGTGCAGGCAGAAGACCAACTACCGGGATACTATTGACCCAGAGCAGCTTCTGGCAGTGACTGAGGTCAATTGTTTGTTTTTTTTAAATTAATTTATTAATTATATAAATTTTAATTTCCTTTTAGCAAAATGCTCAGTGAATTTTCCTCTGGTTAACTTTTTTACGAAGTGTATACTGTATGTCTAGGGCTTTTATTGTGAAAGGTAAGGATGGAAAGAGTGGATCTGGCATGTGCTGCCTTTGTCAAGGTTGAAAGGAGTAATTAACCTCTGTGTTGTTGTACACTATAGTGTACATATTGAATATGTCCGTTCCCCATAACGTGATTGGTTGATGCCTTAATTTGCAGTGCGAAAACTCAGAAAAAACTACCTTGTTCTGGATAAAAAATTGTCACTTTTTCACCACGTATTAATCGCGGTCTGTGTGAAAGTATACATGACAAAAACAACAGTTCGAAAAATTATATTGATGAGCAAATTAAGAGGTAGTTTTCAGACAAATATCAGCGTGTGAGCTAGACACAGCTGACTATGACTAATTACCAAGTTGCCAAAATGAAATGGACAATAAAGACAACACAGGGACAAAAGTTATGAATAGAAAAAACCCTAATCACTAAAACTGTAGGCTATTCAAAAACTATTAAAAAGGTTTTTTTTGGGGTTTAGTTACTCTTAAATGCCATTTATAGACATGCCTCCTTTCTCAGGCCTTTACATTGTGTCTACCAGCTCCTGGGTTCATTATTGGGAATATTGACAATACTTTATAGAATAAGGTCAGCAAGTATTTTTTCACAAAGACTGACACAAAATAACCCCAATTATTTATGTGGAAAAATGACAGCTCATGTTATCTTTGTTGTTATCAAATTTAAAATGATCTGCAAAGATGTCTATCCCCGTTAGTAACTGCTTTAAATTAACCGGAAGTGTGTTTAAGTTTTTACATTATTTTCTTAATTGTTCAGTGTCCCTGTAAGCAAAGCATTGCTGTGAAAGAGCACGGGTGCTCAGCTGAACTACCTTGTATAAATTAACGTCTATAAAAAAACATCCATTGTGAACACTACTGGACCTGCCTTTTTATTATATCTTTACAATTTATCTATAAACATCCATTATCGGTAACCGCTTATCCTATTCAGGGTTGCAGGGGGGGGCTGGAGCCGATCCCAGCCGACATTGGGCGAAGGCGGGGTACACCCTGGACAGGTCGCCAGCCTATTTTTATAAACGTTAACTCTAAATAGGTAAGAGCAAAACCATTAACAATGTCTTCAAATGACAATGCGCATATGCATACAATGCAGCAGCACCTGATAGCGCTGGATGCGGTCCTGTTTGATCTGATCAAACTTGCGCTTGAGCTCTCCCTGGCGCTCCAGGCGCTTCTGAGCCCGACCAACGTAGAGGATCTTCCCATTGAGCTCCTTTCCATTCATTTCCATAACTGCCTAGGAAAACAAGAGGAGCATCAATATGTTTAACAGATTCTAATATTGTGTTCACACCAAACGCGAAGCAAGTTTTTGCCTCGTGTTACTCACGCAAGTTTGGCCGGTGGATCATTTGTGTTAATTTGTGTCACTCGCGCTAGACGTGCCAGAGAGGAGGGTCTTACCTCCATGTAGATACCGACAGCGTTTCATCAACCATGGCCAAAATAACCACTATTGCTGCTTTGTACGTGTTGTGGAAGTCCCACATATATAAGAAAACCAAGGGGCGTTGTGTCTGGTTACATCATCCAACATCATCCAACATCATCCCCAGTGCTCTGCGAATGTCTCGAGCCGTATTCACATCTGAATTCATGCTTTGTCTCTGTATGCAAGACGACAAGCAAACAACTTTTAAAATGCTTGTATTCTGAATGTAGGTTGGATCGATCAGTGCTAGGCTATGCTAACATTGTAGCTGCTCCGTCAACGCTCAAAATAATAATCTAGGCATAAATACGGCAGTGACGTTATTGTATCTGGGCTGCAGGTTTGTGAGTCTCTGTCCCACTGTACACAAAACTCACTTAATGCAACTTTAAATCTTGAAACCAACACTCAAGATTCTCTTAATTGTGTGTGAATACAGTTATTGGCACATTGTTCTTTGCCAATGTAGTGAAATAAAAACAACTCGGCTGTAAGATATGGTCTTGAGTACGGTTCATGTGTACTCAGGTACGGTTTGCAGCAGGTGTGAAAGCCAACTGTACCAAATCACAGAAGTGGACTGCTATTTAACGCGAGTAACGTAAGCAGACAGCGAGTAGTTGTGAATGGGCAGGCTTTTTCCAACACCGCTGGTCTCCGAAATCTGTATATGCTCGCAGCATGCGCCGATCTCATCCTCTGGCCTGTACGGCCATGGCTGATAAAGCAGGAAGGCAGGCGAGAGGTTCCTTAAAATATAACCAATAGCAGGCATTTGGGGTTGGGCAATGTTTGTTATTTTACTTAGCTAATTTAATGGTCTAAGAAGAACGAGAGCCGCTCAGCGGGCAGAGAAAGAGACAGCGGGGGAAACAAAGTGTAGAGCGGCATATTTTCTCGATGAATTAAGGGTTTATTTCGACCAAACCAGAGTTGATGATTGTTGGAAAGACTAAACAAGACGGTTTTGGTGAGTTTTATTTTGTTTGTCGAGTTTGAATGAAGTGTGTTTTACAATGCTCTGCCGCTAGAACCGCTGATCTCAACATGAACAAATACACGTAGGTGATGATGCAAGTGTACTCGGGTATGGAACAACATTACTAATGTGAAAGCTGAGCGGCGGGAGCTTGGAGAAGGGGGGCAATCGTACTCGGGCATGGTACAAATCAATCGTACCTAATATGAAAACGCCCTTAATGTCAGTATAATGAGCTGCTACTGTTGGCAGGTATCAAATCTGGTGAAAATAGAAACTTGGCACACACTACCTTCTGAGCATCCTCGTGGTTGGCGTAGTTCACAAAGCCAAATCCTCGTGAACGGCCCCTCTCATCCTTCATCACCCGAATACTGAGAGTCCTCCCTGAGAGTTTGAGCACAAAACAGTCTGTAACTATCTGATATGCAAAGTGATAGTTATACAAATTTATTACCAACTGTGGCAAACAATTCATCACAGAAAGGCTTCTAACTGAGTAGGAGAGCAACACACAATGAATTTAAAAAATGTGCTCTCTTACCAAATGCAGAGAAGATTTCCTTGAGTTTCTCATCAGTGTAGTCTTCACCAAAGTTTTTGATGTAGACGTTGGTGAACTTCATAGCTTTGGTGCCAAATTCCACCTCTCTTTCCTTGCGGGACTTAAAGTGGCCAACAAAACTGCGGACAGAATCAAACCCATCACCGAAGGGACAATAACGAAGGGATATCAAAGCAAGAATAAGTTTGTCTTTGGCTTCAGCACACAACATCAAAAACGCCACAAGACCGTTGATGAGGACAAACATCAAGAACACATCAACAAACAACTTGAAGACATAACGGTGACAAAACATGTATTTAACACAAATAATTATTTCAGTAAATATTGTTCACAGCAGATCATATTTAAGAACAAATATGAATCTTCCTCCTTCCATTGTGAGTGAAAAACCTACACTGTATAGACACAATAGCTTTCTGATGATCTTGCTCTGCCTGTTTAGCCCTAAAATCACAATACACACAAAGACAACAAACCTACACACAATTCCTACTTATTCACTGACCTAAGCAGGGACAACTGACATGTTCCCCACAGCAAGTGGGCCTTTGGATTGACAATGCCAGATTCCAACTGTTTACCTGTCTTTTGACTGAGCAAAAAAACATGGAAAAGTCATCCAGCATTAATTCACAGTTTATATAGTTAACATGCATATATATATTCTGCACTACTCTTTGCCTCAACTTCCTTTATAGAATGCATTTTTGCCAACTTTTTAGATTGTATTTAGGTTACTCACACTTTCCTATCATTCAGCAGCATCCCATTCATGGTTGCAATGGCCCGGTTTGCGGCCTCGTGAGTCTCAAAGTGAACAAATCCATAGCCTTTGGACCCTTTCTCATCACAAACAACCTACAAAGACAAAGGACTTAAAAATCATGCAGATTACAGAGCTTTTGCTGCAAAAAAAGCACCTTTCATTTGAGTTTTAAATGTGTAAAATCTTCTGATTTTAAATTGTCTGATAATTTTAGTGTGTGTAATAAGGCAAAATATATTGGACATTTTATTACAGAACAAATGACAGATGGAGATATTTATAGGCAACGCCGCATGATGCACAAGCAAACATTCTCTAGCTTAAGTTTAGCTTCTAAACAGATGGAGTGAGCATGTCTCTGTTCAGAGCATATTGCACACCACTCTATACTGCACACTTGTGGTCAGACTTCAGAAAAGCAGCTTACAGAGACTTCAAGTAGCTTATAATGGTGCTATGAGAATATTGCTTGGTGTAGTGTAAGTGAAATGTTTGTGGCTGCAGGAGTCATTACTCCAATACTGGAAATCCTCTTGGGCTTATTAAACATAGGGTGTAGTACTACATGCTACCAATCCCAGCTAGGGAGACATTGATATAGTTGTCTCTTTGTAGGACACCAATTTATAGTCTTTTTAAACCGTGAGTTTTTGTTGTGCCTTTGTATGGAATTTATCATATGTAATGTCTTGTCTTTTATCAGCTGAACAAATAAGAGCAGAGAGCTACGTCAACCATACAGTCAGTAATCAGAGGATGACCAGGCCACTTACCTTGCAGGACAAGATATTGCCAAAGGCTGAGAAGGTATCGTACAGCGCCTTGTTGTCAATAGACTCGTCCATGTTCTTGATAAAGATGTTTCCCACACCAGACTTCCTGAGTCCTGGGTCACGCTGAGACCACATTATTCGGATAGGCCGACCCTTGATAACATCGTAGTTCATTGTATCCAGGGCGCACTCCGCTAAAAAATAATATTAATAAAACATTATCAAGTCCTCCTTTTAGTCATAAAAAGTATTTTCATTCTATTTATCATAAAGCACCACCACTCATCAGGCAACTTCCACGACAAGGACCCCTAACCTGACACAAATTAAACTATGGGCCCCCATTTGACAAGACTCTGACCCAGGGTCCCTCATCTGACAGGATTTTTGCTTTTAGATGTATATTACGGTAAGGCCGTGTCCAAAATCATTCACTACTCTTTACTCAATATCCAGAGAGTTCTATGTAGAGGACCATATAGAGCAGCTATTCTCAACCACTGGGCCTTAGAGCACCATCTAGTGGGCCACGGAGGTACTTCCAAATGGTTAGATAGACCTCTTCAAAATCCGAGGCCGCTATTCTGTGTTTCAAAGGTTGTAGCAGGCTCAGTTTCTCCGTTTTAAAGCTAGAGTGGAGATACTGGTATCATATGAATCTAAAAAACCTAAGGAATCCATTGTTCCCAACCGAGTCATGCTAACTTGTCGGAAAGAGCACTAAATAACGCTCCAAATTTGTGCTACATTTTGGCAAGAAAAAACTGGCATGGCCATTTTCAAAGAGGTCCCCTGACCTCTGACCTCAAGATATCTGAATGAAAATGGTTTCTATGGGTACCCACGAGTCTCCCTTTTACTGACATAGCTAACGTTCTTGGATGCAGTGACAAAAAATGGAACAGTTTCTTAAACGAAAAAGTGATGTTGGAGACAACCCTGCACCAGTAAAAGCTCCACAGCGTGTGGTGAGGAAATATGACCCTGATTACTTTGGATTCATGATGGCAAGCGCTGATGGGTGAGAGTAAGCTGAATATTTATGTGGATCTTTACAGCTGGTAGTGGCATAACACATATTTATAGCCCAGTTTGTCATTTACTTGGGAAGGTGGTCCTCGGAAATTTTGTATTAATCAGAAATGGGCCTCAAGTTACAAAAGGTTGAGAACCCCAGATATAGAGGACTATATAGTGAGCTCATCTGCAAAATGAGAATATGAAAAAACACCTTCGGACACTACTCAGGTCATTTTCTCTGAGCTGTTAATTACGCCATTGCTGTCGCACAATTAAAATGTGCCATGTGAAAGGTAAGAATTAACCGTTGTGAATGTGGGGCAATAAGCGTATTTTCCCAAATTAAAAAATACAACGTACTTTGTAGCCGTTTGTGTCATGATGCGCTGCTCTGCTCACATTAAATGCATAATTTTCGCATTAATTTGTCTCAATCGCACTGCTCTCTTTCCTCTTGTCCGTCTGCCATTTTTCCTTCAGCGCAATGCATGATGGTATATAGTGCTCGGTTAGTGACCATCACTGTCCCCTTCTTTTCACAGTGCATTGTGGGATACTTTGAGTCCACTACATAGGGTATAATAATTCTCACTATACATTCGGACAACACTACAAAATGGCAATCTCCCTATATAGTCCACTATATAGTGGGTAGTGAGTGATTTTGGACAAAGTGTGTGAAACCCAAGAGCAAAACAGTCATACATTCTGTCATTGTGTTACTTGTGGATGGAATTATAGTGAAAATAAATTCCCCTTTTTGCTGGGGACCCCGCTCAAGGACTCCTGGGGGCCCCCTGACCCCACTTTGAAAACCGCTCTTCTAGTTGCTGTAGATCCATAGTGGGTGGCACCATGTTGCAAAGTGGCTAATCCAGTGTATTACTTTGAGAAACATTTAAGTGTGTTGATTTAATTTTCCAGTGATTAAAAATAAAAATTGCATTTGTTGCATTTTTTAACGTTTGAATTGGCCAAAATGGGTACGTTACCATCAGCTGGTTGCTGGAAGTTAATGTAGGCATATCCCAGAGATCTGCGGGTGATGATATCACGGCACACACGGATCGACATGATGGGTCCAGCAGGAGAAAATTTCTGGTAGAGCATTGCCTCCGTCACATCAGGATGTAGGTCGCCTACATACAGAGAAGCAAGGGGATACGCTGGTCCACTGCTGTTCATCTTGGGACAACTAGTTCAAGAAAGAAGAATGTTGTGAGTATTACATAGCGTCATTTTTACATATTACATAAAGCAATATTTTGAAAATCATAAAGATTATATCCTCCGAGTAGCCAGTTTATCACAGTAGGTACTCCGAGCTACATCCCATGCAAACCTATACAAACAGCTTTGCAACAATTTTCTAAATTTAGGTTATCATATTCCACTCTCTAAGCTCATTTCTGGGGCTACAGTGATATTAGAAAGACCTTTTAATATGCCCACTTTCTGATCTTAACCTGTGCCGGCTCACGGGGGCTGGACCCTATCCATACATACACCTATTGGGTGAGAGGTGGGGTGCTACCTGAACAGGTCAGTTATACTCAAAGTTTAAGGTCTTAGGTTGTGTCCATTAATATGTTATCTTTTTATTTTACCAGGAAGTCTTTTGAGATACATTATTTCTTTTACAAGAGACATCTGGACGAAATGGCAGCGCAAGATTGGCATCACATAGTTACATAAGAACACACATCATTAATTTACAACAAACTCCCCTAAAATATAATGCAACGCAATTTAATAGCACAAGCTACAGCTTCCAAAATGACCACAAAGCTGAATCAATATTAATACAGTTTCAACAAAAGCTTAAGATTACAACCGTCATGAAGGTTAAGGGTGTAAGAAAATATCAGATATTGGGATATTATGTTTTGTGATACTGTATTGATTCTCAAAATCACTGTATTGATTTTTAACTAATAGTTTACATGCAAAGATTAACTCAGTCAATACTTTATTTAGTTTGCAAAGATATGTGACCTCTCAAAGTAGTGCTATGATGTTGGATGTTACAGGGACTGTTATAAATGCAAATGCAGATCCCACTGTTCCTATTGCACAAAATTGTAAAAAAAATTTCAGAGAGAGGTGATGATAGTGACATCATCAATGTGTGCAAAAACATAAAATGTCACAGAATGATGCATGTTTTTGGGATACAGTGTAAATATAGTACACACCGCATTTTTAGCTTTATAAAATGTTTAACTATGTTGTATGTATGGAGCTGTAATGTATGCAAAAACATACAGACAACATACAGATTTACAGTATCTATTCATCAACAGGAACCCTTTTTTCCTCTGTCTATCTACAGTACCCATTTATCATATATTAGACTGCATTGTGCCATCTAATATGACAATATAGGCTACATTTACAAAAGGATTAGACACTTCTGAAGACTGAAATGTATATTTCACTCACTCCACCATCCCAGCAAAGATTTGCTTCGTATAGTAGACCTATACTAGAGTTGTTCAGCTGGACATGTGGCAACTTTTGACAACACATTTAACATTAAAAATGAAACCTGATGATAATTTAAATAAATGAGTTAGTCAACTGCACTGAAATATCATCTTAGTCCCTGTTTGGAAGAAGTTTTGTGTGAATTCAAAATAAAAATATGATTGCGCTTTTTATGAATTTTTTTTTTTTTTAAATCACCATGCAGACAGTAGAGATGACGTATGACAATGAGGGTAAGATATAGACCAACATTTAGAAACACCTCTCTGTATAATGCACACCTCCCTGTATAATGCACACCTCACCTTTCTGTATAATGCACACCTCCCTGTATAATACACACCTCTCTGTATAATGCACACCTCACCTCTCTGTATAATGCACACCTCTGTATAATACACACCTCTCTGTATAATGCCCATCTTTCTGTATAATGCACACCTCCCTGTATAATACACAGCTCTTTGTATAATGCACACCTCACCTCTCTGTATAATGCACGCCTCCCTGTAAAACACACACCTCTCTGTATAATGCACACCTCACCTCTCTGTATAATGCACACCTCCCTGTAAAACACACACCTCTCTGTATAATGCACACCTCCCTGTATAATGCACACCTCTCTGTAAAATACACACCTCCCTGTATAATGCACACCTCACCTCTCTGTATAATGCACACCTCCCTGTAAAACACACACCTCTCTGTATAATGCACACCTCCCTGTAAAACACACACCTCTCTGTAAAATACACACCTCTCTGTATAATGCACACCTCTCTGTATAATGCACACCTCTCTGTATAATGCACACCTCTCTGTATAACGCACACCTCTCTGTATAATGCAATACAGTTCAACACAGCCCCTTCAAAACAATCATAATGTTGACTAATCAACACCTCTAAAACTGTTTCAAAACATTACAACCTTCATGCAGGATAGGATTTAACTAATGTAGGATTTATTAGACTATATTAATTTAAGCTAGCTAGGTGTACCCTAACAAATAAATATAAATTATGTATGTTAATTAAAAGGGTGGACTAGCTAGGACAACAGGAAAGTTCAAAAAATATCAATTGGCTTGTTACCAACTAGCTAAAGTTAAGCATGCTAAATGTAACTTTACACCCTTTTCTTGAGCACTTTTACATCAAAACTAGCTGATACCTGCAGCAGGTGCAGTAACTAAATCTCCATTAAACAAACCGTTTAAGATTAAAGGTTACTTACGGTTTTTAAATAGCTAAATAGTGATGTATGAGTCTCTGTGTAGCAGCTTGTTAGTTCAACTCTCTCCACATGGGCGGGCGCTTATTTTCGTTTAATTATGACCGTGGAACACCTGCAGCCTCCTCCGCGTACCGTCGTGAGAGGGCAGAGTTCAACTGACTCCGCGGTGAAAACTAGTTCTCGCATATCTAAAAAATAAAATCCCTAAAAATCATATTTATTTCGCCCTCTAGTGGACCTGATATCATAGCCCACCCACAATTTGTCACCACTGATTTTAAGCTATTTTTTTATGAAATTAATGAACAAAAATGAAGACGTAATTTGCCTGTTATCTTAAACGAAACTTTATTTCACTGAATGGTCTTTGACACTTTCCTATTTCTTACATGTATAGTGAAACTAGAATGGTTTTAAGATACATAAACACAAAGCTAGAATTACACCAACCATTTGTTTATCTCCATTTCGTCATTGCTTTTTTAGAGCTATTCTAAAATTTTCACAACCACGTGTGTGCACTGGGTAATAGACTGTTACAGAAGCAATTTTTTTAGCCATAAGACTTGTCAGTAAAAACAAAGCAAGTAGATACCTGATATACAGACAGGCTTCGTTCCACATTCACTAACTGCATTTTCATCAAGCATAATAATAAACTGACATGATTTTTTTTTTTTTTTCAACAGAAGATTATTTCAATTCATTGGAGCACTGTCAGAGTAAAACAGACTGTCAGCTATAATGTGGAATGGTGTCTTCAACTACAATATGTGGAATGTAGTGGTGATAAATGGTATTGTGACACTGAGCTTCTTTCCAAAGTGATGGATTGGGCTTCTCCAAATTGCACCTTCAAAATAGACCTGATTTTTTTTTTGTAGGCAAGCATTCACACCAGCCATCTTTAACAGCAGAGAGATGCACCTGGGTAGTAGAAACTGACGTCAAGATTTAGCAAATTTAAGTTTGTCTGGTCTTACTCGTTCCCTTTGAGATTTCTTAAAAACAACAAGCAGATGCTGCCACAGAGGCTGCGAGAGAAAGCCAGGCACAGATTTTTTTGGGGGGGAGAAAACAACCGCTTTAAAGAGGAATATTTTGCAAGCAGGGTTGATACAGTGTGGTAAGACATTTTCAATTAACATCAATAAAAGGTTACTTTAGGTTTTACATACAGATGATAGTCAATCTTGCAAAATACATGGAACCACATTTACGCACATACAATTTTCATTGTACTGAGATCAAGCAGCACCTGAACAGTGAGTAATGTAACTACAATGACAATCCATACTTAGTTAAAAATTAAAAAAAAGGAGCACTGCCTTCCCAAAAGCCTAATAATGTGGAATGTCTTAACAAATCTAACATGACAATTTAAGGGATCCCTTAAAAACTTAAAAACTGTGAATTTGTGAACATGATCAAGGAGCATTACACCAAGATGTCAGTGTCACAATACAGCCTGCCTCCTTTCTGTATGAGCCCACAGCAGAATTGCGGTTGGTTGTTAATTAACAGGATTGTACATGTGTCTGGAAATTCAAACACAAAAACTGTTTTGGGGTTGTGAAGTAAATGGAACGCCTACCATCACAGTGTTTGGTGGAAATCAACTGCCAGTTTAATTACCATACAATAAAACCTATTGTAAATATCATGAGGAATCACAAATAAGAAAGTAACAAAAAAAAAAAGGGATTAAAAATGCACAACAAACTAGCTGGGACAAAGGGATTTGGAAGGACGATTAGAATTCACAACACCCCCCTCCCCCCCAGACCACACACACACAATCTTTCACATCCTTTCACACTTGCTCTCTCGCTACATACAGACATACACACAACGCCGATAAAAACAACAGCAACATGGACTCACTAATCAATACAACATGTTTCCACAAAGTGACTGAATCTGCTAACTGAAAATTACCCTGTCACCTCACAGAGAACTGAGAGGGGTAAACTAGTTGGTCAGGAGCAATTCAGGCTGCTTGTCATACAGAAGTGGGAGGAGCTGATGGAGTGGAGGGGGATGTATATAAGCTGTCTGTGTTTAAGATAAGAGTGTAGGTGGATTAACAGTGCAATTCCATTAGTTTTCCCCGTCTCCGGCCTCTCCCTCATCTGCCTGGTTTTCTGATGTCCACAGCTGGGAAAAGAGAAAGAAAAAGTTATAATTTGTTTTGAGTAATACACCACGATCAATCAGAGGCAAAACAGCATGGGGAGTAAAACTCACAGTCAGGTTGTCCCTTAGTAGTTGCATGATCAGGGTGCTGTCTTTGTAAGAATCCTCGTTCAAAGTGTCAAGTTCAGCGATGGCGTCATCAAAAGCCTGAAACCCAAAGATTACACTTGTTATTTAAACTTAAATAATCCAGCAGCATCCTCTAAACATTATGTGGCACTGACTATGCAAAAAAGTCTTTGAGCTAGAAAAATAAATAGCTCAAAATCTCCTTACAATGTAAGCAAGTAATCACATGTACCCAAGGTACATGTACTGGCTATTTGTGATTTTTATTGTCTTAAAATATTAAAAAATTACAGTTTTCCTATAAAAGTTTCATAACTATGACATAAGACTTCAGTTCATACCCCCTTAGCCAAGGCGCAGGCCTGGTCCGGGTTGTTGAGGATTTCATAGTAGAAGACTGAGAAGTTGAGGGCCAGGCCAAGCCGGATAGGGTGCGTTGGCTGCATCTCCCCCTTGCTGATGTCAAAAGCTTGCTGGTACGCTTGCTGGGAATTATCCACTGTATCTTTAGGGAGAAAAAAAGAACAGAAATTAACTTTCACTTTTTACATTTTCAAGCAGTATTAATTGATGTTTTGGCCACCTGGGGGCAGCAAAACAAACAAGCAAGCAACAATGACATACTGTATTGTCACCTTATAATTGAAATGGCAAACGTGTTAGCTAACAGTTGCCTATTACATATTGAGCTGACAGGGAGCCACACCAGCATTAATTTGGAGTCATCTTTGTGAATGCCTAGCATATGTAAGTCCAATATTCCAATATATGTAAGTCCAATATTCACTCTCCTTTTAGTTTTGAAAATCTGGCTCTTTAAGTGCTAAATGCGCCACTGTGTTCACTAGCTAGGGGCCAACTTTGTCAGTTTGCTGTTTGGTGCACGGCAGGTAGCCTGCCTTCTGTATGTCAGAGGGGGTTGCTTTATTTTGCTTAAATAAAAAAACACACAAAAAAACAGCTGCCTGCCATTGCTGGAAACAAAGTTGATGAGAGGTGTAAGAGTGAACCAAAATAATAAATTTGCGGGCAGTAAAAACAAAAATTTGTTAAAAGACGCTTCGTAGAGCTGAGAGGGATGACAGAGTTGGGTTATAATACTCTGTGGGCTCATCACTACTTTCACATAGTTATTTGACGAATTGTTATTATAAAACATTAATTAATGCTGCTTTAAGCACATTTGCTACAGCACAAATTCATAATGTTAATCACTTACCCTTCTTAGTATCCCCAGATGCAACCTCAGACAGGTATCTATAATAGTCGCCTTTCATTTTCAGATAGAACACCTTGCTCTCAGCAGCAGTCGCATTGGTAATGAGAAAGTTGTCCAGTAGCCCCTGAAGACAACAAGTTAAATAGATCAGTCAGACTAAATTACACACCTAAGCACGTTCTTTTACAAGCGTTTGAATAAGGACTTTTTTTAAACATCACAGAAAAAAAAAAAAAAACCCTTACGAGCACATCATGGCAGATTTCCTGCAGCTCAGCTTCAATCTTCTCCCGGTATTCGCGTGCCATCTGCTGCTTTTTGTCATTGCCCTCAGTCTTCTGCTCGATGCTGGAGATGACGCGCCAGGATGAGCGACGTGCGCCTACCACATTTTTATAGGCAACGGAGAGCAGGTTGCGCTCCTCGTTTGACAGCTCCGTACCTTGCTCTGTCACCGACTTCATAGCTGCAGCCATGTCATCGTAGCGCTCAGCCTGCTCAGCAAGCTTGGCCTTCTGTACCAGGTCGTTCTTATCCATTTTCTAGATTTAAGAGAAAAAAGAAAATAGAAGTAAAGTGTGTGAAGTTAATAAAAAAAAAAAAAAAAAGACAAGGGAAGAAATGTTCCACAATAGGATAGGATAGCACTTTATTTATTTATCCCCGTGGGGAAATTACAGTTGCACAGCAGCACAGATTCTAACAGAAGTAAGTAAAATAAGAATAAGGCATACAATAAATAAGATTAAAGAAAAAAAACACCCGTCCATATTGTCCATTCAGCAGACATTTTCAAGATTTTTTTATTGTCACGCTGGTTATACAGGTACTATCGTGTGAAATTGCTTTTTGCTGAGAAGCTCCATTAAAATAATAAATTATAATTTAGTAAATACTTTGTACAAGGGCATATTAAGAACATATACAGCATAAGATATGTTATAGTGTGAGAATGTGTCGTATGAATTATTTATTTATTTATGAACTTTGTGTGTTATGAACTGATTTTATTTAGGACTTATAAAGCAAAAGACACCCAATGGAAAGTGAGGATAAGCATTGCGGACTGGGCCCTTTGGCAAGTGGGTCAACCATACACACATCACTACTAGCTAAGGATGTAGCTGCTAGGTGGCTAGTGCCAATCCCTTTTCTCGTCTAATTTATACTACATATGACTGAATCCACTTCATCAACATCTACCATGATGTAGAATGGAATATAAACAATATAAATATGATATATAAAACGGGTTTAGTGGCTTGTTTTAATGTTATTTCAGTCGACACTAAAGCTACACCAAGCAGGTTTTTAATGCCCTCCCTCTTCCTTATATGTTGCTAGCAATGCTAGCGGAATATATGGTACATTTCAATACCTGATGTCAACGTTAATGTCGTCGTTTTAATCATAATTTACTCCTATATTTATTGTGCGAACCCTAACAGGATTAAATGGTGAGTTAAATGCTAATCTTGTCGTGTTTATGATGACGCAAATCGTAAGTGGAGAGAGGCTAACTAGTCGTCTAATGTGAACCCGCTATATATATAACGGCATTCATTAGCTTAGGCCAACGCACACTAACGACTCACTTTCCGGGTAAAATAAAATAAAAACACGGTTATAGTGTCGTCAATCCACGTTTAGTATTTTATTAACAATCTTTATACACTAAAATATTACACTGTAATGCGTTATATTATGGTTAAATGTCATTTTTAACAGCTGTATGTATCACGGCCCGCCCAGGCTGAGACACTGTCAGAACAAAAGTGTCATGGCATCCGTTAGCATTAGCTCGATGCTAAGCAGCGAGCTAATGCTAAGCTAACTCCGCTAGCCTCTTAGCTCGGTCCCGTTATCATGATGGCTTCTCCTCTCAAACAGGATCCAACCAGACACGATGAATACAGGCCCGTCTCTGAAACGCTCAGCCACCGACGCATTATTACTCACAGCATTATAGTATGTGTAAATGTGTGTAAAGTGCGATGTTATTTAGACACTTACAATATTGGCGACTTTTTTTTATTCCTGCTTTTTTCTCTCTCTCTCTGGACAATTCACAGCCTCCGTCCTCTCCGTCTCTCTCAGCGTATCGTTCAGTTCAGGGCAGTACCACTTCCGCTCTACACTGCTGCTGCTGCTGCTGCTGCCACTCTCTGATTCCTCTTCTTCTTCTCTCTACCACACATCTGCCCTTACGTAATGCAACCACTGCTCCATGCACTCAGTAAGAGCATTACTGTAGAAACTACATTATTATATATAACACATTTTGTGCGCCTTATGATCACATTTTCATAAGATAACGGATTTAAAAAAAAAAAATGTTATTTAATTTTTTTAAATTCTCATAGACAGAGATGGTTACAGGAGGCTTTTTTCCCCATTCAAACTAAATTAAAATCACATTTTCATAAGCTAACGGATTTAAAAAAAAAAAAAAATTAAATTTTTGTAATTCTCATAGAGATGGTTACAGGAGGCTTTTTTTTCATTCAAACTTAATTAAAATCACATTTTCATAAGCTGACGGATTTTAAATTTTTTTTTTTTTTATTTAAATTTTTTTATTCTCAAACTTAATTAAAATCACATTTTCATAAGCAAACGTTTTCTTAATTTTTTTTTATCCTCAGAGAGATGGTTACAGGAGGCTTTTTTTCCATTCAACCTTAATTAAAATCACATTTTCATAAGCTAAGTAATTTTTTAAAAAAAATTTGAATTTGAATATTTTTATTCTCATAGAGATTTTTACCATTCAGACTTAATTAAAATCACATTTTCATAAGCTAACGGATTAAAAAAAAAATTCTAATAGATTTTTTTCCATTCAAACTTAATTAAAATCACATTTTCATAAGCTAACAGATTTTAAAAAAAAATGTATTAACATTTTTTTATTCTCATAGAGGCTTTTTTCCATTCAAACTAAATTAAAATCACATTTTCATAAGCTAACAGATTTAAAAAAAAATGTTATTAACATTTTTTTATTCTCATAGAGGCTTTTTTCCATTCAAACTAAATTAAAATCACATTTTCATAAGCTAACAGATTTAAATTTTTTTTTTTATTTAATTTTTTTTATTCTTATAGAAGCTTTTTTCCATTCAAACTAAATTAAAATCACATTTTCATAAGCTAACGGATTTTTAATTTTTTTTTTATTTAATTTTTTTTATTCTTATAGAAGCTTTTTTCCATTCAAACTAAATTAAAATCACATTTTCATAAGCTAACGGATTTTTAATTATTTAATTTTTGTATTTGTACGGATTTTTTAATTTTTTTTAATTTTAATTTTTTTTATTTTCATAGAGATGGTTACAGGAGGCTTTTTTCCATTTAAACTTAATTAAAACATAATTATAGCTGCTGATCCTCTGGGCAACCCCTGTTTTACATTATCCAAGACTGGGCACAGCATTTCTGCTTTAACATGCCTGCATTTAAACACACATTACATAACTATATAAACAATTATGGACAGGATAATTGTTTACCTCTTATTGGGTGTTATTTGTATGGATACATTTCATTAGTAGCTGTGGCTCTTTACACATACGAGAAATCCCCTTTTTGCTTTGCATCTTGCACAGAAAGGTCAAAGTAAAGGTCAGTCGCAGAGTGTGACCTCTGGAAGCGAACGCGGCTTCAGTGTTTGCTAAGCAGTTCAGCGTTTTATCAGTGCAGGTACTTGAATGTGATAAATCTGTCTGGAGCATAAGCAATAGAAGAAAAAAAAAACATCTGTAACCAGGGTCTGAAGTTAACCTTTTTCCTCACCTGCCACTGTGACAGGTCACTGAACATTTCTACCGGCCACTCAATTTTGTTGTCTACCACTTCTGAAATCTAGGTAGAACGCTTTAAAATTGTAAACACTGTGTCAGTGGTACCAGATCGTAGAATTTTGGAATATATCATGTAACCTTAATGCCATGACTATATTTAATTAAGGCTTTAGAGTTGCTTTTTAAAAATAATATTTCTTAATATAAGGAAAACCTGTCTGCAATGGTAGCAGGTTACCTGAAATTTTAACCTGCCACAGCCAACATTTACCCTGTATTTGGCAGGTGGCAGGTGCTAATTTTATTCCCTGTCTGTAACCTTAACATGATGTCTAGGGGAACACAAAGTGTAACATAAAAAGTTTACCCAACCTTTGAAAAATGATGGGACCGACTCAGTAATAAAATAGCTACTGAAGCACTTTAAGTGTAATAAAGGGTGACATTCATTAAGATAAAAATTATTAAAATAAGGCATAGAGGCAAATAAGGCTTGCCTGGCGTAAGAGCTTGTTTGGCATTTTTTGCACAATAAAAGGACTTGTGATTGACTGTTAATCCAAATTGTTGTTGATTCACTTTCTGCCCGATCAACTAATCGATTAATTGACTTATCGTTTCAGCACTATATTTGAGAGTGAGTGGTGATAAGTGGCTATTCGCTGTATGCAGAGTAGTTGTAACGGTAGCGGTTGTATTATCTGTCTGCAGAGAGGAAGCATGTACATTTCCCAGGTGTGATTTTTTAATACTTCACATAATGTTAAGCCATGTCTGTTAGAGAAAAGGTGGTAACTGTATTCATTAAGAAACAAAACTACATTGTCTAACGGAAACTGCTGAAGATACATTTTGTAACTGTTCAGATGCTTGAATGTTAAAAGGTTCATCATAGGTCAGAAAAAGGATACAGCTGCCCACCTTAAGGCTGGGCAATGTGGAGAAAATCACGACTATTACGAGTATATTGTAGGGTTGACCAGTGGTGCTTTCACAAAATATTTACACATTGAGATTTTTGATAAATAATCACAGGTAATGTGGATGTAATGACTAAGTGGGTAAAGGCAAATAATAGAACAGCTAGAACAATCTGGTAAGTTCAGAAAATCACACCATTTTACTGTAATGTAGCCTTTAAAACCAGGAAAAGACAACACTTATATTATGATATCCAAAATCTAAGATGATATCTAATCTCTTTTCACTTATCACAATATCAACATAATATCGATATATTGCCCAGCCCTACTGCACACCAGAACTCATCTATGGCAAACTGATTTATAAACAAACAAAAGAAAAATATTCCATCACCCTTAAAAATGACTGTTCTTTCAGAAATAGAGTCACTTCTAATAAGGGAAGAGCCCTCTCCTAAAGACACAGAGCACATTAACTGCTTTTATTGAGTTGGTATTTGGACTGAGGTATGAAAAGGGACATATTCAAAATAGTTTTCTCTCTCCAGTTCAGTGCGTGCTTTGGCAATTTCTTTCATAAATCACACCCATTTTTCCCATCAATTACTGGAACTCAGGACCGCTCCGTTTTTCCAGTAACAACATTCTTTTGTCAGTTAAAGTAAAATGTAAAAGCAGCATTCATTAGGTTTATGCCTGCATATATTTCAATAATCACTTTGCGCTCAGTGTCAACAGACACATTTCTTGTCCGTTTACTACAAAAAAATACATTATATAGTCTTTAGAATCGCCCTGACCACTGACAGCAACACAAACACAGCATGTATTGAGTTAAAGCTTGTCTCCTTTTCTTACTCAACAGTATACTGGCAGCTTAATACAAAAACTGGATGGAAAATTTTCCTGCTCACATGCACCTCCGATCCCCGCCTAGCAGACAGACACTCTCGTCTCTCACCAGCAACTAAGACACAATGATGCAATTAAGGACTTTAATTTTCACATCTGTTATGCTCCCATGGATACTGTCTTCTGCAGCAAAAGGCGAATACATGGAAGCGAGAAAACCAAGGGTAAAAATATCTTTTGGGGTTTAAACACTGTAAATGAGCGGAGTGGATGAAATGCATCTAGAGTTGGGAGGAAAAGAACAGCTATCATGAAGATGTCTCCTTTTTACAGAACGTCACTTCTTCAATCTTTCAAGACTATACCGTTCAAGACATCGACCCTGACCAAGCAGCTCCAGAAGCCCACGGTAAGGTTTGTTTAAACAGACGGAAGTTTTCAACAACTGTTTCAAAGCAGATTGTGCAACACTTGTTGAGGCTTTCTTCCACATTTTTGTGAATGTAGCTAAAGCCCAGATTATGTAATAACGGGGCTGATCAAGTGTCCTCAGCTAAACTGTGTGTAGTTTTAAGCTGCACAGTCACATCGCTGAGACCAATTAGTCGACTTATAAGAAGAATAAGGAAAAAACAAAACGTTTTTCTGTGCAAAGTTGACGAAAAAACATTGGGATGTTTTCAGAGATGCCGACATGCCTGCTGTGTGTTTGCCTGATTGGATCTGTTTACTGTGAGGAGGTGTCCCCAGAAATGTCCGCCATCCCAGCACTGCCAAAGGAAACAGGATATCTCTATGCACGTTTCAACAAAATCACAAAAATAAGAAACAAAGACTTTGCAGACATGGGTAAATATTAGTCATTTTGATAGTTATCTCCTCAGTGAATGTCATCTTTCGAGCCTTCTCCGTTTGTTTTGTTTGTTTTTTCCCCCCCAGCCACATTAAGAAGAATCGACCTAACTGGGAATCTCATCACTGAAATAGACGATGGAGCTTTTTCAAAACTTCCAAATCTTGAGGAGCTCACTCTTGCAGATAACAGACTGACTAAACTTCCCATGCTGCCCGTCAACCTGGTGTCATTCAATGCCAATTTCAACCAGCTTAAAACCCAGGGTGTAAAGGCAACTGCTTTTAAAGTAAGTCAGCCCACTGATCTCATGTTGAAATGTTGCAGACATTATGTACTTTGCATGTGTTTAGATATTTGATAACAGTGGTCTTTTTGTTGATACAGAAACTCACAAGACTGGCTTATCTTTACCTTGGAAACAATAAACTGACAGCAGTGCCCCAACTTCCAGAGTCTCTTCAAGCTGTGCACCTGCATGTAAGTTCATACAGTATGTAATTCACTGCAATCAATCAGAGAAGCTCTGCAGAAGCTATTTGTTTGTTTTCAGTCTGCGGTCGGAGCCAGTAGTAGTAGATACATGATGGGCAAATTGTGTGTCGTTGGATTGTTTGTCCTGTGTCTGTTCTGCAGAACAACAAGATCTCGACAATAACAGATGAGACGTTCTGCAAAGGTAACACCAGTCACTACATCCGGACCAACATGGACGAGGTGAGACTTGAAGGGAACCCCGTCACGCTGTCGAACCACCCCAACAGCTTCATCTGTCTGCAGTCTCTCCCTATCGGATGGGACGGCTGAAATAACCAATGCATGCTTTCGAGGGAGGTAAATGAAGGATGCAGATACAGAAATAGTAAAAATACCATTTGCAAAATGTAGTTCTTTTATATACTCAAATCTACCGTACAGTGTAAGACCTCTTATAATCACAAAGAATTACAGAACCAGATTTAAACAAAGGTAAGACATCTCTGTATTTTTTTCTTTTGTTCAAATTTGGTTGAGACTGTTTTGTCTTGGCAGGTGCTATGCAATGTTTTTATAATTCAAATCAATATGAGATTATTTCATTGTTTCATTTGAGCTGACACCAGTGGTTTTATAACGGCTAATGTTTCTTCAACTGAAGATCATATTAACAATAAACTTGCATGTTTCTCCATCAGTCTTTCACTCTTGACTCCTTCATAATTGCGAAACGGTTGTTGTAACACGCTATGAAGTCCATTCCAGCCTGTTGGAAACTAGTAAGGGAGCGAGAGTCCAAGGAATGTGTCCTTAGACGACACGTAAAGTCCACATTAAATCCGATCATCGTTCACTTGGCTGCAGGCTCATTGGGAGCTATCAAGCCGTCTGCTATCTTCTGCTGGTAACCCCGTTCTGATTGCTTTCTTCGGTAGACATCATCTGGAAAACAGAATTAACAGACTGAAATGAGATGTAACATAGGCAGCTTTGATACAGTTAAAGCTGCAGTGGTCAATAATATTAATAATGACTGCACTCTAACTGAGTCATCTTTATTGTTAACTTGTTTTCACCTGTGCTTTTCCTGCAATGACAAATCAAAATGTCTGCAGGGAAAAAGGTCTATACCAGGACACTGTAACCAAAACAGCTGGAATTGAGTTATGATATTTTACAAGTAATATTCACTTGTGCTTTTCCAACTGTGACATGTCAAATTCTCTTCTGGGAAAAAGACCTATAAGTTATCCTGCAGAATAAAGAGCAACTACAACAGATAGAGAAACTACTTAAATGTGCAAGCTGAGGAACGGAAATTGAGAGTCTGTTCTCTGTAGAGCAAAACAATTTTCTGTGTCCTTAAATGGCCTCAGAATACTACAGGATCAAATATGCAGGGCAGCTTCTTTTTTTTTAACACGAGAGGACTTGACTCCTGAAATGGCATATTTGAGCACATCTGGAATAAATGGATGTGGGTCCAGTCAGAGTAGAAACACATTATTTTCCTTTTTAAATCTTTTGAGTGATCCGGTATGTTCTTACTCTCTACAGGTGTAGCTACAGAGATATTAATGCAAAATCAAAAAATATGTGCAGCTGTGGAAAATACTGTCCTAAAGTACTAAGTTTGAGGTTACTTTGAAGACTCATGCGTACATTTTACATACAAAGCATGTGATCAGTTTCTAAATTATGATGCACTGTAAAGTACTAAACAGTATATAAGGTAATTAGCTCAACCTCTACCAGATACAACATTAAAAAAGTTGCTTAAAGATGAATGCATCAAGACTTAAAGTCCTATGATATAATATATTAGAGTTGAAATAATTAGTCAATTAATTAATTGGTCGATCAAAAGCAAATTAGTCAGCAACAATTTTGATGATGGGTTAACTGTTTAAGTTATTTATCAAGCAAAAATGCCCAAACTCCTTTAGTTCTAGCTTCTCAAATGTGAGGATTTGCTGCTTTTCTAGGTTATAACGCTGTTAATAAAATTTTCATTTAATTTTTCTAAATTTCCTTACATTTTATAGATGAAATGAGTTGATTGATACAAAAAAACATAAATAATAATATATCTTAACAATAAACACACTTCTATTTTTTATTTGAAGTACATTAAGTAACATTTTGAATGGAAGGTTACTTTTACATTGTGGTATTGCTAAAGAACCTCAGTATTTCTTCCACCACTGGTGATGATCCTCTCAATATCATCTCAGATTTTTGTTGTCATATTATAATGATGTACAGTATCTTTTCATGGTTTGAATGTCTGCATCAGGGTCTAATGATATAAATTCCCACTGATGATTTGTTAGTTTGAAATAATATCACCCACGTGTAGTTTATGTCATAATCAGAAATACTTTATTGATCCCCGGGGGAAATTACATTACAGTTGCCCTTATATATAAGCATAAAGAAATATTAGAACAATATAAATAAAAGGAGTATGTAAAATGTACATAATACTTAATACAATATATAACTCAATATATCTAGAGTAACATAAATAAATAATAGAAATAAGCAATTAGACATATAACAAATATAACAAATATATACATATATGTGCATCAAAGACATACAATATATAACCACAGTAAGTAAATCAAAAATGCTAAGAAGTGAGATCTATTAAGTGTGTTAAATATAAATGCAAGAATAGTATAAATATGAATTAAATAAGAATATTTATTGTAATGTACAGTATAGTTGCAGTATTAGTGCCAGAGTATTGCACAGTTGAATTATTGCACAACGTATTGTACAGTTAATTTAAGTCAGTATTGCACATAAGAATAATAAGAAGAAATGATGAGTAGTAGCTGCTGATGGGTGAAATAACATAAAAATATCAACTTCATAGATAATGTGGTACTGAGTCAAGATATATTGTGATATTTATTTCTCTTTCAGCAGCTTTAGTACATACAGTGTCCTCCAGCTGCATGACGCATCTAACTGTCTGTACTGGGTACTTAAAAATGCCTGTTTTTCCATCTTTCTCTCACTTTTTCCACATTTTCTAACGACAGTGAGTGGAGGAGCAGAGGAGGGGAGGAAAGTTAGAGGACATATTAATTGAAAGGTCAACAAGGGTGTTGTTGTTGTGTCCATAACAGTAGTAGGACCATATTAAGTTACTGAAACATGCAGCATGGCAAGTTTTGCATCGTTAAAACTATTTAAAATCAAGTGAAGCAGCTTTGCCAGACATAAAGTAATGAACATACTCTGGCGTGGTATAATATATAATGCTACTGGCTGGCTAAGGCTCTCACTTAGCAAGTTTTTGGTCTATTATTTGTTTTTAACACTCAAAAGATGGGCTAACAAGTAATCATATTAACGTCAGCTAGTTTATATAGAATAGAATAGAATAGAAAGCTTTATTGTCATTGTATTAAATACAACGAGATTCACAGTTGCCACTTCTGGTCAGGGCTTTAAAACAAATACTTGACAAGACTAAACGAGACAGGTAAAACATATAACAGGTAAAACACACACACAGTTATAAAGCAAATAAAACAGGTAAAATAGATGTAATAAATAAATATAAACAGAAGTGTTATACTAGAAGTATAAAATATAAAAAATAGATGTAATGTAAACAGAGGTAATTGCACATGTAGAATAGGTAGGGTAGATGTAATAAATAAATATAAACAGAGGTATTACACTAGAGGTATGAAATATAAAGTAGATGCAATAAATAAATATAAACAGAAGTGTTACACTAGAGATATAAAATATAAAAATAGATGTAATGTAAACAGAGTTAATTGCACATGTAAAATAGTTAGGATAGATGTAATAAATAAATATAAACAGAGGTATAACACTAGAGGTATGAAATATAAAGTAGATGCAATAAATAAATATAAACAGAAGTGTTACACTAGAGATATAAAATATAAAAATAGATGTAATGTAAACAGAGTTAATTGCACATGTAAAATAGTTAGGATAGATGTAATAAATAAATATAAACAGAAGTGTTATACTAATAGTATAAAATATGAAAATAGATGTAATGTAAACAGAGTTAATTGCACTTGTAAAATAGGTAGGGTAGATGTAATAAATAAATATAAACAGAAGTGTTATACTAGAGATATAAAATATAAAAATAGATGTAATGTAAACAGAGTTAATTGCACATGTAAAATAGTTAGGATAGATGTAATAAATAAATATAAACAGAAGTGTTATACTAATAGTATAAAATATGAAAATAGATGTAATGTAAACAGAGTTAATTGCACTTGTAAAATAGGTAGGGTAGATGTAATAAATAAATATAAACAGAAGTGTTATACTAGAGATATAAAATATAAAAATAGATGTAATGTAAACAGAGTTAATTGCACATGTAAAAATAGTTAGGATAGATGTAATAAATAAATATAAACAGAAGTGTTATACTAATAGTATAAAATATGAAAATAGATGTAATGTAAACAGAGTTAATTGCACTTGTAAAATAGGTAGGGTAGATGTAATAAATAAAATGTAAACAAAGGTAGTTGCACTTCAGGTGTATATTGCATCAAGGATATATTATTTTATATAGCTTACAAGTAAAAAATAATATTTTACTGTCTTAAATAAACTCAATTTGTGTGAAGTTGTACTCACAGAAAGTCTCGTGTCCTATCCTCACGTTGATCATGATCCACTCCATGACGCCTCCTATGCAGAAGAAGATGGGGAGAAACCGGTACGTCCCAAGACGTTTACCCGGCACAAGACTCAGTATATATCTGATATTATTACTCCTAGTAAACATCCTGGTGTACAGACACACACAGAAGTCTTGTATGGATATAACCCGTCTACAATACAGCAGGGAAACTCTGCTCTTTCTTATGCAGTCTGTGCTTTTAACAACATGTCCTTGCTTTAAACTTGTTACATACAAGAGCAACTGGCAGTGAGGAGAGGGTGAGCTCGTTTTGTAACCTGGCGTAAAGCAAACGACAGGCGGTGTTCTAGAATGTAAAGAGGAACATACGGAAGCTCGACATTGGTGTACAAAACGAACGCACTGAGGAAGAGAAGAGAAGGGTCGTAACATCCGGTTGTTTATGTGCATACATCCGGTTATGTGTCACACTGAACACTGCGGTAAGATTAAGAAGAAAATACAGAAAATACACATAAAAAAACAGGTAAAGTTTTTATACATATATATAAATATATATATATATTATTTATTTTATTATTATATTATATATTATGTTTATTTTATTATATATATTTATTCTATTTTTTTATTTTATTATATATTATTTATTTTATTATATATTTTTTTATTATATTATTATATATATTATTTTTTTCTTTTCGTAAATACAAAAATAAATAATTAAAAGGGTTTCTGTAGGCATTCCGCCATTTTGTGCATAAGTAACATAACCGCATTAGAGCAACTATTGACACATAATGAGACTGTAGTCACCCTGGCATGTTGTGCAAACATCCGGTTATGTGTCACACTGAACACTGCAGTTAGATTAAGAACAAAATACAGAAAATACACATAAAAAACAGCTAAAGTTTTTTTATATATATATATATATATTATTTTAATATTATATTATATTATTACATATCATATTATTTATTTTATTATATTTATTTATCTATTTATTGTATTATATATATATTTATTATATTATATATTATTTATTTTATTATATATTTATTTATTATATTATATATATATTTTTTCTTTTCATAAATACAAAAATAATTAATTAAAAGGGTTTCTGTAGGCATTCCACCATTTTGTGCATAAGCAACATAACCGTATTAGAGGAACTATTGACACATAATGAGACTGTAGTCACCCTGGCAAATTGTCTTCCTGGAAAGTTTTTGAATAAATTAAATTGAGGACTACTGGTACAGTTGATATTGAAAAATAAGGTCTTTAGGGTCAGCGTTGAATCTTCAGGAGTGTGACTGTCAGTATTATTTGAAAGCTTTTTGTCTATGAAGTTCAGTCCATCAATGAGTAGCAATGCAAGTTTAAAATCAATGTATTGAATGTACTGAAATGTACACCTCATTTTTGTTTGTTTCTGACTTGGCCAAAAGCAGTTGTCAAACTAATATTACCGTGGCATTTATATGGAAGATGAGATCTGCATCATGGACATCTTTAGAATACTTTCTTATTTCAAAATTTAAAATTAAATTGGTTTTCATGTCTTAAAAACTTTACATTGTGTAGTGTCATGAACACAAACAAACAAATATAGCCTGGTGTGGTTGTAAAATCTTGATGAATGTATAGATGTTTCAGCATGTTTCTTGTTTTGTAATGCCTTTTCTATTGGGATTCAGTAAATAATCTACAAAATAGGTCACTGGATGGAAATCCAATGATGCCAAAGGGTTGCACTCCATGGTTGCAATGGAAAACAAAAACTAAGTTAATGTCACAAAGTAGTTTGACACAGCTAGTTTGTGTTTCCACTTATTTTCAATCAATGAATGATCGGAACTGCATTACTAAAACATTTTGTTCCTAGTATTCAATTTAGAAATTAGTTTTTTTGACAGGAAAATGTCATTGAGGACATCATTAGCTGCTATCTTTAATTTGTGTTTTACAACAGGAAGTAAGTGAAAGCATGATGGCCAACTGGCAGCTTGGCATAAGGCCTGCAGCTCTCCACTTGAATCACAATTATGAATGTAACTTTGCCAGAAAACATTTTGTAAAAACTTTTTTTAAAATTGATGCCACATTGCTCAAATACTGATTAAAATGGTTAACAACACAATTTGCCATGTGTGCTAGCACAAGCTCTTGCAAGGAGCTTTTAAGTGGTTGGATGTTTGAATAGCTGACATACAGCAGGTAAATATCAGTGCAAAACATCAAGTTAAGGTGAAAAGTACAGCCATAAGACAAAACTAATGACTGACAAATACACAAATGGGTTTATTTTGGCTGGAATGACACATCACTGTTGATATGAGCTCTAAACTGTAACAGTATGACATAATACTGCAAAGCGCACAAATACATATACAAACACAAGACAATCAGACACATGCAACAACGACTAGGGTCTTCAGAAATAGTACCATACAAGGAGATAAGAGAGCTAAGAGACTAGTTTAAGATCTACTATAAATTGGGCTAAATAATCATAATTTATTATTATTAAAAAAGGTTCACTCCTGACAACTCCGGATCAAAAATGGTTCAGTGTCTGTAGTCCAAAACATGACCAAGACAGCTTGAGTATGTGGTACAAACTTTTTACAATCAACTCTTTCCCCCTGAAATTGTGACCTAAATGCATATTAAGACATAGATTTGATAGTGTATTTAGGCATAGAGTCTTAAATCATGGCTACCTGTTTTACAATCACTTCATCACTGACTTTAGAATAAATAGATGCAGGTATTGGAACCACATTAAATCACAATTATTCCAATAAAAATCAATGTGCCCACATTTTTAGCATCGTTGGGGTATAATTGTGTCCCTAAATAAATAAAATCGTAATAAAATCATTGCTGTAGGGTCTTTCAGCTTCAAGAGAATTGCCATTTTTGTATTGGAGACCTTAACCTCAATGAAGTATTCATTTTTCAAGAAATCTCAAATAAGCAGACAAAGAGTTCTTAAACTCGAAACAGGCGAATAGATCAATAATTCACATTCATTCATTGTTTTTATGCCATTTGTCTGGACTTTGAGCCTTGTGCCACTGTACCACATTTATCAAAATAAGAAAACAAAAATCATTATTAGTGATACATTACTGAAACAGGTTAACATTTGTTGTCTTTTTGATCAGGACTTGTGTAATATGAAGACAAATCAAACAGTAATGTCCCCCATGACGACACTGCTGTAACTCAGTCTTCAACTTTGTGAGCTGGTCTACAGAAAGTCCAGTGATGCTCCACCGTGTTCTCGTTTGCACGCTCACTCATGTGATGCACACGGGTGTTGCGGATGGTGAAGCCTTGTTTCATGATGTAGTCCATGAGGTGAACCCTTAGGGCCACCTCTTGGTGATAGTCACATGGTCCGAAGGTGAAAGACACCTGGCAGTCTCTGGTGTCCATCATGTGTTTGTTCCACTTGGTGAAGTTGTTGGAAATACCTTCCAGCAGACCGTGAACCTTTGTGGTGATGGTTAACTGTGTGATGATAACAGCGACCGGGTTTGAATATTTGGACAGTTTCCGAGTGCTGGAGAGCTCCACGACCTGCTCAAAGATGTCGGGAGGGTACAGCGGCTTGGGATCGTTAAGGCACAGGATTAAAGGTTCGATCTGGTAGAAGTCCGCCTCTTTCCTCAGGAGGTCTGTCTCTGTGAAGTCCAATGGGAGGGTAAGCTCAGATGTCCGCAGGAAGTTCAGGATGTACCGGAAAAGTGTCCCATCGCGATCGATGAAATAATTCCCTTTGGAATCGCGGGTTGTGGGAAAATCTCCACGGAACATGGCACCCAGCATGGAGTCTGGGTAGCGCTGCAGGGTGGATAAACTGGTGGTGTACAAGTGGCCTCCCACGTTCAAGGTAACAGGAGTACTCATCTAGGGCAAAAAGGAACAGAAGAGGATAAGAATCAAAGGTTTTTGTGAAGTTAAAATAAGCTGTAGGTGATAACATGAACAGTGTGAATTTCAGGTGCCAAGCTAGCTAAATAAATGGAGTCTAATACAAAGGCCCTGCGATAAACCATGTAGTTTGTGGTGCTGTGTGTTGAATTATATTACATTATAGTGACACATTAAGTGTTTCTAACATTTTTGTCCACTCCATTAATACCAATGCGACTAAATATTAGAAACACCTTTCAGAATAACGCAATACAATTCAACAGCACCACAAACTACAGCCTCCAAAATGATCAAAAAGTCAAATCAACACCTCTCTAAAACAGTTTTGGTAAAATCCCAACATTACAACCTTCATGAAGGTAGGACTACTGCAGGGAAGTTATTAAGACTGCATTAGTTTTAGATGCTAGATGTAAAACTAAACTGGCAACAGAGTGAATTTAACATGTCTTTATCAGAAACAAACATCTGACATTGCTCTTATTTCTAGTCTGACTTCTATCCATCTCTTACCCTATGGCCCCAGTCTCCATTATCCATTTGTAGAACAATACCCACTTGGTCAGAACCAAAATAGAGAGGGAACAGATACGCTTTGGCTTAATTCAATTTCACCTGTGAAAAAACAGTCACATTAACATGAGCTGTAACAAAGTTATGCAGAATATGACTGACACAATCATGTAGAGTCATGTAGTCAAATCATGTGTTTTTCCAGTACAGATGAGAGTACCTGTGTGGGTGTACATGAATAATGTTCTACTTGTTTACTTAGAAGGAGGTGCTCACTTTGTGGATTAAATGCACTACTATAGTCAAGCACTTGTGAGTTGTATTATTTCTACCTAGATTGAATACATGTGCATGCTGGTAAAGCAGCAGTTTGTATTTGACAAAACAATCTCACAGCAAGGTCCATTTAGTAGCTGTTTGAGGACGTTTAATCACATTATCAAAGTTTACTCTCTGCATTTCCATGACAACTGGCAAACTCCATCTGCTGATGAAGATAATGTGATTTGGTTAAAAGCTCCAGAACAGTTGCTAAGTAAATTAACTTAGATATATAAGATAAAATAAGATGAGCCTTTATTAATCCCCAGAGGGAAATTCAGGTGTCAAAGCAGCAACATCAGCAAACAGAGTGAAACACAGGAGAGGTAAAGGTATACACACATTATTAAAAACAATAACAGAGATATAAAAGATACAGAGTGAATGGGTGAACATAGTGTGTGCAGTCCGTCAATAAATAAATGTAATATGTACATATGTGCAGTCTATGAAGTGGTATATAGGATGTATAGTGTAAAGTGCGCCAGTGGTTAGAGTCCACAATATACAGCTAAATAACATAAATCACGATTCCACTGAATTGAAAGTGAAACTTGACGATACTAAGTGAACATAAACCCATTAATTTACATTTAGTAAGTTACCCACTTAGTTACTTAGCAACATATAACGACTTATTAAGGGCTGAATGCTAGTGAAGCCAGCTAGCTAATGTCTGTTTGATAGCTGCTGTTAAAAGTAGCAATCCAATGCATTTAAATACCGCAAGCAAATAAAATATATTTTAACAGATAAAGATGTTAATAAGTTGTTAACATAGCTTTGATGCACTGAGGTAACGTAGCGTTAAATACAACCCCAGTGGAAAGAGTTTAGCTAATTGCTAGCTAGCGAGCTAACACAAATAGCATAGCTAGAAGGCTAACATAGCTAACATAGCTAGCAGGCTAACATAGCTAGCATGCTAACATAGCTAGCAGGCTAACATAGCTAGCGAGCTAACACGGCTAACACAGCTAGCAGTCTACGAGCCGTTGACGTTAACGGCTGTGACTACTACGGTTGACGTCGGGATCTTAGCTAGACTAGAAGGGAAGTAGCATAGAGGTTGAAACAACAGCCTTACCAGCTCGCTTTCTGGCTTATTCAGCGGGCTTGCGGGTTGGTGTTTATCGGTAGAGTCAGTGATGTTACCGGGCAGCTGTGCTTGGCTCCAGGCTGCAGCAACACTGCGCACACAGTGAGGGTGAAGAGGAGGAGGTCCTGCTGCAGCCGCACAGGCTCCTCTGCATGAATACACTCACACATACAGATACAATGCAGATAAATGCATGGGACTTTTATTATCAGGATGCATTTTACAGCACACATTAAATGCGATTCATTTTCTAAGAGCACTATATAATCCCTTGCTTTCTGTCTTAATGTACTTTTTTTTTCTTTTTTTGATATTAGACATCTGCATACATATATATGCATGTCACGTACAAGGAACATGTGAAGCATTGCAGTGGAAAAAGGGATTATTATCACAAGTCTTTTAGTTCAGGAAGATTTCTTTGTGCCACCCTTGGCGTCTTGCTGCATGATGATGATGAACTCCAGGATGAGTTTGGCTGTCCGAGAGGGCCTCTCCATCACCACAGAGTGACCACAGTTGTCCAGCAGGTCCACCCTGCATCCAGGCAACACCTCTGCAATGACTGTAGCTCCAGAGACATCCACCACCTGCACAACAAATACAGGACAATTATCACGTTTATGCCCAGCCAACATGGTTATGTGGGCCCCACATGGGTTATGCTGGGGGTACCTGGGTACCAAGTGGGTATGGGCCCAAATGGGCATCTTATCTGGGGCCCACTTGGATCAACTAAGTAGGTCCCACAAGGGCTCCCCAGGGCTACCCAAGTGGGTCCTAGTTGGGTCACTACTGGGAAAATTAGCGCATGGGCTCAAAATGGGCAACACAAATGGGGCCCACTTGGGTCAACTAAGTTGGTCCCACATGGGCTCCCCATGTGGGCTACCCGTGTGGGTCCTAGTTGGGTCACTACTGGGAAATTAGTGCATGGGGCCAACATGGAAACTGTGGACAAACCCACTTACAACCCATATTTCAGGCTATGTAGTCCCTATGTAGTTCCCACATAGTACTTAAACCTGGGGCCAAGATGGGTTTTGGTTTATGTTGCCCAGATTGGGTCCATATAACACCCAGTGTACTCCTGCATGAGACCCACAAGGGCAATTGGCACGGGGCCATTATGGAACCCATGGACAATCCCATATAGAGCCCATTTTTCAGCCCATTTACCACCCACATTGGCCCCACATACAAATGTTGGCTGGGTGTAGATATGAAGTTTCTCTATTCAGACCAGAGAGAAGCCTGAGCCACCACCTTCAAGTTACAAGTTTTAGTGGAGCGGATAACATCAATTTTTCAGTCAAATCGTGCAAATAGTGATACAAGTCCCAAATTTGGCATGGTGATTGCAGAGGGGTCACTAAGCCAGATTGACCTGCTGATAATGATTTCTCTCATATAAATTCATCTACTTGGTCGATTTGAGTGATCTTGGTGTCAAATTATCTGTTTTCTAGCATGCTGGATCTCATTTTGATAATTTTAATAATTTTTAACTGCAATATGGCGGCCAGGGAATCGAGCATCAAGACCGAGCTGTTTCATTTCCCCGCCGAGAAAGTGTGTGTGTGAGAGTGAAATACCTTGCACGGTCATTGTGACACACAAGGAGACAAAGCCATCAGCAACAATAGGAAGTCCCTGAATGCTGTGACCCAACGCTCTCATGAGGAAGCAGACACCTAAACAGACACAAAATGGCCACCATATTACAGTTACATGCTAGTCATCAAAACTAGATCCAGCATGCTAGAAAACAGATAATTTGACACCAAGATCACTCAAATCAACCAAGTAGATAAATTTCAATCTTGGATTTTCAAGTGGCCAATCGTTTATATTTGCTAAGTGTCTCCTCTGGAATCATCATGCCAAATTTGGTGCTTGTATCACTATTTGCATGATTTTTTCTCTATCTGCTCCCCTATTTGTACACAGCCACATGAATCATAGGGATTAGTTTAGAAGCAAAAGCTGCCATATCATCACTTTTGTATTTATGTAGGCTGCTGGGTCACTGTGGGATATCATATATATACGTTACCTGGTCTTTTTTGCCCCATATCACTTGTAAAGGTGCAGTGATCAGATGTAAGTGCTCCTGTAAGGCATATCTTGATGTCTCACCAAGAATCTCCATAAATACTAATATAAAAAAAAGAAACAAATGTGTTAGTATGGATGACTGTATGGTACGCTTACATGGGAAATGCTAAAATGTTGTGAACTAACCTTCTTCATAAAATGTGTTGTGAGGCTGTCGGACATCTACCATTCCTTGAAGAATCTAACAAAACAGCAGCAGAATAACACAACCATTGAATACTGTAGTAAAGTGAATATTATCATCCGCTGTGAGTGCATGCAAAGTGAAATCCATAATGCTTTCATTTTCAGAAGAAGTGTGGACCTGACCTGCTGAGGGATTTTAAAGCGAACATGAGAACAAAGTCTGAACATGTCCTCCATCTCCTCGGGCGTGGTAGGGATCAGCGGGATGTTTAATGTGTAATTGCTGTGCTCCAAGTCCTGCAGGTGATTGTCAAATTTGGTCTCACATGGGTGTCTTATACCTACAGGATAAAATAAATGTTTTTCAGATTAGAAAGTGATGACGGACACGATAAACTATAAAGGAAAGGCGAAATAATTAAGGGTGTGCGTGTGTGTTATTATGATCATGTCAGGTCATGTCTTGTAAGTCTTTATAATCAGTATTATGAAACTCTTAAAGACAAACTGGCGGAAACAGCAAATGGTTGTAGGCATGAAATTAATCCAAGCTCTGTGTGACTTAATCTGCTTTTAAAGGGGCAATCCAGCTATTTAGTTTTACACTTAGTTGGGGGACTTTCAAGAGACATATTCAAAAACAAAATTGAAACAGCAGAAACCAAGATATTCAGACTTTGAGTTTTTAATATAAGCCAAACACCTAAAATGTTGGATCCTACATTTCCCATGATGCAATTTAATAGTGTCTTTCAATAGATCCTCCCTCCCTGGCAAATGGAAATGGATCCAACTGAGGACATATACTGTTAGTCTAAAAGAAAATAAGCTTCTACTTTATATGTGACCACTAGTTTATATATTTTTAGGTACTCTACCAACGTCTTTCATTCACACTACAAGAGAGAATATGGTGGTGCTGTTTTTACCTGAAAAAGACTTTACCTAAATCTTAAGTCCTAAGCAGAGTCAGCTATTATATAATTATTATATATATATATACATATATATATATATGTATATATATATATATACATATATATATATATGTATATATGTTATATAATTAATTAACATTATATTTCAAAGCATGTATATGTATCTTTTCCTATGTGAAATGTTAATTAATTAATCTGTATGTATGTTTTTTATTTCACTACTTAATTTTGAATCATCATTCCCTGTGTAGATATGTTATTATACGTTTTTTTGTCAAGGCAGTGGGGGGATGGGAGAAAGTGAAAATATTCTTTGTCAAATATCTGTGAACAATGCTCTTTTTCTTAAATAAAAATATTTTTAATAAGCAGAGTCAGCTAATGGAAGTAGCGGAGCTCTCCTCTGAGTGAGGTAATGCCCACATCTTTCAAACTCAACACCCCCAGTTTGTAATGCAAAAACTTGGAAACTCCAAACCCAAGCCCAGATGACATCATTATGACATCATCAAGGTTAATTTCTTTTTTTTTAAAAAAAGCTCCCTGTAGAGCCACAGAAGACGTGAGAGAGCCGCTTTAAAGTGAAAAATATTTACAAATTTCTGAGTCTGACCTTTCTTTTGGCAAAACACTCGAAAGGTCATTAATGATGTTGCACGCACACACATGCACACATGCACACACACACACACACACACTCTGACTGACCGTCTGGACAGATGAGAGTGATGCTACAGATCTCTGAGGGGTAGTAGGCTGCGTAGACCCCGGCTACATTTCCCCCCATGGAGGTTCCAACCACATGGAAAGGTTTCCTGTTCAAGCGAATGCATTCCACAAACTGAGAAGAATGAGGGACAAAAAAAACAGATATTCAGTGGATTGATTTTAGGTACCTGACAAATACACCCTTGTATTTTTAATTTATCTCTCTTCAGTGTACCTGATGGATCCTCCTGACCTGCCCCTGAATGGAGTAATCCTCTGTGTTGGTGCGTGTTGTTCCCTCATGACCAGGCATGTCCACACACACTATGTGCAGATGTTTTGGTAGATACTAGAGCGGTAGGAGAGATAAAAAGTACAGCTTAAAACTACTAATGTATGCATGGAAGCCAAGAAACACTTGGAATCTTATAAGCAACTGAATTCATAGCATCAAAAAAATTTACTTTGGAAACCGTCTATCTGAACTTATGTATTAACTTGAATTGAATTCTCCTCTGTGACATTTACAGTTTCAAAAACTAGATTTTTCACAAATTCAAGTTCACAAATTCAGATGTCCAATGTTTCCAGTCGCTCATCTGAACTTTGTTTTCTTGGATCATCTGACTGACAGACTGTAACCTGATTGGACAGATGTCTGCTTGACAGCTCATCCTTTGCATCCAAAGTAAAAAAAAGATTGAATTTGACCAGTTTAATTTGAGCAAATTTTGGACACTTACATTTTCTGAATTTATCTGAATTTGTGAACCCTTAAAAAAGAGCAGTCTTTTTACAAGGTTCAAATTCTTGTGGCCTGTGCCTCCATGTGTATGTCCTCAAAGTTGTAATGAAACTATTTCCTTGTTTCACATTAGTATAAGCAACCTGTGATCTTGTTATGTTGATCTCGTCACAGCTTCTTTTAAAAATGGCAAGTTTCTTTTGATGAAATCCGTGAGTTCATAGCAACAAACTGTTTTGTTTGGTGTTGCAGCCCCCCTGACCTTGACGACGGTGAGCCATGTGTCTTTGTGAGCAGAGAAGCCATGCAGCATTAAAATGGAGGGTCTCATCCCGGGCTTCCCTCTGTAGGCGTAACAGAAGCGATAGCCGCCGCAGTCTGCGTAGCGCACCTGCAGGCCCAGAGTCCTCCTCCAGTACCTGAAGAGGAGCAAGTTCGTCTCAGCCTTTACACACACAGACACGACGGCACTGAAATTCACATTTGAGCCAAGTGATAATGGATGCAAATTATTATGAGCATGTGTTGCCAATTTGCTTCATGTTAAGGCTCGGATACACTAAGGGTTTAATGTTGAGGCAAATTTAGGAATTCAGGCTTTATAAAAAAATTAACTGACATGCACTTTCACACAGTTTATGTTCATAAAAGTAATATTAATGTGTTTAAAAGGATAGGCTCACATTTTTTAAAGTCAATTTTAATGCAACACACACAGTCTAAGTAAAATTAAAGTGACCAACAATGCTTTTCAAAGTACATATAGGCATGTGAGTGTTGTTTTAAAACCCAGGCTGATATTAGGGGATAGGTGGATAAAATAATGCACAAGACATGAAGAATGTTTCTATTAGAAGGAATGGTGGAGCAGCCATAAAAGACTTGAATATGTAACTCAATGTAAACATCATATAGCTTCAGTGAAGGACTGCAAACAGATCACACAGAAGATATAAAGAAAAAATGAAAGGAAACTTGTGATAGAATGATTATTTCTGGCTCATAAGAGGGAATTCACATCCGGTATTAAACATATAGAGTGAAACCGTACCAGTAATACACTTTAATGAGTGCAGAGGGCCAGAGGAGGAAGGAAGCAACGAAGGCCAGGATGGGAATCGCCAGCGTTCCCCCGGCAATGATAAACAAGTTCACCATATCCAGATCAGCCGCCATGGCTCACCTAACAAAACACACATGAACACACACACATTTTACATACATGGAGTATGGATCTCATGAGCTTAACATGTTGGGGGAGGGGTAGAGTCAGTATCCATACATATGTTTTGTTGAGATAATAAATAATAACTCACTAAAATAACATCTCTCCATGCCACAATAAGCCTTTTTTTAAAAACAGTAAAAACTTACTTTTCAGATGAGTTTTTTCCCTCTTTGTATTTTGTGTCACAGGCAAACCACTGTGAATATGTAGGTTAGTTTTACAGCATGCAAGTACTTTTAAAGGTGTTGTTGATGTGTTGAAAGCATAAATAGTCAAATTATCTTTCTGATACTTGGAATAAAAAAAACTATCCCTGTGGAGTGCAGTTAGTCCCGGCAGATTATGTTTGCTCTGGATAAACTCATTGATTATTACTCATCATTGGGGGAAACCGGGCCACTACATTATTCGGTCAATCTTTTAAAGTGAACGTACAACAGGCTGCTTCTGACTGAGTCCAGGCAGTACACTGACAAACATACACATTTATTGGATAACCACTGTGAATTAAACAAAATATAAATAAATATAATAAACCTACAGTAACGGATTTTACTGGTGTGTAACAATGATTTTTGAAGATATGATCACAGCATATACACAGATTCTAATCAGCCTAGACATTCATTCCCAAGAGGAGGTTTGATCATATGTGTAAGGGTTCACAAAAGGAAGAATATCAGATTACAGTGGCAAAATTAAATTTTCTTTTCCTTTCGTAGCTTGTCAAGATTAAGATACCAAATCCATTATATTTCTGTAACAACATTTCTTACTGCACATTTCCACAAGCAATATTTGAGTTCATCTTGATAAAGATGGTCTTCAGGCCTTGGCCACTGCTGTGTTAGTATTGGCGCTGCAACGATTAATCGATTAATCAACAACTATTTAATTGATCGCAAACTATTTTTGATAGTACTACCACTATAATTGATTAATCAGTTTTAGTATTTTTTTTATAGAAAAAAATCGAAATTCTCCGATTCCAGCTTTTTAAATATGAATATTTTCTGGTTTCGTTACTCCTCTATTACAGTAAACTGAATATCTTTTTTGCCATTTTCTGACATTTTCTAGACCAAACAACTAATCAATTAATCAAGAAAATAATCAACAAATGAATCGACAATGAAAATAATCGTTAATTGCAGCCCTTATTGGTATCAGGTTTTACTTGTCAGTGTTTGATGTTGGATGCTAAAAGAGCAAATTATGGTTTTGACTCTTTTCCACCCATTGAAGACAGTTTGGAGTTCTGAATATTAATGTAAATGTGTGATGTAAAAAGAAATAGGAGCTAATTTTTGGGGAAAACACACAACGGGCAGGCAGGAGGGTAGGTGGATGGGTCCAACACAAACTCAATGCTTTCATCCAGGAAACCGCTGTTTGGTCCCGTGCGTCACGTTACAATCATCCGTTTGTTTGTGTCTCATGTTCACAACATTCAGTGTTATCTTCACTGTACAAACATAGTAGTTTTAAGCCCAACTATGTAGTTCTTTCCTAAACCTAACTATAGTGGTTTTATTGCCTAAACCTAAAGTGACGGCAAACGGCGTGACAAAGCGACGGTATGTGACGAGTTGGGATGAGAACGTGGAGGCAATGTTCTAGAAACTTCTGTATTGTCATCACTGATGGGCAGAAATTAAAATATAGAGAGAAAAAAAATAATGATACCATTAAACATACCTCATTTGTATGTCGCCTTGGACAAAAAGCATCTGACAAATGTTCCAAATTAAAGCGCACTATTTGACAGCGCCTTCGAGTCACACTTGGTGGACATCACGTGGACCATGTTTCACAGTCTGACTTTGAGCACCCTCCACCAATGGAGCATCAGTAAGTCACTGGATGTGTTTCCTCTACTGTTAGTTTGACTGACGCATCCACATCTGAGTTCAAGCTCAAGCTTCAAGTCCAAAACGTACCACAGGGTGTCATAATGGAGGCAAACTGGGGAGTGCCCCCTGTTTGCAGTCAGTAGTGAAGCTCTGAGCACAGACCACTGGGTGTCACGACATCCACAGTGTGCGAGGCGTCATCCGCTCTGCTTCAGATGACAGTGAAGCTTTGAAGGGTTTAGATACAGATGTCTGATCCAGCTGTGGACTACATATTTCGGTCTCACACCTTCTTCATGGGTACTTTGAGGTTTCTTTGACTGAAGGGAAGAAACAGAACTGATGAACCTTGAACATACTGCCCTCCAGAGGTGATAGATCCCGGATGTCTGTATATTAAAGTGGCTTAAAATGGGGTCATTTAGATACATACAGATACATAAAAACATGTGTATCACAACTGTGAACAGATAATAAATTACATTTCCTGAATGAGGGGGAAAATGTTTATATGGAAGGAGACAGCTACATGTATAATTCTCAATATTTTCATACTGTGTAAAAACAACTTCAGCATTAATCAGTATCAATGTAAATTAAAGCTAAATGAAGTCCAAGACTAATGCAATGTGCAGCTGCCATTCTGCTGCATCTCTGGTCCACCACAGATGACCTACATACAAACTAGAGCAGAACAAATGGACACGGCAACTCTCTGCAGAGAGGCTCGTCTTGCGTGGGAATGATTCTCATATTTGGGTTTATATAGGACGAAGAGGCTGTCCTCAATCTGCTCACATGTCACATACACAGTGTGTTCCCCAGATTGTCTGAGCCTCACGTCACATTAGACGCATCATCCTAGTCACGTCACATTGTGTCCTGAGAGGGACCCTTGACACAGCAAAGCCTGCTGAACAGAAATGACGGCGCCACAGTAGCAGAAAACTAAAAATGAGGATCAGATGCGTCATAATGGAGGATGCAAACACATGCAGTCAGTTATCTCCTCTGGACATATGACCGTATGGATGTTGCGAAATTTGAAATTTAGCAACAAGCTTGCCATCCTGTTAAGAAATATACTACATCCTCTTCCAGAGACCTACTATCATTGTGGTCTGACTGCTCAAAAGGGGTAACTGCACTGAGGGCTTCACCCTGTAATCTTCCAGCAGTAGTGACGGCCACCACAGTCAGTAGTCACATTAACTCACATCATCAAAACTTGTGTGATATTATGTTACAAATACATAAAGTTAAAGTCTTACAAGAGACAGATTAAAAAATTAACTGTCAAAATTGAAGCAGCAGAGGCCGGGATATCCCGACTATAAAGTCACGCTACAAAATACTTGCATCCTACATTTCCCATAATGCAACTCTGCCCTGTGCTAAAACATCATAGGGGACTGCACTGGTGGTATCATGTCGTGAAAGGCACTGGTACCCAACCTTGGGGTCCCGATCCCCATTAGAGGTTGCCAAAGCTTCATGGGGGGGTCACGAGGCCTTCTTGATTTTAAGACAAGACAACTTTTAAGAAAATATACAGTTGGCCTTTATCTCAGCATTTCATTCATTTCTATGAAGAAAACCAAATGAAACTGACATTTTTAAAGTTTGAATTATTATGTAAACCAGTTGTGGAAGAAGTACTCAGAACTGTTACTTAAGTAAAAGTAGTAATATACCACAGTGTAAAAATACTCTGTTAAAAGCAAAAGTCCTGCATTAAAAATCTAGTAGTAAAAGTACATATTAGAATCAAAATATACTTAAAGTATCAAAAGTAAACTTACTTGTTATTATGCAGAATGGCCCATGTCAGAATAATATATATTATATTGTTGGATTATAATTATTGATGCATTACTGTATGCATCACATTAATATTGCAGCTGGTTATGGTGTGGTAGATTTTCAATACTTGACTACTGAGCAGTTTAATCTAAAATAATATATCACAATTTATTAAATTAAATTAATTCTGATTATTAATACAAAATATTAAGGATAAGCGGTTACAGTCAATGGATGGATGGATTAATATGTAAAGCTGTCATATAAATGTAGTGGAGTAAAAAGTACAATATAGTGGAGTAGAAGTATAAAGTAGCACATAATGGAAACACTTAAGTAAAGAACAAGTACCTCAATATTGTACGCAGTTACATTACTGATATAAACTTATATAAAAAATTCACAGGATAAGGTCACGGTGAAGACTTGATCACAAGCTATCTTCACAGAGCCTTCCCTCTCTGCTAAACAGCTTCGTCCTGCATATCAAAACAACCAAAGAGCTGATAGAACAATGACCAAACACTGAATTTGTCAAAAAAGAAGCCTATTAAGGATGTATGATTGTCAAAAAGCTACAGAAATACTTGGAAAAACAGACAGAGAATTGTATTAAAAGTCTCTATAAATAACAGGAAAACTCATCTTTGATGAAATATTCAAGTAATCTGCTGGAAATTCATCGTTCGTTTTACAAAACTTCCTGTAGGTATTGTGTTCATTATTTGGGTTAATTGTAGTTTATCAGTTGTTATGTATTGTTATTATTATGCATTGAATATAATATGAAATATCCATAAAGTATGTCACTTAGTCAGGGGTCGTCAGTTTACTCAAAGACAGAAAAAGGGTCCTTTAAGGAAAAATGTTAGGAACATGATCCAGGAAGTCCAGTTGAAGTAACAGATTAATGTGTTTAAAGGTTTATCAGATGCCAAAACACTGCAGAACCACTTGTGATACTCAGAGACACGGCAACTATTTTATCTTCTGTTCCATTGACGGAGTTAAACAGTACAAATACACAGTAATCTGCCAGGAATGTGCTCATGCATGTATTTGATTGGCCAAACACATTGTTGTTTCTCCCCTGCCTTCACCCCGCTACGCAGACGAACCGGCTCCATTCACATGACCAGTCAGTCGGTCTGGACAAAGCCTTAAGCCCAAGCCAAGATAACCCTGATGACATCACTATGCCATCATCAGGGTTATCTTTTTTAAACTTTGGAAAGCTCCTTTCAGAGCCAAAGAAGACATTATACAGCTGTATTCAAAGCTGTGGAGTACTGCTCATGACTAAACTGACTTTTATATAAACTGTCTACAAACCTGGAGAAATTAGTACATAATCCCTTTCTTCAAATTTCTTATTTTGTTTAATTTCTACATTATTATTATTATTATTATAATATTTATTTTATTGTAAGTCTCCAATGCCTTATTTAATTGTTTTTGTGTGATATGTTTATTATTATCAAAACTAGTATTTAATTAAGTTATAGTTTTGCTGCTGTTGGTTTAGTGGATTGTTACTATTGTCATTATCACCTGTGTTATTATTATTATTTGTACCTTTGTTTACATTGTTGTCCCTATTTTGTCACACTTTTGTTGCAAACTTAACTGATATCGAAGGGATAATGTACAGCGAGCCGGTCATTGTTGTGAAATAAACCCCGACAAGGCGATGTGGCACCCCAACGCGAAGTGGAGGGGGTGGACCCACGTCAACATTGACCCGCTTGCTGTACATTAGCCTGCTTATCACTCGGCTTCTTACTAAAGAAATCAATAATTTTACACAAAAATGGTCCGCCAGAGTCCGACATCAGAACTGCGCCCATAGCAACGGTCGGTTACACATATCAATGATCTGCTATCAAGAAATAACAGACTGTAGAGCGCCGTGATTGACCAATAAGAATAGAGTATTTAACAAAGCCATGTAATAATGTGATATAATCAGTATGTAAAATCCCAATAAACACATACAAAAAACAGTCTCCCTTTGACAAAAAGATTGTTAGATGGAATTAACCTTTACAAAATATATAATTGGTACATACTTGATGTAAAGAAAAAATACCTGAAAATGAAGACTGAACAATGAATCAACCCTCTAAAAATTTTTTTTGACTCTATCAAGTCTGGTCTCATCTGTGAGAGATGTGTTTTATCTCCTGGTCATCTTACTGTGGTTCAGCACCTCCAGAGGGACATCTCTCTGTCATACAGGTCAAACTGCAGGTCACTAATGAGTCTGTCAACACATTGCATGTCTTCATTGTACCACTGTGTATGCTGTTGGTATGCTCAGTCTTTTTCCACTCACTCACCTGAGAAAACCTCTCTCTCCAAGGAAAACACTCCCTGCTGTCAGCGTCAGCCAGGTTCTTTAAATGCCATCTGCAATACAGGACGCTATCAGAAGGGTGCAAAACAGGAAATATGAGATCTAACCCTAACAAATTATTTTGCTGAAGCGAAGAAGCAAAAATTATATCTCCCTTACTGTAATATGAGAGGACAATACACACAAGAACAGCTTACCTCAGATGTACTGTATGTATGCACCCAGTGTTCCTCTAAAAAGCTGCAATGAGCTCAGCAGGATGGAGATCAGAAGAAATAAAACCTACAGTAGCAGCATGTCTGACCTCATCTCCATAACACTTGGCAGCTTCAGTGACTGCCCGGCTTATAATGACCATTAAGGTGCAATTATGAGGTTAAGATCTTTAATTGAGGTCAATCTTACATTTTAGAGCAGTTATTCATAAACCCAAGAAACTATATCTTTCCATTTCTTAACAAAATACATAGATTTTGTACTTATTTACAGGGAACTGAACAAACTATCAGATTAACAGATATATATTCATGGATAGAATTTGAGATTTTCCACAAAATCATATAATGCATGCAAACATATAACCATGAGAAAACTCTGAATATCAAATTTAAGTTTGGGTTTATTTACAAGTTTAGATTTAAGTTTCAAAAACATGACATTTCAAGTATTACACCAGTTTCTTGTGGTGGCTACTGGTAAGATGGGATACAATATACTAAATAGCATGCATTTAAATAATATTGTGTTGTGTTATGTTGTGTAATACTGACTTCCCTTTGGTTAACAAGTGATGTACAGTCTAGTGGTTGATTGCTGTTATAGATAAAATGTCTGTTTTGCGCGTAACTTAACCTCATACTGTGTTTTAATTGGCACAAAAATGCTGTGTAATGCTGAAACTGAGTGGCTGATAAAATGATGAACAGTAGTCTATGGAAGTCGCTATAGAAACAACTGTATCTTAAATGGAAAGCAGAAGCAAACAGTCACACGAGAGTTGTTGAAATTACAACCCAGATGAATCTATCTATATAAGCCACGCCCATTTCTGTCTAGAATGATTTTCGGCCATTTAGATTTTTTGATACTCCTCCTACAAATTTCGAGCAATCGTCACCAAATTTGGTAGAGATCATCTCTGGACCAAACCAGAAGTCGTTATGTTTGTGGATTTTTGATGTTTTATACAGTTTTGCTGTAGCTGGCCCTCAAACTTAGCTCAAATGCTGTGGGCAGGGCCTATATTACAAAAACATCATATCTCTTGAACGCTTTGTGCTATTGCGACCACATCTGGTGGATATGTGTAGATGTGATGTCTGAGTGAACATGACAAATTTGGTGCCATTTGGCCAATAGGTAGCACTGAAGCAGCATCATCTAACTATAGAAAGGAAGTATTCTGTGTCTGTCTGTGTATGTTTGTATGACTGTCCATCGATTATCTCGACAAAGCTGCAAGTAGCACTTCTGTTTTCGGAAATATTAATAACGCTAAACAGAAATAATCTGCTCTCTGCTCAAATACCTTCCCCAAGTTTGCTTGCAAGTGTCCAAAAATGTCCTTAAAATCTCTCTCTCTCTCTAGAAGAGATAATATCTTAGCAGTGCCCACCACAACCATGAACCGATGTATTGTTATGTATCTAGGGCAGTCATCATGCACTCAATTCGGGGGATACATTATTGTGACAATATTTATTATTCTGACAGTTACACAGATGTGTTACATTTAGGGACGTTCAAACTCCAGGTGCTCCATCTAAAATATCATCATATATATTTAGAACTAATTAAGTGTGTAGCGTATCTTTTACATTCATTAATGGATAATCCTATAAGTCATGATAGTAAACAAACGACCCAACTAGATTTTCCTTCAAATAATAGTAGGCATACAAACAAACTTATTCATTTGCACACAAAACCGACAATCTTTTATTAACGTCTCATCTAAAATAGAGCATCTTAAATATTAAACAGTGTTAAGGATGAGCCCTCCTAATTAATAGTGCAGATATGATAATAAGGGGGCAAGTTTTACAGTTTCAGTGCAGAGAAATCTGATGACAAATATAGATTCACTGTGTGTGTGTGTGTGTGTGTGTGTGCATGTGTGTGTGTGTGCACACGTTGCCCTCAGGTCCTGAAGAACACAGCAGCAGTCACAGCTGTTAGAGCCACAGCAGCCACAGGCCCCCAGATCAACCACAGTTTCTGAAACAAGCGGCGACACAGAAATGGAAACATGAGCATCATCACCACATGAAACCGTCCATCATCATCATCATCATCATCACGGGATCGCTAAAGCTTTGACAGAAGGAGCTTGCCATAGAAAACCAATGCAATGCACAGAGAAGGCAAGTTTAAAAACAGCTCTTTCAGATAAAGATAAGCCCATCATCCAAGCCAACTGAGAGAAACAGTTGTTAAGCATTAGCCATCCAGACAAGACAAACAGATGTCAGATGTTGGAACTGCATGATTAGAGAGGTTAGAGTCTCAATTTTTTTGGAGTTTCCCCCGAGGAAAGGCATTCTGGGAAATGAGGAAAAGCTGATTAAGTCATGCAACAGTCTAAAAGACACTGATGAGAATGAGAGATGTAGGCCGAGTTGACAGGAGTAATGTGTACCTTACTACCACAATGCGCTGAAGCACCAATACAGCAAAGCCAGGATAAGGCCGATGACTATGGCTTGAACAGGCAGCAATAGGGACGTCTACAGAAGGGAAGGGATATTACAGTAATCAACTGCAGCAGGACATACTTTTAGTTGGGCGTAGCTTTATTAATAAACCCCTCAGTCAGTAGTCTGTTTGTAATTGGTGTTTACACAAATCTCAAAGTCACACACGGCTGTCAATGTGTAAAAGCAACGGTAAAAGACAGTGGATGATTAAGAGGGGAGCAGGTGTGTGCTGCTGAAATAAAAAAAAATATATTGTGAATCTTACAAAAGATTCACTTCTTATGCCTGGAGATATTTCACAACAATAAAACAGATGTTCAGTTCACTGTTGTTGAAAAATCTGAAACAAAGCTCATGCTTTTAAAAACAACTGAAGAGGTTTGCTTCTTATGCAAAGCTATGGTGCTGTTTTTACAACTTAATTGCAGGCCATTATAAACTGTTTTTCATACAATTATATGTGATTTTGGTAATTTATGATGGACCAGCACTCACCTTTGTCCCTTTGTCCTGTAATTCCTTCATGTTGGCTTTGCACTCCTCAAACTCATCTTGAAGCGTCTGTTTTTCCTGCTCAGTCTTCTCATATTTTTCCTTGAGGTCTGACAGCTCCATCTTCGCCTCCTCATACTGCATAAAGCAAATTATTATTTTTTACTTAATCACAAGACAAATTACTTTTACTTAAATGTATGTTCAGGGTACATTTGGCTAACAAGGGGGCATGCTGAGGTTAAAGGTCGCTGATGTGAGTATCGGTGGTCAGGGTGGTGACAGTTTCTCACACTCTTTGTCCTCTAATGGGGCTTTACTACATGCAAAGGGCTCTGCGAGCACTCCGGCTCGACTTTCACTCAGTGACTGAGTGAGCCACACCACATTGGTATGAATGACTTTGCGGTTAAGGATGACTTCATCTCTGCTTTCTGCTATTCAACAGTGCCCCTCCTGTCTGAGAGTCACTGTAGTGGTTAATCCATTCCCATCCAGCCTGCTAAACCTGACTGGGAGTATACAGCATGTGCCACTGCCAACACAAGCAAACCTGTGGGCTGTTTGGACGGGAGGATGCTCTACATTTCACAATCTTTTGTTTTAAGAAAGAAACTCTGTGTCCTTGCCTGGGTAACTTTATCACTGAATAACCGCAGTAGGTGATGCATTCAGGGCCTGTATTTATCAGTTGTCTCAAAATAAAAGATCAGTCCTAACTGGGCAAGATTCTCAGGGACACATACTTGGTCCTACGGTTAAGCATAGGAGAGAAAGCTCTTTTCAACCTACAAAAATCATCCTACACTCCAAAAGTTAAACACAGTCAGTGATGAACAGAACAAATAAAACAAAACATTTGGATTAGATTGACAACAGAGAGCTGCTGCCTGTCTTATTGTAAATGTATCACAACATATCCCAATGTCCTGAGTGAGCTAGGCTACAATATCATAAGTATGGATAGTGGCAAATAAATTACAAAAGCAACATTTGATAATTCATTTTTACTTTTTTACATATTACATTTTTACTAATATGTTTGCACTATGGAACTGTGATGCTGGAAAGTTACTATCTATCTATCTATCTATCCATCTATCTACATGGCCAGTTAAATAGCAGTCAATGGCCCAGATGGATGGATAAAGGATCAGGGTCTGTAATTATCATGTTTGTCAAAGTAGAAAATCAGTCCTAGATGGAGTTGCACATGGTCCTGTTTGGTCCTACTTTTAGTCATTGGAGTAAACCCCTTTTATCACTTTTTATCAAGAAAAGTCACCCATATGCTCTAGCTCCTTTACTTTGCACATTTGGATTTGTTTAGTGTCACGCTCACATAAAAATCATTACTACAAACATAAAGGGTGATGAACTCTTAATGGAGAGATTCCATAGTATCAAAACATACTAGTTATGCATACCTGATCCTTGGTGTTGTGTTTAATTTCATTTTATGGTTATGTGTGGCCCTGTTCAGACCTGGCATTAACATGCGTCCTGGGTGATCCGATACAGTTGTGAATGCACAGAAGACGCATTGAGGACGCAATGAGATCCGATCGCTCAGACCACATTCAGAGGTGCTCTGGGCCGCAAATGGCCACATTATTTTAGCAGTGTGTACGCAAATGTGTCCTGGGTCACATTGAAGAGCCACCTATTCAAATGATGTGTGTGTGTGTGTGTGTGTGTGTGTGTGTGTTACTCACCGAGAGAGGTGATCCACAACAGCTTGTGTGGCCGAGGGTTTCATTGTACCTCTAGCTAATTTATGAAGGTAATACAATAACGGCAAACACTTTATAACTCCCACATTGTTAACAGCAGCCCCCAACAGCTTCACTAGCTCTGACCTTTCACAATATAAGCCCTAGACATATAGCCTACACTGCATCAAGAGGCAACTCAACAAAATAGTGTAATATATAGTTATATAGCTTCATAGCTTGTCAGTGATATGTCTGTGTTTTTGTTCCGGTGTTCCCGCTCGCCCACTCACTTTCTGAAGCTTTGTGCAGGCAACGGCGGCGGTGTCAGATGCACAGAGGTCCCCGGGGACCACCGGTAGACAATAACCTTAGAGTTTTACGTTGATTAAAATGTAATGAGAGGTGAAGTGAGATCCGACCACAAGTGTTCACTCGAGACGCATTCTAATACCAGGTGTGAACTGATGGATTAGAGCTGTCCACTTGTGATCGGCTCATCCGGGATGCAGGTTACAGCCAGGTCTGAACAAGGCCTGTGATTTTATTTGCTCTCAAAAAGGAGAGACCTTCTACCTCTCGTTGAGTGTGCATGTGGGAGGTTTCATAAATACTGTAACGCCTAGTAAACATTGGCTGTGTGAAGCAGCATGTCAAGCAGCAGTTTCTACACTGCATCCATTCTGCCACGGTGTTGCTGTGCACTCAGGACTGTTTTGACATATCTCACAGATCAATACACAATCATTCACTTGTGTGTATACTGTAAGTGGAAAAAAATAAGACTTAAGGCCTTTGGACACTCTGGCCAGTAACCAGTGCAGCCAATGTAGACAGCTGCACTGGTTATATGGAACTATATCTGTGAAGTCAGTCACAGGATTGAAAAGTTACTGAATGGCAGCCAGTGTAGACAAGGTATAACTGTCAGGTTTGAGGGTAGAGTTAATTCCTAGGAGTGGCTCTGAGATGCTTGACACTTTGGTTGATATACTGGCCTTAGTTTTGTGAACGTACCTCTCTCTGCAGAGCCTTGCTGTGGCTGTCTGCTTCATCCAGTTGAGTCTGCAGCTTGTTGCTATCCTGCTGGTGCTCGAGCTGCAGGGCTGCCAGTCTCTTCTCCAACTCCTGCTGGGATCTCTCCAGGGCTTTGAGGCTGTTGCTCTGCTCAGCATTCTGGGCACGCGAGCTATCAGAAGCAAAACAACACTGAGTTCAATAGGTGAAGGGATCACACGAAAAGAAGCATGTGTTAAACCGTGTAGCAACACATGTCGGAGCAGAGTCAAGCAAACGAGACAGAGGGGGCTCCTGGTGATGTAGCTCGATGCACTGACCTCGCAAGGTCCTTCTCCAGCTGCTGCTGTCTCTGCAGTAGTGCCTCTTTCTCGGAGCGCAGAGCTGCACAGTCGCTCTGCAGGTTGCCCTTGTCTTTCTGGTGAGTCTTGAGGAGTTCATCCTTCTCAGCTCTGAGAGAAACAAACTCCGTCTGCAGACCGCTCCTTTCCTTCTGGTGCTTATTCACGGTGTCTTGCTTTTCAGATCGCAGGGCAGAACACTCCTTCTGAAGGCCATTACACTCCGCCTGCATGGACTGCAGCTCACTGGCTGTGAAAATAGCAGATGCTCTTTACTTAATCTTAACAGATTAAATTAGAATTCATAGCAAAAAGATTTTTCTGTGCACTTGGACGAGCTAGTGTACATTTAAAGTCTCTTAATGCTTGGAACAATTTTGTATCATTATGTGTATTTACACCATGTGTTACCTTGTATTTCTGCAGTTTTCTGCCACTGCTTGCTCTGTTGTTGAAGGTCACGCTGCAGGCTGTCAATCTCACGCTCATATTTGTTGGCGGTCTGACGCCATTTGTCCAGATCCTTCGAGGCGGTTGCCAGGTTAGTCTGGATACCGGCGACGTCACGGTCCCGCTCAGCAGTGGCTGCCTCCAGTGCACGTTTCAGCGCCTTCACCTCGTCACGTGCGCTCTGTAGCTCGTCGTGTGAACCGGAGGAGGCGTCTATCTGCTCTCTGAGAAGGCCCGTTTCATCTTGGAGCTGCCGCATTTGGCCTGTTTGAACCACGGTCGGTGTTTAGATTAGTAATGTTGACATTTTTAGTAGGATAGACAAACTGTTTCTATCCACAAACACAAAGATGTACCTTGAAGATGTTGTATCTGTTTTGCAGATTCATCAGCTTGCTTCTTATTTTCTTTTCTCTCATCCTTCAGGATACCTACAAAAGATGATTGCATTTATTTCATGCATTTTCTGGTTGTCTGTCTATCTGTGTGTGTGTGTGTGTACAGTATCAAGTGAACAAAATGGTGAGTATCTAACATCAAAGATTTGCATTTTTACCTTGTAGCTCCATGCATTTGTGTTTCTCGGTATTAGCCAGCTCCTGGGCTTCTCGAAGTTCATCATTCAGGCGCTGGATCATTTTCTCTGAGTCACCAGAGGACCCCTTATTTGACCTGGTCAAGTCATCTGATAATGAAATACAGAACAGAAATTATTACCCTGATTACAAGTTCCTTTCTGCTAACATGATAGGATCTAGCTGTATGAGCCACTGGAGTGCATACAGAGACATTAGAAAGTAAAGTTTAAACCATGATGACACATAAAGCAGTAATGACGGCAATTCACTACTATAAAAATAGAAGGATAACTCAAAAGTTGCACCACATTAATTCTGCTTCAGTCCCAAATTTTTAACCAGGGCTGACATACTAGATGATTTCCCCAGACATTAAAATAGGACTATTACATAAACTAATTGCTAACCCAGAAATAGACCCAACTGCATTATCTGCATTTTTTTATCCAAGCTTTCAATCCAAATTGTCCATTAACCCGGCAAAAAACGGGTCTCTGGCACATCTACAGCGCTTGTTAACAGTATGTTACTGTAAACAATACACAAAGGGAACAGGCTAGCCAACGTTGTCAAGGGTCTGTTGTTTCCTGAGGTGAAAACAAGCTCCACAAATACTTGGGCTTTGCAATTCCCAGTGCATATCTTGATCCCCTAATCTACCATGGCAGCTAGGAAAAGAGATGACCTCATCTCAGACTGAACATTTAGCAGAGGCGAAAACAAGAGTCAGAACAGGTCAAGCATGTGCACCATAAATGGACACATTAGTGGACTGAGGCGGGCCGTGAAATGCTGCATTTGTCGTGAAAACTGTGATTTCATTGTGTCTGGCACACAGGGCTGCATAACTGTACTGCACAAATATGCACGTTAGTAGTGTAACCAGACGGCATTGATAAATGCCCCTAAAATGAAAGGGTATGAAGCGAACGGCTGGAGGCTGGTGGCACCCTCTGACACAGGCACATGACCACCCTGCTGCGTGCCAGACAAAGGATGGGCGGGCAGGGCTCTGTCCGGCATGTGTGTGTGTGTGAGGTTGTGTGTTCCCTCATGCATGCATATGTATGAGTGAGCGTCAGAATGCGAGTGGGCTTCCTGTACGTGGGGATTGTGTGAAGGATGAATGTCGTCTGGAGAGCACGAGATAAGGGCAGAGCATTTCAGATGAGGGCATCCAACGTGTTATCTTTAGTAACATTATTATGTCGCAGTGTCACAGAGTGACACCTGACAAAGTAATAATGGGATTAGCCTGCGTGTAAAAATACCTCTCTGACTAGTTCGGGGATATTGAGCATCACGCTGCCTCAAGTGACGACCGGGGAAAAAATGCAGGAGATGGTCTTTTTTTAGCTCAAGTGCTGAAGGCTAAAGCCATCATGGTCTATCTTTCCCCGCCGTCAGTTTCCTTCCCAATGAATGTCACAGCGTTCTTAAACTGAATCGGAGGTTTAGCACCGCTCGCACTGAATGTTTACAGTGTTCAGCCGGTCTACTGATCAAACTGCAAGGAGTGATGTCAACGTACTGCTACAAAACATTCTGTATGTGACTCAAACTGATAAATACCCTTATTATTTTTGAAAAGACTGAGATGCTGTTGTCGTGAGGACACAGTTTGCTTTGTGCTGCTTATATACTGTGCAGCGTGGCATTACAAATTCATTCGTCGTGCAGAATTGATTCGCTCACTAATATGCACGCACATTTTCTCATGAAGGTCCCTGTTGATTTGTATGTTCTCTCTATCACTGCTTTTAATAAGTCGCCCTAAATGGCACTAACACACAGTCAGTTAATGTGCCCTCTGTGGAAAGAGCCTCCATCTTCTAATAAGCTGTTGACACTAGAGAAATTAGCCTCCAAAACAAGGCCATCTAGAGCACTGTGAGCTCAACCAACTGATGTTATAGGCACAGACACTCCTCCTAACTGTGACTCATGCTTTTTTTTTTTTTCTCCCTTCGCATCGTCGGTTAGTAAGATATGCTGTCAGGTAAGAGACATTTGAGAAAGCTGAGTCATTCACAAAAGAACACAGCTGGGTTACCTTTAATGAGCGATAGGTTATTCAGGGGATCACTCAGCTCTTTGTCATCCATTTGATTATCTGTAAAGAAAAAGTATAACTACATATCATGTCAACAATCAAATAAGATATATTTCACTAAAATCAAGAGTTCATGTTGACAAATAGAATACATTATAAATAAATAATCTTAACTAAATCATTGCTGTTGTTATGGGTTAAGGATTTGAGTATTTTTGAAAGGTAAACACAAAAATGCATGCTCATCTATGAAGTGCTTTTGAAAGAGGCAGCTGCATCAGTGCTGAGAAATGTCCTTTGAGGACTAGGTCACACAGAAAACGTACAAATAAAAGGTTTAGAATAAAAACTTATGTTAGGAAATATTACCTTATGTGATCCAGCAGCTACAGTACTCAATGTGCTGAGGCTACAGCAGTCCCTGGCATGAAGAACTCTTCTCCAACTATCAGATTTTTTCAGATGCAAAATGGACCAGTCCAAGCAGTGAGGAGGGGGGGAGGGCCACCGAGAGGATGACAGACACTGTGTACCCGACCTCCCTGCTGCTATTGTTGGACTGACGCCAGTGAAGACAAAGAAATGGTTAAAAACAAGTGAACAAAGTGTGGTTACAAAGCTACACTAGGAGGTAAGTTAGATGAATGTCATTAAAAACACGACCCCTATTTTGTGGTTGAAGTCTTGCAGCCCCTCCACACTAGGTCATGCATCCTAGTATGGCATGTCGGAAGCTGCAGCTGCATACTGACACAGAGAGGTTTTGTTCAGGGAGCCGAGCTGCTCTCTGACCAGTATGGTACTGATGCAAAAATCTACAGGATGACACAGAATAGTGTGTATGTCCTGTATGTGCTGGACTGTAGCCACTTCAAATTCATGAATTATTGGCCTTTAGGGTTAGATCTACATGTCATCTTGAGAGGGCGAAGTCGTGCTGTGACTAACAAAGGGACAAACTGTGTGTATTGTTTAGCTAATTTGTATTATATTGGGTTATAAAATACCTCAGTTAGCCTCTTCAGCATGCTTTGAAATGTTTGTGAGGCTGAGGTGAAATCAAGATAATGACAGGAAGCAGTGGCCTAAATTGAAAAGCATGATATTTAAATATGCTTTCTACATGTTATCCCTCTGGTCAAAAGCTTTCATGTCACATCAACAATTCCTTGAATAATGTATGACGTCACACAGACATAAAGGTTGTGATGCAGGTTTAAAAAGGGGGGGGGGGGGGGGTGTTCATGGTTTAGAGGACATTCACATTAGTTCATTTTAGATTTTTTAACTTAATTCTTTTCATCATACACAAGCATACTTACTTAAAAAAAACAGATTTGCTGGAGTAGCCTAACTTCAGATAAACAATGTGAAGTGGTGGCACACATCCAAAACCGTAATAGGCCGGTAATGGACCAGTAGAAGACAGCAATAACAAATGTTTCAACCAAATGCTCTTCTTCAGAATTTAGGACTCACCCTCATTAAGGCTCAGATTCACTAGAACTAAGATGTGCCAATAAATTGTACTGGGAGCTACAGTGTGCGGACCTTTTTCTACATTTTTTGTAGCCTAACTTCAGTTCCCCTTCTTATTTAAAGCTGTATAATTCCATATTGTAAATGGTGATATTATGTGTCATCATCGTTATATTAATGCCACAGGCTCAATGGTGCAAGTATGAACAGCTCGTGTCGATTGTTATTCCGGCTCAGTTAATGTTTGATAATAAAAAAGCTGCACCCTATACTCAAAAAGGGAAAACCATTCAGTGGTAAAAGGAGACGGTTACCCAGCTGGCTGCAAAAATCCAAATTACAGCTAATGGTACATTAAAAATCCACAACACTAACAACCTACCCTTACAGTTTGCGTGAAGCTACACGATAACAATACATTTAAGGAGATAATCAATTGTTGGACACAGCAATGGATATTTTACCTTTAGAAACCTAGGCATAAGGGGTTATCTTAGGACTCACAGAGTGAAATGTAAGATCCTATGAATTTAGTAAAAAAAACAAAAAAAAACAACAACAACAACCAGGGACAGGACTCTTCATGATTTTTCTGTGAGGCCATATTTCAGCGAGAGACCTCAACCTTGGTTGGTTGGGCAAGCAAGTAATCAAGTAAAGGTTTATGATGATATAAAGCTGTAAATCATTGACACATTTTCAGTCAATAATCAACCGTTCCAACATTCTTCTTTAATCCGAGTAAATTTATAATCTTTACAAACTGTATCTTGGCATCCCACAAGGGTGTTATTTTACCTTAGAGAACCCTAAATAGCTGATAGGTGATAAAGGCTCTAAAAGAGCACGCAGAGTCCTCGACACAGACAAGTGAAGGGTAAACCCACATAAACCGGTTTTATAGCTGAAAGATGAAAGAACTTTACTAACATAAAAGTTTGCAACAAAACTTTGACTAAAATAGTTGCCCATTTTAAAGTTGCATAACTACTGCCCATTGATCACATCCACTATTCCAAGGCTTTTGTCCTATATACTTTTACCACATTTAATAAAACCCTGGACTCACACCAAATGCAATAAAAATCAGCTTGTTCAGCTTGTCATCAAAGAGGTCTTGAGGATGTTGTATATTTCCTATCAAAAGGCACCTAGTAGTTGTCTTAAATGGAAGTAAGGTAGATCTACACTCAAGTACACCTTGCTAAAACTAATGCAGTCTAATACAACAGTCCTGTAATGAATCCTGCCCCCATGAAGGTCTAATGTTTTATTAAACTGTTTTAGAGAGGTGTAGATTAAACTGTATGATAACTGGAGGATTGTAACCTTCATAAAAAGCAGGATTTATTGCAGGGCTCTTGGATTAAACTGCATTAGTTTTAGCCAGGTTAACCTTATAAACAGGGTGTATGTTTATGTAGTCTATATGGCTGGCTGTGGAAATCTATTTTGGCGGGAATTAAATGTAATTTTTGGGATGGTCATTTACTGAAAATCAGAGTTTACCCACCCATATATTCCATACAGTAAACTAACCTAAAGTCAACTAGTTTAGCATTTTAATCTTAAATTAGAATGATAAGATAAGATGAGTTAAGATAAGATATTCCTTTATTAGTCCAGCAGTGGGGAAATGTGCAGTGTACAGCAGCAAAGGGGATAGTGCAAAAAACAAGATGCATCAGCTAACACAGTAAAAAAGAGCTAAACAAAGTGTAACAAAATATGAACCATTTAAATAGAAGGAAGTATAAAAAAGGAGCAGTATATACAGTATTGACAATAAACAGACTATTAACAAAATTGCACAAGTGGAAAATGATATTGCACAGTGAGAATGAAATGAAACTCCACCTGAAAATATCAGGTTATTGTCAGAAGTGTTACTGTAAAGTGGTACTTTTCACTGAGTTAACAGTAACTTTCAAACTTTACAAAACCTTACCTGGATGTAACTAACTAACTAACTAATAGCTAACTAAGTTAATGTTTGTTGTTTTGATGGTTACCTGATATATCCTTAATAATATTAAGTTACAGGGTTAAATGTGGCTAAACACATTAAAAAAATATATTTCAACTGTCTTAACTTACCACCAAACAACTCCAACAATATGGTTAGGATAGTGTTAATACAGTCCCTACTTTTAAGGCACATGTTCTTTCTCCTTCTTCTTCTTTGGTGCTTATTGGTGGTTGGCAAACCAGCTTATAGGTGCATTACCTCCATCTACTGGACTGGAGTGTGGAGCATTAGATTGGCAGGAAAAAAATAAAATAAATAATAATAATAAAATAAATAAAACAAACAAATAAAACAAAAATAATAAATTAAAAATTAATAATTATTATTATTAATAATAACAATGATAACAATGATAATAATGATAATAATAATAATAATAATAATAATAATAATAATAATAATAATTAAATTCTCTCCATTATTCCTGTTGCCCTTGAGTAATTAATTAGAAGATTGTGTACTTTCTTAGATGTCTTTTCCTAGCAGATTCCCCATTGTAATATTTCCATCATCTACTCCTGATAGCAATTCCCTTCTTTCTTTGTCATATTTGTTGCACTCTATAAGAACATGCTTGACAGTTTCTGGTTTATTACAGTGCGTGCATAGTCCAGTTGGGTGCTTTGCCTATTCTATGGAGTATTTCAAGACACTTTTTTTTATTTATTATTTCAAAATGACAGTATACATAGTAACAGCAGAAAAACATTTACATACAAAAGAAGCATAGCGAAAACATAAACAAAGACCTTTGCCAAACATAAAAGGACAACAGAAATGAAACAAAACCAACATTAAATAAAAAAAAAAACACACACAATAAAAAATAAACCAATAAAAAAATAAAAAAATAAAAAAGTAACAAAGAAGACCACGCTATGAGTATGACAATAATTTCACTTAAAAACTTTAAAGGATATTGCATACGTTCATTGTTTTCATTGCTTTTTTGTTTTGTGAGGAAGAAATTGTTGAGAGATTATAATTCTATTTCTTTCATAAATACAAAGAAATTAGGCTTTTCTTGGGTAAATGTACACTTGTGAATGTGGAACTTCGCGAGAATTAAAATGAAATTAATAAGAAAAAAATGCATTACTGTCTTTGTCACTGTAATCATATTGCAACCAAATATAATGTTTCTATAGTACAGTGCAAAAATCTGAGAAAATGTTTCAAGGCACATGTTGAAGAGGCAGTATCAAAGCCTACAACCTATGAGAGCATCCTGAGGGACAGACACCACCCAGCTCACTCTCTGTTCAGGTGGAGGGAATCAGGACACAACCTGAGGCAACACAGGCCAGAGAGCATCTCCACTCACAGAGCACCTCTGCTTTCACAACAGCTTCTTCCCAGCTACAATAAGACTGATGGCAAAGGACGTTAAAGAGGGACACAAATACCCCACACCTTCACCTCCATACCATTACTGACACACAGTACACCTGAACTGAATGGACTGTAATGCTGTGCAATATGTTGCCTTCCACTGTGTAATTGTCTGAAATATATATCAATTATTTCTTTTTTTAAATATTTTTATGAGAGCTACAAGTTCTTTTAACATGGTCATGAAGCATATATACTGTATATTTGTATTCTGGGGGTATCGTTCCTATGCAGAGGGTAGTTTAGTTAGCAGTACATTGCTTTGCTCCCGTGTTGGTACTCCTGTCTGTTTCTCCAAACTCCATCTACTGTAGGTAATACAATAAGCACCTCATATAACCTCACTTCAAAACAACCTGCCAACACCAAACATAACTTAATAAATAAATAAATATCATTAAATGTAAAAAAAATATAAAAAAAATTACTTAGCCATTAAATAATTAATAGTTTAATCCTTTATCTATTTGTGTTTCTGTTTAATTTTTCCCTTTTATTTATTTGTGTATTTATTTTTATAAATATTTAAATGTACTTATTTATTTTTGCATTTATTTATTTATTTATTTTGTATTCATTTTTTGAATATTTATTTATTTACTGTATATTTGTATTCTGGGGTTATCGTTCCTATGCAGAGGGTAGTTTAGTTTATTTATTGACTACACTGAGGGCGTTTTTTATTTTAATAATTTATTTATTTATTGTGTTGAGTTGAATGTGCTACTTATTTTGTACAGTAATTACCTTTTGCCTTTTTCTACCTTTTTTTTCTTTTCTTAAAGCTGACTCGGTGTAAACTGCTCAGAATTCCAATGTACTTAGAGGTGACGATAGCAAATAAAACTCTTGAACCTTGGATCTTGAATCTTGAACAGTGTGTTCATCCCTGAGGTGGAAAACATCATTGAAAAGTTGCCTAATCAGTGTGTGGGGTGGGTGTTGCCTTTCAGACTTAGGTGTCAAGCTAGCTTTTTTTATTATTTTTTTTTATTTCAAAATGACAGTATACATAGTAACAGCAGAAAACATTAAAATCATTTACATAAAAAAGAAGCATAGTGAAAACAAACAAAGAGCTGTGTCAAACATAAAAGGACAACAGAAATGAAACAAAACCAACATAAAAAAAAACAAACAATAAAAATAAATAAATAAATAAATAAATAGATAATAATAAAAAAAAGACCAAGCGAGAGTATGACAATAATTTCACTTAAAAACTTGAAAGATATTGCATACATTCATTGTTTTCATTGCTTTTTTATTTTGTGAGGAAGAAATTGTTGACAGATATAATAATTTCATTTCTTTCATAAATACAAAGAAATAAGTATTTTTTGGGGTAAATTTACACATTACTGTCTTTGTCAACTGCTCAGAATTCCAATGTACTTTTTTTTATACTTAATTTTTTCAAGGCTGTTTTCATATATGCAATCCACTGTTTGTAATTACAACAGTCTATAAACCAACTTTTAAGTAGACGAGCTTACAGACAAACCCATCAAGTACACTATAGAGAAAACAACCTCAACATTCAAAAAACAAAACAAAACCAAGAAAAGAAATAACAATAGTAATAATAATGACAAAAAGAAAGAATAGAGTTAAAAAACAAAACAAACAAAATAAATAAATAGAGAATTCCAATGTACTTATAGGTGCAAATTGGCAAATAAAACTCTTGAATCTTGAATCTTGAATCTCTGAAACGACATTGTGTTCATCCCTGAGGTGGAAAACATGATTGAGAAGTTGCCTAATCAGTGGTGGGTGTTTCCTTTCAGTCTTACGTGTCAAGCTAGCGGTCTGTACTGTTTCCTCCAGGACAAAAACCAGAAGTGAGTCTCTCTCTCTCTCTGTGGTGTTGCAGGAGGAGCTGGACGCATCTCTTTTTCCAGCTAGTTAAACCCAAAGCCACCACCAGATGTTCGACTAGTAACTTTCGGCCGTGTGTTTTTGCTTATTCTCCTGTTGGATCGCGAGTGTTTTACTGATGACTTCCTCTATCTCATCCTGGATTTGGAGTGAGAGATTTTGGCTTCCCGAAAATGTTACATGGGCGGACCTGGAGCGACCACCACCTGGTGAGGAGTATCCTCGCATGAGACACATCCTGTATGCTCTACCTCTGGCTGTAGGAGTCTTTCTACTTAGAATGATCTTTGAAAGGTAAAAAAAAACACCTTTTGTGCTTTGTTGTTGTTGTTGTTGTTAATTATCTTTTGGTGGAGGCTCTTCATTTTGGGTTGCGTGCGCACAGTGGAGAGCTTCAAGCCTATGTGGCAACTGGTTGCTCAAAAAGAAGGAGGGAAAAACATACCAAACTCAAAGCACAATAGCTACCAAAACTCAAAAAGCAATAATCTTAATATGTGAGTCACTCTTTATGAATGCAAACTATCTGGAAACTAAAAGAACCAACTCCCTGCTGCTGCAGGCTCCAAACAATAATACTGAGCATAAAAGTTAGTTGTTATGAAATTAATGAAAGTACCTTGTTCATAAAGAAGAAGGGAAAAACATACCAAAACTCAAAACAATAATCTTAATATGTGAGTTACTCTTTATGCAGAACCAACTCCCTGCTGCTGCAGGCTCCAACAATAATCCTGAGCATAAAGTTAGTTGTTATGAAATTAATAAAAGTACCTTGCTCATAAAGAAGGATGGAAAAACATAGCTACCCAAACTCAAAGCAATAATCTTAATATGTGAGTCACTCTTTATGAATGCAAACCATCAGGAAACTAAAAGAACCAACTCCCTGCTGCTGCAGGCTCCAAACAATAATACTGAGCATAAAAGTTAGTTGTTATGAAATTAATAAAAGTACCTTGCTCATAAAGAAGAAGAGAAAAACCTACCAAAACTCAAAACCATAATCTTGGCAAGGCAAGGCAGCTTTATTTGTATAGCACATTTCAGCAACAGGGCAATTCAAAGTGCTTTACATAAACAACCAAGAACATTGCGACAAAGTGCAAAAGAACATTAAGACATAATTAAAACAGTTATAAAAACATTAAAGATTAGAAAATAAAAACAAGCTGAAAATAAAAGCAATAGAATAGAAAATAGAATATAACACACAAAGTATTTCTTATATATGTACATTCACACTTCTTGATATGTATATGTTCTTAACATGCCTTGTACAAAGTATTTCCTTTTATAATTGTAATATAACTTATTATTTTTAATGGAGCTTCCCAGCAAAAAAGCATTTCACACAATTGTACTTGTATAACCGGCGTGACAATAAACGTCTTGAATCTTGAAATTAGACAACCTCTTTGTAAACAAATTGTTCTTCAGAGATGGGACTTGCTTTAGTTTCTGCCTGCCTCTCTCTCCATGTGACATGTGATAATCATAGGCTAATTCTCCACTTGTTGTTGCCTTAGTCTCTTATTAACAGTGTTTGCATTCCTTTGAGGCGATGACACATGAAGTGACTCCACCGGCTTGTAACACATGCTAACCTTGCTCAGCCAGATCGTTGTCTAAAGGATAGTTTAGGTTTTAAACAAAATGAAGAAATGGCATACTGCTATTTCTTTTGGTGACTGGAAACTGAGCCTGGTTAAGGGTTAGGAAAGTCTCTAGCACAGAAAGTCAACAAGTTTTAAGGCTAAATTAGGGGTTGTGCATGTGGCTCTTGCTTCATTTAGAGTAAAATCCCTAATGAAAGGGCAGGGCCCAAAGCCTCGTCTGTACTTCTATTCATTCAGTCTGTTTCCATGTTTGGGAAACCAGAAGAGTAGGGTGTTGTGAGATTGTAATAAATTGCTTGTAGTTTGAGCATGAACACTGGTTAACTCAGATGATCTTGTGACACACATCAGTGTTTTGGTTAGGGGCAGCCCTCCCATCTTTGTATCCAATACGCTCACATGACAGAGGTCATCACGCTCTCTGTTGAGACTAGGTGCTACATTCCCCATGATTCCTCCTAACGCTGGCCTGTGTGTCCCTTATAGGCTCTATTGCACTCCTCCCTCTGCAAGTCAAACATTACTCTGAGAGCAAACTGCAAACTCGACATTCAAGTCAATGAAGCCAATCCTAGCTAATGGTTCATCTGTTCCTAGAGCCTGTATAACGTGCTTAACTTATCTTCTCTCTCCTTGTCTGCGTGTCTGTCTTAATACCTCACCATATCTGTGTCCCCCTCCCTGCCCCCACCCGCTCTCTCTTACTTTTTTTTGCCTCCATCTGTGTGTATACAGGCTAGTGGCCAAGCCCTGTGCCCACATACTTCAGATTCAGGCAGGAGTGCCTCGGCAAGCTCATCCCAATGCTGTCCTGGAGAAGGTGTATCAGTCCAAAACGGTACTTATAATGGCCCATGTTCGTTCTGTAGTCCATTAAAGCTGCAGTGGGAAGTTATAAAATGGAGCAAATTTGATTTGAAAAAAAGAGTTATTTTTATAAAACGGTCACTATATCCTGACAGTAGTGCACGAGACAGGTAGTCTGAAAAAAATCATGTGCCTCTGTGTCCTCTGGTGTCCTCCGGTGCTCCTAACGGCATCTACAAGATTTCACAGACCGGAGGAAAACAACCAATCAGAGCAGAGCTGGAGACTGCCGTCTCTGAGCAGCTGTCAATCACCCGCTAACTCCGATCAAACGGTCAAACTAGGCAGCGCTGATCAAATATGAATCAATATTCTGTTGCTGTAATGCCTATTTCTTGCCTCAAATGTTTTCAGAAACATCTTGTTGTGTACTGTTTAGCTGTAAAATGAGAAAGTTTGTGACTCGGCAGCCATGTTGAGATCAGTTGAGGAAATACCAAGCACCGCCCACCAGCCGGAGCAAACTTTCTCATTTTACAGCTGAACAGTCCACTTCAAGATGTTTCTGAAAACATTTGAGGAGAGATATAGGCATTACAGTAACAAAATGTTGATTCATATTTGATCAGCGCTGACTAGTTTTCCGTTTGATCAGAGTTCGAGAGTGATTGACAGCTGCCTCCGTTGAATGAACAGCCAATAGGAACGCGCTCTCTCTCTCTGAAATGATTTTGTAAAGCCTGAAAACAGCCATGAGGAGGTGCAGAAGTCTAGTTATCTCTCAGAACACTTGAATTACAATATGCGGAAAGGTTATTATGTATCTTTTGCCCAATGATGCCAAAAATATTCTGCCTACTGCAGGTTTAAATGTTCCTCTGCAAGTCTGCAATGGAATACACCAACACAGGCAGTAAATAATTCAAGCAGTGTGACAGTCATGCCTACTGGTGATTTCTATTTGTCCTTTTCAGCCGCCAGACACAAGGCAGCTGGAGGGACTCTCCAAGCAGCTGGACTGGGATGAACGGAAAATACAGAGGTGGTTTCGCGTCCGTCGGAACCAAGACAGGCCCAGTATGCAGAAAAAGTTCTGCGAGAGCATGTAAGTCCCTACTATAATGTCCCTACTGAACTGCTGTGTTGTGAGCATTCATTGACTTACCTTTAGCGCCACCAACAAGTAAAAATTCTCACTTATCCTGTGAAATATCTCAACATCAACACCTTGTTAGTATGACTGTAGACTCTAAATCTTGTTTTTCAAGAAGAGAACAATTAACAGTGTTGTGGTTTCTACTCCGCAGGTGGCGATTTACATTTTATCTGGGGATTTTCATCTATGGCATTCGACATTTGTGGACGGTGAGCTGAATTAGCATACTGATTGCTTTGGAAAAATACAGATACTGTTTCACTGTCGCTTTGTCTTTTATTGACACGCCTACTGTATGTTTTTGTTTATGTAATCATATGCATTTTATTTTGTTTCTGTCAGTCGCCTTGGATGTGGGACACCAGACAGTGTTGGTACAACTACCCTTTCCAGGTTAATAATAGTTTTTTTTATTAACTGCATACTCATCATATTCAGCTGCTTATATTATGACTCCAGTGGGCTCAGCAGCACATTGTTGGCAGGCCAGTGGGGCTACATATTTGTTAAAGGTGTTTTTTGTTTTGTTTCCTTCCCTCCAAAAGCCTCTTAGCGCTGGACAGTTCAACCACTACGCAGCTGAGCTCGCTTTCTATTGGTCTCTGATGTTTTCTCAGTTCATAGACGTTAGACGTAAGGTGAGTAAACAAACGCTATTGTGCTGCCTCTCAACAGCCCTCCTGGATATGTGCATTTGTGTCAGAACTGTTTTGCCGGCTTTTCATGTTCGTTTCATATCATATCCAGGTGTGCCTGTTTTAGGAGCTTAGCTTTCACACCATTTAGCTTCACCAGTGTATTAGAATTAGCTTATTATAATGCGCTCAGGCAGAACAGGTTAGACAGTGAAGCACTACAGTGCCTCTTATTTATTGCTTCACATCAGCATGTCAGCACGGTATGTACACAAAGTCTTTAAGTTCATACGTTGACTGACAGCCTTTTGATGGATGTACAAAGACGGGTAGTGAGTGTATTATGCAACAACTTCATCTCTTTGTTCTCATTAGCTGCACATGTTTTTACGTACTTGTAAAACGAAGGGAAGTTTGAGCATACTATTTATTTACCTCGTCTCTCTTCATTTCACCGATGACAGGATTTCATGATCATGCTTGTCCACCACCTGGCCACCATATTCCTCATCACATTCTCCTATGCCAACAACATGCTTAGAGCTGGCACTTTGGTCATGTGTGTGCACGATGCGTCCGACATCTTCCTCGAGGTAAAGAGCTCAGCGATGATGTTTTTTTCTTACAGAACCTGTTTCTAAGGAGCAAACATAAACAACACAAACATACAGACGTAGGCAAAGTTGTTGGTACCCTTCCGTTAAAGAGAGAAAAACCCACAATGGTCACTGAAATAACTTGAAACTGACAAAAGTAATAATAAATAAAAATTTACTGAAAATGAACTAATGAAAATCAGACATTGTTTTTGAATTGTGGTTCAACACAATCATTTTAAAAAACAAACTAATGAAACTGACCTGGACAAAAAATGATGGTACCCCTAGAAAAGATGTAAAATAATGTGACCATAGGGACATGTTAAACTAAGGTGTGTCCTGTAAATAGCATCACAGGTATCTTCAAACTTGTAATCAGTCAGTCTGCCTATTTAAAGGGTGAAAAGTAGTCACTGTGCTGTTTGGTATCATGGTGTGTACCACACTGAACGTGGACCACAGAAAGCTAAGGAGAGAGTTGTCTCAGGAGATCAGAAAGAACATTATAGACCTTCATGTTAAAGGTAAAGGCTATAAGACCATCTCCAAGCAGCTTGATGTTCCTGTGACTACAGCTGCACATATTATTCAGAAGTTTAAGGTCCATGGGACTGTAGCCTACCTCCCTGGACGTGGCCGCAAGAGGAAAATTGATGACATATTGAAGAGACGGATAATACGAATGGTAACCAAAGAGCCCAGAACAACTTCCAAAGAGATTAGAGGTGAACTCCAAGGTCAAGGTACATCAGTGTCCGATCGCACCATCCGTCACTGTTTGAGCCAAAGTGGACTTAATGGAAGACAACCGAGGAGGACACCAAATCATAAAAAAGCGAGACTGGAATTTTCCAAAATGCATATTGACAAGCCACAAAGCTTCTGGGAGAATGTCCTTTGGACAGATGAGACAAAACTGGAGCTTTTTGGCAAGTCACATCAGCTCTATGTTCACAGACGAAGAGATGAAGCATCCAAAGAAAAGAACACTGTACCTAATGTGAAACATGGAGGAGGCTCGGTTATGTTATGGGGCTGCTTTGCTGCATCTGGCACAGGGTGTCTTGAATCTGTGCAGGGTGCAATGAAATCTCAAGACTATCAAGGCATTCTGGAGCGAAATGTGCTGCCCAGTGTCAGAAAGCTTGGTCTCAGTTGCAGGTCATGGGTCCTCAAACAGGATAATGACCCAAAACACAGCTAAAAACACCCAAGAATGGCTAAGAACAAAACATTGGACTATTCTGAAGTGGCCTTCTATGAGCCCTGATCTAAATCCTATTGAACATCTGTGGAAGGAGCTGAAACATGCAGTCTGGAGAAGGCACCCTTCAAACCTGAGACAGCTAGAGCAGTTTGCTCACGAGGAGTGGGCCAACATACCTGTCGACAGGTGCAGAAGTCTCATTGAGAGTTACGGAAATCACTTGTTTGCAGTGATTGCCTCAAAAGGTTGTGCAACAAAATATTAAGTTAAGGGTACTATCATTTTTGTCTAGGCCAGTTTCATTAGTTTGTTTTTTTAAATGATTCTGTTGAACCATAATTCAAAAACAATATCTGATTTTCATTAGTTAATTTTCAGTGAATTTTTATTTATTATTACTTTTGTCAGTTTCAAGTTATTTCAGTGACCATTTTTGGTTTTTCTTTCTTTAACAGAAGGGTACCAACGATTTTGCCTACGTCTGTAGGAGCATGGAAATGATACCGCTGTGTTTTGTACTACCTGTTTGACAGGAAAAAACACATCTTTCACTAGCATTTCAGTGACAACATATCATTACTGGAGATACTGTGGTGTGTTTTTAATACTGTGAATCATTCATTCCTTGTTTATTCCCTAAGGCTGCCAAGCTGGCCAACTATGCCAAGTACCAGAGGCTATGTGATGGCCTGTTTGTGGTGTTTAGCATAAGCTTTTTCTGCACGCGACTCGTCATCTATCCTTTCTGGTGAGTCAAATGAGAGCTTATTTACAAATCAAATTAAATACTTTTGCCTACTTGTCACATGAGTCACATAATTAGCTATCAGAAGTCAGTTTTAAATTAGTGTCTTAAAGGGACAGTGTGTAGGATTTGGTGGCATCTAGTGATGCGGTTGCAGATTGGACTCCGTGAAGAGGACCCTCTCCCTATGTAGATATGAAGGGCTCACTCTAAACTAATGAAAACACAACAATTCTTATTTTAAGGTGATTTTACACTCATGACAACATAGTTATGAATATTATATAGAGTAATAAGTCCTACAACCATGAAATGAGTTAGCATTTTAGCTGTTATATGGAAGTCAATGGGTTTTTCGAATGGGTTTTTAGTTGGATGCCTGAAATAAGGTCTGTGGTTATCACAAGCTTAAAAGATTTTAACGTTTTGTTCTACGATATAAAATATGTCAGTAAATATCCCACTCATGAATTTTGAAGCTTTTGTGTGTCTTAAAGGCGGTTGCTAACAAGTGGCTAATGATGATACAAATCATCATCACACCGACTCGTCTACCTTTACAGCCTCGTCGTGTATACTCTTGTTCATGCAACCGTGGTGGAGTTTGTTTATAGCCTAACATCAACTTTTTACTTCTGGCGATTGCGTTCACGCTTCAAAAATCATAAAAGTGGTGTTCATTTGTGGAGATTATCATGCTTAACCCAACGTGTAAGTATCATAAACGTTCGTTTGCCACAGAGTTCATTTTCTACAATAATCCAAAAGCCAATGGAAAAATCCCGTTGGCTTTTTGTCGAGGGAACCAGGGCGATGCTAACTTCCTGGTTGGCCTACAAAAATATGTCATCCCTGGAGAACTTTATTCCATTTCTGCTAATAGATCCCCCGAAATGTTACACACTATTCCTTTAATGAACTAAAAGTAATAATATATTGAGAGCTCCAGTAACCCCTGTGTGTGTGTGTCTTTGTTGCAGGGTTGTTTATAGTGTTCTGATTGAGAGCTGGGAGATCGTTGGGCCGTACCAGGCCTGGTGGCTGCTCAATGGGTTGCTGTTGGTGCTGCAGACTCTTCACATCATCTGGTTCTACCTCATCGCTCGCATTGCTATCAAAGCCATTTTCAAGGGAAAGGTTAGTCTGGCTGTCTGTTGTGTGTTTAGTACAGTTTTTAGCCGCGCTAGCAACATAATTTTATGGATGCAATGTTTGTCAGTTGTTCCACTACTTTGGTACGGACTGAAATATCTCAACAACTATCGGTTGGATTGAACAAAAAAATTCATGATCCCACAGGATTACTACTACTGACTTTGGGGACTCACCACCGTGAGACATTTCTGTATTTTAGTAAATCATCTCACAAAGTATTGGATGGATTGCCATGAAATGTGGTACAGACGTTTATGTTCCCTTAGGGTAATAACTTTGGTTATTTTGAGCTTTCGAGCACCATCATCATGTCAATTTAAACTTGGCCAATACTTTGGTTTATAAGCAAATAGCTGTAGATCTAAAGACATTCCCATTAACCTCAGATATACTTTGTGTTTAGTGCTAATTAGAAAATGTTATGTTGCAAACTAACTTCACTGAGATGGTGAGTGGTTAACATTACCTGCATCAGGATGTTAGCATTATCAATGTGAACTAGGGCTGTCGAATCTGGCGATACGATATGTATCATGATTCAGGGGTTACGATTTAATACATTGCGATACTGTAAGCAAGGTGATATATTTTTAAAATCAAATTATAGGAAAGCTGTCATAGTATAAAGATGCATATATTTGCAAATTAAGTAAAGTATTGACAGAGTTAATCTTCATGTAAACTATTAATTAAAAATAATTAATTTCTGAGAATCTGTACAGTATCACCAAACATAATATTGCAATACTCTATTTTTGATATTTTCTTACACCCCTATTGTGACCAAGGAAGTGACAATGCTGACAGCTTCACCGAGCTGCTAGCGTGGCTGTACACTCTATTAGTCTTGTTTTTACTTTCCTTTTCCTCACTGTTCCTATATGTGTTTTATTGTACAGGTGGCGAAAGACGACCGCAGTGACATCGAGAGCAGCTCAGACGAGGAGATTTATTCCAATTCCAGTAAAAGTCCCAGTCAGACCCTAAAACCAAAGGACATCAGTCACACTGGTAATGGAGAAGCTCATGACCACTGAGTGTCATGAGGGGATGTTTATTTCCAGTGTGGCTTTTTTTTTCACCTGCTGCGTGCCTGTGTGACCCACCTTGACCTCCTCAAAAGACATTAAACATTTATTTTTCAACCAGAAAGCTTTGCTGAGTCGTTCAAATGGAGAGTGGACTTGGATACAGGGGAACGCCTTGTGTGGAATAAAGACTTAGCGCTGTCTTACTGAGTCAAGTTTACACTGTGTGAGGTTTACACCTGCTTTTTGCTTACCGGAGCAGACAGATAGATGTGTGTGGTCTGTCTGCTCCTCGCTGTGTGTGTGTGTGTGTGTGTGTGTGTGTGTGTGTGTGTGTGTGTGTGTGTGTGTGTGTGTGTGTGTGTGTGTGTGTGTGTGTGTGTGTGTGTGTGTGTGTGTGTGTGTGTGTGTGTGTGTGTGTGTGTGTGTGTGTGTGTGTGTGTGTGTGTGTGTGTGTGTGTGTGTGTGTATGTGTATGTGTGTGTGTATGTGTGTGTGTGTTCTCAAAGATAGAAATTGAAACAGAGCATTTCAACACTGCTATTGTCAAAACTCATTTTCTACATGTAAATACATTTTATTAGTGAAATTGGTAATATATTTACAGCTGTAAAAGAAATCACTGCGGTCTGCCTTACTGAATATACTGCTTACTCTCTCGTAAGTTAAATATCTCTCTGAAAATGCCAAAGATTTCTTAATAAAACATTATTGTACCAAATCCAGCGATGAATGTGAAGGATTTTTATTATATCTGTATAATGAGTAGGACTGCAACTGACGATTAATATCATTATCATTATCGTTTTCTCGATTGATCTAGAAAACTTCAGAAAAATGGTAAAAAAAAAGTGCAATTTCCTATAGGTGAATTTATCATATTTCTCTTTTTTTTTTTCAGACCAACAGTCCAAACTAGGGCTGCAACTTATGATTGTTTTCATTGTTGATTATTTTCTCAATTAGTCGATTCGTTGTTTTGTCTATAAAATATCAGAAGATGGTGAAAATTGTCAATCAGTGTTTCCCAAAGCTCAAGATGACATCTTCAAATGTCTTGTTTTGTCCACAACTCAAAGATATTCAGTTTACTGTCTTAGAGGAGTAAAGAAACTAGAAAATATTAACATTTAAGAAGCTGGAATCAGAGAATTTTAACTTTGTTTTTCTTAAAATATACTCAAACCGATTAAACAATCATCAAAATAGTTGGCAATTAATTTAATAGTTGACAACTAATCGATTAATCGTTGCAGTTCTAGTCCAAACCTTAAGATCTTGAATTTACTTTCACATAGAGGAAAGAAAAACAAATTAAAATTTCACCTTTGAGAAGCTGGGATCAGTGATTGTACCCCAATGTATTTTTTCCTTGAAATATGATAAACAATTACTTCTCAAAATACTGACTTTATTAGCTATTTTTTTTGTTGATTAATAAATAAATCCACTTATCGTTTCAGCTCAAATAATAAGCACTGTATGTGATCCTCTAGCAGCCTGTGAGATAGATGGACCACTTTGTCTTCAGTACGTTATTTTATCACACTCATCCAACATGTCGAAAACTTCTTCACCGAAGTCGTTGTACCTCAGGCTGAAGGAGACAAAAGCAGTAGTTAGGTGCGAGTTTCAAAGCACAAGACAACATTTTAAACTTTATGTCAAGATGGTTTATAATTAAGTGGAGTGAATCAGGCTTACCTCATCTCCAGCATGTTGTGGCTGTCCTGCATGACTTCGACGAGGGCTGGGACGGAGGCGTTAGTTAGTGAGTTGTTTCTCAGCTCCAGGTTCTTCAGAGTCTTACTGGCTCTTATTGCAGCACACAAGTCCTCGACGCAGGCGTCCGTCAAACCGGTCATCTCAACACTACCGTTAAAGAGAAGCAGATTTGAATGTAGTGCTCACTAGAGCTGCAACAATTAGTTAACTAATCAATTAGTCTATTTACTGGAAAATAAGCGGCAACTATTTTGATAATCGATTAATCGTTACATTTTTCATTCAAAAATGGCAGAAAATGCTGTTTTTAGCCTCTCAAATATGGAGATTACTTGCTGTTCTCTGTTTTATATCATATTAAACTGAATATCTTTGGGTTTTGGACTGACAAAACGGGACATTAAAGACATCACCTTGGATTTTGAGAAATTGGGATGGACATTTTTCACTTTTTTCTGACATTTTTTAGATCAAACGATTAATTGATAAGGAAAATAATTGTTCTAGTGCTCACTGCAATGTGGTGATAAAAAGTACAAGGAGATTTCTTTTAAACAATTGTGTCAACTCACTCCAGTTCCTCCAACAGACAGCTTGGATGTGCAACAGCATCCCAAAGATGTTTAACCCCTTGGTCTTCTACTGCGTTTAAACCTACAAGCAGGGACTTGAGTTGAGAGGTGCCACTTCTCAGCACTGAGCTCAGCTCCTTGAACACCGACTGGGTTAACTCGCATCGTATCAAGCTGCAGGGTGAAGCAGAATATACATCAAACATTTGTGAAAGGTGGCACTTCATCACTGAAAAGTCATGAGTGTTAATACATGTGACCCTACCCGAGCTTTTCTATTGGACATCCAGGTCGACTGAGGGCTCGGCAGAGCAGCAGCGCTCCCTCCTGGCCCAATTCATTCACTGACAGGTCCAGCTCTGACAGAGAGCAGTGCTCTGACATCAAGGCCTCCATGAAATGAGGACAGCATGCACCTGTCAACCCGTTGTCAAAGAAACTACAAAGGCAGAAAAAATATGGATGTAAAAGTATGATTCATCACACAATTTCTGCGTTTTATTTAGGTGTTAAGGGATTCTGGTGAGGTATTTTGAATGTCCTATTCGAAGTTTCATCATCACAGACTTACTTGAGGCTCTGCAGTTTGCAAAGTGGGTGTTGCAGGGACTTGCACAAAGCCTCCGCTCCTCTGTCACCAATCTTGTTTTGTGTCAGGTTCACTATTCTCAACTCCGATTGGCCAGAACTCAAAGCTGCTGATAACGCCTCCATCGATGCAGCAGTCAAGTCGCAGCTTTGTAGCCTTTAAATAAACGAAATATGGTAATTTCTAAAAAAATAAATAGACAGCTCTAACAACAAACAAGACTTGTAATACAATTCAACCCTATGTAAAAAGTACGTACTTGAGCTCCTGCAGTTTGCAGAGAGGACTGTGCAGCGCTTTGCACAGTTTTATGAGGCCCTGGTCTCCGATCTGATTAAACCTCAAGTCTAACACACACAGCTGAGAAGTGCCTGAGGTCAGGACGGACACCAGATCTCCACAGATCGCCTCTGTCAGTGTGCATACATGAAGTCTGGGTAAATAAAAAAACAAAATATTAAGGACTTATTAACTTGCTTTTGAGAGATGTATGTTAACATAAAGGTACATTTAAAGAGGACCTATTATACCAACATGTTCTCATCGCAACTCCGCTACTTTGTCCCACCCCTTGGCGTCACTTTATTTTTCGGCATCAAAACCACCATAGTTACCCTTGGCGTCACCTTAGGATTAGGCAACAAAACTACTATAGTTAGGTTTAGGAAAGAAATACATGGATGGGTTAAAAACTACTACGTTACGTGTCTGAAACACTCCTGAAAAGCCCAGTCTGCTCTGATTTGTTGTGATTGGTCAACCGAACCAAACTCTTCGGACTCCGCTCCAACTCCGCTCTAACTAGCTTTGTTTGAGGGCGTTCCCAAACTAGCCACTAGGTAGGTATTATGCAGATGTGTTACTTGGTGACATCACCACGTTACGGAAGAAAAGGTGGGACTTCTAGCAAGGTGTTTCAGGCAGTTCAGGAGCAATGTTTCTGTGGGGGAGACTAACTCCCTTTGGCCTGGACTTTCTAACTTTGCAGACCTTTTACGCGCACAAAAAACAATATAACACTAAAGGAAAGTGAAAAAGCACAAAAGCAAAACAGGTCCTCTTTAAAAGAATGCCTTCAGCTTAAATCTTACTCTAATGTGTGCAGCTTGCAGTCTCTGAGTCCAGCGCAGAGAATTTTGAACTTCTCATCTCCGAGGCGGCTTTGAGAGAGATCCAACTTCTTGGTGAGTCCTCTGCTGAGAGCTGAGGCCAGATGACGGACAGCCCCAGTACTCAAGGTGCAGTCTAACAACCTGGGGGACACAACAGAGCAATCGTACATATGACGGCATACTGAAAACATGAAATGAATGATGCCTAGATGTATGGATTTTTTACATTATCTTATGCGATATGCTCATAGTTGGAGCCAGCATCTCTGCTTGTTCCTCCGTCAGATTCCTCGTACGGTACAGATTCAGCTGCTCCATCTCACCGAGGCACGTGACGACATAATTCAGAGCTGCACAGTCCTGGAGACTCAGGTCTCCGTAGCTGATGCCGATCCGTGCCGAGGGGGTGACGATCTCTTTCACCAAACTCTCGTTTTGAGCTTGATGAAGCAGATGGAAGCAGCGGTGGTGCTTGTCTTTGTAGCATCCCTTCAGCGTCTCCTCTGAGCTGCTTTTAAACCAGCGTTTGAAATCCGTGATCTGATCAGAGTTCAGCCGCCCCAGCAGGGTCTCCAGTGGTCCATGCTGAAGTGGCTCTGAGAGTCCTGACAAGAAGACGTCCAGAAACTTTGCACGGCCTTTGTGCTTTTCCAACATCTCCTCCACACCCTCAGACTTGTCCAGAAAGAAAGACACGGCCAAGAGAAAGTCCTGCATCAGTTGGGAGTGGAAGGAGAAGACACGTCTATCTGACTGGTCTCCATCTACTCGCAAGAAAACACCAACTGAGGTGAGAAACTGTTGGAAACCAAAGGAATCCATTTCCTCTTTGGTGCAGCTTGAATGCTGGTCCAGGGAGCAATGAGATGCGATCTTGCCGAGGGCCGAGACTAGTTCTCTGCTGCGGGCGTCATTCAGCGAGAGCGTCTGAACCAGGTGAACCAGGATGCCCACATACAGCTGAGTTAACGTCTCAGGAAGTGTTGCTCCAGCATCCATCAGAGACTTGTAGACAGAACAAACTGTCCAACAAAACCTTGGGGTGGTGCAGAAGTCATAAAAGCCTAAAGTCCTTTCCATGTGCATTCGTGCTTTGTTGGCAAGAGCCGGGTCAGTAAAGAACTGCTGAAAGTAGGCTTCTCTTTGTGGCTTCAGAAAACCCAACACCTCCACCCGGGTGCCACTCAGAAACTTCAGACATCCTGTCGGCTTGGTTGCCACCACAAAGGCAGCTCCTTTCAGCAGCGACCCGTGAAGCAAACTGGCCACCAAACAGGACAGCGAGGCCGCCTGGCTGGGGTCGGAGCAGAGGGTGTGGGCAGAGGGGTCCAGGCTGTGTTTGCACTGATCCAGATCATCAAAAACCAACAACACATCCTCAGGCTTCTGCAGAACTAGAGGCACGGACTCAGGAGGGATGTGACCGTGACGGTGCAGCATTAATGTCTCCAAAGAGAGCGTCCCATCTAGAGAATTTAAGTCCCTGAACCGGAAATGGAAAACATAAGCAAAGTTCTGAAGGTGCTCTTTTTTTGCCCAGCCCACTACCAGCTTCTCCAGAGCCGTGGTTTTACCTGACCCCTCCGGGCCGACCAGTACCACAGATCTGGTTTCACCACACAGAGCGGTGTGGATGGCACCATCAAGGGAGGGCGAGCTGTCTTCCACATTTCTGTCAGTCGCCTGAGCTTCAGAAGTCAGCGGGGATATGTACTTATTGTTTCTTATCACACACACAGGCTGCTCTCCACCAAGAAGTGTGGACGTGTCATCTGACTTCTTCAGGATGTGAGTCAGCACAGCGGCTTTGTCCATGGTGTAAAGCACTGCTGTGAAAAAATACATAAAATATAATAGTTAACTTTAAGCATGACAGACAGTCTGCAGGCGACATGTCAGTCATGCATTCAGCAAATAAACTGCAGTGTAATCAACTTTACTTCCTGACTTTAGAAGCTGTCTACCAACATGTCCTGCAGGGTACAGTCATAATAACAAGGAAGTAGAGTTACCTTCAGGCTTGTACGCAGCAATGCTGGAAAACAAAGAGAGACAAAGAGAGACAAAGAGAGACGAAGTGTCTTAAAGACAAATATCTTTACAGAAAGCAGACAGATGTTTTGTTTTATAGCTGTGGTGACGCCTTCAACACTGGGAACGCAGCAGCAGCTGCCAATTAAACCACGTGGTACAAAACCGGAAATACGTGTGTTTTTAAGCCCTGTGCTCTGCCTGACAGGCGACAGGGAGTGAACACTAGCATACTATTTTATTTATTTATTTATTTATTTGCACATATATAAAACTGTACAAAATCCAGTCAATTAAAAAAAACAAACAAGAAATGTGTCAGGAGAGGTCAAGAAGCCACAGGCTTATATACAAAAGGACGTCCCCCAGGAGAAAAATAAACAATAACAAAAAAAGGAAGAAAGATCTAAACTAACATAATTTTTAAAATACAACAAAAGTTAAACAACAACAAGAAGTACAGAAAATGTGCAGAAAAAACCTAACCAAACAGTGGAAAACAATCCAATAAAAACAATGAAATACATACAAAAAACAGTACAGAAAAAAAAGAAAATATATCTAAACATATCAAAAGATAATTAGACATCATGAATTAAATGTGATGATAATTTCCTTTTAAAATGTTCTAAGGATAATGAGCTCTTTTTATTCAACAAAGTGAGTATAGCATATATATACGTGATTTGGGATATTATAAGTAAAATGAACCCTACTCATAAACATTGGTATTTTATTTTATTTATTTATTTGCACATATATAAAACTGCACAAAATCCAGTCAATGAAAAAAACAAACAAGAAATGTGTCAGGAGAGGTCAAGAAGCCACAGGCTTATATACAAAAGGACGTCCCCCAGGAGAAAAATAAACAATAACAAAAAAAGGAAGAAAGATCTAAACTAACATAATTTTTAAAATACAACAAAAGTTAAACAACAACGAGAAGTACAGAAAATGTGCAGAAAAAACCTAACCAAACAGTGGAAAACAATCCAGTACAAACAATGAAATACATACAAAAAACAGTACAGAAAAAAGAAAATGTATCTAAACATATCAAAAGATAATTAGACATCATGAATTAAATGTGATGATAATTTCCTTTTAAAATGTTCTAAGGATAACGAGCTCTTGATAACATGTATTTTTGGTGATCCATATTTGTACACCACGATATCTGAGGGAGTACTGGCCATGTTTTGTTTTGTAAAAACACAGGTGAAGATGATTAACCTGTCTAGTATTATGTGAATGAATTTGAGAATTAGATTTAAAGAAGTTGCTAAACGATGATTGTAGAGAAGAAGGCAAGAACATATATTTATATATCAATACACATATCTGATGAATATACTTGAATCTACTTACTACTAACATAAGAGTTTGAATGTGTCCTCATAGCAGTGGTGGCTGGTGACTCAAACAAATTGTGTAAAATGTTATTTTACCGTAGTTGCCTACTTATCTCTACTTTCTTTCTTTATTAAACAAAAGAACATAATTCACATTCAGTATAACAATAACAAAAGAGCAAGGGTTATATCACGCTAAACAGAAATATTAACACCTACACATAGGCCTATTGAGTGTCTTAATAGCCCTTTTCTTAGTCAAACTAGAAAGTGGTTTCACATATTGCTCCTTCAAGAAAAAAACAAATAAGGTATTTATTGTTAAATTTATATTTATGAATAAATGATACAAAAAAATGTTTTGGGGGGTTTTGAAGGAACTAAACACCACATTTCCCAAAATAATGTCTTTAAAGATATGAGCAATGACAAATATGCAAAGGTCTTTTTTTAATTTCTACATGTAATGAGAATGATTGACAAGGTAATAATCATGAATAATTTTGAAGAACTTAACCTCATTCACTATTAGGTATTTATGAGGAAGAATGCAGACCTTCTTCCATTAGCTTATATATCATTAACAAACATGCAGGTGTCACTGTAAAGCAATTTAATTAGAATTGATTAAATAATGGATTTTCTTCCAAAGAAGAGAGAATTTTCTTTTTTATATTAATATTTTTTTAATATTTTGATCTCCCTCTTGCCTCTCAAAAATGGAGGAGGACCAGCCTCCACTGCCTCATAGCAATGACACTTTGCAGCCAAATTGCTCCTAAATTAAATGTAGTGGTGATAATTAACTCAAGTACTATACTTTTATACTTATACTCTAATACATTTCAGAGGGAAAGATTGTACTTTTACTCCACTGCATTTTTGTGACAGCTTTAGATACTTTGTGTACACAAAGGAACTTTGCACAATACAGGAAATTGCAGAAATGGAGAGATAACCTATAGGGTCAGAAATGAGGAAACAGAATATAAGAGGCGTTGGTCAAAGTGGTTGAGACGCAAGACAATGACTTAAGTAAAAGATCTGAGTACTTCTTCTACCACTGGAAAAAATAACACATATCTGAATTAGTGTGTTAAAAATAACCTGTCTTTTAAATAGTAAATCTGAGCACCTGATGAACAAAAATAATATCCTAAAATACAAAATATACTTCTATTTCTTACAAAATACTGGTTGTTTATTTATTTATCAAAATAAATCCCCTTACTTTCCATGTATTAGTGTACAGGAAGACCAAGTCACTAAACCTCTGTAAAACAGCCCCTCAGGCCATGAAGTCCTTTCAAACTGGTTTATTCTGGTCAGAGGTCAGCATGATGTTGTGAATATCTGCTCCAGGCTGTAGTTTCTCTGAACAAGCACTGGATAGCAGCAATTCACTCTTTTCCCCCCAGAGTCTGGTCAGCTGTGGCATACTTGGTGATCTGCATTGGAATAACATGATATAAATTTCAACTTGTGCAAAAACAAAGAAAGTGTCTGCATTTCAAAACACATCATTATATTTTCCGTGATATCTTAAGACATTTTTTTTGTTCTGACCAAACTGGCAAACTGTGTTGAAATTGCAAAAAATAGAAAAAGTTATTGTACATTTCCACAAAAAAAAGACTATAATGCAAGTATTTTAATTTTAAAAGTTTAACTGCTGGAAGAAGTCTCCTACTTCATTGTTAAGTCCATTCACAGTGTGTGCGACCTGAAGGTTTCAAGTTTCCATATCACACTTAAGTCTAAGTCTAAGTTACGTATTGAACCATGATTGGCTTCAAAATGTCACAAAATCATGCTCATATCTATACCTGTTCAACTGAGATTTAAGGAGAGCACAGGGAAACTTCAAAGTGAAAACAACTTTCTAGTGTCAAACTCTGCACACATCGCACACGGGGGAAGTTTGCCTTCAGAGATTTCTGCCAGAAAGGGTTTATTTTAACCAAAACCAACCATGATCTTCTCTTAAACCATTACCAAGTAGGTTGTGGCCTAAACTTAAGGAGATTTCTGGCAGAAAGCCCTGAAGGCAAATTTCTCCAATGTGCACACAGATCTTTCTGCACAGTGAAGGTCAAACATCCAAGTAAAGAAAAACACAGTGTTGAGTGGAGGCAGACTTTAAAGTCTCATCAACATGAATTGACAGAATATTATTAGGGCTGTCAATCAATTGAAATTTATAATCGTGATTAATCACATGATTGTCCATAGTTAATCGTGATTAATTGCAAATTAATTGCATATTTTTCATCTGTTCAAAATGTACCTTAAAGGGATTTTTGTTAGTAAGTATTTATTACTCTTATCAACATGGGAGTGGGCAAATATGCTTGCTTTATGCAAATGTATGTATATATTCATTATTGGAAATCAATTAACAACACAAAACAATGACACATGTTGTCCAGAAACCCTCACAGGTACTGCATTTAACATAAAATAAACATGCTCAAATCATAACATGGCAAACTCAAGCCCAACAGGCAACAATAGCTGCAGGGACCAGTTTGAAAATGGTCATGCCAGTTTTTCCTCGCCAAAATTTCCATGGCGACAGACATGGTTGGTACCAATGGATTCCTTAGGTTTTCTAGTTTATATATGATACCAGTAACTTCACTCTAGCTTTAAGACTGAGCCCGCTACAACCTAAAAATCACAAGTAGCGTTAAAGAAATTAGTGGCGTTGAAATGAATTTGCATTAACGCGTTAGTATCGCGTTAACTTTGACAGCCCTAAATATTACACCTGTTGTCAGACTAGATTGGACATATAAATAATTCCATAAAACAACCAATCATTGTGCAACCCTGTGTTGTAAAATTACAAATAAATGAACCCTGTAACTTCATTGTGTTTTTGGTGTCACGTCAGCAGCTGTTGCTGAAATTTGCAGCATGTTTTGACGGGGATTGGAAGAGGAGAATAACCAAATGTACTGAATTCAATAAAAAAGGAAGACAAGTGATCATGCAGCTGAGCACATCTTTATTGTAAACACAGGAAGTAGTTGTTAATGTGACAACAGGAGGAGAAAAATAAACAAATAAGACACACATTTGGCTCATTGGTGCAGTTGGCTTATTGTAGCTCACAAAGAAATTCATGTAAAGGTTAGAGTTAAATGGCCACAGTGATCCAGCAGGCTAATGCGCTGCAGTGTTTTTAGGCATCTGATGAGTCCACTGTCTGGATGAGAACCGTATTTGACCTTTGCGTCGGGAGGTTGTAATCCTGGACGGCTGTTGTGGAGAGGACAGTAGTGTTAACCTGGATGGCTGTTGTGGAGAGGACAGTAGAAATATTACATACAACCACACACACACACACACACAGCGGGCTGTCATAACAATCCTAATGCTGCCAGAAGTAAAAATGGTGTCATCTTCAGCTTAAAAAGTACTTACTTTTGGTGGGAACTGTTTGGATGTTGACAATAGAGGCCTGTCCAAGTCTGTCAGGGAGAAAGCAGGAATTACATATAAAAATACATAATGGTGTAGGCATTCATGTACTGGCAAAAATAAAATGTGTATTAAAGATGAACTCCATTGATTTTACACATAAAAGTCTTTATACAGGGTAAGTGTGGAATGGGCTCGTTGTGACCCCTTGAAGCCGTTGGGGGGATAAACACCCACGACAACTGCGGTTCTCACCGACCATCAAACACCACTGGGTGTTTGTGGGTAATGTAGGCGCCAGGTTTTAACAAGGAAAAATAAAACGTGGAATAAAAAAAACATGATATCTCTGCTTCTGCTGCATCAATATTGATTTCTTTTAACTGTCCATCTATATATATATACATTATGTTGTAGGAATGTGATGATATATCGGTGGAAAACTCTTTGAAGCTGCTATGACCTCAAACTGATGATTATCACAAGTCAAAACAAGTTTCATTTTCAGAAATGCTTTTCCCTCCCCTTAAAGGGACTGTTTGTAAGATTCAGAAATGCTTGTTAACAGCGCCACCTGTGGCCGTTAAGTCAACGAAAGTCAGCGTCGAGCTCGCGCTTGCTCGCTCTAAATAGACATGAATGAGCATCGCTCAAAACAGTGAGGTGACACACGTCAGCTAAAACCACAATATCACTCTATATTTCACCTGCTTGGCAGTAATGTTATCTGACCAGATGAAGGTCTCTCCATGAATCAATGCTGATCCTAGTGTTTGCAAATTTCCCCACTGCGGGACTAATAAAGGAATATATTATCTTTCCTGTCTCAGCCTCCCGACTGGAGGGAGACACCGGCATCTAGTCAGAGACGATAAAGTTTCTCGCTGCGGAGCCCCGTCAATTCACAAGACACGGGAAACCTCTGTTGGTCTGGAGGAGCTGCAGCAGTTATTTCTGCACAAACGTCCACTGTACATTCACTAGATATTCTCAGAGCTACGAACTCTCCTGCAGTGTGTAGTGTGCACGCATGAACGTGAGGTGGAGCGAGAACGAGCGTGGTGTGTGAGTGAAGGCAAGCAGGCAGAGGAGCAGAGGAGCAGAGACTCCGGCCCTGGAGACCAAAGCTACGGTCTCCACCTCGTACTACGTTTGCCGCCAACACTGTTTTGCAAGACGGGCTTCACTAGATAGAACTTTGAGGTTTTGGTGCTTCCGTGTAGTTTGTGTTGGAGTCTGATGGTAAGTGTGCACAGGGAGTCTGAACAGCATTGCCACACGCGAGCGCGCGCATGGGAAACCGACCCGGGTGATTTATACGTGTAAAAAGTTACAAACAGTCCCTTTAAAAGCCTAAATTACCCTTCAACCATTGAGTTATTATGTTATGACAACTTGACACTGCTGAGCTCTACCGATGTAACTCACCTCTCCTCCTCTCCCTCCAGCAGTTTCCTGTAGGTGGAGATCTCTATGTCCAGGGCCAGCTTTGTGTTCATGAGTTCCTGGTACTCTCTGACCTGCAGAGCCATGTCCTGCTTGGCCCTCTGCAGAGCTAGCTCCAGATCCCTGATGCGAGCCTTGGCGTCCAGCACGGCCGCCTCCCCACGCTGCTCCACTTCGACTACCTGCCCATCAAGGCTGGTGCGCTGAAAATGGTGCAGGGATAGGCGGTGTAAGCATTCAATAAGATCTGAGCATGTCAATCAGCCCTTTGAAATAGACGATTTAATATTTTTTATTGACTTTTCCTTTGAGGATGTGTCATGTAAATTTAACTCTGTTGTTCTTAAGTGTTAAGCTGGAAAATGATTGCTTTTACTCCATGTAATATAGTTGATTTTGCTTTCTTTTAAGCACCTTGTTCTTTATTCTTTACTGATTTATAACACCTGTCAGCAAATAAAACCTAAGGCTTAAAGCATGCATACAAGTCCAGTTGCCTTCAACTTTCAACATATCAGGCACTCTATAAACCTTTCACTCACCTGTGCCTTTACAGCCAGGATCTCATTCTGCAGGCGGTTGATCATTCGGTTGAGTTCAGATATTTCTCCCTTGGTGCTCTGCAGCTTACTGCCATACTGACCGGCCTCAGCAGTCATCTGATCAAACTGGTGCCGAGGAACAAATATATGAGATCAGTCATTATCAGGTTTGACATGGGTGGTCAAAAAGACAGGGTACTCTAGTAGGTTTAGAAGCTTTCATGTTTCTAGTTTTATAGACAAACTTGTTTTACTACAAATTTTATTACATAAACAGCGACATGTAATTATTCATTATAGGTTTATTTAGTTCTTTACCTTGGTCTTGTGCCAGCTTTCAGCTTCTTCGCGGCTGCGAGCAGCGATGTCCTCGTACTGAGCCTTAACCTCGGCCACGATCTGATCCATGTTCAGGCCGCGGGAGTTGTCCATCTGCACCACCACAGACGTCTCCTTCATGCTCTCCTGCAGCTCACGCAGCTCCTTTTAGAGAACAACACATACAGCAACAGTAAGAAGACAAAAAATCCTCACATTCTGTTTATATTTTCTTATATTATACAAATTTTCAGCGAGTGGTTGCATACCTCGTCATACAGAGCCATGAGGAATTTGTATTCATCACTGAGAACAGACAAACCGTCGTCTAGATCCACCTTGGACATGTAGCCTGCGTCCACATCCTGCAGGCAGCCAGGAAAAAACAAAACATCACTTTAAAATGTGTGGCCAAGATTATTTTATAATAACCCTGGTAATAGATAATACCGTTTTGTAGCTGAACAAGGAAAAGTATTAGTAGAGAAAATGCTTAAAAACTGTGATTGTGATGAGTTTGTGCAAAAGAGCTTAATCTGGCTTGAGCTGTTATTTTTCTTTACTTTAAAGAGCACAGTGTTATACACACTCAGAAAACAAGTGTCTATCCAGCCAACATGACTGCATACTGTACCTTCTTGAGCAGGACAAACTCATTCTCCGCATCACTCCTCTGATTGATCTCATCCTCATAGCTGAAACAACACACAATTATCAGATTACTCACGCTGTTTGCGCTTAAATACTACATGTGTTAACCGCCACTCCAGTTCACACACTGTAATAGTCAGTTTCTTTCACTACACCTTCTTACTTTGTCTTGTAGGTGTACACGTTGTTGTGCATGGCATTGCTCTCCATGTCAAGTCTGTATTTGTCATTGTTGAGGATGTCCAACTGCTTTTGCAGGTTGGCGATGTAGGACTTCATCATGGGGTCAATGTTGGAGGAGGCTGAGGTCTGTCCCTGCAGCAGCTTCCACTTGGTTTCCAGCATTTTGTTCTGTTGCTCCAGGAATCTTACCTGTGGCACGAGGAGGAAGTACCAACCAAATCAAACAGACATCTTTTATAGAGATAATAGAAGTCGTTGACCTTTAAATATCAGTTCAAATGCCAATACTGAATCTTGATGGATTATCAGGGTGATCAAAAAGAAGTAAATCTGACACTCAACATCCATCAGCAAGAGTTGAAATGTCCTCTTACCTTATCAATGAATGAGACGAAGCGGTTGTTGAGACCCTTGATCTGCTCTTTCTCCTGGTTGCGCACAACTTGTACGTTGGGGTCGATGTCTATCGTCATGGGGACAAGCAGGCTCTTGTTGACGGTCACGGCTGTAATCGTCTTGTTAGCCGCGGTGCTGATCTTGGGGATGGAGTAGGATCCCAGGGACAGGCTACTGAAGCCCCCCGAAGACGTGCGTAGTCCTGGGCGGCTGCTGTACTTGCTCCTCAAACTCATTGTGGTGCCGTGTGGAGATTTCACTGTTGGATGGAGGATGGAGAGGGTCGGGTGGTGGTTGAGCTCTGTCTGCGCAGCTCTTCGTCTTTTGGGTTCTACTTTATAAGTAGTTTGGGGAGTGGCGCGATAGTGAAGTTATGTGGCTCCCAAATGTGGGTAAACCAGTCTGACACATGCCACCTGCTCTCCCACCCACCTCCACTCTTATCGCTGCATTGTTTCTGTTGTTTCGTTGGAATTCAGGCCTGCTCTGCAGCTTCAAGTACATTTGAGTTATACATTTAAGTGTTTTCTCAAGGTGTGCACTGGGTCTGTCCCAAAGTAGAAAGAAAAGTCATGACTGTGATCCAAGAACTCAACAAGAGCCCAAATCTTCACAGATAATAAATGAATGTGTGCATGTGTGGAATCAGAATAAATGTTTATATTGTTTTTATGTCCAAATGAGATTTCATTGTAGTGTACAGTAGTGCTGCAGGGAGCACTAAAACAGGTCGCAATAGCTGGTAAAAGGCAAATATCGAGTGATTTAACCTGCAGGATTGTCAGGTGTTCTTCATTAAAAATTAAGGCCCCAAAAGATGACAATCATTTTACTGTAGAGCAGGGGTTTTCAAAGTGTCAGACTGCGGGCGTCCCCTCAGACAAAGAAAGAGGTGCCCCCTTGGTTTACTTGCTTAGTTTCGCTCAATTCCTGGATGCCTATGGGATTATGATTATGTTATTTGATCACATAGACACTCAACAATTGAGCCAAGATAGTCTAATATTGCTGTTTGACAAAACTTCAGACTACACCAAATACTTAAAAGGTCTGTCCTAAAGACATTTATTATTTTCTGACTTTGGGAAAAAAAAAACGTAAAATCACCCAAAACTACTGTATCTCTGAGTCTGAACCAAATCCCACACATTTGGGCTATTCTCTATGTGATCTTCTTTTGATAACTTATATAATATGTTTTCACTTCCTCCCCCTGAAACTGTCTGGAGCCCCCCTGAGGAGGCCTCAGGGGGGCTCCAGACAGAAAACCTCTGCTTTAGGCGATATGGAGATTACCTAGGACAGTGGTTTTCAAAGTAGGGTCCGGGGACCCCCAGGGGTCCTTGGGGGGGTCCATAAGTAACACAATGACAGAATATATTACTATTTTGGTCGTGGGTTTCATACACTTTCTGTAATAAAGCTTCTAAAAGCAAAAATCCTAGCAAATGGGGGTCCGTGGTCTACTTTGTGTCAGTTTAGTGGTCCTTGACGTGAAAAAGTTTGGGAACCACTGACCTAGAAAATGTGCCCAAATATTATAAAACCCTTTTGGAAGAGTCTTTATCACATATCTATCAGTCAGTGGATGTCCTGAGATTATAAAATGTTTTTAACATTTGTGCCAACCTTTTGCTTCCTGGTAAAAACTAGATTGAATCAAGATGTTGGAATTGTTGCTACAGACAATTCATATTAAATGTTATGTCATAAACCAGCGTTGGCAAAAGACAAAACTGGGCTGTCCTCTTGGTGTCAAATAATCTTTGCTCTCTTTCAAACTCTCCCTCTCTTCCTTTTGAGATTAGCCAATCATTGCCTTCCTCTAAAAAAACAACTACAGAGAAAATACCTCTCTCTCTACAAACAGGTTTATTTTGGAGGTTTGTCAAGACTGTGCCTCTGACGCTGTGCCATCTAGGTAAGTAATGCTGGGAGAGACTGTGTGAGTGTCTATGTTGTGTATATTTGAAGCAATACTGAATCATTTTATAAATGTATTTTAAATCAATGTCTCTATTAGCTCTTGTCAGATATGAAGATTGCCTCCTTCAACATACAGAGGTTTGGACTGGCTAAAGTCTCAGATTCAGATGTCCTGTCAACTCTCGTTAAGGTAAAACACGTCTCATTGGCAAAGACATTACACAGCGAAAGATAAGTAATAATGATAAGGGTTTAGTTTTGAAAAATGCGTGGCTTGTGTCACTGAGCCAAGAAGGAACAAGAAATGACTGGAATGTGTGCAGTATGAAGTGTGTGATTCCTGTATTCATGAAACTATCACAAAGAATGACATGCATTAAAGGTTAAAATGTGTCCTCTTTTGTCTTTTGTAGATTGTGTCTCGATACGACATCATAGTGATCATAGAGGTGGTGGATGTGAGCGGAGCTTCGGTTCGACTCTTGTTGAAAGAACTGAACAAGTGAGTTTTCTTTTTTTTTTTTTATTTCTGAATGAAGCAATGATTGTTGATGTTGGTTTTACACCATATGTGTGTTTACTTCAGAGTCAACACAACCCATCACTACGCTCTGCAGCTTAGTACCCGCCTAGGGAGGAACAGATACAAGGAACAGTTTTTATTTCTGTACAGGTGAGATCAAATCGCATCAACGCCAGACTGTAATACTTTTGGAATATAACCATCAAACAGCTGCACTAAAAGCCCTTTTCGTCCCACCGGAAGGGACGATGTCGTCGACCTGATCGACCGCTATCAATATGAAGACAACCAGGAGAACGACGTGGATGCTTTTGCAAGAGAGCCGTATATTCTCCACTTCAAACCACACAACACAGGTCAGTCTTAACTGGAGCTTTAAGGAATAACAAGGAGTTATGGATATCAGTGTGTAACGACGTTTGTGGTGTGTCTGAGTCATCAAGTCTATAAATGGACTTGTTTGTTTTCTTCAAGGTGAGTGAGACGGATTTAGTTTGGCATGTTTTTCAAAGGAGCAGAGGGCTAGTTTATCAAGTTAGTCAGCTTCTTCTGTGTGCATCCACACATGTCATGATGGGACATGTTCTCGGAGAGATGAGCATTTTGTGGCTTACGGGATTGTTTACGGTTGCAGTGCTGCAGGATATAGTGCTGATCCCGGTCCACACCAAACCATGGGACTCAGAGAGAGAGCTGGATGAGCTGTACGAGGTCTTCCTGGTGGTCAAAGACAAATGGAAAACTGATGTGAGTTGCATTGTTGTATTTTAGCAGCACGGCGTCACCTGAGAGGAGCGCTTTAATGAGTTCATGGTACACAAGATTTACACCATCACATATTTCTATTTTATACTCGTATATCAGAGGATTCACACCAATTATGTGGCCTATAAATTATATATGAATAATGCTGTAACATGGCTCTTTTGATGGGATTTCTCTGCAAGGGATATAAGAACTTTTATGAGCACTAAAAATGGCCATTTCTGATTTCCCCTAGAACATAATGATCCTGGGGGATTTCAATGCAGATGGTGCATATGTCACCCCTAACGAGATGAAGGAGATTCGTATTCGCAGTGACAAGAATTTCCACTGGCTGATTGGTGATGACGTGGACACCATGGCAAAAACATCGACCGACCACACCTACGACCGGCATGTGTACATTAATGAACTCCATTCATGCAACGCCAGAGGAGCTGGGAAACTGAACACAGTGTCATTATATATGAATTAATGGAATGATTATCCAACAGGATTGTGGTGTATGGAGAAGATATGCTGGCAGCCTTTGTGCCAAACTCAGCCAAGCCATTCAATTTCCACAAAGAGTTTGCTATGACAGAAGAAATGGTGAGTTGTCCCTCATTGTCTCAGTACCTATACTGTATGACAATAAAGTTAAATCTAATTCAGGGGTTTTCAAAGTCTGAGACTGTGGGCTTCCCCTCAGACAAAGTTTTTAAAGAGTCGCCCCCTCACCTCCCCTTTAGTTTACTTGCTTACTTTTGCTAAATCATCATGATTAGGGTTGCAGCTAACAATTATTTTCATTGTCAATTAATCTGTCGATTGATTTCTTGATTAATTGATTAGTTGTTTTGTTCTATAAAATGTGAAAAATGGTGAAAAATGTCACTCATGGTTTCCAAAAGCCCAAGATGACGTCTTCAAATTTCTTGTTTTGTCCACAACTCAAAGATATGCAGTTAACTGTCAAGAAACCAGAAAGTATTCACATTTAAGAGGCTGGAATCAGAGAATTTTGACTTTTTTTCCCTTAAAAAAATACTTAAACCAATTAATCAATTAGAAAAATAGTTGGCGATTAATTTAATAGTTGACAATTAATCCATTAATCATTGCAGCTCTAATCATCAATTTTGTTATTTGATCCAATAGACACTCAACAATTGAGCCAAGATAGCCTAATATTGCTGTTTTACATAACTTCAGAGTACACCAAATACATCAAAAAGGTCTGTCCTAAAGACATTTATTATTTTCTGACTCTGGGAAAAAAAACCGTAAAATCACCCAAAACTACTGTATCTCTGAGTCTGAACCAAATCCCACACATTTGGGCTATTCTCTATGTGATCTTCTTTTGATAACTTATATAATATGTTTTCACTTCCTCCCCCTGAAACTGTCTGGAGCCCCCCTGAGGAGGCCCCCCTTCCACTTTAAAAACCTCTGATCTAATCTAATAACCAGCATGTTCTGCACTTGTAAAGCTTCTTTTTCACTGCCCTGTTTTGTGGCAACATCATTCCTCCCCGCAGGCCCTGAGAGTGAGCGACCACTACCCTGTTGAGGTAGAGTTACGTAAGGCTCCTCCTTTCTGGGTGACAAACAGTCACGAAAGCCGTGCCATTGTTGATGCAAAGCGAGCATCAGGTAACAGAGCTGTCACAGGTAAAGAAAAAAACTGTAATTCATTCTGACAGACATTGTAGTAAAGTATTTGTGAGAGGAGCTGACCTACTTTTACTTCTTTTAACATTTACAGTACAGTGTGGCCTCTGTGAAAGGGTGCAATTAAGGGGAGGGAATGCTTGGAATTTGGGAGTGTTTCTTGTAAAACAATTTTACAGCTCAACTTTTTATGGTTTTACTCATGATTTAAATGCACATGCTTTGACATGGAACTATTGTGATTGACCCAAGTCAATGCTTCCTAATTCAGCTATTTTAGGTGAAAGGGAACACACTGAATGTGGTCTTTTTCGCAGGATTTGTTGACAATAACAACAGATTATCAACAGCCTTTAAGATAGAAGCTCAGTCTACTGACACAAGTTGAAATGAAACATTGAGGCACTAATGTCCAATCATTTGCCAGACCATAGCATTTCAACTCTTAGAAGTTGATTTCAAAATACACATATTTGAGAAATCTTTCCAGGGACAGTTATTACACACGATGCCTATTACTAATTGGGCTATTATGTGTTTTTGTGTGTGTGTGTGTGTGTGTGTGTGTGTGTGTTCTACTCACAGAGAGTCTGCAGGTTGACGTGTTGAAACTACAAAAGGAAAACCTCCTGCTAGAGCGGGAAAAACTTCAACTTCAGATCTCCTTATTAAAAGAGCGGCTTGCCAAACTGAAAGAAGACTAGAAGATCTCAAACGCGACAAGTTTTGCCTAGCTGTTTTTCATTTCATCATCATTTGTGTAATTTATATTGCAAAAATAAATAAATAACGGTTTCATACATGAATGTTTCCCTTATTTAATGAAGTAAACAGCATTGTGGCCTGTATATAGCCTTAAACCTGCAGAAGGCAGTATATTTTTGGCATCATTGGGCAAAAATTCCATAATAACATTTCAGCATATTGTAATTGAAGTGTTCTGAGCGATAACTAGACTTCTGCACCTCCTCATGGCTCTGTTTTCAGGCTTTAACAAATCTAGCCCGTGACGGGAGACTTTTGCCAATCACAGGTCAATATTCTGTTACTGTAATGCCTATAAAATGTTTTCAGAAACATCTTGTAGTGTACTGTTTAGCTGTAAAATTAGAAAGTTTGCTCCGTCTCGCGGGTGGTGCTTGGTATTTACTCAACTTATCTCAACATGGCTGCCGGGTCACAAACGTTCTCATTTTACAGCTAAACAGGACATAGAGCATGTGATTTTTTTTTCAGATTACCTGTCTCATGCATTACTGTCAGGACTATATCCTGACTGTTTTATAAAAAAATACTTTTATTAATCATATTTGCCTTAATTCTACCCACTGCAGCTTTAAGAGCTTTAACCACAATGGAAACAAGTTATCCTTTAACTTTATTGTGTTATCCTCGACATTTTAACAGTTAATATGTAATTGTAAATGATCTCTCTCTCTCTCTCTCTCTCTCTCTCTCTCTCTCTCTCTCTCTCTCTATATATATATATATATATAATTTATTTGTATATGTCAAATAAATCAAATTCTAGTTTGTCTTCAAGTCAAATGGTCAAACAGATGAGAGTTTATTATAAGATAAGATAGGATAAGATATTCCTTTATTAGTACCGCAGTGGGGACATTTGCAGTGTACAGCAGCAATGGGGATAGTGCAAAAAACAAGATGCATCAGCTAACACAGTAAGAAAGAGTTAAACAAAGTGTAACAAAATAAGAACCATTTAAATAGAAGGAAGTATAAAAATAGGAGCAGTATATACAGTGTTGACAATAAACAGACTATTAACAAAATTGCACAAGTGGAAAATGATATTGCACGGTGAGAATGAAATGAAATTCCACCTGAAAATATTGCACAGTGTGAATTACACCTTAGTAGTAATAATGATAATGATATTGCACAGTCATTATAAAGTATAGTGCAATTATTGTGATAATAATAATGATCTTTGAATGTGTAAACTTATAAAAAAACAGAACTCAAATAATAACGGAAGGTAAACTATTTTGTTTTAATTTCAGTGAAATAAACAAACAACATTTAGAAGACAAAAACATGTTGATGACGCTGACCTGTGCTGCGTTCAAGTGACAATCGTGACCTCCGATTTTCAGCCGTTAATACGAGCTGCCACTTATTACATGCCTGTGGTTGCAAAATGACAACGAATTTAAATTGTTGTAAAATTGGGTTTAGACGGTTGACATACATGTGATAAAAAAAATATAATAATACAGCGGCACACACAAACGTTTTTTGTTGGGAGGAGAATAATAATAAACATCTGCCGTTTTGTGAAACGTCGTCAATTTTACCGTTATTCTCTACAGCAAGTGAAGTATACACACACTGGTCACATGACTGCCGGACCACTTCTACCACCACAACACCGAGGAGCAACAGAGCAGAGCAGTTCGTCAACAACAAGAAGGTGTGACAGCCAGCAGACACAACTTTCCCCAGCAAACTCTGAAGCTACACCCAGCCGCTCACCACCGCTCACCTGTCCGGTAGACAGGCCGTCTCAATGCATCACAGAGCACCGAAAACACCGAGAGGATCATGGATGTGTACGACTTGTTTAGCAGCTGCAGAAAGGGCGACATTTGTAGAGTCAGGTAACCTACCGAGCTCAGCTGACGTTTTGGCATTGGTTGTCTTTGCACTGTGTGTGTTATGATTGCATTTGCAGCAAGGTTGCTATTTCCTGACCTATTTTTCTGCTCTGAACAGAATAAATATGTCATAATAATGTGGAGTCATGCATTTACTGTAGCATTTTGCAACATAACACCGCCTTGCAGCCAAAGTAAAAAGCTAACATGCATTGTTTCGCAATAAAACAGGAGGTAAACAAGGAAGGCAGGGTTGCTAACATTAGCTTTCAAGACCCAGCTGGCAATTTAAGCTTTGTTTGCAAGTCAGTTGCTCAGTTTCCAGATGCATTGTAGGTTTAGATTACTATCTGTCCATGTTGGAAACTTACCATGGATGATATGAATGTAGCTATACAGGTACAGGTTGTAAAGTGACATATCCTCTGTTTTTGGGACTAACTGGTATGTGTAATTACCAAACGAGACAAGTCAGGGCAACACCCAGTTTACCCATCTGGCTATCTCTTACTGAATGTAGTCTTCATATATAGATTGAAAAAACAAAAAACATACTTTGTTGCTGAATGGTGCTGAATAAAGCAGGGATTGGCATAGGATAATAAATCTAAAATCAAAGGGGTCATCTAAAAAGGTGAAATAATCCTTATGTTTGGAATATGTGCAGTAGGGCTGTGTATTGGCAAGAATCTGGCAATACTATAATATGATGATACAAGGTAACAATTCAATATATTGCAATACTGTAAGCAAGGCGATGTACAGTATTGTGATTTTTTAAAAATCTAATCTTAGGAAAACTCTCGTAGTATGAAGAACACACCAGAAATACACCATTTTAGTAAAGGCAAAAATAACACATTTATACTGCATAGTTTTTGCCCCCAAGCTGCATATGATTATCATTAAGTGGGCATGTCTGTAAAGGGGAGACTTGTTGGTACCAGTAAAACACATTTTCAATCTTGAGGTCAGAGGTCAAGGAAACCCTTTGAAAATGGCCATGCCAATTTTTCCTCGCCAAAGTTTAGCACAAGTTTGGAGCGTTATTTAACCGCCTCCGCGACAAGCTAATGTGACATGGTACCAATGGATTTCTTAGGTCTTCTAGTTTCATATGATCCCAGTACCTTCACGCTAACTTTAAAACTGAGCATGGTACAACCTAAAAATCGCAAGTTGCGTTAATGCGTTCAAGAAATTAGTGGCGTTAAAACAAATTTGCGTTAACGTGTTATTATCGCGTTCACTTTGACAGCCCTATTTGTGCTGCATGCAAAAAAACTGCATAGTTTTTGCCCCAAGCTGCATATGATTATCATAAAGTGGACATGTCTGTAAAGGGGAGACTTGTTGGTACCAATAGAACCCATTTTCATTCACATATCTTGAGGTCAGAGGTCAAGGGAACCCTTTGAAAATGGCCATGCCAGTTTTTCCTCGCCAAAATTTAGCCCAAGTTTGGAGCGTTATTTAACCTCCTTTGCAACAAGCTAGTATGACATGGTTGGTACCAGTGGTTTCCCTGGGTTTCTTATGATGCCGGTATCTTCACTCTAGCTATAAAACTGAGCCTGCTACAACCTCCGAAAGATCGAATAGTGTCGGATTTTTAAAAGGTTAATTAAAAATTGATACAACGTTTTGAAGAATCTATACAATATCACAACACATAATATCACAATATGTGCAGCTGTGTTAACAATCCATCTTGCATTTTGCTCCTGTGTGATTTGATTGTTGTGACTGTGTAGACTTCAGTGCATCTATGTAACTACTCATTTCTTTTCTCTCTAAGATACCTTGTTGAACAAAGAGACGTGGACCTCAAAGTAAGAGATAAATGGAACAGCACCCCTTTGTAAGTACAATTTAGGCATGTAGTCTACTTATCTGACTAACACAATATTATCCAGACAACTTGAAATGTGAACGCTCTTGTTCTTCAGGTATTATGCTTGCCTCTGTGGTCATGAGAAGCTGGTCCAGTACCTGTTGGACAATGGTAAGATTGTTTGTTCAGTAATGCAAACTAAGTAGTAAAACTACTATAGTGTGATGTCAATGCATTATAATCACACTGAAAAGCTCTGTAGTATAATCATATATATTTTGTTCAGGGCTGTCAATCGATTAAAATATTTTTCCATAATTAATTGCATGATTGTCCATGATTGATCGCAAATTAATCACATATTTTTTATCTGTTCAAAATGTACCTTGTTTGTTAAGTATTTAATACTCTTATCAACATGGGAGTGGGCAAATATGCTTTATGCAAATGTATGTATATATTTATTATTGGAAATCAATTAACAACACAAAATAATGACAAATATTGTCCAGAAACCCTCACAGGTACTGCATTTAGCATAAAAAAATATGCTCAAATCATAATATGGCAAACAGGCAACAACAGCTGTCAGTGTGTCAGTGTGCTGACTTGGCAATGAGTTGCCCCCAAACTGCATGTGATTATCATAAAGTGGGCATGTCTGTAAAGGGGAGACTCGTGGGACCCATAGAACCCATTTTCATTCACATATCTTGAGGTCAGAAGTCCCCTTTGAAAATGGCCATGACAGTTTTTCCTCGCCAAAATTTAGCGTAAGTTTGGAGTGTTATTTAGCCTCCTTCGTGACAAGCTAGTATGACATGGTTGGTACAAATGGATTCCTTAGGTTTTCCTAGTTTCATGTGATACCATACCATCTTCACTCTAGCTTTAAAACTGAGCCCGCTACAAACTCCAAAAGATCAATCGCGTTAATGTGTCAAAGAAATTAGTGGCGTTAAAACAAATTTGCGTGAACGCGTTATTATCGCCTTTACTCTGACAGCCCTAATTTTTTCTTCTTCTTTGCTTTGAGGTGCCAAGTGTGAAGCCAACACGTTTGACGGCGAGAGGTGTATGTACGGCAGTCTGAACGATTCTGTTCGACGCCTGCTCAAAGATTATAAGTGCATCAGTGTCCGTGCCATGCAGCGGGTTGATTTTAACTACTTTCTGCACATGTAAGTTCATGTGAATTATCGAATTCCTCTACAGAGCAGGAGACAGTGCATTTCATTCTCCTCAGCTGTTTTAGTAGTTTACAGTAAGAAGAAAGCGGAAAATGAGAAGAATGAACTGAAAAAGCACAGTATAGTACATTTAGTTACTTTATAATCCTGCTTTCCTCCGTTTGCTTTAGGTTACTGGAGCAGGGTCAACACAGCGACGTCAAGTTCCAGGTCCATGGACAAATATTTACGGCCCACCGATGCATTCTCAGTGCACGCTCAGAGTACTTCACTGATATGTTTGAGACCAAATGGAAAGGGAAGAACTTGATCACCCTCAAACACCCTTTGGTAGGTAAAAATATATATTCTGGTTGATTAATTCTGTGTTGCTGCGTGGTGTTGTTATTATTAGATGGTCGTGTCTAATAGGCAAGGCAAGGCCTAATATACAACAATACAGGCATGTCGTGTGTATCTACATCTGTTTGGATAAAAGCGGTTTTGATTTCAGATCAACCCTGCAGCCTTTGGAGCCATCCTGCAATATTCCTATACAGGTGAGCTGCAAGTATTCAGGCTTCTACATAGAGTGGTACAGGATTGATGGTGTCTTCAAATGGGGTCGTGTTTACCGTGTTCACGAGAAGAGTCCATATGAACAACCTCCTCTTGTCGTATTCACAACCTCGTAATTGTAAAATTTCTGAAAGCTACGAGTTCACGACTTGTGACGTGTTTGTTGACGTTGTCAGAAATGGCGGAGGCTTTGGAAGTTAATTTTTCAGTACATAAGAAGTTAATATATTGTATTTTTAGTCGTATTTTGTTTTTCTTCGTAATTTTATAATATGTCTGAGGAAAATGTTTATATTCATCTTTTTCCTCTGTCATGATGCTTTTGCATTTCCTGCATTATGTTACCCACCTGCTAAACTGTTAGCCTCTGTGGCTTCTAGACACCGACAGTAACGTTAATATTGCCGTTACTTAGCAGCGACTTAAACACTTGAACGCCACGCATATCGTGTACACGACTTCCCATGTTGTAAACACAAGCTCACAAGTTTCATTTGAAGGCACCATGAGTCCTAAAACCCAGAAATGAGTTAGCATTTTAGCATTTCCGGTTCCCTCGTCTGGAAGTCGATGTTCTTTTTTTAATGGCCTTTTAGTTAGATGCCTGAAATACGGTCTGCGTTTAACACAAGCTGAAGAGATTTTAACATTTTGTTCTACGATATAAAATAGATCAATAAATATCCCACTCCTGAATTTCGAAGCCTTTACGTATCTTCAAAAAGGCGGTTGCTAACAAGTGGCTAAATGAGACTACTAAAGTCATCACACCGACTCGTCCGCCTTTACAGCCTCGTTGTGTATACTCGCGTTCATGCGACCGTGGTGTAGTTCGTTTATAGCCTTTCGTTAGCTTTTTACTCTGGCGATGGCATTCACACTTCAAAAATCATATAAATGGTGTTCATTTGTGGAGATTATCTTGCTGAACAAATTGTGTAAGTATCATAAATTTTGTTTGCCACAGAGCTTATTTTCTGCAATAGTCCAAAACCCAATGGAAAAATCCAATTGACTTTTTGTCGAGGGAACTAGGGCGATGCTAACTTCCTGGTTGGCCTACAAAAATACACCAGCCCTGTAGCACTCTACTGATCACAGTTTTCAGTCTGTACTATTTTTAAATGTTTCAGTAATAAAGATTTATCATTCTGGATTAACTGGAAACCCGATAAAAATAATTTATTTTCATGGCATATACGAATCCTTTTATTTTGTATCTGGACAATATAAATGAAATTACCCAAAAATAATCAAATCAGAAAACCAGAAAATAAGTTAACAGGCCGATACACTGTCTAGTGGGCCTGTTGATTTATTTTCTGGTTTGATTTGCCAAATAAAGTTTATATATTTTGCTTTTGGTTTCATGATATTATGGAAACATAAAACTTTAACTGAATTCATGTTTACTTCAGGCTGCCTTTTTAAGTATAGGTTTAGAGTTTTTCAAGTCTGTCTTAACACAATAGTCAGGGGCCCATATGAGCATTGAAACAGGTTTTTCTTGTTGTAATTAAACCCCTTGTTCATACTGGTTGTTAAGACAGACCCTCCTAACATGCTTTAAGTAATGGGGGACAAAATCCTCAGTCTTTGTTCTGTGAAAAAATACATTATCTGAAGCTAATGTGAGGCTTCAGCCCTCTAAGTTAGACAAATCAATCTTCCAACATTACAGTCTTTTTCGTTCCAAATTCCTGCTTTCTGTTACTGTCCCTCCACTGCAGCCCAGCAACACTGTCCAGGACATACAAAGAGGGAATTTTGCATTAAAAAGATTGTAACTGTGGAACATCCCCATTTAATTTGATTAACTCAGAGTGGTCTGTTGGAACCTCATATTAACTTAAGATGTTTTTGCACGAAACAAGGACTGAAGGGAACAGAATTTTTTTCAAGCTGACCTTTTAAGTCCAACATCATAAAAAAATGTAATGCAGTCATGTATTATTTGTCCATAACATAGAAGCCTCCATGCTCTTACTGGTCTATTGAATTAAAAAGGTGTGAGTCTAACAGTCCAACTCTTTTCGTTCATTTGTTTCTTAATGTTACAGGACGAATGGATATTGATATAAGCCTTGTGGAGGACTGCAGGCGACTTGCTAAACAGTGCAAAATGGAAGGTCTAATAGAGCAGCTGGAGAATAAATGCAAACAGCTATATGAATTTGGTAAGGCAGTACTCTTGGTTCATGTTTACACTGCTAGCACATAAAATACACAGCTTTTCAAGTAGTCTCAAAATGCCAAAACACATTTGAAGTGTAGTGGCTCATTAAAGGGGGACATATGTTGATTTTCAGGTTCATACTTGTATTTTGGGTTTCTACTAGAACATGTTTACATGCTTTAATGTTCAAAAATACCATCTGTCTGAATATACCTGTATTCACCCTCTGTCTGAAACGCTCCATTTTAGCGCCTGTCTCTTTAAGACCCCCTCCCGAAAAAGGCCTGTAAATCACAAGGTAGCCACGCCCTAAAGCATACCCTGCTTTATGGTCTATTTGACTCTAAATGGGACCATAGTTTACTAAATGAACATCATACTGTATTGAAGAAGACTTGAAACTAGCAATTGAGACCATAAACTCATGTTTACTGAGGTAATAAATCAAGTGAGAAGTAGGGTCATTTTCTCAAAGACTTCTATACAATCGGACTTCTTTTTGCAACCAGAGGAGTCGCCCCCTGCTTGCTATTAGAAAGAATGCAAGTTTAAGGCACTTCGACATTGACTTCACTTTTCAGACCCGGAGGTAGACCACTGGTTGAATCACATTTTTTCTGATCTAGGCAGCCCACAAACAATTGACTGGGTTGTCTTATTTCACAGTTTGTGGGTTGGCAGGCACTCCCGATATCCAAATGATGTGCACTAGCACTGAAAAAGATGATATGTCCCCTTTAAACTCTTGACGCTTTTTTCCTGAAGCTTGGATAGACTTTTTTTTCCACATGAGTGATGTCTGTCTTGTTTAACTTTGTTCTTTCCTGAAGTGTCCAACAAGCCAGGAATCTGTGTGAAGGTTCTCAGCCTGGAGCCTCACGGATGTCAACTTCAGGAGGAGATGGCTCAGTTAGCAGACTGTGCACTTCCCATTGCACTAAGAGTAAGGACATGATGGCAAGAAAACACTATAGCTGCAACTATAACATTTGAGTGAGCCTATTTTGACTTCCTGTTGATTCTCCCCAGGTTGGATTTGGTGAACTTCCCTTTAACAGAGTTGACCACTTCCCTACTTATCCTGACATCTGCTTCAGAGTCAACGGGTTCGACTTCTTGTGCCATAAGGTACGAACCACAAAGCTCACACGACATTCCCAAGTCACATTACAGCTTCCCACCCCCCGTCGCTCAAATTAATATGAGAGTTTTAATGTGTGTGTGTGTGTGTGCCTCCAGGCGTTTTTCTGCGGACGTAGTGATTATTTTAAAGCCTTGCTGGAGGACCACTTCAGTGAGGGAGAGCAGCTGCAGTCCCAGCCCAGCACCCCAGTGATTACTTTACACAATATTTCCGAAGAAATATTCATCCACGTCATGTATTACATCTACACTGATGGCACAGAGGTTAGTGCACAATTTCTGTCTGAGATTATTTTGTGGAATTGATAAACTTGTCAACGATTTCTTGTGAGCCTACCAGCCGAGGAGTCATAAAAGACAATGAAACAGAAGATCCACCTTTTAAGGACCAGTTTGTTGCTGTCAAACTGGTTTCTTACTGTTAGGTATGAGCCTGTAAAAAAAGAAAGAAATGTGTGTGCGTACAGGGGTTTCACAAATATGCAGTTTAACTGCTGATTTGTTTTTTAAAAATGATCCTAAAATGATTGGATAATACTAACTTTCTTAAGAGCGCTTTCTATTGTATTTCACATTAAAAATGTACTATATTTACATTTTTAAACTTAAAGGAGCTATAATCAATATTTTTATATTAACAATGGATCAAATAACTACTTGTGTGTGAATGCACTCGCTCGTAGTAATGAGCACACACCTGACTAAATAGTTCCCCTCAGCTCTACGGACAAAGTTAGCGACTAGCTGGTGAACAAAGTGGAGCATTTAGCAGCTAAAGAGCCAAATATTTCCTTCAGGAGTTGGGAGAGACCAAAGCATAGCAAAAAGCATGGTGAAAATTGACTTGTATTCATCAGGTGACCAGACACAGAACTTTAAATGAATGCGTATGTTGCTCCATGTCTGCTGGATGTATAAGTAAGCAACTGATTGCCAACAGGTTTGCCATAATAATTTAAATATGTCAATGTTGTGTTGACAGCTTTTTTCCTCAGTTATTGCTGGTTTGAAATTTAAAAATTTGAGTGCCTGCCCTCCAATAACCCGACATCCTAAATATTTAAACTATATATTGTGTTGGAATAAAAAGTACAATAACATTTTCATCTTTGAAAATATAACCAGTGATTGCAAACAACACAACAATGCTAATGTGACTTGAGTGCTCATCATTATTATCTGACGGCTGACTGAATATTTTTTTATTTCCAGCTAATAACGGATGTCGTGTTTGACGTGCTGTGCATGGCCGACATGTATCTTCTGCCGGGGCTGAAGAGTCTTTGCGGGAAGACGCTCGCTAAGACTATATGTGAGGACAACGTTCTGTACATGTGGAAGATGGCAAAGCTTTTCCGTCTCTCTCGGCTGGAGGATCACTGCACGGAGTTCATGGCCAAGATCATTGAGCGGGTGGGTTGTCTGTTTCTCTGTGTTGACACTGGAGGGGGCTTTATTTTGGCTGGATAACTAGACAGTGTCTGGGATATAGCAGCTGATGGCTGAAGTGTACACAGCACTTCATGCCTGTATGTTGAATATGAAGCTAGGGCCAGCAGGCGTTTAGTTTAGCTTAGCATAAAGACTGGGAACAGGGGAAAAGTGACTGCTCCTGGCCAAGAGTAGTTCAGCACGAAACTCCATATACAGAGTGGTATCGATCTTCTCATCTAACTCTTGGCAAGAAAGTGAATGAGCGTATTTCCCAAAATGCCAAACTATTCCTTTAAAGTGCTCCCATAAAAGTAATTGGCTTCTAAAAAAATACTAAAAGTACCCTTGTACATCTATCATCGCCATTATACCAAAACTCACAGGAAAGGCAGATCTCTGTGGCCATATAATAATACTTTTTATTGTTGTTGTGTGTTGGAGCCGAGGTTTACGTTCAGGATGTTGTGGTCAGCCATGCTCAGCTTCCCCCTCAGGATAAATTCACACCTGTCTAACCTGTCTGTCACAGCTGGTGGAGCAGCCAGAGTTTGCAGAGATCATCAAAGAGGACGCTGAGTCTGTGGAAGATCGACAAGAGACAGACTCCGTCCCCCTGGTGGACGAAATCCGCTACCACATCGCCTGCAACGTGCAGACGTACAGCGCAATAGAGGAGGCCAATCAGAAACTGGACGCCTTGGAGGAGCTGCTCACCAACATCAATATTTACTGCTGAGGGGTCAACAGGTTGTGGCTCGTGGCTGCAGAGTTTGAGGTTTTTAAGTTGGATGTTTGGGAGGGGATATGGTGGTGGAAACATAGCGAGAGAAAAACATGTGTCTGGATGTTTGTAGGTTTTATTTTAGTTATAGTATGTTGTACAGAATATATATTTTCAAAGTATGTTATGATGTATATTCAGAGAAAGCATCTTTAAGGTGCAGTCAGCGATTCTGGAGAAGGATTGTTGATATTTGAACTCAACACACAAAACAAATACTTTACTTTAGATTTACCGTCCCTCTCGCTCCCACTGCCTTTCTCTTTATACATCCATGGCCTTTCCCTTGCCCTGTGCATGATTGCTGATCATGTTGCTGATTGGCTTGACTAGTGTTGCGTAACTTGGTCCGAGACACTTTGTTTGTATTTTTTTACACACAGAACAGATGGCTAGTGGACCGTGAGGAGATATTCGCTGAATTTGACAAAAAGAGTATTGGATTAGAATCGCTGACTGCGCTTTTAAATGATTCTTTGAGTGAGATATATCAAAAGATATTTGGTATCAAGTACCAAGTTCTGCAAAATGGGTTTTGAGAAAATTGTGTATGATATATTTACACATGCATGGATTTATTTTACGCATTATTTGTAGCTGCTAGAATTTAGACTAGCTGGTTAATTAGCTCTTTTAAAATGCACTTCAGCTCCGACAAAGTTCTTCACCAGCTCTCATATCGAACTCCAAGAAATTGTATTTTTATGCTCTAAGAAAGCCAAATGACTGCATACCATGCACTGACACGCACTTGATAACTATGGGTAAAAAGACGAACAGTGCAGTATGAGTTCACTTCATTCATCCAGCAAATTTTTTTTACCTCTAAATCCTCATTTTAGGGTTACAAAGAGTATAGTTTTATGATGTATTTCATGCGCAGAAGCATGTAACTTTTATTTTGGATTTCATTGGATCTGGCGGCTGAACTTCACCAAACTATACGACCTGTAAAATTGCTCCAGTGTGACACTTATTATTATTACACTTATTCCCCTCTAACATATTCCTGTTAGGGCTGGACAATATGACAATATATATCGTTAAAACAATATAAAAATGTCTATTGTATATATTTTCTATAATGTTTCTATTGCGATATAGGCTAGGTCTATATTTATCTATTTTTTCTCTATAATTTCACTTAAAATGTTAAGGTCATTTTGCACTGAAGTTCTTAAAATCAGAAAATATTAAGTACTTTTCATTTGTGAAGTATTTAATTCATACAGGAGAATACAAAAATAGGCTTCACCGTGTGGTTATACAAATTGACTATTTATTTATTGAATTACCAGAAAACCAGCTATATCATGCTATATATCGTTATCGAGATATGAAATTACCTATATCGTGATAGAAGATTTTGGCCATATCGCCCGGCCCTAATTCCTGCCCTTTGTTTTAAACCTTAAATAGAAAAACTAAGTTCCTGCTGCCTTGTATGATAACAAACCTCTCTTGCCCAGTGTGTGCACAAGAACATAAATCTGTTACAAAAATGTTTGCATGTAAAATCCACCATCAACACAGGGAAAGTTTGGTTTTCAAAATGGTGATATCCATTTCTCAGTCTCACCCTGCTATTATAAAAGTGGGTAAATAACTGCTCTTGGTTTTGGCAATTAAACGTGGTCTTGCAAACACGAGTATTGTTTTATTTGGTATATCTCATGAATTTTTAAGTGTGGCATCATGAAATTGAATTGGTTTTACTTATATAATTCATCGTGACATTTTTTTTTCTTTTGGCAATGTCATTCTGTCCACCACTTTGGTCCAGACTGAAATATCTCAACAACTATTAGATGGATTGCCATGAAATTTGGTGCAGACATTCATGCTTCTGACAGGATGATCATCTGGCTTTTCATCTAGCGCCATCATCTGTTCAAAATTGCATTTTGTCCAACACTTTGATTTATGACCAAATATCTGCAAAACGAATGACATTAGTTTCCACCTCAACTGTACTGGTACCCAGGCCCACCCATAGAAATGACTGGCACCCTGAAAAGGTCTAGTGAATGGGCCCTCTCCAAATCTGCTTTACTCATATCAACACCTGCTCTCTCTCCAACTAAACACATGTTAACTGAGAGAGACTTACACAGTGAAAGAGGCTACATTGGCATAGGTACACACATACCAGAATTATCTATAATAATAATAATACAAATAGATGTATAAATAACATTGTTATTATTATTATAGAACTCTTTTCGACACATATTTCTCAGTAGAAAATGCAATTTCTTACCTTATGGCTTCATCTTTTCCTCTTATACAGCCATCTTCCTTTCTGTCTTTCTGGATGCAAAGTCCTGTAAAAGTCCATCTGTTTTGCCAGTTCACACTCAATGGCAAGTATTGCCAAGTTATTGAGCCTCTCCCGGCTCCTAGCAAAGCAATTCCGTTGAAATGTACTAAAACGGAGCGTTTTAGACAGAGGGCAAACACGGGTATATTCAGGCAGACAGTATGAGGAAAATAAAGTTTTTTTTTTAACATTACAGCATGTAAACATGTTCTATTAGAAACACAAAATACAAATATGAACCTTAAAATGAGCATGATATGGGACCTTTAAGATCAAGTTTAGGAAGAATCCTGAAGATGGCGCCATTTCTCAGCTTATCATCCCTGAGGTTGTGGTGACTCAACTCAGAAACACACCTCTTCATGCACTGTGAGAAACAAATGAATCACCCAGGTCTCTCAATTCATTGGAACATTTTCTCAATGGGTGTGTTTGACAGTTGTACATTTTTCAAATCACTCATTCATCACGAGTCCACAAAGGTGTGAAAAAGGGCAGTAAATAGTGAGGCGCTGTAACATGTTAGAAGTGATTTAAATGTGTGTGCAGTCAGTGTACTTGCCCTATGGTTTATAAGTGGCGTCGCTGCTTGCTCCATCGCTCTCGTTTCAAAGAGTCTTGGAGGTGAAGACAAAGCTGTACGTCACCTTAATGGAGCCCCGAGGTTCAGAACAGTGGGGTGAGCTCAAATCCCACCAGGGAGTACACTGTGATGCACAGCGGCTGTTAAAATACATTAAAGTGCAGTTCAACTGAAACACTAAGGCCATCCGTTAGACAACAAAACAAAACCCTTGGCTTCTGGCCCAGCGTCTTGAAGACTTACATGTTAAAAAACACAAGCATAAACAAGACAGTAAGTTATTACCTCAACTAGCTTCCTTTGTAAATGTTTAATAGTTGCTAAGCAACTCGGTGTGGTTTTGGTCTTGGGTGGGAATGTCCAGTTTATTATGTTTCCGATGGACGTCACACTGCTCGGGCAAATGGATATTTATGCCGTGTACAGGAAAGATATATTATATTTCTCGTCACTTTATTCGATTTCCATGGAGACTGTGTTTACAAGTCAATCCAGCGTCTCTATGAGAGCAGCTTGGTGCCTCAGTTTGTTCCCATTCAGCGTCTCTACACCTCTACACTGGCCTCAAATCAGAGCAGGACACAGTGGAGCCGGAAAACTGTGAGCTGGGATTTTAATTAGTGGAAAGCAATACTTTGTCAGTTAAATTTGACTTTGAAATGTTGGTTTACTTGAAGGACATGTTAGCAGCATGGCTGTTAGGATGGTCCAGACTGAAATATCTCAACAACTACTGGACAGATTGGGATGAAATGTTGTACAGATATTCATGGTCCCCAGAGGATGAAGAGTATTTACTTTGGTGATCCTTTGATTTAACCTTGATTGCCACCAGCAGGTTGAAATCTTTGGCTTTTACTGAAATATTTCTACAAGTATTTTATGGATTGACAGGAATTTGGGTTATATATTCAGGGTACCCAGAGGATGAACCTGAGTGACTTTGATGATCGCCTGACTTCCCTATAGTGCTACCAGCAGGCCAAAGATTTCACGTATGTACTTGATGGAACGGCGCTAAATTTAATACAAACATTCATTGTCCCCAGAGGATGAAGCCTGATTACTTTGGTGATGCACTGACGTTTTGTTGAGCACCACCACAAGGCTCACATTTGTAGTTTGAAATGAAACGTCTCAACTATTGGATGGATTTCCATAAAATTTGGTACACACAATCATGTCCCCCTCATTACTTTGAAGCTCCTCTGACATTTTTAATCCAGCGCCATCATCAGGTAACATTTTTTATTTCTCTAATACGACCAAATACCTGCAAAACCAATGTCATTCCCATCATCCTCAGCTGTAGTCCGTGTTTAGTACTAATCAGCCAATGTTATCATGCTAACATGCTAAACTAAGATGTTTTAGCATTTAGTTGAAAGAACCACTGTACCGCGAGCATGGCTGTAAACTCTTGGTCTCGTTTTGCCACCTCGAGTTCACAACTCTCTTGTTGTCAGTAATGTGACACCAAGTCTTATGGTCAGTTTGTTTTCTTGGCACAGTGGCTAAAACATTCTTTGCGGCCTGTCAAAGATACAATTTTTTGAATAGTTTACAAGTGAAGTTTACTTTTGTAACTCATAAGAAAGGTGTAACATTACTGTCAGTTGTTGTTTTTAATATGAATTGTCATTGTCACCTGTCATGAATCCAAACTCTAATGTTACCTATGCTGTGTATCATAATGTTACATATTTTGATGCCACACAGTAAACACCTGTAATTCTTTTTCAAATGGCTTGCAACATACTGGCATGCGTACAGTTTGAATATCTTCAGCGTCCTTTACAGACACTGACGTCTGAGTTATGAATCATATTTCAGTCATGTGCAGTCCTTGAAAAAAAATTGTTTGCACCGATGATTTCCATGTTTTTTTTTTCAGAAAAAACTAACTAAATCTTGATGGGAGCAGCAAAGGGTAAAATCTCTTGGCTCTTGACTCATGCCAGGAGTGACTCATTGAGACTTCACTGAGACATTTGTCTCCTCATACTGGAATCTGCAAGGGCAAACATATACCGGTCGTGTGGAAGCAGCTCTGTTTTCTGCTTTAACCTCCTAACAATAAAGGTTATTATCTGTCGGTGTTGGTTTGACTTTTGGATGTGCACTGTAATAAATACACTTCTTTTTCCTTGTTCTTTTGAGCACTTTAGTTTCCCTTTACACCTAAAATGTCTCTGGTCCTCCAGTCTGACTTGTTTTGGTTGTTTCCTTCATTCAGCTTTTGCTGTGTTATTGTAATGTTTTACTTCTGGTGCTGTATGGATGACATGTACAGGACACGCGGGACTGTATCACTCATACCATCTGTCTGACTGTCTTTCCTGGAACAAACACTCATCTCAACCATGACGTTCTTCTATATGCGGCTCACACATAGGATTCATTACATTTGCAACAGATGGAGAAGACTGCAGGTGGTCCAACATAAAGCTGGTAACATGTGTTGCAAGTAAGATGTGTGTGTAGTTGTTTTTTATTTACTTGTATTTCCATTTTATGCTTTAAACTTCACTGATTTTCAGAGGTAAATATTGTACTTTTTACTCTACTACATTTATTTAACATCCATTACTAGTTATTGAAGCAGTTGTGAGAGAAGTATTGAGATATTTCAAAAAAGTAGCAATAAAACAGTGTAGAAATACTCATTACAAGTACAAGTCCTGTATAAAAAATATTGCTTTTGTACATACATATTATCAGCAAAATTTACATAAAGTATCAAAAGTAAAAGTTTTCATTATGCATAAAAATGCCCCTGTGAGTGATGTATCACTATATATTATATTATTTCATTATTGTTACAGATGAATTAGCAGTCTTTTAATGTTGCTGGTGGAAGTTAAGCTAGTTTAACCATTTTACATATTGTGGGGTAATTTAATCTGTTATATTATATTATATTTTATAACATATACTTTGTGTATAAATCTGCAGAGAAATAGCTAAATGTAGTGGAGTAAAAACTACAATATTTTTCTCAGAAATGTAGTGGACTACAGGTTTTAAGTAGCATAACATTTAAATATGAGTAAAGGTGCAGTACCTCAAAAATTGTACTTGTAAGTACAGTACTTGAGTAAATATACTCAGTTGCATTTCACCACTGCTTTGCAGATTACAATTTTACTGTACAAGCAATGATGAGTTTTTAAAATATGATGCATTGCTGTAGATTAAATTCCCCAACAGTATATAAAGTAGGTCAAATTATCTCCACCTACAACAGCTGCAAATTTAAAGTGCTGCTTACACATTAATGCATCTGTAATAAGAACAAATTATATAATATATAATATACTCTATAACAAGTACTTTTACTTTTATTTCTTTAAGTACATTTTGCCAATTATACTTATTTACTTTTAAGATTTTGACTTGTAGTTCAAGTTCAAGTAACTATATTTGCAATTTGCACACACAGCACTTGTTCTCTGAGTCACTTCAATGAGAAAAAGGCTGTAAGCGAAAGGTTGCATAACAAGGAAATGAGACATATTCTAGTTACTTAGACAAATAAACACAGTGAACATATGATTCACATTGAGTACATCACATTGAGTAATCTACAATCTCTTGTCCTTATAGGTGCGTATACTATATTTATACTATATCAAGTTTAACTACGACATCTGTCTGAAAGGCATAATAACTGTGTTGTGTTCTGTCATGGACAGATAGACGTGCACATTTGCGACCTTGTCCCTGAGTATTGATATGTCCTCCCAGGCGACGGAAGACATAACTCACTGCTGCTGTCGCTGCCAATATCCTAATTTGCTATAGGGATTACCACCTGAGAGAGAGAGAGGGAGAGAGAAGTAAACCTATTAGTGTAGACTGACCTGAAAAGCTCTGTCTCTCTCTCCTACTCCCCCACTCCATTTTATAGACTACCACAACACAGTATAGACGTATAGATGCACTATTTTTGGCTGTATGTTCTAGTTTCAGTCCTAGTTTGGCACCACAGAAAGCCTGTGTTTACATTTCAATAGACAGTCTTACAGACTTAGGACTTGGGCATGTGTTGTGTGGTCCCAGCCAGCCATTATGTAAGAAATGGCACAGCAAAGACTACACGCGCACTAAATTGAACGATAGGTTCCCGCCAAGAAGATCTCTTTATAGGATTGTCTTGAAATGAGAGGGGCTGAGCAGCCAGTCACTTTCCCCCATATTTCCACCGTCACGCCATGCAAATACCAGGCTGGAGATGACTATAAAGTTTTATAAACACTGATCGCAGCTCAGGCTTATCAACCTGGAATTCTGATTATCTCCCTGCTCTGAATGGAGACTCCTCTTGGAAGTGTGTGACAGTCAGATGCTTACACTTAACATAGCCACGGTAATATGGGATTAAGCCTCACAAGCTCTCTTGAAGCATTAGCAGCCAGGACACAGACAAGCAGGCGAGCTGTGGTCTTATTAGTCAGCTTTGTGAAAGAGGGAGTCTGAGAAAGCTGAGTAAATATATCTGGCCAATGCGTTTGCAAATAAGAGGAACAATGCATCCCGTGCTGCAGCAGCAGAGCATTCTTTGTGGTTTTATTTCTCCAATTTGTGTCACTTTAGCCTACATCATGTGTCTATCTTATTTGTTTGTTGCAATGTAATGCTCCACGAAAGGTGAGTCACAAGGTTGCCAGTAATGAACTCGGCCAGCTCTGTAGATACAAACAGCGTCTGCATGTGAGGCAGGATTACACCATTACCATGTGACTGGTCTGACCTTAGACAGACCTCTAACAAAAGACAGGCTAAATCCATCCAGGACAACAACCTCCGGCTTCAAACTCTTCAAATGTAAACAATCAGGGGAATAGAAAAATCAAACCTGTTGCGAGGTTGACAGAGCGTGACCTTGAAATGATAAGGCTCTTTCTTCAAGAAAAAGTTGACAGTTTAGTCTTATTTTTAGTACACAAAATATATAAAGCAAGTACTCATTACTGAAAGGAGTTATAATATCAGATATTTGGGCAGAGACAAGGATTTAGCAGCTTTAAATTTAGACATGACAACATTTGGTCACATCAAAGATTTTATGTTATTTTATTTTAATTATATAAGATAATATAGCTCATAACGTTTTACTTAACTATACAAAAACAAAACAACGGGGAAAAAAACAGGAGTATGATAGAGTTAACATCATATTAGCAATTAGCTAACTAGCATGGTGAATTTCCTACATGTACATATTAAAATTTGGACTTAAATTGATTTCACCTCTGAAAACACCTCTGTGTTTTTTTTTAAATAATACATCGACAAATAAAGAAAATATTATAATTGTGAATGAATCATTTTTTAAAATTTTGGCGAGTCCAAAATTGATGTTTTGTTTATCTCTGTGGAAGATAGGCTATCTGACGTTTGGTTCCTACGTCTAACAAGACTTCTAATAAGATGTGACATCTAGTGGCTGAATGTTATCAATGTTATAGAAACTTTAAGGTTAGGCATTGACCTCAAATAGTTAACGTTAGACATTGATCAAACAACACAAAAAAACGGCTATCGGCTTAGTTGCCATTTTTATCAGTTATCCATATAATGTCTTCCATAAAACCATCAACTCTGTGCTTTCAAAAGTTAAAATTCAACAACATTTTATGATCTTTTGAGCTCATTTAAAGTGAGCCACAGAGCAGTGAGTTGACACGGCAAAGAGGTGGAATCTGATTGGTCCTCCTGTATTCATTCAGGGCTTTGATTGGTGCTTTGCAGATAGAACCTTATAGAGCCAAGTTAGAGAATGACTTTGGAGATAAAACTTTTAGGGCCACAAATGCACCATAGTCAAAGTAAACCAACACAAAATGTTGAAAATTTCCCAAAGAACAATTTCATGTGAGCTCACAAAATGGTCTTCACACATGAATATGACCTTTGAGAGTTGTAAAAACTATGTCATAAACAAGACTTTATCGTAATGGTTATAATGTTTACTCTGTGACCATGCCTGCTATTGTAACTTGATACAAGTTAGGTAAACCCTTCTCTCCCCTGTGTTTGCTTAGCTACTTTAGATTCAAGGTTGGTTTCTGTCACAGTTACAAACAGTGTGCGTCCAAACTTGCATTTTTTTTTTCAGTCACTTTCCTGTTTCCTGGCCGTTTCACCCCCCAGCATCAGAAAGCAGTTGTCCTGCTGACAGAGCTTTTGTTCTCTGCAGGGAGAGACCATCGCTGAGACTCAAGGGGACCGGGTGGCTTTGAAACACACTTTGCTTTACAACATTGACATGAAATGTGGCTTCTGAGGCTAATGAGGAAATGTGCAAGTAGAAGCATACACAGCAGAAATAAGGAAATAAAACAAACTGCCTGTTCTTTCTTGTAGTTCGATTTGCGTGAGTGTTTTTCCATAAAATTTCACAATAAAATACTTTTCTTTCTGGGTCAATATATAAAAAAAACCCCTCCAGAGTTTGGTGAATCTCAATATTAGTCAACATGCCTTCATTTCCTGTTTCTGAAACAACATTTAGTTGGCCTTGAGGGACTACTCTATATGTACAGTTAATACAAATATCACTCTTAGCAGTGTATGATGATTTATTTAAAAAATGATAGACTTAGATCTGTGGTTTGGTAATAAATGGACACCATCTTGATACTTTACCTGCATTACATGACATACAAACACATGGCCATGCCATCTGTTTGTCTGGCATGGCTGATGACCCGGATTAAGACAATACTATACAGGAAGTAGCCTATATGCACAAGTCTTGCAGACATAACAAATAATCTACATTCATCTATTTGGCTGCACTGGATTGACACTGCAGATATAGTCTATTGTGAAATATACCGTTAGATGCAAATGCATAAAACAAAAAACAATCTGAATTAAATTTAGCATAAAATTATGATATGTCTTTATTATGAGGCACCCTTTATAAATTGTATATAAGTGGTAAGTAATGGCTGTATTAATGGTTTACAAATTGTTTAGTAATGCTTTATAGATCAGTTTTAAACGAGGCTACTAGGCTAATATGAACAACTTTTGGGTTGCCAGGTTGTAAACTCATTTTGACTGGTTAGACGACTTATTTCTAAACAAGCTTAAAAGTCTATGGCCACACGAGTGGTTCTGTGAGACTGTACTTAGGAACAGTGTTGCTTTGCGCTAAATGCTCACGTCAGCATGCTAACATGCTGATACTTATGGTGCCTTCAAATGAAACTCGTGAGCTTGTGTTTACAACATGGGAAGTCGTGTACACAATATACTTGGCGTTCAAGTCGTGAGAACATCGCTGCTAAGCAACGGCAATTTTAACGTTACTGTCAGCGTCTAGAAGCCACAGAGGCTAACAATTTAGCCTCAGCTAGAAAGTGGATAACATAATGCAGGAAATGCAAAGGCATAATGACAGAGGAAAAAGATTAGTCAGTTGAGAATATAAACATTTTCCTCAGGCATATTTTAAAATTACGAAAAATTAGCTACAATATGCGACTAAAATTACAATATATTCACTTATTATATGCCCAAAAATGACCTTCCAAGGCCTCCACCATTTCTGACAACGTCAACAAACACGTCACACTCAGAGATTTCAGAAACTTTCCTCTTACGAGGTCGTGAATACAACAAGAGGGGGGGACCCCCCAAGGCACCATTAAGCACAGTGGTGCTTTGAGCTAAATGTTAACGTCAGTATGCTAACATGCTCACAATGACTACACTAACATACTGATACTAAACACATTGTACTATGTCCACTATGCTAGTGTAGCATATTAGCAAGCATGCTATAATTTTTCAATTGACAATGGAGCTGTAATTGAATATCTTTTTTGATAATGTCTTTGGGTTTTCTGAATATATTTCTAACGAATGGAATAGGAGAAGAAAAACAATCAAACTAAGAAAGTAAAATAATATTGCTATCCCTCATGTTGCTAGCATGGCTATAACGGCTAAGGACCAAGATCGCACACTTCAGCCCTTTATTTATGACTCATTAACATTTAAAACTGCAAACATGATGACTTATTAGAAATAATATTTGCACTATCTGTTTATATCATGTTTATGTTTGTTTATAGCTTATATTGTATATTGTATATTGGTAGAATTTCAATTTTTGTATTCTTATTTTATTCTAACGTTTTTATCTATTCTTTTGTTATTATACTGTTTACTTGCACCAACAAAACCAAAGCAAATTCCTAGTGTATACTTCTTACACCTGGCAATAAACACGATTCTGATTCTGACTCTGATTCTGAAACCCCCAGGAGCATTTATTAATGGATTACCAACTTTTAAAAATGCATAATTACCAAATAGACCTGCCAATGCTATTTTTCACAACCTGGCAACCCAACATCAGTTGTTATTCTTGCTTATAACTGATCTATAAAGCATTTTAAACTATTGATAAAGCCATTAGGTTCAGCCCATAAGAAAGTGGTATCAAAAATGATTTGCACTTGAACTATTTTTGGTATTTGAAAAAAATTATTTTCACCATTAACATATCTGCTAAATGTTCACTTTTTATTGTATTATCTTTTATATTTTTTTATATTTATATTGCACTATCTCTTTTTTTATTGTATTATATTTTATATTTTTTATATTCATATTGCACTATCTCTTTTTTTATTGTATTATATTTTATATTTTTTATATTTATATTGCACTATCTCTTTTTTATTGTATTATCTTTTATATTTTTTTATATTTATTTTATATTTTTTATATTTATATTGCACTATCTCTTTTTTTATTGTATTATCTTTTATATATTTGTATATATTTATATTGCACTATCTCTTTTTTTATTGTATTATATTTTATATATTCTTTTATATTTATATTGCACTATCTCTCTTTTTTTATTGTATTATCTTATCATTAGCAACTATGTGATTTATCACAATCTAATTTCGTTGTACTACACAATGACAATAAAGGGCTTGAATCTTGAATCTTGAATCTGCCTGTGCTTTTTGCACGTCATTGGCACATTTTGCAAGTGAATGTAAATCAATATGTAGGCTGAATGCCATGAGGAGGACATGCTGTAGTTATTACAGCAGTAGACCGTTAGAGGAGCAGGTGAAGGGCGGAGGGAGGACGGAGGGATGCTGTCGCTTTAAGAAGTTGTTGCATGGAGAAGCTGGTGATTTTCCACTCAAACTGATATTAACGCGCACCAGCTCTAGAAACAATGGTCTCACAGAAACATAGATTAAATTGTTTCACTCAGCGTTAACAACGTAGTCGACACAAACAAGGAACAACTGGCTGCTAAGTAAAAACGAGGACAGGTAATTCATCTGCATCTTCTTTACGTATATTAAGTATAGTAAATGATGTTTTTTTATTCTAAGATATAATAAGATTAGTAGCTTCCGCTTTTAAGATGTCTCTTTTTTTAAGATTTTTTAAAAACATGTGGAATTTGCTACTGTATTTTGATGTTTAACATCTGTTTCCTTTTATTCTCTTGATATAAACAGAACCACATTTTGCTCTCTTTTCTCTTTGACATGATGTTTTGTCCTAATTATTCCCATAATAGAAAAGGCTGGCGTTTTAACCTCGCTTTAAAAAAAAAAAAAAAAAAAGCAAATATTGTTCGGGTTATATAAAATAAAAACACTCAGATGTGGCCTTTGAACCCTGTTTCCTGTGTTTATAGCTGATAAGAGACCCTGGTTCTTGGCTCTCTCTTTCATCATTTTTGTGAAGGTTTGCAATGGTGCGTTCAGGCGCAGCCCCGACTTCACAGTGACATGTGATGTGTGTGATGTGTGTGAGTGTGAGTGGGGGGGGGGGGGGGGGGTGAAATGTGTTTATTGTCTCCTTGCAGACTCCAGGTGCAGCTTCACCCTCCACACCCACAAGTCATCCACTGAATAAATCTATGGATGAGTGAATTGTGCACAGTTTAGAGGAGAGTCTGCTGAACTAGGTCTGATGAACGAAGACATTTCATAGCTTATATCTTGTGCCTATAGTGGCACATATACTTCTTTGGTCTCAACCCTGTCCAGTGTATCATTGATTGATGTGTGTAACCCCAATCCACAATCATTTTACCTACTACTTATTGGGAAAATGTGACTTTCTGAGTTAGTGATTTAAAAGCTTGTATCCATGTTTCAACATATACATTTACCTTTAGACAAAGTTTTTTTCTGCTAAATTAAGAGATAATACAGTTTTATTGTCTTTCTTGTGCTGTGGTTTTCTAGATTCAGGTAATATTTCTACTCAAACACAACACAAAAACACTCACATGCACATAAATCTGTTCCTCATTTGCAAGATATCTTGTGGGGCGGTCCCTAACATAATTTTTTTGGGCTTCGAAGCTTCGGTGAGATATGAATATCATGGCGATGGTTTCAAAGCTTCGAAGCATTTCGCGTCAGCCCTATAGATATCTTATCACCACAATGGTAAAGCTAAAAACTCAGATTGAATCTTAGAAGGCGAGTCACAATGAAACCAAAACAGAAACTGTAGTTTGAAGCTGGAAGCGTTTTTTGCAATCTGCACAATAACAGACTCCTTTTCACAGGCTTTCTGTGAGCTATGAGTAATGAACAAACATCACAAGGTTTTCACTTTTTTTTTTTTTTTTTTTGTTTGATTTCATGAGATGACCCACATAAAACAGGTTTTCTTTCAGCTGCAAGCATCTACCTTCAAAATACAAATCCTGTGGTCTCTCGCACAATAGCTTAGACGGCGTCTGTCAAAGGTTACATAACCAAAAATAGTATACAGAGCATGACACCGACCAAAATATGACGGATTATGGCGTCATGAAAAGCTAAGAGGTGTCAAAGGTGTGTGTGTGTGTGTGCGGCGTTTAAACGACAGCTCGTCATGAGCTGATCCTTGTCCCCCATTTAACTGTGCAAATCCTTCAGAGAAATTCATCAGTTTTTAATTGACTCTTGCATGCCAGTCTTTGTCCGGCAATTGTGAGCTCTCGGAGCAGTGAGTGGTATCTAAACAGACTCACTGACAGAGCAGCGAGAGAGAGACATATTACCTTATTAGGAGCTGTTATAGGCTGATACTGTACTTGTTTACATTTCACAGATAACCAACCGCATGTCATGAAAGAATGGAGGGTTAGTGATTGGAAATGGCCAGCATGCCGGGAATTATCACAGCGTACGTGGGAATAAAAATAGTTTTCACACAAAGATGCAAAGATGGGAGTGGCGTGGGGATGTTATGAGGGGCTCTTGTTGTGAAACACATGTTTTAGTGCTGTTTGAAAAAAAAGAAAGGCTTTAAATCTCTCAGTGCTGCCTTCAGTTCATCCATTTGTACAAGATCATAATTCATGGCCAACCCCCCCCCAGTGTTGGACCAGCCTCTGAATTGTCCTCTGTGTCTACCAACATGAATAAGAAGTGTGTGCGTGTGTGTATGTGCGTGTGACACATACTCACTCCCCACCCCTGGGCTGTGTGTACGTTTGTGGGCAGGCAGTAGTGGGAAGTGGAAATTTACAGTCTCCCACGTTGGTACCTGAGTTGTCTGTCACAGCGAGGCTGCGTCCAATCTCCACTTTGGATTTAATTGTCTTTAGCCAAGGGGGCGGGCCCTGCTGTCAGCTCCACTTCTTGTGACCCGTGTCGGCATAAAGGCATTCAGTACAGAGGAATGGTGACAGCTGAGAGAGAGGAACTCTATACATAGTCGCAGCCATGAAGGAAATGTAAGTTTTTCTTAAAACTGCTTTGTTTGAAAAGAGATTTGATTTTTTCCAGGGTTTGCATGTGTTAAGTTTTTCTGCATGAATGGACTTAATGAAAAGAGGCGTAATGCTTGTGGATAATGTAGGAGTCTATTAAAAGGTTGGATGAATAGAGAAAGAAAAAAATAGAGATTTTAATTGTTGTCTTTTGTGGATTCACAGGATTTGACATCAGTGAGGATTTAAGCAGTAATAATATTGTTTTGTTTTTTTAAATGGTTAAGGAATTTGTAGTCAAGTATGTCTGGTTTAAATCCCAAGGACAGTTTGTATTAAGTCTTATCTGATGGGCAGACAGCCTCTTAACACCATGCAGGCAGGTGAAAGCATACGCTAAGCAGACGAAGGGGAAAAAAGGGGGAAAAAGAGATAAAAAAGAGAGGGAGAAAGAAACAGGATGAGAAAACAGAGCGGGCAAGAACTGATCCAGTTATGTAAGGAGGTCTGAGAATGGAAAGCGGTTCAAGTTGACTTGTCATGCGTAACAGGAAGAGAGAAATCCTAGAAAATGATGGGACACACAGTGTGCACACACAGGGGGGAATGGAGGGGTTATTGTTCGGGCGTTGATTGAGTGAAGAGACACTCAGGAGGAATGTGAGCGGTGAGAAGGAACCTTCTTCCTAATGTTGGTAGCCATTCCTGAGAGGGGACATGCTGTCCATTTTTAAATCTCCCATAGTTTTATACTTTGTTTCAACAAGGACAAAACTCTGCTTCATGCTTTGGACACTTTCTTGTACAATTTGTTCTTTTATCTGAGTTTCGACAAATAACATATTTATTTTTGGGCCCGCAGGAGTTAAGCGAAGTATTTGATATTCTCTTAAAAGAAGAGAAAACTTTTCCCACTTGTATTACAATTAATTATAGCTTTGTTATTGTCCCTCTTTTTTTTTCTTTATCATATGCCAGCTAGCAGCTTAAATCAGAGTCTTCTTGGCACGTCTCACGCAGTTATTCCTGTCCTATTAGGGTTTCTTTTCTCCTCTTTGGCTCACGCGGGGAAATATGATACCTCGGTCAGTATGAACAAAACCCGTCTTTCTTGGAAATGCGGTATACAGTGTAAACACTCAAGTGAACCTAATCCGTTATATCGTCTTGAGAGCAGCCAGGGCTTTGGGAATGCGGGGGGGGGGGTTCTTCGTCTCTAAATTTGGCTTACGGAGTTGGACTTGTTGCTGATACGGTAGCATGGGAGAAAGCTAAGAGAAAACTTTCCTCCAGGGTCAGACGAGGTCTTAAAGGCGCGTATCGGGTCCAAACATTCCCTTCCTTTTCCTTCAGTGACAATGTGCCCCCTGCTGAGCAGAAAAATACACCCTGGGACTCAGAGGAAAGTGGGGAAACAGCTAATCAAAATGGGAATGTGCACATGCTGTCGCCAAGGTGGTTGTCTTGCAGTTTGGGTGATTTTATTGCTATGTTTAACAATGTTTTTCTTATATATATATATATTGATTGGTTGATTGAATGATTGAGACGGATAAAGAAACGTAGTTGGATGTTCCTTGTTAAATGTCTATTGTGATGCACATCACCTCCCCAAACAGTCTCCAGTCCCAATGACCTCCGTGCATCAGTCGTTCAGATTAGCAAGATTAACAACATAGTACTGTGTCTATCATGGGCTCAGTAGTTACACAGCACGCTGTAGCGCAATCAGGAGACAGCATTATCTCCTTAATGCTCCTCCCGATCTGTGTCTTATCCCACTCACCTCTGTCTCTCTTTGTCTTTGTCTCTCTCCATCTCGTCCTTTTTCCGATTTGCCATCCACAGCATGGCACAAAAAGAAAAACTCCAATGCTTGAAGGACTTCCACAAGGACACCCTGAAACCTTCACCGGGGAAGAGCCCAGGCACGCGGCCCGAGGACGAGGCCGAAGGCAAGGCTCCTCAGAGGGAGAAGTGGGCTAGTAAGCTCGACTTTGTCCTGTCCGTGGCCGGAGGCTTCGTTGGATTAGGAAACGTCTGGCGTTTCCCTTACCTTTGTTATAAAAATGGTGGAGGTAGGCAGAAGATACATTTAGCTAAAACATCGTAGCTGGTGATCGTTGCTAGAAGATGTCTTACCTCCTGTATCCGTCCCCTCCAGGTGCGTTTCTCATCCCTTACTTCATCTTCCTGTTCGGGGGTGGCCTGCCTGTGTTCTTCCTGGAGGTTGCGCTGGGCCAGTACACCTCTGAAGGAGGGATCACCTGCTGGGCCAAGATCTGCCCCATCTTCACTGGTCAGTCCAAGCACATAAAAACATTGCACACATTCACGCATACAGATACAGAAATAAGAGACTCTGCATCACAGCACAAATCACCCCCGACAAGATCATTTAATATTTAACGCTAAGTAAAAGCCTCATTTGCTCAAACGAGAATCCTGCCCTGATTTTTTTGCCTGTTTCAGTCCAGTATTCATCATTATGTTCTGCTGAAATTGGAATTGGACCAGTCTTCCTTCATTAGGCTACTTAGTGTTAAGTAAACAACATTACACAGCACAGTAAAGCAGGAATATTGAGTGTCATAGAGGGTGAATGATATTAATATACTTTAATTCTACATACCTGCGAACACACACATTTACTGAAACATAAATATACCAACACCACATGCTTGGAGTCATCCTTGGATTGCAGGTTTTGTGAGTGATAAGTTCTTGGTTGCCGTGGAAACAGACCAGCAAAAGAAACATCAAGTTGCCTAGCGATGGGAACAGTCTCATGCAGCAGGTCTGCATGAAAACATAATATTTTTTGTTGACAATGTGTTTTCTCTTAGCTTATGGGTTGTTATGATTACTGTGTGTCTCCTGTGACTGTGTTGTCAGGGTCGGGTCTCTTGACCTGAGATCACCAATTAGCCACTCATACGTTAAAACACTCAAGGGCCACTCATTGCTCTTCGGTGCTTTCCTCTACCCTTGAGTGACAGCTGTAGACAGGCACTGAGGCACCGCACCTTCAGCAGCTGCCGTGACGCTCTCACTCATGTTCACACACGGGACGTGACTTGAAAAAAAGAGGATGCTGTGCTTTCACCGGATCTCTAGCAGCTGCCGATGGTCTCCGCTATTCAAGGAGCGCTGAGGCTGCTGTCTGTCCATCTGGCGCGGCGTCTGGCACGGCAGAGAAAGTCCACAAGTGGCCACAAAACTGGCCAATCACAAACCTCCCCATTGTTCACCCCTCCCTCCCCCTAGCCTTCACGTGTTTTTATCACACGGTGAAATTCATGACTTTACTCCCTGCGCTCCAGCACGCAGTCGAATGCACACACACACACACACACACACACACACACCTGTCACAGCATTGACTTGTCTATCAGTTTGCATTTGGTATGTGGGAACGAGGCGGTGGGGGCAACAGAGATGATGAGTTTAAAAATACTCTTGAGCAGTGGAGTGGACCGGGGATTTCTGTGTCCAGGTTCGTGACAAAGTCATCTAAAAATAGCGTTAAAACACTAAGGACATTATAACAGTAGATAGCAGATTCAGGCTCGGGAAGTTTTCCCCGTCTTTGAGTCAGTTGTTATTTACGTTTGTGACAGCCTGCTTTCAAAGTTGTTAAGCCGCAATCTGCACCTCACACAAAGTCTTCATTTAAAGAGTTATTTATCTGCCCTCTCTGGCTGAAAGTTGCAACTCTGCCCAGTACCACTGATGGGTGTGTTTGGGTGTGGTCAGAAGTACACCGGGGAGCTTGAGAGTTCCCAGGAAGAGTGCCGGGTTGTTGATGCAAATTTTTGTAGTGGCTAAACGGTGGAACCCAACTCAATTTGCATCTGGTTCCCTCTCATCAGCGTCGTTTTTGGTCATAGCAAGCAGCTTTTTTAAGCTTAAAATGCTCTTAAAACCCACTGACAGACAGAGTTGGCGAGTAGCTGGTGAACATAGTGGAGCATTGAGCAGCTAAAGAGGCTGATATTTCCCTCAAGAGTTGGTGGAGACCAAAAACAGAGCTAAAAGAGAGCGAATATTGCACTCAAGTGACCAGAAACATAACAAATGCTTAATAACAACTCTGTCTTGGATGATATCTTTAGCTGGAAATCTGCCTTCTTTCCTCCTCGTCTCCAGGTATTGGCTATGCCTCTGTTGTGATCGTATCTCTACTGAACGTCTACTACATCGTGATCTTGGCATGGGGACTCTACTACCTGTTTCAGTGCTTTCAGCCGGAGCTCCCCTGGGCAAAATGCAATCAGCCCTGGAACACAGAATACTGTATAGAGGACACAGTCCGCAGGAACAAGACCCTATGGCTGGCAGCCAACATTACCAACTTCACCTCCCCCGTCACCGAGTTCTGGGAGTGAGTATTCAATGACAGCACAAACACACACACGCACGCACACACACTGACTCACACTCATACGTGAATATACTGAAGTAACATTGGCTCTTTATCTTGCTTGCATAAATGTGTTTGAACAGGCACAATCCCTACAAAAGGCACAGTTTACTTTTAGTTCTCTTGTCAGTTTATCTATTTGTGCAGCACCTTTCACACATTAAATGCAGCTCCTCGAAGTTTGACTTTAGTCGCCTTTTTCGTGCCCATTTGCTTTGTTACATGTTTGAATTTGCCCTAACTCATCAGTGAACGGCTCCAAACTGAAAATGTTTATGCAGCATTAGACACTTAAATGTTAAAGCCTCAAAGCTTTTCCAAATAGTCATCTTACCATTTTAGCATAGGCAGACTTTGGACAGGCACAGAAAGGCCAAGTCATGTGTCTGTTTGGTTTCCACTTTTACTGTCCCTATCATAGTCTAGAGGTGTCACAGGATCTACTTCCTTGTTTGTATTTGAAAATGATAATCTCTTCTGTTTCCACAAACTGCCATTAACCCCTTCTTTGCCTCTGTATCCTCCGCAGACGCAATGTGCTGAGCATCTCCGACGGGATTGAGGACGTCGGGGAGCTGAAGTGGGACCTGGCCCTGTGTCTCCTAGCAGTGTGGGTTATATGCTTCTTCTGCATCTGGAAGGGAGTCAAGTCCACTGGGAAAGTGAGTGCTGAGGCGTAGACACATCCTGTACTTATTGTGTTGCCTGGTTGCTGTTTGGCCTTTACTTTTTTTTTTTTTACCCTGACAAGTCAGTAACAAAACACTGTTGCTCTGAGAAAGGCCACATGCTTGGAAAGCAGTTAATTTGGTTGATTTAGAGACACAAGCCTCCGCGCTGTCATGGAAGTTTTTTGTTGGCCAGACTCACTGCCGGCTGTAAACAGTTGACTGCCGCTCCTTAGACCTCTCTCTGTTTCTGTAAGCGGAACAGAAACTGGGCCAGAGCCAACAGGAGGAGCTCTGTGTGGAAAATTTTGAACTCTAAGGACTACTTGTGGGTTTAGCTCCATGTATAATGCAAGATGTTGTGATTACTGTGCATGAAAATGATCAATCTTTAACTAGAGAGCAATTCAGAAAGTGAGAAGCCTTTATGCAGTATTAATGTACTGCTTCATCCCCTCAACCTCAAACCCTCATCATGACTTCATGGCCTACTTGTTCTATTTGAAAATACTTGGGAAATTAGAGGGGAATTGTTGTCAGATAACTAGAACAATCTTTCTTTTGTCCTGCAGTTGGAAAAACACGAGTTAGAAATGAGAAGGAAGTTGTGTTTATCCCATTATATCTCCAGGGTGATGAGTCATAATCTATAAGAGTTGCTCGGTATTTTGGCAAATAATTCCATCGTTCTGCCCATAGGTGGTCTACATCACAGCAACTTTCCCATTTGTGATGCTGATCGTGCTGCTGGTGCGTGGAGTGACCCTGCCGGGGGCATCTGAAGGGATCAAATTCTACCTTTACCCTAACCTGACCCGCCTACAAGACCCAGAGGTAGGATCAAAAACTCTTCTTCTCTCCCCTTCATATCTTTAACATTTCTGTCTCCAGGTATTTAAGGAATAGTTTGACATTTTAAGAAAATACACTTATTTGCTTTCTCGCTGACATTTAGGTGAGGAGATAGATACCACTCTCATGTCCGTACGTGCACCTCTAAAGCTCGCTAATTAACACATTATATCTTGTTTGTTTAATATGTACAAACAAAGTGTAAAAATGTGCAGAATTTGTTACCTTCTGACAGAGCCAAGCTAACTGTTTCCCCCTGTTTCCAGTCTTTATGCTAAGCTAAACTAACTGGCTGCTGCCTGTCGCTCCATATTTAACAGACGGATATTGAAGTGGCTTCTCATCTAACTCTCAATATCTGAACCACTGTAATGTAGTGGAAGATATTTTTTTTCTTTTTTTTTTTTTTTTGTTATGTAACTCGATTACATAATTTCTCATGAGTGATTTAGATTAACATCAAAACCAAGCTGACGTCTCGGTTGACTAGCCCACATGTGTCCTGTGCAAAAGCTGAGTTGAAATAAATAATATTTGACTATGCCTCACAGAGTGCACGATGCTCATGAGCTGTCAGATCAAATTACTGACATTACACCACTGCCAAGTGTATATTTAATTAGCTGTTTTTTATATTTGTTGAAGCTTTGCTAATGTGGAAATTGTGGTGACTGTTATTGCATTATAGCTTTATTTGATTAATAGTATCATTATTTTCATATTAGCAATGGATCACATTACTACCTATGTGTGAAAGGGGTTGCTCGTAGTGATGAACCCACAGGGAGCTCTATAGCATCTTTAAGCTTATGGTTTCTGCTAAAACTTTGCTGTTTTAGTTCCGTCTCACCGCTCTCATCTGTGGTGGGCAGCTGATTTCAGTGAAAAATCTCTAAAAACCCACTGACTGTACACTACCTGCTCCTCAGCACCTCAGACAGACACAATTAGTGACTAGCTGGTGAACAAAGTGGAGCATTTAGCAGCTAAAGAGGCAGATATTTAACTTCAGGGGTTGGTGGAAACCAAAGACAGAGCTAAAAGTAGAGTAAATATTGTACTCACATTCATGTTCCCCGTCTGCTAGATATCCAAATAAGGTTGACCTCATCTATTCTGGAAAACACTATGAAAGTCACCGTTTCCTCTGTCTCCTCAGGTGTGGATTGATGCAGGAACCCAGATTTTCTTCTCCTACGCCATTTGCCTGGGAGCCATGACGTCACTGGGGAGCTACAACAAATACAAATACAACTGCTACAGGTGAGTTGTGTTTCCGCTGGGGGGGAGAGTGGGACTTTAGTAGTGACAGCAACTCGTGTCAGAGACGGTTGCGTGAAAAAGAAAATGGGAACTTCGGTTCCGCTTGTGTTCATTAACAACCTCCATGACATATGTGTGACATAGGGACTGTTTGCTGCTGGGAGGCCTCAACAGCGGTACCAGTTTTGTGTCTGGCTTCGCAATATTTTCCGTCCTGGGCTTCATGGCACAAGAACAAGGGGTGGACATTGCCACTGTGGCAGAGTCAGGTACGAGGGTCCAAGGTGATGGCAGCAGTGATGGTGGGCGCTGTTGCCAAAAAAAAAAGACAATTGGAAACTTATCAAAAAAGTCAAGTTTCGGAAACGATGATGCTGAAATGTAGAAGTATCGGCAATTGCACACTCCTTGAATTAAAGCCCCAAAGAAACAGAATTGTTACTTCAGTGTGAAATCTCTTGCACCTTTTCGGAGGACAGATCACACGGCATTGGTGCTGCGTGTTTTAGCTACACAATGAACTGCGGTGTTAAAGAGCTCCTCATCATTGCTACAAGTGTTCAATGGCACCAGGTGTCCTCATGTCCCTCATTCAACTTTCAAGTCATGTCTTTTAGTAGCTTTACATCTTTTTGACCAGGGGACATTGCTAAGAAGATTGGCACCGTACTGTATGTACTCTACTGTTATGTGCACTGGCACCCTGAGGTGATATTTCTTCTGTAAGCCCAGTTCTGTTAACAAGCTGTGGACCTCCTGAGGTGGACGCCACCGGTTCTGTTTCTGCCTTCCTTTTTTACTCTATGTGGACTTTGAAGGAGATGCATCTTCTTTCAGCATGCTCGCTCTGTTCAGTTTCAAATTAAACTTTTTGCTTTCTTTAAGACTGCAACTTGAATATAATCTTGTGAAATCAAACTATAATTATTGTATAACAATGGCAGTAATTATAATGTGATGGCATGTTAGTGTGTTACATACAAGATATTCCATCATATATGAAAACACAGAACCAAAATTCATGAATATTTTTCATGCAGAAATAACTTGCATTTTACTCAGCTGATCGTGTGACTGCTGACTTTGTGTTTCATGCTCTTGTTATACCTTGTTGGTTAATGGTTAATTGCTTTGCTACGATCCTCATCTGCTTTGTTTAGATTAGATTAGATTCCATTTTATTGTCATTGCTCACATTAAGTACCAGAAATGCAGATTAGCATTTTACCAGATAGTGCAAACAGTAGCAAAAGCGCATATAGAGTTATATGTGACATGTACAGTTTGAACCTAATGAATAGTATGTGCGGTAGAAGGGTCTGGGTATGTCATGTGCAGTATAAACAGTAGGATGTTATGTAACATGTACAGTGTAAAAGAACAGGGTTGTTGGTATTTCCTGGAAGTTAACACATACAGAACATTGGAGCATGAAAAAACACCCTAAGGGGAATTTTATTTCCCTATAGCAACTCAACACATAGAGCCAACTTGGAATAAACACTTTACAGTTAACGTCATCCCATGTCTTTCAATTCTTGGACATATTAGATCATATTTCCTGTAGATTATTGGCAGCGCCAGACCCCGCTCAGCCTCTCTAGCTCAATCTTTACATTATTTTTCTAATCCCCCTATGTCGTCCAAGCTGAAATCAGATAGAAATATTAAGTCTGTCCTCCTCCCCTTCTCCCCGTCCCCTTTTTGTTCTCCCTCCAGGTCCCGGCTTGGCCTTCATCGCCTACCCTAAAGCTGTGTCCATGATGCCGATGCCAACCCTCTGGGCAATCCTCTTCTTTATCATGCTGCTGCTTCTGGGCCTCGACAGCCAGGTCAGTATTTTTCACAATCACTGAAGCTATGTACAGAACGGTTAGTTGCCCATTTAGTACACACAGACACCTTCCAGGTCCCATGGGTTAGTTGGCTCAGCCCTAATGTGTAAAACACATTTAGTGCCTCTCTGATCCACATCTAGCGTCTCCAAGGTATCAGATAACTGACAGACAAGAAAAGCAGCCTGTTCCCACAAAGGCATTTTACTATCGCACTCAACCGCACCACTGTGTGAGATTTATAGTCCTTTTAATGCCCCTGTAAGACCACAAATTAAGATTTTAGAAGTTGATAGCCGTTAAAGGCCAAACATTTAGTTAGTAGAAGTCATTATAATAGCTTGCATGCAATCCATCTAGCTTTGATAGCAGGCAGAGCTTTGATTAAGACAAGATAATCTACGTAGACAAAACACAAGTGTGCGCCCGAGGGATTCGCCGGTCATATCAAATTTCCTGCCTCCAAGTGTAATTCTACACCGGTGCTAACTCAGTCCTGCACATGGCCAGCTACTCGTCTCAGCCAACTGTGAGATCAGGCCGACTCTAAATTTGAGTACATGTAAATACTCATGGGGCTATTTCCATGAGAGAAATGTTGCCAGATACTGTATAGTGTGTGTGGGTGCGTTTCTTGACCATAAAATTCACGCAGATTTGTAGTCCTGAATGCTATATATTGTTAACATCGCTCACACATACATGCCACTGTTATGTAAGGGGTTTTTGTTTGGTTTTCGCGCAACAAAGAAGTACATTCTTTGTGAATAGGAACAATTTCATAATTTTGTTTTGACATTATGAGGCAATGAGGAGACACAGGGGAGCAAGAGGCAGACACAGACGGAGAGACAGTGTTGTTTTGTTTCTGTGGTGTCTTGGTAGCAACAAACCAGAGAGCAGCCCTGGTTAAAGTCTCATTACTGCTCAACAAAGACAGCTCTCATTCTCTAATGACTGGTTTGTACAGTAGAGCTGCATGCACACAGATTTGTTTGTACTCTGAGAACTTAATAGTTGGTTTTGTCCCCACAGTTTGTCGAAGTGGAAGGACAGATCACCTCCATCGTGGATCTATATCCGGCCTATCTCAGGAAGGGTTACCGACGGGAGATCTTTATAGCCATTATGTGTTTCATGAGCTATCTCCTGGGACTCGCCATGGTAACGAAAGTAAGTTCACCAACAGTCACTTCACTGGAGCCTCTGCGCTCTCTCTCCTACTGCTTATCCTGTTTAGAATAGGAAAAGAGAGGCAGTGTAGTCGGATCAGCGGCAGAGATAACGCCACAGACTTTCCACTTGCCTGTCGGCTGCCTCATTGTTACGACCAAATATGGCTTCCTACCACATTCGCCACTCACATCCTGCGTGTCTGAATGGAACAATTCGGAATGCCGTTTTCCGTTTAGCAGTTAACCGCGCTTCAATGGCGTCTCAGCACCTGTTGAACTCTGCTTCTATTGGTAGGGTGCCAGCATTCTTGTGCTCTCAACACCCCCTCACCCACTCGGCTTTAATACCCCCCCTTCTATCTCTGTGACTTTCTTTCGCTCCACACACATCAGAGAGGTAATTAATGTGGCTTTCCTTCTTTTCTTTTTTCCAGGGTGGCATGTATGTGTTCCAGCTCTTTGACTACTATGCAGCCAGTGGTGTGTGCCTTTTGTGGGTTGCATTCTTTGAATGCATCGCTGTAGCCTGGGTTTATGGTAAGTAGAAACGACTCGATGTGAGATAGGTTTCTGTAACGTGTGTCGTTTTTCAGAGTAATGATCCTGAAGGGTTGAGGAAAAAAAAGCACAAATGATCTCTTTGGTGGTAAACAAAGGTGTCCTTGTGGTTCTTCCCACATCAGTAGTAAATAACTTTAACTGCATGCAGGGGCGTGGTGAGGGGGGTGGGGATGGTGTTGGTCCCCCCGCTAGATTGTGATTGGCTATCCAGGGTTGCCTCCCACCAGATTATGTCTTACTATTATTAATGATGAGAGAACATTTAACCTAATGAAAAAAACCTAATTGGAATGAAAACAATGCTGCATCTTCCAATAATAAACTATTATTGTGAAGCCATCTGATTCTATTAACTGCAATAAATCATATAGTGCAACCACTATATGTATACTTTTGTGACTGTGAGGCTAGTATTTTTCCCTCAATAAATTCCCAGGACTCAGGTTAAGGGGCTCAGAACAACCCTGATATTTAATTTCTTATTCCTACCCTTAACTACAGCTTCCAACTGGTCTCCACCCCCTAACTCTGTATCACCGCTTCAACATTCACAGGCAATAACGCCATGACAGGAATAACCCCCATATCTGAACAATGCTGTCAATCCAGGCAATTATAAGAGGTTAACACAACACAAGTTCAGTCAATTGTCCCTTTAGTTTTTATCAGGAAAAGCTCTTTATGGTCCTTTAAAATATAAACTCATAATGTTCTCATGGAGATTTAGCCTGAGCGGTAAACAAAGTATTCTTCACTTAATAAACATTCCCTCAATAACCCAAAAATACTTTTTATAAGTGACCCAGTTCCATGATCTTCTCCAAGTACACAGTCCCAGACTTAAGTCTATTCAGGCAAGAAGCAAATATTGTTGATACATAAATAGATCCATCTTAAATCCAAGGCTTCAGTGTCCCTGGCCTTCAGGATTACAGATATAAACAAAAACAAAGTGCTGCTTGGCACGTCACGTAAATTGTGGGAGAATGTTCACGTTGCTTATCTACACAATGTTTGCTAACTTTTTTTTAACTTTAAATGTTGCTTATGTAGTCATCAGTATGTAATGTTATCAATTTCAGGGGCTTTAACAGATTAACAAATGAAGAAAGAAGAATTTCTGCTACAGTCTTCTCAAATATTTCTTGTGAAATACTGACGAGTTTTACCTTTAGAGGGGAACATCACTCTTTGGTTGACATGAAATATATCACAAGTCAAAAAAGTTGGGAACAAGTGTCCTAGACCTTTGGAAACTTTTTTTTATATAAATTGCTGTTATAGATGCTATTGTAGCAGCATCATAAAGGACCTTAATGGTGATGTTAAAGATGTTAAAAAGAAACTAAAAACAGAATAAAAGAACATATTGTTATAGAACATACACACACCCTAAACAATGCAATAAAACACATAGTTCACGACAATAAACTCTGAGGAAAGATAAGTGATTACCCAGTAAGCTAGTTATACCTGACAAAGCCGAGGCTGTTTATACTATAACAGTATATGGTACATGACCCAGTGGAAATGCTGCAGTTCAAGGCAGACACCCGAGATAAGGGGCTATAAACCTGCTCATTTCTCAAGGCAGACATGAAGGTCATTCTGCAATAACAAGCAATAACACATGAACAGTACAGACTGCTGATATCTTATATACAAAATATATGCTAGCACTCATGTTATTCTTTGCTCTCTTTGTGTTGGATAGGAGTGGATAATTTCTACGATGGCGTTGAGGATATGATTGGCTACAGACCAAACGCTTGGATGAAATGGAGCTGGACCGTAATCACTCCTGTCCTCTGCATGGTGAGAGACGAGCGGCAGCTTTCGGAGCGCCACTTTATTGTGTTGGACGAGATATTGTTGACGATGTGACAAATGTTGATAGTTCGAACTGCCAAGGTCGCAGAGAGCTTGTACAACGTGTACTAAAGGAAGCATGTGTTTGTTTCCCAGGGCTGCTTTGTCTTCTCCCTGGTGAAGTACAAGCCCTTGACCTATAACAAGGTGTACGAGTACCCTGACTGGGCCATCGGTCTGGGCTGGTGTTTGGCCCTGTCCTCCATGATCTGCATCCCCATGGTGATGGTCATCAAGATCTTACAGTCTGAGGGACCCCTGATCGAGGTGAGCTCAATCTTTTAGTGCTTTTAAAAGAGATAGTTTGAAATTTACGGAAATGTGCTTATTCGCTTTCTTGCTGAGTTAGATGATATCACTCTTATACCTGTACGCTAAATATGAAGCTTGAGCCAGGAGCAGGCCCCCAGGAAGTGCGCCGGTCGATGATCCGGACTTTCTTAGTGGCCAAACGGTGGTACTGCAACTTCCGTGTCAGTCACGTGATGCCGTTGGGCCCAAAAATACTTTTTCCCATAGACTTACATTGGGAAAGAGATGCTTTAACTCAGCGGATAATTTTTTGAGGTGAATCAACTTCCAAGTATGAACACACTAATAGCCCTTATTTAAAAAATTAAGTTTTTAAAGTTGTAAAATGCACTAATAGCTGAATCCAGAGTTATTTCCCTTCCTCCGTTCATGTGAGTGAGACCCAGACCGAGTCATGTGACCGAGCGGACGCTACTGCGCATGTCCCAGTTGCCCAAGATCCGGGTACTTTTCCAGACGGAAGTCGAGCCATTTAGGCTTCATGCGCCAATGAGCAACTCTCATAGGAATGACCTGGGCCCTGCCTCCAACGTTGTATCCAGTTCTCTTCATACATCCATGCTACCAGAAGCTCTAAAGCTCACTAATTAACACTCTATATCTTGTCTGTTTAATCGCTAAAGTGTAAAAGAGTCACATGAGCGACTATGACCGCTGAAGGCGTCAGTAGGCTAGTTTTTGGTAGCATTGCTAGCTTGTCTACATGTAGCTTCTGTAGAAGAAGGTAAACAGTGAAGAGAAGCACGTAACACAACTGTCCTTAGAAAATTAGCTGGGAAAAAACATTTTATTAAACCTGCCATGTGTCTTTAGCTAACGTTAGTTAACATCCAATGTCTAAAGAAATATTAAATAATGAAGAGGGCACAGCTCAATGACACTGTAAATATTAGAAAACATAATTTTCTGTCATCTATTCCAACTGAAATGTGTCCATTGTGCTGCTTAAAACAATAAAAACTCAGCAGCCGGTAGTGAACATGCTAGTAGATCAGCAAGCAGTAGTGCTAGCTAGGCCACCCTCGTTGTTCACATGACCCTCGCCTTGCAGGTTGTCGCGGCAAAGAACGTATATTGCCAAGAAGTGAAAGTCAATTGTTCGTTCCATTGCATCATCAGCGCCCAGCAGCAAAACTACACTTCCGCCGTTCTGGACTGAAAGCTGCTATCGGATGCCAGTAAAACGTCCGCTTAAAAAGTGCCGTACAAAAGTAAAACAAAATCATTTCTTTTCCATCAGCGTATTCTATGGAAATGGCCTGCGTTGAACAATAAAATATAAATATAATAAACGTTTTCAGTCCAAAACGGTGGCAGCGGCTGTAGTTTCGTCATCTCTTTGCTTCCCCAGTATACTCTTTGGTCGCGGTCCATCCATCCGTCTCCTCTTGTTGTTACCATGAGGTTGCCAGGCAACCAGGATAGCTGTTTCCCCTTGCTTCCAGTCTTTATGCTAAGCTAAGCTAAGCTAAGGTCCCCTGGCTGTGGCTTCATATCCTCTCATATCAGGTCTTGGCAAGAGCAATTTTAAATCAACATGGCTTGAATTTTTTGTACATGCACAAATACAGATGTGATACAAGTTGAATTACAATGTTTCCATTTGATATTTGATAGCTGTCACGTTGAGCCTTAAACTGCCTCAGTTTGTGATGATCATTAGTCTAATCGCTCGTCTCCTTCCCTCAGAGGATCAAAGCTGTGGCAGCCCCGGCGAAGTCAGGCGTGAGCTCTCGCCCGAAAGAGTACAACGTGAAGGGCAGCGAGCTGACACAGCCCCTGGACCCAAACGGGAACAATGGCTTGAACAAGCCCACCCACACCATTGTAGAAACAATGATGTGAGCGCTCTCTGTGAGAGGAATAAGATTGATGTGCTTTCTGTGTTATTATCTGCTAACTTTGATAATGGTAGGTTTACATCGTCCAATATATACGTTAGAGATACTCTGGTTTGATTTCTACGAAGAGAGTTATATATTACTGTTGTAATGTTTTTTTTTTCTCTTGTAATTTTTTTTTTATTTTTTACTATATCGATATTGTTGATGTTACAATTGTTGTTGCTGTAGTTGGCACTGATCTCAGTTTAGGCAGTATTTTGAGATAGAAAATGTTCAATGTTTACTACCTTTCTGTTGATTCCGGAGAAGAGATGAGGAATTTGCTATTTTGGTGTAATAGAAAGAAAAAGATGAAATTCTCACTTCACATAAATTCAGTAAACTAAACGAGTAATTAACCGCGTAAAAAGATAGAAGACGTCTAAATACCCTGTCGTGATTGTGGCAGTCTCGTTGCCCAAGCTAACTTCTAGTATCTTGTTGTTGTTGTTCATCCCTGCAGTGAAAATGAATGTACCTCCGCTAGCGGCGGAAGTGAGCCACCCACGTCTCTCAGAGTAAAAATCCATAACATGTTAAGTGGCAATATGCAGTGTATAGAGTTAATCTAGCGTGACATCCTTTAAGTTGAACAAGGCCTTGGCCAAATACTGTGAGAAATGCATTCAGAAGATCCATCCTCAAAAACAGAGACAACATAATAAAAAAGAAAAACAGCTAAGAAAGGGGAAGTAAGGAGAAAAGGGAAGTGGCATTTTTTGAGTATTTGTACATAGCCTGTGTGACTACTATAGTCAGTCCCAGTGCATTTATTGAAACCTCTCTTTGCACTTTATATGTCGTTTCACCTTTATTGTAGTATTTGTTTTTATTGTTGCAAGGTATTTGGAGTTGCATTTGCAACACAGTTCAGGAGGAAATATTTTTAGCTTCTAACTTTTTGATATTGTAAACTTTGATATACAGTATCTAGTTGTCTCCATGCTAAGACAATGACAAAATAGGGTAGAAATCTGACATCAAATTATTCTCAGCAGAATCTGTGAGAACTTCACTTTAAAAGTAAAAACATTACTTCCTGACAGCTCTCTCCATTGTGCTCATTACAGTAGCAGACGCGCTCTGCATAACTACCACTGGATTCTAGTTTCTAATGTTCGGTTTAGGCATTTGTACTGTAGAATTTGAATTGTTTGTAAATCACATATGCCTTTTTGTAACAATTTTATACTGTACATCATACGATCACTGATTAATTAATTTTACTGAAAACTCAGCAGTTTGTTTTCTAAATATCGATTACATTGTGAGCCAGGATTACATTTTTCAGTGTGCAATGTTCATTGAAGCAATGGCATTCTCTGCTCGCTCAAAATGCACCATCAAATTTAAAATAATGTTCAATAATGCATCAACTTGCACAGTTGGATACGACATCTGAAGCATGTGCAGGAGCCACCACAGTACCGTGCTGCTTTGTCTGTTAAAATCTTGGAGATTCAAGTGTACCAAAGTATTTTTGTCTCACAGTTGTCCCCTTTGAGATGCACATTGCATCTTTTCTATATAGATTACAAATAAACATCTTTTTCTTTGGATTTTGTGTCTTAAGAATTCTTTTATTCTCTAAATGTGAACTACTCTGAAGCATTTTCATTCCTGCAAAATGGAGAAATGTCCATCCATACATCTGACAGCAATATATTCATTACCATTAATATGTGTTGGATATCTAAATTTTGAGGCTGTGACAATTATTAAAGGTACAGTGTAGGTTTTGGCGACATCTAGTGGTGTGGTTGCAGATTGCAACCAATTAAGTACCTCTCCGCTCTCTCCTCCCTTTCCAAGACTGCGGCCGCCGAGTGCAAAACCATGGTAACGCCATTTGCCGTGCGGCTCACGTTAACGCAGTTTCACAAGCGTGTCGGAGAACTACGATGGCCTTCAGGTAACGTAAAAACACAAAAGGCTCTCTCTAGAGCCAGTGTATGGTTGTCCATTCTGGGCTACTGTAGAAACATAGTGCAGCAACATGGCGGACTATGCAAAGGGGAAACTCTCCCTATGTAGATATGAAGGACTCATTCTAAGCTAACGAAAACACAACTATTCTTAGTTTCAGGTGATTATACACTAATGAAAACATAGGTATATTATACTCCATTTCCCCCAAAAAACTGCACACTGTTCCTTTAAAAGACCGTATTGACATGTAAAAAACTCTATAATGCAGCCCGTGATTGACAGTGTAATTTCTTTGTATGAATCCGGTACCAATAACATACTTACCAGTTCCTCCTGGTGCTTAACTGTAGGTACAGTGGCAGAAAACAAGACCAACAATGGAGTAACAAATTGGACATTTTAGAGGAAGCACTTACATTATAGTGAATCCAAACAACACCAACTGGCTAAACTGCTGTGCAGTGGACTGGAGTTTAACCTCTTAAGTTGCTCTACACCCAAAAATGTTTGACAATCCCATCATTATTCCAAGATTCATTCCCCTTTTCTTCACATTTTCTACCCTAAAAATACATTACTGTACCCAACATTGGTGAGTACCCCAGTCGTCATTTTGGGAGGGTAATCCATTTATTTTATATTATTCTATAATCTTTTCATCTGAGTTTTGAGAGATTTTCCCAAAGCCCCCCTTGTTACCTCACTATACACCTGTAGTTTTGGAAGCATATCATAACTATGAAATATGTTATATCAGTGGTGTTAATGTCATTTTCCCCAAAATTCAGTTTTGTTTCCCAATATGTATCCAGTATTTACAAAAATAAATGTTCCTCTAAAACTCCCTTGTTCCTGATAGTTTTATATTCTTCCATTGTACCTACATTTAAGTACCAGTAGGAACCAGTAAGCATTTTATTAGTACCTAAATCATTCAGCAAAATGACACTGTAAATTGTGTTCTGTATAGTTACAGACATGTAACTATAAAAACCATGACTGAATATTGGAAGAGTTTCTGCTAAAAGGAGATCTAGCATTGCACAGATGATTTAGAGACTGCATTTCAGCGTTCTCAATATCATGTTATCTGTCTTCATAGACATACAGTCCCTGCAGGAATGATGCTAAGCCGGATATCATTGCAGTTCTTAACTTTCAAGATGACTTAATTACAAGCACTTGGCGTTGATGTGTGTGCACAGCCTCTAGTCTCTGGTTTAGAGGAGGCTGTTACGTATCATTTTACCCACTAATCCAACACTGCTTTGATTCCATTGATGTGATCATGTGCTGCTGCTCCCCCCTGCCAACCTTCATCAATACTGTTTATTTTGAGGAAGTGCTACGAATCACAATACATTTTGATTCCACCCCTGAAATAGCTATCTTTAAAAGGTCCTCCATTGAGCAGATGACACCGATGCCACGACGACTCCCACCTCTGACGGCTCATTGACACTTGGCCTAATTTTCCAGGGTGACCGTCCCACCATTAATCTAACGCCCCCCAGCAGGTGGGAACTGCATTGACATCTCACCCACAAGGATGGCACTGGCTTATTTGGACATGTCTCTGGTGTCTCACTGTCCAGCCTATAAGCCCTCAAGGCACTGAACCCCCAAAGACTTTAATTCATGTTACCTGGAGATGATCAACAGGATTGCCAGAGAGCAGGAGGAAGCACAGAGTCCAGATGCTTCATGGAAATGGGACAGCACTTGTTGAAATCATGTTACCTGGGTTTGCAGGTGCATTTCTGTAAAGAAATAAGAAGAATAAGAGGCTCATATTTAGTGCTTGAAGCTCACTTTCTGAACATAAAATGCATTTCTTTAAAGTAAAATCTAGTGAAAACAAATGATCTTATTCATACCTTCATAAGAAACCAAATTTGTTCTTCCCAGTTCTTTTTTTAAATTTTTTTAAAAGGATTTTGGATTTAAACAATAAGAGTGGACAAAAGGACATTTGGCCCTTTCGTTGATGAGCGACACCATCAACTACACTGAAAACTGTGTCCCAAATCCAAACTACATACTATACTGATTTGGTTGACATCCGGCATTGCACATATTGTATCATGTCCTGTTAGTATAAAATGGTAAAGTATGTTTTTTTTATTTCTTAAGAGCTAAAACAGTATGAAACTTTTATGCAATAGCCTACATACATTATTGTACGATATATGGACATGACCTCGATCCTTTTTACGTTATCGACTTATCGCACGATATATGGACATGACCTCGATCATTTTTGCTGACCTCGATCTTGCCTGTTGTGTTGACATGCGTGTTTGTTCACATGGGAGTGTCATCAACATTTTAGCCGACATGATGCCAGAATGAACTGCTGGGTTTTCCCTACTATTATAAGACTCTGGCATTGTGCAGGCATTTTTTTTTTTTTTTAACATTGTTACATTTTAGTTATTTTTTTGGTTAGGTGGTTTTATTTTATGTTTTATTTAGAACATTTAAAAAAAAAGTTCACATTCCAATGTCTGAAAATCTTGAATTGACATTCATCGCTCTTTTAAAGGGTGTAGCTTACTTGCATTATTATATGGTTATATTATCATTACATCAGTGGCATAAAATGACAATAATATTGTTCATCGCAATTATTTCTGGGGCAATATATTACAACAACAAAAGTAGTTATGGTGACAGACCTACATACAGGATCGCGGTTCAGTGAGGCTGTATTTGGGCACAGAAGTCATGTTAGCTAAATGCTAACATTTGCATGCTAACACTCTCACAATGACCATGTTAACATGCTGATGTTAAGCATGTATAATGTTTACATCTTCAACAATGTAGTTTAGTGTGTTAGCATGCTAACATTTGCTAATTAGTACTAAACAAAGTGCAGCTGAGGCTGATGGGAATGTCATTAGCTCTGCAGGTATTTGGGCATAAAACAAAGTATTGGACACATTAGATATTGACCGGATATGCTGCTAGATGAAGTCACCAAAGTTGTTCAAATTCATTTTGAGTTAAACATGAATGTCGGATCTAAATTTCACAGCAATCCGTCAAATAGTTGAGACATTTCGGTCTGGGTCAAAGTGGTGACACATTGCATCACACCTAAGTGTTGACGCAAAGGAGGGGGGAGAGCCAAATTGAACCACACACTGTTGAGAAACCAACCAACTATGGTTTCATGAACTTTATTCTCATAAAAAGAAATACATTTCTTAGTTTATAATAAATTAAATAACAAAAATAAAATCATATCCAATAAATCTTTCAAGTCCCTTTGAAACGATTCCTGACGTACTCAGGGAGGATGTGGAAATCAACCAAACAACGTGCAGCCACATTCAGTATCACAGTTTACATGAAGATACTATACTGTATGTGCATGTACTGTAAATAAAAATAAAGCACTGCAAACCCATGATACATTAAATAAAAATACAATACATTAAATTAATACAAAACCTTAAAAATAGGACATTTAATATAAGACATGAGTCGGAAATCGGATTGAAAAAAAAAATGCCGCACCATGGATTAATCAGTTTGCGCTAAACGGGGCAACTATCTCACAACATCTTCACATCAGCCAACACATGAAACGTAACATGTTTCTTATTTCCAGCTGGATCAGCAGGCCAGATTTGTTACACAATAGCTTTATAAAAACACAACGTTGTGATAAAAAAGGGGGGAGGGCACTCTCACAAAGATCCTGTTGGAGTAAACAGAGATTACCCAAGTACTGTTTCGTTATAACGGGAGAGCTACTTTCTTTCTGAGGACGAACCTTATGCATGCTTAACATGCTCATAGACATCGGTAGGAAAAAACAGCTACTGCAGAGAGGAACATCAATCCAGTCAGATGTGGAGTGAAAACAAGAAAATCATTCAAAACTGAAAATTGAAAGGCATTTCATCCTCCTGCTTGGGGAAAGGATGTAGTTCGCTTAAGGAAGCAATCAGTGATGGACCACAACCCATAAGTCATTCTGGTGTAATGGCACATGCAGAGATTCACACAGTGAAACGTGAAATAAAGTGAAAGGGAGTTTTGAACTAATAGAACGTGAAATGTGCAAATGCTGTGTTGGAAAGAAACGTGTGCAGAATGTGAAACAATATCTCTGTGGCTGAGTCATCAGACAGGAACATTAAAAAAACAAAAAACATTATATCTCTCAACAACGGTGGAGTCTCTCTGGAAGCATTCAGAACCTTTCAGTCAAAGGACGCCCACGTTAAAACAGAAAGGGTAGAGTGTCTTCACAAGCATTCCTGGTATCAACATGTAAGGGGCTTTAAAATACAGCTAATGATACTTGGAAAAGTAGCGGAAAGCATTCTGTCTATTTGGAGGCACTGTCCCTTCTGTAGGGCGGGCACTGTGGGGGAGAGACTGGAAACGAGGGCAGTGAGCCAAGTTGTGGCTGAAATAACTTAAATAAGCCCAATGTGCCTTGGACCTTGAGTCCACTAAAACCCTGCGTGCGTGTGTGTGTTTTATATACATGTAAAGAATTGCATGTGTGTGCAATAAAAGTAAAGATGTTCTTTTCGATGGAAGCTCATTAAAGCAAAATATAGTAAATTTATGCAGTGCATGTGTGTCTCCAGAGCTGAGGCGTGTGTGTTGACATCCTGGCTCAGTCAGAAGCTATGACTCCCCTTGTTATATAACCCTGCATGTGGCTTTGCCTCCGGAGAGGAAAGGGGGGGTGGGGCGAGGGGCTGCCCTGAAGCCAGAGCCGCCTGTGAACTGCATCATGTGAACACGGTGACTAAAACTGGCAGCAGTGAACACATGCACTTTGTGAGTGGCTGTTTTCTGTGAAGATGCTCTGTGTGAGTGAGGAGGTCCGTCTGAGAAGTACCTTGTGACAAACCGTGCATGACCTTTTGTGTGTGTGTGAGTGTGGTCCCGCTGTTTCAAAACAGCTAGCGTCTTATCTTTGTGGTCACAGGGCGATGCTGTTGGTCCTGTGCTCCTGGAAGCAGAACAGTGAGTTTGAGGGTTCGTCACAGTCGTCGGGCAGCCCGGTGTCTGCTGCTGCCAGCGGATTCCTGCTAATGACCAAGTCCAGGCCGTCTCCTGCCTCTATAATTAGGGGCACAGTTAGACAACAGTCCAAGTCCCTGGTCCGGACACGGTTCACCTGCAAGATTAGAGTCAAATAAATCACTCGTCATGCTACTACATTCACATTTATTTAAAAGGCATAGTTTGACATTGGGGGAAATTTGATTATTGCTTTATTGGTGAGTTTAATTTAGGTGTAAGTGGGAAAAACAGAATAAAGATGACTGGCTGTGGGCCTGAATCAGTTTAGAAACGGTTTAGCTGACCCACACTGTGAGGATAAAGAGACAATAAAATAACATAAAGACAAACGGAGAAACAATAATAGAATAAAATAATAAACAACAAACCTATTTTTAAAAAGGTTTTATGAATATTTCATAAAAAGAAAGCAACATTTAGCAGAACCCCCCAATTTTAAGTGTATACAGAGACAAGTTACACTGAGTTTGAAGGGCTGAGATGAGGGATTAATTGTTAAAATTTTGTTAGTGATTTTCAGTATTTCTAATGTGATATAGGATTTTATTCAAAATTTTCGTATAAGTACAGAAAATGAATCTTAAACTATAAGTAAGGGATAATGTACAACGAGCCGGTCATTGTTGTGAAATAAACCACGACAAGGCGATGCGTCAACCTGAAGGGGTTTATTCCACAATAATAACCGGCTAGCTGTACATTATCCCGCTTATTACACGGTTACTTACTAAAGAAATCAATAATTTTACACAAAAACGGTGCGCCAGAGTCCGACATCAGAACTGCGCCCATAGCAACGGTCTGTTATACATAGCAAAGGTCTGCTGTAAAGAAATAAGAGACCGCAGAACGCTGTGATTGACCGATCAGAATCTAGTATTCAACAAAGCTGTGTAATAATTATTATTAAAAGCAGGTGGGGTTCATCTAATTTGTGTTGACTTTGGTTATTCTCTCAAGTCTTGCACTTATGTCTTGGCAGAATAATACAAAGTGAAGAAGGAAAAAGGCAAAAAAAATACAGAAAGAGTGCTGTATAGTTATGGAAAGATGAGAAGATCGATACCACTCTCGACTGTGAGAGTGATATCATTATTCTCATCTAACTCTCTGCAAGAAAGTGAATAAGCGTATTTCCCAATAGAGCCAGGAGACGGTTATCTTAGCTTAGCTAAGATAATCAGTTGCAAGCTGTATCTTCATATTTAGTGTACTGTGTGAGTGTGTTATTGATCTTCTCATCTAACTCTCGCCAGAAAGCGAACAAGCAAATTTATAAAAAATGTCAAATTTCTTTAAAACAGTACCTGAAGAATGCGGTCGAAAGGTTTTAACCCTGCCTGGTCAGCGGGGCCATCGGGGCGGATCATGTTGACATAAACCCCTTTCTCCAGGAGGCCATCGGATACACTGAAACCAAAGTCGTGGCTCTCAAGGTCCTTCCTCATAGACACCTGCAAACACAGGGGACCTTGGAGTTACACAGCGTGTACAGCACAGCACGTGTTCATAAATATCTAGAGGCTTTTATGTAAGGACTCAGCAATTTAGTATTTGGGGAACAGATTTTTAAAAAGGATGGTCAAAAATAGTTATGGTAGATGGCTAGATATCATGATTTTAGACCCACACTATATCAAGGTCAGTAGCAGGTTTAACAAGAAACAGCTGACAGATGACTTTCCATGATATCATGTAAGATGTGTCAACCCAAAACATGTTTAATTTCCATACAGCAGGACGATGATGTGCTGCTCTTGTTATTCCTGCTCCAGTTTCAGCCCAGTCAGTCCCTCCGTCAAACGTCACACAGTTAGATGCACGGATGAAACCAAACCAGGCGTTTCAGGGAGTAAATGGGCACAGGCTGGGGTCACAGCATGTGCTGCTGCTGCTGAGGTAATGCTGCATAATGAATGTTGTGTATTTTTCTTGTACACGTAATGCAAGTCCTGACTGGCCAGGTATCCACTGGGTCCAGTTACACCGTACCGACAGGCACAGTGAGGCAAGTGAAGGAGGCACGCAGGTATAAACTTCATTATGGGTAGAGTCCCTCAGGACACTGTTGTGTGCACCACAATCAACAAGCTGTGAGTGCAGTTGACTGATTAATCAATGATTGCATTTTTATCTTAGATTACAGCAGAATTATATAGTACATATGGGGTATCAATATAATACTTACTGGGTACCTACAGTATATGAAAAGGAGGGGGGGTTGGGTAATAAAGGATAATAACTGTGTTTAAGAGGTAAGTATTTTTTAAATTACTGAGTACCTTCTTAATAATTACAGGCAACAGTAATATTATTACCGGGTAAAAAGGAGGAGAAAATGGACAAAAATTATAAAAAGGTACAAAGTTTTAATATTTTTAACATTATAATTGTTGCTGGGGATCAAAACATTAGGCTAAGTCTGGGAAATGGGGTGCACCTTTACAAATATATCTATAGAAAAGTTAATAGTTAATTTACTTTTTTCACTCTACCTCATTAAATTGTATTTAAAAAAGCAACACATTTGCACACTGTTGATGTATATAGTATGTGATCCTATGTTTATATTGTATATGTTAGTTGTAGTAGTTTGGTATATTCATAGGGTATTCTAATATAGTATTTATATTGTGTATTCTATAGATATATCCATATCTCTAGTGTGGATATGTATATTTACCGTGTATTTACTGTTCCTACTGCTGCTGTAGCACAATCCTTTCCCAATTTGGGATCAATAAAGTAAATCCATCCATCTATCTATCTATCTATCTATTATTTATTACACAGCTTTGTTGAATACTCGATTCTGATTGGTCAATCACGGCGTTCTACGGTCTGTTATTTCTTTATAACAGACCGTTGCAATGGACGCAGTTCTGATCCCGGACTCTGGCGGATCATTTTTGTGTCAAATTATTGATTTCTTAAGTAATTAGCTGTGTAATAAGCGGGATAATGTGCAGATAGCAGGTCATTGTTGTGAAATAAAACCCTTCAGGGTGCTGCATCGCCCTCTCAGGGTTTATTTAACAACAATGACTGGCTCGCTGTACATTATCACTAACTTGTATGTTTTTAAAATGATGATAAAATATTGGGGAACAGTAATCTAGTTTTGGGATCAAGGGTAGGATCAATCTGATGATGAATACTGATGTTTATGAGAATCATATCAGATATGACAGGACGAATATCAAAGTAGAAGTATTCCCTAACGGAGCTACCTTGTGCAGAGCCAGAGGTGTGGGGGATAAAATATCAGAGGGGTCCCCTCCGCCCCGGGATGGTAGGTCTCTGGCTCCAGTCGACATGTCCAGGTTGCTTTTGCTCTTAAACTCGCCGTGCATTCCCTCCCGCTTAATGGGACTAATTTCAGACTGAAACATCGAGTCGTCGTTGGTCTTGGTTTCCTCTAGGTACAGACTGAGAGCGCTACCTGTCATGGATGCCTGAAAGAGCACAAAATCAAAAGGGGAGTATTAGAGCATCATGTATTACAGTAAAAGGACTTCCATTTGGAAAGCACAACATAATAATATCTCATGAAGTGTACACAGAGCCTGATTAGAGGCCAGGGCATTGCATAAAAGCCTTCCTGGGTCAGTATGGCAGCAGGTGCCCGGCCTGTCTTGTCAGATTTAATAACAGATTACACACTCTGGCGATTATCATAATGCTTCATCTGGCGTGGTCATTTAGGCCGACACCGGTCTATGAATACATGAGTAGGACAAAGCAGATGGAGGAGTGGAGGAACCAGGAGCAGGGAGGGGGGCGGGGATGACGGGCAGGCCTACCTCCAGCTCCCTGAGAATCCCTGACTGGCCGCAGGTCTCGAGGTCCTGCAGAGCCTGGGACCAGAAGCTGTCATCCTGGTTCAGGGTGCCATGGCAACGAGGGGGGCTGATGAATCTATGACAACGCAGGAACCAGAACATGAGAGCAGCCCTGCGGGTCTCGTGGGCCGGTGCCGCTTACAAAAGGCAGCATGGGAAATGCAGTTTTTGGGGCTGCGTGCTGGAGAATCCCTTTGAAAATCTCCACATTGAAGGTTTTTACTGTGAATTCTCTCACTTGAGGCGAACGCCGAGGAGTCCGCTAGATTAGATAAAGCCTTTGAAAGAGTTCGACCCCCCCCAAAAAAAGCAGAAAATTGAAAGCATGTGACACAAAAGTTCAGAAAAAAAAAGAAGTCAAGTGTGAGGAGACAGATAAGGCTGATGTATCCTTGGGCGCTTTAGGTGCTTTTTGTGGAAACGTTTTTTGTTGTGGACAAGGGGGTGACAGAAAAAGATGCATCTATGTGAAACACCAAAGAGCTCGTGGGCAGTTAGTAAAGCAGATGAGAGAGAGAATACCTGAGAAAGAAGAGAAAAAGGACAGTTTTGGAAGAGCACAACATGAAAGCATACAACACAAAATGAAGAGAAAATAATTCAGACAGTGCAGTTTGCTTTCATCAATGAACCCAAAGAGGGGAAAAGAAAAATCACAGAAGCTCTTATTTATACACAGTGGTGGAAAAGTACTCCCATCCTTTACTTAAGTAAAAGTACCATACAATATTGGATAATTTACCTCTTTAAGCTTCAATTTCAATGAAACAATGTCAGAAGTTTAGAGGTGAAATTTCTCTTTGCTAACAATTTATAGACATCTAAAACATGAGAAGTGTAGTTCTTGAATAAATGTACTTGGTTACTTTTCCACCACTGCTTGTACACAGAATATGATTTAAATCAAATATGCCCTCTACCGTGAAATCAAAAACACTTAAAGCTGCACTGACATGAAACGAGATGTCGACAGGAAGTAAACCTGCAGGCCTGAGCACTCACCCAGGTATCTTGTCCCACTCGTCCTCAGTGAATCTCCCATCATACAGCGCTGCGTGGTGGACTAGGCCTGCAGAGCTGGAACTGGTTTGGCTCCTGTGCTTTGTGCGTCGCCACTCATTTGGGTTGAGCAATATGTCGGATGCTTTGTGAAGATACGTCCCTGAAAAGAAAGAAATCCACTGACCTCATTAGATGTAAGATGTAATGGGTAATTTATATACAGTAAGCATCCAGCGGACCTCACCTTGGCTGCCGTAGCCTGCGTCAAACCCTGAGCTATCCCAGGAGCTCATTGCAGAGTCTATACTGGGCAGAGTGGCGGAGTAGACCTCTGAGTGTTTACTGGTCTTCTGGGAGTCTGTCAGGTCGTCCTCTGTGTCACTTAAAAACCCAGCTTCTCTGTCCGTAGGCCGCCGGCCATCAGACTCTGGGAATGCGAGTCAAATCATCATTAAATCAAGAACTCGTGCACTTCCTGTCATTTTCAAAAGGCAAAAAATAAAACACTTTCGCTGCCTTTAAGCCCCAGAAGAAGCTAAATCAATGCAAATTTATTTAAAAAAGCATAATGAAACATGCTTTCTTTAATTTACAACCATTCTTTTTTATGGTTTGTCTTTTTTTTTATAAATGTTTAACTTCTCTTTCTCTTTTCCTTCTCCTGTAAAGCGCTGTGTTTGACTTATACAAGTTTGCCTTCCTGCTATGAGATGAAGAGGAGGACGACGTATGATCGGTGAAGGACGAAGGGAATGTACATCAGCTAGGATGCTCCTTCCACAGGAGAGAGGAAAAGTTAGATTACTTACAGACTAAAACTATGGAAACATAAATACTATAGATAGACACATAAACTATAGACAAAAAATGTTTTAAGCACATGAAACAAACAAAATAAAATGTGAAAAAGTGAATGTTGATGAAGTGAGTGTCATAATGCAACCTTATTGTCTATTCACCTTCCATTTGTTTTAATGATTTTTTTCCTTTTTCTGTGTTTGTCTTTGCTGTTTGTTTGTTTGTTTGTTTTTGTCTCAATTCTGCAGCTGTATTTGTCAGATATTTTTTCCAAAACACAACGAGTAATCAAAAGGAAATTAAAAACAAGTTCATACAAAAAAACAACAACATACGGTCGGCTTTTTTTTTAATCTTAAGGGTGACGGACTCCCCGGCCATCTGCAGGAGATGGATGGCCTCGCTCAGTGGCTTTCCTTTCAGACTGACCCCGTTGATGGCCAGGACTCGGTCCCCTATATGAATAGCCCCGGTCCTGCAGGGTGAGGAGAGCAGAGGAGACAGTGCTACCAGAGAATACCAGACAGTACCGACCGATGGGCCGGGAACCCTGTCAGGCTGCCAGGGCGCCGACTGGGACGGAAACAAAGAGGCTTCTTGTTACAGAAAATTACGAGACAGACATTGTTTACGGTCTTGTTTTTTGTATTTGTTTCCAAAGGGGGCCACTACAGATTTAACTAGCCTCAGCCTGACAAGTGTCACCATCTTCTCAAATAACTATGTTTAGCCCCGACCTTGTCATTCCTCACCTCTGCCCTCCTCTCACCTCTCTGCCAGGCCTTTCTTTGTGAGGCCAGAAATGACGATGGGGTCAAAGGGCTCCTCTGTGCCAGAGATGGTGATGCCCAGTGGTCCGTTATACCTCTTCAGTTCGACGGTGTAGATAATAGAGCCTGACATCTCCAACTCATCTACAGCACAGGAGACACCATGTACAAGATTATAAAGACAATATAAACCCTGTGAAGATAGAATACCTACATGATAAAATATGTAAAATAAAAGTTTTGCAAATGGATGAATAGCAGCTATTTAATCCAACAGAGCATTACCTCTTCTCATTTTACTGCCTTTGAATATTGTATCTCTTATATACAGTGGAGGAACACCCTTTTCGTAAGTTAAAGTACCAATACAACAATTTAAAAATACTCAACTACGTCTAGTAAACTACGTAATTTCACTGATTATTAATAGTTTTCTAAATTTTCCATGTTATCAAAGGCGCTAAATGCAAGATTGGGAGCATTTTTATTGACTTCGCACGGCTGTCAGCATGGCGACAGCTGAGCCCACGGCTCATAGTTAGCAGTGCTAACAGCGCTAACATTAAAATAAAGCAGACAGAGATAACAGTGTTAACCTGAGGGGGAACCAGAGGCTGGGCTCTACGCTTCTGCAGCTGCGCTGTCGCTCGGGACGGCGTTATCAGCTATAACCGCCGTAAGAGCGCAGTGCAGAGTGGCGGCCGTGAGCTAACCAGTGGCCCACGCTAACATGCACGATCATACACTAAAAGCATGCAATATGTCAGCAAAGCGAGGATTAAAACACACACAGAGGGAGAGTGACTTCATTCTCTACTCAGGTGGACATAACTCCTCTATATCTTTACATATACAATAGTTGTTTGCTGCTATATTAATGCTCTGGGTATTGAGAACTGTTAAACTGGATATATTTGGAGTTTTGACGGTTGGCTGACAAAACAAAAATACTTGGGCTCTTTGAACCTGTGATAGACATTTCTTCTAATTTCCTAAATGAACAATGAATCGATTATTGAAAAGAGAAAAAAAGAATCGTTAAAGCAAATGATTGTTACTGGCAGCCCTTGTTCAGTGGTTCCCCACTTTGGGGTCAGGCCCCCTACAAAAGGTCACAAGAAAATCTGAGGGGTCATGAGATGATTAATGGGGTTGGAAAGCAGAAAAAAAACAAGTTAAAAAAAAGTTCAGCTACACAAATTTCAGTTCAGTTTTTTTTTGTTTTGTTTTGACCTCTCTCTCTTGTCTTTGTTTTGGAGAAGTTCAAAAGAGGAACTCTCGTGTTGTTGGTGGAAGTGCTAGGGCTTATAGACTTTCAAAATGCGTCGAGTGGAAAAATACAGCGCTTTTGTACAGGGCCAACAGCTAAAAAGGAACCACTAGTTTAATCTTTGACAATGTATTTTATAAGCTTACGTGTTTTTAAAAAGTAAAAAGAGTAAATGTGCATGGTTACTTTTCACCAATGCTCATACACAGGATGCATGTTTGATGTTTTCAGGGATTAATGTACCAATGTTGTCCTCGTCTTTCTGGATTCTGAGTTTGACCATGTCCTCGGCCTGATGCAGGACGTGCATGGCGTCCTCCATGGTGCAGTTCTCCAGACGCACGCTGTCGATGGCCAGCAGCCGGTCTCCGGGCTCCAGAGTGCCTGTTCTACCAGACACAAGACCACAAAAATCTACTAACTGGGACCAGAGAGCTGCTCCTCCTGACTCATATGAGAATCCTATTAGCGTTGTTGTCCCAGTGGGATCATTGAGGGGTGACCGTCACCTCACCCTCAACCTGATCAGCACTGAGCCCTGCTGAAATGTAGCTGCTCTGCCCTACTGATCCAGTTTTGATAGCTCAATCCAATTAGGTAAATATTACACAGTGGATTCACAAAACAGTTTTATTTTGGTGATGATATAATCCCACATGAGCCTAGAAAACCTAGCTCAACCTGAATGGAAATAATGTGTCACCTGAAAGCAACAAACCGCTTTTGTATTTACAAAATAAAATGTTTATGTGAAAGTGCTGCGACTGAGAGCTATAAAATATTATGAGCTCTGTGTAATGTTAGGACATACCTGTGGGCTATGCTTCCTTTTCTGATGTCAGAGATGATGAGGGGCTTGCCAGGTTTCTTACTTGCTGGTAAAACAGAAGAACAATATAACATAATTTAGGGTTGTATGATATAAGGATAAAACCATTTGAAAAATCACTCAACTTCCTTTTAATTTTTGTTGCACTAATCTCACTCGGCTTCCTGTTTATTCAGAGCACAAAGAGTAATGATGAATGCTGGTACAGGCCAGCATTATTCAGAGGTAATGAGGTATGCACCCTCGTGGAGGTTTATGGATCACAGAACATTGATTCAAAGGAGATTTGCAGCGTGCAGGTCTGTGCAGTATTATTGAGCAACATTGCCCCCTGCTGTATAACTCGCTCCTAACAAACTCACCACTGATGGTGATGCCCAGCTCCACTCCTCTCCTCTTGGGTAATTTAACGTGGAAGGTGCCACTGCTGGGAACCACTGACTCTAATTGGGATATAAAGTGAAGATAAATGTAAGGAGGAAGGCACCAGAGATCTCACAATAAGAATTTATCTTCACAATGTGATACCTGCGACATCAAACTCAATATCCACTGTGACCTTATTGGCCAGGGCTGAGTCTCTGAGCAGCTGATGGGCTTCCTCCAGAGTGCCATCTTCAGTCGGGATCCCGTTAATGGACAAAAGTCTGTCCCCGACCTGCAGCAGCCCACACCTGCACACAGAAACAAGCACATGAAAAAGCAATACAGTGGAAATAAAGTTAAAGCTCCTATGAAGCTCCAGTGTTTTTCCACTACAACAGTTCTTATAGTAATAATAAATTTGTATATAAATGTTTATAAGAAATGTAATAGGGTGTACATGTAACAGAATGATAAAATAAATCTTGTTAAATAAATAAAATGGATCATATTTCAACTAGGGCTGCAACTAACGATTATTCAAATTATTGATTAATACTGTATGTTGATTTTTCCCCAATCCAAAAGTGAAAAATGACCAGCACAATTTCCCCGAGCCCATGGTTATGTCTTCAAAAAAAGTTAGTTAATTAAGCTTTATTCATCCAGGAGGTCTCACTGAGATCAAGATCTCTTTTAAAAGAGAGAACTGAGAACAAATGACATATACGGTATACACTACCAGTTTATTAGGTACACCTGGCTAAATCTAATGCAATCTAATATACACCGATCAGCCATAACATTATGACAGCATGGGCACCCTGACCGGTCTGTGGCTAAGCAGCCCCATACGCATCAAACTGCAATGCACTGTGTGTTCTGACACCTTTCCATCAACTTTTTCATCACTTTGAGCTACAGTAGCTCTTCTATTGCATCGGATAACACGGGCCAGCCTACGCTCCCCACGTGCATCAATGAGCCTTGGGTCTGACCCTGTCACCGGTTTTCCTTCCTTGGCGCACTTTTGGTAGGTCCTGACCACTTTGGACTGGGAACATCCCACAAGAGCTGCAGTTTTGGAGATGCTCTGACCCAGTCGTCTAGCCATCACAATTTGGCCCTGGTCAAAGTCGCTCATATCCTTATGCTTGCCCATTTTTTCTGCTTCCAACACAAAGTTCAAAATGTTCACTTGCTGCCTAATATGTCCCACCAACTGCCAGGTGCCATTGTAACAAGATAATCAATGTTATTCACTTCACCTGTCAGTGGTCTTAATGTTCTGGCTGATCGGTGTATAAGTTCTGCATTAAATCCTACCTTCATGCAGGTTATTAAATTGTTTGCTGAAATTGTTTTACAGAGGTGTTGATTTGACTGTATGGTCATTTTGTGGTGCAGTTGAACTGTATTGCAATACATAGAGAGGGATTTTTGTTATTCAGCCTACCCTCATTGATATAAATGGGGTGGACAAAATAACAGAGACACCTGTCGGCATAAAAATACTGTATAAGCCAAGTAGAACTTTAAAGTTCCTCAGAGGAACGAGCGCCTAACCAACTTCAGCTTCTTTTTTTTGCAGAAACGAGTCTTCCCCAGCTTCCTTGTTTTGTCCAACAAAAGGTCCAAAATGTAAAATATGGAATTCAAAATTATATAAAACTAAAAAACACAATTTTCTCACATTTAAGAGGCAGCAAATGTTTGTCTTTTTTTGGATTGATAAATGACTTGGATAATACATTTCCTGTTGATTAACTAATCGATTAACCTACTAATGGTTTTAATATCATCTGCTAATGGTTTCAATAATAATGTTCATAGTAATAATAATAATAATAATAATATAGCCACACTAACATCAGCAATGCTTTGGATTTCTGCTTGAAGTGAGAGGATTTTGACGAGTGACACATTCAGCGTATGTGACACCACATGTCACATAGGCTGAGGGTTTAAAATGCCATCTTTAAAATGATAAGGCCTCTGGGCTCAACATAAACACACTGAACACTGACCTTATTTGAACTTGGAAAATAACCTCAGCAAAGCGAGCACTCGTACAGAAAACAAAATCCCACATATCACACATTTAATCAGACCCCTAATTGCAAGGGCAAACACCGAAGCACTGTCAACTGATATTAATTCACTAACCACCGCCGCTCATTAACCTTGTGTGGAGAGAGTGAGACACCAACATCACAGTCGGATGCTGTACTGCTCACTCCTGTCCAACTGCTGCTGGACTACATCGTGTTACAAGACCCAGGGGACACGGCTCTGCAGCGTCGGCACAGACACCATCATTAATCTTGCAAGACAAGGACAGATACGACACACTGTCCTGATCAGAGCTGTGTGTTAATTAGACCGCAACATGCAGTCTTGATCAATACAATACTAAATACCAATAAAAGGGGATTTTCACCATTAAAACAAAAACAAACACTGGCTGCATCAACGCCTCATGTATGATGTGTGATAAATCCACCACTGGGGATGACTTACTGCTCCTTGAAGCTTGTCAGAAACACAATCAAGACTAAAGTAACTGTCATTATAAGTTGCTGAGATCATTTGTTGACCTCATGACATTTTGGGCAATGACCTCCCTCACTAAGGAAATAAACCGTTACCATGCCAAGAGCTGACAAGCACTGAATGCTTTTTTTGGCTTGTGACTCCTTAAAACGTACAGTGTGTAGCATTTGGCAACATCTAGTGGTGTGGTTGCAGATTGCAACCAATGAGTACCCCTTAGATTGAAGCGTTATTGATGTTACAGAGCTGTCTGTCAAAGTCAGTTATGAACATTGTTGTCACTACGGCATTGCATTGTGGTTAATTTATGCCGCCGTAGTGTCCAGCATTGCATACTGTAATATTTCACCAGAAATAGTATGCAATTCGCGTACTATTGGTTTCATACCAAGGTCTCGAACATACTAAAAAACCTCACACTGTTTCAGCGTACTAAATAGCATGTTAGTATGGAATTTTGGGCGCAACCCTTGTTACCAGTTATATACAGTATGTCTATCAGTTGCGACCAAGACTGTTTTTGTAATGTTTTATTTGAATAATTTGTAAAGATGAAGAAAAACAAGTACAATGGTGCTTTGAGCTAAATGCTAACGTCAGCATGCTAACACGCACACAACGACAACGCAAACATACTGATGTTTAGCAGGTATAGACCTTTTCATTGCCATTCTGTTGCTAGGGCAACAGCTTTGGTCCAAGTTAACTTCCTGTCAGCTACTGCATTAACAACCATTGGAACAGGAAATACAAAGAGGTCCATTCAGAATGTTTATGTTGTCAAGTTTGAAAAGGTCTATACTATTCAATTCAATTTATTTTTATATAGCGTCAAATCATAACAGAAGTTATCTCGAGACGTTTTATTTATAGAGCAGGTCTAAGACCGTACGCTATAGTTTAGAGACCCAACAAGAGATCCCACCAAGAGCATTGCAACACGCTGTGGCCAGGAAAAACTCCCCGTTTAGCGGGTAGAAACCTGGAGCAGAACCGGGCTCTGGGTGGGCGGCCATCTGCCGTGACCGGTTGGGTTGAGTGAGAGTGAGAGTGAGAGTGAGAGAGAGCGTGAGAGAGAGAGAGTACCGTGTTCACCATCTTGGTTTAACGTGTTATAATGATAACATTTGCTAATTAGCACACCGAGTCAGGGGATCACTTAAGTCCGTAGGATTCATCCCCTGGGTAACATGAATGTCTGTACAAAATTACATGACACTAGTTATTTTGATATTTCAATGTGGACCAAAGTGGCGGACCGACTGACCGACAGACCAACATTGCCATCCATAGATCCTGCAAGATTAGATGAAAGTCTGAAAAAATAAGCATAACTTTTCATAAAATAGTATGTTTTTCTCTCCTTTTAATCATCTTGTGACTGCGACTGTAGGTCAGGACCCCACATATGCGAACCACAGCATTAGACACATTCAGCTCCAATGCCTTCAGCTGAATTACTCATTGAGACATTGAGGTTAAAATTAGACTTTTTTCACATGTGGCTGAATGATTAGCACTGGGCCGTCTAGTTCAAGGTGACTCCCTATATGATACTTGTTTACTCGTTAGGTGTCTCAGTGTGTTACCTCTCAGCTGGGCTGTCGGGCTCAATAAAGCGGATGACTGGGGGAGCAGACAGGGTTTCTGTGGCAAAGACACCCCCCTGCAGCTGGATCCCAAAACCTGTGAGCGGATCCCCCCTCAGGAAGACCTCGCTCGTTTCCACATGAAAAACCTGCCCCCCTGGGCCGACAGAACTGGACGCCAGAGATACTGTGGGACAGGGAGGGGAGGGAGGGGACCCATCAGAGAAAGATATTAGTGGAGAAGTGGCAGATAAATGGAGCAAGAGAGGGATAGTGGGAGACAAAAAGCGGAGGCGGGTAAGAGACATGTACCCACAGAGACAACATGAGAATGGAGAGGGAATGAGTCACTTATCAGGGTTTACGTCAGTCGTGTTTACGTCAGTGATCAGTCAAGTCTGTTCACACAGTGAGGGGGCGAAACAGGAGGGAAAGGTGTTTCAACAGCACTGCAACACATTTTTAAAGGGTTAGTTCACCTAAGTTACAAAAAAAAAATAACAAAAAACTATAATATTTTCTCATTTAAAGGGGAACACCACCCAAATTAAGAATTCCAATATATTATTTCCATCATCTCGTAAAATTCAATCAATGTGTGAAGATGATATACCGCTTGTGGTATCTCGCCCTGCAGATAGTTTTTTCTTTTATTTGACCTTTTATTTTTATTTGCTCATATTGACCATGCTGATGTTTAGCAGGTATAATGTTTACAATGTTATCGTCCAAGTTCAGCGTTTTAGCATGGCAACATTTGCTGATTCACACTAAACAAAGGACAGCTGAGGCTAAAATGAATACACACCAGGTTGATTGATATTCCCTACAGTGCAAAAAAAACATCCATCCTTCCACCCATTATCTGTAACCACTTATCCTATTCAGGGTCGCGGGCAGGCTGGAGCCGATCCCAGCTGACATTGGGCAAAAAGCAGGCTACACCCTGGACGGGTCGCCAGACTATCACAGGTCTGACACAGAGACAACAATAAAAACATGATTTAGGAAAATAAAGAAAAATGGAGATATCTGTTTTAGGAAATGAAACCTTCATATCAAACTGCAAAATAAAAGTAATAAGACGGTGTTTTTGGATTACAGAGATGTCTGGAGAGACGTGTTCAATGCTTTGAACATCACAAACAAATCCCTTTCACCTCCATTTGATTAAGTTGGAGGCAGAAATTTTATCAACAGTTTATTATTAGGTACTTCTAGCTAAAAGTAATGCAGTCTGATACAACGGTCCTGCATTACATACAGTGAGGTGTTTCCAGGGCCGGCTTAAAGCTGCAGTAGGTAGAAATGGAGCAAATACGATTTTAAAAAGTTATTTTTATAAAACGGCCACTATATGTTGAGAGAAGTGCATGAGACATGTAATCTGAAAAAAAATCATGTGCCTCTGTGTCCTCCGGTGCTCCTAATGGCATCTGCAAGATTTCACAGACCAGAGGAAAACAACCAGAGCGTGAGTCTGCCGTCTCTGAGCAGCTGTCAATCACTCGTGAACTCAGACGGTCAAACTAGTCAGCGCTGATCAAATATGAATTCTGTTTCTGTTACTGTAATGCCTATTTCTCCCCTCAAATGTTTTCAGAAACATCTTGTAGTGTACTGTTTAGCTGTAGCAGAAAATACCGAGCACCGCCCACCAGCCAGATACAGCCAATAGAAATGCTTTCTCTCTGAAATGACCTGTTAAATTTTTTTAAAGCCTGTAAACAGAGCCATGAGGAGGTGTAGAAGTCTAGTTATCGCTCAGAACACTTGAATTACAATATGCTGAAAGGTTATTATGTAATTTTTGCATAATGATGCCAAGAAATTGTTGCCTACTGAAGCTTTAAGGCATAGGCCATATAGGAGGTCGCCTAGGGCGCCACCTTCTGGGGGGCGCTGGTTGCTCTCTAAGAATTAAATAAAACAAAAAATTAAATTAAAAAAATGACAATGGGTGCCCTCCCTCATTTTCTGCATTGTGGTAACAAATTGAGGGAAAAAATACAGCAAGAAAGAAAGAAAGAAATACACTCTTCACCCCTGTAACTCTGTAGTGAAACTGACTAAACACTTTTAAGCCAACAATATCAGGGACCAATTGTTTATTTATATTAAAATAAATACAGTTTATGAAAATAAAAATATTAATTTTTGTCTTAAAACCTAGGGTTAGGGTTCAACACCCCAGAACCCTAACCCTACAGCGGCACCGCTGTTACTATTATTTTAGCCTACCCTCATTGATATAAAAGGGGTGGACAAATTAATAGAATTTATTTGGTTAATTTGGTTGAACTGACCCTTTAATATAGTAAAAAAAAAAAAGGATTAAGGCAGGTGGTTTGTCATACGTGAGCTCTTGTGGTCCTTCTTCCTGTTCCTCCTCTTGCCCGTGGAACTGCGAGGGCTTGTGGGAGCGACCGGAGGGACGGGGCAGGGCAGTGTGTTGCTCCCCTGGCTGCTGAAGCCTGAGGTGGCTGTGGAGGAAGGGGAGAAGCCACCGCTCACCAGAGCTGAAGGGAGACATAGCACTACATGTATCAAAAGCCTGGTACAGTTATATTAAACCACATCACCGTGACATTTTCATTCAGCAGCATACGCTCATGGGAACATGCAACAAAAGTCAGAACTGTGGAAACAGTGTTGGAGTAAACCTCCTGGAAGAGATTTAACAAACGTGCTGAAAGAAAAGGCTCCTGCTGTGGCGCCTTGCCAGCAGCAGTGTTGCAGTGCTGTCACAAGTGATAACTTACATTTGCAGTGGTCCTGCTGGTTGTGTGGGTGGCTCGGGCTGCTCCATGTCTTGCCGTGGCTGGCATGTGGGGGATGGCAGTAGTTGCTGCTTTGGTCCCAGTGATGATGGTTGCTCTTCTGCACTTTTACTGCAGCAACAAGGAGGCAAACACATCCATTAAGTCAACCAGATCCTCTGTTTGTGCACTTTTCTAAATTCTACCCGTGAAATCACGCTTTCATTCCCATGTCTAAATCTGTACCACAGCACACAGAGCCTGGAGGAGAATTTCGGAGCAGAGTAATTGATATTTAATGTTTTCGTCATGGTACACTAGATTAAATCCTGTGGTTTAATGTACTTTGATGAGCATCTGAGAATCAGTTAGACACACAGCGCTGAATTGGCTGAATGGGAAGTGGGTGCTCTAAAAAAAAAAAACACATCTTACTTTTACTAGCAAGCTTCCAAAAAGCTAAGTGCAAACTGGAGATCATTTTTATAATTTCAATTTCAAAAGAGCCAGAAGGTGCAAAACAAGTCTGAAGTTGACTGCTGGGCATGGTGTTGTTGTGTTCAGCAGCAGGAAGTGATTCAGGCTGTTAGGAGGCATGTGGCTGGAGCATGATTGGGCACAGCTGAAAGCTTGATTGCTGATGATGCAGGGTGTCTGTTTCTGCACCTGACTGGCAGACAGTTTGGTCATAACATGGTTTAATTTATTCCTTGTATCCTCACATACTCATGTGTTGTTTTTTTAGCAAGTCGGTTGACTTTCGAATGAAATGGAGAGCACAGATTGTTAATTCTGAAAGGCGTCTCATTCAGTGAAACGGTATCTGTGAAGCATTCAAAGAGAAACAACTGACCTCCTGTATGACACCCACCTCAATAATTAACTTTCCTTTACATATTCATGCAGCTAAATTTGTCACATAGCGTTACATGTGACAGTAATCCTTGCTGCTTCATTTGCAGGGGTCTAATCTCTAACAACTTGCTCACATGGATGGAGGATTTGCTGGAAACATGGATGACTGCAGTGGCGCCGAGGACGTTTGCCATATTCAGGCAACCTGGTTAAATCCAACCGTATGCAATCAGAATACAAGCAGGAGAACCCGCGGCCCTTTTCCGGAGAACCAGTTTCTATCGGACTCAATCAAACCTGCGAAGCTTTGGCTCCGACGGCTTACGTTAAGCTCACCTAGGGGAAGCTCTCCAAGAAATGGTGTTTTGGATCGACGCTGGTGGAGAGAAACATTAACTCCTAATCTCTTAGTGGCCATATCAGTCTTATTAAATCCCCAGAGGAGATTAGACAAATTGCATCTTATAATCATGTCTTATCCTGGGGGGGAAAAGAAGCTGTGAAAATATCATTTAATCATTAACGTCATTGCGCCTTATTCAAGAAGTGAATCATTATCGAATAGGAATTTCAGAAGACAAGATGCCTGTCATTTCATAGAGACGATACAAGAGCTGCACTTTGAATTGAAACAGTTCAGTGGTCAACAGGAGCCGATGCAGATCAAGTATTTCACTAGGGAAGTATTAATTTGTGTATAAATGTAAGAAAATGGATCAAAAATAAATCAGTAAAAGATGTAAAAGACTGGACCAAACAAAAACTGAACAAAGGGCAAGGAAAATTGTGGAAGAAAGGATTCAGCGGCCACCAGAGAAGACTAAACTACATCTTATTTCCTTTGTCATGGTGTATGATTCCTCCCATGCTCACATGTTAGGGAGACCCTGCAGCTGCTGACCCAGAAATAAGTCTGCAGAACATGATCTCTGACAGAGAAAGTGTGTATTTGTGTGTGTGTGTGTGTGTGTGTGGCTTGTTGGTACCGACCGAGTGTGTACCCAAAGGCACAGGGATTGTGGCCGGCAGCGTGCACATGCACACACATAAACAAACACACACACACAGGCTGATTCACAGTACATGTAGCTGGGAGGCAGCCAGGCTCTTTACAGCTGTAGGTGGAGTAGTTGAGAGCAGAGCAGTCACAGTACATATGGTGAAGCCTGTATACTGGTATATTCTCCACGATGTACACACAGAACTACATCAAAATATTTACATGGTGTAGTGCTGAAACTATTAGTCACCATTGTCCACTGTGAATCATTTGCATTGCCCTGCACATTTGTATATTTTGCACTTGAGCATGTGCAAAATGTTTTTGTATTGTTTGCCTTACAATTGTGACACACAGTATGTACATTTTGCATTTTGTCAAAATCTTCACATCCCACCTACACACCACTATACACATATTTAAATATTTATATTCCATACAGTGGTGTAAGAAGTACCCAGATCCTTTACAGATCCTTAAAAATACCACCACAACAATGTAAAAATACTCCATTCCAAGTAAAAGTCCAGCATACAAAATCTTACTCAAAGAACAGAAGTGTTGTCAGCAAACTATAATTAAAGCCACACAGATGTTTTCAGTTCATCTGGCTCATTAGACCTCTTCTCAGGACTGTGTGGGCATGTAGAGACTAATTGTCTCCTGTTAGCTTTGTTGAACCTGTCAGGGCGGGACAAGTTACTAATATGAATTATTTATCATTCTTATTGCAAGCTGAAGATTTGTGACCTCATAAATTCACACCAAAGCTCCGGCCACCTTCAACCTGAGCACAGGTGTTATCAGACAGAATAACTGGAAACCCCTGTGTGGGTGGCTTGAACAGAGGCTTTAAAAGTAAAAGTACCTATTCTGCAGTAAAGTGGAGCCTGTGACTGATATATTTGTTTTATTTTATCTACTTTTGAAGGTCATTTTGTCCACAAGACAAATCTGAGGGGTCATGCTATGATTAATGGCAGAGGAAAGAAGAAAAAACTAAATTTTGCTAAATGTTAATCTTGGCTTTTTTTTAAAATATTGGATCATTTTACCTCTTTGGGCATCAAACGGAGCTTGGAGGAAAAAGTCTAAAGGAGAAGTCTTTTGGTGGAACTGCTGTAAACTCATAGATATCTGAAATGTGACAAGGGGCTCCAGCCAGACTGTTTTTTTGTAAGAGGTTGCAGACCAAATGGTCTCAAACCAGAGATTCTAATTTAATCTTTAATAATGTAGTGTACTCTATAAGCTCATCATATGTTTATTATTGTAAACTGAATATCTTTGGGGTTTTGACAGTCAGTTGGACAAAAACAGGCAATTTGAAGATGTGAGCTTGGGTTCAGGGCATTTTCCATAATTTTCTGACTTTTTATGGCAATATCTGTGAATAGCAGTCCTAAATGATCTATAGTTGCACTTGTCACTTGCTTTGTCTGAAGTGATTTCCTCTCTCTTTTTCTGTAGCAGTATCTCACAGAGTTTTGTTTTTGTATCAGCTCCAGGACATACCTGTGTCTTGTGGTCTGACAGGGAGTCTGCTCTGACTGGCCGGGAGAATCTCCAGTTTCACGATATCAGAAGTGCTGGCGAGCAGCTGCGTGGCCTCCATCAGAGAGCAGTGCTCTGTGCTGGTCCCGTCTATAGACAGAAGGATGTCACCTGCATGCAGCGCTCCACACCTGAGAGAGTGAGGCAGATTGTGTCAGGAGAAAAGCTTCTGTTTAACACTTAGTATTACTATTATTAGTATAGTGTAAGAGGACGGTTTCAAACCTTTCCACCACGCTGGCTGGCTTTATCTTGTCAATAATAACAACTTGTTTGTTCCGGTATATTGTTGTGGTGAGGCTGATCCCAAGGCTGGCGGAGGGACCTTTCACTATCTCCACCAGCAGAGGGCCCGAGGCTTGCTGCACTGCCTCTGAAACAGATAATACACACAGATATGAGAGAGGCCTACATGATTACTGATGCATCTAAAGCCAAGAACACTATACTATACTATACTGTACACCGATCAGCCATAACATTAACAACATTATGACAACTGACAGGTGAAGTGAATAACATGGATTATCTCGTTACAATGGCACCTGGCAGTGGGTGGGATGTATTAGGCAGCAAGTGAACATTTTGTCCTTGAAGTTGAGTGCTGGAAGCAGAAAAAATGTAAGTGTAAGGATGTGAGCGACTTTGACAAGGGCCAAACTGTGATGGCTAGACGACTGGGTCAGAGCATCTCCAGAACTGCAGCTCTTGTGGGATGTTCCCGGTCTGCAGTGGTCAGGACCTACCAAAAGTGGTCCAAGGAAGGAAAACCGGTGAACCGGCAGAACCAAGGCTCATTGATGCACGTGGGGCGCGAAGGCTGGCCCGTGTTGTCAGGTCCAACAGAAGAGCTACTGTAGCTCAAAGTGCTGAAAAAGTTAATGCTGGTTCCGATAGAAAGGTGTCAGAACACACAGTGCATCGCAGTTTGTTGTGTATGGGGCTGCTTAGCCACAGACCGGTCAGGGTGCCCATGCTGTCCTAATGTTATGGCTGATCAGTGTATATGTTGTTAACAGTCTTAACCAACGATAAAAAAGACCCCAAAACGGTCAGAAACGAGCACATTGCGATCAGATTCATATTGTTACAGTTTTTCTTAGTTGCTGTGTCACAATTGTCGCATCCACTACTCATTTTCTCACAACATTACATGCATTTCTTGTTGCTTGACCTGGAGATGCAATGACTTTGCCTTGGTAACCAAAGTGGATTACACTGCTTTTTCTAATGGTTTGTATTATTCTCAAGCACATCTATTGACATGCTCATTGTGTAAATTCTTAAAATATTACCCAATCTTCGTAACCGTTCAAACAAATCATGTTTTTCAGATTCAGTTCATCCTCAGTTTTTAGAGCTTATCCCATGTTCTAAAATTAGTTTATAGGTGTTTATAGGTCCTCATCATTTACTAAAAGATATTTACACCACGGGTGGCAAAATCGTTTTTTTACGTAGGTATCACTGTTACTCAGTATGGTCCGGACAGAGAGGGACAACAGGACGCTCATACAGAAGAGAAGATGTAAAAGTATACACACTGAAGAAGGCTGTTTGTGCCGATACGCGTGGGTTGTAACCCATCTCATAATGTGCCGGCACTGTCCATGTTTTTGGTGTTTCACAATGGAATAGTCATCTGATTAAAGGCTTTTTAACTTTTTGCTAGAAGAGTGCCTTGGACCTTCCTTCTTATGTAAAGGTATATGTTGGTTTTATCAGAGGACTAGGTGGACGCAGAGCAACAGACAGAGGGAGGACTACATGCTGCCTTTGAGGACGTCACAGCAGAGACATGTAAGGGAGAGTTGCTGCATGCAAAAATATTTAGTGTGAGAAAGTATCATGTAAAAGAGAAAACGTTTTTATATCTAAATGGTCCCTTACATTTCAAACATTTTAGTTTTACATTATTGTTACATAAATGGGCCTCACTGTGAATAGCGGGCATACCAGAGGTGTGAACACTGATAGTGAGAAAGCTGTGAACACTATGTAACTGGTGTTTGCATAACATGAGTTGAGGATATTGGGTTATTGTATATAAGTCTCAATGAGAAATAACAAAGAAATACAGTTTTATAGTCCTCTGTCATTTGGCACAGTTCCTCAGACATTTAACTGTCTTGACTTAAACAATGACAAAGAGACATGTCATTTTGTCTTTTGCAGGACAAATGCAGTGTTGTGCTTCAGCATGAAATGATGTGATGCTCTTAAAGGAGCAGTGTGTAACATTTAGGGGTATATATAGTATTCATAATTATGTTTATATCCCCTGAAACTAAGAATCGTTGTGCTTCGTTTGCTTAGAATGAGCCCTTGATATCTACATAAGGAGCGGGTCTTCTTCACAGAGTCTGACATGTTGCTCCGCCATGTTTCTACAGTAGCCCAGAACGGACAAACCAAACACTGGCTCTAGAGAGAGCCTTTCACGTTTTTACGTTACCTGAAGGCCACCGTAGTTCTCCAACATGCTTGTGAAACTGCCGTAACGTGAAACGCAGAGTGCAAAACAGTGGTACCGCCAGCCGCCGTCTGACTTCCGTTGCTCCTAAAGTAGCGTTATTATGGTAAGGATGGCCTCTGAGCGAGGCGAACAGCGTTACCACTGTTTTGCGGCTCACATTACCGCAGTCTTGGAAAGGGAGGAGTGAGGAGAGGGGTACTCAGTTGGTTGCAATCTGCAACCACATCACTATATGGCACCAAATCCTACACACTGTACCTTTAAGCAATTGAGAAAAACTTAAACTGAAAAATAATATTTGTATTTTTCCAGATTTCAGTTCTAAAATGTTTTGTTTTTTATAATTTATGAACCCTCTGACTGGTTTCGGTCTGGAGGCAGGAGGTCTGGATTCCAAACTCCCACATCCAGAGAGATAATAATGTGTGTCAAATGTCCTCGGTGACCTGCCCTATTTTGCACAGAGCAGAGTTTGTGATCTTATGGAGAATTAGTTACTGTGACCAAATGGAGGTTATAATCTGTAGTGAGTTCCCGTCTTCAGTGGCGTATTTTACTACTTTTTGAGCCAATGGTGAGAATGCTTTTTTTTTTTTACTCAAAATAGATTTAATTCGCTCTGTATACTCAAAGTCAGACTGATCTGTGTTGGTGGTTATTTGTCTTCACAACATTAGAATCAATTCATAAAATGAACTGAAGAAACAACTGAACAATCTGTATTGGAAAAATGGGCTTGAAATAATACTGATATGTACTGTTTACTGTATCATTCAGTTACTGCAATGGCTCTGATACAGAATATATTTTTTTTAAATATTGAGATTGAAGCTGCCGTGACTCAGGAGTGGAGAGAGAGAGATCCACACACTACAATAGAACACTGAATATTACCCATCTACCCTTTCCGTTGTTGAAGTGTGCTCTCGGGGCCAGTGTGACTCCCCTGGTGGCATCTCCAGCACCGACACTCACTCACATCCACGCAGCCAAACGGCCACGTTATTTACCCTCAGAGCAACGCTGCCCTACCGAGCCTCCCCATATTCCCCGTGTGTGTGTGTGTGCTCACCCATGACAGAGACGTCATACTCAATCAGGAACAGAGCTTCCTGGCCGCTCTGCATCAGCATGGTCAAAGCGTCGGCGTGCTTCTCTCTGTTCAAAGGCATACCGTCCACGCTCAACACTCGGTCTCCAGCTTTCAAAGTGCCCTCTCTGGAGAAACACGGGAGGAGAGGGGAAAAAAAATAAAATAAAACACAGGCGACCAGCACAAGTGATGCTCATACGAGCGTTATTTAAGCACCAGTCACAGTAAATCATTAAACAGTTCCACATGAGTGTTCCCTCCCAGGTGAGATGAAGGATAAACGAGATAAGCGGCCGTAAAAAGTCTTTGATGGTGAATTATGTTTGCTCCAGTGTTTTGGTGCTCTCGGTTTTCATGCGGAAAAGTGCAATGTAGCATCAGCCTCGGGATGAGCAGTGCCCTTTCTGCTTTGCAGATAACATATATGTGTCACAGCCGCAATCTCATACACTGAGCATAGACTGAGCACATATTGTGGATTTAAAAAGCATAATTATTAATAATCTAATTCCATATGGTTAATGGATAAAAATATTCATTGTGGACAAAGATGAGGCAATTAGTAAAACACATATCCATTAGTCCAGGGGTTCTCAACCTTTTGTAACTCGAGGCCCACTATCGATTGTTAAAAACATTTCCGAGGACCACCTTCCCAAATAAATGACAAGCTGGGCTATAAAATATGTGTTATGCCACTGTCAGGTGTAATGACCCACATAGATATTCAGCTTACCCTCACACATCACTACCTGCCATTATTAATCCAAAGTATTCATATTTCCTCACTACACACTTTTACTAGTTTCAAAAAATTGCTTAATTTTGTGTCACTGCATCTGTGACATATATGTCTGTAAAGGGGAGACTCGTGGGTACCCATAGAACCTATTTTCATTCACATATCTTGAGGTCAGGGGTCAAGAGACCCCTTTGAAAATGGCCATGGCAGTTTTTCCTCACCAAAATTTAGTGTAAGTTTGGAGCGTTATTTAACCTCCTTCCCGACAAGCTAGTATGACATGGGCATTAGTCCATACATCTAAATACATATAGAAACACGCATGTATGCACACATACAATCATTTGAATAGGCTCAGTCATGCAAGACGCATACAAGCCACATAAATAGCTACCCTTGTACATACAGACACAACCATTAACTCATGTCTCTGCGTCCTCACCTGTCAGCAGGACCTCCGGGTCTCACGTACGTGACCACCAGAGGACGAGACCTGCGCCAGTCCTCGTGGAAGCCTCCTGAAAAATAAAAAAAACAGATAAATCAGTGCAAAAAAGTGTGTTATTTGTACTGGAGGATTTACATAAAAACATCCTGTCGTCCACCTACCTCTCATGACAAACCCGAAGCTGTTTCCCTCCTTGTGTAAACACACCTCCATGGTTTTGGTTACGACTCCTGAGGGGTTCTGGACTAAGAGTCGACAGGAAAGGACAGATTCAGGGAATTATTATTACGATCCTCCAAAGCTACACATAAAAATGAAGTATTAACAACATAGAAAGCTTTCACAACAGTTTGATGATAGTGTCCTGTTAGTGTTGTAAGTGTTGAATCATGAAAAGGAGAAAAAGCATTGTGGAAATATGTTTAATTGATCTCAGTGGGGGAATTAATTGTATGTAATTGACCCATGCTAATGATTTAAGAGCAATGAGCAGCCACGGTGCAACGCCCAGGGACCAACTGTGGCCCATGATCAGGGAAACCCAATAAGTATTGATCTGGTGATTTGCGGGTTGAGAGATGTCTAGATGTTCGAGGTTAAACTGGGGCTAAATTTGGTTGACCATGTTTAGACGTCTTGGTTATACCGGTGACTTTTTAAAAGTCTTTAAAAAATTAAAAATTAAAATCTCTCTATTGTAGAAAAGAGAGACGAACAGTGTAGACTGAGTTTATTATTATTATTAATAATATTATTCAGTGGGTTTTATTTCCATATTATGTTTCCATTCTATTTGATCCTATTTTATCTTTTATAACGTGTTCCTTTATGCTTTTAATGTTTTATGTAAAGCGCTTTGAATTGCCTTGTTGGAGAAATGAGCCATATAAATAAACTTGCCTTGCCTTACTAAAAAAAACATTTTATGTAACTTGAATGTTTGCTCAGTTTTAACCTAGACATCTAGAAATCATAAGCTGGGGCTTTTCTATGTTTATTGCTCCATTCCTCACTTTGAGCATGTAAAAATACAAAGCATTTGTTTTCATGACAGCACCGTCTCTGAACGTCTGAGCATTTTGTTGGACAATCAATCAGGCAGAATATTCATCCTGCAGAACTTCACCTACCGAACGGAGGCAGCTCGTACTCCACCTCCAGCACGACTCGCTCCCCGATGTTCTTCAGCAGGCTGATGATCTCATCGTGGCGAAGCTTTGACAGGTTGATGCCATTCACTGACTTGATGTAGTCTCCCACATTCAGCTGGTCACTCCTGCAGAAAGTCATGCACAGAACATCAAGAGCGGGAAATTGCACCAGGGCTCACTTGGTTTTTGGAAATACAAGTTTAGTAATGTTAGTTAGGCCTAACAGCACCAACAAACAAGCTGATCCACAGTGGTGGAATGTAACTAAATACATTCACTCAAGCACTGTACAACTTTGAGGTACTTGTACTTTACTTGAGTATATATCCATTTTATGCTACTTTATACTCTTACTCCATTACATTTCGGAGGCAAATATTGTACTTTTTTTCACTACATTTATTTGATAACTTTAGTTACTTATAAATTAAATTATTTTATAAATTAAGCTACCCAGCAGTATATAAAGTAATTAAAATTAGCTCCACCTTATCATCTACAACATTAAAGTGATGAACACATTAATGCATCACTAATTATAATCCAATAGTATATTATATATGAATCTGAAATGGGCCATTCTGCATGAAGAGTACTTTGACTTTCGGTATGTGAAGTACATTTTGATGCTAATACTTAACACAGTATTTTTTACACTGTAGTATTGCTACTTTTACTTAAGTAAAAGATCTGAATACTTCTGATCCGTTCACGATCAAAATGATGAAAAGATGTGACTGTCTGATTCTGGATGTTCCAACTGTGTGAAAGAGGCAGAAATAGAACAAGCGGTTGGTTTTATTGATTTGTGTTAAAACGGTATTGATAATCTGATTATAAATCCCTTTGCGGTGTGTAGACTGACATACAGAGTCAGCTGAAAGTGTCTCCTCTTCAAACACTGACACAGATGATTGTACATGCTGTCTCACATATGACATTCTGAGTCAACACACCGCTAATTGGAGGGCTAATTAATCAAATAGATGTTCTACCCTGATAGCCTCTCTCACCTCTGGGCTACTGCCAATCAGCAGTGACAGCAGACAGAGAGAGACGTCTTGACCAGCAGAGCCGACCGGCCCGTCATCCGGTCACCGCCCGTCTCTCTCCTGTCTGTCTGTCTCTCTGCCTGCGTGTCTCTCCACCCACTGAATTAGCAAGCACTTCTTCCACGCAAGCATGAACTCAGCTGTGGGAAGACAAGCTGCTTGGAAGAATTAGCACAGTGTCTGTCTTTAAACCTCCTCGGACTTGACAAGCGATGGCATATTTGGCCAAGACATTTTCAGAGGGGCTGTGTCATTCTTACAAAACTGTGTGTGTGTGTGTGTGTGTGTGTGTGTGTGTTACACTTCAGTCACACGCTGCTTAATCATCATGAAACATGAGTACTCCACTACGTTTTCCTTTCGTGTGGTTGATGTTGGGGAAAATTAGTTTAATGGCGTTGATGTCTGGGAAAATTAGTTTAATCGGATCTTAATGAAGCAATCTTTGAACAAAAAAAAGAGCACTCAAAAGATTTATATTGAATAATTACCACCACACTGTGAATTATACATGAACTGTAAATAAAAAAATGAAAATATTAACATCTAAATTAACAGAAATTATAGGGGTGGGGGAAAAAATCAATACTGTATCGTATCACAGAATTCTGCGGCTATTCTGTCTTTTGGAGGTTGGAGCGGATCAGTCTTAACGCTAGAGTGAAGATACTGGTATCATATCAAACTAGAAAACCTGAGGAATCCATTGGTACCAACCATGTCATGTTAGCTTATCGGGAAGAACGCTAAATAGTGCTCCAAAGTCACGCTACATTTTGGTGAGGAAAGGGGTCCTTTGACCTCTGACCTCAAGATATTTGAATGAAAATGGGTTCTATGGATACCCACGAGTTTCCCCTTTACAGACATGCTCACTTTAAGATAATCATGCAGTTTGGAGCAAGTCACAGTCAAATCAGCACACTGACACACTGACAGCTGTTGTTGCCTGTTGGGCTTGAGTTTGCCATGTTATAATTTGAGCATATTTTTTTATGCTAAATGCAGTACCTGTGAGTGTTTCTGGACAATATTTGTCATTGTTTTGTGTTTTTAATTGATTTCCAATAATAAATATATACATAGATTTGCATAAAGCAGCATATTTGCCCACTGCCATGTTGACAAGAGTATTAAATACTTGACAAATCTACAAAAAAATTGCAATTAATCGCGATTAAGTATGGACAATCATGCAATAATTGCGATTAAATATATTAATCGATTGACAGCCTTATTAAAATCACAATAAGATCGTATCACCCCTTAGTATCGTGATGATATCGTATCATGGCGTTCTCTGCTTATTCCCACCTCAAGATATTATATGGTTTCTTGGGGTCTTTTTGGTATATGATTCTGAGGGACGGCATCAAGCCGATCTAACACAACGCCTACAATCCTGCGGTTAAAGGCGAGCTGGTGTAACTTTGCAAAACGTGCACGTTTGTGAGAGCACAATAACAAGGCCGGACAGCTCGGTGCGGTTGCCAGGTTTTAACCGCATCACAGAGCAGTGATCTCACCTGGCAGCTAGCCCACCTGGCCGTAGGTTTGACACTCTGGGCTTGCCGTCTTTATCGGAGCCTCCGGAGATGGTGAGGCCAAGGCTGCTGCCTTCCCTTTTCATCAGGTCCACCGTGGTCACTCCTCGGTACTCCTCTGCTGACAGATTCAGACACAGGCACAGATCCACAGTCAGCATTAGCCTCTGCTTGACAGAATCACCCCGTCTGAGAGGCAACTCCGTCTTTCTCTCCTGAATCTCTCACAGAAATGCCCTCTGACACACGACCACATACTTTATTTTCTCACTTTCCTGTCCTCTCCTTGTTCCTTCAAATCTCTCCATCTGAGTGAATCTTTGTGACAGGCTCAGGAAGAGGAGGAGGAGGAAGAGGAGGAGGACAGAGTCAATTTTATTAATAGCACACTAAATACTGATAATGGAAAAGAATTCAATGCATTATTTCAAAAGAAAATGATGGCAGACCCATCAGGTCATAAAGTGAAATCCAATTGTATCCTTAAGTGAATGAAAATGATGGGCTATATACTGTCATCAGAGGACTCGTTCTGTCTTGTGGTCCACGTTCTGCTGTGCTGTTAAATCGCTCTACGTTGAAGTGTGGTTTAGTGCAAATGACAGGTATGCCACACAAGCATTTTTTTCCCCATCTTATCTAAGCATTCAAAACAGTGCAACATCAAGCAAAACACAGCAGACACATGGTTCTACACGCACACGGACAAAACACATCTCAGACAAAGATGGCATGATGACTCTTCTTCATTTTTAGGATGCAGTAGCATGAATCAGATAACACAAAGAACAAACAAACTGTCAGGTTGGACTGTATCGTACCTGAGAAGCTGCGCCTGCAGGACGAATGTGATTGGTCATTGGCCCCGGACTCCTTGCTCCCCTTTGAGTATGGTCCTTCATCTGTGGAGACAGCAGGGAGGTATAGGCGCTGTTATGAAGCACCATGGTGACATGCACGACAAACTCTGCAGCAGAAGGCTAAATGAACACGACCATCATGACAGCTGCACACGTGTTGGTGTTTTGAACTGGTAATGTGAGGACTCTGGGAGGGGGCCAACACTTAACCAACAGCCACATCCATCCATCAGACATGAACTTAAACAGAGTGATCAGCCTGAACTCTCAGGACCCTGGTAACGTCACCCCACTTTGTTTTTTACCATTCTATAAAAAAGGTTCAAGGGGTTTAAATAGCTCCTTTCTGTCTGCAGCAGAGACCCTTGAAAACCATTAATTTAACACTGGAATACATTTGCGGCGAGCTTGATGTATGCAGCTACTAAAGCATGGGAATATTCCTGGAGGAACAGCATGCGGCTAATGGACTGTTGGGGCATAGAGAGAAAACCATCATTTTCATGTCATTTACAGCAGCTGCTACAGAAAGCTGGAAAATGTTCAATCTGCTCTGCAGGGAAGCTGATTTTTTATTTATTTATTTTTTACCCCACAGTGGGACCCATCATTTGCTGACAGAGCACAGGGCTGGCCTCAGATTAGCAGAGCCTCTGCTCAGGCCATCTGAACCTGAATGCAGCCATACAAGCATGTCAGCAGCCGCAGTGATGAGGAAACGGACTTGGCACTTCTCTAATCCTGTCCACTGCGGATTACCTTTTCAGCTGTCCGGCACAGTGATTGAGCATCATTTTACAAATTTTAAAGAGGAGCTGTGCCAAGGCCTCTTTTTAAGAGTGGAGGGGCCATGTTGGGTGCCTCGAGCCACAGGCATCAAACTGAAGTCACCCCCGAGCTAAAGTCTCCTCCAGTGACTGCTTTGATAGCCAGAGACGAGTTAAAACCTTATTTTTCTGACACCACATATTCATAAATTATGTATAAAACAGAGGTTTTCAAACTGTTGGGCGAGAGAGACAGATAGCGTGAAAGGGACAGGTGCATGCTGGTAGCTTAAGTTAACTAATTATGGTAACGTAACGTCAAGGCCAATGAAAAGGAGGCTGGGTCATGGGCGGACGTGGGTCTTGTGGTATGGGTTTATAACACATGCACAGTGTAACAGAAGCTGCGGTCGTGCGTTGCGATTGGCTCAATTTCGGCGAGTGCAGGCGAGATTTTACTGCACATGTGTTATACCCTCCAGAGATATGACGCGTGACCCAGCCTCCTTTATATAGGCCTTGCGTAACCTTACTTTACCTAAAACACCCAATTTACCGCAATTTGCAAATAGTAACGTCACTCCTTCTCGGAGTTACAACATCATATTTGAACACACAGACATGATACACACATTTTTAGATACGATATGACTTACACTTTCCGTGGATATCATCAACTACGATGTAAAACAAAAATAAACGTCCATACGTTCGCTTTTTTAGAAAGCATTGTAAAAAGACGCTCCTTGTAACTCAAGAACTTGCATGAGAATCATCACATTTTTACCTTTTCTTCAGTGTCACAGTAATCCAGTGATAGTCGTCTGTACATTCATGGGTACATTGCAATCAGGGACTACTAATAGATAATTCGGCATACTTTTTAGTGCTATCAATTTGTCAAAAATGTAAATACAAATAGGCTAAATACAAATGGGGCTCAAGTTAGGGTCGACAGCTAGTTAACTCATTGTATCCATGGCAACATTATGCTATACTTCCTGTTTACATCCGCGGCTAAAACTTAGGCTATGATTATCTACCAATAATAACAATAGGAGTGAGAAAATCTATTAATCTTCAATCATGTTCCACTTTACATATAATATTTTGGAATTTCTCTCAATTGTGTGTATTTTTGTGAATTTAGGGTCACAATGTCAAACCCCTGCTCTAAACCAATCACAGTCAACCAGTTCTGCTCTAGACCAATCACAGTCAACTAACCCTGCTCTTGACCAATCAAAGTTAACTAGTTCTGCTCTAGACCAATCACAGTCAACTAACCCTGCTCTTGACCAATCAAAGTTAACTAAAGCAGGATCAACTTCCATGTACTCTAGAGGTCAGAAATTTGACCTGTCATCATTTAAGGTATCATCTCAGGCCTGACAGTATATCAGTTTGACATGAAAAACTGACATTCCCTGAACTGGGGGAAAGCGAGTGCTCGGAGGGCATGAAATAAACTTCCTTCTCTTTGTCCACATCAAGTTTCCAAATCTGCCCAACTGAAGATGAGACCTTTAGACAGCTGAGAAGCATAGATCCTTTGTCAAACCTTCCCTGACCTGAAACCTTTGGGCAGGCCCTGGATACGAGGAGCAAAGAAGATAATTCAGCCTTCTTGTGCACACACGGCTGCATGAGTCAGACCTTAAACTACAGAAATATCTTTACTGGACTTGGCATATTAAGGCGATGCATAGAACATACATATGCATAACATGGTATTTTCACACTAATTTACACACATCCTTGCACAAATATCCTGTCCAGTAGCTGTGAGGCACAAACAAAGTGAGTGACACATCACAAACACATTAGGCCCGGGCAAAAGCCTCGTAACCACGCGGGTTCCTGAGGGCCCTGACAGTCCAGCAGCTGTCATTGCAGTCAAAAGGCAACATTAGCTCTGGGTAACGCAGACCCAACGCTCTGCACGTGACTGAACACTACTGTACCATCCAGCTATCCCCCAGCCATCCTCCCTCCAGCTTAAAATAACCATCATCCACCCTAACGGCCAGAATTAAAGTCAGGCTGGAGCTGATTAATAAACAGCCCCAATAATGAAACAACTATTGTAAAAAAAAAAATCTTTGCTGTGTTGTCTTTGAAGAGGAGGTTAATTAATGGCTCAAGGATGAGGTTTGCCTGCATCTAAAAGACCTCAGAGCGCTCGCAACGGACTAAAATAAAATCCGGTGCTACTGCATAAATATGGGGTGAGTTAATTAACTCCTGGTTTAATTCAGGGCACTGTGTGCCATCCCTCTCATAGCCAATCAGAATGTAGGTTAAACATGGGGGCGGCACTCACAATGACAATGAAATCATAATGCTATTTTCAGATGTAAAACTTTAAGCGGGGGCCCTGCCAGACCCAGTTTACGTTGCTATATCTGCCCCAGTTACACATGGCAGGATGGCATGCAGAGCTGGTGGTCAAGTCCACTGACATTTAAATCTCTTTTGACCAATCACAACCATAACACATTTTACATTCAGATTGATTTTGCAGTCCCTCAGATGTACTACACATTTCACTCTTTACAGGTGATCCAGGTGACACAAATCCTCTACTACTACTACTACAACACACAAGCTGACCCCCTTATTGACTCCACGTTGCAAAGTGCAGTGCTCTTACCGATGCTGTTCTTGGTGTCTCTCCTCAGACCACACAGCATGGCTGTAGTTCAGTGAGCGCAGCCACCCTCGGGAAGTAACCTTGCTGATCTTTAGTAGTGGAGCAGAGAGCTGAGGTTCCACCAAAAGAGTCTCAGCCGCTCAGATAAAACAGAACATCTTTGTTTCTTCATTCCTTTGCCTGCATTTCCTTAACCTTTCTTCCCACGTTTGTAAAAACCCAGTGAGGAATTTGAGCTCCAGAGGGCAAATTCTGATCCTCAGATGGTCTCTAGTTCCCTTCTCTATTTAAACTTGGTGACAGAAAAAAAAGATGTCTTCTCAGCCCTCCAAAATCTCTGTTTTTCTATAAAATCCAAAGCAGGGAGAGCAATGGTTCATGTCCTTTTCTTGCCATCTTGCCGTGGTTCCATTTTTGAGCTATTCTCACTAATCAGCCGTCCTTTTCCAGAGGGTTTATCATCCCCTGTTCATACACTCACATGAGCTCACACATAACCCTCCTCTCTCATACAGAGCTGGAGTGAGTGTGTTTGCTCTCTCTCTCTCTCTCTCTCTCTCTCTCTCTCTCCCTGCCTCTGCCAGAGGGGTTCAGTGAGGCAGGCACACACGATCGTCACTCCCTCCCCCAGCACACACACACACACACACACACACACTCTACACACTCTTTATCCATTTCCCACCAAGACAAACACCCCTCATATGCACATCTGCACATCCTCAAACCCACCCACACACATTCACACACACACACACACTGAGATTAGACACGACAAAACTGCACACGCTCAACTCTCTGCACAATTAACACCACCTGCACATTCATTGTCAGACTGAGCCCCGCACTGTGTCACGTTTTTTTCTCACGTAGAGACTGCTGCACCCATTTTATCTCTCTCTCTCTCTCACACACACACACACACACACTAACATGCACACAAGCACATAATGGAAAAAATGCATATGCAAAATTCCTGTGCAGAACAGCTGCCTGTTTGAGATGTCTAGCAGTTGAAATGTTATGCAGTTGTCGTGCACAAGGCTGTGATGACAGATAAAACTTCTCTGTGATCAAGTGAAGATAAATAAATGATAAGCAGATTGAAGTAAAGGAACATTTAGAATCTGAGTGATTGTGTGGAAATTAAATGGTTTCCTCTAAAGCCCGGCGTCTCATGTTTCCCCCTCAGGAGGGTGAGAGGACCCTCTGCTAATCCGAGGCCCGCCAAGGTCCCTCAAACCCAAACACAGAAGGACTAATGGCCGGGTTTGATGACTGACACTTTGCCACACGTGTCTGACCATTTGTCGCGCACACACAAGCCTCGACGCCTGCCACTTCCTGACCCCCACTGCAAACCACCACCACCACCACCAACATCAACAACAATTGCCCTCCTCCAGTCCAGCCTCGCTGGCAGACCCTCCGAGCCTCGTCTGCCTCAATTGTTTTGGTCACTGCGGACAAATTGTTGTTATCATTGAGACTTTGGAGGCAGGGGTCGGGGGAAACAAACCCAAGGTACAACACCAGCAAAACCACACAGCACACCAAAATACACAGAAAATCATACCCTCTATTCTACAACTGCTTATTTTACAGATGTGCATTACAAACATTTCCATGTTTCCACCCGCTGTTGCGTGGAGCCTAATTAGTCAGCTGTTCCAATGGACACAATACTCTTCGGTGTAGATAATTTCCTCAGAGACTTTTGTCCTTAATACCCCATTTACAATGTGACCGAGCGCAATCTTTCAGAGCGAGACTAATTAATTTCCAACAGAATAAAGAGAATCGGGAGACGGAGCAGTGTGCTGGACTGATAAACTCCCTGGGAATATGTTGGGTTATAATAAAAATTGACTCTTTTGCACTTATCAACATTGTTGATGTAGAGTGAGTGATCATTTAATGATTAGATTAAGAAATCACATGTTTTTTTTGCAGTGACCTTGGTGTACAAATAGAGGATAGGAATGCTTAATCAAAAAATACATAATGGAGAATTTATAAAGACTCAAAAAGGTACTACACATATAAGACTAAGAGAATAACCTGTGATTGTCTTCGCTATTTACTGCTGGTTTGTACATTTTCCCAATGTTTTAGCTGCATTATTGTAAAAACAACCCTTCTGAAAATAGCCTACATTTCTGTTATACATATAGATAAAGTGTGTATTCTATGCAGGAGGGTCTGAATCTTAACCTGCGCCTCAATCAAACTGACCACACTGCCATCTCATGGTGATCACATCCAGTTGCAAGTGAAAGTCTGAAAAGCAAAATGACTAATTCACTTGTCAGCCAGCACAGATCAGTGTGTGACAAAAAAAGAGCCAGAGGATAAGGATGTGTCACACGTACTCTCATGCTTCAGTGTTCACCTTTAAGGTTGGTCAAAAGGCCAGATTTCAGTCGGTTTAACAGGCCTGCTGCACACATACAAACAGTCTAACTCAGTTTTTTAAATTAATTCAGGTAATGTATGTAATTCTGGGGAATTAATTACAGATAACGTTATTTTATGTAGGCAACCAAACTCTTTTTTTTACATTAAAACTTTCAAGTCTCACATGTCTTGTTCTAAAAATATCAAAGACATCAGCTGAATACATCACCATCTCCCAAAAGATCACCTTCCCGTCGGCTTTACCTTTGCTTCTCCCTCTGATGATGCCCAGTCGACATCTGAGAGAGAACGAGAACATCCTCCTCTTTCCTCCTGCAGACCGGCTGCCTCTCCTCAAGGAGTCTGTCTGAGGGAACGCGAAGGAGAGCTGCTTGGGAGTGAGGCGCCCCTTTCCAAATGCTACCCTTGCAGACATGTTCATTTTCTGACCAGTGACGAGGAAAGATATGGATTGTGTCCTCTTCCTGACACTCTCTCACTGTCTCTTTGCCATCGCAGTCTCTGTCTGTCCTGCTGTTCTCATGTTCTCCTCCCTTTCTGGAGAACTTCCAGTCCTCTCAGGTGAGCCGCTCCACAAACAGGTGCAGGTTCTTTAAAAAAAAAGAGGAAAGATTCAGATCCAACACTGTGCCTGTTTGTTTTTCCCAACCGGCATCAAGAACTCACTTCCTTCACTTACAAACAGCCACAAGCTGACTGGCTAAATAAATGTTATGTTTTTGCATCTCTGGCAATGTTAGATTTACAGGAACAGATGGCAGAGGGCTCAGGGCTGTGGGGCACAGCTTGTCTGCCAGAACGCAATGGAAACTTTCTCTGCAGGGAGCCGGCTCTGAACATCGCAAAACAATATACAATCTGAGCTGGCCGTTTCAAGGCAATGACGTCTGATAACAGTCTATTTAATCTATTGATATTACAGCTGTAGATTAGTCTAAACATGCTGATACATAATTCAAAATGAGTCTAAACCTTGGGAGTAGACTATGAGCTGGCCTCTTCTAAATAAACATATGGTCTTAAAAGTACAAGTCTCTGAATCCAAGCTCTATTCTAACCTTATACGGTGTGTTATTTAGAGGAGCAGTCAACCAAATTGGAAATATTCCTGAGCAGTTCAAGACCTATTTTAAAGCAAATTCTCAGGTCCATTCTTACTCAACCCGTCAATCTCTAGATCTTCAGCCTCCTAAATTTCTCACTAGTAGAGGTCAGTTTTCAATAAGATTTAGGGGAACCAAATAATGGAGTAGCTTTTCACATCTCTGAAAAAACTGTTCATCTATCAAATGTTTCAAAAGCCGCTTAAAGGGTCATTTAAATGCTGTTTTGTAATTGCTTTTCCCCATGTTGTCCATGTATCTGTTCTCATCTTTTTTATGTTTTTCCCACTCACAATGTTATGTTTGGTTACAATTGCCCAGAAGTCTTTGTAAATATTTAAATCAATATCCCCCTCACAAACACTGACCATACACTTCCACGGCCCTTTGTCAGTGCAAATTAATATCAGCTGGTTCAGTCCCAACTGATGGCCTATAAAAAGGTGTCTAATTACCAAGGTGACACACAAGAAACATCTCATGATGGGTAAAAGCAAAGAGCTCTCTCAAGACCTTCGCAACGTTATTGTTGCAAAACATACTGATGACATTGGTTACGGACGCATTTCTAAACTTCTGAATATTCCAATAAGCACTGTTGGGGCCATAATCCGGATGTGGAAAGAACATCATTTCACCATAAACTGGCCACGACCAGGTGCTCCTCGCAAGATTTCAGACAGAGGAGTGAAAAGAATTATCAGAAGAGTTGTCCAAGAGCCAAAGACCACTTGTGGAGAGCTTCAGAAAGACCTGGAATTAGCAGGTACAATTGTTTCAAAGAAATCAATAAGTAATGCACTCAACCGCCATGGCCTGTATGCACGCTCACCACGCAAGACTCCATTGCTGAAGAAAAAGCATGTTGAAGCTCGTTTAAAGTTTGCTGCACAACATTTGGACAAGCCTGTGAAATACTGGGAGAATATAGTCTGGTCAGATGAGAGCAAAGTTTAACTCTTTGGATGCCATAATACACACCATGTTTGGAGGACAAATGGCACTGCACATCACCCTAAAAGTGGTCCTTGGCTCTTGGACAACTCTTCTGATAATTATTTTCACTCCTCTGTCAGAAATCTTGTGAGGAGCACCTGGTCGTGGCCAGTTTATGGTGAAATGATGTTCTTTCCACTTCCAGATTATGGCCCAGACAGTGTTCACTGGAACATTCAGAAGTTTAGAAATGCGTCTGTAACCAATGTCATCAGTATGTTTTGCAACAATAAGGTTGCGAAGGTCTTGAGAGAGCTCTTTGCTTTTACTCTTCATGAGATGTTTCTTTGGTAATAAGACACCTTTTTATAGGCCATCAGTTGGGACTGAACCAGCTGATATTAATTTGCACTGACAAAGGGCCGGATTGCTTTCTAATTACTGATAGATTTCAGCTGTTGTCTTGGCTTTCCATGCCTTTTTGCACCTCCCTTTCTTCATGTGTTCAATACTTTTTCCCTGTGTCATTTCACATTATTACACATCACTTAATTTCTGAACTTATTTGTTTTGTTTTCTTTGTATGTATAGATTACTTGGGTTGTTACCAACATCTGGTGAAAATTTCATGTCAATAGCATCTCTGGAAATATATTTACTGAGAAAAATGGTGACGTGTTCATACTTATTTTACCCGCTGTATACTGGGAAAAAAAAGTTGTCCCACAAATGCATGATCCTTACAAGTTGGACATCATTGTGAAGGTAAATAAACAGGCTTTCCAACGATGTAAAATACAATGCCATTTAGCATTGTTACAACAGAAAAATAATCCACCAAACACAAGTTTCCGAACTTTTTTTCCCCCAGTTTATATATACGTACTGTATATAGTAGTCTTGGGAGTGCAATAGGCCCTTTTCACAGCAGTCATTATAACATGTAATTGCGGGTAAACACAGGTGTAATTGATGAAATTAATTATGGTCCTATTTCATTTAGTGAGTCACAACCAATCCGATGAGGCAGCATGCACAATACCAGGACCACGACCCTCCTAAATGGATCAGGGACATAATTAATGTTATTAATTACACTGTTTACCCTACAATGACATCAAAATGGCTGCTGTGAAAAGAGCCCATTGTAATCTGAACTTTCCATGAATTTATAATCCTTGTAGTTGTTTAAATCTAGCACATTACATGATTTATACTTTTTGAATACAATTATTACATCTACATGCACGAGCAGCTCCAGCAACGGACTGCTACCACCGTCCACGATGCACCACAGGATCTACCTCACACACAGATGGACAGTAGTGAGATGGAGTAATGAGGTGGCTTCAGCCTCCTCTTCATCTCTGCTCTCTTACCATTAATCAGTGTATTTATGATCCTTACCATTAACCGGTTTACATATCTGGCATTGTTGTTGATTTTTGCACCTTATTGATAATCTGGTTATATTTTGTTTTATTTGCACTCTTTCCTACTTTGTACGGCACAACAATTTCCCTCAGGATAAATAAAGTTAAATTGTATCAACATCTCTAACTTGTGATCTTTCAGTGCTGCTCATTTGTTCAAGCAACCTTGAGCCATTTTGGAAAAGGTTGAGTAATTAAAAAAAAAAAAAAAAATGAATTAAGTCCAGAATGTTCTTTAAGCAAGCTACACCAAATCACATCTTGGAAGGAAAACCGTACAAATGTAGGTGGCCTCCTCCATTTATAATATGGGTCAACACTCTTCTTCGGGCATCTTTGCCCCTTTTGTTCTGTTTCAGTGTCCAGTCATCTGGAAAGAAGTGCGGAATAGCCCCATTTACCCAAGGGAGAATACAACCAGATCAGTAGCCAGTGTAGATGCCAACTCGCGCATGTGTGAGCATTTTCTTACTATTTTGCCGCCTGTGCACCGCACAGAACTAACTAATCTCTTGAGGTATCATTCCCCAAATGACCTACCTATTTATAACTCCCTGGTCACTGCAACACCTGTTAATACACATATTCCCTTTTTAAATTAGATCTCCCTCAACCAGTGACACTAATTTAAAGGAGGGTCAATGCAAATGTGTCGATGCTGTAAAACAATAACAGAACATTACTGGAGTGCCAGTGTTACTCAACATTAACTTCAGACCCATCTGCAATTTTGATCACTGCGTTCCAAGAAACAAATATTGCTGTTATTAGGTCTTTGTACAAACAATCTTCCTTGAATTTGCCAACAGCCAGAGAACAACTTCAAGTTTGTTTATGTCCAAACTGCTGAACTTTCAACCATCTCAGCCAAAAAGCAACCCACTTCATTTTAAACTCTGAGATGAGCCTTTCCATTTTCCAGACTCATGCAACAACACCGCTAACAAGCAATGCAGTGCAGAAAAATTATCCACAAGCCTGTTTCAATTTTTAAACATTTATTGTGAATAAACAGTTTATTCGTTCTCCTCGCTCCTGAGCCTGGCGTTGGGGTTGGTAATCTTGATGGCCAGCTGAGCTGCCCTCTCCACGATCACCTTCCTGTTCTTGGAGGAGACGTTGTGGGCGATCTCAGCACAGTGAGTCCTACAGAGGGAGAGGAAAGAACGTTGGGTTAATGATGAGAGGTTTTCACTGAAATGTGACAGTTTAGGCTGCAACTGTCTTGAGGTTTCAACCTAATATCAATTCAGTGGAGAACCAAAACAAAGTCACACCTCTAATAAAATAAAGTCATATAAATAAATGATTGTGCTTCTTCATGCATAAATTCACCTGGTAAAATTATCTCAAATGTTTAATGCAGCTTTAGTCTTATGTAGCCCAATTTATCTTCTATAATTTCCTGTTGCTTTGGCAGGCAATTTTAAATTCTGAGACAGGATGACTCCTGGTTTACAGAAACAACTCAAGCTGTATTTTTTTATATTTAAATATTCAGTAAAGAACAATCATGCTGCAACTGGAATTTTTCTACATGGCGTTAACACAGCCACACAGTTTCTAAAACAAGCGATTTAATTAAAATCAAAAAATTAAACTGGGCTAATTAGATTTTGTTTGTTGTGTTGCATCCAAACATATCCTCATTGAGCAAACTGGCATTTCCATGTATTTATCTGGTCAATTTTAGTAACTGGCTGCTAAAATTGCTAGTGGATGCTGGCTCTAAAAAACAGTTTATGGGGAAAATCCAAACCTCTCCCTTGAGACACAGATTGATTCCTTAGTAAATATTACGGTTTTAGACATGGGTGACAATCTGTAGTCTACTCGCTCCTGTGGAGAGTAAATAGAGTTGGCAGAGTTTTAAGCATAAGTTGCTGAGTGAGCTTGGTTAGCTAAGTGACATTACTCCAGTTTTAAGTTCTACACTTTGATTAAAATGATCTATCTCTGTCCATGCACCAACTCAGGCATCCATTATCCCACCTGAATTCATTCACAATAGAGTTACAAACTATCTCCTAACAGAAATTGACAAGTTATTTTAGGTCTAAATTGTCAGACTAAACTCAAATTAAGGAGGTAGTATCAGGGATCAAGAAGCAAAAAACTTGCAACCTTCTTCACTGAAAGTAAAGAAGTGAAGGGAAGTGATTGCTTTGAGCTGCGACTACTTGACAGGCATCTCAAGCTTCAAACTAAGTGGTGGCAACTGCCATCTGCTCGCTCCACCTCAGATCCACCGTGTTATTAATATTTTCTGGTTTAAAATAAACTGACAAGATGAAAACATCTTAACACTAAGCTTCACTTCGGGGAAAACTTATGAATGACATGATTAACACCAGATCCATGGTTTTAAATCTTTCACAGTGCATAGAAAGCAAGAAGAGCCATCAAAGGGAGTTGCCTGGATTGCATCTGTGTCACCGCATCCCTTAGAAACCCAGGGCAGATTTTTGATTAACCTTAACCAGCTTCAAAGTGAAACTGCCCGAAAAAGGGAAATTGTGCCAAATACAACGACAGCCATAAGCCTTTCTACCTAAATGATGGTTGGTTGGCTGTTACCAACTCCTCTCCTTTACCACTCAGAGCTAAACCTTCTGGTTAAACAAAGCAAGTTGATAAACTGACAAATTGTCAGCATCAGGTTGTTGTGAAGGAAGCTAAACTATGTTGGACTTCATCATACAAGTTGTTGCTTTAATTAAGCCCAAATATTTTCTAAAGAGGCTCAGCAACAATTGTGATCATCATTCCCATCACATATCAAACACTGGGCTATAAATATGATAATTGTGTAGTATAATTGTCAGTGTAGTTTCTAATCTTGTGAAGATGGCCTTCTGACATGTTAGAGGATGCTGCTGCATGTTCCTGATCATAATTTAAGAGTATTTATTCTGTTACTCAGTCACTAAGAAAATCCTAATTTGACTCATGTCACATAGTTCCGACAGAATATATTAGTTCAAGTCTTGCTACCGTGCAAGGTTCAGCTCACCCGTTTTGCCCTTGAGGTGTATAGATATGTAATTATTCTTATTTGCCGAGATCTCTGCTACAGAGACTTCTGCCACCACATATTTATGCACTGGAGGTGAATAGTATTTCTTTTATGGTGCTCAAGGCACTGAAAAAATAAATTTGGAAAAACCCAACAACATCTCTTAACAAAAACATTGTCCCAGTTAGTCAAGAAGGTCGGCCAATCAATCCATTCAAAGCTTATGAAATGTGAAATGCATATTTTCTATGAAAACTTTACTCAAACACTTGTATTTGCACTTACAATTCCTATCACCTGTATTATACTAAAGTGGCAGCAAAAGTCTCAGCAGATATCTCTGCAAATAGAACAAACCCTGTGCACTCCTGAGACCAATAACTTTAGTATATAGGGAAAAGTAATCTACAATATTTCACCGTATGTACACACAACTTACTTGTTACTCATCATCAGGACTTCGAGCTCCTTGACATTGTGCACCAGGAACTTCTTGAAGCCAGTGGGCAGCATGTACTTGGTCTTCTTGTTGCTACCATAACCGATGTTAGGCATCAGCATCTGACCCTTGAACCGCCTGCGGACCCTGTTGTCAATACCTCTGGGCTTACGCCAGTTTTTCTGTTGGGAGATATGAAAAAGATATTCAAGGATTAACCGCTTGCAGGTCCACCTTCAGCAAGTGAAAGCAGCAGTATGACCCAGCTGAGCTTGTGTAGTATATGTCCTATAGACTCTTACCGCAATCTTGACATATCTATCAGACTGATGGCGAATGAACTTCTTGGTTCTCTTTTTGACGATCTTGGGCTTTGTGAGGGGCCTGAGGGCTGCCATGGTGACTGGAGGAAAGAAAAACAAATGTTAGAAACCAAGGTTACAGCATATTTATGTCAGTGTTGCAGCATTACACCACAACCTGCTCACATGCTAATGTTATTAAGGATTTATTAGCAAGTGTTGAGGTTCCTACAACTAGGCAAGGCAGCTTTATTTGTATAGCACATTTCAGCAACAGGGCAATTCAAAGTGCTTTACATTAACATTCAAGAACATTTTGACAAAGTGCAAAAGAACATTAAGACAATTAAAACAGTTATAAAAACAAAGATTAGAAAATAAATACAAGCTAAAAATGAAAGCTATAGGATCAAAGCTAAAATAGAGTATAACACACAACAGTAAAAGCTCTAGTGCAGTATAAGATAATTATCTGGTTTAATAAAAGGCAGCAGCAGCAAACAGGAATGTTTTAAGATTTGATTTAAAAGATCTCAGAGTTGGAGCGGTCCTGCAGGTTTCTGGGAGCTTGTTCCAAATATTTGGTGCATAAAAACTGAACTCTGCTTCTTCTGCATGTTAATTCTGACTCTGGGGACACTAAGCAGACCTGATCCACATGACCTGAGAGGTCTGGATGGTTCAGAACATAGCAGAAGATCAGAAATGTATTTTGGCCCTAAACAATTTAGTGCTTTGTAAACCAGCAGCAAGTATTTTGAAATCAATTCTCTGAGAGACAGGGAGCCAGTGTAGAGACCTCAGAACTGGACTGATATGATCCACTTTCTTGGTCTTAGTGAGGACTCTAGCAGCTTTCTGAATCAGCTGCAGCTGTCTGATCCATTTTTTAGGAAGACCAGTAAAGACACTGTTACAGTAGTCAAGTCGGCTGAAGATAAATGAATGGACTAGTTTTCCAAATCCTGCTGAGACATCAGTCCTCTAATCTTGCTATATTCTTCAGGTGATAGAAGGCTGTCTTTGTAATTGTCTTAATATGGCTGTAATTGTCTCAACTAGGCCTAACCCACTGGCATATTAAGACAACACTAAATCTCAATGACAAACTATCATTGAGCCTGCAATTAACAGCAATAAACCAAGCATGCATCAACCATTTCTTGTGAGTGAGCCTCAGGGTAAACGTGTTGTCCAACCTCAGCTAGCCAGCCATGCTACTCTACTTTAAGCTTTCCGTTTGAACAGTGAGGCCCTGAGCAGAAATAAACAGTTTACATATGTTTAATGTTGACACACGGGTGGTTCTTATTCAACAGTGTTTATCTGTATACCACGTTACGCAGCGTGGCCTTCACTGAATACTAGAGAGAGCTAGGAGCGCTTAGCAACACGGTTAGCAACACGGTTAGCAACACCTCGCTCCAGGAATACGCATTAAAGTCGTTATAAAAGATAACAAAAATGGTCAATTTAATCCAACATTTATACAGTGGACGTCTACGGTTGATAACACACATCGAGATGGTTAAATAACGCTCTAAATCGCGCTGATGGACATAGATAGCATCGACTCACCCGCCGATGTAAATCCAAAAGGGACTTCAACGACGGAGGAAGGAGAGAAAAGGACTTCCGCGAGTGTCGCAAAGGCTTATGGGTACTGTAGTTTATCAGAACAGTATTTTAAGATGCGTGTGAAACACCGGAATTTACTCTTATTTCTCAATTTTTTTTAGCGAAACAACATGAATCTAGAAAAGTTTGTTGTTTGTTGTTAGTGGGTGTTATATTATTACATCTTAAGCTTTTATTCACATCTGTACGCCCACCTTTTGATGTTTGTTTACTGCTGTAACGGATTGTGCGCACTTCCTGGACAGAGGTTTTATAGGAGTGGGAAGCTTTCTGTAACTGTAACTTCTCTAAACTGAGTGAGCGCCTTTATCATTAAAGATTACCACAGCGAGCTGAACCAAAAAAGAAAAAAGAAAGAGAAGATTTATTATTTTTTTAACAAGTCAGAAGAAGAGACTGTCACTGACTGACAACTCTGTGGGTGTGGTTTAATAAAAGGTAAATGATCTGCTTTCTGTCACATGATGATGTGTGATACAATGTGATTAGAGCACAGTATAAAGATTTTTCGTTTTGGTCGTTTTTCTTTCCAGCGCTTTTAAAATGGAGTATCAGCCCGTGTTGGGGTGAGCGTCGCTTTTTATTTTGTGTATTTTACTCCAAACTAACTTTGGTTTTATTTGATTTGGTCTAACTTTCGTTTTCCCCGGTACAGCAACCAGAACCGGACCTACGGGATGGCCAACCCCGGTTACATACCAGCAGCAGAGGGGGTCCCCGGTAAGCTCCATGGAGGTCTTCTTTATACTTTTATTCGTTTTTATCTTATGCACTTTGTGCTCTTTTATCTTGCTGTTATATATGTAAAGCACTTTGAATTGCCTTTGTGTATGAAATGTGCTATATAAATAAACTTGCCTTGCCTTTGGATTTTGAACTTTAAGACAATTTTGTTAGGACATGTATGAAAAAGACAGATTTATAGAAGTGTAATTGCACGCTTCCGTTGCACACACACACACACACACACACACGTACACACACACTTGAGTGACGTCATTGTATGCGTGCAGGTTATGTGAGGCAGCACAGCGTAACTGTACGTTAGAGGAGTGGTGTGTGCCTCTAAAATGATAGTGTTTTGTTAAACGACCCTAACCGTGTGTGTGAGAATCTTTGGTGTAGCTGTAAAACATCTCATAATGGATACTAACACCGAGGGGCAAGGTAAGTCGCGACTCTGTGTCTTCTTTAGGTGTGTTGTCAGGTAGAAACATGTCACAACTTCAAGAATTCACCTGGATTTTCTGGAAAAAGTTCAAGTTGATGCGCATTAAAGAGTCTCTAATAGTTATTTTTTTTTATTATAGGCTAGTCATTCGTGTAATGCTTGAGAAACTTTACAGAGATTTATGCTGTACAAGTGTAGACATTCATGTGACTGAACTGGTTCTTCTGGTTTGTTTTAAGCAATGTTCGCCCCACCCGCTGCTGAGACCCAGGGCCCCAGCGCTCCTCCGGCCAGTATGTTTGACAACATGCCTGGCTATGAAGGAACAGTGCCAGGAGGAGGAGGTACAGTATGCCACACCAAAGCCTAATATCAATAATTATTAATCCTATTCTCCCTATTCTCCACAGTACTGCCATATTCACTCCCTGGGCACTTTATTAGGTACATCTATACAATCTAAATCAAAACATTAGAAACACCTCTCAATATATAACTACAACCTCTTCAATCAGAATCAGAAATACTTTATTGATACCCGGAGGGAAATTGGGATGTTACAGTTGCCCTTATATAAAAGCATAAAGAAATGTAAGAAAATAGAAATAAAGAAGTATGTAAATTATGTACATAATGATACAATATATAACACAATATATGTAGAGAAATAAAATGCTGAGGAGTGGGATGATAAATATGAATATATAAATATATAATCAATATTTCTCTGACAGTGTCAAGCAACATTAACATTGTTATCTGTTTAAAGGTTAAATTTATGTCTGAACTGTTGTGGATTTTACTGGTGTACCTAATAGAGTGGCCACTGAGTGTGTATATATATATATATATATGTATGTTATAAAAAGTACTAGGAAGTATTGCCCTTAAGATAAAGCAATAAAACACTACAAAATACGTTTCAATCTGCTGTAGGTGGATTTCTGCCCCCTCCGATGCCTTCTTTCCCAGTTCCCCAGCCTGAACGTGGACCTGAACAACCACACTGGAAGTAAGCAAAACTATTTCCTTTTTTTTCAAGATGGATATTGCGAAACATTTTCCATGATGTGTTGTAAGATTAAAGCAATCTAAGCACCATTAGACCCATCACTTCCTTTTAAAAGATTAAACTGCGTGACAAACTGTATCTCCTACCCTCACTGTGGACAGTATCCCATCTATAACTGAAGATACGGCCCGGGAGGCGTTTGTCCTCTTTGCCTCCAGCAAGTGCTGCTACAGTGGAGGACCAGCAAAGGATGGTGTGATCACCCACATGGATGCATTCAATACGTACAGGGTAAGAGGAGTGTATGTGTTTGGAACAGTAGAAAGTCAGGAAATAAAAACAATAGTAGTAGTTTTGGATGATCAGTGCATGAATAAATAAATAAAAAAATTGTGTTTGTTTTAGTACCGCCTGGAAACCTTTACGGAATTAAGATCTACAGAGTGGAGTCACGAGCCGTACCACGGTACAGTACTATTACCTTGTTCATTAGTTAAATTAGTTAAATTCTCTGTTTTCTGCTGTCAGTCAGCTATTTAGGGCATCTGCTCGTTAATAATTAGATATATATATATTTTTTTTTATCAGGCCAGCCAGTGGATGCCTTTGCCCAACCACCTCCAGGTCCTTGGGACATTGCTGCGAAAGCCCCCAATTTTTTTGTGGATGACAAACAGATTATAAAGGTTCCCTACACATCGTCCATGAAGGTAAACTATATAACACAGGTTTGACTAAGGAAAAAGCTTCTGTAATTTATTTTAGAGACTTTTCCTAACGAGACGCATTTCGTATACAGGCCTGCCACGCTTGCGTGGGAATGGGACGGAAACCTTGCAAAGACTGTGCCGGTGCTGGTAATGTAAGTTATTTCCACAGACCTCCTTTAAAGGGTCACTTTAAGACCTTTATGTTCATCATCTGATCATGTGATTTATTTTCTTTGCTCCTCTCAGAAAGTTTGTTGGGTGTGCAATGGCTCTGGTTACCGCCACGGAGAGGATCGATGCCACCACTGCAGTGGCAGAGGGAGGGAAAAGTAAGCATCACCCATTGCATCTCATAGCTTTCTGAGGCAGTAAAAGTACTATTGATAAACTGTATATTTTGTGCTTCTCCTAAAAGATAGTAATTAAACATTATTTCCTTTACAGTTGCAGCCACTGTCAAGGGCAAGGCGCGAAGCAATGTGACACATGTAGAGGGAAACAGCAGCTTCTGGTCTACATCAACCTCACTATTAAATGGTGCCGTTTCTCTCAATAATGTCTGACTTAACTAATGCAACGTTCTGAAAGTCATTAACATTTATGGTTACTTTACACTGTAAGTTAGCGTATAACAGTTGTAAAATTAAACCAGATTTCCTCTTTTGTTGTGTACATGCTTTCAGGACCAACAACACTGATAACTATGTTGTGGAACAGTCAAGTGGACTGCAGTTGGACAACCTCAGCAAGGTGTCTGGCAAGGAGCTCTTCAAGGACTCTCAGTACCTGGTAAATATACAGTTTCTCACTTTCCGAGGGGGCACATGATATGGGTATGGGAGGATTATGCTTTTTAATACACGGAACATGCAGATCGTTTATATGTTTGGTGAGAAATGTTTTGCCTGATTTACTAGACTGATAACCATGCTTCTCAGTGGTACACATTTACCGTAACCTATGTATCTACAACACAGGATGCGTTTCAGCCACATTCTAATCGCAGTTAACAGTTTTGGGATCTCGCGGGAGACCACACAGAACACATACTGTGTGACACTGAGGGAGGACTGAAGCTGCTGCTACTTTCACTATGCAGCCCTTGTACTGTGTCTAATACTGACACTATATTCAGAGGTCATATTGTCCAACTCAAGTTTTGTTGTCCTGCTTGATCCATCAAACTATGAATGATTGAGTACTTATTAATATTTTTCTGATTACTCTGTAAAGGTATACCCAGTGATGAGCTTCCCAGACCCCACAGTGGTGAATGCTTCACAACGCTTTGTCAATGAACACCAGGGCAAGTACTCAAGGACGTCACGCATTCTCCAACAGGTAACAATGCATCTACTTCATTTATAGCCTACTATTCGGATATAAAATAATATTTTATCAGTGTTAATACTTGAGTTCCAAGCCTAATTTTGTGTTTGTGGAACATGCTCATCTTTGCTCTCTTTGTCTGCAGCGTCAAACCATAGAGCTGATCCCCGTCACCAAGGTGACCTACACGTGGAAAGGGAAATCACACATTTACTTTGTTTACGGGAATGAGTTCAAAGTTAATGCCGATGACTATCCTGCTACCTGTTGCTGTACTGTAATGTAATCGCAACGGTTGTGTATGAAGGTTAAACCTTTCCAGATCATAGGATATCTGAATAAGTCAGTTTTACTGATTAATGGGGTGTTCCCTGACATGTGGACAGTCCATGTTCAATGGAGTTAAAAAACATTTAACCTATGAGCTCCCCACAAATTTGTAGAACTGAAGAAGCCTCTTAATTAAGTGATCTTCAAGGCTACACATAAGTTACTTTTGATTTACTACTACAAGATAACTAATATTTTGAAAATCATTTTTATTGTTACGTGCCATTTGTATGCATGCACCACATAAATGAATTGCTTACTAACACAATATAAACCGTAATACCCAGAGTCATACATACTAACTATATTCCCTGAATGTTGAATAATTTTACTCTTATATGGCATCAATGATTTTTTTATCATCAGTAAAATCAACGATTTGTTATTATGTTTTTGCAGCAGTGCTATTTTTTTTATGTAAGTGATATGTATTTGAACCTAATCAGTTTGCTCTAATAGCAAAACTAATGTTTTTTTAATGTTAATGCAACAGACTGTTAAATGTGTATGATTTTGTAAGACAAAAACGTGTAATGCTTTTATTTGCAATGATTCACCACTTTTAATAAATACAATAAATGGTATATTTTTTTTTTATTGGCTCAGGTGCATAAAGTTACCGTCTTAATAGCTTTTTTGTTTTCGGGGGAGAGAATCAATTTAATGTATTGTTTAGTTTCATGTTCAAATACAAAAAAAATATGAAGGTTTAGATTTACTAAATTTGAATTTATGTATATGAAATTTAGCTAAGAGAATAATCAGATGAATCATATGATATTCTTTTTAATTTGACTGTTACCTTTATGGAAAACAAACAAAACATTCTCTAGACATAGAATAACATCAGGGGCCAATATTATCAATAATGAATCTACTCAAGTCCTTCCACAGCCTTTTGCTTTGGTCACACTGCCAGAATAAATGAAGAAGCACTAAATGGTATTCTGCAATGTTTTGCTGTGGAGTCGTGACGTCATTAAAAGTAGACGGTCGCTGGTGAGATGACGTGAGGAACGTGTTCGCCATAATGATAATAAACCGTGAACACAAAGCTACAATAAAGCACGTTAAAGCTCGTGCTGTGAAACTGTGATCGATACCTAGATATTCACCTGGGAGTCATCAAGTCTGGACTGATGATCGGTGGATACAGAGTCTTGTGAAATTAGTTAAAACCCGAAGAAGAAGTGTGCGGAACAAACGAGGTAAAGTTAGCATGCTAGCTAACTCACTAGCCAGGTTTACCTGTGATGCTGCTCGCGAGCTAGCGCCTTAGCGTTGCTAGGCTACATGTACAGACACGTTCTGTTGCTTCAGAGTATGACACCATAAACTCTACATGTCAGGACAGCATCAGGCTTAATGCTAAACTACTATACTGGGATTCAAAGGTGTGTGAGTGTCGCTAGTGAGCTAAGTGTGTTAGCTTCCTTGTTTAGCTACAGTACTAGCTAGCAACAGGCAGAGTGAGTGTTGCTGCTGTCTGCTTCACTGGGTGACTATAACTGCATGTAGGGAACCATGCAAAGTGTTGGTGCTGAGATGTTAGTTCCCAATAACAACATAAATAATTGAATGTATATGCTAACTACGGTCTGCAGGACAGATCATAATGCATTCAGTGCACTTTAGACTAAGCTACTGGAGTTACCCTGCACTATACTCATTTATAACAGTCTCTTCTGCACTTTTTAATAGTCCTGTATCTCAGCTGTTACCCTGCACTATACTCATTTTTAACAGTTTTCTTCATCTTGTATTTTTACATCTGGTATATTTTTTGTACTTTGCACTACTAACTTTTTTTACTAACATGTGTTGCACTATGGATCTGTGATGCTGGGAACTTGAAGTTCCCTCTGGATCAATACAGTTACTATCTATCTACCTATCTAACTTGTGGTACAACAGTGCTGCCTGTTTGACAGTTGCAGCTGCACCTGCTAGTGAAGCAATGGAGCAAATCTGCTTCTTCACTGTTCGCCTGATTTGATCAAAAATATATCATCTGACTACAATTATGCTTTCCTGTATTACTTCATAAGAGTGTAGGTCACAGCAGCACGCTTTGTTACAATCCCCCTGGAGTAGCAGATAGGCCAGAAGTGTGGACTGAGTTGTAAATAATGTGTTATTAATGAAGTGAATACATATTAAGTGCATATTAGCTTCCTTGTTTAGCCACAGTACTAGCAGCTAGACACAACACACCGAAACAGGCAGAATGAGTTTGCTGCTGTCTCCTTCACTGAGTGAGGACAACAGTGCTGCATGTTTTGACAGTTGCAGCTGCACCTGCAAGTGAAGCAATGGAGAAAATCTGCTTCTAAACTGTTCGCCTGATTTGATCAAAATATAATCATCTGACTACAATTATGCTTTCCTGTATTACTTTATAAGAGTACACCACACCAGCCGCAACAAGCAGAGTGAGTGTTGCTGCTGTCTCCTTCAGTGAGTGACTATGACTGAAATGTAGGGAACCACACAAAGTGTTGGTGCTGAGATTGTAGTTCCCAAAAAAAAGCATAAATATTTGAATGTATATGCTAACTTGCGGTACAACAGTGCTGCTTGTTTTGACAGTTGCAGCTGCACCTGCTAGTGAAGCAATAGAGCAAATCTGCTTCTTTACTGTTAACCTGATTTTAGAGAAATATATCATCTGACTACTATTATGCTTTCCTGTATTACTTTATACGAGTATAGGTCACAACATAGGCTTCAGCAGCATGATTTGCTACAACCCCCCTGTAGTAGCAGATAGGACAAAGTGTGGACTGAGTTGTAATTGTATATCTGCTCCACAGACAGACTAAGGAAATCCTTTGTCCCCCAGGCCATCAAACTGTACAACACCTCTCTAGAGAGGGGGGGACAAAGGAGGACGGTCTGCAGGACAGATAATAATGCACTCAGTGCACTTTCATAGACTAAGCTACTGGAGTTACCCTGCACTATACTCATTTTTAACATTTTCTTCTGCACTTTTTTAATAGTCGTGTATAACAGCTGTTACCCTGCACTATATTCAGTTTTAACATTTTTCTTCATCTCTTTGTATTTTTATATCTGGTATATTTTGTTTTGTACTTTGTACTTTGCACTACTAACTTTTTTTACTACCTTTTTACTAACATGTTTTGCACTATGGAACTGTGATGCTTGAAACTTGAATTTCCCTCGGGATCAATAAAGTTACTATCTATCTATCTATCTATCTATCTATCTATCTATCTATCTATCTAACTTGTGGTACAACAGTGTTTGACAGTTGCAGTCCCTTGAGGTCAGCTGCAACTGCTAGTGAAGCAATGGAGCAAATCTGCTTCTTCACTGTTCGCCTGATTTTAGAGAAATATATCATCTGACTACAGTTCCTGTATTACTTTATAAGAGTATAGGTCACAGCAGCATGCTTTGTTACAATCCCCATGGAGTAGCAGATAGGACAAAAGTGTGGACTGAGTTGTAAATAATGTATTATTATAATGAAATGAACACATATTAAGTGTACGCCACTTTTGACAGGCTGCGCTATGGCGTCGGCATCTGCCAGTGTGGACTCCAAGGCAGAGCTGACTGCTCTACTGGAACAGTGGGAGAGGGAGCAGCAAGGCAGCACACAGGAGCTGGTTAACATCCTCACCAAGTAAGTAGCTATGTGTATGTTTCTTGTTATTATTTAGTCTAAGTACTAAATGGTTTAAGGCCAGAATACATTTCTGATCCTCTGCTATGTTATGAACCATCCAGACCTCTCAGGTCATCTGGATCAGGTCTGCTTAGTGTCCCCCAGAGTCACAACTAAACATGCAGAAGCAGCGTTCAGTTTTTATTCACAAAATATCTGGAACAAGCTCCCAGAAAACTGCAGGACTGCTCCAACTCTGAGTTCTTTTAAATCAAAGCTTAAAATGTTCCTGTTTGCTGCTGCTGCCTTTTATTAAACTAGATAATGATCTTATACTGCACTAGAGCTTTTACTCTTTTATTCTATTTTAGCTTCTATCCTAGCTTTTATTTTCAGCTTGTTTTTATTTTCTAATCTTTAATGTTTTTATGTTTTTATAACTGTTTTAATTATGTCTTAATGTTCTTTTGCACTTTGTCACAATGTTCTTGAATGTTTATGTAAAGCACTTTGAATTGCCCTGTTGCTGAAATGTGCTAAACAAATAAAGCTGCCTTGCCCAATTTAGTTTCACAAGCTGTGTTTTGGTGGGTGTGACTTAAAGATGGTTGATGTGCTTTCAGAATCTCAGAGCTTGTTGAGAAAGAGACAGAAGAGTACCACAAAGCAGATCCAGATCCTTTCGATGATCGACACCCTGGTATGGAAAATAAGAAGATCACATAATGGGGAAGATTACTGGTGATTTTGTATATTGTGTATGTTTTTGACATTTCCCTCTTGGCCACTAGGGAGAGCTGATCCTGAATGCGTGTTAGGGCACCTGCTCAAGATCCTGTTCAAGAATGATGACTTTATGAACACAGTAAGAATGGATGGATTGACTGTTTTCATGCAAAAATACGGGGGACAGTTTATAGCATCTGAGCCAGAAGGTGATATATCTTTTTTCTTCCTTTTGTAGCTGGTGAATAGCTATGTGATGACCAGCAGAGAATTCCCCCTCAATGCAGCAGCATGTCGCCTGCTTCAGAACATCATGCCTGGATTGGAGACGGCTGTGGTCTTTCAGGAAAAGGTGAGTTATTTCTGAGTTCATGATAAGATAACAGCATTTAGTTTTGTTCTCAGTTCAATCAACGTGTTTCTTTTATTTCAGCTGTTATGTTACCCTGTAGCTTTTATCCATTATGCTGTATTTAGTGATTAAAGGTATATTAAGTGAGGGGTTCTCAAACCTTTTGGGGCCAGGGACCCCTTACAGGGAAAAACGTTTCCAAGGACCCGCTCTTAACTACATAATTAAGCATATGCTTACTACCATTTGTTTTCTTAGATGCTATTACATAGTGATAAACAGAAACACATTTAAATTGGAATCATGTTAAGATCAGATGAGATAATCCTTTATTAGTCCCACAGCGGGGAAATTTGCAGTATTATTTAATGTTAATACCACTTGTGTACTTTTTAAACAGAAGGTGATTTTATTCAAATTGCATTTGGACTCGACTTGACAGCATGTATAGCCTACGTTTCAAGTAATTGATCTTAAAAGCTTTCAGAAAATGAACAGTAGCAAGACTGAAATAATAAATCCAGCTATTTAAACTTGCCAGTCTAAAGCTGACTTTCAGTACGTGCTTCAACCCAAAAATAATGAACCCATTGCTGTGTGTCACAATCATATCAGAGTTTCTATTGGCCCGAAGCTAATGTGGGTGGGAGTGATGGACACAATATGCTTTGTTTTATTGGCACAAATAGTCCCTATGTTTACACGCCTTCTACTGGCAACAGTATACATTTGTGTTTCGCATGCTGACATAAATAGTGAAGACCATCACAACAACAAAGAGGAAGCTGCATAAAAAGGAAAGAGTTCTGGAAACACTGGTTTCTTTGGTATTCAAGCGGTTGACAATGAAATAGGATAGACGGTAATGTCTGGATGCTCAAGTAGTTATACTAGTGAAAAACAGAGTAGGGTCACAAAGTAAGATTTGAAAAGTGAAAGTTATTACTGACTCAATGGTACTAAACAACATCCTCATCAAATGTAGATAATTAGAGACAACACAAGTTGCTCCCTAAAACCGTTTTTGTTTGAGGAGTCACAGTCCAGGCTGCAAGTTAGTTACACTTTGACCGCCGCTCTGTGAGGACAGACATAAACTGTCACCTGACTCTTTTTTTTTTAAAGTTACAAAGTCTTTTAAAGGTTAATTTGAAAAAGTTAACGTAGACTAAAAAAACTACAGTATCTTTTATTTACAACTACACTTGTGAAATTGTGACGGAAGCTATCAAAAAATAAGAGCAAGTTGGGCAAAATACAGTATTCAATAATTTTTTTGATTAAGAATCTGTTCATATTCTTGTTTCTATACTTATTTTACTATTCTTCTGTTTGTCCTTCTCAGGAGGGCATAGTTGAAAGGCTGTTTAAGTGGGCTCAGGAGGCCGAGCAGCCCCTCAGAATCTACGCCACGGGCTTGCTGGCCGGCGCTATGGAGAACCAGGACATTGCAGCCAACTACAGGGAGGAGAACTCTGTTTTGGTCAGTAGGGGATTCTGCTGTCTCAAATGTCATTTTTATGTTAATGAATAATGTGAAAGTACATAGTGATAGACAAGGTATTACACCAACTGATAGAACCGCGTTATCCCTTAAAGCATCAGAGCAGTTTGCTCATCATCAGTAGGCGATGCGAAGAGGTAACTTTTCCATCAACTTGTTTTTCATGCCTCACTTTGACAGGTGCCTTTGATGCTGCATCGGTTGCGTGAGCTTCAGGATAAGGATGCTGAGAATAAAAGGGATATCAAACGGCCCAGCCCCAGGAAGACTTTGAGTGAACCGTTGCTACCTTTGGATGAGGAGACTGTTGACGGAGGCTTTGAAGAGAAGCCCTTCACACCGGGGAGAAACGGAGCCGAGAGGGAGGGGACGGGGCCAGAGGAGGACGGCGAAATTCCCTTCTCAACCATCGAGCCTGAAAACGAGCTTTCGTTCCGACTCAACTCCCCTCATAAGACCGGCAGCCGCGCCAACTCGGCTGTTAAAACCATGATGAAGCCCATGTCCGCCCCGGGTACATTCATACACCAAGGCGTGTCTGATGGCAGCAGTTACCTAAAGAGGAAGGCAGAGAGGGAGTGCGGCAGGACCTTAAAACAGAAGCTCAATTTCTCTTTGCCAGACCCAGACAGGAACTTCAGTGAGCTTTCCAACAGCAGCTGGTCTGAGACGAGCCCCTGGGTGATCGGTAACAATTATCACCTGTACCCTCTGACCCCAGAGATCGAGCAGAGGCTCATCCTGCAGTATCTCACACCTCTGGGAGAGTATCAGGAGGTTTGTCCATTATCAGCAGTCTACACAGCGTATAGTAAAATACTGTTTTGCAGCATCTAGATGTGTTTTTGTTTATCACTTTATGAAAGTTATAATTTTTTCTTGTCTTGTCACAAACTTACCAGCAGATGTCAGTCTTCCTTAATTATGATTAAAGAAATGATTGTGTTCTGTTCTGATTCTATGAGAGTGGTGTTGAAGGGTCATCTCATGCATTTTTGGTGTATACAGAAAATTGTTAAAGGCTAACACGGCTTTTTGTATGTTTGGCATTGGTTCCAGCAACTAGCCATTGACAGGGTTCCATCTAGGGCTGCACATTAATCAAAATTTTATCCAAAATGAATATGGCCTATTGCAATTTTCAAATCGCAGTGTCAAAATACCATTTTAAGTTAAATATTGTGGTGCTGCAGAGATGTCCTGGCCTACACATCATATTCTACAGACTTAAAAAAAATGTTTTTTGTATGGTACAGATCCCTGTATAAATCAAACATAATCATTTTAACATGTTTTTTTCAATGAAAATGAGAATAATTATGTAAATATGATCATTCTCTCTAATATAACAAATCATATCACAATTGCAATATCAGCCAAAATAAATAGCAATTAGATATTATTTTCAAAATCCTCCAGCTCTAGTTCCATAGTAAAGCCAATTTACATGATTAATGTGTTCTTAATGCCCATTCCTCCTCCTTCCTCCAGCTGCTGGCGGTGTTCATGCAGATGGGAGCTCGTGAGCTGCTCATGCATTATATGGATCTAAAGCAGACCAATGACGTGCAGCTCACCTTTGAGGCTCTCAAGGTAAACGCTATCTCCCCTAGTTGAACCTCCATGGCGTGGAAACACCAACAAGGTCGAGCACTTCTGACTTATTTCTCTACTTTTCTCTCTTCCCCGCAGTACCTGGCTTCTCTGCTGCTGCACAAGAAGTTTGCGGCAGAGTTTGTGGCTCACGGAGGAGTTCAGAAATTGCTGGAAATCCCCAGGCCGTCTATGGCTGCTACCGGAGTGTCTCTGTGCCTCTACTACCTTGCCTACAACCAGGACGCCATGGAAAGGGTACAAAACAGAAAACGCAGCTTGTATCCATGTATCGATGCTGCGGAAAATGACTATTGAAATCTAATATATATTAATATATTCTATCTTGCATAGATCGCCATTAATTGAAACAGGAGGCGCTTTCTTGTTTTGAGGTGTTTGTTTTGAGTCAATGCAGCATCTGTATGTTGTGTTATGTATTATATCAATGTAAAAGGCTGCATTTCATAGTGTTAAAAATAATATAAAATATGGTAGAAAATATAATTTCTATACAAATAAGGTTATCAAAATGACAATATATCCATTCACAAAATAATCTTGACATTAAAATTGTGGTATTTGCTAAAAAGAATACTAGATTTTATCAGTATTGCTCTAGTAGTAGTAGTAGTGCACATTTGTATTCATAGGCGTGTCCTTTCCTCTCAAGGTGTGCATGTTGCCCCACTCCATCCTGTCAGATGTGGTTGGTTACACGCTGTGGCTGCTGGAATGCTCGCACGCGTCCGGCTGCTGCCACGCCACCATGTTCTTCTCCATCTCCTTCTCTTTCCGTGCCGTCCTGGAGCTCTTCGACAGGCAGGACGGGCTCCGACGCCTCGTCAATCTGGTAGGACAAACCAGCAGTCCGCTGCATGTGACCCTCACTGTGACCATGTAAACGTACCCATCTGTATCATTCACAGAAAACATGATATGTTTCAAGAACTGATAAACCAAGCAATCAAATCAGTATCACAACATAACAGATGGTGTAGGTGTACTAATGTATGATATGGACCGTTTCCAGATCAGCACACTGGAGATCCTGAACCCCGAGGACCAGGGAGCGCTGCTGAGTGATGATGAGATTTTCTCCAGCAGGCAGACGGCCAAGCACACCTGCATGGCTCTGCGCAGGTACTTCGAGGCCCACCTGGCGATCAAGGTGGAGCAGGTGAAGCAATCCCTGCAGCGCACAGAGGGGGGTGCCCCCATTCACTCCCAGCCCTACTACAAGGTACACAGAGGACAAAGGATAAGTGAGATTGACATTCCTGGACAATTTATTTAATAATGAAAACATTTTAATTTGTAAATGAGTTTGTGTTTTTGTTTTATTCTCCAGGCGGTCAGCTATACCCGTGAGCAGGTGGTGGAAATGATGGAGTTTCTGATAGAGTACGGTCCGCTCAGACTGTACTGGGAACCAGCAGAGGTCTTTCACAAGCTGTCATGTGTCCAGCTCCTCCTGCAGCTCATCTCCATCGCCTGTGACTGGAGGACCTACTATGGCAGGTACGGACCAGACAGCAATTCTTCTTGCTTCATTTATCGCCTTTTCCTTTTTTTTTTTACAAAAAGAGCATTTGTCACTTCCAATTATTCAGTGACTTGTGATGTGTTATGTGGTGATATAATGATTTGATAATGTAATGTAATGATGATCTTTTCTCTCCCTGTAGGAGCGACACGGTGCGTTATGCTCTCGACATCCTGAGCATCCTCACTGTTGTTCCAAAGACCCAGCTGTTGTTGTCTGAGGCTGTTGCTGTGCTTGATGAGGGAGGATCCACTGTTTCAACAGTTGGTAGGTGTTGTTATCAGAGTATGATGCTACTTAAGTGTTTTGTATTATATATGAAACAAGCCAAGCCAATAGTCAACAACACGTAGGACTGACACCTTCTGGTCACTTGGTCGATAATCAGGGCTTTGTGTTCGGGGTCGTGTCGCATTTCCCAGTCATGGTTTATTTCACAACAATGACCCGCTAGCTGTACATTATTCCCGCTTAATACACGGCTAATTACTTAAGAAATCAATAATTTGACACAAAAATGGTCCGCCATGGTCCGACATCAGAACTGCGTCCATAGCAACGGTCTGTTATACATAGCAACGGTTTGTTATAAAGAAATAACAGACCGCAGAACGCTGTGATTAACCAATCAGAATCGAGTGTTCAACAAAGCCGTGTAATAACTATAAAAAATTAGGTTAAAATAATTCAATACGCTGCAAATAGCGTTTTATGTTTATTTATAATTCATTTAGGCTTCCAGGTAGAGTGAACTCAGTGCACTCTTGGCCAGTTTAGTTAATTTAAGGATAACGTGCAGATTCTTTTTCCCCATCGGCCAATCGATTTGTTGAAGAGACGTTAGAATTTCAGTCGATTTTTTTTTTTGTGGTTGACTACAGCCCTACTAACACATCAAGCAGCATGGCATACAGTACAGTATGTAAGGTAGAGCTGCCCCCTCTTAGTCGATTGGTCATTTGGTCTTAGTCTACTAAGATTTCTTTAGTCGATTAGTCATTTTTTGAATGCTTTTTCATGCTTAATGACTTATTTCCAAGAAACCTATGAGCACATCTCTGGTAAACACAAGATGTAAAGTGGTGATTTTGTATTATTATTTGTGGAGAAACTCATTTTCGCAGATCTGTCAATTAAATCAACTAATCGATTAGTCAACAAAATCATCAGTGTTAGTCGACTAAGAATTTCTATGGTTGAGGACAGCTCTAATGTAAGGTTAGCGTCTGTTATTTTAAACGTGTCCATTGTGCACTGGTCTGGTGTCCCATTATATTTGAGCAGGACGTTGAGCAGTTGCTTTTTGTAAATGTAGTGTAATAAAATTAAAATGATTATCACCCTCCAGAGAATGTAATAACATGCAGTAGCTTTGTATTTTCATTTTAGTTTATTTCATAAAATCGGTGCCCAGCTCTGCTGAGAGATGGCACAAATCCAAGTATTATTTTTGTCCAAGGTTTTTAATTTAATCCTTTGTTTTTTTTTCCCTCAGGAATGAGTATAGTCCTGGCAGTGGCAGAGGGAGAGGTATTTGTGAATGATGCCGAGATTCAGAAGTCGGCTCTGCAGGTCGTCATCAACTGTGTCTGTGCTCCAGACAAACGCATGTCCAGCATTGGCAAGTTCATCGCAGGCACCCCCCGTCGCCGCCTGCCTCAGCAGACCAAAGCCAGCGAGAGTGTGCTCACTAAGATGTGGAACGTGGTGCAGTCCAACAATGGCATCAAGGTAGAGTTAACTTATTCCAGTTTTTTTTAAGGCTGTACTTGACATTTTGTAAAACACTGACAAAAGGTGACCTCGAAGTCTTTTCAGTCGTTCTGTACGACGGCAGTGGCCGGAACTTTTAGACATATTTGTGCATTGTGATGGTGCTGCTAAGCGCTGCAGTGGTAAATGGACTGGATTTATAAAGTGCCTTTATCTTGGGAACAGTGCACACGTTTTAAAGCCTCACTTTCAAGGCTCTGTCTCCATTCAGACACTTCCGTTAGTACGCTTTGATGTAGTACACTATGCACACTGTGTACTTACTTGCATAGTGAGTAGTGCAGGGTAGTGTTGTCTCAAATCACACACGGCTCTTATGCACTCACCGGAAGCTCCTCCTCTTCCACTATGTAGCAAAGATGGCGACCGTTGAAGGTGAGAAGTGTCCAGTGTTCCACACTCAACATTTTGACCGTTTTGAGTACAACATCCGGGTACTTAGAGTGCACTGCATTTTGCCATACTTGTCAGTGTGAACGCACTTACGCACTAAAAATAGCAAGTGTAAGTACGTAACTACGCAAATTGAGACACAGCAACACACACACACACACACACACACATCCACGCACTGAATGTATTAGAGCTGCCATGCAAGGCACAGACCTGCACAGCAGAAGATTTTGGGTTTCAGAATCACGTCGACATGCAGTTGGGACGTTGCAGAAGGAAAACTGGACAGACATGACATGCTAACTCACAGGCAGCAAGAAAAATCTGTTGCTGTGGCATCTATAGACATCTAATTACCCTGCATAACACAAGGATGTCTTCATCCTGCATATGCATTTATATGTCAGGCCTTAAAATTGTGATTTAGAAGACAACCATTGTGCTAAGAGGCTCCAACTACACTTGGACTAGTTTAAAATTAAAACATGTGACAAACATTAGAACATTTGTTTAAATGTTTTGTTGGTTCTGTAAATAAGTTTTGCTCAGAAATGTTTGTATAAAAGTTGGCTAGACAGATTGAAACAGGGCTCTTTTAAAGAAGGATTCTGTTCTTCCTAGGATAAATAAGTACCAAAGCACTGAAGCGTCTTTCCTTAGCATTCAGAGGATTTATCCAGCTCTTATCATGGCTGCTACTTAGACACTACTGGGTCAGTTCACTCAGTTGGGAGCCCTCCTAAAATACATTCAAACATGCCCTCTGTTCTGTCAGCATTTGTTTTTAACATCCTGCGTCTGTCCTGTAGGTGCTGCTGTCCCTGCTGACGGTGAAGATGCCCATTACAGATGCAGATCAGATCCGATCCCTGGCCTGTAAGGCTCTGGTGGGTCTGTCTCGCTCCAGTTCCGTCAGACAGATCATCAGCAAGCTGCCTTTGTTCAGCAGCGGACACATCCAGCAGCTCATGAAGGAGCCGGTGCTCCAGGACAAACGCAGTGAACATGTCAAGTTCTGTAAGTTTGCAGCTGAGCTGATAGAAAGGATCTCTGGGAAGCCGCTGCTGATCGGTACGGACGTGTCTCTGGCGTGGCTGCAGAGGGCCAGTGTAGTCGCCAAGTCCAGGATCTCCTTCCCTGAGAAAGAGCTGCTGCTGCTCATCAGGAACCACCTTGTGGCCAAAGGCCTTCATGACACCGCCACCACACTGACCAAGGAGGCGGATCTCCCGATGGCATGTCTGCTTCATTCTGCACATTCAGCTTCTGCTTTCACTCCTGTCGCTCCTCCCTCGACCGCTACCCCCGTTGCTACTCTACCCCGCACCCCACGGCTGGCCAACGGTGTCGTGTCAAAACTCGGAAGCTATTCATCCCCCCCAGGGTGCAGCAATCCACAAACACGTCCCTCTACATCACAACTCACTTTGTGTTCTTCTATTACTTTCCCCTCAACGACCGTCCCACCCTGTAGCAACGGCTCCCCGCTGATCGGACGAATCGTTTTCTCTCGTGAACGGCTAGCGGTAGGGTGCGGCACTGTGAGCTGCAAGAAACCTCGGGTGCTGAGACAGAAGTCGGACCATGGCGCCTTCAGCCAGAGTCCAGCCATGAAGAAACAGTTTGACAGACACCTGCCTTCCCCGCCCGCATTAGACAGCATCATCACAGAGTACCTGAGGGAACAGCACGCACGCTGTAAAAACCCCGTGGCAACATGTCCGCCTTTCTCCCTTTTTACCCCCCATCAGTGCCCCGAGCCCAAACAGAGACGCCAAGCACCCATCAACTTTACATCCCGTCACACACGGAGGGTTATATATCCGAAATACGGAGGAGTGGATGGAGGCTGCTTTGACAGACATCTCATCTTCAGCAGGTGAGTCTAGCTTTGTTAGATTCATGTTTCCTTCCTCGAACCTAACGCGGGATCACTTGACCAACCAATTTCTCCACATTCTCTATTTTCCATTTCCCAGGTTCCGTCCCATCTCCGTGTTCAGGGAGGCAGAAGAGGACGAGAGCGGATTCATGTGTTGTGCCTTCTCAGCTCGCGAGCGGTTCCTGATGCTCGGGACGTGCACGGGGCAGCTCAAGCTCTACAATGTGTTTACAGGCCAGGAGGAAGCCAGCTACAGCTGTCACAGCTCAGCCATCACTCACCTGGAGCCCTCACGGGTTCGTAGAGAAAGCTACAAGAATATCAACAATTTCATGCTATGTCTTGCTGGTGTTGCTGAATGTATTCTTACTTATCCTCTCACATGTAAAATATTTAACCTCTTCCACTCCACCCCTCTTTACCATAGAACATTATGATAGAAGTATATGATGGCCATTCCCATGCTCTATCATGTCTCATAAGTTGTTACAGCACTTTTTGGGTGATACCATTTGTTACACAGATTTGGTGCTAAATTTAACTATTTTTTACCACTGGAGAATTGAAAAAAAGATCAATAATCCTTCCAAAATACCACATTAAGACACCAATATCTGGAGGAACACCACAGAAAAAGCCATGCTGGGATTTGGTATCAAAAACTTTTGACATTTGGAGATTTCTGCAAGAATTGCATTTTTCGGCGAATGGATGGCGAGCACTTCTGTTCTGGAAACTGCTCAGAAACCCCCTTATTGTCAATCCACCCAGGAAATCCATACATCCTCTAAATGTCCTAGGTCTCTAGTTTGTGGATGTCAAGTTTAATGAGGCTGTGATTATCCTAGAGGTCACAACAAAAAATGGTCTCACTATATGAAATGGCTACTATGGGGACTAACATCATCACACATGAATACAATTGGGCTCATTTGATCCACAAGAGTCTCAGCTTTACAGTGATACCCAATTTATGAAATTCCAAGACTGTTAGGTGAAAATAAGACATTTATATACATATACTGCATGCAAAAAAACTGCATGGTTTTTGCCCAAAACTGCATGTGATTATCATAAAGTGGGCATGTCTGTAAAGGGGAGACTCGTGGGTACCTATAGAACCCCTCTTCATTCAGATATATTTGAGGTCAGAGGTCAAGGGAACCCTTTTGAAAATGGCCATGCCAGTTTTTCCTCACCAAAATTTAGCCTAACTTTGGAGCGTTATTTATCCTCCTTCACTCTAGCTCTAAATCTTAGCCTCCTACAGCCTCCGAAAGCTAGTAAAGTAAGCCGAGGGTGGCGGATCCTCAAGGAGTTGAAGTGGTTAAAGCCCCCCTCTACTTGAAAATGGGTTTGGCAAATTGTTACTTCACTTGGATGATTGAAGTTTAAGACATACGTAGTTTAAGACATCTTTAACCATCGCATTTTGTGTTTTTAGGATGGCTCTCTGCTCTTAACGTCAGCCTCTTGGAGTTACCCTCTGTCTGCGCTGTGGGGCATGAAATCAGTCTTCATCATGAAGTAAGTGACACTTAACCCACATTTTTTACTAGCTACATTTGTAATGCAAAATTGCAAGAAAGCATGTACGACATGAATACTGTCTGACCGTAGACTATCGATGAACAGTTCAATTAAGCCCGTCAGTGATCCCACTGCGTGCACGTATGTGGTCCTCTCTGCCCAATGCTACAGCAGCTTTATGTTGTCAAAAGAGGGCGCTGCCGAAAGGAGATGACATGCTGTTTAATTATGCACGCTAACAGCCGGAGGGCTGCAGTCTTCAGTTCATGGAACACAAGCAGCACTAAGCATCATTCATCCGTACAGTTTAACCAAGGCATCACTGGGACTCTGTTGATGGATTTGTATTTGTTCTACAATCTCTTTAAGCAGTTATAAGTTTTAAACTGCTTAGGTTTTTACACTCACATTGGCTCCATGTTTTTGATAAACTATTGCTCTCATTGTCTTCAGGCATTCTTTTTTGGGCGACCACTATGTGGAGTTCAGTAAGCTGTCACAAGATCGTGTGATTGGGACTAAGGAACACATAGCACGGGTATGTATTTTTGAACATGATGATATGAAATGATAAATACAGAATAACATTACCCATCAATGGTGAATACTAACATTCAGCTCCTCTCTTTGCCAGATTTATGACATCCAGACGGGTCAGGTAACTCTGACTCTAAACAACCCCGACCTGGCCAACAACTACAAGAGGAACTGTGCCACCTTCAACCCGACAGATGACCTGGTGCTGAACGACGGCGTGCTGTGGGACGTGCGCACGGCTCAGGCCATCCACAAGTTTGACAAGTTCAACATGAACATCAGCGGCGTGTTCCATCCCAACGGCCTGGAGGTCATCGTGAACACGGAAATTGTATCCTTGAGACTTCAATACTTTGGTTGATAAGAGTACAGTAGTGGCAACAGTCTCATCCCTAATCCCATTAAACAAGACCAAAGAGTTTACAGCAGTGCTCGCGGCTCTGTGTGGCTGTACTTTGCCACGGTGCACTTTAAGCTAAATGTTAATATCAGCATGTTAACATCCTCACAATGACAATGCTAACATGATGGTGTTTAGCAGGTATAATGTTTACCATGTTACTTTAGTGTGTCAGCATGCTAACATTTGCTAATTGGCACAAAAAATAAAGTAGAGTTTCATGTGATTCTACACTAATGAAAACATAGTTATGCATGTTTTATTCCATTTCTGCTAATAGATCCCCTGAAATTCTTTAAGTCATTACATTATTGCGGTTCTAGAGGGCTTGTTCTAACATTGGACTTAAGTAATGAGTAAACAGTGGAACATTTCATAAATCTGACCTGGACAAAAAAAAAAAGGATTGTATCGGTGTTTAAATTTGTAGTCGCTCCAATGACTGTTGAGCTTTTATTTCACCGCTAAACATTAAATATTTATTGCACTGAAAATTGATTTCATTACCCACGGGGATGGTTTTAATCGCTGTGTAATTAAATTCGTAGCAGATTTAGCTGATACAAATGAAAAATGGTGTCATGGTCCTTAGCTGGAGTTTCAGTGGGATCTGCGGACCTTCCACCTCCTCCACACAGTTCCCGCTCTGGACCAGTGCAGAATAGTCTTCAACAACAACGGCACCGTCATCTATGGAGGTAAATACAGAGGTCACTGCATGATGGGTAATTTAGAGCATTTGGCATCAAGCCTGCAACTCGCTCCACAGTCGGTGCAAAGTGTGTGAAAGGTGTGTTTGAGTGAAAGGCTGGCAATTATGAAGCAAAGTGAGCATGTGTGTGTTTGTAGAGAGGTGTGAACAGAGCCTGTAGAGGTGTGTGTGTGTGTGTGTGCGCTTGATGCCACCGTCACTCAGAGCCATATGGGCAAAAGGCTCAGCGTTGGACCGGCATCAGAGAGAACCAGCTGGTTCACACCACCTCACAGGAAGAGCCATGGGCGCGCCGCAATGGCTCTGCTCATACGACGACCACTTGGACCTCTCAGGAGCCTGAACTACGGCGAACCAGCTCGCTGTTAACAGTTTTTATTCACTCTCTCACTCATACTGCGGCTCTTTGGTTTTACAGCAATGTTGCAGGCTGACGATGAAGACGACATGATGGAGATGCAGATGAAAAGTCCATTTGGTTCATCGTTCAGGACCTTCAATGCCACGGACTACAAACCAATCGGTAAGGCGTCCTGCCCTCACCCCACTATAATTTAGCTTTTCTCGTTCATGATAATTAAGGTTTTATTTACTTGGAGACCCTATTTTTGTCCCACTTTTGAGTATATATTATACACTGTAGTAGTTGGAAATCATGTTCAATTGCTATAATATTTTGTTATTTTCAGAAATTGACTTCTTACACATGTTCTTTGCTCTTTTCTCAGCCACTATTGATGTCAAGAGGAATATATTTGACCTTTGCACTGATACCAAAGACTGCTACCTAGCTGTGATTGAGGTAAATTCTCAGCATAATAGGGCTGCATGATTATGGCCAAAATGATAATCACAATTATTTATCATGATTATTCATTGATTTTAGGGACTACATATTTGTATCTTTCACATTTAAATAAGCCGAGCACTGCTTTCACTTCCGTGTTGTGCTACATTCCTGCTAATGTAGAAATCTTTGCATCAAAACTAAGACTTAAAATAAGGTTCTTCTTCACCTGAATTCAGTGCATTTTTGTTTTGCCTGCTGGTTGCCTATAACTTTAGGAAGCACTTGATTTGATATGCAGCAGAGTTTTCTCTGACTGGAGCACGCATTTTAAACATCAATATCGCAGTTGATCATGTTCATTTAATTGTGGGAAGGCAAAATTGTGATTGCGATTAATATTCGATTAATTGTTCAGCCCTGCATCATAATGTGCCTTACTTTTTGGCTAAAGTTTGTGATCATTTATTTGTCTTTTTAAATATATGAAATAATTTAATTTCCGTTTCCTCCTGCCTGTCCCGTAGAACCAAGACTCTGTAAACACCGACACAGTGTGCAGGCTGTATGAGGTTGGCCGGCAGAGACTGGCAGAGGAAGAGGAGGAGGATGAGGAGGATCAGGTTCTAACTTTATTCTTTTAATTTGGATACTGCAGTGCCTCTTTGGTTACTGTAATTGTAATTTACCTTTTTTTCTTTTGTCATCCGTGCACCAGGAGGATGACGATCAGGAGGAAGATGACGACGATGACGAGGATTCAGACGACGACATCGATACAGATCCCCTCATTGCCGAGCTGGAGAACGAGAACGGCGGAGAGGACGAGGACGACGAAGAGGAGGATGATGGTAATGATGAATTATCTCCCTCTGATGAAGAGGTGGCACGCCTTCTCGAAGACGATGTTAACGGAGACGACGACGATGAGGACGACAACGACGACGATGACTCTGATAACGACGACGTTGATCTGGATGGCGACAATGGTGAGTAGCGCTTCAAGCGAGCGAGTTTGTCCACAGGTTCTTATCGAGTCTTACAGCGTCGTTGAGTTCAAGAATTTAAATATCCGTAATATGTATTTTTTGCCTTCTGTAAATCTTTTCTTTATTGTTTATTTCTTTTAATTTTTAATTATCTGGGCCTTGTTCTTGATACGTGGATAACTCGGTTTGCTTGATTTGTATACTGTAGATGATTTGACACAAGTCAGGATTTTTCAGTTCTTTAAAGATTAATCTTCAGGTGTTGTCAGAGCAACAAGTCCTTAAAGCTCAAATCTGCAAAAGTGCAGGCTTAAACCCCATAAAGAAAGTCATTTTCAAACACAAATGACTTCTTTCCTTAGAGGGACGTTGATTTTAGATTAAAACCTGTACAAAACTTGGGGTTATTATCACTATTTAATTTTCACATAAAGAGAAAAATAGATATATAAAATATACAACAAAATAAAATGGGTATCCAAAAAAAGAAGCAACCCTAGAAAAGAAAGACTTGAATTCAATTCAAACTCTGACTGTTAAAAGTCTGATGGAAACAGAAACTGATGTTTAACTGCGACATTATGATGAGGTTTTGATCAGTACGATTTTTGAAACAAACAATTAATTTAAGCTGGATAAAGTTTATAAAATGATTTTGTGTACTTTACACATTTGTGAAAATTGACCCCAAATGTGAAAACTGGAAACATTTTTGAAGAGCACAATTTAAGGCTGTTTTTTGTGCGATTAATTCACACGTCAATATATTTTGATGAACAGCTGTTTTTATCATGAGTACTGTCACACTGAACGAGAATATTACGCGGTGAAAAAGCATCATCCTTTTTTTTTTCAGAACAATTTCGTTTTTCATAACTTTCACTTTCACTGCGAATAAAGACATCAACCGATCACGTTGTGCGGAACCAGTTGAGTTGAGCGTGTATTTATGAAACGACAACACGGAGGTGCCGTAGTCCGAACTAAGATGACAAACTTTATTACTTCTTTCAACCTTGACAAAGGCAGCGCAGACCAGACACACTCCTTCCGTTCTTACCGTTCACAATAAAAGCCCTAGGCATATAATATTCGCAGGCTAGTATTTCGCATTTTCGTATTGCTTATTCGTCACGCCCCCAATATGTAAAGGCCTTTTGAACAAATTAACACCAGAAACAATAATGCAACATAAAATGACACTTATGTCCATTAATCTGTTGCCCAATTGCATGCTGGGAGGTTTCCCAACACACCTACCTCAAGTAAATGCAATCATATCGTGAGCCAATTATATGAATACTGATCGTGGTTTCAGACTCTACTCATGTTGCCTTTATTTCAAAATAAGAGTGCACTGTTATTGAAGTTTAACAAAGCAACCCACTTATCTGGATGAGAATTATCAGGATCCTTTAGCCTGATAACAGCATGTTAGCCTGGATAAGTTGAGATACATTTAAAGAACCCTGGTCTGCAGTCTCAGCTAAGTGATGCAACAACGCCGATGTTTGGTCCAGTTTCTGTGTTTTCATGCCTGTCTGGTCACTGTGAGGAAATGTTGTCTTTCCCAGTGGAATATAAAAACTGCTGTCTTGGTTTATTCCAGAGAATGACAAAGGAAGCATGAATTTCAGATAAAAAAAAAAAGGATATAGTGGCTCTTTCACATTTTTTTTCCAGTCTCTGTATCCCCACATTTCTAAATCTGTATTTGTCTGTCGCACAAACAGACAGCTCCGACAACTCTGACCTTGAGGATGACATCATCTTATCCCTGAATGAGTGAGGAGCCGCCGGCATCTGGGACCCGAGGAACCGGACAACATGTCAAGACTTCTGCCTCCGAGACATTTGAGCTGCAGGACAGGAGGCAAGACAAGAGGATAATATCAGCAGATAAAGTGGGAGATAACCTGGAGCACTGCCAGTTTGAAACAGTAGGTGTCTGCACTCTGAGTGACAAGACCAAGAACAATCTCATGAGAGAGATGAAAAAACCAATGCACACAAATTGACTTACTGGTGGGGCAAAAACGATTGTATGCGATATAGTTTTATAAAAAGAAAAAAAGAAAGTGGGTTTGATGATGAGAGAAATTGCCATTGTGAGTAGATGCAGTGACGAAAAGTTTTATATTTTATCACATTTACGGCTTTTTAAGTGAGCCTCTTCATTTGATATTGATCCACTCACTTTGTAAGCCTCTGTTTGGTCACAGATTAGTGTTTGTAGGGGAAAAGGCTTACATCGGAGCGCTGCATTTGTGTGGCAAAGAATACAATGCTCTCTCTCAAAGCTTGTATTTTGCCACACCGCCTGGAATAATCACCAAAAAGTAATAACGCATTGAATAAGGAAGCTAATGTGATGCACAAATCACGTTGCCGATGGTTCATCAAGCGTCAAACCCGCCTTCAGGTTTCACTTTCACCATAAACCGATGACCAAAACGCCACCCATAGCAGTGCCATTCGTGAACGTCGCCTTCTGATTTCATTATGTAAGTAGAGAGATTTAATCAGCTCGGTGCTCTTGTACTGCCGGAGAAACTATTACTAGTGTGACAAAACTATTGACACACCTGCTCACTGTCAGCACATGACAGACATGTAGAGGCGTATTCAGCTCTCTATTATTGTGTTATTTTACAAGGCTTTATTGAGCTGTGCAAGGATTTGGCTTTAGTGGATGATACTTAAAAAGATTACAGGGCTTTGAGCTGTTGATAAGGCATAAGTCCAATCATACAGTGAATACATTCTACTTAATCTTATGTTAGAAAACCTGGGAGGAAATTGATCTGGCTAAATCTTGAAAGAGAGCTTACATTGGAACATTGGAAATAAAAGACGGTGGCAAAAAATATTTTCATTTCAAATTTGAGTTTCCTCCCAGTGGAGCGACAGGAGGCTTCAGACTCTCAACATTGTGAAAACAAATGCCTTTCACTTGCACACCTTTTGAAATCTGTTTTGATTTTTTTTTCTCATGTTCTTTTGCCTTGTATCTGTTCATTTCTAACTGTTTTCTTTTCCATGAGAAGAGTTTGGTGTTGAGTTTCTTGAGACGGTTTATGTACAGCTTGTATGTATCTAAAGTATTTTTACTATAAATAAAGCCACAAAATTAGCCATGTGTGCTTCTTTAATGAAGTGTGAATGATGCTGCTCGCAGGCAGCAGACATTTAATAAGCTGTTGCAGCGGAGTTGTGTTAAACATTTGTGGCTCTTTTAAAAGGAAGAAAGCAAGAGTGCATACCGACACCGGTGCCAATATGGTCTAATTAACTCACAAACTGGATTGTTATATTTGGTTCCTGCAAGCAAGGAGCTCCTAAAGGGAACTTTTAAGTAAATCTTTTGAACTGGAGGGAACTTTGGTTTGATAGAACATATGGGATCTTAAACTTTATTTTTATCATCACATACAAGCGTACACAGCACAACGTAGCGATATTCAACTCACCCTAAGCATTAGGGGCAGTGTCCCACTGTACAAAAGTGAAGTGGTGCAGCAGTGAACGGTGGGCTGGTATCGAGGTCCCGCCCACACACCCACCTTAGCCAATCACGAGCCGAGCACGGCCACAGCTTGTTAGTGTGAGCCACCTAGCTGCTACGTTAGCACCACATTAGCTGTTTGGCCAGAAAGACACAACAACTAACCATAATATCTCTATAACATCTCCTCTCTCGTACATTTCTCAAGCCTTCGGCTGCTCGACTATTTCACTCAGAACAGCTGTCAATCACAGCTGTCAATCACAGCTGTCGATCATGACGTCTCGGCCCCTTTTTATATCATCAAATAACTAATTTAATACCAAACTTATCAGAAAAATGAACACTTGAACATACATCAGTGATGAGAACTACCTAAAATGACAGAAATCATCTTTGGGAAAATTTTATTTGGTGCATACTTTGACCTTTTAGTTTGGCTCATGTCCCATCCGCTAACATGGAGGGGGTGAGATTTATGACCTATACTGCAGCCAGCCACCAGGGGGCGATCAAGATGTTTTGGCTTCACTTTTATGGAGCTGTCATGTTGTCCATCTTTATATACAGTCTGAGGTCACGCTCAAGGACACTTCGATATGCATACAGAAGGAGCCGGGGATCAAACCGCCAACCTTGTGACCCGCTCTAGCACCTGAGCCACAGCTGCCCCATATCTATACTGATGGTCTCACAGCAGCCTCCCTTTTTAACCAAAGGGGTACCATTAGGTTACGTGCTTGGTCCATTGTTATGTACAATCTACATATATTATTATTCCAACACAGACTTAGAAGATCCATTTATATGGAGATGATACAGTTTTATATGTGCATGGCTCCTCTCCAAATCAAGCCATGTCTCAAACTTCAAACTCGTACTGAAATTGAAGTATTTGGGAATTTGGTTAGATAGCAGTCTTACATTCAACCTCATGTGGAACTGCAAATAAAAAAGGGTTTCTTATATCAGAATAACGTGTGTTTTTCGCTTCTTGTCGAACATCACATCTGTGCTCGACTATGGAGATATCCTGAACTCTGATGCTTCTCATACCACCTCTCTAGCAACAGGCAGAGAACTACACACTTCTATTGCCTTCCACTACTTGGCACCATATAAATGGAACGGATTACTAAGGGCTTTAACACTTGAAAGACTGGTCCAATGGAAAAATATAAACTTTACATATGTTTCTGATAGTTTCTGATGCTGTTTGTACGGTATGTGCTTGTGTGTGACTGGCTGTGTTTTGTTGTGTTATCTCAGTTTGATTTCTCCTGCTGTACTCAGCTCTCTCTCGCAAAACAGATCTACCTCATTAGATAAAGGTTATGATAATGTGTCAATTCTGTCAACATTAAGGCGAAAATCATAATCTACATATTAGTAAAGTTAGTTTTCGAAAATTCTGTCTAGTGAGATGAGATTACGTTAAACATTTTGCTGGAAATAGAGCTGCTAGACAATAGACAATATATTTTAATCATATATTTGTGATGCTACACATTTGTTGCATGTGAATAATTCCATCTTTATTGCCCTTAAAGTGTTTAAATGCTGTACATTTTCCCTACATTGATTGTTGAATTGTGCATGCTGGGATTTGCCATTAAATTTTCCTGTGGCCTCCCCCACAGTTAATAACAGCACACTTTCAAATAGTCACCAGAACCACATTAAGAAGATCAAATATGTCTTCTAAATTGAGTGTGTGTGCCCGTCCATGTGTACTGGAAGCATTGAGTGCATGAAACGTATGATTCTGAGGAGTGTAAAGAAATAAGAATGTGTGTGTTTGTGTGAAGGCAGGTGATGGATGAGTTGGTAGGACGTGCCTCTTATTACCTCCTCTGCTGGCCTCTTATTGCCTGCTAGCTTTGGGAGTGTTGAAACAGATAGCAGCTCTCACTGTATTATCCGATCCCTGTTTGCTGTGGACCAGTGTCTGTGCTGCTGCATCAGAGCGGGAGCTAAAAGTAGCCACTGCTCCCGCCAAGCTGAACAAGGCACTTTTCAAATCTTTCATCATTTAAAATGTCCTTTGTGCCAAGGTTTAACATGCAGTAGTGTCACTTCAGCACATTTTCAGCAAATATGTTATGTTTTTTTCACAAATGTTTATTAGCTGGGATGCATATTTAGCTTACAAAACGCCCCGCACTCCTCCAGCTTTATGTATGTGATTGGAACACCGCCCACAGTGTTCCACTTGAAGTAATAGACAGATGGGAGTCAGTCACAGCGTCGCTATGATGGAGAGAAATTACCCTGCTGAATACTGCCCTCCCTCCCACACTACATCAAACTCAGTGGACGTTCAATATTCACCAAATCACTCTATTTTTCTACTCATGATTGCCTTGTCTATAGGACAAGACGGCTTAATGCACTGAAATGACCAGACGTGCACTGAGCAGTGGGTGAGATACTGTATGACAAAGATTTCTTGGGGACTAAAACTGTATTCATCTGGTTTATAAAACATCAACTCTCTACCCACAGCATACGGATGTCTAAATATTCAAATCAAGGTCTTTGTGAGACAGAGGAACATTTTCAAGGTGAAACATTGATAGTGTTTCTGAAAGTATGAGGCGCCTTTATTGGCGATGTTCTATGCCGTATTGAAATAATTAGAAGGTCATATTGGATTTGTGCAAACTGTTAACTCCACAGGTTTGAAGCTTCACAGCCAAGTTCAGACTGTTTTAACAGCAGTGACTCACTTCATAAAATCAACTCAACTAAATTCATTGCATCACTTTTGTCACCACAATTCAAATCAATCAGCTTACAGGCAAACTGTTCTCTTTGTGTTTTAAACGTCGCTTACAGTATTTCTTTTTGTTTTTAAGCCATCATAAACAGCTCACTTCTACTTACCCACCAGAATTTGGTCCTCAGCAGGATGGAGGCTTTGAATCAACACTTAAACCTTCTTGTGTGAAAATACAATTTACTGAAATATAAGTGAGCAGTTAACAGAATAAATAAATATATCTACAGATTATACTCTCAAGAAGTCAACTATTTAATTAAACGCTAGCTATTTTGATAAGCAATTAATAGTTTTTTAAGGGGAAAAAAAAGGAATAATTCTCGGATTCCAGCTTCTTAAATGTGAATATTTTCTGGTTTCTTTACTCCTCTATGACAGTAAACTGAATATCTTTGAGTTGTGGACAAAACAAGACATTTGAGGATGTCATCTTGGGCTTTGGGAAACACTATTTGACATTTTTCACCATTTTCTGACACTTTATAGACCAAACAACTAGTGTACTGTTTAGCTGTAAAATGACAAAGTTGTGAAATAGAAGAATATTGATTCATATTTGATCAGCGCTGCCTAGTTAAACCGTTTGATCGGAGTTCGCAAGTGATTGACAGCTGCCTCCGTTGAATGAACAGCCAATAGGAACTCTCTCTCTCTGAAATGACTTGTGATTGGTCAAAGTCTTCCGTCATGTACTAGATTTTCTAAAGCCTGAAAACAGAGCCATGAGGAGGTGCAGAAGTCTAGTTTTCTCTCAGAAGGTTATTATGGAAGTTTTGCCCAATGATGCCCAACAACATTCTGCCTACTGCAGCTTTAAATGTGAATATTTACTGGTATCTTTAGACAGTAAATTGAATATCGTTGAGTTGTGGACAAAACAAGACATTTGAGGAGGTCATCTTGGGCTTTTAGAAACACTGATTGACATTTTTCACCATTTTCTGACCAAACTACTGATCGATTAATCGAAGAAAATAATTGACAGATTAATCGACAATGAAAACAACTGTTAGTTGCAGCCCTATAGTCTCAACTCAAGTCCAAAGTCAAGTCATATACACCTCATGGTTTAGTTGAATAAATGACAACAAACTAAATTTCCATCATTTATTGTATAGTGAATGGCATCTATAAAACAACATGTGGTCGTGTGATGTAGGTTTGAATCTATCAATCAAACCCAAAGAGGGAATGAAGCTGGCCTTTTAGGAATGAGTTGCATCTCATCTGTGTGGGAGCATGACTGCACTATGACAAAGCTCCACCGGTAGTGGGTCTGTTTCTTTGAAATGAGTCAACCAGGAGGTGCTTCCCCACATGGTCTGGCCTGATCCGTAACACCGGGAGCTACTTTATGGCCAACAAACCCCCCAAAGCAACACATTCAATCAGAAAAAAAGGCAGCCAGCATCCTTAACTGTAGAAAATGCAGTTTGTGTTTGTGATGGATGCAACTGCCACACAGAGAGAGATGGAGAGAGAGAGAAAGAGAGAGAGAGAGAGAGATGAAGAAAGAGAGGGAGAGACAGAGAGAGAGAGAGAGAGAGAGAGAGAGAGATGACGAAAGAGAGGGAGAGACAGAGAGAGAGAGAGAGAGAGAAGGAGACAGAGAGAGATGGAGAGAGGAAGAGAGAGAGAGAGAGAGAGAGAGAGATTGGAGAGAGAGAGAGAGATGGAGAGAGAGAGAGAGAGAGAGAGATTGGAGAGAGAGGGAGAGATGGAGAGAGAGGGAGAGAGAGAGGGAGATGGAGGAGAGAGAGAGAGAGTGATGGAGGAGAGAGAGAGAGAGAAAGAGGAAGAGAGAGAGATGGAGGAGAGAGAGAGAGAGAGGAAGAGAGATAGAGAGAGAGAGATGGAGGAGAGAGAGAGGAGAGAGATGGAGGAGAGAGAGAGAGAGATGGAGAGAGAGAGAGGGAGAGAGAGAGGAGAGAGATGGAGGAGAGAGAGAGAGAGGAGGAGAGAGAGATGGAGAGAGAGAGAGAGAAGGAGAGAGAGATGGAGGAGAGAGAGAGAGAGAGAGAAAGAGAGAGATGGAGAGACAGAGAGAGAGAGAGAGAGAGAGAGAGAGAGAGAGAGAGAGAGAGAGATGGAGGAGAGAGATGGAGAGAGAGATGGAGGAGAGAGAGAGAGAGAGAAAGAGAGAGATGGAGAGACAGAGAGAGAGAGAGAGAGAGAGAGAGAGAGAAAGAGAGAGAGAGAGAGAGAGATGGAGGAGAGAGATGGAGAGAGAGAGAAAGAGAGAGATGGAGAGACAGAGAGAGAGAGAGAGAGAGAGAGAGAGAGAGAGAGAGAGAGAGAGAGAGAGAGAGAGAGACAGAGAGAGAGAGAGAGAGAGAGAGAGAGAGAGAGAGAGAGGAGAGAGATGGAGAGAGAGAGAAAGAGAGAGATGGAGAGACAGAGAGAGAGAGAGAGAGATGGAAGAGAGAGAGAGAGAGGAAGAGAGAGATGGAGGAGAGAGATGGAGAGAGAGATGGAGGAGAGAGAGAGAGAGAGAGAGAAAGAGAGAGAGAGAGAGAGAGATGGAGGAGAGAGATGGAGAGAGAGATGGAGGAGAGAGAGAGAGAGAGAGAGAGAGAGAGAGATGGAGGAGAGAGATGGAGAGAGAGAGAGAGAAAGAGAGAGATGGAGAGACAGAGAGAGAGAGAGAGAGAGAGAGATGGAGGAGAGAGATGGAGAGAGAGAGAAAGAGAGAGATGGAGGAGAGAGATGGAGAGAGAGAGAAAGAGAGAGATGGAGAGACAGAGAGAGAGAGAGAGAGATGGAAGAGAGAGATGGAGAGACAGAGAGAGAGAGAGAGAGAGAGAGAGAGAGAGAGAGAGAGGAAGAGAGAGATGGAGAGACAGAGAGAGAGAGAGAGAGAGAGAGAGAGAGAGATGGAGGAGAGAGAGAGGAAGAGAGAGAGAGAGGGGGCGCATATATTTGCAAATGCTTGACACATCAGTGTTGACAAAACGAGTCATGTGACGCGCATGAAGATGGCGCAGCTTATGGTATATTATTGCAGGTTTCTTCTCAGCGTTTTCTTGCAGCATCTCGACAGTTGATGAAACCGCGCAGCGATATGATCGCGACCTATTACCTGCTAATTACCTTCTAGCGATGGAGCCCGTTCACACTGTGCTGAGCAGCTTGTTGAGGACCAGATGGACTTGATTGGCTGAAAGAAAGAAAGAAAGAAAAACAAAAGAAATTAAATAAATAAATAAGCTTCGAGGAAAAAAAAAAAAAGGACTTGGTGGTTCCACTTGAAATGCGGCTGCAATAATAATAACACCTTTTTTTTTTTGTGGTGGAGAAACAGCTCACCGTGTGCGTGCGCGCCTTTCCTGCCTGCGTGAGTGTATGTGTGTTTGCGCGTGTGTGCGTTACATTAGGTGGACACGGAGACTGCATCAGACTGGAGACACACGCCGGGACATAATAGAGAGGAGATATCGAGGCTTTGATGGTCCTTCCTCTCTCCTCCTCCTCCTCCTCCATCCTGCACACACAGACAGACGAACAGGATCCTGATTCCGCTGGAGACATGTAGTCCTCATGTATACGAGCAGCCAGCACAGTTTGTAGCCTTCAGCTCTCATTTTTCAGCAGCATCATCTCACGATATCGACATAATGTGGCTTGCTCTACCGGAGGGAGAATAACCAAATATGTGGATACCAACAGAAGAGGAGAAGATCGGAGTTGGTGAGTCAATTTATTGCTATTTTTATTAACCTTTATTTCTTGCTTTTTTAATTGAGTGTTGATGGCAGATTTTCCCACGAGAAACACCCAATTTCTGTTCATCGACACCCCGCATTGCCTACACCAGCCCATTTTCTGCTCTCTTATTATGCCCATTACACCCAATGAAAAACACATCCACTTCTCTAATGGCTGATATATCCACGGCCAGTGACTGCATAGAGAGGGGAAATTGCGTGGGATGATACAGCCTACAACCCACACCACCTTAAAGATGCTATCGCAGTCTGTACACAACCGCAGGCGGTGCTTTAAATCAGGCTGCTGCTCTGTAGTTGTGTGGTTTTAGTAAAAAAAAAAAAAAAAAAAAAAAAAAAAAATGCGTCAGTGTTGCATTTTAGCTTTTTTCTTTTTATGAGCATATCTGGAGGAGGAGGAAGAGGAGGGGGGGGGAGAGAAAAAAGGCGATTCGTGTTGAAACCACGAGGGGGCATCGTGACTGCGTCCCTCCAACAGGTGTAGGCTGGAGTGAAGCTGGAGTCTACCTGTAGACAGAAAAACTGCCCTAATGCTGCTGCTGATGCTGCTGCTGCAAAAACAGCCACTGCACTGCACTACTTCTCCTCCCTGCATGCATGTGTGCACTTTGACCCTTGAGGAAGAGGTTGAAAGTGCAAGATCAGTATTTCTCCACTCAGATTAGCCTTTTATGAAAAAAAAAAAAAAAAAAAAAGCCAAAGCGAGCTGTTTGCAGGCTAGTAAGTAGAAGAGGCCATACGGTCATTACAAACCCCACAGCCACGACAAAATGATCCTATAGCGGGGTTTTCATTAGGGGGAATGAGTCATGTCCAGATGCTTTACAGCTTGTTACTTGCAGGGCTACTCATGCTGGCTTGCACATGATACTCCCCCCTCAACAAAAACACATACACACGCCCACACTTTGTTTGGAGACATTACATTTATGTCATGATCGTTTCATAAAGACTGCAAGATGAGAGCCCCAAAATGGTAAATCCACCATAATATTGGTATTGTAGTGTTCTGTGCAGTAATCTTATCGCATTCAGTTTGTTTGTATGTTCATCCACGCATCCATTTACCCACCATAGAATCACTGCAGTGCACATATACTGGGGTGTTTTTAACAGGGAAGAAGGTAGTTTTGTGTGGTTAAGCAACAGTTCAGCATCAGGCTGTAAGGAGTGACCTGGCGCTGTCCATGGTGCTGAAATGTGGACATGGTGCTGTCCATGGTGCTGAAATGTGGAGATGACGCTGTCCACAGTGGTTTAATGAGATGACGCTGTCCACGGTGCTGAAATGCGGGGAAGCAGAGCCACTGTGTACCTACACAGTACATACTGTACCTTGTAAAAGCAGCCCACATTACTCTGGTACAATACCCCCCTTCGCCTCAGATAACGTGTTAACATGCTAGGTTCAATACCTCTCTTGTAGATGAAGTCCACGCTGGTACGTTAACTGAACTCTATGTACGGGCCTTTTACAAAGCCTGGTATTAGTGGCACCATTTTGCACATTTTCACACATCTTCTTTGCTTATTTTGTTACTGTAGATTAGGCCTCACCAATACAATATGGAACCGAGATGTAGTCTGTCAGCAGTCAGCCAGGCTTTTCTCCTTGTCTCCTGTGTTGTCTTAACAGGCAACAGGAAACAGTTTGAGACCACCTCATGAAACGTTAATGCCTATCTTAGAATCGTTGCCTATTCATTATTTTGTTGGTTTATGCAGGAAGTAATATTAGCTTGTAAATCACTTGTAGAGTGGCGGCGAAGGCCTGGATTGAATGTAGTGTGGTGCTGCCCAGCTCTTTCCACTCTGGTAACTGCAAAATAATAATCATTTTAATCACCAATTAATCTATAGTTACTTGTTTTGCTCCTCGTTTAATAATTTAAAGCTAATTATGATGTTGTAAGTTTTATATATTTGGAATTTAATTAGATAAATTACATTTTTCAAAAAAATAACCACTAAATCAATTCTCAGTCCAATCTGCTTCAAATTTCTCTTATATGAGTCACAGATGGATTTTTCTCATATAAGCAGCAATATTGCAAGAATTTCTTTACACTTTTATTGGAGAGAGCTCTGACTGTAAGTCAGTACCTGCCCACATGAGAAAGAAAGTGAAATGAATCAGCCGGCTTTATCTGTGGCCACATGGACGCAAACTACTGTAGCGGTACATGAAATAATCAAGCAGACTAGGCCACCATTATCTGAAACGGACAGCTCTAGGATCAAACGTGTTCACGGCAGAACAAAAGATAGAGCTAATGTTCAAGTGAGAGTGGGATTAGAGAGATTAATGTAGCCCAAAGCATTTCTCCGTGGGTTTTAGCCATGGTGTTAGTGAGAAGTTGCTCAGCGTCATTTTGCTGAGCACTTCTTGGATTGCTCATTGGATGCTGAATCACAAGTTCATTAGTAGTGTAGGTTTTTGTACCTTATCAGCACCATAATACTTTGTGATAGTCATGTACATGTTTATGATGAGGACATCATCTCGCAGCTACACAGACCCCTGCAGCTGGGTAGCATGCCTAGATTTCTGTGACACTGACTTGGGATCAGATATGGTCCTCTGTGGCAGAAATCCCTACTGTAGGTTAGTAAGACTTCAGCGCAGTACTGTGTCTGAGTAAGCGAGTGTGCATTCAAGTCGTGCTGAACATCATGACTCAGTGGGCGAAGCCCGAAGACCGTTGTGTAAATTTTAACTTAGCTGGATCTGGGACAGGACTACTCAAGCTTGGTCTTCATACTCACAGTGCATTACTGGGAGTTCAGCTTCAGTTGTACCGGTCATGATTGAGACTGGACCTAAAAGGACAATAGAAACCAAAGGAAATAAGTTAATTTCAGTGCTGCAGTTTAGATGAGCACAGTGTCCTCTTTAATAAAATGTTTCTCAGTATAGTGATGCCATTAGCACTCAGTTGTTTTGAAAAATAATAGCAGACAATTCATAATCCATAATAGTGTTTACTGGCAGGTTTTTGATGACATCTCTCCTCTCTCTGCAGAATGTTTCTCCCCTGTGGGCCATTGTACAGTTAGATACTCTGTGTGTCTCTCACTGATTCTAATACAAGGTCATCAGGCCATGCATGCTGTGTTTGAAGCTTCACTATATTAGATATGGAGGAAAACATTTTTCAAGACATGGCAGCATGTAATAACATTTACACTGGAAGGTCTCGCTTCATTTGTTTTAAAAGAACATTATAGCTTACATATTGGATTTGGCTTGACTATAAAAATGACAGAGAATGGCAGGAAACAGGGAAGTGAAGTGTAGACAAGGGAATATAGGTCAAAGGTCACCGTCAAACAGAGTCTTAAATACCGTAGACTGGCTTTCTACAGAGTATGTAGTGAACACATTCTGTCATATTTGCTCATTTTTGACAACAAAGACATAGTTATGTGACTTCATTCAAAACTCTGAACAGTATTACAGTTTGCTGATATGATGCTGGTGTGTGATACAAGAAAAACCTCTCAACATTGTAGGCACAATATTTGTGGTACTACGACTCTCTATTTTAACACAGTGGAGAGCTCCGAATCGCCACATTTTTCTTGCAATCACAACATTTCAGCCCTTTTTACACGGCAACACTCCAGGATTCAATCAACAAGGTGAGGTGGAGGTTTTTAGTGTTCACTGCTATTAGGCTTTTTATCCTACACATCATGGCAGTGTGACAGAGGAAGAGCATTAGTGTCTCTCACTGGGGCTGCTTCAATGAGTTTAAAACATATTATATATACTTATCTCCAGTCTCCTGAGTCTAATGTTTATTTTAAACCATGACACTTGATCCTTGATACTCACTGGGTGATTTTCCTCCCATGATTCTCAGTATTAGGTGACCCGAGTGACACCATAGATAGTGTAAACTTCATGGCTTCAGTGTCATAACTTCTGCATCGTTAAATCCAGGAATATTGCTACTTTTGTCCTACAGGAGCTGGTGGTGGTAGTTATTAGGTGCTGTTATGGAAAATCAACTCCAGCTTCTGTTCTCACTTCACGCCAACACAGAGAACTGGATTCTTAAGAGACCGTTTTCAGACTGTAAAAATGTTCGGTGGATATCTGAAGAATAATTCAGAACAGGATATGGAGAATGCTGTGTGCTTTGAGTTTATATTTTGCCTCACAATACATAGTAATTATCTACTCTATTACTATGAATCTGTTTAGTTTATTAAATCTAAAACATTTAAAGTAAGCACACTTTTTTACTTTATGATGAAACCTGGTACAGTGTGTAGGATTTTGCGACATCTAGTAGTGTGGTTGCAGATGCAACCAACTGAGCACCCCAGCGATCACTCCTCCCTTTCCAAGATAATGTAATGTGAGCCGTCGAGCGCAAAACCGCACTAATGTCGTTCGCCTCGCTCAGAGGCCATCCTTACCATAATGACACTAATTTAGGAGCAACGGAAGTCAGACGGTGGCTGGCGGTACCACGGTTTTGCACTCTGCCGCTCACATTACCACAGTATGGTGGCCTTCAGGTAATGTAAAAACGTAAAAGGCTGTCTCTAGAGCCAGTGTTTGGTTTGTCTGTTCTGGGCTACTGTAGAAACATGGCGGAGCAACGGGCGGACTCCGGGAAGAGGACCCGCTCCCTATATAGATATGAAGGGCTCATTCTAAGCTAACAAAAACACAATGATTCTTAGTTTCAGGTGATTATACACTAATGAAAACATAGGTATGAATATTATATTCCATTTCTGTTAATAGATCCCCCTAAATATTACACACTGTTCCTTTAATTCTAATTTATTTATTTTAAAACTCGCTGTTTCTATAGTTTATGGTAGAATTATTCAGCTGTTTGCACGGCCTTGTTTTTGCTCTTTATGCATTTTCTAAGGCTGATAATTCTTTATAAGATGTCTTTGCATCTCTTTGCTGCCATTGATATTTTCACGTTGCTTTAACTGCAACTGTAAGAGCTGTAGCTTTTCAGAGCGTTGATAAATTCAGGTGTTGTACCCTGTGGTGTCACAGTGGGGGGGAATACAAGTTCTGACATCCCGAGGTCCCGAGCTGAGTGGTCCCCCTACGGAGTCTGTGTTTTTTTGTGTGGGCCTTATATTTAGTTTTCACTTTCACTTTTACCAGAAATGCTCTAAAACAATGATCGGATTCAACCTACAAAACCCCCAAAACAATTCTTAAAAAATACAATACTTTAACTGTTTTATTATCTGAGACCTGCCAGAAGATTAAAATATGACTATTATTTTTGTTTGTAGGCAAAACTTGCCCCAGTGGATAAGCGAGGAAAGTATGACTGCCTTTAAAAAAGCACACCAAACCCAAGACTTGATGCTAAATGATGTAGATGGTGTTTGAGTTATGGGTGATATATATTTGTCATGGAACAATAGAAGTGAGGTGAGGTAAGAGGAAAGTGGAGGACAGCAGGAGCCTCCTCCTGTGCTCAAGCCCCGTAATTCCTACCAGTGAGTTTCTGGTTACACAATAGCAGCCATAAGATGCCGTGTGGACTATGAATGCAACTAAATAGAGGGACAGTCTGGACTGATATACCGTTGCTTAGTAGAAATGTTGCCGTTGCCAACATTTTCCACTGCCTGACTGTCCCGTCAGTCCTTCCAACATCCTACGTTCAACATGTTGAAGTATAAAGATGATTTATTTTTTTTTTTTTGTGTGGATATGCTAATGCTCCGAAGCTTTTAGGCACAATGAAAGAGTGTTTACACAGCTTGGAGGTTTTGTGAGGGTGGACTATGAAAATATGAGCCTGCTTGATGCGCCCATCTCTCTCGAAACATGACAAGCTCATCTTGTTCTGACGTGGCCTCCGCTAAAGAGTTTTCAAATGGTATGAGTGCAGGTTTTGCAATTCAAATGAAATAGAGGCCATTAAAGAATAGCACTCTCAAATAGGAAATGCTCAGCCCCGGCTGGAAAAGGGCCTGAGGCAGACTGGAAAAGGTGACAAGGAGGCTCTTTGAGTCCATCCATCTATCTGACTCTTAATACATGCCCAATACGCTTGACTTGAACTCTAGTGCCATGCAGCATCCATAAGCTTTGCCATTTTAAAAGACCCAGATCACCGCAGCAGCTACAGTGAAGAAAGCCCTCCAGTTTGTAGATGATCTGTTGCCATAGTTACCCGAGCACAGGAACTGAGCACTCGTTACCCTCAAACAGGCGACGGAGCCGAGCCCAAGCCCCTCCTCCTCTTCCTCCCCCTCACTGGGTCCCCTGGCTAGTTCATTAGCATAATGATTCACACCAAACTCTCCTTGAAGGGCCACCATTTGTAGGTTTTTTAAAATCGTCAGTGGAGCCCTGTCATTATTAAACAAGTTTGTCCTTACTGAGTGTTGTATGTTACATAGATGCACAGATAAAAATATCCTATTGTGAAGGCCTTTACTGTGGCATCCATCCTCCTCAGGAATAATCATGTTCTTAATAAGAGTCACAAGATGTTTCTGTGTATGGTCAAAGACCGCATGGTGCTGCAAAAAGCAGGTGGCGTGGAAGATTTATGCAAATACCGACTTATGATAAAGCAGCGTTTACTACTTAGCAGTTTGTGTGGGCCCTATTTTGGGAGACAGTTCAATTAACTTAACATTGCAGGAAAATCAGGCCGCTTAAGAATTAATTGCCTATTAAAATGACTACCCACTTCAGGGTGGGAGCTTGTTTACAGTTTGCTAAGCAGTGGTTCCTGTGTGACACTGAGTTTAGGTGTTTGCATTAAACAGCTTATTAAAAGCCCGCTACAACCCCAAAACACATGCTGTGTGGAGACACAACAGTGTAGAGGAGGCACCTCGCTTAATCAGAGGTCACAAAGATGAACCCGAGCATGGATTTGTATCTGTAATGTAATTTCACTTGACAGTCAACTACTATAATAAGGTCTAATATTTTTTTATTTGTTTTTATTTCATGATTGTTTTCTCTTTTTCCGCACAGTGATCTGCAACTTCCGGTCATCAATATGTCAGGCCCTGGTCCTGGAGATTGGGGAAACTGTACAGATTTTGGAGAAGAGCGAAGGTAAAAGCGATCAGATCTCCTATTACAATGCATGTGATAAACAGAGGCACGGTTATTGGGTTTAAATGATAGCAGTCCTGTACTGCAGAAAAGTGGACACTACTGTTGTGTGTTGGTCCTTATCACCCAGGGCCTCAATGTCCTCTTCAGTATTTTATCTGGGAATTTGTTTGTTTTTTAGCTACCTTGGGGAATCTAGGATATATTCTACAGTTATTTAAATTTGACTAATCTTAGGCCAAATAAATGAATAAATAATTTATGTATTCGTCCACCAGGACTTTATTCCTCGCAGGAGAGGGTTTTGAAACAGTATTTAGACCTTTTTGTAGGAAAATAAAACGTTAACACTTCATTTCACAAGTCCATAATTTGCTAATAAATTCCTGTTGAGAATTATATGCTGGTAGGTTTGTTGATTTACAGATGAATTTCCTCAAAGCTAGGCTAGTCAAAGCTAGGCTAGTCAAAACTACAGTAGGCTAGTCAAAGCTAGGCTAATCAAAGCTAGGCTAGTCAAAGCTAGAGTAGGCTAGTCAAAGCTATTCTAGTCAAAGCTAGACTAGTCAAAGCTACAGTAGGCTAGTCAAAGCTAGACTAGTCAAAGCTAGGCTAGTCAAAGCTACAGTAGGCTAGTCAAAGCTAGACTAGTCAAAGCTAGGCTAGTCAAAGCTACAGTAGGCTAGTCAAAGCTACTGTAGGCTAGTCAAAGCTAGACTAGTCAAAGCTAGGCTAGTCAAAGCTACAGTAGGCTAGTCAAAGCTACAGTAGGCTAGTCAAAGCTACTGTAGGCAAGTCAAAGCTAGACTAGTCAAAGCTAGGCTAGTCAAAGCTACAGTAGGCTAGTCAAAGCTACAGTAGGCTAGTCAAAGCTACTGTAGGCAAGTCAAAGCTAGGCTAGTCAAAGCTAGGCTAGTCAAAGCTACTGTGGGCTAGTCAAAGCTAGGCTAGTCAAAGCTACTGTAGGCTAGTCAAAGCTAGACTAGTCAAAGCTACAGTAGGCTAGTCAAAGCTAGACTAGTCAAAGCTACAGTTGGCTAGTCAAAGCTAGGCTAGTCAAAGCTAGAGTAGGCTAGTCAAAGCTACAGTAGGCTAGTCAAAGCTAGACTAGTCAAAGCTACAGTAGGCTAGTCAAAGCTAGGCTAGTCAAAGCTAGGCTAGTCAAAGCTAGGCTAGTCAAAGCTACAGTAGGATAGTCAAAGCTAGGCTAGTCAAAGCTACAGTAGGCTAGTCAAAGCTAGGCTAGTCAAAGCTAGGCTAGTCAAAGCTACAGTAGGCTAGTCAAAGCTAGACTAGTCAAAGCTACAGTAGGCTAGTCAAAGCTAGGCTAGTCAAAGCTAGGCTAGTCAAAGCTACAGTAGGATAGTCAAAGCTAGGCTAGTCAAAGCTACAGTAGGCTAGTCAAAGCTAGGCTAGTCAAAGCTACAGTAGGCTAGTCAAAGCTAGGCTAGTCAAAGCTAGGCTAGTCAAAGCTACAGTAGGCTAGTCAAAGCTAGGCTAGTCAAAGCTAGGCTAGTCAAAGCTACAGTAGGCTAGTCAAAGCTAGACTAGTCAAAGCTACAGTAGGCTAGTCAAAGCTAGGCTAGTCAAAGCTAGGCTAGTCAAAGCTACAGTAGGCTAGTCAAAGCTACTGTAGGCTAGTCAAAGCTAGGCTAGTCAAAGCTACAGTAGGCTAGTCAAAGCTGGGCTAGTCAAAGCTACAGTAGGCTAGTCAAAGCTAGGCTAGTCAAAGCTACAGTAGGCTAGTCAAAGCTACAGTAGGCTAGTCAAAGCTAGGCTAGTCAAAGCTACAGTAGGCTAGTCAAAGCTAGACTAGTCAAAGCTACAGTAGGCTAGTCAAAGCTAGGCTAGTTAAAGCTACAGTAGGCTAGTCAAAGCTAGGCTAGTCAAAGCTACAGTAGGCTAGTCAAAGCTAGGCTAGTCAAAGCTAGGCTAGTCAAAGCTAGGCTAGTCAAAGCTACAGTAGGCTAGTCAAAGCTAGGCTAGTCAAAGCTACAGTAGGCTAGTCAAAGCTAGGCTAGTCAAAGCTACAGTAGGATAGTCAAAGCTAGGCTAGTCAAAGCTACAGTAGGCTAGTCAAAGCTAGACTAGTCAAAGCTACAGTAGGATAGTCAAAGCTAGGATAGTCAAAGCTAGGCTAGTCAAAGCTACAGTAGGATAGTCAAAGCTAGGATAGTCAAAGCTAGGCTAGTCAAAGCTAGGATAGTCAAAGCTAGGCTAGTCAAAGCTACAGTAGGATAGTCAAAGCTACAGTAGGATAGTCAAAGCTAGGCTAGTCAAAGCTAGGCTAGTCAAAGCTAGGATAGTCAAAGCTAGGCTAGTCAAAGCTACAGTAGGCTAGTCAAAGCTACAGTAGGCTAGTCAAAGCTAGGCTAGTCAAAGCTAGGCTAGTCAAAGCTAGGATAGTCAAAGCTAGGCTAGTCAAAGCTAGGATAGTCAAAGCTAGGCTAGTCAAAGCTACAGTAGGCTAGTCAAAGCTACAGTAGGCTAGTCAAAGCTAGGTTAGTCAAAGCTAGGCTTTGGATTTTTAAAAATCGTGTTAGCTATTGTGTTAAAAGCGATGTTATAACAGATGAGAATGACATTCACATGGACATTTCAAGCACAAGTTGGTTTGAGGTGCAGTAGTAGGCTGGCACACTTGACCTTCAACTTCTTGTACCATGCATGATATACCAAACAAAATGGTGTAATGGCTCATACTGTATGCAAAAATGTGTTTCATTGTGGGGTAGTGAGGTTGTCTCATGTGTGCTTTGCTCTTCGTTTAGGTTGGTACAGAGGCTTTTCCACCAAGAAGCCTTCTATCAAGGTAATTATAACAGCATACACCAATTACTGGTTTGACATTGTGTTGATTCCTGCAGGCTGCATACAATATTCCTTATTTTAATTAATTCAGAGTGAATAATCACTAGACTCATATGCTACAAGAGAACAATTTGAATTGTAAATAAAACATCTACTGATGCAGCAGACTGTTGACTAAATAAATTGCTCGACAGAGGTCTTTATCTTATTTAATAAAGGTTAACTACAATTTTATTAAACACATGAAGAGCCACCAAAACATCTGTAGCGCTGGTTGCCTTGTATTAGAAAGTGGTCTCCACACAAAGGTTTTATCAGATACATTTTTGTGAATGATAATGTGATGCGAGAGATATGCATCCCAGAAATAACTTCGTCTAGACAACAAAGACTTTAATGACTGATTAACTTATTGAATAGAGAGCTTTGATTTGACAAAAATAGAAATCTCCTGACCTGTATTTTCCAGATGTGCTTTCATACAGACACCGTTTTAACCAAGTCATTCTGACTTCATAGCACAAAAGCACTAAATGTAGTGCCATCCTCAACAGACTAAAAAAAAAATTACACAGCAAATATGATGACAAGAAAAGTTAAAATATATAAAAGTGTGTATTGCATGTATGCACACCTTGGTATGAGGCACATGCCAGCTCTATCATTTCTTTTAAATTGTATTACGGCACTTAACAGATTATCAGAACATCATGGATCATGACTACCTCTGTGCTGTTCTCTCTCCTGTGCAGAAATCAAAATTGTGTTTTCCTTTCAGCCAGCAGATGGTGCAATTAGTGATCTGTAAAACCAGTCGTTTTTACCAAAAAATGCTATTTAAAAAGAAAAAAAAAATGTTGTTAAAAGAAAATAAAGTATTCTTCTGCAGGAGAGATGCAGCACATACTCGTTGTGTTGTTTTAGCTTTGATCAAAGCAGAAAGAAAGTTAAGATGGAGGTCAAGATGGAGATCCAAACCTCTCACGTCACAGTCTGTGCATGCAGCATCATCATGATAAATCCTACTCAGTAAGAAAAGACCATATGTGCAGAACACAGAATTAATATGACACCATCACTGCTGACAGAGATCAATACTCTGCACTGCAGTAAGTGGTTATTATATACGACCGACACATCTGCTTCCCATAGGATTGATTGTTCAGTAAATACTGCTTATAACAGACTCCATCCTTGATAACCTGCAGCAGAACTGGAGAGGCATTACTCAAAGTTGGAGTGTTTGCATATCCACAATACAAACAGTATCATCAGAAATACAAATACTAATAGATATATTATTTGACACATGAGAGCAGCAGTTTTTTTTGTTGCTATTTTGTATGTCTACCCTGCTTTAAACTGAAATGTCAAAAACTGAAGTGTTATGTGATGTGGCTGTAAGGTTTTAAAGAAAGCACAAAAGCTGTCCAGTCCTGGTAAATGTAGGTGTTAGTGGCTACATGCAGTCCTTCTCTACTCTCATCAGCTATTTACAGTTCTTACTAACACCCCTCCATTTTGTTATGTACTCTGCTGCCCACATTCAATCGCCCCCATACTCTCTCTCTGTGCTGAGAGAATTAGTTGTGCTCACTGTGGCCAATTCGTTCACATCTGGCAGATTAGAATAAGAAAGATGAACTGCAAGGGTGGCAGTTGGCACCACTCAGTCTCCCATGGCCTTCCCCTGCTAAGCCAAGCCACAATAGGGCTCCTGCACGTTGCTCTGCCTCTCGTCTCTGTAGTGTGTGCAAACAGCATCTTTTTTGTCAGCACACAGCAAAGCAGAAATTGTCCAGATAAATAATAAAGGAAGTGTGATCTTGCATTTCCTTCAACATATAATGTGGCGCCAGCAGAACTGTATAATCTCAACTCAAGACAGTTTAGGTTATTCTACCTAATAACACAAACACAACACAATACTGTACATCTTGGTTACATGTTGCAGGAGAAATAAGAACGTGATCCTGTCACACTCAGTAACATCTCTGCTCCTTCCTCTCTGTCCACAGGGTATTTTCCCAGTCAGCTATGTCCACTTGAAGAAATCTACAGTGACCAACAGAGGGTAAGTTGTATGATGAAGTGCTTTTATTTGAGCAATGCACAGCATCATAATTAGAGATGCACTTCTCCAACTTTTTTTTACATTTTTTATTTTGATTTATGTACCCCACCACCATATATCCATCAACATACGATAAAAAAAAAAAAAAAAGGTTGCCAGCGTCATCGAGAATGTTGGAAAGATCTATAAATTCACCTCCAGTAAGTAATACTCTTTGGTCAGTGGAGCAGTTACACATATATTTTTTTAGATTTGCAATTTTTGTTACATAAAGAACATACTGGCATATAGGGCAGTGTCAAAACTTCCTAGAATCCAACACTATACGACATACAAAGCTATAAGAGAACAAAACATGTCTCGTTGACAAAGTCTGAATATAAATACAAGACAGACTTTAGACTGTGTTGGTCGACTAGTTTGGGTGGGCAATTTGATGATATAGCAATCCCTTAGATATGGCTGACTGTGATTGGCCACTCAAGGTAGTGAGTGACGATATGAGAAGGTGGATCCAGGAGGATGTCAAGCAGCATCCCTGCGTCGCCAAACAGATAGAGCCAGAACAACACGACCTCCTCTCCACCATGGAACCTAGAGAGAGGACCAGATTGTTGTCTTTAGTTCACAGTTGCTTGGTAATGTTGCTTAAAATTAGTAAATACTCAGTACTTTTAATTTTTTCAAGTATTTAATTCACACAGGAGTATACAAAAATAGGCTTTACCATGTGGTTATTTCTTATAGACTTACTATTTATTTATTGAATTATCAGAAAACATGTTATATTGTGATATACTGTATACCGTTAACGAGATTACCTATGTCATGATACAAGATTTAGATATCGTCCAACCCTATTGTCAGGTATTTAATTCTGCCAAAAACAGTCTTTGCCATCAATTATAGACTACAAAAACTTTTTTTGTACTACTTGTATTACTAGCTAATGTACTTCATCACAATATACTTCAATATCGCAATCTAAAAGTACACATAACATGATAGATTTGATCCATGTTGCCCACCCCTACGACCAGTGTCAGTCACACTAAGATTACAGTGAAGGAACACCTTTTCCTGTATATATGCAGGAAACATTACATTATCTGTGTCTGTGACTTTAAATGTGTTTATTATTAAGTAGACACACATTGTAAAAAAGTGAGTTGAATTTATTGCAGCACATTTACTTTTATGTAGGAGGGGAGTGAAGCTCAAAACACTGAAGACGACATCAGCAGTGCTTTCTCTCTACAGATCCATCGCTACCTTTATTGAGACATATTGGAGGATGTTATGAGCAGTGATGATGAAAAACAATTCTGTTTATTTTATACTGGTCAAGAGCTCTTGTTCACTCATTACACAGGGAGTGTGATACAGATTCATCAACTCATCAATGCCAGAGCATGACGATCTGCGACGATCCAATCTTCAAGACAATTAGATGCACGCACACGCTCTTTCACACACACACACGTACACACAGTGACGGTCATGTAGAGTTCCCGTCACAATAGCTGGCCACGGCTGTTGAGGCCAGAATAAAGGCGAAGACAAAAACAGGCAGCAGAGCTCTTTATCAGCCTGAACTCATGGATGTTAAATCTGCAGACTGGGAGCTATGGCTCAGCGTGGACTGGGAGTTTGCTGTTATATCACCACCCTCCAGTTGAGCTGCCACATAGCAGGAAGACTCTCGTTCGCACTCAGACAATTAAAATTGCAGAGTTGGAAATTGACATTATTATACTTCCGCGCTCCACGAGTTGCACTTTGGGAAATGTGCTTTGCTGTCTCTTGGAGTTAATGAGGTGACACACCTACTGCATATCTGTAGTCCTCCCAAAGCCACAGACAATCACCCTGACTCATAGTGTAATGGATGGAGATGCTTCCATTGTTGCAAAAACAAGGATATTAAAGATAATTCTTTGCAGCATAGGCCAGAGCTTAGCGAGCAAAGCACAATGTCTCACAAGAGACCTAACCTTTTGGTTCAATGTTTCCTTATGAGTGTGGTCGCACAGGAAGGATGTGTGTTGTGGTTTTTACTGGAGTGCTCCACCTCCGTTCCTAACTGCAGCCAGAGGAAACCTCATTACTCCTCATGATCTTACCTCTTTGTTTTAAAATGCTGGCTTGAAGCAGTCATGCAGTTATGTGTGTATGTTTGTCAGTCTTTGGCGAGTTACTTGAAAATGTAATACTTCATACATTACATTAGTCATTTTAAAAAAGTTATTACATTACTTATTACTCAACTGCAAAAGTAATCAGTTACATTCCTCGTTACTTTACTTTCGTTACTCGGCTCAACGTTAGCCCTAGGTCATCAAGTCCGTTTTTTTCTTATGCGTTTTTTAATCTGTCATCCGATAAAAAACATTAGGCACAGAAACCTTGCACACTCAGTCCAATGTGTTTTATTATTCTATTTGTTGCAAAAAATCACAATATGAGATTAAACTGAATTAATTACACGGGTGCAATGGATAGCTTTAGTCCAAATAGGGGCTAATGAATGAATGACATTAGCATTAAGCCATCGTTTAGCTGCCTAGAGCACAATCACTACTGTCTAATCTTTCCTACATCTTTTGTTTTGCAACATCTCCGATTACAAGCTGTTCTGCAATCACCTGCGTCAATCTATCTTTAAATTCTACATCTGTATTCTTTTATTTCTTTATCGTAAAGTGCTTTGTGCTGGGAGACGAAGTGAATGTTTATTGTGAATGCCATTTTGGATGATGACGTTTGCACGGACGGTGGCTCTGAGTGGTCAAACAACCCTCTTTTGCCTTTTGACGGATGTGAAAAAAAGCAGAAAAATCAAAACTTTAATAATGTGCAAAGGTTTTGGAGTCGGTGTGTAGATGTGATTGACACAACGTGAGGTTGTGTTTATTTTGAAACGTAATATACGAAATATACTTGGTGTGCAAAGGCCTTCTGTATTCTATGACCACCGTAAAGTGTGTCCACAGGGGCGCCCCCATTGTATGGATGTCACTTTGTACAAGTGGTTGTAGCTATTACGTTATTAGGTGTTTAAAACCGGTGAAAGAAAGGCAAAATACCTGACAATAATTCGATGCTGCATATTTTTGTACAATCTTGTACAATTTCTGATATTGAGACCTTCACTCTAATGTGCATCTGTTGACCTGGAAAAAACAGACTGCATCCAGTAATTATCACATACTTGGCATTTCTCTCACCTTCTTTAAAGACTGAATAACATCACCAAAAAAAATGTATCAGGGGTCAACAGAATTTCAAATTGTAATCCCTTACACTACTCAAGCCCTGAAAAAAAGGTATTCTGCCAACGTTGCATTACTGCCCAACACTTGTGTGTATCATTGTGTGCACTCACATTCATGTACATGTTTGTTTTTCTGCAGGCTGTGCGAGACGGTGGTGCCCCTCGAGGACCCTATTATCACAGAAACCACCTCCACACTGCAGGAATGGGGGGTCCTGTGGAAGCAGCTCTATGTGGTCAGTAGCACTATATTACAGTACATATCACTCATCTTAAAACAAAACACTGAGCAATAAATGTGAGACTGAATCTAACATACACCGAGACTTCCAAGGGAGTTAGGAGAAAAAACAGATTTTCACACAAAGAAATTGCATCCGTCGTTGTTTCATTTGCATCCTCCTGAGGGGTTTTGGTGGAATAAGCTTTTTCAGTATGTTTTTCTCCCTTGCACCTAATTCAACACCTGGTATAACCAGCAAGTGTAGTGAATAGCCTAAAGAGACACAGCCCAAACATACAGTGACAGCTCCTTTAGATATTTCCCCATAGCATGTCGTTCTGACTGTCACCCTACATTTTCATATACTATCTGTGTAGGAGCAGAAATGGTGGTTGGACACAGATAATGGCCTACAGACCTGTCGTATGCAATTTCATGCTGTGTCATTCAGCCATTGATTGATTTAAGCCTGCCTCTCGTAGTTTCTGCATCATCTTAAGATCCAGCTCAGCTCGCCACCTTCAGTCAGCCTTTACTTGCCGGGCAAAAGTGATTACTGGAAACCTAAAGCGTCCTTAATCCTGCAACGTTGTCAAGGGGGCGGGCAGAAGTGGTTGGTAGGGTTTGGAGTTTGGAGCTGAGTGGATACATTGCGGAGCTTGCAGCGAGTTTTTACATAACCTCTCACTGAGGACTGCTCATGCTCTGAGCAACTAAGGAGCCCGAGGCATTGGTGTGGTGATGTAACTTCCTCTGAAGCTCGACTAATGTGAAGCGCTGATTTAACAGTGCTCGTTTTGGTGCACACCCCCTGTGTGATATGGGCCATGTTGCCACAGTTGCATCCATAATAATAGGATGTAGCATTGGCTAGATGTTGATGCATTTCACCTTATTGTTGCCAATTACAATTCATGGTATTACTTCAGGGAGCAATGGCCTAAGCATAACTGTGTATCTGTTATAATGTTTGTAATTAGCCCCGCAGAATAGACACCCGAAAGGGCTCATCAACCCTGACAAAAATCTTTGTTTTTCAGCAGCCTTTGAGAACATGCAGTGTTTATCCTCATTAAATTTACATTGTGGTGCCGCTTAATCTTTGAATTTATGTAAACAAACCTGGGCGGTAATGTGGGCTTGTCATGCCATTAGGGAGAACAGAAAATGCCTGAATTAAAAGGGTTGTCCTTGGTCTACGAGAAACGAAATTCATTACCGTGAGGAGGTCAAAGCAGACTTGCAAGGGGAATTTATTTTTTTGTTTCATTAACAAAACCAGTGGGCTTTAAATATTAGTAGCGACACATATTTGTTCTGCTACCTGCATAGGCAGGCAGAAGTGGTTAGTACGTGTTTTTTTTTGTCTTGATCATACGCTAACTGAATGTACAATTAATCAGAGTCTGATAACAGAGAACCAGCTGCATGTAGACTCTTATTTTTCTCACTGCTTTGTAGTTATAGAGTGATACTAAACAATTAACAAAACCGATGATATGAAGTACATTCTGGATTTGTCTTTTACATAAAGGCTGCAGTAGGAAGAGATCACATATCCTAACTAAGTCTTTTTTGGCTGCTTCTACAGAAACACAAGGTGGATCTATTCCATAAGCTGCGTCATGTGATGAACGAGCTCATCGACCTGCGTCGGCAGCTGATCCAGGGTCACCTCGCCCAGGACCAGACTCGTGAGATTAAGCGGCACATCACTGTACGGCTTGACTGGGGCAATGAGTGAGTTACTCTTGTACTGAGTGCATTGTATCAAGATTGGCTACCAGGGAATACAATATTTCTTTAGCACCGGAGAGATCTACAACACTGGATGAGTGGGTGCGAAATAGCATCGTCTATGATGTAATTTTATGGTCATTTAGCAGATGAGTGAATCTCAAGCGGCTTAAAGTCAATGCACATCCCCCTGGAGGAACTGTAAAGCCATATTCTTACTGTTGCCAGTTTTAAACTTCATCCGACTGAGCTGTGACAGGCATCCATAACAGAGATAAAGATGTGAGGGCTCTCAGGAAGAGCTTAATGTGGAGGGGGGCATCTGTCAGTTTATTGTAAGATTCATGGCACACTTGCACATAAAAATACACTTGAACTATACCGTAAGTGTTAATGTGAAAAAACAAGAACTCAGAAGTGGAGCCTGAAATTCACTGTATTTTGTTCACCATGCGTGTTGAGGTCAGGGCTCTGTAGTGCACACTGACCTGAGAGCTGTAGTGATCTGATTTCATGGTCAGATCCCAACAGCGCTGATAGTTCTCCATGATTTGAGGCTGCACTATTTAGTTTAAGAGACTGGTTAGAGTATGATATACAACAGCATGAACCATAAGTGTAAGGCAACATTTACTCCAGTACTGTACCTCTTTAATCCCTTAGCCTCTTTGGTGGGTTTCTTTAATACAAACTCATGTTGAGTGGTTAAGTACATTTCAAACCCATAAATCCCAATTCCAGATCCAAATATTTCCAAAGTTGCCAAAATTGTCTTATGCACAAAACTAATCTGAAATAGTCCGTTGGATGTGATGGTTACATGGATGAAAAATTTAGTTTTCTGTTTGAATATTGCATTCAGTATCAGACTGATATCAACACATAAAACAGCAAACTGCACAGAATACAGTTTATATGAACACAAGTTTAAGTGGTTATAAGTAGACACACTTATCTTGTGTATTTCCATTTTTGTTAGATTATATTTTTACTCCACTACCTTTACTTATATTGTCAACATTGTACCCATGTGACAGCTAATTGTTTGGGGAGGAACAAACAACAATAATAATAATTGCATGATGCATTGCTGGAATTTAAATTAACACTGCCTAATGATAATGATGATAATACAATTAGTACCCATTTTGCGGAATGGCCTCTTTTAGAGTGATATATTATATACATTGCATCATTGATTATTGAAATGATGCATTAACATATTAATATTAGCATTTTAATGTTGCAGCTGGTTGAGGTGGAGCTACTTTAACAACTTTAAATACTGTTCAGTAGTTACTAACTAAACCTATGACAAATGCATGATGTTTGATAAAGTAATCTTGTGTTTTGAATGCAAAATATTGAAGCAAAAGTTTGACATTTTGGGAAATATGCCTATTACCACTATATCTTGGCCCTGAGCAGTTTCCAGGCAACCATTGGAGACTCCAGGAAGTTAATATGCTTAGCCAAGAGATAGTCTGGCACATAAACCCCCCAGTAAAACAGCAAACTTTAATTTTTACAGTTCAGTTATTGTGAGGATTTAATAAACTGTGTGAATTAGTGAGCTTTAAAGGTGCTAGTAGGCAGATTTATGGCTAGCTACATTCACACTAACCGTTGTAATAAACAGTTGTAGAGAGTGGTATCAACCTTCTCATCTAACTCTCCGCCAGAAATCGAATAAACACATTTCCCAAAATGTCAAACTGTTCATTTAATATGTAAACTAGTAACTAGATAAATGTAGCGAAGGAAAAAGTACAATATTTTTCTTCTGAAATGTTGTGGTATAAAGTATCAGACAGCAACAGAAATACAATTATTAGACCTAAGTACAGTACTTAAATAAATGTGAAAAGGCATGTTTATAAAGCAATGTTTTAAGATTTAATTTGAAAGTTGAATGAGACACATTCTTATCATCTTTAAAAACTAACTCCAAGTGAAAAAGAACACTAAGATTTTATGTGTAGAGTTCAACATTTGATACCCTTTTGCGAAAAGTTGTGACAATTTTTTGTCTTCTTTGTTATACATCCCTAATCCCTCTTTCACCAGGCACCTTGGCTTAGACCTTGTTCCCAGAAAAGAGTTTGAAATGGTGGATCCAGATCAGATCAGCATATCAGAGCTACACAAACTGGTATGTTGGATGGGAATATTCTTGAACCAGTGCATGCTATGCAAATTCACCCATTGAATTATTGAATGCAATGAATTAATAAACTAAATGTGCATTCTGTGAAGGATAAAAATGCAATTAAGTGCATATACTGTACTACACCAGATAAACTATGTATATCTATTGCAATGACTCAAATGATGCTGTCTTTACACACTGTGAGCTTTTTTTTTTTGTCATTGCACAGCTTAGTTTTGCCTATAGGAATGTGTTGTTGGATGTGTAGGGATGTGTGAATGTACCGATTATCAAATCATCCATAAGAAGGTGACTCACAAGAGAGAGAGAGCGATTCAGCTGTTAGAGCCGCCTCATGTGACCTATTCTTTATGCTTATCTTACCGCCATATTGAGTGTGTCCCTTCTCTTGCATGCACGTGACTCTCACAAGCGTGATTGCCAGCTAGCAATGCAGACGTAATGCAAAGTGACAGTCCCAGGTGAGGCTATGGGAAAATACATACAAATCAATTTTTTATTGTTATTTAAAAAAAATAAAATACATATTTTACTCTTGGCTGCTTTAATCCAACTACCAGACTACAGACATATTTCTATAAATAAGTTATGCCTCAAATGTATTTTGGCTTCAGTGACATGGGACTTTCAAACGTATACACGCAGAGAGAGAGAGAAAGAGAGAGACTTACTGAAGCAGATCCAATTTTAGAAATATGCGATTACAGCACAGATGTTATGAAATCTAATGTAATACTGCTGGAGACTGTTATCTAGGAGGGAGATCCTTTCTGGTCAGAAGTTGAAGCTCCATATGCTGATCAAAACACTCTCCAACTGCCCCGCAGCCTCCCATTATCCCATCGCCATGTTTCTCAGCTTTGCACGCAGAATGTTTGTGCACTAAATGCTCTGTCCAGAAACAACAGCGTAGCTCTTCCTTGCCAAAAAGCCTCCTGACTCTGTCGATGAAAGTGAGCTTGTTTTTGGCAGGGCACAAGGCCTTGGCACCTCTTCAGGTAGGGGAGTAGAGGAGTTCTTTTTAGGCTGCTGAGCAGAGAGGTGTGTGTGGGCGATGCTGGCTTTGTCCTCTCCTCTCCCACACGCTCACGTTTTGCCTCATGTGGGCTTCTTTTAGCGCTGCAGGAGCAATAGTATAGCCACTCTGCAACATACGTAGGTGAAATTTTGTCAGATTTGAATCATCGAGCGGGGCATCGCTCAGGTAGTGCGTGTCTGAAGCTGCTATAAGGTAAATAAGTTCATTGCTGTGTGGGAAGAGTAAAGAATGGACTGACTGATCTGACATCTTTCCTTTGAACTTCGCTCTTTTTTAGCACGTATCCAGCAGACACTGTGGTCAGCAAAGCACAACCCAGGTATAGTCTTGTTTACCAAAATCATCAGACCCTTTCATACTGTGCCAGTCTCTTCATCTGTCGTTTTTATATTTCACTCTGTACACTCAAGTCAGCGAACTCATTACCTTTAGATCTGGTGATCTAGGAAGTTCTCTAATTGCACTGAGGATAAAAGCTTGTAGGGTTAGAAGACCTTGATATAAAATTCAAATTATAAGGTGTCACTGCCATGCTCCATAGGAACCTCACACCAACGCTGCCAGAGTGTGAGGGTTGATTCCCACTGGGACCACATATGCCCCAAGTTGTATGCACAAATGGTGCTGTATAGGGCTCTTTACATAGTTGTGTCCACTGAAATTAATTTCTGTGGAAACACCAGTTTAAAGACTTGTAGCATTTTGACTCCCACTAAGGGATGTAGTATTTTAATATGTCATTTGTTCTTCTTCTTCTTATTTATTCATGTAAACTCTAGTATATCTCCCATAAAGGCTAGATTAAGCTCATATTTATTGAGAGAAGGCCTTAAAACCACAACATTTCGTTTGTACACATTGGCTTATGTACAGACTATATAACGTTAATTATTGAGCTTTAGATGTGCTGGCCCATGGATTTTGTTACTTTTGGACAGACTAGCTGCTTCCTTCCGTTTACAGTCTTTGTGCTAAGCTAAGTTAACCGACTGCTGCCGGTATCTTCATATTAAACAGGCAGATTTTCTCATCTAACTCTAGGCAAGAAAGCAAATTAGAGCATTTCCCAAAAGTTGTCATACATCATATAAGTAGAGAAGTTTACATCACAGGAATGCACCCTCCCTGCATCCCCTAACATCAAATACAAACCCACCAGAGCTGCAGTTTCTATCATTCATTCATCATTTCTTGTAATATGCATGGCTAGTGATAGCATGTACATGTGACAGGATGAAATATACTGTAGAGCATATATCAATGAATTATTCACCCCTTATAGAACCCCCATTGATCTGTTAAATAAGCTTATCTAAATACAGAGCGGCAGGTACTTGGCCTGGCTCGCAGTAAGGACCCGTCTTGTTAGCGGTCACTTTCTTCTCCGTTCCCAGGGTGACAGCACGAGACAGCGGCACGGTGACGGTTGCCGTGTCCCCGTGTCGCACCACCTCTTCATCAATCTGAAGAGCTTTACTTACAACAGCATCAGCGAGGATGCAGACGTCTTCTTCTTTCTATATGATACTCGTGAGGCCAAACAGATCAGGTATGTAGGGGAATCTCAGTGCACTGTGCATGCAAGGGCAATCACACACGTGTCTGCACACTATCTCTGACCAGCAGATTGACTGAGGCATTTTGTGGTTGACAGACACTCTGAAACTGTGAACTGGCTTTTTTTTGCAGTGAGAAGTTCATGGTGAAGCTGAACAAAAATGGAGGACCAAAGAATCCAGAAAAGGTTGATCGTCTGTGTGCTCTCTTCACGGTAACATATTTTCCCTTCTAGACATTAAATGAAAATATTCTTCTTTCTATCTTTCAACTCTTCCGCTAACATATTTTCATCCCATTTCTCTTTAGGACCTGAGCAGTAAAGACTTGAAGAGAGACCTGTACATCGTTGCCCATGTCATAAGAACTGGTAAATAAAATAGAGTGTTTAATGACAGAGGTTTGGTTTATCAGTGTTTCTTCTTAGCGCGTCCCTCTCCTTTTTGTTTCCAGGTCGTATGCTACTGAACGACTCAAAGAAAGGCCCACCTCATGTGCAGTACAGACGACCTTATGGCTGCGCTGTTCTTGCCATGAGTGATGTTTTCCACACCATCACAGACCTCAAAGAGGAGAAGGACTTTGTGCTCAAAGTTTATACGTGAGTATACGTGTGAAGCTCTTCTTCTTGATTATAAATTCAGCCGCTCAGAAACTAATTCCTCTGGCATTTTAAAGTGTGAAACAGAACATTATCACAAAAATGGTCTGCCTAGAAGTTGCATAGCTTCTGTTCTACTCGAAATTGAGTTAAAGAGTCTATGCAGTGAGGCGGGAATGTGTGAATGTTCTGCAAATGTGGTGCATGACAACCTAGTGCTTCAGTGTTGATGCCTCGTGTGTTTTGACCAGAATGATAATGAAGTGTCCTCTGGAAAATCAATAGCTGCTCACCCCGGGCCTGAGATAGGGCACTTGGCGTGTTGTGAATCTGGCTGCTTCTGTTAGTCTTTGCCACAAAGAGCCACTCCTGTACGCTGGCCAACCCCAGTGAAGGAGGGAGACGCATAGAAGGAGAGGGGAAGAGGCAGAGAGAGATGACACTTAGATAATGGAGCAAAGTTAGAGGACAAAAACCACCAAGCTCAGCATATTCTCTTGTCAGTCAACAGCTAGAATGTCTCCTTGCGTCGGCACTGTCCTCCTCAGCGTCCGCTCCGGGTCAGAGGTCATTCATACGCTTTGCCATTCCGTTGTGTGTGTGACATTTTTCTAGTGTAGTATTTTCAGGATAACTTTACAGCTCAGTGTGAAATACAGATTTCCAGAATAGAAAGCTGTCGTTTTTATTGGATTCCTCTGCTGAGGCGAAGAGCTCTTCCCTTTAAAAAGCAAGCAGTGATTCAGTGCTGAGCTGCCTCCAAACTGTCGGCTCCTATAACGCTCCAGTCTGTGCGTTTCCCCATGCCATCCCAGGGGCCTACGGGCCCACAGTAATGAAAAAGGCTGGTAGAGAGCTGGCTGTCAGGTTTGCTTAGTGAGCTGTGCATTTGGGCTAATGTGCTGCTTGATAGCACCTCCCCCTGCTGCTACCTTTTCTCCAGGAGGAAATCGGCTCTGGGACACATGCTGTTCATGTAGTCCCCATGCACACAATCCCGATCCCTCCATCTGGACCCACTAATGGGTGTGTTGTTAACAGCCCCACCCAACTATCTTTCTCTCCAGATGCAACAATGAGAACGAGTGGTACCAGATACAGGAGAACATCATCCGCAAGTCCAACACCAAGTACTCAGCTCCCAGCACCAACTATGGTAAATATGTTGTCTCTACAGATCTGTTACCTGTTCGGTCTCTCCAGGATTAGATTTAAAACCTTCTTTTCTTTTGGTTTGAATTTCCATCCATCCATTATCTGTAACCGCTTATCTTATTCAGGGTCGCGGGGGGGCTGGGCAAAGGCGGGGTACAGACTATCACAGGGCTGACACATAGAGACAGACAACCATTCACGCTCACATTCACACCTACGGGTAATTTAGAGTCAAGAATTAACCTAACCTGCATGTCTTTGGACTGCGGGAGGAAGCCGGAGAACCCGGAGAAAACCCACACTAACACGGGGAGAACATGCAAACTCCACACAGAAGGGCCCCAAGCTGGGTTTGAACCTAGGACCCTCTCGCTGTGAGGCAGCAGTGCTAACCACCAGGCAGCCCTGGTTTGAATTTAAAGACAAAAAAGTCAAAGTCAACATTTGTTACTAATGTTTTTATCCAAAGCAGCTCACAGTGAGTAAGCACGTAGGGGTCCAGGTCATGTGACTGCTGATAAATATATATTGGTTCAAGAGTAGGATATATGCAATTGTGTTTTGGTATCTCAACATATAGACAGTTTTTGGTTTGCTTTTTGGCTAGATTTCCGCCTCCAGTCGAGTACTATGGAGATTAATGGAACTTCATTTGCTCAAAGCATCGCAAAATTAAAAATTCAACAGCAACACGTCTTTCTAGACACAGTGCCATAGTGAACATGCTGTCTACAGTTTTTATAGGGACTATTTCCTTCGTAGAAATTAGTTCCAAACAAAATTGTGCCTATGAGGTTTGTTTATTATTCTCAGAAAACAGGACATTGTTTCAGGAAAGACACGTTGCTATTGACGACTATATAAAATAAATAAAACCAAAACGATCGACATCTTATTATTATAATTTTTGTAATATATGATAACCTTTTCAGATCTCATGAATTGGACATTCTTTGTCATGATATAGTGTTGATCACTGTGAAAAGTGTAGCGTTTATATGATAATATCTACCATGAAATGATAAAAATGTATCGACTATTAGAGATTTTCATATATTGTTTATATTGAGGTAACTATTCCTTAAACATCTCTGGTTGTATTAGGTTGTTGCTTGCAGTGTTGAAAATTAATGAGCAGGACTGCTTTAAAGAAGTTTTGGATTTACAATATTTTTGCATCGCTGTGTGTTTTCAGAGTTAGATTGAAAAGATCGATACAACTCTCGTGTCTGTATGGTAAATAAGAAGCTCCAGATAGTATCCAGTTCACTTAGCACAAAGATTAGTAACAGTGAGAAGCAGCTGGCTCTGTCCAAATGTAAAAAACATGCCTACCAGCACCTCTCAAGCTCATTAGATAACCCACAGTATCTCTTTTTTTAAAATTCTGAACAAAAGCACAAGTGTAAAAATTACACTTTGTGGTTTTACGGGAGGATTATGTGGGGGGACTATTTCTGTAGAGAAATTGAACTTGTCCTTAGCTAAGCTAATCGACTGCTGGCTGTAGCTTCATATTCAAAGTACAAAAAAGAGAGTGGTATCAGTATTCTCTTCTATCTATCGGCAAAACAGCGAATAAGGCTGCCGAGTATTTTCTCAATTACTGTAATTGTTTGCTCTATGAAATGTCAGAAAATAGTTCCCAGAGCCCTGTCCAAAGCTCAACGATGTTTAATGCCAGCCAAATATTCACATTTGAGAAGATTTAGAATTTTTATTTTGTTTTAAAAATCGTCAAATGATGATAAATTGATTATTAGAATTGTTTGCTTATTGATCAATTAACCAATTAATCAAGTAATGATTTCTGCTCTGAAAGCGAATAAGCATATTTCCCAAAATGTCAAACTATTCCTTTAATTCATTGAATCAGACATAAACAAACATTCCCCTCAGATTAATTTATCTATAAATTGTTTTACAACAGAGGATAGTATAGAAACTATACACTGATATTTATCAATGTCAATTAAAATGACCTCACAGTATATCACCCTACCCATAACTGTCACTGTGATAATAATCACCTGAAGGAGAAAACACATCAACTCAGCCGTTGAGTTAGCTCCTATGAAAAGATAATGCAGGTCAATTTGGCCTCACTGTAAACGTGAACACTCCTAATTCACGATCACTTTTTTTTATGGTGCATCTCACAGTTTGATATATGACTCATGCCACGCAAAAATCTGTCACTAAATTTGTGTGGTATCCATATTTTTTCTTGCTTCTTTGCGTAATTTCACTACACCATTTCTCCTCCCTGCTCTGTTGTCCCTGGCTCTGAACACGTCTCTCCATCCACTCTCGTGTCTGTCTTCTCCTCCCCCACGTTCTGACTAATGTCCTTTTAATACCCCTCTGTCCCTCCCTTCTCACATCTCCCTTCTTCTTCTTCTTCTTCTTCGTCCCTTCGCTTTCTTTTCTTCAATTCCACTTTCCTCCCACAACCCCACACCTCTTCATTTGCCCTTTCCCCCTCTTTTACACACACACACACTAACATGGCCACCCTTCCACCCCCTTCCTGCCCTCAGGCCTCATCATTTCCCTGCAGTTGCTGCGGGGTGAGTTGGAGCAGATCAGACGGGAGAACCAGGCTGTGTTCAACAGGGCCCTGGCACTCACACGCAAACTGGGTTTCCCAGATGTCATCCTGCCAGGTAAGGAGGCAAAGAGCAGTGGGCGGTAATGGGGACAGAGAGGTTCAGGGAGGAGGTGGAGACCAGAGGCCAGATGGCTTGGAGGAATGAAACGAGGGGACGGTCACATTCAGGGTACAGAGGATGCAGATGAAGGAGGACAGAGACGGGGCAAAAAGGATGTAAGAAAAGCAAGAATGGGGGTTAAATATTTAATACAAGTAAACAGCAGGAAATGATGTTGGAAAGATGTAGGAGAGCAGAGTGTACTGGTACAATACTAGTTGCCTCTTGTTACATATCTGATGTCTATGAATTGTTGAAGTTACACCAAAGAGACATTCCTCCTTTAAACTGTATGACGTCCGGGCCACACTGCCTGTGTGTGCGTCACAGAACTTCTTGCTTTTTATTTTGGCACTCATGTTAACAGGTTAGAGCGGCCACACAGCCCACAGGAACGGTGCTGCTCGTCTTTGTGTCAGCTGCGTTTTCTTCTAGAGATTCAGGGTCTTGCCTATTTTTCTGCATGCCGCACGCGGTTCACAGCAAAGATAGACAGTGAAACAGTGGTGGAAGAAGTATTCAGATATTTTACCTGAGTAAAAGTAACAGTACCACAGTGTAAAAATATTTACTTAAGTAAAAGTACAAAAGTATTAGCATCAAAATATACTTTAACTACCAAATGAAAAAGTACTCATTCTGCAGAATGACCAGTTTCAGAATGACATAAATATATATAATATTACTGTATTATAATTGATGCATTTATGTGTGAGTATCACTTTAATGTTGCAGCTTTTAGCTTTTCTTACCGCTGGTAGGACACCGGTGTGCTCATGCACTACTGTCAGGATATAGTGACCGTTTTATAAAAATAACTTTTTTTAATCATATTTGCTCCAATTCTACCCACTGAAGCTTTAAGTTCAGTACTTGAGTAAATGAACTTCATTACATTCCACCTCTGCACTGAAAATGATCTTTTGACCGTCTTGACATCAGACCAGCAACATTACTACAGTTTCAATGTCTATATCTGTAGAATATGTCACATACATGAAAACAAGTAAATGTATATTTTTTTTAACTCAACACTTCCTTATTTCCATATCAAAATAAAAGTCCTCTAGCGTTTTTTCTGTGGACCGAATTCCTTCATTTGTTAACACAAGGCTTTTATTCTGAAATATTTGCAGTGTGACTTTTTGTTGTAGATTATTACTATTATTTACAAATGGGCACATACTTCTTAACTTTTTTTCTATCTAAAATGAATATAAATGACATTCATAATTAAGTGAAATGGCCATTATGAAAGGTAAACTCTATGTAGAAAGAAAGGGGCTGGCAGCAGCAATGCTGCTGGTGTGGACACCACACACATGAGAGACTACCTAACTGTATATAAAGTAGTTCAAACTAGACACAAGTCCACCTGCTACAATAGTAAATGTAAATGTGACACTTACACATTGATGCATCAGTATTGACAAGTACGATTTTGAATGCAGGACTTTTACTTGTAATGGACTACAAGTTGTTGTATTGTGATTAGTACTTCTTCCACCGCTGGTATTTGGGAGGCTCTCAGATTTGTCACTCCCTGTTTGTGTGAGATCGGCATTTAGGTCAGGTGCAGAGCAACTTATGAAGAGCAGAGGTCTTCAAAGATAACTCAAAGAGAGAGAGAAAGGGAGAGGTGTGTGTTTATTTCGGTATATTTCATCAGATATCATTGCTCTGCTTTCTGTCTACTGAGAATGTATGATCCTCTCCTCTCCTCTTCTCCCATCTCCTCTCCTCTCCTCTCCTCTCCTCTCCTCTCCTTTCCTCTCCTCAGTTCTCCTCTCCTCTCCTCTCCTCCTCTCCTCTCCTCTCCTCTCCTCTCCTCTCCTCTCCTCTCCAGTTAGCCTGAAATACCTCCCAATATCACCTCTTGTGACTCATCCGTCCCCAAGGAAATGACTTGGATATAAATAACTATAATCTGATTTTATAAATAACTGCAATATCTTCCTCCACTGTTGCCACTGATATTTATTGCATTAAACACTGACCTCACAAAAGGTGCTGAGGCAGTCATGAGCTACAGTGTATCACAGCTCAGCAGGGTCATTTCTCATCGACAAGAACAATGACGCGTGGTGCACATCTTAGTCTTAATTTATGTTGACCACTCGCTGTTCGTCAGTGGAGCAGAGGCTGACATGTACATTATAACTTATTAACATCACCAAGACAGGAGACATGTTTGTTCTCATAGTTTGGGAATTTTTTATATATTTTTGTCCTATTGTTGTTTCTAGCTTGAACCTCAAAAGGCAATGATTTTGCGCATGACTTCCTAGCTAATGTATCAAGCTCAGTGGGCAACTCCGGGTCTGAGAAGTGAAGCCAATGCAGAAGTGCCTTAAACTTGCATTCTTTCTAACAGCCAGCAGGGGGCGACTCCTCTGGTTGCAAAAAGAAGTCTGATTGTATAGAAGTCTATGAGAAAATGAGCCTACTTCTTACTTGATTTATTAACTCAGTAAACATTGTAAACATGAGTTTATGGTTTCAATCGCTAGTTTTAAGTCTTCTTCAATACAGCATGATGTTCATTTGGTAAATTATGGTCCCATTTAGAGTCAAATAGACCATAAAGCAGGGTATGCTTTAGGGCGTGGCTACCTTGTCATTGACAGGTTGCTGCCACGGCGTTGTCCGGTCTTGGAGTTGTCCGTGTTTTCGTCTTACACTTAAACCCTTTAACCATGTGTTTTCAGTTCATGAAAGTTAATTACAACCTTTTTGGTCTCCTAAAATTGTCTTATCCAGCGTTCAGTTGTACTTAGCTCTACCCTCTTGTGTCACTTCTGATTGCAAAAAAACAAGATGCCGAAGACCAAAAATCAACATAGTGACGGCCAAAATGCCAAACTTGAAGCTTCAAAACAGCAATCCGTGCACCAATGGGTGACATCACGCTGACTATGTCCACTTCTTATATACAGTTTGTGGTCAAGCTTAAAAGAGTGCAAATTTAACATTGCACTCCTATAACATTGTCGAACTCACAAAGGACAAAAAAAAATAAATAAAAATCGATGCAGCAGAATCAGAGATATTGTCTTTTTTTTTTATTCCAAGCATTCGTCTTCCTTGTCAAAACCTGATGCCTAAATTATCCACAATGCAACTTGCCTGACGTCAGGTGTGTTATGCTAATAGCTGCTAATGAATGTAGCCTCGAGCCCCTAACCTCAAGCAGAGATGAGGAGTGAGCTACAGAGGTCTAGTAAACCTTTCTTCTTTCTCCACACCATGGATGTATGTAAAGCTTAGAAAAGGAAATTTTATGTGTGTGACGTCATCCGACTTCTATTGGCTGAGCGGGAACATGTGGGCGTTTGGCAGCAACGCAGAAGCAAACCTGGAAGATAGAATTTTCATTCAAGCGACTGGATGAGTCTGATATCCAGTTCTTATAACACGTCCGTGCTTCACACCCCCAGATTCTTTTCATTTTTAAACTCACTGTCCCCAGCAGTCATTGCCTCAAGTGATATCACTTGTGGCACTCCAGAGGGAACCACATAGGGCATTATACAACTTTTTTCTGCAGTAGTACTCCCCAAGACCTGTAAACAGACCTTGATATGTTGGTTTAGTTTCCCTTTAACTGAAGTTTCCTCTGTGTAATTGTCTTAGGTGACACACGCAATGACCTGTATCTGACCCTGGAGCGGGGAGAGTTTGAGAGGGGCGGCAAGAGCGTCCAGAAGAACATCGAAGTCACCCTCTATGTACTTTATGCAGATGGGGACACACTCAAAGTATGACACATATGTACATGAGTTACTGTGTGCTATATCATCCACATATGAGTCATGACGAGTGTAACCTTCCTCCCATACATCCACGCATTCATTTGAAACATCATTAGCGTTATATGTCACTAAAAATATCCCACCATGCTCCTTTTCTTCTCAGGACTGCATCAGTTTGGGCAGCGGGGAGCCCAACACCAGTGAATATCGTTCTTTTGTCCTCTACCACAACAACAGCCCTCGCTGGAGCGAGATGGTCAAGCTGCCCATTCCCATAGATCGTTTCAGAGGATCCCACCTACGCTTTGAGTTCAGACACTGCTCCAGTGAGTCACTAATGCAGCCCAGTGGCAGTCATTCCTCAGCGCAGACAGATTGGATCACGCTCTGAGTTATACAAGTATGGTTTGTGCTGTGTAGATACAGCATGATGATGCATGATGATATGATGTGCTTCCTTTCAGCTAAAGACAAAGGAGAGAAAAAACTCTTTGGTTTTGCTTTCACTCCTCTGATGAGAGAAGATGGGACCACACTGTCAGATGAAAGCCATGAGTTATATGTGTACAAGGTATGTGCAAGTTTAACACACACAATTTAGATACATAGTGTTCTGTATCAACTGTGAGTATTTAACTTTTAAATTAAAAGTGGAGTGGTGGGGTGTTTCTGTGTTGGTGGGGAGTCCTCAGCTGCTGACAGCTCTCTGTGTGACTTTATTGTATTTCCTCAGCAGTGGACGCTTGATCATGGTCTGTTCTTACTCTGACTACATGTAATTAAATGCACCATCCATTTTGTCTGCTCTCCTTCACCACAACATGTACAGCAGCTACACTGTGATAGCTCAGCAGCCCTGAGTGACTGATCCAACAGTAACATGGAAAGTGTTTTATGCAGAGCCTGTGATCCTCATTTTTAGGCCCTAAATTCCTATTCAGGAATGACCACAGCAGTTAGAGAGTTGTCTCGTAAAAAAATAATTTCAAGGATGACATAATCCAGCAAAGCGCTTCGAAAAGTATGTAAATAATATGTCTGTGACGATTTTCACTCTGTGCATTCGGAAGAGAGGTCCTCAAAAATATAAAGCAGGTTGCCTTTTACTTAGCACTGGAAAAGATCATTACTGTATTTCAAGCCTGGTTATATAACTAGCATCAATATATCAATCTTTGAAACCTCCTATGACCCCAAACTATAGGCCGGTGACACTCAACTTACAGCCGGTGGGCCAGATAGGGTGCCGGGTGGACCGCTGACTATTTTCGAATTCAAAATGAAAATAAATTGATTCAGATTGTCTGTTAGGTGATTATTAACTGGCCCCTGGCCTCCTGTCATTCTGCAAAAGTGGCCCCCGGGTAAAACAAGTTGAGTATCCCTGCTCTAGACTTTATACAGTAGTATATCCCTGTCATATCCATGTTTTAGCATGCTAGCATTGTGTATGATGAACGTATCTTGTTGCTAAAGTGTCACCCTCAGAATAACATTTTTGTGTCGTAACACAAAACATTAGCAGCAACATTAGTATGCTACGAGGCCAGAAAGCTTACTCAAAGTAATATGCATATTGTGCTAATATGCTAAAACTTCTTTCATTGGTCGGTGAATGGTTAGCCACTCTACTAGAGCTAGAAGAGCCAATCAAATGTTTCTGAGCTCAGAGGCCAGTCACCAACATGAGAGCACCTCGCTGCAGCTTTAATGAGACCAGTTATTGATGAGAACCCCAACTTTCTGTCCCATGATGATGATGATGATGGTGCTGTAGCATTGTCTCCAAACCTTAATGAATCTTCTCTTTCCCTCTGATGTCCGTCCTCTAGTGTGATGAAAATGCCACCTTCAGTAACCAGGGCCTGTACCTGAGTCTGCCCTGCTGTAAAGAGGACTTCAACAGCTGCCCCAACCTGCCGGCCAACCTGCCCTTCCAGAGAAGCCCCAAAGAAACCTTCTGGGTCTCCACGATACTCTGCTCCACCAAACTCACACAAAATGGTAATCAAACACCTTACATGCTCTTCTTTATATATTTTTTACTTCCTATTCAATTCAATTCAACTCAATTTGATTTTATTCTGTCTTCAGTGGACCTTCTGGCTCTTCTGAACTGGAAGGCCCATCCAGACAGAGTGTTGGACATCCTCGGTCGGTTACGTCAGATTAGCGGAGAGGAGATTGTCAAGGTCACTGTCGTCACATTATTTATCTGTTGACGTGAACGATTTAAAGTATATTTACCTTCAGTGTAATAATATATTTAGCTTCAACATCAATGAAATACCCTCTCGTACAGTATTTAGGCTGAGAAAGAAATTTTCTAAATTAAAACTTTAAGTGTGACTTTATTGATTATAGGTGATATAATATTGTTCTTATATATTGATTTATCAGATTAGGTATTAAGCTTTTACATCTTTAGATTGTTCACATGTTGTCTTTTTAAAGTATTCACAAATAGTAAAAGTAAAACATCTGTTACTGTGTAAAAACATATTTGATATTGTTTAGAAGTCACATCATCATTTCAGAATTAAAAATAGGTTTTATTGCCATGTTTTTGGATGAAGGGGCTACCCTTTGTTTTCTATTTTAGTCAGCAGCGAAGCCTTTAATGTGATGCCTGTGCTGAGTGTTGTTCCTTTTTCTCCTCACAGTTCTTGCGAGATGTCCTGGATACGCTCTTCTGTCTTTTAGATGACAACACTGATAAATACGGGCCGCTGGTTTTCCAGTCACTGGTAGGAAAATTAAAGGAGCTACTGAATATTCTACTTTTTGATTCATTTGCTTGTAAGCAGAGGAAATAATTATAACATCTATATGTATACATTATGTTTTTGTGCTTAGGTGTTTATCATTAACCTGCTCAGGGACAGCCGTTTCTACCACTTCAGACCTGTCATGGACTCCTACATCCAAAATCACTTTGCTGGAGCTTTGGCATACAAGTACAACAACAAAGCAAACACAAACATCTGAATTTAGACACCTACAATGTCACACTTCATATTGACTCCCATAATTTCAAACTATGTGTCTGCAGAGAGCTGATTCGATGTCTGAAGTGGTACATGGACCGCTCGGCTGAGGTCGTCCGACAGGACCACATCCAGGAAGCCATGAGGGTAAAGTATCACACGCACTTCCTTCTGGTCCGTCCTGGCTCCTTCTACTGGGACTAATTAGTAACAGAAGGACTGATAAGGAGTAATGTGACGCCATATAAGGCCTCAGTAATTGACTTCCCTGCTGAGAGAAAGGAAGTTATATAACATCTCTGCAGATATTGACGTGTTCAGAGTCCTTGAATTTCCTTTTCTGATGAGATTATGTGAAGAAGTATTCTCTTACAAGACCTGAAAATTAGAAACATTTCTTTTTATGTATTCATTTTCTCTGGATGATCAACCACAAACTCAATACATTTAAAAAAAAAAATTGAGTTCATAGTACGGCATGACATGCACCTTCGCTGACTGTATGTCTCTGTACATCTGCTCCCTGCCGACACCCCCCTCAGGCTCTAGAGTACCTGTTCAAGTTCATCGTCCAGTCTCGTATCCTGTACTCGAGAGCCACCTGCGGGATGGAGGAGGAGCAGTTCAGAGCGAGCATCCAAGAGCTCTTCCAGTCGATCCGCTTCGTCCTGAGTCTGGACAGCCGCAGCTCAGAGAACCTGGTGTTCACTCAGGTCAGATGGAAAACGGTGTCTACTGCTCTGACAACTTGCAGTGTGTCACCTTAATCTTTGGTTATAAATGTCTTTAATTCATCCTCTTAGTTTGTATTCATGATTCATTGATCGATTTTTGTTTGTTAACTTGTTTCTTGTTTCATTCTTTTTACTTATTTCACTTCATTCTGTGCATTTTGTGATTGATGCTTCAACTCCTCGCCCCAACTGTCGCCCCATCCTTGTCTCACTCTGGGACAGTTTAGGGGTGTGATCAGCTGCATGCCTTTCTGTGGTCATACCCCTGGGCTCTCGTCCATCTCAGTAAGTCACAGCGCCCCCCTGTGTTGGTTCCACAATGCAGCAGATGCTGTGTGTCCAGGATAATGTATTCTTAAGTAACTGATATGCACTCAGTGCTTTATGGTCGTGGAAAGAGATCAATTGTGTTCCTCTTTTAAGATCTTGGTGCTCCTTTTAGAAGATAAATAGCAGGTTTAATTTTGGGCTGCTTTATTTTGTATCAATGTCACTCAAATATATATATACAATATATAATATATAATATAATACAATATTTGTTATAAGTGGTATATTTTGTGGTGTTTTCATACGTGTAAATGTAGCTTCTTTGAAACATGCTATTCCGTATGCACACTACAAATTCCTCCTCCGTTTCTCCTCACAGGCAGCACTGTTGAACAGTTTCCCTGATATCTTTGATGAGCTGCTGCAGATGTTCACTGTTCAGGAGGTAGCCGAATATGTCAGGGGCACCCTAGGGAGCATGCCCAGCACGGTGGACATTGGCCAGTCTATGGATGTAGTCAAACTGCAGTCCATTGCTCGTACAGTCGAGAGCCGCCTCTTCTTCTTCCCTGGTGAGACAATTGTGAAGGTTTATGCAAAGTGTTTCCTTTCTCTGAAGATACCAAAACAACCATACATGTGAGCCTAATGTGCATACAGTTCTTTTCAGCTTCATCCTCACTCTTTCTCCTTTTTTCTTTCTCTCTTCCCTCAGAGTCTCGAAGTATTCTGCTGCCGGTGGTTCTGCATCACATCCACCTTCATCTGCGCCAGCAGAGGGAGCTGCTCATCTGTTCTGGGATCCTTGGCAGCATCTTTTCCATAATTAAGACGAGCTCCATGGTACATTGTACCATATGCATACTCAACATATATAACTTAAAATCACATGTTACAAAAAAAGTTAAATTGAATTAGAAAATACAATATAAAATGTCCTTTTAAAATATATTGGATGATGGTAATGCAGCTGCAGCATGTTGGCACAAACATTAAAACATTCCCATTAAGCTGCATGTTTGCATCTCTGTGTCTCTCAGGAGTCTTCTGTTCAGGAGGAAGTGGAGATGATGGTGGAGAGCCTTCTGGATGTGCTGCTGCAGACTCTGCTGTCCATCATGAGCAAGTCTCACTCAGTGGAGACGTCCAGAGGACAACGCTGTCCCCAGTGCACTGCCGAGATAACGGTATGCTCCCGCTCCATGTGCCTCTTTGACATGCAATAAAAACAAGTAGTTCATATTTTGAGTTGATTAACCTTTTTTTCGTGCAGGGGGAGTATGTTTCCTGTCTTCTCTCTCTGCTACGTCAGATGACAGAGCTCCACTTTCATCATCTACTTAACAACTTCCACAGCAAAGAGGAGCTGAAGGTGGGGAAACTCTTTGAGTCACAGAGCATGATCACAGCATTTTGCATCAGCCTGCTTCCTACATACCTTGACTGCATAAACTTTCTTAATACATTCCTTGGCAGGAGTTCTTGTTGAAGATCTTCTGCGTGTTCCGCAATCTGATGAAACTGACGATCTTCCCCCGAGACTGGAGCGTCATGAGGCTTCTAACTAGTCAGTGAGTCTGCTTTTACATTTCTGTCATGCAGTCTTCTTTGTCCCAGAGATGGTAAGGGAATACAGCCAACCATTAGATCAGACTCTCTTCAGATAATCCTGCTCTGAAGGTGACGCTTGTGTTGCAGATTTTTTCATCTATTTTTGGCAGCTACCTGGTTTTTGTGAGCTGACAGTGTAATGTTTGCTTTCTGCAGTATCATCGTAGTGACAACACAGTTCCTGTCTCCGGCACTACACAAGAACTTCTCAGAGGCCGATTTTGATTTCAAGGTGTGTGTCTGAACAGCATTTAGGAAACTCACCACACCATGAAGCCACACTCTACGTGATGCTCTACCATAACTTGATTTATGAAACTAGTGTTAATGATTCAATGCATTTACTTCTGTATTTCTTTGTGGTGTGTGTTTAGGTGTGGAACTCCTTTTTCAGCCTCACTGTGCTGTACATCAACCAGCCCAGTCTGCAACTGGAGGCGATCGGCCCGGCTAAAAGAAAGAAAGTCCTGGACAAGTGAGAAACTGCCGTACATTCATTGTGTGCATTCTCTCCAACACAGTTTAATTATTTATCTAACGTTCTATACTTCACTCTTTTCTTTGTAGGAATGGAGATATGAGAGTGATGATGGCTTATGAGCTCTTCAGCATGTGGCAAAAATTAGGTGCGTCAGACAACTTGACTCAACACACACACACATGCTATTACACTGACCTCCATTTATATCTTTACGAAATTAACAAAAACAAATGGCTCCTATCTATGTGAATCGATGTAATCCAGGTGACAACAAGCCCCACTTCATTCCCGGAATGATGGGTCCCTTCCTTGGCGTCACCCTGGTGCCTCAGACCGAGGTTCGAAACATCATGATCCCAATTTTCCACGACATGATGGATTGGGAGCAGAGGAAAAACGGCAACTTCAAACAGGTCATTATTATGATGCTCTGAACTACAGATTGTGTGCCGTCGTAGCTGTTGTGAAGAAAAATTGACAGCTTTTTGTCACATACCCACATCTTTTGGCTGAATGTGTGTGTGTGTAGGTGGAAGCGGAGCTGATGGATAAGCTGGACAGCATGGTGTCGGATGGAAAAGGCGATGATAATCACAGAGAGCTCTTCAGCCTTTTGTAAGCATCAAACCTGTGTTTAGTGATTCTGTGGAGTGATACTCAGAATACTTTTTCCTCTAACATACTTCTCTGTGTTGTTTGGCTGTCAGGACCCAGCTGTTTGGTCCTTATCCAAGGTGAGGTTGTAATGCTCTCACAGCTAAGACGAAGAGACGTTATCATTCACAACTATTTACTTCCTGTGCTTGTCACCTTTAGTAAGAACATCTAACTGTATTTTCTGTGCAGCCTGCTGGAGAAGATAGAGCAGGAGACCTGGAGAGAGACGGGGATCTCATTCGTCACATCAGTCACAAGACTTGTCGAGCGATTACTGGATTACAGGTATGCTGAGATTTACCCTCATCCTTCCAACATATTTAACACACAAGGACTACCAACTGGAGTCCCCGGAGACACAAGAATACACTACTGTAAGAAACAAGCATCATAACAAAATGCTAACTAATTTCTTCTCAAAACATTATTAGTTATGTAATTAATGTCATCTGAAGAAAATAAAAAACAGATTATTATTATTATTTTTGGAAAGTTACAGTTAATTTGCATATTGTGTAAAACGAAAATAGACAGACCACATGAGGAAACCTGTGTCTGTTTCCTTCAAAATGACTGACAGAGTACCCTTACCCTCCTGATTGTGTGTGATACTTTCAATTAGGACCCATTGCAAATATGTTATCTATCTATTCTAATCTGTTTAAACTGCATAGGCTGCAATTGGGTGCTTTTGACTGGGGTCCCCTAGGACCACAACACATTAGTCTTTTAAAAAAACACTAATTATAACAAACAGAAAACAATGATATGAAGCCACTAGCAACAGATTGATTGACAAAGTCGTGAAAAACTGGAATGATAAAATAAAGCATCTGTGAGATATGACAAAAAGTAGACACGTACATCCGTTACATCAGTTGGTAGGATTAAGGTTAGGTTACACATAATAACACTAATTGTTTATGTCAGGAAATTGCAGAGCAATGAGAAAAATAAGTATTTTTTATTCTTAGGGACTGCATGAAAGGAGATGAGATGGAGAACAAGAACAAAATTGGTGGTTCCGTCAACCTCATGGTGAGACATTCAAGGCCGTGTTTTCAGTCTGGATTTTTAGAAAACAACGTTTATGAATAATTCCACACATGGAGTAAGATTTTAACCTTTCTTTTAAATTCAACCCCAGAACTTCTACAAATCAGAGGTCAACAAGGAGGACATGTACATCCGTTACATCCACAAGCTGTGTGACCTGCATCTCCAAGCAGAGGACTTCACAGGTAGCACAGATACTGGGTCATGTTTTGTGACGGTGCATGGTTTATGATTGAGGTTTTTGTTTTCCGGGTAAGCTGGCATCTTTGTTTGGTTAACACAGTTTTTTTCCCTCACCTTTGCCCTGTTGCTGTGCATGTGTTGCCTCCCTCCTTTCAATGGATTTTACAAAAAGAGACACCTGGAGAAGAAGTAGAATAGATGAAGTAGAGAAAGGCTTATGGTGGCGGGAAAAAAACATGATACATGGAGCAGAATCATGGCTGTATTTCTTTTGGTTAAAGGCCCTGCATACCGATGGCCCACACGCAGGTGATTTCACTTGTTCTAGCTTATTAGATGTCTTCTCAAGGTGTTGTCAGATTTCACTTCCCATTAATTTGTATGAAGAACGGGGTGAAACTTATTTACGCATGGTTGTGAATCAACTGTCTTTTTTTGCTTCATGCAGATGTCCAGCCAGTTTGAGGGAGGGGATGGGATTGACCTTTCATTCAGGAAATACTGATTGTTTACATCCTTGTTTTATAACTGCATGTTAAAATAATACAAACAGTAGAGAAGGAGGGATGCTGCTTGGCTGTAGTGAGTGCAGGACAGTGACAGAGATGAATGATAAGAAGCTGTATAATTTACAACTTTGTGGGCTCCTGCAATTTATAGGTACAACTCAATTATTAATCTTTAATACTCTTATTATGGAGCCTGATGACGTCCCATACCTCCCAGCATACCTCCACCCACCTTAACCCGACTAGAGGTTTAATTAATGAGAGTAACTGAAAACATGTGAGTGTGCAGGACTTTAAAGGTGATAGTTTCAGGCCTGGATACTTTTTTTTTCAGCAAACAGATAATCAAGATAATAAAAATAAGTACAGCAATTAAAAATCTTGAAAACTGGTGAAACTCCACCACAGCAGACTGGATTCCCTGTTTAGCCATAGATAAGGAAGATAATAGATAAGGAAATAGTTCGATGAAAGCAGAGACTTGCAAGGTAAACATCACGCTAGTGTAGAGACACCCCTGACAGGCTAAATAGACGGGCCAAATGTCAGGTAGAGATAGAGATAACTAGGTGCTGGTAGTTTAACATGAAGACATTAGACTATTGCTCTACAGTCTCCACTGAATCTGAGCACCGGCCCGTTTTATGTTTCTTGTGCTTCTGAGATTTATATCACATTTATATTAGAAAAAAGCAAAATTAGTTATTTAGAAGGGGGTTATAGTACATTTTAAGCAGGTCTGGTGATGCCACTCTCAGTAATGTAAACAGGAAATCAGGGGAATTTGTCAGTTTATGTAATCGTGTAAAGGGCTTAAGTGTTCTTGCTTTACTCATATTATTGGCAGAGGTGGCTTTATTGTGTTCATGTAAATGTAGCCAAATATGACTAATTAAATGCAACCTTATTCATCACTTACGTAAAACAAACAACAGGCAGCTGGCAAGATAATTGAAACACATTTTAATGTTCTGCAGATCTTGCTGTGATTGCACGTGGGGTTATTGTGTAAATTGTTGTCTAAAAAAAAAACGTTCTCATCTTCAAAGATGTGAATTAAACATAGAAAGATGCATCATTTGTCTTTGGTTTTATACTGTGGATGCAATGGATTCATGTTGTTGAACTGTTTATTTTAGAGCTGCAACTAAGGACTATATTCATTATTGATCGGTTGTCTTTTTGGTTGATCTATAAAATGTGAAAAAACAGTAAAAAATGCCCATCACAGTTTCTAAAGTCATCAAATTGTTTGTTTTGTCTAAGTTATGTCCCAAACCCCGAAAATATTTAATTTGTTATCTCATAAGACAAAGAAAAGAAGCAAATCCTCACAATTGAGAAGCTTTTTTCTGTCAATCGACTAATTGATTAATTGACTGATTGTTTCAGCTCTGGTTTCATTCATTTTTTATTACAGTCTTTACAGCCAATACAGTAAAATGTCTAAGGAACTATTTCAATATGACAGAAGTCACTAATATTATCTTTCTATATGTAATTTCTCATTCAGACTTACTTACGGCCGCCCAACAATAAAGTAAAATATCCTGTATGGCTGACCAAATACACTCAAGGCATACAAACACCAGTTTCCAAAGTCTGTTTAGTCTATTTATTTATCTATTTATCTATTTTCACTTCTCTGGTATGTCCCATATTCACACTAAGTGCCTTATAAGTGACAATAATGTTAAACAGAAAATACAAAAAATACAACAAATGTCTCAAAACAACAAATGTAAATTAGAAACTATTTAGAAGTGAAACATAAACTGTATGGAGGATTGTATCAAAGCAACTAAGAAAGACTGTTATAGGGACTGAGAGCAGCTGATATGATTTCAACTGTGCAGGTGCACTTTGCACTGCTGGCCGCCGATATACCGAAACATACTCACCACGCTCTGGGCAACTTGTGCTTTGTGCCACTTACATTCGCCATCTGTTCACAAAAACTGGACCCAAAAAGATCGTCACTGTGGCCAGACTGTTCAACATCTGTAGCTTTACTAGATAGCACATAATACACTTTTATTCTGATGACCTTTGACCTGTACCCCCTCCACCACAGAGGCAGCGTTCACCCTGCTGCTGTACTGGGAGCTGCTGCAGTGGGAGGACCGGCCTCTGAGGGATTTCCTTCACTACCCCTGTCAGAGCGAGTGGCAACGCAAGGAGAACCTGAGTCGTAAAATCCTCCACTACTTCAACAAGGGCAAGGCAAGTGATTTTATACATCTTTATCTCTCACTCCTGTTTTGAGTGACTTAATGCCAGTATATACTGCAACCGAGGCTCAGACACTAAAACGGAAGCAACTAACTTTCTAGTGATGAAGCGGTGTTGGTAGGTTTGTGCTGGACAAATCACATCAGAAACTAAATCAACTTAGATCCCAAGTTTGTATAGCTCTCTTAAAACGTTTTTATTTTTTGCAGTCGTCAAGTGGCTGTTTGTTCTCATCTGCAGTGCAGCTGTTCCCAAACATAATTACATTTTGCCCTCATTAACATTGGGAGTTAGACAGAATCTTGTAGTGTTTATTATAATTTTTCTCAAAGTTTTTATCATGTTTTATATAAAAAATCACTCATGCTTGTACCTATTGAACTAGATTCATGCAGTGATGGAGAATTACCGAGATCCTTTACTTACGTAAAAGTATCTGACAATACCACAGTGTCAAAATACTACAGTATAAAAGTCTTCATTTCAAAATGTTACTTAAGTAAAAGTACAGCATTATTGTACTACTGTAATATATCTAAAAATACTTGTTGTGCAAAAAACTATCCACCAAGATTGTTATATTATTATATGTATATTGTATTTGATTATTATTAATGAGGCTATACATTAATGTTTTAGTACCATTTTAATGTTGTAGCTTATGAAGGTGGAGCTTTTCTTTAACTACTTTATGTAGGCTACTGCTGGGTAGTTAAATACTAAACAGTTCATCATATTATACAAACTGATCATAGTTTTATATGTTGAGTCTTATCTACTATAGCAAGATAAATGTAGTGAAATAAGAGTATAAAGTAGCTTCAAATGGAAATACTCAAGAAGGCTAAGTACCTCAATACTGCACTTAAAGCACAGCACTTGAGTAAATGTACTTTCCACCACAGGTTTTATAGCTGAAGCAGCATCCTTCATACAGTGTTGAGAGCATAAACAGAAGAGTGGATTATCAAAACAACATCATCTAATTGTCATTGCTTTGGCATACATATATATCATGAAATAGTTTCCTGTACTAAAGCAACACTGAATATTATATAATATAAATACAAACCTTTGCCCACGCCACAGTATTACCCAGTAAGGGTTAGATGTCCGCTCAAATGTGATTTGCTTCCCCTCATCATTCCTCCCTGGCTGGTATTTCTCCACAAAATTAAATTAGTTGACTGGTCTCTGTGCTTTGGAGAGGACAATGCCCTCTGGACTCTGGGAGCAGCTGAGGAGGAAATAAAAGTGGCCTTCTTCATTAACTCTTTATCATCTCTAGGTTTTATTGCTGCTCTATAAGTAGCCGGTTTGTACCTGTGGAATCTCCTGCTGCTGTCACGAATGTTAAAATTCATCCAGGACAAATAGAAATCTACATGTGCTTAGAGAGCACATAACAGGTTGGCGACCTCAGTGAATTAATGGTGGCAAAATTATGTCGAAGCTGGACTTTGAAAAAAATATAACTATATATGTACTACACAGTGTGTTATTTCCTTTACTCAGAAACTTAAATAGCAAGATGATATTTTTTTCTGTTTTGTAAAGTCAGATAAGATTATAGAACATGTTATAATAACTTTGTTATTTTATTAGGAAAATTCTGTAAGCAGTAGATACGTGTACATTTAATGTGACAGCTCCCAGTTTCTATACTTTTAAACATGATTGTTTTTTATTTGTTTATTTATCTATCTTTTATTAAAGTTAGAGTCAAAATTGCTCAACAACAAAAAAAACTTTCCACAGTCTAAAAAAAGTATTTGAGGATGGAGGATTTTATTATTTCATTTTATTTTATATTATTTGACAATTGAGGATTTTTCTAAACATCACCTACATGTAATTCTTACACATATCTCAGTTCTTTTTCTTTTTATTCTTCTTTTCCTTATTGTCCTTATATTTTTGACTTGTGTTTTTAACTTGTAAGTTACCTTAAATACCGTATACAGTATCTGACATTTCTTTTCCATGTTCCGTTTGTTAATGTGTTGACTTCAATAAAGTTTTGAGAGAAAAAATAGGCCAAGTTTAACAATAATAAATATGGATCCCAATCTCAGTTTTAATAATAATACACTTGATTTATTAAGCACTTTTTAAAACTATGTTACAAAGTGATATAGATAGGAAAAACAACATGAAAAAATGTCTTGTTACTCTGAAGTTTTGTCCGTATGTCATGAAAAAAAAAAATCTTACATTAACTTTTCAAATAACCATCTCCGTGAAACATAACATAAACTAGTAAGAAATTCAACCTGCAAGTTGTTGGTAGAGGCTGTTTTATTTTTTAATCATTATTGTAGAAGTAAACGGAGATGCATGATGAGATGTACATACAACTTCCTGGAAAGATAAAAAAAATAGAAAGAAAGCCTGACATCAAACATCTCTTTTCAGTTATAACACACATTTTAAAGCTTTATTGAATTGCAAATATGATATTTATACTTTTGGCTCACACCTTTGAAATAGAAATAAACCTCGGCAGGCAAACAAGAAGTTCTTCTCATGTTTTTGGATGTTGCTGTCTCAGTGATTCTTCCTGTAGTAAATGTGTGTATATGACACTACTTTATATTTTTTGTATACTTTCCCCTAGTCCTATAAAGTTTCCCAGTCTTACAGTCATTTTAATGATGATTTTTCTGTATTATAAAGGACAAACTAAGCTTTAATGATTTCTTCCACTCATCTTATTTATATGTGACTTTGCAGTGCTGGGAATATGGAATCTCTCTCTGCCGGGAGCTGGCTTTCCAGTACGAGACTTTATATGATTACCAGAGCCTCAGCTGGATACGGGTAAGTCAGGTCCTGCGCACTTCCTGTTATTATCAAACAAACATCCTCTGTGATGCTGTAAAGTGATATTTTCATTGTCATCCTCTTATGCGGTGCAAAGTGCGTATATTGCCAGACACAATGTCCTAATTACCTGTGCACTCCCACTCTCATCAGGAAATGCAGAGGATTCAGTAATGTGTGTGATTTAATCATTATTCATCATGACTCTTTTGCATGTTTGTTATTCTGTGACAGAAAATGGAGGCAGCGTATTATGACAACATCATTGAGCAGCAGCGGATCGAGCCGGAGTTCTTCAGAATGGGCTTCTATGGCAGGAAGTTTCCTTTCTTCCTCAGGGTAAATCTAGTCCCATCTTTGTCTGTGCTGACACAGTTATGATTCTGCTGATGCGGCTCTGCTCCTTCACACTTCAGCAGGAGACAAAGTCAGCTACAGTAACAGAGCAAGAGAGAAAGCCAGGACGGGAAGTTGATGTTGAAAATTAGGAGCTGCGTGGGTTGTCCCTCTACCAGACATCTCAGCTATTGATATCATGAATCTCATCATAGTATAACAGAACTTTATCTGTAGCCTCCAGATAGATATTTACATATTTACCTCATTGTTGCATCATCTGAAAATATAAGAAGATGTGTCCACTACACTGTCTAAATATCGCATTTCATTTAGTGGCTTATCTAACCAATTCCAGTTTCCTATGCAGAACAATAACAAGCCTCAATGGCAATTTTTATCGTTTAGGGCCCCATATATTTCATGAAAGTGGATATGATCTATATTTTTATAAAAATGTATTTAATCACATTGAGATAGGGATCACTCGTAGTGATGAACCAACAGAGAATATCACCTGAATCTGCAGCTCCCGTCGCCTTTACAGAGCTTTATATTGAGTTTGATCTCATTGTTTAACTGTCTGGCTAAACTGTTACTGTTTTGGTTCACTCTCACCGCTCTTATAGTGTCGGCTGCAGCAGGCAGCTGTTTTCAGCAAAAAAAAAAAAAAAAAAGCTATTAAAGCTGTACACTACCTTCTCAGCACCAAACAGCAGACAGACACAATTAGCAACTAGCTGATGAACATAGTGGAGCATTTAGCAGCTAAAAGAGTCAGATAGTTCCCTCAGGAGTTGGTAGAGACAAAAACAGCTTAAAAGAGAGTGAACAATGGACTTACATTTGCCAGGTAGCCAGAGACACAAGTCCAAATGAATTATAATGTTGCTCCATAACTGCTGGATGAGTAAAAAAGCAACCGTTTGCATGTCAACTTAAAAGGTGATAATATGTCAATGTTGCATTCGCAACTTGTTTCCGCTGCTCACAAGTGCCTACAAAATCAGATTTTCAAATTCAACTGCATGCCTTTTTTGCCGTTTTATCCACTAGTATCAATACAACTAAAGTAGTACAACTAATACTAAAACAGCTAGTACTACCAGTACTAGAACAATGAACAAAAATCACTTGTTCACTTATTAGTTTCTACTTACGAGTTATGTGCAACAGTTTCTCATCAGCATGTCACTGTCAGTCTTGAATATATCCAGCTGTTGTGTTCCCCTTTCTGCAGAACAAGGAGTTTGTCTGTCGTGGTTATGACTATGAACGGCTCGAGGACTTCCAGCAAAGGATGCTGGGGGAATTTCCACAAGCCATCGCCATGCAGCATCCCAACCAACCTGACGACACCATCCTGCAGAGTGATGCTCAGTGTATCCTGCTTGGCTTATAGCGCTAAAAATAACAATTATTTTCATTATAAATTAATGTGTTGTTTTTTTTTCTACTGAGACTGTTGGTTGGAAAACATTGCATTTTTGAGAAGGTCAAATCTGTGAATATTTGGCATTTATTCTTGATGAATTACTTTAACGATAAATTGATTATTGTTGACGATTAATTTTCTTTAGATTGATTAATTATTTCAGCATCACAGCTTGCACTATGCATTGCTTATGTATGTGTTAGAGGTTATTACAAATCAAAGAGGAGCACTGCATACAATGTTGACGTTGAGATAGAGAGTCTCTCTGTAAGCATTTCCTTTGAATCTCCCTCCTGCTCTTCGTCCTCTGTGAATATGCATGTCTGTCTGTCACTTCCTTGACACTTGGCTTCTAGACTTGCAGATCTATGCGGTGACTCCAGTGTCAGACATCTCTGATGTGCCTCAGCTGGAGCGTGTGCCCGAGAGGATCAAGAGCTTCTACCGCATAAACAATGTCAGCCGCTTCCACTATGACAGGCCTTTCCACAAGGGGCCCAAGGACCGCGAGAATGAGTTCAGGGTACGGTGAGCCAGCAGTGTCACTCTCAGTCCATTCCTGCCTCACACTTTAGTGTTTTTCACAGAAATACTGAATTCAGACGCAACACTAGTTAAAAACATGAAATGGATCAAACTCAAAACTGCAGTTAGATTCATGCAGAGGCATTTCAGCTGATGTAAGTCAAGTAAAGTCAACTCAATTTTATTTATATAGCTCAATATCACAAATTTACCGAAAGGGGATTTACAGTCTGTATCTTTAGACCCTCAATTCAGATAAGAAAAAAACTTTACTGAGGGAAAAATGGAAGAAACATCTTCCAGGACGGGTGTGCACGGAATAAACCAACATAGTAAAATGACAGTATTGACAATCAGGATGACAAAATTATTGATAGAATTGATTGAAGAATGGATCCGGGAGGATGTCAAGCAACTTTCAGGTGACACAAAACCGAGCCACACAACCTCCTCTCTACCTTGTAAACCTGGAAGAAGACAGACTACTCAAATCACACAAAAGCCAAAACTCAATGCCACAATTCATACAGATAGGAGATAAAAAACAAACACGCAGAGGGAGGGAGAGACAAGGACAACATGCACACAAGGGAGAGTGTGAGACAAGAGGAGAGGCTGAATCTCTTGAAGGACGAAGATCTGGACATCTGGAATGAGGCACCGACAGCCAGAGGCGACAGAGAGGTCCCAAGACGACCGACAGTCCAGCACGGACAAGCCTGAGTGAAAGAGAGGACAAAGGAGAAAATAGGGAGAGAGAGAGAGAGTTATACTGTAGTGCTTGTGGGACAACAAACAGACAGAGGTTTAGAGAGAAGCAGTGGTTTCCAGAAAGTTTCCAGTGTTCTCATAAGCAGGACAAACATGGACTATATGTCGCTTAATACTCATCTCTCCAGTCTCTCTCTGATTATTTCACCGCAGGTGCATTAGTCATAAATGCTGCAGAATGATGTAATGTAGCAAGAGGAAAAGTTTCCAAAATCATGACGACATAAGCCAGAGACAGAAAACTGCATTAGTATAGAGGAAATGACCATCAAATTGAGTGAATATCTCTGACATCAACTGCAGCTCATCCATGTACTGCAGGACTTGTTGTGTTGTTTTTAGGGCTACAAACTGATGATTATTTTCATTATTGATTAATCCATTGATAATTTTTGTCAGAAAATAATGAGAAATGCCTGTCAAAATTTTCCAGAGCCCATAAAAAGTGTCCCACCAACAGTCCAAACCACAATGATGTTCAATTAAAGACAATATGAAACAGAAAAACAATAATTATCTGTCGATCGACTTATCGATTAAAGCCATAATTGTATTGCAAGCCTTTTTGTTGTTACTTTACTCACCCACACCCCCCACCCCGTATCTAGTACAGCTAACAGTGCTTTAGAGACTTGGATCAGACATGATACTGTACTGTAGTTTCCTCTGACACAGTAACCTCAATTTGGAATCAAACCACACCAGGACTTTTACTCTTTACTGAACTGACCTACATGCTACTGTACACTAAAACACTGTTTTGAGGTTTCCCAGCCTTGTCATTTATAATAACCTCTGTCCTGCATGTTTTAACAGAGTCTGTGGATTGAGAGAACAACCCTTATCCTCTCCCGTCCTCTCCCCGGGATCTCTCGCTGGGCGGAGGTGGAAAGGAGAGAAGTGGTGAGGAGCTCAAACAATCACTCCATATTATCTTATACAGCACACACTGCCTCCTGAGGGACACCTCGGTAGCCACGCTTCTGAGGGAGTGTGTTAAATTGACTAATGTGTAGCTATATACACATACTTCCTTCCCTTTTATCATATATATATTTATTTACAGATGGAGGTGAGCCCTCTGGAGAATGCCATTTATGTGGTGGAGAATAAAACCCAGGAGCTTCGGACTCTGATCAGCCAGTACCAACACAGACAGCATCATGGCAACATCAACCCGCTCAGCATGTGCCTAAATGGGGTCATAGATGCGGCTGTGAATGGAGGCATCGCCAGATATCAGGAGGTAGAGAAGAAGAGAGATTGAATTTGATTTATTGATTGGTGTTTGCGAGAGATCCTCATCTTTTGACACGTCCTCTTCTACAACAGGCCTTCTTTGATAAGGACTACATCAGCAGTCATCCAGAAGATACAGAGAGGATCACACACCTGAAGGATTTGATGCAGGAGCAGGTCAGACTTGGCGCTGAATTTAATCATATGTGGAATTCTTGCTTAAACATCCTCTTCAGTGCGTTTTGTCCTCTGATTTCCCGTGAACAGGTGCACATTCTCGGAGTGGGGCTGGCTGTTCACGAGAAGCTGGTGCATCCAGAGATGCGTCCCCTGCACAAAAAGCTGGTAGACCAGTTCCACATGATGAGGACCGGTTTGCATCATGTGAGTAGTCCCACATGTGGCTCAGTTTTTTTTCCTCAGGTTTTATACTCGCTGACCAAAAGGCCCAACGCCGCTTTTGCAGAGAGTCTTGTTTAAGTTTAAGATTAAGTGTTTTAATGCATGTGTGAGCAGTGTAAATATTCAGAGCAGTATATGGTTGGGTCCCAGCAGGGTGTGCCCGGCGTGGATCGATTCGGCCCTGCAGGCTGCCAAGGTGTCAACTCTCCCAGAGGCATCCTCTCCTCCCACAGCCACATGAGCCCTGAGAGTGTCCGCCTCATACACAGACACAGGTCAGTATGTCACACACACACACACATGCACACACACGAACACACAGAAACAAAAGTCTTACACAACATTGTCTCCGTCCTGCAGCCCTCTGAACCTTCAGGGTTCGATCCGTCACTCGTCCTCCTCGCTGTCCTCTCACACATCGAGTGAGGCAGGAAACCTCGTCATAATGACCGACGGCCTAATGGGGGAGCACCCAGAGGAGGCATTACACATGCAGGTAAGGCTTGAAATAAAAAAACACACACTGAATGAATGAATGTAGTGGAAATGGTATGAATTTGTATTGCACATTACTGTATAAAGCTTAACTCATGAAAACTGGGGCCGGTTGCACAAAGCACCTCAAGTTAAGATTTTCCTAAAAGTCAGAGTTAAGGTTTACTTAAGATAGAATCGGTTACACAAAACACCTTTAAGTCTTTTCTTTATGGTTCCCTTAAGTATTTAAGGTTTTATTCCTTATCTTGGTCTTATACTTAAGTAATCCCTTAAACAGTTGCACAAAAGATCTTAGCAACCAAAATAAGGAAAAAAAACGCAAGGTATGTCTGACTTTCTTAATCGCAACATAGCCGAGTTCATGGCAATGAATGAAGTAAGTGAACACATCCCGAGAAGAGTATTCCGCGACTGGGAGAACCTAATAGATACGATTAACAATGAGCAATTGATTTTACACATATTTGACTGGAGGCTGCATTACACACATGCTTGAAGTCGGGCACTGCCGGAGAGGCGGTCATCATGAAAATAAAATAACCAACGTTGTAGCACAATGGCCTGGCAGTACCAGCAAACGGTCTCCATGGAAACGGTAGAATTTTACTGCTGTAAAATGTCTTTTAATGCAGTAAATGCCTTAATGTGTTTCCTTAATTAAGGAAACCGTTTAAGGAGTTCTGTGTAACACCCTTAAGTTCCTCAGCCAAAGACAGTGTAAGCCTTAAGTATCATACTTATAGGTGAAAACGTAAGGTGCTCTGTGCAACCGGCTACTGGTCTATTCAGGATATAAAACATTGAATAATACTTGTATGATTACTTTTGTATTAACATTGATACTGTAACTATAACCGCATTGTAATGCTGCTGTCTCAATGCACATAAACTTTAATTATTAGTTTCCCGTCCGCTAGATGAAATATAAAAGGTGGATACACCAAATACTGCAAAGATGTTTTATCTTCTATGTTTTGTTTTGCAGCCGAGCCCCTCCTCCTCCAGCCTGAGCTCAATCCGCTCCAACTCTTCCCAGATTATTAACTCTGCTCCCTCGAGTGCCAGAGGTGAGTAAGAAAGACACATCAGAGATGGATGCAGAGACGGAAATATTCAGTACTGTATACTGCCCAATATCAGTGTATATGAAATGTCTTTATGGAGGTTTTATCAATCACAGATGCTTGAGAATTAGAAAATATCTTTCATAGATATCTCATAAATTATACATAGATGGTAGCAAGACATAAAATAGACATCTCTGTTGCATATAATGAGGTAGTTGCCGGTATAAATGGTAATATTTCCACGTCTTTTCTCTGTCCAGGCTCTCCGTCTTTGCCTGATAAGGCCAAACACAACCGAGAAGTGATGATACTGTTGCCGTCTCATCGTGAGAGGGGCAACAACTCCATGTACTACAACATGGCAGAGAACGGACAGGTAGGACAGATCTACAGCGCCATACGGGTGTATCAATGTGCAAAATATACCAGATTTCTAAATGTGTTCATAATCCTTAAAATCAGTGGGTGTTTTTAACTCGCCATTAAAAAAACTGAAATAAAACTGTATGAATTTATGATACATTCTGTGTTACAGAACAACCACATGCAGCGTGCCTTACTTCAGCAAGTTAGCCCCTGTAAGCCATGTGCTGATCCTCACATGAATCTCCCAGAGAAAGGTAACACAACACAAACAGGTTGAAATGTACAGTGTTATGTAGATGAGATGTATCACAGTGTGTGTTGACATGTTTTTGGGTTCCCCCTCCAGTGTTTCCTAACGCTCCCAGCAGCTGGAGTTTGGATGGAGAGAACAGGGAGCAGATGTCCTACATGCCGGCTTCTGCTGGAGGGGTGATCATGCCACCTGTCCCACCAAGGTCCTTCCCATCAGGTACATGCTCCTTTTACTTGTGTTTTTTAATGGGATTGAAAGCTTTTGAGATGTAGGCTGGATTTTCAAGGATATTTAAAGGGATAGTTTGGGTGTTCTGAAGGGGGGTTGTATGAGGAACATAGTCCAGAGTCAGTGTATTACCTACAGTAGATGATGGACGGAAGGTTGCTTTGCTCCCATGTCGGTACTCCTGTCTGTTTCTCCAAACTGGGGGCGTGCAGACCGTCATCTACTGTAGGTAATACACTGACTATGGATAAGTACCTCATACAACCCCACTTCAAAACACCCAAGCTATCCCTTTAAGACATTAATGTTTTAAGCAAAGTATGAATTAATCATCTCCTCATGTGAATTTTGCTTTGCAGGACACTTCCTGATGCACTGTGATGCGTTTCACCACCAGAATAGCGACCCTCCCCCCGCCCTGCCTGTCCGTTCACTTCGAAAGGTACAGCCATCAGAGAAATATTATATATATATGTAGTCATATCAGATGAAAAAAACATTGGCTTTTCTTCCCCTCTCCTCTTCTCCTTTTTTTCTCTTTATGATGCTGAAATTGTAATCTCAGTTTTGAAAAACGCATTATCAATTTTGGAAATTACATTTTAAGTCTTTTGTTATGGTAACCCTGCCTTCGCAGAAGCTCCCATTTCCCAAGTTGTCAACTCCCACACACTTACAGTCAGTTTGTTAAATATACACTGTAGCAATGCCTGTTTGATTGAGTGTAGACACAGTATGTGTTTCACTCCAGTAGTCAGGTCATAATTACGAAGCCATTTTAAAGTGCCTCACTGTCTGAAATACGGACAATGTCAGAATGATGAAGTAGTTGTTGACTCTTTATCTTCTTTCATTTGCAACATGTAATTCCAATATTTCTCACAGCATGTGAAGGCAGTGTGTTGAAATCCAGGTTGTCTTGACAACGCTGGACACTTCGTTAACTGTAAGTTAGGAGAAATACACCCATGACACCCACTATCTCTCTGCCTCTTTCTCTCACCAGTCTCCTCTCCACCCGATCCCTGGCTCTCCCACCAGTCCTCAGTCAGCTTTGGGTGGCAGTAACTCCACCCTGTCCGGCAGCGCCAGCAGCGGCGTCTCCTCTCTGAGTGAGAGTAACTTCGGAGGCCAGTATCCAGACCCCGGCCCCATCAGGAACGACGCACTGGAGCCTCTTCCCAGTCACCTGTGGTCCCCCCCTGACGAATACCTGGCCTCTCCCTACTTGCACATCCACTACGGCGGACCAGAGCTCGACTCAGTGGACCCAGTCCGCCCCTTCCACTACCGCAGCCCCGCCTCGCACCCGCACAACCACCCGCATCCTCACGCTCACGCCCACCCCGGGATGGACGGCCACTCCCACGGGCCGTTGCCTCACCACCACGCTCCCATTCACGGCCCCCACCACATCCCGTACCGCAGGCCTCAGCCTCCGGCCGTGCCGCCTAAACCCTACCTGAGAGAGGGCTGCATCCCCGAGGAGGAGCTGCCGCCTCAGCCCATCCCGCTGCCCCGCAGGATCTTCCACTCCCCTCACGGCCACCGGGAGGACCAGGGGAAACACCCCTGGGAGCAGTGCATCAACGAGGAGCACGAGGAGACCCAGTGATGAAGAGGCTCCAGCTATATTTCAGTTAGTTCTCCTTGTCTTCTTCCCTTCATTTGCACTGAATGAAAGGAGCAGTAATAGGAAGAGTCTCATGTGAAGCAGTGTTCAGTTGACCCTTTAATTTAGTGCACATGAAGGAAAGGAAAGAGGGAGTGAACGTTGATGAATCTACAGTACGAGGCACAACTGCCGTCACTGCTCCGTGTGGCCTCTTAGATATATAATTAAAAGAAATGAATCTGTTGAACAATAACACAGATTCACTTTGTTCAGAAATTGATATTGATTGTACACAAATGTACAACCCGTCTGTGAGCATGTTTTTTCATTTGAGAATAATACGACAACCGTTTTGTGAAACATGACAACCGTGATCATAACCAACATGATCCCCCCGGTGCAGTTTAAGCTCTGAACTCCCGTCATTTTGCTTTTCATGGCATTTTCACAACACGAGGCGGCAACGACCGAAGGTTATTATTCACAGCGAAGTGACTTCTCTGCTTTAAATGCTTCATATATATGAATTCTTATTTTGATAAATAAATACAAAATACATTATAGTGTTTTCAAAGGCTTAATGTCCATTATGTTTTCCAAAACACTGTTAAGTGCTCCTTAATAGTGAATCATATCAAATGGCGCACTTTGATACGCGTTGCTGCCGGGCTGTCATGAATCGACTTGCAGCTCTCCTCTTTGGACCGGCACCTCAAGGGACATGAACTTGAGTCACTGACGATTTCCCTTCCGTACCGTTGCGTATGGAAACCTACTACGTGAATGTATTCAGATGAGATGTTCTATTTGTATTGCACAAGCTGCAATCTTGGTTTTTTGTTTAAGTGCTTTAAGTTGAGTCTATGTTGAAGAAGTCTCTATTTGTCTCTTTTGTGTGACAAAGATATCTCCAGAGGACGGAGAGGGGAGGACAATGACAGACAGGTATCACACCTGTCATGTTTCATGTTCATGGTGAATGGAACGAGAACTCTCCACACCTCAACCACCTGCTGGACTCGGAAAACTAACACCATCTCTCTCTTTCTCCCTCCATCTTTTTCCTTCTCTGTATGGTTGTCAGACCATGTTAAGCAGTGAGGGCTGAAACTGGACAGCTGCAGTGGCATTTGCGTTGCGTCTGATGACACTGTTTAGACCCCCCTGCCCGCTGAGTGGCCAGTCGAGGAGCCCACTCAGACAGCGTTGGAATCGCCTACCTGCCTTAAGTGCACTCAAATGCAGTTTGACCTCTCACCCGGACTGTGAGAAGCTCATTTAGCGACAGCCGTTCTCCTTTTCATTCTGTTCACTATACGCTCCCTGTAGGAAAAAACAAACAAAAAAAAGATATCTACCTAGTGATGTTTTGTATGGTTTCGTCCCGCTTTGGTTTCAGGTTGTTGTTTGGTTTGTAGCGCTAATAATTCTTATTCTGCCTGCGGCTCTTTCTCAATCACCTTCTGTTGTGTGAAAACTAATGATGTGTTTCAGAAGAAGCCCGGACTAAGAGAGAGGTTTACTTTTTATGTGGAGCAGAAGAACAGCGCTGTTTATCGCGATGCAGTGTGTTGGAAGGATATAGCTAATATTTTAACAATTTTCCTGGTTGTTTTTTTTTTTTTTTGCAGGTGGATGCTTTGTGTTACCGTACATCAAGTTGTCAGCTGACTAGACAACATCTATTTTTGTATGTGAGATCATCAGTTGTGTGAACATATTTCAAAGACAGAAGGTACTGCATCAGCTGCTGTACTTTGTATGGAGATGGACCTCTGCTTAGATATATACAATATGTGAGTATCTCTTGTGAGGCCGATGGCACTGAGGAGAACTGGTGACTGAAGTGATGCTCAAAATATAGGTACAATAGAATTTTTCAATGTAAATTCTGTTATTGTACATACAGCAGTATTGTGAAATATTTTTGAGAATTATTGCAGACGCCCCAAAAAGGTTTATCGTTGTTTTGTGTATATACATGTACTCCAGAGATCAGTGTAATTGATAAATATCTATAATCAGTGTTTGAAAAAGGACAAATCCATTAGACTGTGGCCGTCTCCACCGTTCTTGACTTTGAGTCTTCTCATATAAATACTTTATACACTTTTCAATGTGCTTTCCTGTACATATGGTGTTAGCATGATCAAACAGTGTTTGGTTGTAAAAGTGGTTTTCCTACTCCCATAACTGCTGTGGTATGGAATTCATTAACGATGCCAAACATTAAAGACAATCTTTTATCAGCTCTAACTCTTCCTCCTTACCTTTGCTGTGCTGTGATTGGTGGAGCAGTGTGTCAAAGTGGACAGTAGATGGCGCTGTTTGTCATGAAAATGCATGAAGCTGACACCACAGTGGTGAGAATGCAGGCAGATTTTGTTCTGCTTGCACTGTTTTCTGAGTGTGTGTGCTTCAGTGGTAGACGTATTGAGAGATCTTTTACTTAAAGCAGCTATAGTCAACATAATATGAACAATGGATCAAATGACAATGTGAAAGGGGTCACCTGTAGTTATAAACCTACAGAGAATTATCACCTGAATCTGCAGCTCTCCTCGCTTTTACAACACTTTATAGAGTTTCAGCTCATTGTTCATCGGACAGATGAACAATGAGCTGAAACCCACAACGTTACTGTTTTGATTCACTCTCACCGCTTTCGAAAGCGTCGTTTTCTGGTACAGCAGACAGCTGTTTCCAGCAGAATAGCTCTACATAGTGAAGCATTTAGCAGCCAAAGAGCCAGATATTTCCCTCAGGAGTTGGTAGAGTCCCAAAACAAAACAGAGCCAAAAGAGGGTGAATAATTGGACTTAGAATCACCAGGTGACCAATATTATTAGTGATGCATTAAAGGAGCAGATGTGTGTAACATTTCAGGGGATCTATTAGCAGAAATGGAATATAATATTCATAACTATGTTTACGATAGTGTATAATCACCTGAAACTAAGAATCGTGTTTTCGTTAGCTTAGAATGAGCCCTTCATATCTACATAAGGAGCGGGTCTTCTTCACAGAGTCCGCCATGCTGCTCCGCCATGTTTCTACAGTAGCCCAGAACGGACAAACCAAACACTGGCTCTAGAGAAAATCTTTCACGGTTTTACATTGCCTGAAGGCCACCGTAGTTCTCCAACACGTTTGTGAAACTGTGGTAACGTGAGCCACAGAGTGCAAAACCGTGGTACCGTCAGCCACCGTCTGACTTCCATTGCTCCTAAAGTAGTGTTATTATGGTAAGGATGGCCTCTGCCGCGAAATCCTACACACTGTACCTTTAACATGTACGCAGCAATTACTTTGTTAGCAAAGGTAACAAGTAACTAGAGTAGTCAAATACATGTAGTGGAGTAAAAAGTACTATATTTTCCTCAGAAATGTAGTGGAGTCAAAGTGTAAAGTTGACTCAAATGGAAATACTCAAGTACTTCTAAAGTTTACTTAAGCACAGTACTCGAGTAAATGTACTTAGTAGCATTCCACCAGTGGTGTGCATGAAGTGTGTGTGTGTGTATGTGTGTGTGTCACACAACCCATGGGTCCACCGCAGAAGAAGAAACACATAAAAAGACAAACTCTTGAGTTGCAGTGACAGCTAAGGTCCCTGCTCTCACCAGCTCAAGCTTCACGCCGCCACCAACGACATACTTTGATATTCAAATGCAGCATCTTTTTCTTTGATATATGATAATGCAACTGGAGTTAAAGTTTTATTCCTTCGTGGAAAGAAAACATAACGTGGTCTGTGTTACAAATAAATGTAAGGGGGTTGTATTGGCAACTCCTTCTGCAAATATGAACATGGATCACGGATGCTTTGGAAGTCACTTTACACCATCTGTGTAATGAGTAGTGATGTGTGGCCTAGAGGTGGCACAAGTGACCCATTGAGGATTCCTGTAGGATAGTTAGAAATAATCTGAATCTAATCTGATTGGAAATACAGCATTCAAAACCATCATCTAAGAAGAATTTATATATTAACAGTAGATACTCTTGTAAAGGTGTAGAAGGATATTTTAGCTCATTCAGTAACATTACGGCTGTTTATTATTCTTTCTTTAATATTAGGTAGATAGATAGATTGATAGATAGATAGATAAATAAGATCATATTTTAGCCTTCACTTGTTGGACTTCAGCTGAATAACACTGAAGTTGTTAGCGTGGGCTGTGTGTCTGTTTGCCTCTGAAATGTCATTGGTAACAATGAGGACTGTGTCTCCGTGTCTCGCATATCCATGATGCAGTCACAGAAAAAAAAAGAAAGCAGAAGAGTTGGGATGAAAGGATCCTAGCTGCCTCTCCAGAGGATGATGATGCTGTGGTGCATGCTGATGTAGATACTGACTTTCATTTTTACAGCGTCACTGTGGCTCCTCTCATTTGCACAGCTCTCTCTCTCTCTCTCTCTCTCTCTCTCTCTCTGTTTTTGCCCCTTTTCTTTCTTCACCTTCATCATGTCTTAAAATCTCACTGTCTTAAGGGACTTACAGTGAGTGAATTCTGTATAATAATGTGCCCTCCACACTAGATCTGTTTTTGTTTGTGCCCACTTGCGTGCATGTCAGTGCAACGCCGGCGTGCAGGCGGAGCTCTTCCCTCTTCTGGGGTTGCGTCGTCTCATTCTTCTGTTATTGTTTGGGGCACAAGAGCACAATGATGTGAAAAGCATCTCTCACACATTCTGGCAACTGGAATGACAGGCTGCCATCTAGCCGTCTGTTTGGAAGAAAACAAAAATAACCTGCTGGATCTGGCATCGCATCTCTTTGCATGCACTAGTTTCCTCCTGAATGTGTGCGCTGCTACATTAATTTGACACAGATTTGGTTCAAGTGTTGTGTTTGAAGCAAATTAACAGACTGGCAGCCTTTTGTGCACAAATAACGGTGGAAAAAGATGAGACAAATACATCAGGAAACAAAGTTTTTAATAAATGAAACAATACTAATAAATAAAGATTAAACAAGTTGCACATTCAAAATAAAATCCAACAAAACGAACATAACACTGAACAGTAAAGTACAGTACCATAGCACAGATTATTAAAAAAAAACAAAGTCCCAACCCTCCCAGACATTTACAAATTTTCTTAAAAACTTCAAGAGGCAAACATAGACATTGTATAAAAGCATCATACAGTAGAGCATTTGTCATCTGAGTATAATTTACAAATTTATTGAAGGATAAATACTTATAGCTGATCTCTAACTCGAGACACACATGTGAAAAATGGGATTTAAACATGTGTTTCTCAGGTGAGGTTCCAGCCCTGTTTTTAGTGATCAATAACAGTGATGAGGTGACGACGAAAGCAGTCCATCAATTCATGGGAAACTCACAAATTATCTATAACCGTAAATAACGTTTTAATAGCTTTTATCCACATCTCCATTGGTCTCTTCTCTGTTGGTGCATCACAGAATAAAAGTCAAGAGCATCTCTGCCGGCGGATATGGCTACATCAGGCGTTGTGTGGAAGAAACACTCCTCCATCTGACTCCCTAGAGGCTTCGTCAGTAAGGAGCAAACTTCTGTCTGTCTGGCTTTTTGATGCAGTTGGCTGAGGAGATTTTGGCGGTGTAGGCGGCCAGAGTGGTGTGGGAGGGCGCTGCGGTGACGGCCACGGTGGGGCCCTGGCTGGAGAGAGTCAGAAAGGGCATAGACTTCACCCCCAGCAGGCTGGAGAGGGGCATGGCACCGTACGGGGTGCTCAGCATGTGCGCCGGGGTCAGGGCGCCCATGGTGGCCATGGTGGGTGCAGGGGAGCCAGCTGGGGAGCCCGACTGGGTGAAGGCCATGTTGAGGTCGACCGGAGCGCCCATGGTGGCGGCCTGAGCCGTGGATTTGGCTGTCTCTAAACTATGAGGGCGGAGATAGGAGGAGGGAGGACAGGGAGTCATGGAGGAAGGACAGAGAATGAAGATTAGAGGATTATACTGTTGCTGCAACACTGGGGGAAGAGCATGGAAATGTTTTAAAGAGGAACTCCACTCCAAGTCTTGGTGTGGGGATGTACCATCTCACATCCGCCACTCTGAGTATGAGCTCTTACCATCTGGCATACAGAGATACAGAGTCCGCAAATGCAAACTGAACCTTTTTAAAAGCTGTTTGTGCCCACCTAGATCAAAATTTTAAATTTTAAATAATGTTTCTTGAGGCTGTAGGGTTGTGCAATAGCGTCATGATGTTCTTATTCTTATTCTTATTAGTATCTCTTATTTATGCTGTTTTATATAGATCTTGGGCAATATCGGTAATCGTTATGTGTTTTTCTGTTTACATTTGGATTGTTGGTTGTTTTTTCTGTTTCTATTTATGGATGCTGCTGTGGAGGCAGCTGATGGTGTGCAGCACTGAGTCCAAGACAAATTTCCCCAAGGGGACAATCAAGTGTATCGTATCGTATCGTATCGTATCGTATCGTATCGTATCGTATCGTATCGTATCGTATCGTATCGTATCGTATCGTACCGTATCGTACTCTTCTGTTTGGCGTCCTAGAGACCTCAGGGGCTCAATCAACATACTTAACATTGTTTTATCAGCTTTATAGTCGCTTATAAACATGCTTTTGAGCTGATGACATGTTTCAGAAGTCCACCACAGAAGATGATGCGTTACTTCTTTTATTCTATTAAACATGTTTAAATACAGTGGATTTTTACACGCTCAATATCTGTGACTGGTGGACACCGTTCAAATCCCAAATAAGCAGTGATGGAAGTAACTAAATACAATTTCATTTGTTCTGTGGTGGAGATTGTTTTTATTTATCCTATTTATTAACGCATTTAGTAGCATTTTTTTGAGTGCTTTTGAATTCAGATCTATTAGGGCTCTTAACAGAGTATTTCTACTCTGCAGTATTACTACTTTTACTTGAGTAAAATATCTGAGTAGTTCACCACTGCTCTCCTTACTGTAACAAAGTCGTTTTGTGTGCACTTGTAGGTACTTTTTTTGAGTATTTAATTAATGCATCTACCTTATGTTCCATCCGGCTGGCACGCTCAGTGATCCAAATCAAACGCACCCAGGATGTTACTTGACCAGGTGCATGCTGGATCTGGTTAACATGCTAAATGCTGAACTGCTATTTTCAGTGAGAGGTGTGAGAGGACTTTCTGATGTTGTTGAAAACTTTGAGGACCGCAGTGGGACACAGAGGCTGAGTGGACTGGATATGTTCTCCTTTGAGAATGAACGAGCAGAGAAGTTGAACCTGGATCAGACTGAGGAGGAACTTCACAGGTGCACAAGACTCCAGGTCAGACAGGTGAGTACAACAACCTCGCTGGGATAGTTGTAATTCTCTCCAGAGAATAACGTCAAGTGTTGTATGCTTGTGTGCTCATTACAGGTTGTGCAAAAACAGCTTTCTCTCTGCTTTAATATGTGTGTTTGTGGGCTGCAGCTGCTGGTGTCTGTTTAAATACACCTCTGTTTTGTCTGCTTTGCTGATGTTTCTTATTCTACTGTTGTTTCTATAAGAATTGTAAGCTATTTATTCAACTGATGTGGCTTAATATTGCTTGTGGCACCCACCGTTGTGTCCATAGCTCTTTTATTTATTGTGACATTTTTGTTGTCTGAGTTGTGTCCTCTTTTCGGGTTGATAATCAGTTGTGTGCACAGGCTGTCTATTGAAAATTGTTGGTTTGTAAATAAGGGCTCTGCCTCTGCGTGGTGTGATGTGTGTGCTTGGCATGTTAATGTTAGTGTTTTGTAGCCTGAATACGTTCTTTAATGGTCTATCATTTAACATCATCCACAGTCTTTTCCATATTTGGTCACCGAGGAAGTAAAGCCAATGTTAAGAAAACACAAGAGTTAATATGGGACTGTTCTTTTGTTTCTCCATTTTGGAAGTTAAAGTATTGGAGAGCGGTAGGAATTATTCAGATTTAGATTTAATTATACAGGGTCAACCTGATTTTGTAGTTCTTTGACATTTGGTCTCATCTTTTAATTTACATAAATAAAGAAACATCATAAGCAGTACATATTAATTCTATTTTTATTGTGAACATTTGCTGCCCTATTTCTGTTGCATATGTTGCCTTGCCCTTTTTCTCTCTTTTTATTCTGATTAATTTTATTTGTATTAACTACTTTTATGTGCCTAGATTTATCCTGTCACCTGTTCTTCAATGATTTACTCTAAAACTTTGTCTTGTGTGGCATTATGATCTTTAAATATTAGAAAAGATAATTGAGAAAAAGAAGCCAGTGCTGCGCTGCATATACTGAATTCCAACAAGACACTGCTTCCATGTCGTACAATACAACCGGGCTTTTACTCATTCCCTCGAGGCCAATTATACCAGCAGCACAAGGACATACCTCATTATCACTTATCACTCTACAGCGTGACCTTTGACCCTTTTAAACCAATACTTTTCTCTCAGGCGTGCACTTGCGGTGACTCATTAGATGGCCGTACGCCGGGCCTTACCAGGAGGTAATGAGGTACTGGGCCAAGTTGATGCTGACCGGCGTTCCTGTGATAGTGACATGACGGTCACTCGTCCCGTCCAGCTGGCTGCCGATCTTGATCTGAGCTCCTGACACCTGCCTGATCTCGTTGATCTTAGTGCCCTGACGGCCGATGATCGAGCCGATCAGCTGCAAGAGAACAGAGGCGGAGATGGATTTGTCAGTTTGATGGAAAAAGTAGACAAGCTTTACAAAGGAAAGGCTTCGATAAATCATTTGCTTTTTCTTATAATGCTGATGAAAGTGATTCTGACTAAAAGGCCAAAAGCAAAAAAACACTAGAACAATATCAAAATGTGCGGTGCTGTTGGGCGGACTTAATGCAGTCCACTTTGAATATTGCAATTACATTGTCTTCAGTGGATTGGTCATCCATCATGCATGTCAAAAGCACTTTTTTTTTTTACCGGAGTCTCCCGTAATTGCTACTGCATGTGCACCGGTAAAAGAGACGAGAGGAGGCACATTTGCCTCTCATTAATCTGAGTGGCTAAAAGGTTATTGATTCCTCAAAGTGGTGATGACTTCCCAAACAAATCACTTCCCAAACACATGCCAGCTAGATGCATCTCCGCACTAATGGAAAACATAATGGGAAAATAACTCAAATATATAACGTACAGTCCCGTCCGGGGCTTGAGCGCTCTCACTCTCTGCTGAGAGTAGATTAGACAATGACATGAGTTTTTTATTGCATTCCAAAATACATTATCACTTTTGTTCTGCTTTCATTAGCCAACCTGGACCCCTGCCTATTAGCGACAATAGATATTTAACAGAGCCAAAGCTCGCGGGGCTGCGTATCAGCTCAAGTGCAGGGTGTCAGGGCCCAGCGACGGGGTTATGCTGCCAGATATATAGTGAGGGGGACAGACAGTGATGAAGCACTTGTAGTATGCGTGAGTGCTGGCAGCTTAGCAGCGGCTGACGCATGCTGTAGGTAGAAATACACAACACACGGACACACTCGTCCCTGCATTTCACATTCCTTTCCTGAGAAGTAAGCAGCCTGTTCCACAGTGTCTGATTTGTCACACAGCGACCTGGTTGGTCCGCCTGGCTATTATTGGCTCAGCAGTTTATTCAGGGGGGGAAGAGACACACTGAGAGCAGCCAGCTCGTAAAAGAGCAACTCCAGAGACAATGGCCACTACAGACCTCAAATCACAGATAACGTGTGTCCCCCTCTCCCCCCCACTGAGACCAAGAATCTCCACAGGACCTTTTACACCAGCTGTCAATAGACACCAGCTGTCAACAGCTCGCCCACTTTGGTGTGCATGACCTCACACAACAGAATTCCTCTATGAACAACCTTAAAAAAATGCAAGCAGAGCTAAATAAACAGCCCAGTCCCACAGCAGTTCGTGAAATAGTCATGAAATTTAATGTATAGATTCGTGTACATAGACATGAATTAAACATTTTTTTTGTGATGGTCTCCACGAATGTAATTAATCCACGTAATTGTGAACCGGGAAGTATAAAGAGTGGTGAACGCCGCGTAGGGAGGAGGTATGGTGGGTCAAAAAACACAGGACTTTCGCCCAGGAGACCGGTGTTAGTGTCCCGTGTGAAACTAGTAGTCAAAGTTGATTAATTTGCCACGTAACTTCCGTACTTAAGTTACGGCACTTCCGGTGTTATTTTAACCCAAACTATGGTCTTTTCCCAAACCTAACTAAGCAGTTTTGTTGCCTAAGCCTAACCAAGTCGATCTATTCTTTAAACCTAAGTAGTTTTGTTACCTAAACTTAGCCAAGTCTATGTTTTCCCAAACCTAAGTAGTTTTGTTGCCTAAACCTAACCAAGTATACCTATTCCTAAACCTAACTAAGTAGTTTTGTTGCCTAAACCTAACCAAATCAATCTTCTCCTAAATCTAACTAAGTAGTTTGCTGCCTATGCCTAACCAATTTGACCTACTCCTAAACCTAACTAAGTAGTTTTGCTCCCTAAACTTAACCAAGTCGATCTATTCCTAAACTAACTATACTTAAACTAAGTCGTTTTATTTTGAAAAGACTGCGAGCGTAAAGTGACACGTGCGTCACGTGTTGTTGAAAGTCGTGCCGAGCGTCACGAAAAAAAGGGAAATTCATATCTATGTACACGAATCAAATAGATTCAATTTCGTGACTACTTCACGAACTGCCGTGAGACTGTGTTGAAAGAAATGACACGGGAGACACTGCTTGCCGATGCTGTGTTGATTATTTTTCATGAGCATTCAAATAACATCAATGCTGCACTACATTACTTCTGGTCCTCAACTATAAGTGGCCTACATATTGTTGAGTTCCTGCTGAGGCAGTCATTTGAAAGGACACAGGAAGAGGGATGGGATGGTGAGGGTGCAGCCATTTTTCTTCCGGCTAAATCTTCCCCGCACAGGAGTACAGTACATACTGCTGACTGGGTGTAAGCAGTTTCTCAATGCATCTGTGTGTGTGTGCGTTCAGTGTGTGAGCACAGAGAGTAGGATTGTGTGGCCGGGCCTGAGGGGGGAGGACGGAGGGCTGAGGAGGCTCAGTCATGGCTATAAGTCCTCTCTTCTGGAACAATGGCTGGAGCTTACAGCTGTCCCTGTCACGTATAGCGCTGGACTCCCTCATTCCTCTGATGCATTGTGCCGCTCGCCATGTGGGGGTTTGCTTGGTTAAAAAAGCCTTCAGGCATTTTAGAAATGTTGTTGAAGGGTTGGTGCTATATTCTATACAGTACAGTGAAACCTGATCAATCTCTTCTTCCCTCTATTGTAAAACAAAGACAGCTAAGTGAAAATTAATTTCATTGTCTGACATTTCTTCTTTGCCGATACTTGTACTTGAAGTCATATTTTGTACTGCAAATTTGACAGAAGAGAGCATTTCATATCATAAATTGCAGCACAGTTTAAGAGGAGACACCCCAGGGTAAAAGGTTAAAAAAAAACGAATATATACCATCATGAAACTTCTCCAGTTGACTACTTATATTAAGACAATTATTTTTTGTTTCACAAGTTTTCTGAGAATTTGTTTAAATATGCAAATGAGGCGTTATCTTGTTAATGTTTTCTAATTTGCATACATTTCCAGAACAGAAATCTGAACATTTGATACAACCAGGTTCAAAATTCTTGTTTCATTTTGTTGACATAATAGAGTAAAAGGTTTTTACAGAGGGAATTTTGGATATCTCTTTTTATCACTCCTTAAATCAGAAAATACTGTCAAAAGTCATTCAAAAAAATAATAATAATGTTTTGCCATGTTTTAGGAATAAAATGTTATATAATTCAGGCTATGAATATATCGCTCTATATATATAGAGAGAGATATATAGATAAAAAAATAGATAAATTGTAGTTAAATAAACACCTAAATGTGTATTTTGGATGTTTTCGATCCACTAGTCTGAGAGAAGATGTGTTATGGAAGCAAAATCTAAAAATCTAAAAATGTTTTTGCCTGGGGTGTCTCACCTTAAAGCATAAGACTGATAATTTTCTATTTTTGTTATTTGTAACAAATCTAGGGTTGACCTGAATGCTTTGAAGATTTGAAGCTTCGAAGCTTCAACCGTTGCCATGGTAATTGCTCTCCAAATCAGTATTTGAATGTTTTTTTTTTTTTTTTATATAAGTATGTAATGATAATGTATAAATCCTAAAATAGCCCATGATATAAGGAATAGGTGCGTGTGTGTACAGTAGTGCGGCAGCAGCACTGTCCCGAAGCTTAGAATACCTTCGGGACAGCTCTAAACAAATCCCATGAAAAGACCAAAATAATCTTAAAACACACCAGTGAGCCACACTGTTGCACTGTTGCTGGTTAACATGCTCCTTTGCTGTAGTTTATTTTGAGTCAATCCCACATACACCGTCCTGCTGCTGTAAATACTCACAGGCGTGTATAAATCTGCAGTTGAAAATAGTCCCCAGCAAATGCGCTCCTGCATCATCCTTTGCTCCTGTTTGAGTCATATTTGCTGCTGCAGCTGTTTTAGAAAATTTCTTAGCCTTTTTTAAAAAAAAAAATGAAACTATATATTTGTGACCCGATTTTGAAAGATTTATGACCTCATTAGGAAGTAATGCGTTTCAGGAAGTCCTTGAGAAATGGACGTATACATTGTTTTGTTATGGTCTTTTCATAGGATTTGTTGACACTGAGAAAAATACATTAAAAAATGTCGACCGTATCCTTTAATTTCCTAAATATTTCATTCTTATGGGTGAACGTGGTTCTGTTTTTATACTGGATACAAGAGCTGCAAATTAAATCATAAATCATAAATGGCTTCATTATAAATTTGACTTGAGAAGAGAGCTTTCTCTCAGTTTTCCAAATGAAATACAATATGAGGCAAATTACAGTTAATAGCCAGATGCTCTCTGTTCAAACCAGCCAAACTGAATACTAGAGCGACTAGAGCGATCATCTGAAAGGGAAATGTAGAACGACTTCATTTTGAAGTGAATCTATGCATTATGATTTCCCCTCTCAGATTGGAGAGACGTTTCATCAAACCCTGGTGGAGACTAAGTGAAGAGGGAAAGGATCTTTGTCTGTTTTCTTATTGGCTGTTTTGACAGCAGACAGCCTCTAAGTAGGTCAGGGAACATGAGAGGATTTACTGAGCACTCATGGGAGTCACTCTAAGACACTGCAACTGCAGCCCAGACAATAATGCGAAAGGATCCATATCAGTCTAGAATCCCTTTAACCTTGGGTTAGTTTGAGGTTAGAATAATGAGGATAATTAGGACGTTGCCAACATGTCTCTCGTCTCTTTTGAAGTCACACCAGACGTCTTTGCATTTGCAGCTACCGCATCCGAAATCACCTGCTCGCCTTGTGCTGTGTGCATGTGAGATGATTTCCTGTTGTGAAGAATAAAAATGTATATGTTGCTTCTGCTTACATCATTGGGAATAAGCAGTTCCTGAGATGTCTGAGTGTTGGAGTCCATCCCTGAGGAGAGAGAGCACAGACTGAATAAAATTGACGTATCAGACATTTGACGATTCATTCAACTCCTTTAGTTAGTGAAGCCACACAAACTGGCATTGCTGGAAAAACCCTTTGAGCGAGGAACCGCTAGATATAGTAAAGCAGTTAATTTCCATTTTAATGGACTGGTGTTTAACACGGCACTCATTCTTCTCCTTCTCCCAGCTCTCCGACTCTGCGGAACGTATCATTTCACATAATAGTTTCTATGAGGGAGCTATAAAGCCTCGTCTCCTCCTTCCTCACTGACACAAGCACATTATCAGTGCGGCTAATGACAGCAAGCCTTTATTTCTCAGGTCTAAAGGCAGGTTGAAAATCTAGTTACAGATGGAGGAGCGATGATAAAACTCTGCAAGCTGCTTATTTTATTTGAAAAATTGTTTAATTAAACCATTTGTTTGAGTGAGGAGATATAATCCAGAGCAAATATTATTACTGCTTTACATACCAGGTATGATAGTCGAAGTAGGCTGGGCCATTGGACTCAGGCCTTGCTGCATTGACAGCTGGTGTAGCTTGGCCATCTGTAAAACAGAAAGCAGAATGCAGTGTACACTAAACCATAAACTACTCATGTTATATTCATTTATAATATTTCCACAAATGGCCGTACTGTACCTCTGAGTGTGGAATGCCATATTGGTTTTGCAAAGTGTAGGCCTGAAAGACAGCATCCTGCATTAGGTAAATTACAGCAATAAAACATCACACACAGGCAATAAATCCACAGCCTCTTAATGGAAGTGCTTCTCTATCAATACATGCCTGATTTGTTTTTCAGAATAAGAGAAATGAGCGTTTATAGTTCAGAACTTAACATACTTTCTGATTTACTCCTCTCTACCAATGCATGTTTCATAGTTTGGGTTTTATTTGTCCGGGATTTGAGATATCAATTTCTGAAATTTCTGCCTGGTGAATTGAATTTTGCTTGTGGTTCTCACAGCAGCATTAAAAATGGCATAAAAAAGATTCAGCAACAACATCTCTTTCCAAACACAGTGTCCCTGTTTGTCTGAATAATCCTCAAACCTCAGTGTGAACAGTTATACAGACTATAAGTAGCTCCGGTGATCTGGACTATTCTGATAAACCAAAATCAGCTTTACTTCCCCAAACAATGCCACTGCTTAATGTTAAAAATAGAATTGCAAAATGAACCATTTTTCCCTTACATACAATAAATAATTTCTGACCTACTAAAACCCCATGTCAGTGTAGTAGTAAGTACTGAAGTGGTAACCGTTCCCTTGCAAAGCTTGGCTTGCACATTTGATGAAGGTGTTAAAATACATAAATTAACATTAAGTATTGTTATTACACTAAATAATTAACTATTTCCTGTGTTATATGTTCTATTGTCTAATATATTGTTTCTATTTGCCAAAAAGTAAAAGGGTTTCTATTTCGGTTGCTATACTCGACACAGTCGGTCGCTATACTCGACCCAGCTGGTTGCTATACTGTACAAGGACAGATTAGAAACGACCATCATAGCAAATGTTAATTTATTTCTTCTTGAAATACTAATTAAAACAGAAAACAATTATATGAAGTCATCAGGAACAAATTGATTGACAAAGTCATGAAAAACTGTAATGAATGAATAAAGCACCTGTGAGATATGACAGAGTAAACCTCTGGGGTCTGCATGTTTTTTGAGCTATTAAAGAGGGCCAAGGGTCTCCAGGATCCCAAACAGAAGATTAGGATTACATTTTCAAAACAAAATTCCCTTCACCTCCACTGTATTGGGATGGTAACAAACACCTGCACGCTCAAACATCTCAAAACCAGGACATATAAAGCTTAAACTATCTGCATGGTTATATACCACTAGAGAGAATTTAATCTTTTTCTTTTATCTGTAATTTGAGTGCCCTGACCCTTTTTAAATGATTTGCTAAAAGCACGTATTGCTTATAAATAGTTCATCTTTTGTGCTGTAACAAATAATTTGTGCAATCCTGCCTGTTGGCTGCATTATCTCTATCTCTACCTGCAGGATCGCCCATCCCCCCCCAAGATCTTAAATAATGCAGACTCACATATGTTAAGCCCTTTTTTCTCTCACTCCATTCATCCATATTTAACTTAATTTCTATCCATCCATTTATCTCTCTATTCTAACTCAATTTTGCTTGACGCCAGCTGTCTGGCCACTATTACCAGTCCATCCTACATGGTCATAAACTGGCGAGGAGAGCTCGGCCGTTACAGTGAATCATACATTAGAGTTGCGTTTATACAGGAAAGCACAAAAACACAACACATTAATAGCAATTATCTTTCAATTTACAGCATGAGTGATCTAAATTGTGAAGTCTTTTATATTTTACTACCCACAGTTTATGTATTTTTTCCAATCTAGGGCTAATTTGTCAGAGGCTGCTTTTTCCGTTCTGATATTATGACGGTATCTGCTATTGCTGTCATGGGAGGAATATTCCTAAAGCCGAAATGTTTCTGGTGCAGAGCTAGGCAGGACTAAAAAAAGAGAGTGTGGTGGTGGTGTGTGTGATGGCATCGTGTTTCAGAAGGGGTTATAGCTCTTATGACAGGGTAGAACAATAGCTGCAGCTTACGCTCAGCTGTTGTTTTTAATGCCTCCAGCCAGATGATGGACTGTGTAAATTTGGACATAGCATACAACCCTCAGATCCTCACAGCCCTGAAACACATTCCTGCTCTGTGCAGTGAAGTTTAATACCAGCTTCTGGAGAGATTTTTTATATTTTATAATCAGAAGAATGGAGATTATCTGCAGACTTCACATTAATGAATGTCCATTACCTGCTGGAGGTCCAGGCCACCCTGGGTGACGGAGTACAGAGGGTGAGGTGCATATTCTGACGCCTCATACACCTACAAACACACAAGAGAAGCACAAAAGGAAAATATGCAGCTCATTACTGAAATATCTGCATGTTTATAAAGCCCAGACAGTCATTATTTTTGCAATGGAAGTGATGATTAGTGAGAGTAAATGTGTTCTTACCAACTGAAACCCTCCATGGTAAATGTGATGTAAAAATAATGAATAAAAACTTCCATTTTCATTTTTTTCCCCCGCTTGCTTTTTCGTTACAGATCAAATTTGGTCTGAGATGGGCTCTCAAGGCTGCATTTCTGACACTTCAACACACCTAACAGGCTTATAGGCCGTGACTCATCCGCAGACCCTTTCCCATTCCACTTCATTTTCTCCTCTGACAAATTATACAAACATCCCCTATCACTGCGCTGCCTTCATTAAAGCCATCTCCCAGTGACCAAGACCTCTCCCCGGGTTTAATTTGATAGCTTATTATGGGGAATATCAAAAACACAAAGCCATTCCATAAATTGACCAGAGTCTGAGGCAGCACAAACACTGTCAGAACTGCTGACAGCTATGCAGAATATCTGACTGCTGCTGTAGCCAGAGGAGACGGCAGGTCTCCAGTCTCGCTCGCTAATCTTGTGACTTGGTCAATGGGAGGGTGGATATCTGTGACTTCTCAAACAGCAGCGTCTATACCACTCAACCCCTCCCTCACATACATGACACACGACACACACTAAAAAAGCACCCGATCCCCCACCAGGGAGCACCTACATGAGTCTTGTTTCCCCAGAGTGAGCCAAGAACTTCAATGAACGATTGGATCATTGGCGATACCTTCTCCAAACAGTCTCCAATGACCATTTGTAGTTTTGGGTGTCAGCCCCAAATGATTCTCAAACTTTTCAGCTGTGCTAGCAGTACGGCTGGATGACTTTGTCGGTCGGTCGGCATTCATTTAGCGCCACCAGCAGGTCAAAGTTTTCTCTTATTCTGTGTCTAGCGCCACAACGAGGTTGACATTTGTAGTATTGAGTGAAATGTCTCGACAACTATTGGATGGACTCAGTGGGCTACCTCCGGGTCTGTAAAGTGAAGCCAGTGCGGAAGTGCCTTAAACTTGCATTCTTTCTAATAGTGAGAAAATGAGCCTACTTCTAACTTGATTTACATTGTAAACATGAGTTTATGGTCTCAATCGCTAGTTTCAAGTCTTCTTCAACAAAGCATGATGTTCATTTAGTAAATTATGGTCCCATTTAGACTCAAATAGACCATAAAGCAGGGGATACTTTAGGGCGTGGCTACCTTGTGATTGACAGGTTGCTACCACGGCGTTGACCGGTCTGGGAGTTGTCTGTGTTTTCGTCTTACAAATTTGACCCTTTCACAGTGGGTTTTCAGTTCATTAAAGTAATTAATAACCTTTTTGGTTGCATGAAAACGTCTTATTCAGCGTTTGGTTGTTCTTGTACTCGTGTCACTTCTGGTTGCAAGAAAACAAGATGACGACGGCCAAATACTAAGATTGCGACGGCCAAAATGCCGAACTCGCGACTTCAACACGGCAGTCCACAAACCAATAGGTGACGTCACAGTGACTACGTCCACTTCTTATACACGGATGGACTGCTATGATTTAGTTCAGATATTCATGTTCTCCTCTGGGTAAATTGTAATAATTTTGGTAATCCATTCATTTTTCTTCTAGCACCAACATCAGGTCAAATTTTTTAAAATTTCATTCAACTTTGATTCATAACCAAATACCTGCAAAATGGTGGCAAATGGCTGTGTTATGCTAGAAAATAAATAAAAAAGAGAGCTAGAGAGAGGAGTTCAAACCCTGCTTACTTTCTCACACAGCTGGCCGATCACGTGTGTTAAGTGGGTGTGAATGTCGGATGGCTGGTTTCGGAAGGTCACAGAAATTGTCAGACACACCCCCAAGCAGTTCCGATGAAGCATACTGCCGTCTGAATGACACACTCATCATCCTCAGCTGTGTTTAGTGCTAAGTAATTAGCAAATGTTAGCATGCTTACACATAAAACTAACCATTGACCGCACTGCTGCGACCAAGTGTAGCCTCACAAAGCTGCTAACATGTCTGTAGACTCTTGGACTTGTTATTCATGACTTACTAATATTAACTCATCCTCCACCTTCTTGCAAACTATATTCATTTTCAAAAACTATTAATAGAGTTGGAAACATTAGTAACAATCAAGCCAAATTGTTATTATTTTCAAAAAAATATGATCAAGAACATGGACTGCATGTATCATTTCACCTTAACACAAGTTTCTGTTGAGCAAATTGCTCAAACTGGCACCAAAGACAGATCTCCCACAATATTGGCACTAAACCCGAGAGCAAGATCATCATATTTTTTTTTTTACTAGTCCAAAAAACTGCACAGCAGTGCTTCTCTGCTCTCCAGTAAAGCTTCTCTCCTGGGTGCAGCTAGTGCAGGGTAAAAACCACAGCAAAACCAAAAGAAATAAAAAATGCAGTGCACACCAGGATATTGGCATTGATTTTTTTTTTGGTTTACTCTTTCTTTTACTGGTGTTAACTTGACGTACATCACCTCTTCTTCTTTTCTCCTCTGTCATAAATATGTGTTCATCTTGTACGCAACAGTCTAGTAAAGCACAGTTTGAGAACCACTGTGCTAGATCCCGACATGTATGTAGTAGAATCTCTCACCTGGTTCCCTGCGATGAGGAGAGCAGCTGGGGAGGGGCTCGGCCGGTAGGGGATGGTGGCACCCTTTGGGGGAGACTTAAAAACAAGACAAGAGTCAGAGGTTGTAATAAACATAAATCTCATAGACATGAATAATCTACTCTGAAATGACGTCAAAGAGTGAGACACTTAGTGCAAATGGTGTGCAACTCTTTGGTACATTAAGATACAATAACAATTAATGACGAGCTAAACTGCTAATGACACTGACATTATTCCCTTCCTTGTTTTCCTTTTGATAATATTAGTCATTCATTGAATTATTGAAGCCGTGTAGTGCGAGCTCTTTGTGGATAATAGCTCTGAGCTTTAGTTTGCATCGGAGCTGCTGGCTCTGCAGTGGTGTGCCCTCTGGATAAATCAAGCATCCACTGACAAGGAGACATTTGAAGATAAAATTCTTCAAACACCAATGAGAAAAGCAGATTATACAGAGTACATGACGCCGTATATCTTATCGAGCAACTGCAATGTTGGCGATACTGTTTTGGGGTTTAAGATGTAGAGCATCTTTTCTGCGGGAGCAGTCACAGCAAATTCTTTGTATAACTTTGCATAATTTAAATCTCGGAGCCAACGGGAAGAAGCCGCTGGTACAGAATCCTAATGAAACTCGCAAGCCTTTGAAGAAAGCCCTGGAAAACTGGATCAAACTAGCAATTAGTCAGTCAGGTCCAGCTGCAATGCTAAAACAAAAGGGACTTGTGCACTTCCATGAACACACAGGGAGAAACTGTGCTCGGGGTTGTTTTTCTCTCATCATCTCCTCGATTTTCTCAAGAGAGCTGTTGTCTAAAGGTGGACAGATTTTGCTGCAGGCCAGTTTGTTTTCTCTTAGCAGCTTAGTGTCCTCTCCAACAATACTGAGCTCTGACCCGAGAGCTGCACCTTTCGACTCCTTCCGATGAAAAGGAATTATGCACTTCCTTGATATATCCTGTGTTAGATGAGGATGATGCTACAGAATCTGTGTTCAGCTGTCGATTTCAGTCATAGATGGCATTACATAACACAGAAGACTAACACAGCCTACTAAAAATGCATTAACTCCTGCTGCAGCGGAATAGACAATAACTGCTGGTGAGATGAAAACATGCACGTCAATGGCAATAATTTCCTTCACGTAGCTGCAGCAGCAGAGTTCTGACAACATGTCAGCTCTAGGTGTGGGTATGTGGAGTAAAGAGAGGAATATGGTATGCTTCCTACCTCCAGGATTACTGTGCAGATGAGCCTGACACACTGGATTACAGACTCCTGATTCCCAGATATCGTCACCCCTCGCTCAGTGGAGTTGGGCAGCAAATCCCCTGCCACCTGTATCTGAGCTCCGGTGCTCTGCAAATGATAGGGGTTTTAGAAAAAAAGATTAGTTTGATTCCGGAGATAAGACAGGCCGTTATTACTCTGCCATGGCTCCTTTCTGTGCCTCCTTCCTTCCTGCTGGCTTTGCTGAACTTATATTTTAAACCTCTACTGACGGAGACTGGCCACGCTGTAGTGTGTTTAACGTCAAGTCCTGTCAGGTTAGAGATAAATGAAGTCACCCATGGTCAGCAGATGTAATTCCCCTCAATTTTAGCTGATGTATTCCTAATATAGCATGTCTGCAGGCAAGAAGGACTGCTTGTGAAGATTTATGTACATTTGTTGATGTCTCTATCAGACTTGGAGGCCATTGTTGAACCACACACATCACAAAATGCCTCTGTATGCGTCCTGTAGCAACCAAACAAAACAAATCTGTTACTGAAACCAATTTGGGTTATGAACACAACAAGAAAATCCGTCTAACCGCAGAAAATCAGCTGGATGCCAAAACCCGTGAAAGTAAAATAAGAGGGACACTATTAGTAGATGAGCACAGAGCTAAAGTTACAGTGTCGGACGTCTCTGGCAACAGATCTAATACGTTTAATCCTAATGTTTCAACTGGGCCTAAATGTAGTCAGGAGTTTTTCCCTTTCAAAGTTGCCACTGCTGAGTCATACTGTTTGTTGTTATCTATCCGGACTGCATTGTCTCACTAATTTCCTGCCTTAATAGCCTAAATCCAATTTTAGTCTGGTGCCAACCTAAGTGCAGATACCACCACTTTGGTCCAGATGGAAATATCTAGTGTATGGATAGACATGAAACTCTGTTCAGACAGTCATGGTCCCCAGAGGATGAACCACAATGACTCTGGTGATCTCCTGACTTTTCATCTAGCGGCACCTGAAGGTTGACATTTGTGGTTTTGAGTGAAATGTCTCAACTATTGGAAAACATATAATGAAGTTTGGTACACGCATTCATGTTCCCCGCAGGAGATTTGATGATCCCCTGACTTTTTATATAGCACCATCTTTAGGTCAAAATTTGAAGTTATCCAATACTTTGGTTTATCATCAAATACCTGCAGAATGAATGGCATTCCCATCAGCCTCTGCTGTACTTTGTGTTTGCTGCTATGCTAACAAATGTTAGCATGCTAACCAGATAAAGTAAGATAATGAACGTGGTACACATTATACTGTGGAAACCGCTTATAGTGATCAACTGCTTACATGGAACAAAAAGCTTGGGACAGAATCGTTCCTATACAAATGCTGTTTAAACCATTTTCTAATAGTAATCAAGTAGTTCACTTACAGTGTTCATTTTGGGTCTTTTCATACAAAACATATGGAAAGAATTTTTTTTTTTTTTTCACATTAAATATTTATATTAAAATACAGTTTATTTTCAGGCCTGAAACCACCACAAAGCTGTGGCTCAGTAGCCCATTTGCACTATTGAAGTTACTGTATTTGTAAACAGCACAATATTGTTTTAGGCTATAACCTAATTATAATTTCAAGTACAGTAAACCATATTTTCTATACTGTACTGTATTATAGTGTATGTGAATTATACACAGTACAGTAAGTTAATTTGTACAGTAATTTGAAATGTATTTGAAACAGCTGTACTGTATTTTGAAACATAAAATTCAGTCATTACTTCATATTCATGTAATGAATATACAAATGTCAATTAGATGGTAATCTGCATGAGAAATAACAAAAAAAGAAAAGAAATTCTGTTATAATAATCATCTGCTTATAGTGATCAATTTGACGTGGACAGATGTGATCCCTATAAGAGGTTTACACTGTACCTGCTAAACATCAGCATATTAGCTCTGCCATTGTGAGCATGTTGGCAACCGGACGTTGGCATTTAGCTCAAAGCACCGCAGTGTCCAAGCGTGGCCTCACAGAGCTGCTAGACTCTTTATTCACAACTTACTAATACTGCTAGTGCATCTTTATATTTTTGTATTTTATGTAAATCTGCTTTTTGACATATGTCACTCGTCTGTAACTCAAATGCAATTTGCATTTTATGATTTATGACAAATTATTCATACAGTTATTATTTTATACAATTTTGTTGCTGTAGATAAATATGAATACCACCTCTCTAAATTTATCATATTTATATACTGAATGAGAGCTTCTAATGCATACCTAAAATATATTAGTGCATGCAGGGGGACTTATACAAATTATTAGTGTAAGTCCTCCTGTTAGTGACTATAGGGCAGAAAACAAAGCAGGTCAAATAAACCCGTGGAAAATGAAATATCTCTCCCTTCCAGCTGCAGTTTATTTTCCCTCATCTATAGAAGCAGATTTGTCCTCTTCATATTTTAGTGTTCGTCCAGCCTGTGCAGCAAGGACGTGGAGGATGGGGTAGATTTTCTGTTCTGGCTGCTCACCTCTCTGATCTCCTTTATCTTTGCCCCTCCCTTCCCGATGAGAGAGCCACACTGGCTGGCAGGGATGACCAGCCGCAGGGTGACTGGTGGCTTGGAGCTGATGGTGCCGTTGGCCACCAGCGCAGTCAGGTCCTGGAGGGAGATGAAAAAATGTGGTGAGAGGAGGAAAGAGAGGAGGAAAGAGAGGGGAGAGAGAGTCCCAGAGGGAGAGATCAGGCAGCAGGGGTCAAGGTGGAAATGGAGGGAGAGAAAAGCTACTGGAGGGTTTTTATCTCCAATAATTAGGAGTAAAGAGGAGTTGAATTTAAATCCAGTTCGTGTTATTGCTTTGGTATATTGGTGCATAAACATTAGGGGTGGGAAAAAAATAGATTCACCTACTGTATGTATTGCGATTGTTTTTTTTGGTATGATTTTAAAATAGATTTTTTTAATGCCAGAATTAATATATTTGCTTCATTTGAGTTTATGCGGCGGTAGAGGGAAGTTACCGCTTTTATTGTTGTAGTCAGAATAAGGTGACTTCATATCTGTTCCGTATCCGTCAACCAAAACAAACCACAGCTGCCCAAAACGGCGGAGGGTCGGCGTGGATACGACTTGAACCCTCACATGTTAGATCCACAGTGGTAAACACTAAACATACAGTAAAGTATGGAAACACTTTGTGTCGTCCCAGCCCTAATAAACATAGTACAAGAAAATGAAATTAAAATTAAAAGCAAGTATTGCAAAAAATCAAAAAAACATAAATGTAGAATGGAGTTGGGATGAACCAATCCCAACGCAGCCAAGCTCAAGTTCTACTGCACCGACATGAATTGAACATGAAAAAAATCATATAGGATCCATACTGGAAGTGGCAGGTGGAGCTAAGAGCGATCCAGCATCTGTACTAATTAACCTCAGTATCTGTATGTTTCACTATGTGCTGGGAGTCCACAGGAGGCCGGCCAGCTATGTAGGAGAAGTGGTTCAGTCCTGTGTGGGGTCTTAAAAGGCTGTTCAATCATTCATATGAACTGCTGAATTCTCCATGAAAGGGGAACGTCAACTGCAGCACCAGCTGTGTGCAAATCATGCTTTGAGATTTTCACTCTGCTGCATGTATTTGAGCTAGGACATATTGTCCATATGTCCTTCCTACTGCAAGCACACTGAACCTGCTCACCTTGGGGGTTCTTTCCACTGATCTTTTGAAAAGAACTGAATGAGAGGATATAATGTGAAGATATATATATATATATATATATATATATACATGTACAGATTCACAGTACATTCATTTTCATTTCCTTGGTCTTTTTTCTTGTAATCTAATGAAACTGCAATGAGATGTTCCTTTAAACTGTCAGGAATGTTGGACACACACTGAGGAAAACTCTTGAGAGACTGAAAAAATTAAATGAAAAATCCTTTTAAATTTCTAAAGTTTGATAGATCATGGTTGGTATGGTTCATTTTAAAGGTATACAACAAAATCTAATGATAGAACTCAGTTATTTATCATCAAACCCTCGGTAGATAAAGTTAAAATGCATATCAACATATGCGACTGACAAAGTCTGATGACAATAACAGCCCCAGAAAGAATGGGTGCAGAACATGTCTGTTATCTACAGTAGCCTATATAATGAATGGTATGTATTTGGATCAAGAGCCTCACTGGTTTGATGAGTGTTTTTACAGTGCAGGTAGCAAACATCCTGTGTCTGCTCTCCGGTGGGTGGAGATTGAGCTTTTAATTAATGAACAGTGTGTCTCTGTGAACCTTTGAAATGTAAATACGCTGCGCTGTCTCTCTTCCCATCAGAGTTCAACCCACAACAAAAATGTGTGACAGAATGCAGAGCTCGTTGCTTGTTTTTGAACGGTTTGTGTTCCAGTAAAATTAGCAGAGTTTGACTTAAGGGGGGGGCAGTGTAACCTCAAGGGATTTTATCCATGAAGGGAGCTGCAAAATGCTTCCAATAACTGTGAACTTTGTATTTGAAAAGCATATTCAGATGTGGCTCTGTGCTCCGTGTCTATATTTAGTGAGGCGGATCAGGCTCTCTGACGTCTCGTCTCATTAGAAGAGGGGCACGTAGCTCGTCTGTACAATCACAAGACTCTCTGCGTCATTTTCTTGATTTGATCTAAAAATATGAGCCACATCTTAACAACTGTGAACGTTCCCATACTTCCCTGTGACAGCGAAAAAAAAAAAAAAGAGAAACTCTCAAAGCGAATTGGCGGAAATTATACAGCGGGTAACACAAGCACTGCTCACACAAAGAGTAGCTGGGCTTAAATCCCCAAAGCATATTGTGTTGCTTGCAGGATATGGACTCCAACACAGACAGATTATGTGGCTTTCACGCATGCTGTGCCTCGACACCTGGGAACAAAATACATGCATCATACTGTACTGCATGTAGTGAATTTCTTTCAAATTATCATAATAATAATTTGCATAAACGTGTATTTTTGCGTTCATGTGGCAGCCATTGGGGAAAACTTCATTCGTAAAACACGGACAGAAACACACACAAGTGATCAACTGCCAAATGAAAGTGTGCCTGTGTGTAATCATAAACTATTGAGACCAAAACAAATGCCAAGTTTAATACTCAATGGCCAAAAAGCAGATTATTCCCCCTTTGTTTTTAATTAAATGTGTCACATATACAATAACTCAACTATGCCGGAAGAAGCGGCGCGCAGTGGGTCAGCCAACACGTTGCCATGGTAACGCAAGAGTTTCAGGGTTGAGAGAGGTGAGTGTGAAAGATCTTTAATGAATACGGCACTGTGCTCCCAGCCAGCATGTGTTTACTGAAGGCTGTCGACCTGAGCGGGAAGCTCAGCTGTTTCCTTGCCAGAGCGTACCCTGTGATGCTAAATCAGAGTGAGGACGGCTCTCATTCCACCATATTAATTAGTGCGGTGATGGACAGTCACCATGGGGACTAATAGCAAAAGGAACCTGTCATCTATAATTCATTAGTAGAGAAGGTATACAAATCCTTCTCATTAACAGGTACAAATTAGCATCATTTGTACTTTTGATGAGTGGACTGAACATGTGTTGCCAAGTAAAAGTATTTACATGACATGGCCCAACAATTAGGGATAAACCGATCCGACTTTTTCAGTCCTGATACCGATAGCGATACCTGGGCTTTGGGTATCGGCCGATACCGAGTACCGATCCGATACCAGAGTTTCATTAATAAGCTGTATGCCTCACTGTGTGGAAGTGACTGGGATCATTATTTTATGTGTAAGGCAACATCAGGCTTGACTTAAACATTGCTTTCCTAACTTTGTAAAACAAAATGTAACGACTAAATACACAGATATAAATTTACAGTTATTTTATTATCAAAATAATAAATCGTACACCAGTAACTTACTAAAAAAATCTTCAAAATTAACAGGAATTACAATTTAAGTGTAAACCTTTTAATGCAGCAACAAATTGGTCAAAACTTAACCAGGGATTCAAATTCCAGTATATAATGTATATAGTATATAATCATAGAATTGAATTGAATAGATCGTCCCCGTTGTCGCCAATACCTGATCCAGCTATTTGAGTCAGTATCGGCCCGATATCCGTTTCGGTATCGGTGCATCCCTACCAACAATAATGTAGTTGAACAACTTACTGTACAACACACATTACGTCATTCCTCTTACAATAGTCAAAAATGTTTTTTACAACAGCAGCTAAATCTACTTATCCCACATTTTCGTCTGCAGTGTAATCGTATCTGAAAGTGCTACGAAACACGGTTAAAATTTTGCCTCCCATCACTTCAGTTTAGTGTATAATCGATAGCAATAAAAGCACATTAGTGGTAATGTTGAGATGAAGCTCGGGAAATGATTTCTTGTAATAATGTGGTGAAATGGCTTCTTGCACTTTTTGCAGACTTCCAAAAAGCTTGCTACATACATGTTGTGATTGGTTTTCTCTGTTTATGAGACATGACGACATGAGCTGATTTCCCTCGTATGTGATACCAATGAGCGGCATGCATTACAGTTGCACTTACCTCCTCCAGTTTGTATGTGATCATGGTGAAAGCTCTGAAGACGCAGTCTGTGGAGCCGGTGATGGTGATGATCCTCTCTGGACAGGAGCCCTCTGAGATGTTGACCCGAGCGCTGCTCTGTGGGGGCCGAGGTCATTAGGTCAGTTAATGGTCTACATTGACGGAATAGTTTAAAATACACTTATTTGCTTTCTTGCCTAGAGGTAAATGAGTAGATATGTTAAATTTAAAGCTACTGCACAGCCAGCAGTTTGTTAACTTAGCTTAGCATAATGACTGTAATCAGGGGAAACAGCTAGTCTCTGTACAAAAGTTATGAAATCCACCTACCAGCACCCCTCATAATACCACAACTTGTTGTTTTCACTTACGCTGACTGTGTTACTTTTGGACAGAGCCAGGCTAGCTGTTTCCCTTCATTTCCAGTTGTTATGCTAAAATAAGATAACCTCATCTCATGCAAATGTCTTGAATTAAAAGAAAAAGGGCCAAACAAATCAAAATATTGGTTAATTGTGTATATTAGGGATGTCACGATACCAGACATTTAGAAGTCGATACCAATACCAGTGAAATTCCACGATTCTCGATGCCAATTTGATACGACAGTAAAAAACAAAAGTAAAACATTTAATCCCATGTTCTTTAACATACACTCCTTTATTACTGTTTGCATACTGTTTTTTGTTAGGAAGTTAATCAGGTCATAATTCCCTCTCTATTATTTATTTTATATTGCTGTGAAAACATCTCCTTCAAACAACTGTATTTTGCCCAATACTCATCTTCACTGAATAGAGCCTGAATGCATCATATGTAAATCAATGGTAACTCCCGTGTTGAAGCAGGACGAGAGCTAGTTAGCGGGAGCTGTTAGCTGTTAGCAGCCGGTAAGCAGCACAGTCCTGCACGGAGCTAACAGCTAACGTTAACTAGCTCTTGTCCTGCCGACATGGATCTCAAGCACTGACGGTACCTACAGTACTGTAGAAAAAAACGAGTACCGTCACATTTTCAGTATTTTGGCATCGACGTGACATCCCTAGAATATATCTTCATATACATACTAACCCTAACTTTACTAGAAACGGGGAAACAGCAAGTCTGACTGTCCAAAGATTAAAAAAAATCTGCCCATGAGAGCGGTATTGATCTTCTAATCTAACTCTCAGCATAGAAAGCAAACAAGCGTATCTCCCAAAATGTCAAACAATTTTGTTAATCTTCTTGTGTTCAAAGTGTTTAAAGTGACATACTGTACAATACAGCACAGCCATGGGATGGAGTAGTGACAGGAGGTAAAGGAGGTGAGACTGAAAGCTATAGAGCACATCTCTGTATCTCAGACTGACAGAGTAATAGAGTTTCTTCCCGGGGCATTGCCCTCGGATGACAAATCTCCTGCTCTCCTCCCCTTCCATTTTGTGTCCTTGAGTTGTAGTCACATGACCAGAGGCAGGACAGTGCTCTGAGCTGGGACATTTTCTCCAGTCACTCCAGTGAGTCATGCTCCCACTGTGACTGTAAAGGCCTGGGGAGTGGCTGACAGGATGAGGCTCATACAGCTGGGAAGTGACAAAGGCCAAAAAAACTGGCTGGCTGGATGAATGGATGGATGGCCACCATGGGTGAGCGGTTTATCCAGCAGCTCTGCGGGGCTGCGTTGTCCCATGACCTCACTATTCCTCTGTTTATCCATCTGCCTCATAAAGTACGACATAAAACCTTAGCAGCCAGAGGAAGAATCAAATGTACTGCCACGGTGTCAGCCTAATTACTTTTTAATACAAAGAGTCAACCAAGCGGCATTAGTTTGGCTGCACCCCTGAGATTTACAAAAAATGTAATGGAGGGGCAGACGGAGAAGAAGGAAGTTGTTTTAAGCAGTAAAAGAAAGAAAATGGATTTGGTGAGAGAGCAGCTAAAGGAGGGGTAGTGAATGATGGAGGGAGAGGATTTAAATTGAAAAGGTGCCTTTATTGCCCTAAAGGCATTTCGAACAATGTACCTGCTCTCTGTGTGCTTTACCGACTCAAAGCTCCCAAACAGGCAGACAGAACTGAGCTTTATTATTAATACATACAACTACCAGAAATCCTGACCAGAATTAGAGGCCCTCTGAGATTGAATTATTCTTGTTTTGACTGTATGGCATGCTGACACGCACACACACAAAAAACAATATCATCAATGGCAAATAGTATGCTGATGCAGATGATGAGAAGTTGTCGTTTTAAAGGTACAGTGTGTAGGATTTGGGACATCTAGTGGTGTGGTTGCAGATTACAACCGAGTACCCCTCCGCTCACTCCTCCCTTTCCAAGATTGAGGTAACGTGAGCCGCCGAATGCAAAACCGCGCTAACGCAGTTCGCCTCGCTCAGAGGCCATCCTTAATATAATAACACTATTATTAGGAGCAACGAAAGTCAGATGGCGGCTGGCGGTACCACGGTTTTGCACTCTGCGGCTCACGTTACCGCTTTTTCACAATCGGATCGGAGAACTACGGTGGCCTTCAGGTAACGTTAAAACGTGAAAGGCTCTATCTAGAGCCAGTGTTTGGTTTGTCCGTTCTGGCCTACTGTAGAAACATGGTGGAGCAACATGGTGAACTCCGTGAAGAGGACCCGCTCCCTATGTAGATATGTAGGGTTCATTCTAAGCTAACAAAAACATAACGATTCATAGTTTAAGGTGATTATACACTAATGAAAACATAGTAATGAATATTATATTCCATTTCTGCTAATAGATCCACCGAAATGTTACACACTGTTCCTTTAAAGCTCTCAATGGTGTACACAGTACCTCTTCTCGTATTCGTTTCACCGTCTCTCCTTTCTGGAAAAAAAGGGAAGATGAAGGACAGCTTTAAACAGAATCAAATGTGCTTTGTTTGAAACATCACAGTGTCCTCGACCTCTAAGTGAAACCGGCTATTTCAAACCCACGAAAGTCTGATTGGAATTCAGCAGAACAAATTTCAGCTAGAGTTTCAATGCCCTATGCGTCGCAGCGGTGTCGTCTGCACTGCTGTCTCTAAAAAGATATATCAAATACATCTGTGCGTCTGAAGGGGACGTACACTTGCTGTAATGGCTGCATATAGAGTGTGTGTGAAGACCTCCTGCCAGGGACAAGAACATTTTGTCAGACTTGTGTCACGCTGCAGCACATCCTCTGCTGGTTCTTAGATTGGTTCTTCTCCTGTCTCCCATTTTCCCTTGGCTTAAGTCCATCCAAGTTGTCACACCTTCATGCATCCACTGACGAACACTTCCTTACAAGAGTATCAAAAACTGTTATCGTCTCCCACATTGGGCTACACTGTTATTTATGTTATATTCCAGGAGAACTATATACGTGGTGCATTGTGATTCTGGTGTCGCCCTTCTATTGATGAGAAAGAGATGAGAGGTTTGCCAAAGAGATGGAGTGGCAAGTCATTAGCCCAAGTGCTGCAGATCAAGTGCCTCTCTCCGTCGAGCTGCACAGTATGTGTGTGCTCATCTCTCTTTCTTTTCTCTATTTTCTTTTAGGTATTTGGATTTCGGCAACACACTGCGACATCCATTGTGACATCTTTCTTTCCTTTATTTTCTGCGTCTATTTCACTGTCCCTGTTCTGTCTCGTATTGATGTCTTTTGTAGGTGTTGTATTACAAGGCGTGATAGCTGGGGCTACTGATGCAGCATAGAGCAGCCAGGCCCTTCCTAACAGACACTTAAAGTGCCCACAAGGGGCCAACAGTAATATGTCTTCGGAGCTCAGTTTCAACAGGAGGCTTGCAGTCAGTGCACTAATGTTTTTGTTTGATGGATTACTGGGTTGCGTTATGGGTGGTGGGGGTGGTGGCGAGGTCTTAAGAGGGTTGGTTTAAGGCAATTACATTTAGGATGGGGATATTCAAAACAACAATTTTTTTGTTGGAGGGCTTTGTGCTCTGCTTTGATTTCAAGACGAAGAGGAAAATTATTCCACAAAAGCTTGAATAAATCCACATAAAAGGCATCAATTAGATCCATTGAAAATAAATACGCATTTACATAACATTAGACACAGGCATAGCATTTTAAAACATCAACCTCATCTGATAAAGGAATATCATTCTGTAATTCTTTAATAATTAATACCTTTATAGTATACATACATGCAATATAATTGTAGTAGAACAAAAATACGAATTCTCACCTTTCCTATGATGCTGCCAACCTCCTAAAATACAAGGAGATAAAATTAATTACATATACTAAATCAGGCTGTTCTCACACTGTTCGTAGCTATACCTATGAAAATGAATGCACTGTAATTCATATATAACCCACAAAATCAATTTGTATGTCATCCACATAATCGTGAACCAGCAAATATAAATAGCAACAAACACTGCGTAGGGAGGAAGCCGGGTTGGACGGGTGGGTCACTTTCGGCAATTTCGTCAACATTTATTTGTCAAGTAACTTCCGTACTTAAAGGGGGGTAGGCAGTATATTTTTGGCATCATTGTACAAAAATTCCATAATAACCTTTCAGCATATTGTAATTCAAGTGTTCTGAGAGAAAACTAGACTTCTCCGCCTCCTCATGAGTCTTTTTTCAGGCTTTAATAAATCTACCCCATGACGGGAGACTTTGACCGATCACAGGTCATTTCAGAGAGAGCGTTCCTATTGGCTGTGCTCGGGCTGGTGGGCGGTGCTTGGTGTTTCCTCAACTGATCTCAACATGGCTGCTGGGTCACAAATATTCTCATTTTACAGCTAAACGGTACACTACAAGATGTTTCTGAAAACATTTGAGGCGAGAAATAGGCATTACAATAACAGAATATTGATTCATATTTGATCAGCGCTGCCTAGTTTGAGCGTTTGATCGGAGTTTGCGAGTGATTGAAGGCTGCTCAGAGACGGCAGCTGGAGGGCAGACTCCAGATCAGCTCTGATTGGTTGTTTTCCTCCAGTACGTGACATCTTGTAGATGCCATTAGGAGCACCTGATGGCACCAGGCACATGATTTTTTTTCACAGATTACCTGTCTCAGGCACTACTGTCAGGATATAGTGACCATTTTATAAAAATAACTTTTTTTGAATCACATTTGCTCCAAATCTACCCACTGCTGCTTTAAGTTACACCACTTCCTGAACAATTTTAACCCAAATTTCCCAAACTAAGTTGTTTCCTGTGAAAACGGAGGTTTATTTTGAAAAGACTGTATGCGGGTAACGAGCAGAAATTGACACGTGTTGCTGGACATTAGTGGAAAACACAAAAAAAAATTAGGAATCATTTTTTGTTAGATATCATACAAACTGTTGTATGAGAATACGTTGACTAAATACAATTTCAAAAAGCAAATCATTTAAAATCCTTGTAGTGGCATTTCATTATTCATTAATATTATTAATTTCTGGTATATAATTTATGAGGTGGTGACAAATCTTATGCTTAACAAAGCCCCGAGTGCTGCAGCATGCAATTCATTCATTCATAAACAACGTGAGAAGGAGGCTCATACCTTTCCGTGCATGAGCAGTCGTAGTGTGAGGGTCACTCCCAAGCCCCCGTCTGCAAAGTCCTGCTCACAGTTCATAGTGATGTGGGAGTGGCACGCAGGGAGACGCATGAACAAGGCTCATTCGCTGGTCACACAGTCAAACAAAGACCAGCGCTCGTTCTCTGGCTTCTCCTTCAGTGCCGCTCTGAGAGAGAAAAGAAGGACTGAAGTTATTATTTCAAAAGAATTTTCATCCCACAAAAGAAATGTTTGAATTAAGTCACAAACATTCATGCTCACACACATACACCATTGTTTGCACTCAAGATGTAGCTCATGTGCACTCACATACACTCAAGAAATTCACTGTCATCATTCACTGAACATTATGTGCCACTATTAAACTAATGGTCGTGTTCTAGTTCATTTCTGGGAAACAGCGTGCTCGTACTGTTTCTAACTGCATTGTTGACTGAATGATAATTCCCAGAGATCAAAGACATTCAGTTGCACAGAGGACGCAAATTAAAGCCGAAATACAATACATTTATACCATCAAAGAGCTTTGAAAGAACGCTGAAATCAAGTATCACTGAGAGGAGCTTCTTCATTAGTTTGAGTCGATGTAATATTGATGGTGATTCATAACAAAGTCATAATGAAGAGCATTGTGTGTGCAGGATATTGACCAGAAGCACCAGCGGTGTCAGCGATGTTGCATCTCATCAGAGCTTTGGTGTCCTAACAGACTGCGGGTGGGTGGCCATCGATGACTAACACACTGTCTTCATTAACTGACAAGCAGTCTCTCTCAGAGCGAGTTGAGTGACTTGATTGAATTTGGATTAAAGAGAAAAGAAATTTCCTTTCAGCCGAGCGTGGCGTGAGTTTCATCCCAAGTTAATCAAATTCAATTCAAAACAGTTTTCATTAGCTGAAAATGTTTGGAATTTCTTTGGGGACCTGGTTTCTATATCTACTCCATCACAGTCAGTCAGAGAGAAAAGAAAACACCGTTATGGGCAGAATTTATACGCAGACAGCAAACGAGGAGCATCTGTGCTGCTTATCCCTGAATGACAATGTGGCTACGTGCATGTCAGCAATGTGACATACCACATACGGTATGATGATTAATGTGCGAGTCACCTGGATGCTCAGTCTCAGCGTGATGTGTATAATTAGTTCATGGACTCATTCATGTTTCCTCTTGATTTATATTTGCTTACATTTGTCAGCCTGGACAGGGGAAGTAGATGGATATATATGTGATGCATAAATATAGCTTCGCTGTGGATGCTGTGTGATTAGCAGATTTTAAAGGAACAGTGTGTAACATTTTGGGGGATCTATTAGCAGAAATGGAATATAATATTCATAACTATGTTTTCATTAGTGTATAATCACCTGAAACTAAGAATCATTGTGTTTTTGTTAGCTTAGAATGAGCAAAACCGTGGTACCGCCAGCTGGCATCTGACTTCCGTTGCTCCTAGTGTAGTGTTATTGTGGTAAGGATGACCTCTGAGCGAGGCGAACAGTGTTACCACAGTTTTGAATTCGGCGGCTCACATTACCGCAGTCTTGGAAAGGGAGGAGTGAGCCGAGGGGTACTCAGTTGGTTGCAATCTGCAACCACACCACTAGATGCCGCCAAATCCTATACACTGCACCTTTTAAAGGCAAGGAGAGTTTACTTACATTTCCAGAGGACGTGACAAATGCTTACAAATGCTTTCAGTTAGGGCTATCACTAACAATTATTTTCTTTATAGATTAATCAGCAGGTTATTTAATTTCATTATGTCAGAAAAAAGTCAGCAGAATATCCTGTCTTGTCTTGTTTTGTCTGAACAGCAGTCCAAAACCCAAAGAAACTCAGCAAATTCTCACATTTGAGAAGCTGGATCCAGAGAATGTTTGGCATTTTTACTATAACAAGACTATATACTCGGTATACTCCATCAGAAGTGCTTGTTGGATGGTTCAATAGCTTTGGAAACCTCAGATGTCACATCAGGGAGTGTCCAACCAAGTGGTTTAGCCAAACATATTTAGAAGCATACAAGACGAGAAGAGTCTACAGCCATGCTAACCCCTCTGTACTTTGGCACAACGGTGCTTTGAGCAGTAAAAAATGCTAATGCCAGCATGCTAACATGCTCACAATGGCAATGCTATTATGCTGATGATGTTTGCAGACACATATTTGGGGATCATTGAAGACGTTCGGATACATCACGTGGGAACCATACACGTCCGTACAAAATTCATCCATCCATCTGGTGGATGTTGAGATATTTCACTGGACAAGTGAAAACTTTGACCTGAACAAAGTCACTAAGATTTATTATCTGGGAAGCATGAATGTCTGTACCAAGCTGCATCCGATTCAACTGTTATCAGGCCATTAAATAGGCGTTATCGGTCGCTATAAGCACCATAGATGTGGGTCATTAAGGGTCTACTAGGCCTACTATGTTGTAAAAGTAAGCGCGAAAATTAAAAGCAACACCTTGTAAAACTGAATGTTACGTTTTGAACACAAACAAGAAAGCTTCTTTAGGTTTACGCAACCAAACCACTAAGTTAAGTTTAGGGAAAAACATTGTGTTTTGCCTTAAAATAACAGTTAATGAATGAATTATCAAAGTGATTGCAGATTAATTTCTGTTGATTGACTAATCTATTAATCGACTAATCGCATCAGCTCTGCTTTCAATACTATAATATAAAGCATTTGATTTTAATTATGCTATTCAGATATTTGAGATATCACAGGAATCCTTTGTCGTCATGGATCATGTTGACACTCATGTGCAGTAACAAAGTCTCCTCTCCTTTTTGACTCATCAAGGCCACTTGTTTTTCTGCCAAGTGCATTCCAGCCAGCCTACAGAGCCACTGTACACCAGCCCACTGCTGCAATCCTACTGACGCCGCCTGGCATATGTGTGTGTCTTTTCTAAATCTGCATGCTGTCTGTAGATTTGGCGAGCTCTGTGAGGAGATCATGTTTAATAAATGGGTGTTATTTTAGATGAGATCCAGCTCCTGAGAGACTTGTTGTAGGCAGGTTTATTGCTTTTGCTCGGTGCACAAGGCCATCGCTGCTTTGCTGATTTATTCATGCACTGACTGGATGCTTACAAAGACACGTTATAATGCTCACACACATCCCTCTTAAGATCCTACAGAGCTTGACTGCGTGTGTGGGGTTTATATTCCCCTCCATGGCCGCGGCACAAGCCTGACATGCCAGCCCGTCAAAATGTGCTCGTAAGTGGAGTAAAGTGTCACTTCCCTGGATTATATTGCACCAAATCAAACTTCCTTTGCTTTTTTTTTTAGAGATATGCTCATTGGTTTCACTTACAAAACCATCAGTTCAGCTCATCTCCATACAATTTCCATAAATATCAAACAAAGCCCAGGGGGGTTGACTGGAGATAAACAAAAACTGGAACATTTTGCTTGCTGTTAGCTACAGATATAAGGCCAAGCAATTTTGACTTTAAGCTTGATCGATGCATCCTGAACACGTGTTATCACAGAGCACATTTGTGCAACCCGTGGGCTAACTTCATTATGTTTAGGCACTGAAGGGCATGGCTAAAATGTTAGCACTTTATTGCATTAGGAGCTAATGGTTGGAGGGATCATTATGTGCTGCTCTGTGGGTTGATAACAAGGCATGTGCTCTGTGTCTGTGTGAGGGCGGAGAGGCTCTGAACTCCTCATTTCCAGAATCCCAAGCAGCAGCGTTCCAGGATGAACAGAGCCCCTCTGTTCTAAATTAGACCTGGTAACTCAGAACAGGGAATTAGCAGAGAGCAGACTGCAGCGCCAGGCTGCCAAAATACAGTCAGAACAGGAGAGAGAGGTGGAGACGACATCCACTGACCTGCTCCTCTGTCACTGACTGTGTAACCTTGGTCCTGCTCTGCCTGACTGAATCCAGCATGCAGGAGCTGCTTGTTATGAGTCACTGCTTGTATTCATCTATATATACACTGAATTAAGCATGACTCTGTGAAACTAAATGACTGACACAAAAACAAATGGCCATAAGAGGTAAGCCATCAGTCTGCTAAAGTAATTTATATTAAAGGAGAAATATGATTTATTGCAATTCGGGTCTTTAAATTTGTAGATTTCATCATTTCTGTCAGTTATGCTAACACTGTACTCAACAAAGGTATTGCTGAAATCTGAAAACATGATGACATCGCTACAATGAAGTCTGATGTGGCAAGAAACACCAGCAGCCAGATAATCACATAGGTTGTACATAAGTCAACAGTTAAGGGTGGTAAAGTCGAAATTCAGAGCATTAAAATAGCAGCAAACAACCATTTGCTATGTAAAGATATAGAGAAGTGAAGGTGCTCTCCCTCTGTGTGTGTTGTAATCAGAGCTTCTCTGTGCTTTGTTTAGCCGGGCCGGCCATGTGTGCATTTTAGTGTCTCGCTGTTGTGCCCCTCTGGCTAGCAGGGGCGGCACTCTGAACTGCACTCGACTCTTATGATGATTTCCGCTGATAACGCCGTCCCGACCCACAGCTCTGACAGCACTGTTAACTGCTAGCCGCCGGCTCCATGTTGAGAGCCATGTGGAGGCAATAGATATGCTCTGTGTTGAGCACCTTTAAACCTGCAGTAGGCAGAATATTCTTGGCATCATTGGGCAAAAATCCCATAATAACCTTTCAGCATATTGTAATTCAAGTGCTCTGAGAGAAAACTAGACTTCTGCACCTCCTCATGGCTCTGTTTTCTGGCTTTAAAAATCTAGTCCGTGATGGGAGACTTTGGCCAATCACAGGTCATTTCAGAGAGAGAGCGTTCCTATTGGCTATTCATTCAACGGAGGCAGCTGTCAATCACTCGCGAACTCCGATCAAATGGTCAAACTAGGTAGCGCTGATCAAATATGAGTCAATATTCTGTTACTGTAATGCTTATTTCTTGCCTTAAATGTTTGCAGAAACATCTTGTAGTGAACTGTTTAGCTGTAAAATGAGAAAGTTTGCTCCGGATGGTGGGTGGTGCTTGGTATTTCCTCAACTGATCTCAACATGGCTGCCGGGTCACAAACTTTCTTTCTTTCTTTCTTTCTTTCTTTCTAAGCCAAATTATCTTAACCACTTTATTTTGAGGTACATGTGAAATGTTCTTTTTCTGTAACGTTCCTACACATGCACACTACAACACCATTACCTGTTGTAAATGATCAAAATATACAGTATGTACCTGGATTCTAATAGGAAATAATTTGTGCTGAAAAGAAAGCCATTACTCAATCGGAAGAAAATTAATCTCCAACTATTTTGACAACTGAATAATTGCTTCAGTAATTTTTCAACCAAAAAAAAAGCCAGAAAGTTCCTGGTTCCAGCTTCTCAAACGTTGCTGATTTTCTTTGTCATATATTACAGTAAATTAAATATCTTTACTTATCATGGATTCTCAGGAAACTGGCATGTGGGTTTCTTTAACTACTTTTGGACATTTCAATTAATTGATAATGAAATCAATCATTAGTTTCAGCCCTAGAAAGAATAATATCAAATACAAAAAACAAGTTTATAGATAGCCCTCCCTTAATACACTATTCAAAAGATACGTAAAACTACTGTATGAATGTCATTGATATCAGAACATACTGTATGTAACGTGATAAACAATTTACCAGATATGAATATGTGCTTAACTGGCTCTTATACGTAGTGTTATAATCACAGATTGGAATCATGCCAAAAACTACAATAACAAGACCCAATTCTTTACCGAAAGATGTAATAAACTGTAATTATCCTATAAGATATCAAGAGGTGTTTTCTTTTTCGGATGCATACATCAAAGATGTCACGGATAAAAGCAACCAGCGAACATCTCTTGACAGCCGTCAGCAATAGTTTTTTTTCTTGCCATGTTTTCAGGAGCATTCACTCCAGAGAGTCAGTCGAGATGAAAAGGATGTTGTACAACTCGATTGTCTGGAGGACTGGACACCTGTTCAGAGGCAGCCATGTCCCTCACACAACAGACGGCTCTGGGCCGGCTTAGAGGAAATGAAGAAGGAACGAGGACATGCCTGGTCTCCATGGTGAAAGGCAGAAACAGGGTTCCCCTCTGCATATAGTACATATGCAGAGGGATATTGAGTGTCTGCTTGATAAACACACGGCGGCAGGGAGGATAGGGTGTCCCCCGGGTGGGCACACACAGAGCAGTAAGTGAGAGGGTGTCAACGTGTGTACACGCGCATGGCAAGGTCAAGAGGTGAGAGAGCATTCAGACACACAGAGACGGCTGCATTCACAAGTCCGTGTGCACCAAAACAAAGCACACGCAAACCCACGTACAGCTGCTGGGATGAAAGAAGGCAACGATTCACACACATTAACACACACACATACGCAGAAACTGTCCTGTTGAAACACAAGAGCGAACAAGCTTTGATCTGCTGAGCAGCTCCACAGGAGGATTATTTCCTGCAGCAATCTGTCATGGACAAACTCAAAGTAGCCTACTGCCATGTTTGAGTACATGGGATGGCATAATGAGAGCAAATTTCCTGAGGTGATGATGAAGGACAAATCACAGAGAAGAGTCCTCTATAGACTCCTCTTCACTAGTGGTCAGCCAGTCAGAGTCGTCTCCTCCAAACTTAAGATCCTCAGGGATCAAACGTGTGCACACGAGAACACATAAGGTGTACAAAACACATGTAAACAGCCATTTGGAGTTTCTGTCTGTGAACTTGACTACATACTGCAGTGGTTCCCAACCTGGCGGTCCCGAACCCCACTAGGGGTTACCAAATCTCAACACGAGGTCGCGACACCTTCTTTATTTTAGGGGGAGTAAGACAGTTTAGAAAAATATATATAGTATAGCCAAGAGTTGGCCTATATCTCAGCATTTCATTCATTTCTGTGAAGAAAGTTTGGATTGTTATTTTAGATATAAACAGGATAAGGTCACGGTGAAGACCTGAACACAAGCTTTATTCACAGAGCCTTCCCTCTCTGCTAAACAACCTTGTCTTGTATTAGAAAAGTACGCAGTTAAAACAACCAAAGAGCTGATAGAACAATGGCCAAGCGTCAAGGAGAAGAAAACACTGAATTTGTCAATACAGACAGAAAATTGTATTAAAATTTCCTAAAAAATTTTACACAAACTTCCCGCAGTTATTTTTTTTAAATCAGTTCTGTATTGTTATTGTTATGCATTGAATATAATATGAAACATCCATAAAATATGCCACTTATTCAATGATAGAAAAGGGTCCCTCAAAGAGGAAGGTTGGGAACCACTGACATACTGTTCCCAGGTGTATGTGTAGAAGCCCTAAATAGTGGAAAGTATTGGGCTTACACATTTAACGACTGCACATTAAAAAGAATACTTACATTTCAGAAGAATTACGACGTTATGCAGAGGCTTCTTGATTAAATTAACTCAATTCCATGTGAATGAAATATTCACAGAGGGGCTGCATGTTTGGATTAGCTTTAACAGCATCACAGCCGTAAGTCACGCTGGGATTCATCAGTGATATTGCTTTATGAGCCGAGACGCGTACCGTAGTGGTTTCAACGCAGCTGAGAGAAGACTGTATATGCAACCTAAAGCTCTTGTACAAATGAGGCACAATTTAAACCTCCACTCAGAGTTTCAGAAATGATATCAGCTGTAGCTACATTAAACTTGAGTCAATATTCAAAATCCAAGTTTTAAAAATCTTTAGTTTAAACTCTGTGTGAGTGAACTGATCGACAGCGCTGACAACTAGGGCTGCAACTAACAATTATTTTCATTGTTGAGTAATCTTTCGATAATTTTCTCGATTAATCGATTAGTTGTTTGAGCTATAAAAGGTCAGAAAATTGTGAAAAATGTTGATCAGTGTTTCCCAAAGCCCAAGATGACGTCCTCAAATTTGTCCACAACTCAAAGATATTCAGTTTACTGTCATAGAGGAGTAAAGAAACTATTCACATTTAAAAAGCTGGAATCAAACCAATTTATTGATTATCAAAATAGCTGGCGATTAATTTAATAGTTGACAACTAATTGATTAATCGTTGCTGCTCTACCAGCAACTTAATCTAACAACGCCACAACTGTCATCTGATTTTCATTAAAATATTATATGACACGTGACGGCTAAATCGCACAACTTTAACACTTAAAAGCACTTGATTTAAGTATGACAAGGTTTCTTCACTTCTACAATCGCTCCACTGAGACAGGGAGAGAGAAAAAAGAAGAGAGAGACGGGAGGAGAGGGCTTTAGTTGTGAAACAGGAGAGGCTTGAAATTAAAGAGCAGTGTTTCATCTCTCAGCGTGTCTGTCCCAGCTCTGTCACATATAATGGGAGGGGTCAGTCCTCGGGGCAGAGGGGACTGTCCTCTCCTATCAGCCCCCGGCTTCATCTGGTGTTAAAGCATAACCGTGTCAGCCTGCAGAGCGTGCCGCCTGTCAACCACAGGGCCCCAGAGAGGGTTATCAGACCCCTGGGCTGCCTGCTGCTCTTGGAGCCAGCTCGGCTTCCTTCCCTGCAGCAGAGGGGAGGCAAACAGCCGCGTTCACCGCACCTAAATGTGGCCCGGCGCTGATAAGATTACCCTAAAGCAGTGTGTTTTCAATCCGTAATCTGTGGCGTTTTTAAACAGTGATTAAAACTACAAGATCTCCTGCAGATTGTGTAAAAAAAATCTGCTGAAAAGTTGCAATGAAAGTTTCTAATTCGTGATAAAATTACTAATGTAGGATGATGAATCTTTTCCAAAACTGTGCGGGATTTCCGGCTGACATTTGGATAACAAAATGCTGTAATATCTCCCTTATCCCCTAAACATATTTTTGAAACTAAAAGTCTCTTATCTTTACACAAAAGCAGATTATTTCTTATTCCACTGTCAGCGATGCGATGACAGCTCTGAGCCACAAATTATTGACATCAGAAACGGCTGCATTTGCAAAGTATGTCATATCTCAAAGTGGCGCAAATCATCCCTTTCACAGGACTTCTTCTTGTCACGGCCACTTACAATCACGTCAATCTGGCTGCAGAATCTGCATAATTACGAGTGAATCCAATAGCTAATGAACAGCGGTGTAATTGACACTCCATTATGGCAGTCTACCCTCAGCAATCAGTGTCTGTGACGGTCACGATGGAGCAGTATTTAGTTAGTTCTGGCTAAATAAGCGCATACCCTTGAAAGAGCATAGCCACTGTGGGAGAAACATACATTGATCAAGTGCTGTTTTCACAAAGGATCCCGTCTCCTCATTAGGTAAACCCGAGTTCCTTCCTCCTTCTCATTATTGCCAGCGGGGATGAAAACAACACAAACATGCAGATAATGAACCGCGTTTCTGGGCTGTCAATTGTTATCTCCCAAGTGGCTACTGGTTCCAGACACACAGCGACACCGTCTGAGCCTTTATTTACACTGGCTTTAGTTAGCATGGGGACAGTGTGGCCCAAGCCCATTTACTGCACATTTAGCTTTCCTTATCTCCGTTTAGGGCTAATACTAACTTTCATTATCGATGACATTAATCTGCACATTATTTTCACGGCAAATCGTTGTGTCGTCTTGTCGATAAAATATCCAGTGCCTGAATTGGACCAAAAAAAGGTGCCAGTACTCTAATTCAGCAGTTGCAGGACATGATCATAGGGCTGGGTGATATGGAGAAAATCAAATATCACAATATTTCTGAACAAATACCTCAATATCGATACTGTGACCATATTGTAGGGTTGAAAACTGGCGCTTTCACAAAATATTTACACAATGAAGTTTTTGATAAATAATCATCAGTAATGTGGATATAATGACTATGTGGGTAAAGGCAAATAATAAAACAGCTAGAACAGTCTGGCAAGTTCATAAAATGACATCACTTTACTGTAATGTAGCCTTTAAAACCAGAAAAGACAACACTTATGCCATATTATGATATCCAAATATTGCATACATGCTACAATAAAACTAACTTGAATATATGTATCTGTTATATATAACATCTGTTGGCCTTCAGATTAAATTAGATAATAAGAATGAGTACCAAACGCTAATGTGTTTACACAGAGATGCAGTTACATGGGTGTTTTCGGGTGCGCACCTAGACTCACCAGGAGATGGTGGTACGTTGTAGACGTTAGGGTACTCATGTGGACAAAAAACAGAAGTGCCAGTACTCATTACTTGCGAGTACCGGTCCATTTCAGGCACTGAAAATATCAGAAAATAAAGAAAACTTTGTCTTAGGTGTCATCTTAAAATTCCTTGTTTTCCGAGAGTCAGTCCAAAAACAAATACATTCAAATTACTATCATATATGACAAAGAAAAGCAGCAAATCATCAGATTTAAGAAGCTAAAACCAAAGAGATGTGATATTGAAGCTGGATCTCAGCTGCTAACTAATATTTTTCATATTACATCTCTCAGAGTAAATTTAGTAAAATCTCTGCTTTGCTTTGTACGTCACACGCTGCAGTACTGTTTTCATTCGATTATACAGTTTGACTTCTCCAGAGTGTTTATCCCTCTGGACTCAACACTGGGATTTTCTGGTCATTTGCCTTGCCTTGACTTACAATGGCATGCTTCTTATTATTAGAGAGAGCTTCTATTAGGACCATATATCATTCTGAATGGTTTTTTTGGCATGGTGGAGAATACACTTTGGCAGGGTATTAACTCCAGCTTTTATCCCATCCCTCTCGCTGGATGAAGGTCACTCTCTCTATCTGCAAAATGACTTCCCTCTCTTCTCTTTCATCCCTGCTTTCCTCCCATCCTCCACACCAGGGCATGAGTCAGAGAATTTGACACCTCGGAGGAGAGAGGAGAGGAGAGGAGAGAGAGAGAGAGAAGGGAGACAGATTGAGAGAGAAAGGGGGAGAGATGGGGACAGTTTGGAGGGAAGAGAGACGAGTTGATCGATATCTCAGAGAAACAAGTAATCCGAGAAGATGCTGCCTGGCCCTGCTTCCTTGACGAACACGACATTGTGTTTAAAAACGTCAATTAGATTCATCAAAGCACAGATGGTGCAGGGGTCCTCGCTCCGTTTCACCGTACAGTACCCTTCGTAGTGCCGTACAGCATGGCTGCAAAGTCAGGTTGTTTACAGCATCACTACGCTTAAGATAGCCGCCGAGTCGCTGGCATGTTATTTGGTATACAACAGCAGCCGTGCATGTTGGGCTGAAACTACATATTACATAAGCTCCTCAACAAACTGAGCACAAGCCCAAAAATAGTGCAGTCCCTGTTAAATATTTCAGGCACTCGGCAGCTGAAGAGGGGGATAAAAAGCTTCTCTCCTCCTTGGTCGCAATACAAAAACAGACACACACACACTAATGCAGATGGCCAATTGAAAGAAAACCTCCATTTAGTATACTGTAGAGCAAAGCCGATTACTGTCACGAAGGCAGTCTTTTAGCTTATTCGCTTGATGTACAGCACTTACTCGAGTGGCGTACTTAGCATACACCTATCTGTGTTTCTTCTTCTTTCTGTACAGCTACAGGCGGCATGAAAGCCCCTCTTTGAGGGTGACTTCTGAACTAAATAAATCGCGCTCATGAGACTCTTTGTGAGACACAACAGGAGAGTCATGGGGCCTGCCGGGTCAATCTTTGGAGCTCAACACAGAGCTGTCTTTTCATAGCGAGGGACGGCCCGCGGCTCTGTCAGACACTGGGTCAGTCTTAAGAACAGCAGCAAGGGTCACATTCTGTTTCAGAAGAAAAGCTCTCTTCATAAGCAGAACAAGAAGGTCCCAAAACAACGGAATATACACTGTTTCCTCGCATAGAAACATCACAAATCAATAAGTGTTCATGTGATTTTTGTTCCATGCCTTTCTTGTACAACACAGCCTACTTCTTGGTAAGGATAATGAACTGACATCTATTGCAATCGACAAAGCTGGAAAAAGCCTCAAGAGTCTGTAGTTATTAGATAGCGACAAGCACAGGTTAATTGCTCAAATGCAGGTTAATTGCTAGAGGGGATTTGTTTCAAATATTGGAGAGGAAATTAATTTGGATCACAACAGCGCTCCTGTGACAACAACATCTAAATTAACGTCTGAGTGAAGATGATGATACTGACTTGCCTCGTAAAAAGTCCAAATTAAAGCACTACAAGTTATTACAGGTTTTAAGTCGACAAGGTGTAGATGAAGCACAGGAAACAATTTAGGACTAATTTGATATTGGCACAACTTAAATAATCAAGAGAATAAAATGTGTTTCAAGACGTTTTGTCAATGGAAACAGTTCTGCTCCCCGGTGTTATTAATGGCTAAATTATCTAGGCTCTTCTTGTACTCTCCTCGTCAGTAAAAGGTGATTGAATACCCATGATCTCTCTCTGCAGAACTGTTTTAATAGCTACTGCACTGGGCTGCATTTACTTGATGAGTACAAACTAAAACTAAGCAATGTGCCTGTTCTACCCCACCCCCCCTGCTCCCTTCAGTCTCTGCAAGAACAGCTTTTTAGTAGATGAGAGGGATTATTGGCAGATCCCAGACGTTCGAGCAGCACGTGTCAGGTCTGGCTTGTGTTATTTATGAAGCCTCTCGACCCCAGCAGCCCTCACTCTGCAGCAGAGATGCAGGTGGGGTTTCATTATTGAAGATGCTCTTCCACTTCTTATTAGATCTCTGACTCTCAGTCAGAGTGCATTAAGGAATTGCGTTTGGACAGAGAGCCAGCAATGCATGATGGTTTGTCTTTGTGCCCCTGTGGAGTTCCTCTAAAAGACTTGTGCACCTCTCACCTCAGCCAAATTGTACGTCATGTATTCCCTTTTCAGGAATAAATAGTGTACTTGCACTCAAGCAGACGCCCCCATCACCACACACACACACACACACACACACACACACACACACACACACAAATAATAAAATGCTTTCCTTTATTGATCTCTGTTACGTGCTCAGGGAGATAAATCTGAATCATGTTCTCCTACTTGTTCTTCAGTAAAATAGTCAAGCAATGCATTACACCTGTAAATGAATGTGCAATTGTGTCCTATTTATTTCTCTCCATGTTTGCTTGAGTGGTGCACATGCAAGATTCATGAGCATCTCCAGGCAGCAGGGAACATGATTTCCTGAATCAATCAGCTGGTCGACTACCAGCTGCTTTTTTTTATTGATTCTTTTGTAGTGAAGAGCCTAAAGACGATCAGTCTCTTGGATTTCATACAGGCCTAAAGTGGATAGATTTTAGGCCATAATATGCAAAATTGTTATTAAAACTGGAAGTGGAATCGGTGCATCATTCATGTCATTCCAGCTATTACAATCGTAGAGATACAAGATTGTATTGAAGCCTACAATATGGTTAATTAAGCATGTTTGTACCATCTGTGCTAAATGAAAATAATCCATCAAACGACTAGTGTTTACTGGCTGTGAATGTCTGGCAAACAAAAACTGTAAATATCCTCACACTGTATGGGCAAATAAACATAGCTGTCCGTTTAAAAGTTGCACTTTGCCAAATGTGATTCTTACATCTAATGGTGGAATGGTGGAGCCAAACAGCATGTGCACTGGGTTTTGGTTTTCATTTGGGTCAGCTTAACAAGACAGTTTTTCTATCCAGTTTAAGACTAATGCAATTAGGCGTCCTGGTGAATAATGGTGCTGTCACACACACTCGCTGCCTCAGCACCAAGCCGGCGCCCACAGTACCGGACTTGTTGAGAATGATCTTTGTGTTCAGGACTGGCCTGGCCAACGGGGTCCACTTTTCATTATCATAAAACACACAAGAGACCAATTGTCTCCTTCGGTCTCGCTGTGTCCCCCTGCTCATCTGGCGACTTTGTGCCATATGCTGAATTTAACAACCCCAGTCACTTTATGGCTTCATTAATTCAGCTCCAGTTTATGAAGCTAAAGCACTTCAGGATAGGATTTCATGTTAGAAGTAAAAACACAGGAGGCTGTTGTAATATCAGAATCAGAACCAGAATCAGAATCGTGTTTATTGCCAGGTGTAAGAGGTATACAATAGGAATTTGCTTTGGTTTTGTTGGTGCAAGTAAGCAGTATAATAACAAAAAGAATAGATAAAAACGTTAGAATAAAAAATAATAAAAAAAATAAACTACCAGTATACAATATACAAAATAAGCTATAAACATGATATAAACATGATATAAACAGAAATATTGCCGGTGTGCAACCAATCAGGTACCAGAGGGAGAGAGAAGGACAGTAGCTTTAATCCTATAATTGAGGAGTTTGTAAGCTAAATTAAAAATACATGCCTCTCTGTTTGGTGTAATTCAAGGGACACTTAAAATATGACAGTGGATATAGCGATCAAGAATGTCACCCATTGGCTGAGAGCTGTTTCAAGTTGGAGATTTGGGAACATGCTGTGCCTTTGTCAAATAATCTGAAGTCACTTACCTGTTTTCATGTAAAAGGTCGCAGGCTGCAGTCCAAACTAAAGTATCCCCATGGATGTGTGTTGTGACCGAGCTTTGTATCCACATAGAGAGTCCAATGACGCGGACGTGTAGTGCGCACTGTCCTCGCGGCGTGTCAGCAGACTGGAGTGCAGAGCGCCTGTGCGCTGAGGAGGAGACACACACACACACACACACACACACACACACACACTCACACACACACACGCACACACGTACTGAGCGAGAGATGCAGATGCAATAACCGAGGCAGCTCTCTGGAGATAACCGAGCCCTCCTTTCTGGGTAAAAAAAGTCCTTTAGGCTCCGCTGCCTTCAAGCCTCCGGTGTGTTTGTTTGTATCCCTTCCTCGGTCGGTGCGGTGAGATCCAGTCTGTCCCCACAGGACCTCTCTTCTTCTCCCGGTGCGCACCTGCACACATTGGCACATTCAGGACCATTGAGCCTCTGCGCAGTGTGAAATCATAGCATGAACCCAGGAAATTACATTTGCTGAATCAATCAGACCTTGTACCTTGTGACTTGTCTCAATTATAGTGAGTGGTTTAGTGGAGAAATTGTCTGTACCTACATTTGTCTACCTTTTTTTTTGCAAAACATCACAGCTGCTTTTAAAAGGCTATACACTCAATATACTATATCCTCCTGGGAACCGAGTTAAAAAAATTGTCTTCCAGTTACTCTTTTTTTGTGATTTCCTTCCTATTTAGGGTTAAAATAAAATCTTAACAATTTAGGCTTGTTAAACTTTATTTTTATTGTCCACTGTAATGGACTACAGGACTATTTCAGTGTGAAAAGAAAAAAAAATAACAGATTATGGCTGTAGGGTGATATTAAACCGAGAATATATTCAAATTGATTAAAAAAAAACAACAAATGCCATATCACTGGAAAGCCCATGATGTTCTCTTTACAATACACCAGGGGTTGATAGAGTAGGTCAAAAGAGTAAGAGGATATGCATGTGGACAAAATGTCCACTACAGAGGACAGATGTCAATGGGCTGGGTCTCAGGAGGATATATTTCTTATAGTATATCCCTTTTAAACTACAGTTAAATATAAGTCAAATATCCCACATCTTTTTGAGAACTTGTCTAAGCGCTTACTGCCAACAAAACATGAATATTTAATACAAATGTTGAGCCACATTTTGAAATGTTCAAGGCTAAATACATTTGCTAAATCAAAGTCTGTGGTAGAAAATGTAAAACGGAAATTTTCTTTTGAAGTTCGTGGTGTGTATGATATCAGTAACTTTCTCTCACATAGCGCCATCTACTGTATTTATCTTGATATTGCAATTGTTCCACCATCACCTTTCTTAAAAAAAAAAGAAAAGGAGGCTATTCATGGATGCTGGAGGATATCATTAATCATTATTCTCTTATCCTGCACAGGGTTTGGATTGTAATATTATTGTAAATAGTCATTAACAATATAGTCCAGGTATCCTGAGCAAAGTGGCATTCCCTTTGAGAGATGTGAAACAAACAGCATTAAAGCAGCAGTGGGTAGAAATAAAGCAAATATGATTTTTAAAAGTTATTTTTATAAAGTGGTCACTATATCCTGACAGTAGTGCATGAGACAGGTAATCTAAAAAAAATCATGTGCCTGTGTGTCCTCCGGTGCTCCTGATAGCATCTGCAAGATTTCACAGACCGGGGGAAAACAACCAATCAGAGCCGAGCTGGAGCCTGCCGTCTCTGAGCAGCTGTCAATCACTCACAAACTCCGATCAAACGGTTAAACTAGGCAGCGCTGATCAAATATGAATCAATATACTGTTACTGTATTGCCTATTTCTCTCCTCAAATGTTTTCAGAAACATCTTGGTACTGCTTAGCTGTAAAATTAGAAGGTTTGTGACCCAGCAGCCATGTTGAGATCTGTTGAGGAAATACCAAGCACCGCCCACCAGCCGGAGCAAACTTTCTCATTTTACAGCTAAACAGTACACTACAAGATCTTTCTGAAAACATTTGAGAAGAGAAATAGGCATTACAGTAACAGAGTATTGATTCGTATTTTATCAGCGCTGCCTAGTTTGACAGTTTGATCGGAGTTCGCGACTGATTGACAGTCCCCTCCGTTGAATGAACAGCCAATAGGAACGCTCTCTCTCTGAAATGACCTGTGATTGGCCAGAGTCTCCCGTCACGAGCTAGATTCTCTAAAGCCTGAAAACAGCCATGAGGAGACGCAGAAATCGAGTTTTCTCTCAGAACAGTTGAATTACAATATGCTGAAAGATTATTATTGAGTTTTTGCTCAATAATGCGAAAAACATTCTGCCTACTGCAGGTTTAAAGGAACAGAATGACGTGAATCAGTCTTTTTCACACCAAGCAAAAATGTGACAAATTTTCTCTTGACTAAACGGCTCATTAATTTAAAGACATTGAAGGAAGACAGCTCGACAGCTCCCACTGCTTCCTGTGCAAAGGAGGGGATGTCTGCGTAATGATGAACATGACGTCTCCATCTATTTCACAAATTATCTCAGTTGTTTCTCAGGTGCCTCTTATTCACAGCGAGAGGATGGATGTGAGCTCATATTTATATTCGTAAATAAAATATCTCTATTCATCACTGCTTGACATTTTTAGTAGGCTGTTGTCTCTGTAAGCTGTTGCATTTTTGTCACTTTTGTCTGTCTGTCTGGCTGGAAGTCAAAAGGGAACCGAGAGGCTACATAAAGTAAATAACTAGATATTTACAGCAGATCTGTTTGGTCTTGTTATTAGCTGTTTATTTCTCAAATGTGTGATGAGGATTATGACTTAGGGAGCTGCTGAGTTTCCCCATTTTTTAAGCACTTACAGGGTCACTTATTGAGATGAAAGGGATGCAATTATCTGGTGTGATTACACAACCCTAACCCAGTGCAGTGCAACCGAGTGAATAAAGCCACATTAGACCTAACCTTGAGGGAAAACACATTACAGTATGATGTCTTAGGAAACTTTGAAGCAAGCAATAGAAAAATAATATGGCCTATTATTGTTTAATCTGTCACCCATACAAAAGCAACTCTATGGGAGTTTCACGCCACTCTATGAATCCATCACTTATCCATATAAAAGCTTTACTTGCTGTGGTCCATCTGGTTCAGTGTCAGAGTGATATGTTGTTTTTCAAACAGTAGGAGGTGCTGTGTGATTTCAAATCCATCTTGCAGGGACAGGGTGCTTTGTTATATATATATATATATATATATATATATAAAAGAAAAGAAAAGAAAAGAAAAGAAAAATGCAACCACCACTAGGGGTGTGTGGGTCAGGCCGCTGCCAGCCATCAGTCATGTTGATGTGGCTTTAAAACAGCCGAGGTGCACGCACTGTCGGATATGACAAAGCTGTCAACCGAGGGAGGGAACTCTGATTGCATCAATACACTTGCCACATATAATGCAGGGTTATAATAAACACAGTGAGATCTGCACTGAATCACGGCTGGACAAGCTGAGAGAGCGCCACTAGGTGTGGGATTTCTTAGAAATCTGATCCTCCCTGCTATGTGTGTGTGTGCAGATGTATTTCTGCCAGAGTGTAAAAGTGTGAGGGTAAAAGAGAGAGAATTACATGTTAATTTGCGTTTAATTTTATGCTTTGGATTCAATTTTTAGTGACTGAACCACACACCGGGGATAATACGCATCTGCATTCGAATAATTTCTAATTTAGTTTGGTTAAGCCTGAAGTGTCGTACGTGTTTTCATTGTAACATGATAATTTCTAAACTCAAATTGAGCTGGAAATTAGATGGTGATGTCAAATTCAGAAAAGCCTTGCTTGCGCTGATTTCAGCCATGGTACACAGACCCCCCATTTGCTTTGGCATACACAACGTATATCATCCCTGCTTGTCTGGGAGCATTCAGGCTTAACAAATACCTCTCACACTAAATGGCACTGAAACAACGAGAGATGACAGAAGGGCGACAGCTACAATTACTCAACCGTGCCACGTCTCCCTTCTTCTCTCCAGTCCTCCCATGCACAAACAAACATGGCTTAACATTCTCTGCGTTGGATTTTCACAGCGTTTCTTAACTTTGTCCTGACAAATGGTGATTGAAGACATATTCTGCTTTTGCCTGCTTCCACGTGACAGAGAGTAGGTCGTAGGAGGAGAAAACTTTCATTACTTCTGCAGTAGCTTGATCTTCTGTCTTTGATTCCCTCTCAAGCAAGGGGCAACATTTCTTTTTGATGTTTCAAGAAGAGATTTCCTGTACAAACTTAAGTTCCCTTTAAATTCACACAAGTCGACAGCAGCTACAAGTGTTTCAATGTCAGCTGTACCGGCTTAAAGAATGAAAGAGACCCACAAATAAAAGGCATGAACATTGGAGTCCTATATAGTGTTTACCACTGTGGCAATGATTTGCATTTAGATGCAGAATGGTGATGTTTATTAGAAAGCACATTTCCATATATCTTCCTTTGAAGATGTATAGCTTTGCTTTGAAGTGAGTTTATTATTTTGAACAATGGCTGTGAAGGAGACATTGGACAGAACAGACTGGACTTTGAATACTAATAGGAGAGTTAGTATTAAATAGCTTACAGAACAAGGATTATGTTTGCTTTGCTCTTTAGTTGTTGTTGTTCTGTTTGTTTGTACTGGGCACCGAGGACGTTACCATGTGATACCATATTTCCATTTATTTTGTGTAAATGTCATGAAGTGTGACATACAGTAATCACATTTCCCCATTTCATTCACTGCTTCTTTTTCAATCAGTCAATAAACCTTCATTAATGCAGTTCATACAAATACAGTAAAAAAAAAAACGTGAGAAAAAATACACGCAGAGTACAGAAAACGTAATAAATATACTGCAGAAGCAGAGAATGAGCAAAAGAACTGGAAATCAAATGAAATAAGAGAAATTAAATGACAAGTTTACAAAAAGACAACATCTTAGAACAGCTTTTTAAAAAAAGTGAAGAGCTTCCCTCAGATCCACAGGGGGGCTGTTCATGTGATTAAAGGCACTTTTTAGTTAGTATGTTTGATATTTCTATCAAAGCTGAGATCGCTATCGAAGAAAACCATCTGACATTCATCACAGCATTCGATGTTTTTTAACTGTCAGTGACTTCATTTTTTTATGTGATGAAGTTCTCTGCTTGGCCAGTTACTTAAAGCGACTACTGTATAATCAACACTTTTACATCAACCGACGATGTGAAAATAACGTGACAATGTGAAAGCAGTCGCTCGTAGTGATGAAACTACAGAGAATTATCACCTGAATCTGCAGCTCCCCTCGGCTTTAAAGAGCTTTATATCAAATTTCAGCTCATTGTTTATCCGTCCAACTGCAACTTTACTGTTTTGGTTCACTCTCACCGCACTCATAGCCTCGTTTTCGGCCATAGCAGGCAGCGAAAAAATCTAGAAAACCCACTGCATACTACCTGATCAGCACCAAACGTCAAATAGACGACTAGCTGGTGAACACAGTGAAGCATTTAGCAGCTAAACATTCAGAAATTTCCCTCAGGAGTTGGTAGAGAACAAAAACAGAAGAGAGTGAATATTGGATTTACATTCATCAGGTGGCCAGAAACACGACTCCAAATGAATGATGATGTTGTTTTGTAAATGCCGGATGTGTTGGCTAATTAAGCAGCTGTCTGCTAACAATGCTGTGTTCACAACTTGTTTCCGCTGCACACAAATAGCAACAAAATAAAAATTAGTTATTGCAGGTTTAAGTTCTCTACTGGGGCTGGTACTGAAGCCTATCACCATGATTTCAGTTGTTGTGCTACTAATACCAACGCACTCATATTTTGACTCATGCAGCATTGGACTAATGTTGTGTTAAAGAGTGATTCCAACTCTTTTTTTTGCTTCACAATGGACAAAAATAGGAAAATACATCAATATTCAATATGGTAATATAATCTACTAAAAGGGATAATTTGGGTGTTCTGAAATGGGGTTGTATGAGTTACTTATCCATAGTCAGCGTATTCAAACAGCAGATGACGGTCACCCCGCCTCCATCTTGGAGAAACAGACAGGAGCACCAACACAAAGCAATGTCCTGCTGTGGACGGGGACGGCCGAAAAAACTTATTTTAGCCACCTAAGGGAAAAGCTAACCTAAAAAAATGTATATGAGTTTAAGTTTACGCTATATTTAGTGTATTTTCCGATGGGGAACTTAAAGTGAACCTTATCTATGCTGTTTTTGTCAACGGAGTCTGGTGGCTTTGAAGAGAGCAGTTTCACATTCAGTTCAGCTCCCCATTGGAAAGGGCTGTCTGACAGCAAGATAAAGCGTTGAAAATATCTCTAAATATAGTGTACACTGATATTGATCTTTTTAGGTGAGCCTGTCTTTTAGGTGGCTGAAATAGGTTTCGCTGCTGGCCCCGTCCACAGCAGTACATTGCTTTTGTCCCGTGTCGATACTCCTGTCTGTTTCTCCAAACTGGGGGCGTGCCAAACGTCATCTACACCTACTTCATACAACCCCACTTGAAAACACTTACTGGTTTCTAAGGAGCAGCGATGGCTTGGTGGTAACAGAGACAGTGAGGTCAAATCCCAGCATGGCCAGTAAAATGTGGGTAAGAGTTCATTATGAATGCCCTCGCCTCTCAGCTATCATCAATGTGTCCTTGAACAAAACTTGCATGCCTCAACACTGCATGAACATAGCTTAAATAGCTATCTATAACTGTGTGCACTTTGAAACCAGTAAACCTATTATTTACTTTTTTTTTTTAAATGTTAGTGTGATTTGTCCCCGCACCTTACAGGTGATAAAACACTTAAAGTATATCTTAATTCATTGCAGCTTTAAAAACTGTCTCCAGAGATCTGAGATGACATTGTTTTAAGTGTAATTAATTGCAAAGAAATAATTTGTCCTGAGATGTAAAACAGGAATCTCAACTGTATGACACCACTTAAACATAATTTAAACCTACAGATGGGACTTTAAAAGGATTGTTTAAGAGCCAAGACTTCCTGTAATACCCTCGGTAGTTTTATAGAAGAGACAGATCACTACTTCAATTTTCTTTCATTTAATAATAATGAGTCCCCTCCTGCACCCAGATAAATGAAGCTTTGTTCAAAACTGTGTTCCAGTTTTAATTGAACCACTTAAAAAAAATTGAGATTTCATGCAGCTCCTCTTCTCTGTTTTTTATGATCATGCAGCAAAACTGTGGGACTGTTTAATGTCTCAATAACAAGACCTCAGCCCTGGGTCGTAGGTGCCTTAATTCACTGTGTGTTTAAAGAAAAACTGAGGATGAGATCATGGCAGATGTGAGAGGAAGTGCTCTTCCAGGCTGTGTTTCAAACGGGCCACAGGGTACTGTGTCATCGGCAGGTGCACAAATATGCAATGTACGCAACATTATGACGGTATGGTTTCTAGTGTTGTGGTTGGAAACAGCCTGTAGGCAGGAACCTGATCTGATAAGTATGGTGGAAAGTGTGGGAAGTCCTGGCATTTGTTTCAAAGAGGTGCAAAAGGGGGAACGAGAACTTAAAACTACTAATAAGAATGTGACATTTTAATTCTGCATTATTAGACCCCCAAATGATCTGTTTTGCTTTTGAGGAAAATATGGAGCATGATTTAATATTGTAACTCTTGAATCTTCACTGCATTTTGAACAAAAAAGTGTGGAACAAACTTTTAACACAACTTACTAATAACTTCTTAACCCAGGGCCCCATCAAAGCTCTTGACTGTGACTTCAGAGACGGGGCTATCTGCTGAGTCTCATGTAACAGGTATGAAGAGTACCTTCAAACAGCTTTTGATCTTGAAAGTGCACTGAGGTGGGGAAACAGGTAATGAGATCTGTGCCGGAGCACAATACTGTACTTGTACACAATACCATAATAGTGTGGTAGTAAATTCTTTCGTAAGTTTGGAAAGTATTGAAAGTTTGCAGTTGAACCGTAAGAGAGCAATGCATTTGCTGACATTGTGAATACATTTGCAACTTCAAATAACATGAGATCCACACAGTCCAGCGACTGAATAATGAGCTCCTAGTATACTTTTTTTGTGCCACATTTATTGAGAGCAAAGGACAAATGTTTTTAGCCTCCATCAGTGACATAAAGGATAAAGGCTGAATGTTTAACTATGCAGCCAACAAAAGGACAGAAACAATTACCAAGAAACACTGTTAGAGAGCTGCTTAGCGTGCCAGTTTGTGCCTGTTTCTGTGCCCTGGGCTTTAATTATTGAATCCATTGTTTATTCATTGGTTTTTAACCCTTTGTTGTCCCGCACGGTATGTTGCTGAGCACATGTTCAGTTACACGCATTCAACTAGAAGCTAATAGCAAGGGCCACAATATTCTGCTGTTGGGAGCTGAGCAGCTGAACTGGGGATTAGCGCTGGGTATTAAAACTCAAAATGATTTGGCAACAACTGAAATGTCTCAGTAGCATTGAGTGTAGAAAACTTGCAAGTATTGTCAGGTTGTTTACTTATTGTTTGATCAGATAGTGTTCGATTTAAATCAATCGATTTTATTCAGGCAACATTCCTTTTTATTACTTTATTGTAATGTTTCTTTCATCATCTTCCAGACAATTGTTGACCTCTCTTGGGCTAGATTGAAATAATATGTCATTTTATGAAGTCTATTTTTGGGATAAATCTTATTCCAATTTTTCCATGTCTAAAATTTGCTCTACTGTTGATCGCCATGAATTTGGTTTTGGTGTATTTGACTGTTTCCATGTCCTTGTCACCTGCTTCATGGCTGTTACACGCAATATGTCCGACAATTTTATCTTTCCTAGTAAATCAATAATATAATAGTTTCAGAGGTTTTTTTAGGTAAAAAAATAAAATAATATATATATATATGTATATGTTTTTTTCCCCCCACCTCTTCCCAAAAGAGAATCAATGGTGGACATGTAAAGTGTGTATGTGTATGGTTCGTTTCTTGTTCCCCACATCCTCTCCAGCAACTAGTCCCTGCTAAGGGGTAACATTTCCCATACTTAAGGCATCATAAATGATCTCATACTCACTTTCCAAGCAAATTCCCTCTAGTATTTTGATTGTGATATCTTTAATTTTCCACTCATTTCTCTTTTACTTCATTATCTACAATGATTTTATAAATATTTGAAAGATTTCCATTAGCTTTATTTCTATTTTTAAACCATGTATTGTATTAAATCCTTTTTTCATTTGTCCTCTTCTAAATGTTTCATGAGGTAACTTCTCACCTGCAAATACTTAAAGAAATGTTTTTGACCTACCTCATATTTAGAGGTTATCATTTCATAATAGTTTATTGTGTGTTTTCTAAGTAATTGAGAGTGTGTTACTAACCCCTTGCTAGCCCAGCAATCTTAATTTTATGCAACATTCTTGTGTGGCTGCTAGTGTTTAACACGGGAGAACTTTGGCTACTTGTATTCATCTTTAAAAGGGTTTTGTAGAAAAGCATGCTTAACGCTTACGCTGTTTCTCAAAGTAAGGTGTTGGAAAAAGTATTATTGGTGCTGAAACTGTGTTGATGATGGAGGAAAGACTGATGACTTGACGTTTAAGATACTAGAGTCATAGATTATTTTCCATCAGCAAATCTTTACGCAATGCATCCACCTGTATTGTAAATACTCAGAAATTCCAGTTGGATGAGGCGACTACAAACCATTTTGTGTTGGACACTGATTAACTATACTAATATAAAAGTCTTTGTACCAGCATTGCTGTGCTGTTTGGAGCTATGATTGTTTCCTGGTATTATATTTTGCAGCGACGGCTGTAATTTACATCTCTAAGATTAAAAACAATTCAGGCAGATAAATAGAACAAATGCATTGTGATTTGCATTCTATAACAGCACATCTGAGCCTGTGGGGATAAAGGAAAAAGATCCTTAAGGTTTTGTTTGGCTGCACATGCCTATACACATTCCAGGAATGTGGAGAATGGCGAGCGAGCGACAAGAGGGGCCTTGTATTTGTAGGTCTATCTCCTGCCCACCCTGTAGATTAGCCTCTTATCTGTTAAATGAGACGGTGCCGACGGATTTGGATAACAGGACTTTGGCATCGGCACCGCACTCCCTGCACTGAGAGCTCTGCTGTATCACAGAGAGTCCCTGTGCCAGAGCTAAGCGGCACAGACAGCCTTGGACCAAGCAGTGGGTGGATATGGGGAGCCACATAATAGCAAGCTTCAGATGCTGCCATTCCTTCTCCTTGAGCGCAGCTGATGTTTTTTTTTTCTTCTCTTTGGTCGTCTCTTATCATATTTATGACTGTAACATGGGATTATGAGTGATACGCCCCAGAGTCTAGATTCAATTCGCACTTTCCCACATAACACCTGGATGGATATGTGGCTGTGATTCCCGTTGCCGTTGACTCATTTCGTCTCAGTCTGTGCTGTTATCATGTGACTAGCCAGGCAATAAGGCAGGCTGAAATGCATCCTCCGGCTCTGACTCATGATTTGATCTGACTTGTAGTCTCCCTCACCCTGGGCCGGAATTGATAGGTGGCGTTAAGTGCACACCTGGGACCCGACGTTGGGTCTCTCTGTGCTTTCTCCCCATTTCCATCGCCCCTAAGCCCAGGGCCTCAAACAGACATTAAGCAGGAGCACTGCTCCACACACTTGGCAGCCCACGCAGACTTACCGAGACAGAGCTGCCCGCCACATTAGGCGTGAGTGCCAGTCACCGTCAGGTTCAATGGACGAAACTGGAGCACATTCCTGAGACCTTACACGTTGTTTGCTAGTTAATAAATCTCAGCCCGCCGAGGACAGAAAACACAGGAAGGTGATGATTATCTAGACCAGAGAGGTAACAGGAGGGGACACAGAGTCGGGTTACACTGAGCAGGCTTGTCACTCTGTGCAGGGATTTGACACGCATCCAAAGCGGGTCATGAATGTCTGAATCAAGTTTCACGGCGATCCATAACATCAATAGGTGTTAAAACAATTCACTAAAAGACAAAACTGTCAACCTCATGTTGGCGCTAAAGTGAAAGTCAGAGGAACACCAAAGTCAGTCGGCGTCATCCTCTGAGGACCATCAATATCTGTTCCAAATTTCATGGTAATCCATCAGATAGTTGTTGAGATATTTCAGTCTGGACTAAAGTGGTGGACCTCAATTCAACTTATAATTTGACATTATATAAAAATAACAGAAGCAATCTAGAGACCCAACAAGAGATCCCCCATGAGCTGCGTTCTTAAGCGACAATGGCAAGGAAAAACTCCCCTTTAGCCGGTAAAAACCTTGGGCAGAACCCGGCTCTGGGTGGGCGGCCATCTGCCTCGACCGGTTGGGACCTACGGACGGACACATCCGTAGAGTCATGCTGCTTGCATGGTTAAAAATGAGTTTATTTAGGTAACATGCCATATCACAGTGCCATCATTGTAATCCTGCCAGTCACTTCATTCAAATTGTTCCTTTGTCATTAGAAGAAGAATTACATTCATAACTGAACTAAACTACAGGCCTATGTTTCTAATGTCGTAGCTATTACACTGATTACTTTAGTTACTAAACTTGTCCAAATGAGGTGGTGCAGGAATGAGTCCGGTTCCCTCGTCTGGTAGTCAATGGATTTTTTTTAATGGGTTTTTGGTTAGATGCCTGAAATAAGATCTCTGATTTACACACGCTGAAGAGATTTTAATGTTTTGTTTACAACATAAAATACTATTCCACTCATGAATTTGAAGCTAATACGTGTTTTAAAAGAGGTGGTTGCTAACAAGTGACTAAATGAGACTGCTAAACGTCATCACGCCAAACACTAGTCCGTCTTTAACTTAGTGGTGGTGATGTGAAGTCATGCGAACATCGTTTATAGCCTAACGCTAGGTTTTTACTTATAGCGATTGCATTTATGCGTCACAAATCATAAAAAAAAAAGTGGTGCTCACTTGTGGAGATTATTTTGCTGAACAAAACATGCAGGTATCATAAACGTTTGTTCGCCACAGAGCTTATTTTCTGCAATAGTCCAAAGCCCAAAACCAGAAAAATCCCATTGTCTTTTTGTCGAGGGAACCAGGGCGCTGCTAATGTCTGGGTTGGCCTACAAACATAAGTCATCTCTGCAGCACCGGTAGGTGAATATTGTATCATAGTTCAAATGTGCAAAGCATTTCCAAGGACTAAAACTTATGACTGTGTAATCATATTACAGCACTGATGGATTGTGTTAAGGGTATTTCATGCAACTGCTAAAGAGTCGCAGTACACATTTAGGGGCTAATGAGTATCCAGTAATCGGGTTTTGATTTGATATCTGCTCTTCACCGGGGTCATCCTGTGGCCATGCCATTTGCTGATTTCTATATTTGCTGATGTCCTCTTGATGTGTTTCATAGCCATTAGGCCTGTTTGTCTCTGATAAGGAAACTATTACCCCAATCACTGAGGCCATTATGGGCTTTTCCTCAGACTAGCATTTAGCATGAGGTCTCCTCAAGAGCTGCATGTTTACCCTGTAATGGAGTGGCCTGATCTGCTGCTGGTCGAACGTACAGAACTGCTAATGTCCAATCCCCTCTAATTGCCTTCGGGGTCCTCTGATGGTGGATTAATTATGCAGTGTAATTTGCGAATTATCGGCTAACTTGCCTCAGCGAGACTTGGATGAGATTAATTTACACTGAAATACATGTAAATATGACAAGATGAAACTACGAGCTCCAATTTGCTTTTCAATAAGACATGAATAATTAGTTTTTTGTAACACTAAAGAGGATGTTTCCACAGAGCGGTGGCTTGCTAACAATCAGTATGCACCAGTGATGATGGTACCTCTTGGAAAACCTTATTTGTGCTGAGCAGCGAGAACAGATAACTGGGGGCAGGCACAAACAGGAACAGTGCTCAGTACTGTGCTGAAAGGAAATCCTCCTTCTTCCTGTTCTATTATCAGCTCCACATAACAAAGTGACGGAGCAAGCAGACACCCACTGCAGACCAAAAAACTAAACTTTGAACAGGTAACTGACGAGTTGCTGACATTCAACGTTGATTGTGACGCAATGGCCCTGCAAATCACTGCAGCCCTATGAGAACCAAACAAAAACTATTATAGCGTGACAAGAATTGTGGGTGAAAAAGATTGAGCACAACATATAAAAAGCAGAAACGGTCTTTCCGTTTGTTATTAAGTGAAACCGAGAAGGGTTGTCTAAAGTGATCTACCATTGTGAGAAAGAGGAGATTGGCTCCGCTGTGGGTCTTACTCAGCCAAACCCCCCCCTCTGCGGTCCAACAGTCCGCTCAGAATAACCCTTTTAATAAGTCACTTGGAAGAAAATGTGGGGAGTCAGCTGATTCGTAATCCGCTCTCTTTCTCGCTCTGTGCTCACACATCAAGAGTCAGATTGATATGTGCAATCACATGAAAGCCCCTCTGCGGCGGGGCTATCATGGTCTACTAGGCCTGCAGGTGTTTTTGTGTATGTGTGTGTGTTTTGGCAAAATGAGAGCTGGCTGTTGCATTTGCAATGGAAATCCCTCATCCATAACATGCCTCAAGTGTAAACAATAGGGCGAGAGAACAGCAACTGCTAGGAGATGCATGTATTCGTCTCTGCTGACATTGACACAATTTACATATTTAGTCAGTGCTGATGGTGTATTCATTAGATTTAGAGACAATTAAGAGGTATAACACAATTACAAATCGTTACTCTCAATGTGTTATGACGCTTTGGCAATATTGTCCTTGTATTGTAACCTGTGATTAGGAAATTGAACATCTACGTGATAATACATTCTACATATGTATTGGGGAACTAACTTGTGCATGTTCAGTTTGAATAGAACAGTAATATAGATTATTTCCAATCTATTCTCTCAAGTCTACATGTAGATACAACATGACTGCTCCTTGTTCATACTGTTGCCTTGCAGGGGTGAACAAAGAGTCAGCGGGATAAGGATGACTGACAGGTCTGTGAACTATTACAGACAGGCTCCGTTGCTCTATCTTAAAATCCTAATCATGCTCGCCAAGGGTTTTATTATTCAATTCAACTTTATTTCAGACACATTAGTATATTATTAGTACATGAAGGCTTTGTTGCCATGGACATCGAGTCAATTCTTGCTCCGAGATATTCGTACAGTTTATAGTTTATGATAATGTATGATGATGGCAGCGCATAAATGGCATCACATATTTCATGCAAACATTTTCTGCAGAGTAAAAGACATCAAATCATTTGTTGGCAAAGTGAATGATAAGAATGCCCATTTCCACAGACACATTTGGCAGCATAATGACATCTGTGATTGTTGTTTCATTTTCAAGTTTTTTTGGTTTTTTTTTACTGTGCTGTTTGCCTCTTCTTCAACACTGACTGTCAGTCAGGGAGACGTTCCTCTTTCTTTAAACTTTTCCTTCCTCTTTCAAGTATTGTTCCCAATAGAGCTCATGCCCTATTTAAAACCATAATAATGCAGGCTAATATAACCGTTCACATAAGCTCAAAGAGATCTTGACAAAGAAATGTCACCTTCTTTGTACGTGTCTGTTCCGCCTTAAAAAGGGGAAGGTAGGAAGTCGTCAAGGTGAAGAAAAGTAATCTCAAGGAATCTTTTGCAGTGAAGTAAGTCGGAGAGCAGGACGTGGATTGAATGGCTGCTCCACAAATTCACAAACCAATATTAACTGGAGCATATTTCCATGATTGCTATAACATTAATTGAGCAGTGGTGTAAGATAATTAAGTACATTTACTCTAAGTACTGTGCTTATGTACAATTTTGAGGTATAGTTTTCTTGAATATTCCAATGTTTTGCTACTTTCTAGTCCACTACATTCCAGTGGGAAATATTGTGCCTTTTACTCCACTGATTTGACAACTGGAGTTTAATATTTTACAAACAAAATATATCATTTATAAAATATAGATAGAGGCTATAGATTCAACTATCCAACAGTATATAAAGCAGTTCAAAGGTGCTCCACCTCGACCAGCTATAACATTAAAATGCTGTACGTGTTAAAGCATCAGTAATAATATTATGATATGTATAATAATACAACTCTCTGAAAGGGACTATTCTGCCCAGAAAGTACTTTTACTTAAATCTTAAATGTAGGTTGTAACAGAGTACTTCTTCCACCACTGGGTAACAGACAATATTGAATGACGTGTTTTGCAGAGGAGTTAATATATTTAAGCACAGACATATACTTTAACTATAATTATTTCACCTGACAACACTTCATCCTTGAACGTTTGAACCCCTTAAACAACCACATGCTTGAATCTTGTGACTAATATTCACTCAGCGAGCCTGAATGCACCGATGCAAATGCACATTATTGCAAACTGTGTGCAACACGGCTGTATGATAAGCCGTCTGTTCTAAGATACCCTTCACACCGTGTCAATAAATCCCCACAATATTCCTCATTCAGCTGATGTTTGCTTCCTCTGAAGTTTGGTTTTCCACCCATGACATTATGAGTATTGATAACAAAATGGAACTTTTGCATTGACAAAGAAACGTGAATTTAGAGCGAAAATGGGATGTAGAAATGTTTTGAAGATAAGATATAATACTGACATCTTTTTTAACCTGCACAAACAGAAAATAAGTCACTCTGCTGTTAATTATTTCTACACAGTTCTTTGAACAAATATAACCTTTAGACCGTGAATAGTCCTCATCTCAACTGCGTGACTTTGACTTTAGAAAACCAATTTAAGTATGTCACAATAAACCCCGTGGAAAACACTAGATACAGTATCAGAGAGATTTCTTCAGGGGTGCATTTAAGGACATCAAAGTAGGTGGAAGTACTTTTGTAATTGGTGTTTTTAATCATCATCATAGAGACACATTTTCACAAAAACAGAACAGGCTCTGCAGAGAGATACTTGTCTTCACTGTCTAAGTTTTTAATTTTTTATTACAAGGAAGGCTGTGAGGTCAGATTTTACGATCTCTTTATGTCTTTCAAACGTACTACTGTGTTTAATTCCCTTTGTTGCATTCTGTCCTGGATCATTTTATCATGAGCTGATTTTTTTTTTTTGTCAGATCAAAGTAGGCTCCTTCTCTGTAAAGTCCTTTCAGATATACTTGTGATGAAGGGCTCGATTAAAAAAACGGACTTAAATCAGATCTAATAGATCTTATTAAAGCGTCCTTTGAGAAAGGCCAGCGCTTAAGAAATATCTACCAGCTGTAAATTGTCAAATGTGATAAGCCATGATTATATCTGAGTGAGTAAAACTTTTGTACTAGGCTACAAATAATACATGAATTTATCTAATGCTTATTGTATTGTGAAAATACAAGCATATGTCATCTGTGTGCATGGCAGGAAATAAAGCCATGAAGGTCCTGGCCTTATCTGTTGGCTGATAGTTGCTAAGCAAAGTCACAGGAGAAGGAAGCAAGGATATTGCTCTGTTGTATGTTTGTCTTGTCATATTAATATGATAAAATGTTAATAGAAATACCTTGCAGTTTTATATCACATTTTTACAACCTGAAAATTAATTAATTATGCTTATGGTGCCATGGTCCTGTACAAGGTTGTTTCTGCAACTACGGTTGACTCTCCCAAATTAAAAAAACAAACAAATGTAACTTGTTTATTTTTTATGTTTTTCATCACTTGTTCCTATACTAAATGTCCTTACCTTACATTACAATAATGTTAATTTTATACAATTTGCTTTTTAAATTTCTATAATATTTCTATAACATTTGAATTCATTTTCATCATGCTTTGTGCGTTATTGTAAATATTGATATAAAAACATTTTTTTAAAATACACCCTGAAAAAAATTTGACCGTAACCATAGACGTCAGTCTTTATAAACAATAAAATATGTTGTGTTTTATGACAGATATCGCAATTTTAATACCCTTACCGCAACACCTAAAGCTGTTGTAAGGACATGTTGGGAAAATTATATTTTTTGTTAATATTGCAGATAAATGGCAGCTAGTAAAGTCTGCTACGTTAGCTTTGACTCTTAGCATCTTATATACATGAATTCAACAGTAATATTTTTTTAATGTAGTTCAAAATACACAATTACTAAGCTGTATGGTAAGGACACACAATAAATACTTCAGAAGAAATGGTGATCTTGTTTTTCTGGATCTTGAGGTTCACCTATGGGTGGCCCAGCCTGTCATCCATGTGTGCACTTGCTAACCTCTGTTTCCATAGAAACTAGATTTGTTTGGCTTTGAATAAAACTTTTACCTTGACATTTGTTCAGTGTTGCGGTAAGGACTCAGAAGTGTGGGTGCAATTTAGATGAAAAAAAATCATATAAATGATTTGTAAACAAAAGAAATACTTTTAATATGGTGAAAAAGTAATATGTATATGAAACAATTCCATTTGAAAAAATTTCATATTATCATTGAATTTGCACATTTTACTTATCTCAACATTGAGACCACAGCTGGTGACGAAAAGTGGTGGTTGGACTGCTAAAATGCTTAATACATTTTATTAAATCACATTATGTAGTAATTATTTTTTATGTTAGGATGGGTATTAACATTGTATATATTTGTCAAGCATTGCACTGCAAATTTCAACATAAATCCAAAATTCAATGCCCGTAGTTGCAGAAACACCCACATAGGCTACTTTCAGGCTACTAAATTGTGTTGAATGTTCTCAGAAATATAATGAAGCTGTCACAGAGCTATACAGGAAGTCTGAATGCATTTTTTTTTCCACCAAAGAGAACTTAACAAAAGGCATTCTCCGTTAAAGGTTCAATATTGTAAAAAGTGAGATTTTTATGTCTTTTATATTATAAAGCAGGTTTAAGTGCTTTATAAATACTGTTAAACTATCAAAACGCTTTTTATACGGAGAAATACACATAGCCCGTATTCAGTAATTGTACGTTTGAAACAAGCCGTTAGGATTTCTGTCTATTTGTGATGTCACAAATATACAATATTTAGACCATTACATGTTTTTTTATACATAAACATTCTAAATGTGTCCCAATTTATTTCCTGTTGCATTGGATGTAAATAACATCAGCTGACAGGAAGTAAACATGGACCCAAGCTGTTGCCTATCAAACACAATTCCGTTGAAATGAGCTAAAACAGAGCGTTTCAGACAGAAGATAAATACAGGTATATTCAGGCAGACAGTATGGGGAAAATAAAGTTTTTTTGTAACATTACAGCATTTAAACATGTTCTAGTAGAAACACAAAATACAAGTATGAACCTGAAAATGAGCATGATATGGGACCTTTAAGTATATTTGTCTCACTAGTCTACTTGCCTTCATGTCAAGACAGTTTAACACTAAGTGATTGTTTCACTTAAAGATCCCATATTATGCTAATTTTCAGGTTCATACTTGTAATTTATGTTTCTACTAGAACATGTTTACATGCTGTATTGTTAAAAAAACAACTTTATTTTCCTCATACTGTCAGCCTGAATATGCATGTATTTACACTCTGTCTGAAACGCTCCGTTTTACCGCATTTTGACAGAATTGCAACAGAATTGCGTTGCTAGGCAAAAGCTTGGGTCCATGTGTACTTCCTGTCAGCTGATGACATTCACATACACTGCAACAGGAAATAAACTGGGACACATTTACAATGTTTACGTTTAAAACTGTGAAATGGTCTTTATATTGTAGATTTGTGACATCACAAAGGGACAGAAATCCTGACGGCTTGTTTCAAAGGCACAGTTTCTGAATACGGTCTGTGTGTATTTCTCCAAGGATTGAACGTTTCGATACTGTCACAGTAGTTATATATAGTAGCACTTAAACTTACTTTACAATAAAAAAGACATGAAAATCTCACTTTTTACAATATGGGACCTTTATGTTAAATTTTTTTATTGGCACAAAAAGTACAATGAAGCAGTACAACTACAAAGAAATACATGTTTTACATGTTTGAAACAGTTTTGTCATAGACCCGTATTTCGTAACCCCTCCTGTTCCTCTTTGTAGTGATGGAGATAATGTGGTACACATGGAATTACATTAAATAATCCCAGAGAAGGGAAAACAAATGAATAAATAAATAGATGGATAAAAGAAATAACAATAATAATAGCGAAAAAATCGTGACGGAGTATGTGTACCTACACACACCTACACATACCCATATACTGTATGCATGTATACTTACATATATGAATAATAACAACCCATAATACATAAACAAAAAATAAAAAAATATATATGCATTAAAGGAAAGAAAAGAAAAGAAGAAAAGTTGCTGGCACTCAGGCTACAATATGGGACCTTTAAGGTTGAAATATTATATATAATTGTGAGTGCAACTAAACTACACCAGTTCATGTAAACACTCAATGTAGGTGTGTTTGTCTTGTCACCTGCATGTTTCCTAAATAAAAGGTAGGAGGAGTCATGCTGGTACACACACACACACACGATTGGCCTCAACCTGTAGACCTGTCTGCTAGGAGCACACAGAGAGGCAGCCAGGGAGGGGTTGTTATACCGACATACTTACAATACAGAGCAGTGAAACTATCTCTAGATTAACTAACACCAGAGAGAGAGGGCATCTATCTGTTCCTCCTCTCTACTCTCCCCTCAGATGCTCTACTACTGGATATCTATCTGTGTGTGTGGTGTTGAGTTGAGGAGGTAAAGCGCATGTTTAATGGCATTGTGGAAGAAGAAGTGTCCGCGGCGCTCTCCGGCTGGAAGAGGAGACATCACGGCGAGAGGTAGCTAACGTTAGCTCGCTAACAAGGTCAGTCTTTTTGGGGGGTTTTCTGTCCGCTTGGTTTTTTATTTAGCAGCAGCAGCGGTTATTAAAACGCCACCCTCGTCATCGTTGCTATAACTTCGGCTCGTTTACAGGATTAACACGGAGACACCTCGTCCTCTGGCAGGACAGGTAACCAGATATTTATGTCACCATCTAGCTTGTGTAGTTAGCTCGGCGGCTAGCACTGCTTCTCACTCACAAGCCGGGCTTTTTATTCGACTTTTTTTAAGCTCACAATAACACTGCTTTATGGAGGTTATACTGCATGAGTAGTGCAGACTAACTGAGCTCACATTAGCTGCAGTATTTAGAGAGAGAGAGAGATATGTATTTGTGTGGTGGATGCTCCAGAAACAAGCAGCAGCAGCAGCCTCCTAGAATAAAACAGGTGCATCTCTGCGCTAGCGACGCGCAGATGCAGGATCAAGCGCAGCTAGTTACTCAACATTGTAAGGCAGGTTTTAGGGATTTATATTCCCAAAAAGACAGAGTTTACTTGGTGTGGGGTTGTTAAATGATTCATCAAGGTTGAACGTCGTTTTCATTTACAAAAGGCCTCGTCTACATAGTCCAATAGAAAAGGAGGACAACTGCTGAAACTGGGCCCAGTTAGTTAGCTAATGTTAGCTGTGAGACAGTGACCGGCTACTGGGACACTTCATGTCAATCCTGAAGCTTTTTAATGTCTTTCTTTTGTTTAATCACACGACAAAAATGTCATTTTTACTGTCCTCAAACACAGGGTATGTTATCTTTTTAGTGGTTTTAAACTGGGAAGGGCTGGTGTAACATAACTTACCGTTAGTTAGCATGCATTTGTTTAATGTTAGTTCCTGTAGCTTTTGCTTTAACCTTATGTTATGTTTGCTTTAACACATGTGGCTTGTAATGTCACAATCATTATAAACTGGGAATTAATATGCATCTAATTTTCAGATAAAAGTGGGCACTTGTTGGGAAAGCTTTTGCAGAGCAGAGATTGAGAGTTGGCATTGTTTTACTCTTCCTTCATGCTTTAGATACCTCTGATTTCTGCAGAAAAAGAGATGTGTTGACTCATCTAACAGGGTATCTTATCTTTTTAGTGGTTTTAAACTGGGAAGGGCTGGTGTAACATAACTTACCGTTAGTTAGCTTGCATTTGTTTAATGTTAATTCCTGTAGCTTTAACCTTTTGTTATGTTTGCTTTAACACATGAGGCTTGTAATGTCACAATCATTATAAACTGGGAATTAATGTGCAATTTTCAGATAAAAGTGGGCACTTGTTGGGAAGCTTTGCAGAGCAGAGATTGAGCATTGTTTTACTCTTCCTTTATGCTTTAGATACCTCTGATTTCTGCACAAAAAGAGATGTGTTGACTCATCTAACAGGGTATCTTATCTTTTTAGTGGTTTTAAACTGGGAAAGGGCTGGTGTAGCCTAATGTTAACTTATTGTTAGATGGCTTGAATTTGTTTAACTTTAGTTCCTGTAGCTTTTGCTTTAACCTTATGTTATGTTTGCTTTAACACATGTGGCTTGTATTGTCACAATCATTATAAACTGGGAATTAATGTGCATCTAATTTTCAGATAAAATTGGGCACTTGTTGGGAAGCTTTTGCAGAGCAGAGATTGAGAGTTGGCATTGTTTTACTCTTCCTTCATGCTTTAGATACCTCTGATTTCTGCAGAAAAAGAGATGTGTTGACTCATCTAACAGGGTATGTTATCTTTTTAGTGGTTTTAAACTGGGAAGGGCTGGTGTAACCTAACTTACTGTTAGTTAGCTTGCATTTGTTTAATGTTAGTTCCTGTAGCTTTTGCTTTAACCTTATGTTATGTTTGCTTTAACACATGAGGCTTGTAATGTCACAATCATTATAAACTGGGAATTAATGTGCAATTTTCAGATAAAAGTGGGCACTTGTTGGGAAGCTTTGCAGAGCAGAGATTGAGCATTGTTTTACTCTTCCTTTATGCTTTAGATACCTCTGATTTCATGCACAAAAAGAGATGTGTTGACTCATCTAACAGGGTATCTTATCTTTTTAGTGGTTTTAAACTGGGAAGGGCTGGTGTAACCTAACTTACTGTTAGTTAGCTTGCATTTGTTTAATGTTAGTTCCTGTAGCTTTTGCTTTAACCTTATGTTATGTTTGCTTTAACACATGTGGCTTGTATTGTCACAATCATTATAAACTGGGAATTAATGTGCACGACAACAGATGCATCTCATTTTTTCAGATAAAAGTTGGGAAGCTTTGCAGAGCAGAGATTGAGAGTTGGCATTGTTTTACTCTTCCTTCATGCTTTAGATACCTCTCATTTCATGCACAAAAAGAGATGTGTTGACTCTTCTAACAGGGTATCTTATCTTTTTAGTGGTTTTAAACTGGGAAGGGCTGGTGTAACCTAACTTATTATCAGATAGCTTGCATTTGTTTAACGTTAGTTCCTGTATCTTTCGCTTTAACCTTATGTTATGTTTGCTTTGACTCATGTGGCTTGTAATGTCACAATCCTTTTAAATTGGAAATGAATGTGCACGACAACCCACTAATTTTCAGATAAAAGTGGGCACTTGTTGGGAAAGCTTTTGCAGAGCAGAGGTTGAGAGTTGGCATTGTTTTACTCTTCCTTCAGGCTTTAGATACCTCTGATTTCATGCACAAAAGAGATTTGTTGACTCCTCTAACACTGGGGTATTGACAGCACAGAGTTTGTTTTCCTGTAGCATTAAACGAAGTTGCTCTCAGGTCATCATGCCAGGTTAGACTTTTCACTCAGCCAAGGCCGAGTTTGTGTTTTCTCCCCACATATTTCATTACTTGGGTTGAACAGTGTGGAGGGGCAACACAAGGGAAACATCCAATTGCAAAGCAAGCTTGTCTTGTGGATATGTTTGTTATTCAGCTCATGCACTATCCAGAGGCTGCTGGATGTGGTACGTCAATTCAATTGGCCCTGAGTGCCACTGTGCATCGGAGCCCTAATTATTTTTGATGGTTTTCAAGTTTTAACTACTGTTGAACTGCAGAAAGCATGGATACCGTGGTTGTAAACGGTTTTGTCCCTCCCACCCCCCCAGTAGAGAAGGCGTCATTGTGAAATGATCAGAAATCACCTACACTCAAGCTTGAGTCATTGTACTGTTTATCATGCATAAAAAGGGCTCGTCGTGAAAACAATGAGGTTTTAATAGGTGTTCAGTGGGAAATTAAGTCGCATTATACACATCTCCCAAATAAATAATACTTTTATAGAATCTTTGTTTTGGCATTTGGGCTTTTGAAACTACATGTCTTAAATATTTTAGGAAGATGGCTTAGTTGGAAATTGTCATGATGATGACAATGAGGTACAATTATCCCCTCTATTAGCAATGTGACTAAGGCAGGTTGTGTTTTTCAACAAATAGGCTTTTGTGTGCTCTCTTCTTACAGTGGTGGTAATGAAGTACATGTTACACATTTTATTTTTGTAGTTCTACTCAATGCTTTTACAGTCAACCCTATCAAACAGAGGCCCCTACTATGAAGCAGGATTTGGCGTTAGCGAGGTAACTTCAGGGTTAACCCTGGGTTTTCCATCCTACGAAGGTGGTTCACTTTTTTTACTGGGGTAGATCACCATGGTAACTTATGCTGAACACCTAATCTGCTCCGGAGCAGGTCATGTTCCAGATAAGAGATCAACTTGTATAAAAGCACCACCTAAAGACCAATCAAAACTTGTATGATAATATTACACAAATTCGAAGAAGTTAGAGTCATGATCCAGGCTAAAAGTAACACAGTTTTAACTGACAAATGCAGGAAGGACAGCTGGCTGTATGCTGTGGGTGCTTAACGCTTTGAATTATGTTTTTATATTTATTGTTTACTTGTTCTGAAGTCTGTTTCACACCGCCGGTGTCGAGGATGCAGCTCAAAGAAGGGTAAAATAGTCATACACGCCACAATCTTGTCACTGCCCCATCTAGACAAATACAACTGACTTTTGACTATTTTGTTAAAGTAATAACTCTGTTAATTTACGCATTCACACATCGGTAATTTTTTCTTTTACCAGCTGTCCTTCCTGCATTTGGCAGCTTCAACTGTGTTACTTTTAGTCTAGATTATGTGTTTCACTTCTGTAAAATATGTCACTCTGTTGACTGTAGACTTGTTGTCCATGTTTGTGATAAGTCATATGCTGCAAACACCGACCCTTTAATGTGAACCCGCTCATAACCAGATTGAGAAACCCTGGGTTGACTTACCGAGTTGATAACCAGCGTCGTAGGACCGCTTAGTGGGATTGCGTTTGTTAAGGTTAGTTAAGCCAGATAACGAGAAGATACCCCGGGTATGTGGAACTCTCTTCGTAGTACAGGCCTCAGGCTATATGGTTTCATCTTGTTAAGCCATGTTTTGATTGTTGGTCTTTTCCTCAAATGACATATCCTCATTTCATGTTCTATTATGCACATTCGTTTCAATATTGTTTTGTTGTGCGTGAACGGCGTGTTAGAACGCTGCAAATCGACATATTAAAACGTTTCATATTTCTTAATGAGATGTTGTTTGAATTGGATTCTGAATTACTCGCACACTGTGAAATGAGAACGTGATAGAATCTAGGCCACATTGTGGAGAGCTCACTTTGATGCTCAGATGTTGCTTTTTTTCCCCACGTATGTGTGTGGCAACAGCCTGAGGTTAGGTGTGCTCATTGTGAATTAACTTAAGCTTATGGATAAAACCTATTTTCATGTGTATGTTTGTGTTTTACATATAAACACACATTGATAGATGAATCAGGCAATACGTTTTGCCTTTACACTCAGCTGGCTTATTGTGTTGTATTAAAGATTCAGCCTTTAAGTAAAAGAGACTCCTTAGTGTTTTGTTTCTGTCTAGGAAATAAAGATGTCAGATAAGGTGCGTGTCTCAACCTGGTTTACGGGTTAGGTGAGACATGACTCGGTACTCTCTCCGCCTATTTGCGAGTAGGTGGCAAAATGTCACATTAGCAAAATGGATACCCAGTGTTACTACTTTTTCATGTTTCAGAGTGACTGTTCTTGTTGATATATCTTATGTTTTGTATTTCTATGTCATTTCTTTGATCCGTCCAAACTACCTGCAGCATAGTGGAGGGTTCAGGAGGAGCCCTGTGGATGTGAATTGATTGTATGTTCTAGTTTTCCCAGCTGGCAGTCTAGTCATAACAGTTCACCTCTGTGCCAGAAACACCACACCATATACCCGCAGTAGATATTAATCATAGTCATTTACACTGAAAGCCGCTTACACAGATTACACAATATGGTCTGAGTTGTTTTGTCTTGCATATTTTAGCTTATGTTTTTATTAGTCACTGACAGTAGATGATCTACTGACACAATTGATTTTCCCAGCAAACAAATAGCTGACTGTAGCTGCCTTAGTATGTAGGTTTTTGTCCAATGATGAATCATACATTTTGTAATGCAAAAGCAGTGGGTTGGCCTGTCTCAATAGCACTGGCTGAGCTGTACACCACTATCGAGATACTGGCTTCTTACAATTGTATGATCAGATCAGAATAAGGTGGGCAGTTCTTTTAAAAAAAGAGGGAGACTGTACTTGAATCCACAGAAACCTAACTTGCAAAAGTAGCTTTGTGTAGTAGTGGTATGAATTTGGCAGATTAACAGAAGGCTGAATATTCATTTGAACTACACGATTTATAATAATGTAGTTGATTGTTTTTTTTTTTATTGACTTTTGCAAAAACTGAGTCATCTTTGGTAAAATAAGAATAAAGTGATTCAGTATGTGTTGGCATAATTTGTATTATGAGTCAACACACAATTGCAGAAGACTGTCTGTTTTTGTTAGTCCCTTGAGATTACGACCTTTATAAAAATAAAATTGCCTCATGAGATCTGAGGCCAATGTTTTTAAAAAAGAAAACTAATAATTAAACTAAATAACTAAAAAAATACCAAGCACCGCCCACCATCCGGAGCAAACTTTCTCATTTCACAGCTGAACAGTACACTACAAGATGTTTCCGAAAACATTAGCGGCGAGAAATAGGCATCACAGTAACAGAATATTGATTCATATTTGATCAGCACTGCTTATTTTGACCGTTTGATCGGATTTCGCGAGTGATTGACAGCTGCCTCCGTTGATTGAACAGCCAATAGGAATGTTCTCTCTCTCTCAGAAATGACCTGTGATTGGCCAGAGTCTCCGGTCACAGGCTAGTTTTTTTTAAAGCCTGAAAACAGAGCCATGAGGAGCTGCAAAAGTCTAGTTATCTCTCAGAACACTTGAATTACAATATGCTGAAAGATTAATATGGATGTTTTGCCCAATGATGCCAAAACATTTTGCCTACTGCAGGTTTAATTCTTGTCCTTTGCAACATATGATATAAAATTAGAGGTCTGTACAGACTTTGCAGAATTTCCGACCATTACCGCGAATTCCCACAGAGCGTCTGATCACTCCCACCACCTGCAACAATGTTTTCTATTGAGATTCTTTTTGCCTCATTCAGCAGGGAGAATACAGTCACTCAACTGTTTAATAAGCTGACTTTTAGAATACATGAATTGCAAATGAGCCTTATTAAATGGGTTTTAAAGGTTAAAAAAAACAGCTTCAGACATTGGGAACTAAGAATGAATGAAAATGTTATGGATTTTGCCCTTTGTTTTTTCGGTACCTGATGTAATTTCTCACAGGAACAGATGTTTGAATGTCAGACATCAGGGCAGCAGTGAAAGTATTATTTTCATGTTATTCAGGTTAAAAGAATGTATACGATCAATTGTCTGACTAGAAAGTGTGAGAGAGAGAGAGAGAAAGCGAGTGGATGAGTGAGAGAAGCAAACTAATCTTCTGGAAGCTTAGCTTTATTTGCTACAGGAGGAGGTAGTTTACTGGAAGACCATGCATTTGTGTGCATGGTTGATTTTAATAATGACTACCTCTCATTATGTTCATTAGATTTTATAGCTTATTCCAAAACAATGAGGTTGAGCGTCTGTTCCTGCCTGTATTAGGGTAAATACATGTACATTTGGTGATGGAACCATTTGTATTTGTTCCCACGAGATCCCTATCTTATCGCAGCGCAGCCCTCTTTTACTGGCTGCTTCTTGTATGAATCATCCAAATATTGTGGGGGTGAGTTTCAAACAGCATAAACCATTCTTTGAAAGATGGGTTTTGTATAAATTGACTGATTTCATGACGCAGGTTGTTGGATCAAAATGTTGGCCAGTGAATGACATGTATTTTACTAATTCCCACTGTAAGAAGATTTCTGGGTTTGGGGCAGTTTAGAAGAGACAATATTTTGTATAAGTTGACGTAACAGCCTTGTGCCAGTCAGGCATTAGGATTCCAGGCAATTGGATGACCCTCCTGCCCGTTTCTGAGTGCTACAGGATTGAGGTTGGCTGGGTCAGCACAATGGAGACTCTAATTCCAACCCCCAGGGCACCTAATTAAAACTTACAACCAAGACAAACAACCTTTGACACTCATGCATCTCGTGAGAATCGCTATTACTGAAAATGCCATGACAGAGAAGTGAAGATCAGCAGGAGATCAATGTGTCCTTTTTCTAATAATGTTTATTACCTCGAAACTACATGTGTAGAATCTAAATAGAAAATGGAAATATAGTTTATGCTGTTGGCACAAATAACTAATTGCATGCATTTTGGGATCAGCATTTTCAGCCAGTGCTAGGTGTGGTGATTTATTAATTCCAAATATTTCCTCAGTTAGCCTATAAATTATTCTGGGAAGATAAATGCTGTGTCCAAAATCACTCCGTCCTTCACTCATTCACTAGAACTTATATAAGAGACATGGAGATTCAAGCGAGACTGTCTCCCTCCCTCCTTCTTTCTCTATAATTACAAACACCAAAAACTAGTTTTGCTGTATAAGAAAAAAAGTCAGTAACAAATGAAATGCATTATTAAAAAATTGCTTTCAATCAACTGTCAATAATTAAAGGAATTTCTATACCTCATTGGTGAATCTCGCACTTCTGAGACAATTTTGTTCAATCGTGGAGTCGAATGTTTGCCAACCTAGTAAATATAGTGTGTTAGATGGTAAATGGAGAGATTTCGGACACAGCAAATGTATGTTGCAGTATCAGGTAGTGTTAATATTGTCAGCTATTTTTTTATGTAGTATTAAGGCCTTTACACATCAGGGGCGTTTTTTTTCATGCGATTGATTCGCAGGTCAATATGTTGTTTTTGAACTGTGATTTTTGTCATGGATACTTTAACACAGAACGCGAATATTTACGTGGTGAAAAAGTGGCATATTTGTTTTCCCAACAAGGTTGATTTTTCTGAGCTTTGGCACCGCAAAAAAAGGCATCAACCAATCATGTTGTGCTGAACGGGTTGAGTTGCGCTTATATTTAGGATAGGATTAAAAGACAACAACTGGAGGCTCCGTAGTCCAAACAAAACTTTATTACTCCTTTCAACCTTGACAAAGGCAGTGCATACCAGAACCACTCGTTCTGTTCTTACCTTTCACAATAAAAGCTTTAGACATAATATTCATATCATAAACTAATGTAGCACCATAGACCATTTTAAAACTTGTGTGAAATGCATGACACAGTTGTAGCATGCTATACAGTATACAAACTGTGTTGGTAGTATTTGGGTGGGAAGATGTGTTGTGATCAGTATGAATTGGTAGCAGCATGAACTTTACTGTGTAAATGGTACTATATACTATACTATTTGTATGTTTGCACTGATGTTTTTTTCTTCTCACTTTGTCAGACTCATTTTTGTTTTTTGTCTTTTTGTTTTCTCACATAGCTGGCTGACATGGCTGTCTAACAGGCTGCCAAAGATCTCTTCATGGATCACAGAGGACAACAAAGAGAAACCACTGCATCTGTGAGCATAGCCAATAACTAGGGAGTCTGACCCACAAGCATATCATCAGACTGACGTCAGTGCATGTGGCCTCTTAAGTGGTTCATAGACATCTGTTGGGCAGCCCAAAGGCCTATTGCTATGCACTATAAACAAAAAGACATGAGCTGTGGGGATGCTGGGAGGAGCAGGCTTCTTTCGTGTAGGACTATCCCTCTGGTAATAGGGCTTCTGGTGACCATGGCCCAGGGCACCGTGCCAGAACAGCAAGAGACACTGGTGGAGATGATATCTGTCGAACTAGAGGCTTCTATGCAGTCCTCTGTGCTCTCTGAGCTCCAGGCTGCAGCATCTTCAGTTGGTGAGGGGCCGCCTACAGCTATCCCAGATTCTTCTGCAAAGAATGGGGGAGTTCACACCGGCATCCCTGACTCCTCGGCAATCGTAGGCCAGGTGTTTCAGTTGAAGGTTCCGCCAGGACCTGCCAACGCAACCTGCAATGTCCATGTAAGTAACCTGAAGATTAGACGTAATCGGGAAAAAATAAATGTTGAGAAATCTATTGATTTTATGTGAGAAATAATTATTTAACATTAATTTAATGAGATCTTAATTAATCAGTCAATGAGAACAGCATTTGTGTTGAAAAAAGAGACTCGGAATATCAAATGGGGAGTATGGGAGGACTTTGTTGTTGTAATTTTTTTCTCCTTTTTATTTGGGAGGTTCCTTTTTTATTAGTTTAAATAGACCCAACCCAGTATCATTTTTTAACTTAAGTATGATGAACGAATGAAAAACGAGTATCACAGAGGATGGGTGTTAACATTAACTATCTTTTTATTGTTTTATGTCTCTTATGGGGACTACAGTATTTTGTTTGTCTGTTTAAATGCATAATATATAGTATTTATCCCTTCAGTTTTGATTACTGTATCACTGCTGATTGAAGTTGACTTTGGTGCAATTTGTTCCAGTCAGATTTATGAATGAGATGAGATTATTATTGGCCCGAGTGGTGATGCAGAATGATATCCTGTCATACAGTAATAACTCAAAATGAAGAGTGATGACTCACATAGTTATCATGAATAGAAGCTCGCTCTGCTTCCTGTTCATATTTGGCGAGATTTGATAAACTGAATGGAATATGAAGGGGGTTGGGGAGATAGTGAAAGCATTTCTGCTTTAACTGTAGATATGTGAACGTTTTGCATTCATCTATTCTGTTTGGTTTTTCTTGTTCCCGTTTCACTGGCAACTTGGGCAATATTAAACCGTTAAATACAGACTTATATGTATGTTAATTGATTCATCGTTTACTAATTACCAACCAGTTTGTAGTTACAACTTCACAGTTGCCAATATTTACATGCTTTTCTCTGTTTCATATTATTATAAAATTCCTAGTCAAACTAAGTCATTTTTAAGACATCACTTGGATCCTGGTAACTTTTAATGGCCAGTCATAATTCATTTTGGGGTTAATTATCACTTAATGAAATAAGTAATGACTTTTTCCTTTTCTGACTTAACTTATATCTAAGAAGTATCCCAGTAGTACAAAACGGTAATAGTGTTTCTCTTTTTCCTCCTGTAGCTCACTGAAATGGGAAAGGAGACTTTACCCTCCTGGCTATATTGGGACAAAGAAAGCTGCATTCTGAGAGGCTTGGCCCTGGAGCAGGATAAAGGTGTGTATCATATCTTGGTGTCTGGAGAGGAGATAATTGAGAAGACTGGCAGCCAAGTGTTCCCCAGTACGGTCTTCTCTATTGAAGTGTACCCAGAAGAACGGGCAGACACTGAGCCAGCCCTGCTCACTCTGCAGTCTGATATCAGTGGCATCCAGCCTTTCACCTGTGGCTCTGAGGAGCTTGTCACTGTCCTCACTGTCATCTTGGATGCTGACTTGACAAAGATGGTTGCTGAACAGAGGGTCAACTTACTGGGCATTATGAGAAAATTCTCTCATGTGACCCTGGAGCACATGAGGGTGGTCCCTGTTGTCAACAACCGCTTATTTGACATGTCTGCTTTCATGGCTGGACCAGGGAATGCCAAGAAGGTGGTGGAAAATGGGGCCCTACTGTCATGGAAACTGGGATGTGCCCTTGACCAGGGCAGTATCCCTGACATTAGCAGCGTCCAATCCTCAGCAAAGGATGGGACTATGTCAGCTAGGCTTGGATACCCAGTGGTTGGCTGGCACATTGTCAACAAAAAGCCCCATGGAGTGAAACGGGTCAGACGGCAGTTGTACAATACTCCTACTCCAGTGCCCTCCCTGCTTCCTCCGACTACTCACGCAGAGCCCCCTGTACGTGTTGTTCCCACGCCAACTTCGCCCTCTATTGCCCCGGCAACGGAAAGTTCTGCTCCCCCTATCCGGGGTCCTTTGCCTCTTCCAGTGAAGCCCACTATGAGGGTCAGAGATCAGATAGCCCACACACCTGTGTTTGGACCTCCCCAACCCACAAGAGTACTAGGAACTACAAGCACCATCCCTATTCAGCCCACCATGACCAGGCCTACAATTGTGGAGGCCACTGCTTTGCCAACACCACCAAGCACCACCAAAAAACCCAGACCCACATCCACCAGGAAACCCAAGAAAATCAAAACCACCACCCCAGCCCCCCAGGAACCCAAATCCACCACACCTAAACCACCCAAACGCACCCCTCCTCTCACTTTGACTCCAGAGTCTTTGAATCAAAACCCAGAGATCAAAAATCCCATTGATCAGGTGAATGCATGGGTTGGCACATACTTCGAGGTTAAGATTCCTCCCGATACGTTCTATGACAAGGAGGATGGTACTACCGATAAGCTGCGTTTGACTTTGAAGAAGACCCCCAAAGAAGCAGTGAGTGAAACCTCTTGGATACAGTTCAACAGCACTATCCAGCTTTTGTACGGCCTCCCAGAGGAGCAGCATGAGGGGAAACACGAGTACTTCATGTTGGCCACTGATAAGGGTGGGAGTAGCATCATGGATGCATTTGAGGTTCAAGTCAACCGTTGGTCTACTAATGACAAACCATCCGTTGTGTTTGCTGCTCGTTTCCAAGGTGACCCCAAAACGTTAAGCACTGACGTCCATAAGAAGATTCTTTTGACCAAAAAGTTAGCTTATGCCCTCGGTGATCGCAACAGCAGCACAGTAACCTTGAGAAGCATCACTAGAGGCTCCATTGTGGTGGAATGGACCAATAACAGTCTCCAGCAGAGTTCTTGTCCAAAGGACCAGATCACAGTTCTCAGCAGCAGGATCTCTGATCCCCAAGGGACGCCTAAACTGGCCTTCATCAAAGCCATGGAGCCTGATTTCAAACCCATTAACATCTCCATTCGTGGCACCAATAAATGTCAGAGCTACACGTTCATCCCACCGGGAGAGGTGCCGATGCCTGTTCTTCCTACAGCGACACCTTCACCAGGGACAGGTCGCAGGAGCAGCGACGATGTTTACCTACACACCGTCATTCCCGCTGTAGTGGTAGCTGCCCTGCTGCTCATAGCCGGGATCATTGCCATGGTCTGCTACCGCAAGAAGCGCAAAGGGAAGATGACCATAGAGGAGCAGGCCACTTTCATCAAGAAAGGAGTCCCCATAATATTTGCAGATGAGTTGGATGATTCCAAGTCACCCCCGTCCTCCAGCATCCCTCTTATCCTTCAGGAGGAAAAGCCCCCACTTCCCCCTCCAGAGTACCCAAACATGTCTGGCCCCCACAGTACCCTGCTTAACCAGGATCTGCTGGAGGAGTATTCAGTTTATCAAGATGATGATCCTAATGCACCTCCTTACCAGCCCCCACCACCATTTACTGTCCCCATAGAGGGCAAAGGGTCTCGCCCCAAGAACATGACCTCATACAGGTCACCACCTCCCTACGTGCCTCCCTAACGCATACTAGAGCTTTCAGTTTGGAAAGCAAGTGCAATGTAGGGATGCTTGTTGAAAACTACTACAGGAGTAATTTTACATGTGTTCAATGAGATGGCTTTGACTTTATAGAGGAGCAGGCAACCATACCCACATATTTGACCATCATGGATAAGACACTATCGTACAATTCTACTACTGGCACAGGGCAAATGGACGGGGAACAGTTTGTAATTCCAGCACTCTTTTTTTTGTTGTCCTTCAGATCTGCTTTTGACTTCTTGCATATTCTTTTTTGTCTGTTTTTTTTTGCCAAGAAGAGTCAATTTTATCTTCAATGATGTACTATTTCTATTGTATAGAAAATAATAAAGAAGCAGGAAAGACTGAAGCCCACAGGGCCTTTGAGCAGGTGTCACCATGACAACAGACTTGAGGCTCCCCCTCACAATGTTAATCTTTATGAGTTCTATATCACTCTTATCTGTCCTTCGGCTAGGTTTACTAAGATTTTGCACCTGTTATTTCTAGAGGGGAATGAAACACTAAAAGCCAAACTGAAAGCATGAAACACTTTATTTACACAAAAATCTGTTTGTTTCTTAGACTTTGATCTCTCCCTCTTCTCTCCTATGCTTTGCTCCCTCTTGACAATAACATGCAAACCTTGCACTTATGCAAATTCTTGTTAAACCTTGCACTATGTGTCTTGCGCAGAAATGAACGCAGTAAGTGGTAGTCCAATAAGGAGAAAAAGATTTTTTCTTTTTGTATCCTTGAAGTCACCACATGACTGAGATTCCTCTGGTACTTGATCACAAAGGACATTACACTGATCACGCCTGTTGTAGATGTAGCCTAATTAAGTTACAAAACAAATAATGACTTTTTTTTTTCTTTTGTTAATGTGTGTGTGCCACTGAACCTGCCTGTGAGATGACTGGTTTTGCTGTTGCCAAGGTGATGTCTGTGGTCACAAGGCAGACCACGTGGGGTTGCTACGACAATAACGAAGGGGCCAGTGGAATGCTGTGGTTCACAGCGACATAGTCCTAGTTAATGGAGACATAGTCAATGAGGTGGATCCACTGTCTTTTATTCAGTTGGTTTTGTTGGTATGAGGGGTGGGTGGGCTTAGAGTACTGTATTATCACTGCTCTGCCTCTAGGTGTTGCACTGTTATGTTTAGTGCACTGCCTGTTGTCAGTTCAGATGAGGCATGGGGACAAGGGGATGTACATAATTGTGTGCCTGTGAAATTAAACAACTCCATAATGTTAGTGTTTTATCAGTAAACCTAGTAGTCAGGAAAGGGAGGGCCAGAGTGGGAAATAATTTTATTTTTTAATTGTATGTCTAGATTTATGATCACAATCATGGAAAAAAATGACTTTATAGTTTGTGAGGGTACAAAAGAACGTTTACCTGCCCATCACAAAAAAAAATAATGCATTATCTCAATATGATGGGGAACAAAGAAACCACTACAATATGTGAATTATGTACATTTCATATCTGATATCACCATAAGAAAAAATGGTTAAAAATCTAATGTTTTTACTGAGTTTTTGATACAGTCTTAAACTTGTTTTATGAAAATATATTAATAAAATGTAATACTATTTGTAAAGCCTCAAAGATGGTGTATAGTCCCTTTTTATTTGAGAAAATGAATCTGTTTTTATATATATATATATATATATCCACAGGCACATTAAAGGGCTGATGAACACAATTTACCAGATAAATAGGAATGCAATATATAGTAAATTCAATGTGTGTTGATAAAATACATTACATGTTATGTTTATATGGTCAAATGCAGTAATGGGCTTTGTTACAAGAGGAATTAAGTGCAACTATGTGAAATGTTAAGGTTAGTACTTTGTTAAATATGTAAATTTGAAATGTCTTACTTTCCGTGTAAAGGGAGCACTTCTCTTAAAATATCGCACTGCCTCACGAGGGCTGCCTGCTGCATATTTTAAGAGAAGGGAGCACTTTTCTTAAAGGGACTGTTTGTAAGAATCAGAAATGCTTGTTAACAGCAACACCTGCGGCCGTTAAGTCAACGAAAGTCAGCATCGAGCTCGCGCTTGCTCACTCTAAATAGACATGAACGAGCATCGCTCAAAACAGTAAGGCGACACACGTCAGCTAAAACCACAATATCACTCTATATGTCTCCTGCTTGGCAGTAATGTTAGCTGACCAGACGAAGGTGTCTCCATGAATCAATGCTGATCCTAGTGTTGGCTTTTCCTGCTTCAGCCTCCCGACCGCGGCCAGAGGGAGACACCGGCACCCGGTCCGAGACGATAACGTTTCTTGCTGCGGAGCCCCGTCACTTCACAAGACACGGGAAACCTCTGTTGGTCTGGAGGAGCTGCAGCAGTTATTTCTGCACAAACGTCCACTGCACATTTTCTAGATATATTCTCAGAGCCATGAAGTCTTCTGCTGTGTGTAGTGTGCGCGCATGCACGTGAGGTGGAGCAAGCTGAGTGAAGGCAAGCAAGCAGGCAGGCAGAGGAGCAGAGTACAGCAGAGACTCCGGCCCTGGAGACCAAAGCTACGGTCTCCTCCGCGTCCTCCGACTGCGGCCAACACTGTTTAACAGACGGGCTTCACTAGATACAACTTTGCGGTTTTGGTGCTTCCGTGTAGTTTGCGTTGGAGTCTTGTCTGAACAGCGTAGCCACACGCGAACGCGCATATGCGAGCGCGCATGGGACACCGACCCGGGTGATTTATACGTGTAAGAAGTTACAATCAAATCCCTTTAAAATACACAGCTGGCAGCCCTCGTGAGACGGTGCGATATTTTAAGAGAAGTGCTCCCTTTCTGTGGAATTTAGGTGGGCAGTTTTTCTTGTTTTGGCTCTGTGCTCCTACATCTCTTGGAGAAATATCAATAACAATGACTAATATCTGCTCTCAAATTCTTTTAGTATAGAGCTTGTGTAATGATGGCTTATTCCAGAGAGGTCAAAAACAGTTTCACTGGTTGGCGAACCATGCTGCCTTGACAAATGTACATTTTCAGTACAAGTCGCAATACAAGATATTTTGATTTGTTCTTGTGTAGTCCTAGAAAGAAATCCTTGAACTGCTATGAAGGCGTCTCAGTGTAATTTTAGCAATAATGTTTATTTGCTGAAAACTGAATCACTGATTATCTCTAGACTCATTTTGGAGCATTATTTATTGCAAAGAGAAAAAGATCTGTCTTATTTTTTTAGCACTGACGCATACCCACGACTTCATACATACCAGTCATGTGGCTGTAGTTTTATGCAGAATATGTACTGCACTTTTTTAATTTCTTCATTGCTGTAATTATTATATATGCCCTGCTCTCATTTACTCAGTCTTACCACTTATTACGGCACATAATTGGTGATTATGAGCTTGGTTATGTTGCAAATTGAATGTAATAATCATTTATCAATTAGCCAACAATCATCTAACTGTGGGCGACTGACTCATTTACATATTATCTTGTCTGTCTGTCTGTGTCGGCACGGGATGGCACAGGATTTAAAAGCTCTTATTCCTACAAACACCGACTGTGTGAATGAATACAGATTATACAGTTTCTAAATATACGGACTGAACAACAGACATTTCACCCCTTGTTCCATGAATAACAGACATGATTTCAGATTTTTATTGACATGGTGTGACAGACCCTCTGTGTTTGGATCCTCTGCTTTGTCTGCTTTCTCTTTCCAGGGCTGCAGACCTGATGAGTGTAATCCGTGGCATGGGACACACCTGGGCCTGGTGTGCTCCCCGCTTAAAAAGCCTAAGCATGCAGCAGTCTCGGAGTCGGCAGATCTCCTATCACACCATACCTGTGCCATGGTTTTTGTTTTTTCTTGTTTTCCTTTTCCTTGTTTTTACAGCACAACATCCATGCAACACATTTTCACACATCCACTCCTTACACTACTGACTTTAGAGATTCATCCAATACATTCTTTTGGTGCAATTTGCACACGCAACACGTTTAATATTAAACTTTTAATGAAGAAGTGAACAGCGCTCTGTGCAGCAGCGGGGGCGGGGCTTCAGGGCTCTAAATACTGAGACCAGCATGTCGTCCGCAGCAGGCAGACTGCGGCTCATTGACTGTGGAAAAAAAAAAGTATAGTACGTCCCACATTTTTAAAATTTTAGTACGTCAAAAAAAAGTATGTAGATGGTATGTTGAAAAAAGTCATTGTTTAGTATCTAAAAAAGGTCATATACTATGTCGATAAAGTCAGTATGAAAAGTCATAGTATAGTATGTTGAAAAAAATGATTAAAAAGTCAGTCTAGTATGTCGAAAAAAGTCATAGTACAGTATGTAAAAAAAAAAGTCATAGTATAGTCACTTTTTTTGATAAACTGTACTATGACTTTTTTTTTGTATCCCTTTTTTCGACATACTTTACTGTGACTTTTAATCACCTTTTTCAACATGCAGTGCTATACTACGACTTTCCTATCACTTTTTTTGACATACTATACTTTGACTTTTTTTTATCATTTTTTGACATACTATACTATGACATTTTAATTTTTCAGTGTCATATAGGGATCGAACCCACCACCTCCAATATTCCATCCAGATATGTAGCGCACTGAGCTATCTGACCAGATACAGTGAAGTAATGTTCCTTTTTGTATTTGGCATCTTCATTTGAAGTTGGCCTTTAAAAACTTACTGTGTCACATAAGGATCGAACAACTTCCAGTATTCCAACCAGTTATCTAGCACAGGTCATGCAGTGCCTTATATGTAATTAGCAAGATGTTAAAGTTGATTCTGAATTTTACAGGGAGCCAATGAAGGTATGCCAGAACAGGAGTGATGTGAGACCGACGGCTAGCTCTGGTTAATAACCTGGCCCCTGCATTTTGAACCACCTGTAGGCGATTTAAAGCCGATTGACTGAGGCAGGTGTAGAGGGAATTACAATAGTCTAGACAGAAGAATATGAAAGTGTGAATTAAAAGTTCAAGATCCGTGGAGGACAAGATGCATCGGATTTTTGCAATGTTTCTTAACTGGAAAAAGCAGGTTTGGACAAGTTTAGTGACATGATGGTCAAAAGTCATATTCCGGTCAAAGATGATTCCAAGATTCTTAGCTGTAGGACTGATATTGGATTGAAGTGGGCCAATAAACTGATGAACTGTTGTAACAAAATTGTCTAGTCCTATTAAAAGAATGTCTGTTTTATCAAGGTTTAAGTGGAGAAAGTTGAGAGACATCCAGTCTTTGGTTGCTGCTAAGCAGTCATGGAGGGAGGACAGTTGATTGAGGTTATTGGTTTTGGCTGAAAAATAGATCTAAGTGTCATCCGCATAACAATGATATGACACGTCAGGAAAGCTGCTGAACGAATGACCCAGAGGAAGCATGTACAATGAGAAGATGATCAGCCCCAGAACCGACCACTGAGGGACTTCACCCCGCAAAGGGGCTGATGAGGAGATATGATTATTAATGCAAACATGGAAATATCTGTTTGTTAAGTATGAATGAAACCAGTTCAAAGCTTTACCAGATATACCAAACCAATTTTGCAACATATCAAGTAATATAGCATGATCAATGGTATCAAAGGCAGCAGTTAAATCCAGTAAAATGAGTACGGATTGTTCACTTTTGTCTGCATGCATAAGGATGTCATTGGTTACTCTGAGTAATGTTGTTTCTGTACTATGTTTTTGGCGAAAGCCTGATTGGAATTTGGCAAATATTTTGTGCCCCTCCGCCACTTTCAGAAGTTGGTCCGTAACCATTTTCTCTAGAATCTTTTATATAAATGGTAGTTTGGAGATTGGTCTGTAATTATCTAATTGAGCTGGGTCGAGAGTAGGTTTTTTAAGAAGTGGTTGAACACTGGCAGTTTTGAAATAGTCAGGAACAAACCCGGATGTGAGAGAGTGGTTGATGATTGATAGCAGGCTGGGGCCTAAAACAGGAAGAACGGATTTTAGAAATGCAATACATGCAATACAAAGTTTTCACAGTCATGAGGAGATGAGACGGGAATGACAGGTACAGTTGGGTTTACAAGTTGGTTAATAGTGCTAAACAGAAATCTCGGATTATTTTTATTGCTGTTAATTAAACCAGAAAAGTAGGCAGCACGCGCTTCTTTAATGATCTGGTTCAGATCGAATAAAAGGTCCCTCATCCGGATGTGGTGAACTACTAGCTTTGATTTTTTTCCAGCCTTCAGCCTTTCTGTATTCTTTTCTGTGTTGCCTGATAAAATCATTGATCCAAGGCATTGTGTTAATAACTGGTACTGACCTGGAGGTGAAAGGGGCGGAAAAATCAAGGGCTGTTGTACACAATTCATTAAACCAATTAACCTGATTCTTAATATTAGTGAAGTGTGAATGTTCATTAGCCAGACTAGTAAAGTAGCTGGGAAACATGGCTGCAGACTGATCATTAAAGATGCAAGAGTGGATGTTCCGTTTTTGGGTTATTGCAGTAGGTGTCAAGGGTGCATCAAAGATAATACATTTGTGATCGGAGACAAAGTCAAACTTATTCATAGAGTTAAGAGACATACCCAGAGAAAACACTAAATCAAGGGTATGCCCACGGTTGTGTGTTGGGCCAGAGACATGCTGCACAAGGTTAAATGCTGTTGCAATGTTTAAAAAGTCAGTGGCAAATGAGTTGGAGTGATTGTCAAAATGAATGTTAAAGTCACCAGCCATGATGGCCCTATCAAATTTGAGCACAAGAGAGGACAGTAACTCAGAGAATTCATTGGGAAATCCCGTAACTGAATTTGAATTTGAATTCGGGGGTCGATAAATGATTACACAGCAAAAGGGATTATCACACACAATTTGAAAAGACCCAGGACTAGGTGGAGAGATTATATCTCCACACTGGCCTGGGAACGCCTCGGGATCCCCCAGTCAACTGGTTAATGTGGCCCGGGAAAGGGAAGTTTGGGGTCCCCTGCTGGAGCTGTTGCCCCCGCGACCCGACCCCGGATAAGCAGTTGAAGATGAGATGAGATGAACATACCATATCATGACTTTTTTTTTTTTTTTACTTTTTTCAAAATACTATACTATGACTTTTTTAATTTTTCAACATACTCTGACTTTTTTTCAACATGCTATACTATAACTTTTTTGTAATCACTTTTTTCAACATACTTTAGTATGAATGTTTTCGACATACTATAAGATTACTTTTTTATCGCTTTGTTTGACATACTATGACTTTTTTCAACATACTATACTATGACTTATTTATCACTTTTTCAACATACTGATGAACACACTGACTTTTTTGGACATACTGTACTATGACATACTTAAAACTTTTTTGACATAATTAGTATGTTTTTCGAAATACTATACCATGACTATTTTTGATATACTATACTACGATTTTTCCATCACATTTTTCGACATACTATACTTTGACTTTTGTTTATCACTTTTTTTTACATATTATAATATGACTTTTTTGGACATACTATACTATGACCTTTATCACTTTATCAAAAAAGTCATAGTATAGAATCTTGAAAAAAGTGATAAATAAGTCACAGTATAGTATGTCGAAAAAAATCATAGTATAGTGTGACAACCCCTGCTGTCAATTATATAGTAGGGTTCTGTTAACCTGCCATCAGGGCCTCCTGGGAATTCCTGGGCCCGGTGTTCAAGTCTATAAATCCCAAGCTCATGAGTCATTCTCTCTCTCTCTCTTTCCCAGCAGATACCATCGCCGGGCATGTTGCAGCCTTAGGTTTTCCTTGGTTAATCTTTTGCGTGTTGTATACATTTTACAACAAGCAAACACCATTCTCCATGCACATTTTACACTACTGATACTACTGATATTCACACGCCATACATTTTTGATCCTCTGTTTTGCATGTTTTACCTTCTTTTTGTTAAATAAATCAATTGATTTAAACTTTATCACGGTGTGTCTTATTTGTCATGGCCTTGAGAGCCAGGTTGTAACAATATTATGTTGAAAAAAGTGATGAAAAAGTCAGAGTGTAGTATGTTGAAAAAAGTGATAAAAAAGTCAGTGTAGTTTGTCAAAAAAAGTAATAAATAAGTCATAGAATAATATGTCAAAAAAGTCATAGAATAATACGTTGAAAAAAAGTTATAAAAACGTCATAATGTCGTATGTCGAAAAAAGTCGTAGTATAGTATGTAAAAAAAGTGATAAAAAAAGTCATAGTATAGTATGTCGAAAAAAGTATTAGTATAGTACGTCGAAAAAAGTGTTCAAAAAAGTCATAGTGTACTTTGTCGAAAGAAGTGATAAAAAAGTCATAGTATAGTATGTCGTAAAAAGTGATAAAAAGTAATACAATGCCAAAAAAAGTCAAATTATAGTATGTCAAAAAAAGTGATAAAAAAAGTCATAGTATAGTATGTTGAAAAAAATGATAAAAAAGTGATAGTATAGTATGTCAAAAAAAGTCATGGTATAGTATGCCGAAAAAAGTGATAAAAAAGGTCATAGTACAGCATGGCGAAGAGAGTGAATAAATAGTCATAATATAGTATGCCGAAAAAAGTCATAGTATAGTAATTCGAAAAAAGTCATAGTATGTCGAAAAAAGTGATAAAAAAAGTCATAGTATAGTATGTTGAAAAAAGTCATAGAATGTCGAAAAAATTAATAGCATAGTGTATAGAAAAAACTGATAAAAAAGTAATAGTATAGTATGTCGAAAAAAGTGATATAAATGAATAGTATAGTATATCGACAAAGGACATAGCATGTTAAAAAAAGGGATAAAAAAGTAATAGTAAAGTATGTTAAAAAAAGGTCATAGTAAAGTATAACGGAAAAAGTGATAAAAAGTCATAGTATAGTATGTCAAAAAAAGTCATGGTACAGTATTTAAAAAAAAGTGAATAAAAAAGTGATAGTATAGTATGTCAAACAAAGTGATAAAAAGGTCATAGTACAGTATTTTGAAAAAATGTCATTGTATAGTGTGTCGAAAAAAGTGATAAAAGTCATAATATATTATGTTGAAATAAGTGAAAAAAAAATTCATAGTATAGTATATCGAAAAAAGTCATAGTATAATACAGTATCTTGAAAAAAGTCATAAAAAGGTAAATCTATAGTATGTCAAAAAAAAGTCATAAAAAGTATTATTATAGTACCTCGAAAAAAAGTCATAAAAAGCCTTAGTATAGTATGTCGAAAACAGTGAAAAAAAACTCATATATTATGTCAAAAAAAGTTTAAAAAAGGTCTTAGTGTAGTATGTTCAAAAAAATTCATAAACAATTCTTAGTATATGTTGAAAAAAATAAGAATCAGTCATAGTATAGTAGATTGAAAAGTCACAAAAAAGTAATTCTATAATATGTCAAAAAGATGTCATAGTAGAGCATGTCGAAAAAAGTAATATTGTACAATGTTGAAAAAACGTCATAAAGAAATATAGTATAGTATGTTGAAAAAAGTAATTTTTAAGGTTTAAATAGTGCTTTTGATAAAATTACATTTTCCTATTTTTCTACATGGTATGATCCACATCTCACAGGCAGTTGTTATTACAAATGTTACCTATTCAAAACTTTATTTCCTCCAGTAACTTTGCAGATTCTGAAAACATACAGTATAATATAGCTGCCACCAACAACTGCAGCAATGATTGCCTCTGGCTGTCACTGTTTGACACTTCTTGCACACAGAATAAGCTTTTATAGGATGATATTTTATTCTGGCAGCACATGATCGAGTCACTGACCGCTGACTGGCAAGGGTCACATCTTCTGATGTTGCAATTCACGCAACTGACAGCAGCTCTACGAGGTTGAGGTTGGAAGAAGGCACATAAATGCACACTCATATAACTAAGAACAGTTTTGATGACAAACACTCTGTTTGCACTTTTCTTGCAGTGACCTACTGTAAGCTTTAAAAAAGTGTTCAAAAACTGCACCTTATAATGTAAAATGCACCAAATCATCTTTTAATTACTAGTTTTAATGTCCCACAGCACAACTCATAGGATTCATTGACAGGACTTGATACAAAGTGACGACTTTCTGCAAAAGAACACAAGCTACTGTAGTTTTCTAAACCACATCCACTGTATATCGGGACACTGACTATTAATACTCTCCAGAAAGGATCAGCTAACTGCTACAAAAGCAGCTGAGTAGTTTGAATCTACAAATGGAGTTGAGTGAATCGATAACAGCCAGTATTAGGTAATGAGGGTGTATCAGAATGTGGAGTTGAGGCTATTTTACGCCCTGCCAATCTCTCACTTCACCACCCTCCCCCCTGCTCTCATTAATAATGTACTGGGCATGAAAGTTAATGTATGTGATGAAAAATGTATAACCTCATGAAAACCTATAGGAGGATCTGACCTTTCAGTTGTTGATGTGTGTGAAGCCCTCCTGTTGTGGATGCTTGCAGCTCTGCACACAAAACCACCAGTGTCATCTGTTTTACAGCTATTCATGCTGCAATAAGAGTATACAATTTACAGATTAATACCAATGCTTTGCTTTATATTTGTTGGTAATTATTTTACAGATTTCTACATATTTAATTTGCGTGTTTATAAAACACCTGCTGTGTCTTTGTTATTTCAGACACTGGCAGAACCACTAATCAGAATGGGTGTTTTATAAGCGTGTTTATAATTCCTGGGGTCATAACAAATTCTAATTAGGCCTGTAGCTGGGCCAGGCTCTCGTTGCAAACAGGAGGGTAATTATTTCTACTGCACAGTATTATTGACACAAACTTTTCTCTTGATTAAAAAATAATAAAAAAAAGTAATCAGCCTCTGTAAACACCCTAGTGCTTGAAGAGGCGGTAAGGTGATCTGCTACTTAGCAGAAAGGATATGATGGTGGGCAGCACCAGATGATATGGACAACTCAGTAATAGGCCTCATTAGATGCCCAAAGCCCAAGAAATGTGGCACTCTGTTTCCCATTAGGCTGAAAGCACAATGATAAAAGAAAACATCATTATGATGGAGGGTAATTGTCAGGGAAGTGAGGGGTATATACAGTATATATATACACACATATACACAGTATATATACGGTATATATATACGTACATTTATATATTATTGGACAACTGTAATAAAAGCAATTATTTTTGCTGTTCAAAGGTTACATTTCCAGATGTAACCAAAAATGACTGTGCTGCTACTGAATGAGCAGGTCCCTCTTGCTTAGCAACCAACACTCCTTTATTAACTAACTGCAGTTTAACTATAACCTTTACAATTTCCTTCATTTTGCAATTTTCAGGAGCTGATCTTTAGTGCAACGATCCAGAAACTGCCCACATGGAGCAGCAACAAAATCCTCTACCCCGGCCATCATACACCATGGGTCTCTAAAGGCCCCAAACAGAACCAACAGACAGTGTTGTCCAGGTCAAGTAGTGCACAAAAGAGACAATGTTTCCCAAACTAATGTGGAAGTCCCCCTCTAACTAGACTGCCTATCCCAAACATATCTACCTCATTGAACCCTAGTCTTCATGCAGATTAGCGGGAGGCTCTTTAAACACTTACACCAGTAGCCTCGGTTAGGCCCTCAGCAAGCTGGTTACCCACCTGACCGCGTGGCCATGACAAAAGAGGGAGATGCGCACAACAAAGCCAATTAACAAATTATTAATATTAATTCAAAGAAAACACAAGAGGAAAACTTAAACTAACATGGTATGTGGAATTATTAGTAGTAGTGTAAGTGAGTGCAATGTTGTATGGTGCAGCAACACAAACTATATGTGATGGAATTTTCTATTAATTCCTCCGTCCTTGGTCGGGTCAGAGTGTTTCTCAGAGTGTCCCTCTGTTGACATTATTGGGTTGGAGTCCTGTCTAGGGGAGCCGCCGTTATCTGTACAGCTGTGTCTGTAGTGGGGACCATAGAGCCTGTCGCTGGGGCAACCAGGGTCAGAGATGCCAGAGGAACCGAATAAGTCAAAACATGATAAGGGTAAAACACTGAGCACCAGGGAGGAAGGGCAGAGTTGTGAGGCCTTCACGCAGAGAGCACCTCAATGGTGGAGACCTGACAATGCTCCTTGATCGAGCTTCAATAAATCTTCTGTGTAAGACATCAACAGCTCCGGGGCCTCTTCCTTCCTATTGAGTTAACTCAGTACCATGCAGGTCCTATACCAGTTCTACTTTTTGTATGTAAAAATGTTAAATGTTTACAAAAAGAAACCACAAAATAATAGAATTTTTTTTTTAATCAAAATTGCATTGGCACTGTTGTGGGAAAACATGGGTGGTGGTGGAAAAATACATTAATAATATCAAATGTCCAAATACTGGTGTCAGCACAACACTGAACTTAAAGTCCCGCCCCTTCCGGTGGACCATCATGGGACCTTATTTCGGACAAGACAAATTTTTTGATCCCGTTTGAATTGCACCATGAATCACACATATGATGTTTGTCAATCTAAAACATAATTTTGCAAGTCAAGAAAGTCACAGTTTGTTGTAAAACTGTTGAAGTATCAGACTTTGAAAATACGTAATTAGAAAGACTTCACACCCAAAAGTCGCGTGGTGACATCTCTTTTTCTGAAGCTACGATGCCTGTGTGTGTTTCCTACTGGGATATACTCACGACCAACGGATCTCGCTCGTTCTCTCTTCCCGGCTGATAAAAGACACTGGAGTCGCTGGATAAAACACATCAGGTAGGATAACGTTTCATCTGTACGTGGAACATAGCTAAGTTACCTAGCTGTGGACATATATTGTGCGAGACGAGAGATGTGGCTCACTGAGCGGTTTCACACGAAACTAAATGATACTACGACAAACTGTGACTTTCTTGACTTGCAAAATTATGTATATTGACAAACATCATAATTATGTGTGATTCATGGCGCAATTCAAAAGGGATCAAAAAATATATTTTTTTTACAAAATACGGTCCCATGGGGTCCACCGGGAGGGGAGGGACTTCACCTCTCTATAGCAGTATAACAGTGCAAAAAACGGTGAAAGTACTGACAGAGATGACTGTTTACCTGGGGGGGGGGGGGGGGGGGGAGCCGGAGGGTAGGTGCTACTCTTCTGCGACGACACCGTCATCAGCTGTTGCCACCGTATGAGAGCAGTGCAGAGTGGAGGCTGTGGGACACGCTCACATGCACAAACATGCACTAAAAGCACTAGCGGCCGATCCTGCTATGTCAACAAAGCACAAAGAAGCTCGGATTAATACACACGCACACACACACACACACACACACACACACACAGGGAGAGGGACTTCATTCTCTGCTCAGGTAGACATTACTCCACCATATCTTTCCATTGCAAACAATTGTTTGCTGCTATATTAATGCTCTCGATATCAAATTTAGCACCTTTAAGTTAACTTGGATTACTTCGGCTGTTGTAGGTTTTATAAGTGTAGCGGTGTGGTAGTTGCTTGTTGGTGTTTTTCTTTCTTTGACATGCTGTGTGTGTACTGCGTATAAGCCTATTTAGGACAACAACCTGTTCACATAGGGCAAAATGCTGATCCCCACAAGGTAGATTACTGTAAGATTAGGGGTAAATTAATGTAATTCAATGCATTGTCCTCCAAGTTGACAAAACAAGTGTGTTTATATTCTCTTGCAGCACTGGAAATGATCATCTGCATGCTTGTTGTCCTACCACCAACAATGACCGCAGCACCATCTTGTGAGAGAATAAAGTAAGTTCATTTGAATTCTTTGTAAAGGCTGACACAATGAGCTTGCTTGCCCTTAGCACTGAACAGGAGGTCTATTCAGAAGTACATTTTGTGATCTGTTGGTACTGGTTGTACAGCTTTTATATTCTGAGACAGGGTAGTGAGAATACAAGGCCCTGATGCAGGAGGAAACAGGGGGAAAGACGGAGATCACTGCAGTATCATCAGTAGATGGCAGTAGCAGTACACCATGGCAGAGGTACAGATTGATAACCTTTGCAGGGGATTATAATATCTTTTGTAGACAAATAACAAGTAGCCTTAAGCTGTGGTAAACAAAATACAAAACTGCAATCATCATTTATCAGATCCTGCGTGTCAAGCCAGCAAGATCCTATTATTAGATACTTGAGTTCATTTAAATTCATTATCTTCCAAGTTACCGTAACGCCACATGTGAATCAATGATCACTGATGGCTGCTATTTATTAAACAGTGCATCACCAAAGAAGTGATCCTCAGTTAATTCCCCCAGATAATAAAATGTGTCGGCTCTCCCTTACGTCACACTCATAATTAGAAAGTGAGATAAGTTATAACAACTGTGAGACTCCATAATTCAGTCACAGATTTAGAAAGTGTAGACTAATTGCATTTCGCCTCTTATCTAATAAATTGGATCCATTCCAGAGCTGGGAATGGAAATCCTCGTCGTCAGCCGTGGAAGGCGCCCCGCTCGCGTGGATGCGGTGGATTTTCAGAGGCATGACAAAGCTAAGAAGTTGGGAGGGTTTTTATAAATGACAAGGTGGAGAAAACATGACAGATGCCGCCTTGTGCACTGGCGTTAATGGTGTGAGCAGCATGCTGCATGGGCCGAGGGGCAGCAGCACACACTTGGCATGTGAGAGGTTATTAGAAACATTTACATGGCTGTGCAAACAGCAGCACTGAGGTCAGGTTAACTCCCCCGTCCCCCTTACTCTTCTCTGTAATGTCATGTCGAACCAACCTCCGCGTGACTTGCAAACATCACAGCTGAATCAACATGTTGTTTTCGCTCTAAATTATACACAACGCCGCAGCAGGATCACTGTCACTTTATGCACCATACAGCATATTCCTCCCGGTGCTGTGCGTTTAGCTGGAAACTCTTTGCCCTCTGTCATTATATGCAGTTCAAACAACACACAGCATCTCAAAATAAAACATGAGGGTTGCTCAGTATGTGGTTGCTGTACACCATTTCTACCTTTTACTGGCATTGAGTGATCTGCCAGCCTCATGTTAGCACGGGGTGATTGTGCAGAGCTTTGGTCTCGGCATCTTGCGTGCTCCCTGCTGGCCTGCTGACCAGATGGGTCAGTGAGTGTGTAGTCGGGGCCCCTTCTGTTCTCTGCGAGGGTCCACTCATGGGACCGAAACCCCAGAGATCAGAATTACAGAAGCTGGATCACAAGGTAGACGGATTGCAAGCTGAGCTGAGACAGTCACACATGTATGAATTCAGTGCACACACAGGTGCATTGATGAACATACACTGCCTTTTGCGTGGCAGAGAGTGTGTGTTGCACACATGCTGACATGTGTGTCACATTTTTACACCCTCCTGGAGGAAGGCGGATCTGTCAGAGGGCGTTATGTTTTTCCGATTAACAGGGAAATTAACACAAGAAAATGTGATTTTATTTAATAAGCTAGAAGCAGGCCCGATCCTTTGTCATTTCAGACAAGCTGTTCAGGAGGGTTACATTACCAAAGTGAGATTTTTCTTGCCATGTCATGTGGAAATTTAGTCAAGTCATCTTCAACTGTTATTGCAGTCCATTAACTCCATTGTGAAGATACATAATTGATGCAGCCTTTGGGTAGAGTTTAATCAAATGGAGAGTGCTCCACACTGAAAAATGAGACACACAATCATCAGCAATGTAGTTTTTTTTGCGTGGTACGCCGACAATTCACACTGTGAATTGATTTATAATCATTTAACTGTACACTTCCTGCACAATGCCAGCAGTAAAACTTGCAGCTTTTAAGCTTCTAAAGGTGGATTCATGTGGAGGATTTATGAGGCTGAATTAGGATCAGTTTTAAGAAGAAAAGACTACATAAAAGCATAACACCACACAGCTGTTTCTCCTAATCTACTCCCAAACAAGCGAACATGTGTGGTGTGTGATTTATTCTCTGTACCTTTCGAGTTTTCAATTTCCATCTTCGTTTGATGTGGATTTCTATCACTCTCCCTCAACTGTTCATTTCCATATCACTATTTTGTTTTCTCTTTAGGCGTTTACTTTTCTTTGAAATAACAGTGATCTGTGTGGGAAGTGGAAATGCATTGTTTATGCCATGCTCCTTGAAATCAAGGGCTTAGCTTTCTAGTTAAATTTCACAGCCAGCCAGCCAGCACTTATCTCTGTCAACTCCTGTTTAAGCCACAGATGATCTGTCTTGTTTTAAATGCTGTTGGCTCTTTGTTTGTGCCGTGAACCTGAGCTGTGGTTCGATGCTAAAAATGTACTACTTTATTATACACAATCTTTTAAAAGTGAGTTTCATCTTTCATGCAGGCAAAGCATAACAAATATGTTCACGAGATGTACGCCGGGTGCTTCTTTTTCTCCATGAATGCATTTTTCTGACAGGGGAAATTGGGGGAAAGCGGCAGATTAGTGCACCTACTCAGCTGCGAATTCTGAAGAGCATTCGTCTCAGTCAGCCGTCTTAATAACACAGCAGTCAATTAAAATCCATGAAGTCAGATATGTAATTTTCAAATAATTATTAACTGGGGGAATTAGAAGTTTGGATATCGGAGAGACGGGAGGGGAAGACAGAGAGGGAGGTGGCGAGAAGAGGTATAACAGTTATTACAGCAGAGGCAACACGTACTAAATCCCCCAGCCAAAGATGAGTGAAGATAAAGGAGGTGACTGAGCTAATTGTGTACTGTCAGAATCCATATCTCTAACGACTGTCAAATGAGCAAATTTCAAATGTATTCTCTCCACCCACCCAACTCCCCCCCAGGACTGAAAGTGGTGAGAGAGAGAGTGAGAGAGGAATAAATACCAGGAGACACTAATGTGATGAGAATGATGCCTGGTCTCTTCCGCTGATTAAAAATGCAATAACGCTGTGACAAACACACTCACGCACACACTCACTGTGCAAGCTGAGTAAAGCAATGAGTAAGTCTGTGGACCCACAGATAAGAAATGGCATCCAGTGACCCCACACAAATGTATTCACGTAGAAAAAGAGGCCCCGTATCGCTTTCTTGGATCGCTCGTAAAAAAACAAAACAGCATCTCGGCTGCAGAGCCTGTTCATAAAATGCACTCGTGATCTTCCTTTGGATGGTAATTAGTGCCTATGAGGAGATGTGGATGTTATGATTCATGTCTAACCAATGGCTATCTTACCGTACCACTAATTATAAAATCTTAGTGTCACTATGTGCTGGTAACAGTAGCTGGCCTGATTTCTGCAGAGCAGAGCAGATAGAGGAAAAAAAAAAAAGATGATGATACACAAGAAGCATCATAAGGAGGTTTTGAGTACAACATGCAGCGGGGGGAAAAATAAGAAGAGTGTCTTTATCCACCCCACGTTATATCAGGCCTCAGTTGGTCACTGACGGGAAGCAGATAAGGTTTCACTCTGGCTGGAGTTGGATAATTGGACATTTATGGAGAGATAGGAGAGCCCAGGGCCCAGGAGCCATGAAACAGAGCTAATCTAGACTCTGCATCAGTAAATTGTCTGTGAAAGAGCGCATCAGGAGTACTGACAAGATAAGGAAAGCTTTCTTCAAAGGCGGAGCCGGACCAAAGTGACATGAAAACTCAAGATATAGAAGAAAGCCTGTGCTACGCGTCACACGAGGCGCACGCTGAAAATGTACATGTCACATAGCAGCGGTGTCACCTTGTCTTCCAAACTGGGTCACGTAGGCATGTGATTCTTACAGTGAGGACACTTTTGACAACTTCATAACTAGACAGCTCTTAAGAATCCGAACTCTTGGCGAGCCGGTGTGCATTTTTATAAAATCTATTGTTCAACTTCAAATGTGCCACTCATAATAATCTGTGATTGACAGTCCTTAGCGTTTGAAAGATTTAAGTCCTCCTGGTGGAGTGCGCCTTGCTCTCAGTCCACCATGATTAGTTTCCTCCCTTTGATGTTTTCCCAGGAAACTGCTGCCTACAGAACAGGTGCATACTGAGCAGGTGGGCCCTTATGTAGGAGCCCCGAGAGTTTGGAGTAAACCATACTTCAAACTATTTTAGGGTGATGAAAAAAAAAACTGGATAGTGCCATGTTTATATATTTCCTGCATATCCAAGATCACATCTCTCAAAGTCTTTATATCAAGATCCAAAATGCTCTTGCTTGAGCAGTTTACGATTTCTTTTCTTTTTTGCTGAGCTGCAAATCTAAACTCTGTTCAGCCCCTACTGATTACTTGCACACAGACACTGACACAGGCAATTAATTTGGTGGGGGAGAGGCTAGTCTTAATTGGGCATAAGTGGGATTTTTCTTGGCTATGTACAACAGAAAATGACAGACTGTGCGTATAAGAAGTAAAGACCATCTGGTCCCAGAGGAGCTGAGAGATGCCAGACAAATGGAAAAAGAAACAACAGAAAACCTGTGTGGGTAAGGATCACAATCCCCTCTCGTTCCCACTATCGCTCTCTTTCTCTCTCTCATACACACACACACAGACGCAAAAAAAGAGGAATCAGCATCTCTCGGTCATATATCATTTGCCAATGTAACAGCCTAGAGGGAGATGCTTACCGGGTGAAGAAACAGAAGTCTCTCATGCGTGGCCTATTCATGTTTTTATATAATAATCAATATTGAATATAGAAAACATTATGCTTGCAGGCAGGCGCAGGAATAAAGAGCGGTTAGCTCGTAAAGGCTCGGCCATCAACAGGACAAATTGATCTGACATGTTATATTATTCATGTGAGGGATTGGTGGTGAGATTTGAAAGCAACAACAGCGAGAGAGAAAGAGAGAGGGAGAGAGACAACGGATGTGACAGAAAAGAGCAAAGGGTGAGTAAAGGAGTCAGCTAGTGGACATCCTCTCCTCTCGCTGGGTCTCATCTCCTCTGCATGACAGCGCTGCTCAGTGAGCTCACTAATGTGCCCCGTCACGGGGTGAGACAGTAAAACGAGCACATGGCATTTCCATCAGTTTACAGAAAGCCATAAACAACGCAGTGATTAATTGTACTTATTCATACAGCAGTTTAAACACGCCATGCTGGGAAACACAAACATGCCCACTCACACGCACGCACAAGCACAGAAATAACTATGATATACTGCCTGGTTTAATTGTATAAAAGATAACAAAATGATTTTATTACATGTTCATAATTTGACAGACATCACAACATACTTGCATGATTGCTCTGATAATAATGTTTCCCACACCATAATTAGGCATAATATACCCAGTACGAAACTATATAAAACAAACATGCTTGCAGATACAAGGAGGGGCGGGGGTGGTCAAGTCAACAACAGATTAAAGCCATATTCTGTCATTTTAATGAAGTCTAGGTTCTGGAAAAAGAAAACAAACGGCAGAATGATGCTGAAGCTTATTATCATTTTCAGAATTTATTTCTCTTTTTTTTTGTTGTTGTTTACATCAAATAGAACAGACATACATTGGCACATGCAAAGTGAACACTTTGTGGTGCTTTTTCATTACCATCCAAATCCAATTTGAACAAAGACTGGATATCTATTTTTGTACTCCAAACATGAAAATACTCTCAAATATTTACAAAAAAAATATACTTACAATGCCCATCACTCTAACATCATAATCATCTGGGACTGGTTTTGAGTTGATTTCAGTAAAACAAAGTACTGTATGTGGCAGAGCTTGCTGTTCAAGGTAATTAAATCAACTGCAAGAAAAAGAGGCACAGAAGAAAAATCACTTAAACAATACAAAACAGAAATCAGATAATGGGAACCCCAAGAGAATATGGCTTTAATGACATTTCAAAAGAAAATATCTTGAAAGCAGATCCACTGTCCTTTTTTTGTTTTTTTGTTTTGCGGTTTGTCCTCGTTCACAGTGACCCCTTTTAGCAGGCAAGTTGTTCTCTGTCAGAGAGAAGGGGGCCACGACACAAGTTTAAAACCCTACAGTTTGGTTTGGTGAGGCCGACCCAGACACACTGGCCTACAGCTGTGCTAGCCTCCGTCAGGACTCATGTATCATGTCTGGATGAAGGTTGGTTGCTATCCACAGTCCTGGAGTGCATAGGTACTGCAGGTGGTGCTGGGATGCCTGCGCTCGCTCTCCTGTCTCTGTCTGTCTTTCTCTGTTCCTCTAGAGCTCCCCTCCCTTTTCAAAATCACAGATAAAAGGACAAACAGCATTCATTTTTCAAGCAGATCAGATCCTGAGGTTGTTGTAACTCACATATGTTTTCTTGGTTGCTTGACCTGAGAACAGAGTAAAAAAAGACTCAGATTAAACAAAACACAAAGAAGAAGCATCTTGGAAGAAACAACTGCCTTTTTTGTAAACTCTTCCGACTGTGCTGTGCATTCTTTATCACCAGCTGTGTGCAATCATATGCAATATTTTCTGGCCTAGTGTATCATTTCAACTCACAATGCCCCCGTGTGCAGCCTTAGTTTCTATTTTCAGATGTTAACTAGCGATAAAAAACACAAACACCACGCAAGTGAGCACCGAACAAATGCTGGGGCATGCAATGTGATCCCAGCCTGGATTGCCATGGAAACATATCAGAATGTGGCTGAGTGCCTAGGTGCTGTGTGTGTGTGTGTGTGTGTGTGTTTGTGTGCGTCCTCCTGTGTATCTGTATCGTTATGAGAACCAATTTGAGTCTCAAACCTTCGCACTGAAGGCATTTCTAGCTCATCATGACTCCTTTAAAAGCTGGTTTAGGGTCGGCGATGTTGCGGCGGCTCAGATGGGAATGAGGAAAATGTAAAATCAGTGGACCAAAATCGAGTATAAGGACGTGTGTGTGTGTGGAGAAGGACCATGTACATTTTCTTAATCACAGACATTGCCATAAATTCTCACTCTACTGCTTTAATGTTGCTATGGCGACCAGCTCCCATGGGCTATGCAATTAAAGTCGCACCATTTCTTTACAGCTGCATTTTGTAATCATGGCCAGCAAGTAGGATGAATAAAACATTAGTAAATGTACAAAAGATTCTTGCTGTTAACCATAAACAGTCTTCAGGAAGAGCAGTCTTTTTTTTAGCTAGACGCTGTGTGTGTGTGTGTGTGTGTGTGTGTGTGTGTGTGCGTGTGTGTGTGTGTGTATGTGTGTGTGTGTTTACTTGTCTGGGATTGAGACATCTCCCTACGCTACCATCTTAATTTTTAATATCGATAGCTTATTATTCATCTCATCCCACAGCTTTTCTTATATTTCGTTGTGTGTTTTTTGCCAGGTTCTGTTTCCTTCCCACAGTACTCATTGTTCATGAAATGAAATTGATCTGAAAAGCATCACACATGCCTGCTTTGGTTGATCTATGTTGGGGGGGGAAAAAAAAAAACCCAGCACAGTGAAGGATTTCAACATCTCTGATTGGCGAGGTCTTTTAGAGGCGTAATCATGAAGATATTACACCGAGCTGCTAATGCTCTTAATCCCATAAATCACTCCGAGGCATCTCACACGGGGCTGATGGGTCCTGAAAGGGAAGTATTTGGCGCTCTGACGGTTACAGGAATTGACGGACAGTCTCCAGGGATGGTCGAGGCACAGTTCAGGTTTCGGGGCGGTCATGCACATAAATTCGCCATTAATAAATGTCACTTCTTCTGCCGCTAAAAAAGAAGGGCAAGAGGAGGAGAGAGTGTGCTGGGAGGGGAGACGAGGCGAGAAGACATTCGTGTAGGAGAGACAGAAGGTGAGAGACACACAGAGCAGATGACACGGTGCACTTTTGGGAGGGCTTCGCGGAGACCACATGCCCTGCTTGGGGACTTTTGATGTGCTGCTGCGACAGATGTTAAGGTTTCACCCTCAATGCAGAGTGAATTTGCTCATTGAGCCACATGTGTGCAGGGAAGGATCTATTCCCCATGCCCTGATACACTTGCATCAGCTCTCTGATTTATACGAGCGCAACTCGCACTTCCAGTCACACACAGATGCGCACATTGGAAACCGCACGCACAGATGCACACACCCACAGTCGCACGCATACACAAGCTTATTCGGCTCCTGACAGATGAGTGTGACAACTGTTGGGTGTTTGGAGATATTCCCAGGAAAATCTGTCATCTCATAGGCATAATTCAAAGAGGGGTTGAGGGGCTGGCGCACCTGTGGGTGCCATGATCGCTCTGTGTGATTAGAAGCTTTGCGGGAGAGGAGGCCTTTGGAGACTGTGATGTGCGATTTGCATGAGCTGTCAATCATCTCTCTGTCTTCATCCTGACAACTAGAGAAGAGCAAAGAGCTTCCATGGCAACGTCGGTCTAAATTCCAGCTTTTGCAGTTTTTTTTTTCCCTCCTCTAAAACCCTTTTGAGTGTTGGTGTTTCTCACCACAAACAAACACGATATCACCTAACTGTGGAAGTACGTAGGCTTCCCCACTCACATACTAATACCAAGTATTATCTTTGCTAACAGGATCATGCTTACTGTTTCAGATGAAGGGTGGTATGAGTAACACACAGCCACAGAGACAGATTATTTCCTACCATTCCTCGGCTTTGTCGCAGGAACCACAGAGCGAGCCCCCCCACCCTCCATCTTCTTTCATGCTCACTGCCGTGCACTTGAACTAAAGGTCTAACCATTTATCAGGAACCTAAGATAACTGGGTCCATTCTAGAGGACATTATATATACTTTTTTTTTACACAAGTAGCCACCCAATTAAATTGCAGGAATGGGACTTTATAGTACATTAAAGGAAATGTGAGAAAGACTAGAAAGATATATATGTGGATCTCACCTCCTGGCTCTCTGTGGTCTGTATAACACCCTGATCTCTATATAAGCTTTAATAACTCATTGTAGACTAAATGGACGGATTGCGCCTCCTGTAACCAAGAAATAGTTGATAGGAAACCATGTGGGTGTGATTAATGTATTTTATCAAAACGACTCTGGTGCATAATTGGGCTTGATCATCGCACAATGAACTGTGATGAATTTAAGCTAACTGTGACCAAACATAGAAAACATTCTTGATGTGTTTTACAAATGGCTAATTATTGCGCTCTGAGCTTTCTGATCACACATGACATGTGGTCTAATGTAAACTGAAATGTGTTTGGTTCTTGGTGCATACTGTACGTATGTGATTCTCTCACCAGGCAGCTGTTGTCAGACATGCACACAGAATTCTGCATCCAAACTATTACCTTCAGGTAGACGTTTCAGAGCCAGTAAAGGTAAAAACAAACTGCTTTAAGTTTTCCTTCCAACCAACATCTATACTCAACAAGAAACAGGTTAATCCTTGCTTATGTAGTTCATAGGAAGGAGACACTGTTCTTTCTTCATTTTCATAATGCCTATGTATTTATAGTAGGGCTGTCAAAGTCAACACAGATTCATTTTAACGCCACTACTAGCTTTAAAGCATTAACGCAACTTGAAATTTCTAGGTTGTAGCGGGCTCAGTTTTAAAGCTAGAGTGAAGATACTGGCATCATACGAAACTAGAAAAAACCTAAGGAATCCATTTATACCAACTAAAGGAGGCTAAATAACGCTCCAAACTTACGCTAAATTTTGGCAGGAAAAAACTGACATTTTCAAAGGGATCCCTTGACCTCTGACCTCAACATATGTGAATGAAAATGGGTTCTATGGGTACCCACGAGTCTCCCCTTTACGGACATGCCCACTTTATGATAATCACATGCAGTTTGGGGCAAGTCATAGTCAAGTCAGCACACTGACACACTGACAGCTGTTGTTGCCTGTTGGGCTTCAGTTTGCCATGTTATGATTTGAGCATATTTTTTATGCTAAATGCAGTACCTGTGAGGGTTTCTGGATTATATTTTTAATAGTTTTGTGTTTTAATACATTTCTAATAATAAATATATACATACATTTGCATAAAGCAAGCATATTTGCCCACTTCCATGTTGATAAGAGTATTAAATACTTCAAATCTCCCTTTAAGGAACATTTTAAACAGGTAAAAAATTAGTGATTAATCACAATTAAATATTTTAATCGATTGACAGCCCTAATTTATAGTTTTTATCTCACAAGGCATGTGTAATAATTTACACATATTTCTTCTTTGTATTGTTTGTATTGTCTTCTTTGTATGCCATTTATGATTGTCTTTGGCTACATATTATTTTAAGTTGATTGCAGCTGTGTGTACCACTATTGCCCAAGTCCCTTGGGGACAATAAAATATATCTTATCTTATCTCATCTACTTACTCATGGGGTCAGCAGCGGGGTTCTCACACAGCTCAGTCTTAGCCTCTCCGTTGGGCCTCTCGTTGGGCTTCTGGGACAGACGTGATGACATTGTGGCAGCTGTGACCACAGCCTTGAAGCTACGCTTCCTCTTCTGTACGTTCATCTCAGGGTGGAAGATAATGATGTACACCTTGGGCATGTAGAGCATGCCCAGTGCTACCGAGGCACTGAGGTTCATGGAGATGGTCAGGGTGGTTGTCTGAATGTACAGCTGAAAGAAAGCACAGACAGGTGAAAAAGTGATTTTAATACAGACTGGAATGGATACAAACATAATATAAATGGGCAATTTATTTTTTATGGGATTTGGCAGCTTTATGAGGCAGACAAATAAGTAATTTTAAAACCTTATCAAGAAAAAGGAGAGACAAGACAGCTATGATGGCTTAACATCTGTGGCCAATTACAAAATAGTCACACTGTTGAGCACAGTGATGAGGCAAAACCTAATAATAACCATCGCCTGATAACAGAATGTGAGCATCCAGCGAAAAAAAGTCATTGGTCGTTGTCCTTTCTTCAATCCTGAGTGTGAAACTCCTCTAAAAAAAGACCCGCATCATTAAAGAATATGACAAAAATATGACAAATTCTTCTTTTGATAATGTTACATTATTATCAGTTACATAGGTGTTGTGGATATTTGTGTAGCCGTTGGGAAAGGAGCAGCCATGCGTACGGTAACATCATCCAGCAGCATTTATTAAAGCCTGACCTGCAGCTACTCAGTCAAGTCGAAGACGGTTCAAGCGTATTAATGACAATAGCAGAGGCATCACCATGACTTTATCAAAATGTCCTCACACGGCCTTCTTTCTACCGGTCCACTCTCGACTAGACTGATAGACTACGCTGTCTGTGACATGTTGCAATCACCTTTCCTTTCCCTTCATATCAAATCTTTTATCTCACCACTCAAGCATTCATCAGGCCAATATACAGCCGCTGAGCTACTTCTTCCTCCACTAACAATTCCTCCAGCCGGGTGCATTTCAATGTAAATTCCTCCCAGAGTAGAGCAAGGACTAAGAACACTGCAGTATACAGCAGGTCTACATTTGTTTTTCTGCAGCTCTGCACACAGTGGAGTGCAGCCTGTGAACGGCTCCCGCTGCGTTAAGTGGTAAGATCATTCACAAGATTTCCATTCATGTGAGCCTTACACAGGTATATCCTCCATAGCGGTCTTATTCAGAGGTTACACAACACCTTTAACACTGATGTGTGGTAATTACGAGCTTACATAACCCAGATTAAGGTTAACACAAATTTTATAGCGTCTCCATCAAAAGGTGGTGATTTCACTAAGAGGTAGTGAAGGCAGTAATTCAGCACGCAAGAGCCTCTTTTTTCATTTAAGGGTCTTGGAGGAGAAAGAATGAAAGCTTCAAGAGGGGACGTTATTGTTTCAAGAGCAGATCACGGAAGCTCCCTCGCTAATCTACTGCACTTGAAAGCATCAGATGTCACTTATATGCTGCCAGCCACTGGTGATGTGAACGGGGAGAGGATACGATTGTAAACACATTAGCCGCCACAATGTATCTGCAGAGGGGCGAGATGCTCACTGACTCAGTGAGAGGAGGAAATGTCACCATTTGCATACAGTTTTTCTTGGTAAATAGCACGACTAATGGTAATTTCTTTCATACGAGGAAGACTCATTGACATGCCAGTCATGCCTTTGTGTTCCAATCTCCACCAATCAATCAGATGCGAGATATCATCAACATGCCAATGCACTCAACTGCCTCCTTCTCTCTCCGTCCCCTCCTGTTTCTGTGTGGAGCAGCATCAGAGGCAGTAATCTGGCTGGCGCACCATGCATTAATAACTGTATGAATATCACAATGGTGCACTCTGTTCTGTGTCACTCCAAGCTGAGGGGAAATGTTGCGCTTTCTCGCGCGTCTTAGCTGTGAAACCGTGGCGTTTATGATCGGGGCAGCCGATCAAAGCGTTGCGAGGAGTACACGTGGCGTCAAATATGATCACCAGAGAATCTCCGCCCTGCGCTGTATTTCTATGTTTGGTAGTTGGTAACCTGTCTGGTATCCATAGCAACACTACAGAGTTTGGTGCGAGCAACGAAACATGGCTGGAATAAGCTTTTAATGAGATTCTGATACCTTAGACGCTGCGATGCTGACCCTATCAGAACTGATTTATTGACCATGCAGGAGAGTTGATTCGGGAGCAGGCGCACAATACGTATTAGGTGCTTACTCATACTCAAGCAAACACACACACACACACATACAAACACCAAAAAAAACGTGTAGATATGGAGGCTCTCACTCCCTCTAATTCTGCCACACATGCGCACAAACACACACAAACACACCAAACCAAATCCTTTTTCTTACTGCCTCTAATCACCGAGACATGGGTTTTTCATTGTGCCTCTCGATGAGCTTGACCCAAATTCGTAGCCCCTCTCACCCACCACTCGAATGTTTAGCTTGTCACAGAACATTCATAATTAATTCCTGTTGCTTTAACATAAATAAATACATGAAGTCATTTTCACAACTGCTTGGCAACTCTCTATTTATAGCCGCGGTAATGATTTATTAACGTCCTCATCAAGAATCAAATCAAACGGCTGCTTTTGAATTTTACATCTCGCTGACAAGACAAATGCCAACATCCAGCCACAACGAGCGACGTGTCATCCATTTAGACAAAAACCTGTTGAGGGTAATCCTCATAATTATACCCACCAGGGATATACTTACTGCAAAGGCAATTTAGTTGGGTATGGTTGAGTACTATAAATGCACACAGCGATAAGGACTTGATTCAGTAAGTGACAATTAGGATGCTCTCTGCCCCGTTAGAGAATGCCTTCAATAATGGATCCAGGGGATTTGCAGTCTCCTCTCAACTACCTGGATGATGTCTTGTTGTTTTGCTTGTCCTACTTTCTAGCCAGGCTCATGTCATGAATAACTCTGTCTGGCTTTGAGCCGCAAAGCTCCTATACCATATTGGAGACACCGCTGTGTGGACGGTGTCCCCCTCATTTTGAGCAGGAGGTCCCCAATTCTGGGCTTCAAGATAAAGATAAAGAGGTTGTGACACATATAAGCCACTCTGCATGTGTTAGAGCAAGTCATTAATAGAAAAAACAATCTGAGGACGTCGCAATTGATGTTTCCTCGACACAATTTGTCGTAATATATTGTTTACACCTGTCTTTATGGTGATATCTTTGTTGTCAAAATCGGAAATTGGTACTGAGCATTCAGGAGATACGACATGTTTTTGTAATATAAGCCCTGCCAACAGCATTTGAGCTAACTTTGAGGGCCAGCTATGGAACATCAACAATCCCAAAAAGTTACTTTAGAGATGATCTGAACCAAATTTGGTGACGATTGCTAAAAATTTGTAGGAGTAGTAGCAAAAAAAATCTGATTTATACAAATTAAAAAAGGCGGAAAATCATTTTGGATGCAAATGGGTGTGGCTTATATAGATAGATCTGTATGGATCACAGAATCCAGGGAAACATTATTTTGTTTCTGAGAGTTCAGGTTCATAAATTGCAAATCAAAACGTAAAGTTCATTTTTATAGCGACACCATCTGGTCAAATAGCACCACATTCAACACCGCACACCCTTTGGTCCCCAGCAATACACCCATCTAATGAGAAGTAGTTCGGATGAACGACTCTCGAGATATGTAAAGGACGTACAGAACGACAGACAGACTAGAGATTAGTTAGACTATCTCCATGAGGGAAGGTCAAATCTAATACAGGATCTTATATGTTCTTCATTATTCATTTATTTCAAATTATAGCCGAGCTACAATAATTGAGAGATGTGTTCACATTGTTACGGTTTATTTCCCAGGACTGGGTTACATTACAGAAATAGATTGTCTCCCACCTGTAAAGGACATAAAAGAGAAGATTTCATGTTCTCAGTGGAGAGGCGTGCCACAGCCCACAGAGGGTTTCCAACATCATTACTGTGTGTGCAACACTGAACAATTGATTTGTTGTGTGTGGCATGTTTTGTAAAATGATGTGGTTGGATAGGGCTATGATAATTTGATGCAGCCGAGTCAAATTACCTGCTTTTTTAATTATCTTTTTTTGCTTTTTTTTAAAGCCAGACTTGTGGCTTGACAGTGTTTACTTAAAGTCTGCTATGTAAATGGTTATTTATTCATTTTGGCATCATAGTTGTGCATACAGTAATACCTTGGTAATTAGTTATTTGCCTATACTCCAAATCAAAATAGGAAAAGTGTAATACATCATCATAACCTCTACTTTGTGGCTCTGAGTGTTGTACAGCAACAGCAATGTCACACTCTCTCCCACTTGGTAAATAAATCCTCTTCATCTTGAGAGATGTTCAACACCTATTTTCAAAACTAAAACTTACAACTTTATCCTTCTTTCCATTACACTTGACCAGTTTCAGCTTTTTGCCTGCAGGTTGCCTCTGGTGCAATCTGCCCAGGCTTTCAACTTTCAAGCATAAAACAACTGATAGAAAGAAGAAGAAATTCACATGTTATTTTCAAAAGGCTCCACATTTCTGGAATAATTGTCAAGTCCAACTCCCGTCAAGTGCAGTTGTTTTTGAGAGAGCGAGAGAGAGACGGGAGGATTACAAGTTGCAAATTTAATTTTACCTGCTGAAAGCTGGGATGAGAAAGTTTTAGCCGTGTATAGTTAGTCATTACTAATGAAACTTGGCAGCATGGTCTCTCCTCAAGAAGGCTTGTGGGTACAGGAGACATCTTAAAAGAGCCTAAGTGGTTTCTGTACACGTATTGAGGTATGTTCGTTTCCATGACATGAAGTTCTCCTTTAAGCGTGACTGAATCTTGAAGGTGTTTTACAAGAAAGTGTCTGTGTAGATCGTTTCCACCTCAGGGGAAAATGTTTCATTATATCATCATCCTGCTCTTCTCAACTGTAAGAAACGTTCTGTTTTGTGGTCAAAGACATTACCGAATAAGAGACTTCTCGTGTTCAGTGACAGCAAAAATTTGCAGTCATGTAAAAAACAGTTTTTGTGACTTTGGTAACGCTGTTTTTTCACATTTCTACGTCGTCTGATGGTTCAAAGGTCTGTTTGAGCACGCGACTCGCAGGCCTGGAGTTTGTTTCAAAAGTCGGTTGATCTCCGGGCCTGAGGACAGCTGAATTTGGATGCTGGTGACTCTCACAGTCATTAACTTGAGAGTGTTGAGTAGTTGGCTGAGCACATGCAGGTGCACAGGAGGCGGAGGGGATGCTCTGTGATCTTTTGTTACCATTTTTCGCATGGCTACCCTCAACATGACTTTGGATGGGCTGAACAGAGGGGCGGGGGAGAGAGTCACAGGTGTGGAAAACAAGGGCATCTAAATGGAGTTGAGTTAAAGAAATCCCACTCAGTGCACAGTAACGACTTCTGCTACAATACAATACAGAAAAACAACACAAACAGCCATCTGAATGTTTTTGGATTATCACTGGCAGCTGGCGACATATCATCCCAGTGTTTTCATCAATCTTTTGATAACGGACAACCTGGGGTGAGAGATTATTTAAATCTGTGTGAGTGTTTATCCACATCTGCACTTCAAAACACAGCAGGTCCTTATAAAATGAGCATTTACCAGTGGGCAACTTCCAAGTCTGAGAAGTGAAGCCAATGCAGAAGTGCCTTAAACTTGCACTCTTTCTAATAGCCAGCAGGGGGCGACTTCTCTGGTTGCAAAAAAAAGTCTGATTATATAGAAGTCTATGGCCTTGTTCAGACCTGGTATTAACATGCTGTCCTCAGTAATTGGATCCCAAGTGGACAGCTCTAAGTACGTCTGTTCATACCTGGCATTAGAATGCGTCTCCACACTCCTCTTCAGTGGCCACTTGTGATCTGATCTCACTTCCCCGCTCTATATGCAAATAAACACGTAGTAAACACACGACATACAGCAGCCATTGTGACGTACTATTAAATGAATGTCAGTAGTAGTATCCTACATATTCCTGAATTCTGGTACATTGTATTAACATCAAAATAAAAGGTTATTGTACCAGCGTACCCTGGGGACCTCCGCACTGCCGGCACCGCTGCTTTTGCCAGACAGCAGCGGGACACATAGCTCCAGAGAGCCGGGGATGACAGAGAACTGGCAGGCGGGCGGGTGTCATGTCCGTGCAAAGCAGCGGAAAAACAACAATGACACATCTCCGACAATATGATAATAATGCACTTCGCGTGCCTAGTCTGATAGTCTGTAGATATGTAGCCTATAAACAAGATATATTTTAATAAAATACAGTTGTACCAACAGGATACAGTAGAGCACAGAGGCCGTTTCCATGCTGACAAGCGCCCGTGTCTGCCTGTTTATTCACCTGAGGGGTGCGCTGATCCCACAGATCCCAGCGGGACATCAGTTGATAGGCGGCCCTTAATGTGGCCCAGGACGCATTCGTGTACACACTGCTAAAAGAATGTGGCCATATGTGGCCCAGACCACCTCTGAATGTGGTCTGAAAGATCCAATCTCAATGCGTCTTGAGTGTGTTCACACCTGTACTTAGCGCTGTCCACTTGTGATCCGATCACTGAGGACGCATGTTAATACCAGGTCTGAACAGGGCCTATGAGAAAATGACCCTACTTCTTACTTGATTTATTACCTCAGTAAATATTGTAGACTTGAGTTTATGGTCTCAATACAGCATGATGTTCATTTAGTAAATTACGGTATGATTTAGAGTCAAATAGACCATAAAGCAGGGGATGCTTTAGGGCGCGGCTACCTTGTGATTGACAGGTCGCTACCACAGCGTTTTTCTGTCTGGGAAGTTGTCTGTGTTTTTGTCGTAGAACTTCAACCCTTTTATAGTATATTTTCAGTTCATGAAAGTTAATTATAACCTTTTTGGTCGCCAGAAAATGTCTTATTCACTATTCGGTTGTACTTAGCTCCACCAAGACCCACTAAGACCCTACTTACTCTACTTAGACCCTCTCGTGTCACTTCTGGTTGCAAAAAATCAACATGGCGATGTTCCAACATGGCGATCCCAGTTAGCCTCTAATAGTTCATTCACGTGCACACACACTCACACAGCATCAATCTCATCTATCACTAATGACACCAATATTCTTGGTGAAGTATTCATGAATAGATCTGTGAGATGTTGTGAGGAATGTGTTCTCATACTGCAAACTTAAATAATCATAGCTTCACTTCACCTTAACTACACTGCGGCCTCTGCAAAGAATGTTATGAAGACATGCAAAGGCACTTCTCACTTGTAGTGGCTAGGGAGTAAGCATAAATGCGCCCATGAAGGCCATTACACCGGGATGCTGTGGTGTGAACTGGAGGTGAGTGTACGGCGGGAGCTGGTGCGACGAAAGAGTTAACTGAATAAAGGGGAAAGATAAACACATTACTGCCTCGCTAGTCGCCGCGAGTAACATAATGAACTCCTAATCGCTGCTGAGGGTGTAATTCATCTATGAAATCAGCAGCAAATTGAGATGAGGAAAATCAGTTTCTGATCCATCTCATGCGGTAGCTTAGCGGGGAAGGATATTGAACGGCGGGCCTCTCAAAAGGTTAGGAGTAACACTTTCCTGTCAGCATCGATATTCTGTCAGTGGAAAACTTCCCCTCCGCTCCGTCTCGTGCGCGCGGCTTGCCGAGCAGCACGCGCGGCTCACGAGTCCAGCCGATGGATGCATCTGTATTCTGCCCAGTGTCGGGCAGATAAGCAATGACTAGCGCGTCGGGTCAGGATGTCATATTCTCAATCAACTCCAGTAACACCCAGTGTCAAATGCTTTGTTGAGTAGAGCGCAGCTGTCAAGAGATGGAATGTGTTGAATCAAACTTCTATTTACCTTCCCCCCCTCATTCCTCCCTGCCTTCCTCCTCCTCCAGCTCCTCATTCTCAACCCGCTTGTCTCCCTCTCCGGAATAAGGCATAATACTATACGTTGAGAGCGTGAGAGTTAAGATAATGCCATCTGGAACTGCCGGCACCCGCATCCGTAGCAATCCTCAGGCAGTTCACGATTCTGGTGCTTAACATCCAACCATTCTTCCGCCTTTCTATGCCTATTTCTGTCTGCGCTGGTCCTAGTGTGGGTTTCCACGCACATCGGAGACATGTGAACGTACAATCAAAAGAAAATGAACCCATAACTTATACAGTCACTACATGTGTGTGTGTGTGTGTGTGTGCTCCCTTTATGTACGGTTTGTGTTTTCATTTTGTGTTTGTACAAATATGCATGTGCGCATGTGTTTGGACAAGATAAAAAGAGGGCCGAAGGAATGAAAGGGAAATTTGTGAGAGGAGGGAGAGAGGCAGACAAAGAGAAGGGTGGCGACAAAGAGAGAGAGAGAGAGGGAGAGAGAGATAGAGAGAGAGAGAGAGAGAGAGAAAGCAAACAAGAAAGAAATGACTCACCTTCTCTGCCGACTGGGCTGTGCCAAAGAAAATCGGGATGAAGGCCAGCCAGACTATGCAAGTGGTGTACATAGTGAAGCCAATGGGCTTGGCTTCATTGAAGTCTTCTGGTACATCCCTCGTCTTGATGGCGTAGATGGTGCAGGTCACCATCAACAGGATGCTGTAGCCCAGCGAGCAGATTATCTGCAGGTCTGTGATGTCGCACTTCAGCACGCCACGGGCCAGCTTGGGGTTAATGGTTTTCTGCTCATCGTAGTCGACGATGGTGTTCGGAGGATCCACGGCGAACCACACCAGCACGCCCATCAGCTGCACGCAGATCAGACTGGAAGTGATGGCGATCTGGGAGGTGGGGCTGATGAAGCGCGGGGCCGTGACCGTCTGCTTGCCCTGCTCGAAGATCCGATAGATGCGGTTGGTCTTGGTGAGCAGCGCGGCGTAGCTGATGCACATGCCAAGGCCCAGGAAGATCCTCCTGAAGGCACACACGGCGACGTCAGGTTTGGCAATCATGAGGAAGGTGATGATGTAACACAGGAAGATGCCAGTTAGCAGCACGTAGCTCAGCTCTCGGCCCGACGCCCGCACGATTGGTGTGTCATTGTAGCGTACGAAGGTCGCCATGACGAAGATGGTGGCGATGATGCCGAGCATGGCCAGAAAGACGGGGATGATTGCCCACGGGGAGTGCCATTCCAGCTTGACAATAGGGATGGGCTGGCAGGCGGTTCTGTTGGGGTTGGGCCTCATGTTGTAGGCACACAGTCTGCAGGAAGTCTCGTCGTACTGGTACTGGTAGCCATCACACAGCTCACAGTGCCAGCAGCACGGCATGCCCTTTACCCTCTTCTTCCTCTCTCCAGTTTTGCAGGGCAGACTGCACACAGAGATAGGCACCTCCTGCTCCCCATCTGGCCACTGAAGCTCCTCCAGCTGGTAGAGAGATGACATACAGCACAGGAAGATAGGGTTAGGGATGGAGCGATAAGCCAGAGGTACCGTTGAATATGAAAACCCATGTGGATAGTGAAAATTTCCCAGAATTTTGGGTTTATAATTTATTAAGCCACTAATTGTTATGCTTTGCAAAACCAAAGCAATCTTCGCAAACAGCAGTACAACATCTTTCTTGCCAATTTCTTAGAGGGATTGCCTTCTCTAATACTTGAAAGTAATTGCAATCACCACGGCAACATAGATTACCTTTGTTCAGTGAAATAAAAACAAAGAAATGTAAAATGCAAAAGACATTATGTTTTAATACCGAAGTCAGCGAAGTATGAAATATGTGATGATAAGAAAGGAGAATGGGACTTTGGGATTGCAAAAAGCCTCCTTTAGACTTCTCAGAGCTATTTCTATTTATGATCTTGTCATCAAAATGAAAAGTGCAGTATACAGACACACTGAAGAACTATCTGAAGCTCCAATCCGAAAAAGGCCCCGAGGTGTTTCATGGTTTAGGCTCAAACTATAATCTCAATGTATAAGTCAGCCTTAAAAAAGAAGCCGTGAAGAAATGGAATTTTTTAGGGCTCTTACATATTTTGTTAGGGTGTTAAAAAAGCTTTCATAATACTCGGAGCTGATCTTTTGATTTATTATGAAAGTGTACTGATCCATGACTTTAAAAGCACCAGAAGATTAATGATTCTCCAACATGGCAGTTTCACAGCAATATGCAGTATGAGTCAAGTAACTAGGATAAATCAGTTGGAGACAAACAAATAAAAAGAAATATATAACACTGCAAACATTCTAGTGGTACGATGGTTAAACAGGTTTTTATTGTCCTCTAAAACTGCCCGAATATGACAGACCTAAAAGGTGCTTTGAGACACGAGTGTGAAACAGCCTACATTAAATGCATAGAGTGGCACAGCATAAAACTATAGTGGAAATGAACAGGAATTTGTTTTAGAGATAATTTTATGCCTTGATGTGAAGTGAAGTCATGACTTAAAGCCGGTGGGGTTTCAGGACACTAACAGCGCTATGGAGCATTTTTTATGACTGTGTCCCCATTTTATTTGGTTTCCAATGGTTTCACACTATTCCACTGATCTACAGGTGGCAGTAATACGCCAAGAAACAGTAATGTGCCAGCAAAGGCAAAGAAGAAGACGACTGCACATTAGCAAACATGGCTGTGCGTTCCAATACCCATACTACCATAATGTTTAGTATGCCCGAAAAAGATTCAGTATGTCCCAATACATAGTATGTCAAATACAGTATGCCAAAAATAGCAGGATGTCCTACATCCTGGTCATATTTTTGCAGCATGCAAGCCAGCAAGCTATTCTGGCTATTCTGACCCACAATCCTCTGCACAGCAGATATCTAAGCAAAAAGGGTCAAAGTTCAAGGCTCAATGTTATAATGAAGTAATATTGGCGCCTTCAAATGAACCTCTTGAGTTCGTGTTTACAACGTGGGAAGTCGTGTACACAATATATGTGGCGTTCAAGCGGTTAAGTCGTGAGAAGACTGGCTGCTAAGCAACGGTAATATTAATGTTACTGTTGGTGTCTAGAGGCCACAGAGGCTAACAATTTAGCAAGCTAGCAAGCTGGTAACATAATGCAGTAAATGCAAAGGCTTAATGACAGAGGAAAAAGATGAGGTCGTTGGGAATATCAACATTTTCCTCAAAGATATTATAAAATTACAAGAAAAACAATACACGACTAAAATTACAATATATTCACTTATTATGTGCCGAAAAATTAAATTCCAAGGCCTCCGCCATTTCTGACAACATCAACAAACACGTTTCAACTTGTGAACTCAGAGCTTTTAGAAACTTTCCACTTACGCTGTTGTGAATACCACAAGAGGGGGACGTTCATATGGACTCTTCTCGTGAACACGGTAAACACGACCCCATTTGAAGGCACCATTAGCCCCAATTGTGTGCATACTGTATGCAACAGTAAAAGTATGCGAACGACATACATTCAGCACCTTTGTTAGATCTCAAGGATACGCACAATGCGTTTTAGTGAGCACTCAATGTAAACATAACTTTTTTTTTATTTATTAGAAAATTCTACAAAGCAGCTTTAAAAGGAATATACCTGTTTTCCTGAGTTTTACAGAGTTAGATGAAAAGTTTGATACCATTCTCATGTCTGTCCGTTAACTATGAAGCTACACTCAGCAGCCTTTTAGCTTAGCTTAGCATCAAGACTGATAGCACGAGGAAACATCTAGCCTGGCTCGGTCCAAAGATAAAGCCCAGCACCTCTAAAGCTCACTAATTGTAGTGTTGTATCTGGTTTATTTGATCCATACAAAAAACGACCGCTGGTTGCCTGGCAATGTCACAGCGACTGTTCGACTCAATGCAGACTCCAAGAAATAGTCTGGCACATAACCCTCTGCAAAACCACAACTTCTTATTGTTACACTGCAGTTTTTGTACCGATTGAACAGAGGAGATATAAAGTGATAATTAGAGAGCTGTAGAGGTGCTGGTAGGCGGATTTTTTTGTTAAGCTAAGCTGGCTCATATTTAGCATGCAAACGTGAGAGTGGGAATAAGCATATACCCTAAAATATCAAAAACATTCCTTTAAAAATGTACTATTTTTCTTCACTGCTCATCTTTTCATTATTGTGGTGTGAAATGGAATTTAAACCGATGTGAGCACACGGACTAACCACTGCCCCACTTGTAGCTGTACGCTCACAAAACTCAAACTACTCTTTAACATAAACTTCAGCAGATAAAAAAAAAATCCATCAGGTACAAATATCCTCACATAGAAGAGGAATCCAGCTAAGGAAACTGGCAGCATCGCCTCCTCCAAATGTGGCAACTGCCAATAATTACAGATACAGCACTGCACCTTTGCAGCACACTCACACACACACACACACACACACACTCACACGTACAGTGTGTTTGTGTTGTGTGTACCTGTATGACAAATGTGTTGTTTCTGTGGTGTCTGGATAGATTATCATCTGCCATTTATCTGGGGGCATGAAGGTGCCATTTGTTATTTGGACAATGAATGGCGCTCTCTGGAAAACCTCCCGATTACACACAGTGTGGAAACAGTAATGAGACCAACAGCTCTGTTGCCATGGAGACCGGAAGCAAGATTTTTGACACCTTGGACTCAGACGACTGCCATAGTTTTTATTTTGCTTTTGCTTTACATGTTAATTGTGCAGTTAATTTGAGCTTTAGTGAGCGTTACATTGAACTATCGATAATCAAAAAGTGCATAACTTTTCAATTAGGTTGCTTCCTATGTGTTACTGAACAGTGATAGCTATTTCATTGGAATATAATTGCATTGCAACAACATTTGGTTTGTAATCACACTTAAACAGAGTGCAGCACAAATCTCCAGCAACAGACGTTGTCCCACCTGTGCCATCCAATCCATTCGGTTGAGTTTAATTCTTGTGAACCAGAGAGCCATTATGCAAATGTTAACTCATCTGTATGTAAATCTCATGTTTTTTTTTTTTCTGATGTGTGTAATCTGAGTTACATAGAAATGTTCAGCTCAGGTTTCATCCCATCATACAGCATGGGCAGTTTCCAACCATGTTTGCCTTGAAATAAAATAAAACTCATCAGTTTCTTTATTGTCCACATGAATCACCTGAGCCCATTCTTGTGTTGTGACAGTGAGATCTATCATCGTAGCTACAAACCAACACCTTGCACCTCTATAAAAGCAGCGCGGCAGCTGTCTTCCAGCTCTACACCCAACCTGATATTAGACTTTTTTTTTTTGCAGGTAGTTATTTAAAGCTCCCCTGAAAAGAAAAATGCCCGATCCATGTTGTTATCTCACAGGTTCTGTTATCTTTTGAATGTGCCAAAAAATGTCAAATAAATTCTATTTTCACATATTTTATTTTCCTGTAAAGTACTCAGAGCTCTCATATGATCTATCATGCTCTCTTGGGTGTGCCTTAAATTTCATCTGATAAAATGTGATCATAGATTCAGAGTTTCATCATGTGCAGTAAAAGCAGGTAAAGCTACTGAGCACCAGGAGTAACATGGGAGGTGTTCATTTAGGTGTCAGTTTCCAACAACATCAACATCTTTGGCAGCTCTCTGCTGCCAAACACTGAACATATATGCTTTGACACTTGGGTTAAAAACATGTTGTTCTCTTCCTCCCACTCCTCCACCGTCGATCCTCCTAAACCTATGCAGTGGGAGATGAGTGATCTCCAACAATGGAATAATGTCTGCAGTTAATTGTCTGTTTTATTTCTACTTTCTCTCTTTCTTCTTCTTAATGTTCTCAAATCAAGCCCACACTGACGTTTTAGTCCTGCCCTGATGTACTTCTGCAGGTGGAAATGTATCAAACACCTTTTTAACAGCATATGAAATGTGACAGACTAAAACTAACGCATTGTAACACCCTTCACTGATTTTAAAATCTTTTTGTTGGTATAATTGCATGTTTTTTCTTTTTTTAAAAGCAGCTGTTGGCACATTTTATAATCTTTGATAAGAACCCATGTTTCAATTATGAATAGATATGTATTTTATTGAATAAAATGAAATAAAGTAGGACTTAGGAATATGTTTTAACATTTGGCTGACATTAGTAGGCAGCACATCAACTGCAATGTGTGTGTGTGTGTGAACATGTTTTTGTATTCATTGCTGGAGGAAAATATTACACCTGAAGATTTTTCAACAATCATCCTCTGAGTAGAGAGTAACACTTCCTTTTTCTTGCTAAATTGCACAACAGATTCATTTTTTGCACCTAAAATGCACCAATTAGACTGAAAGTGAAACGTGTCTGCACCTGAGCTCTCTCTCCGTATTTGAGATGCAAATAATGTGCACCGGCTTGTCACATAAGAGATTTCAATTTTCGGAAAACACAGGAAGTCTTCATGCTGGTAAATCTCTCGCATCGCTGAGCCCAGACATTCTGTTTTCAGATACAAGCTTTTAAACAAACATTTTGACATTGCGTGTCTGTGTTTCCCAGTATCAGTAAATAGTCATACCCTGAGCTGCAGGTTCTCCACCCACTGTCCTACAACCTTATACTCTGGGATGGAGGAGTTGGTCATCTGGAACTGGAACAGGTCATAGCGTCCTGGAGCATCACCGTTCTTGTTAAACACAACTGAGGTGCCAGCGCTGCCTGTACAGAGAGAGACAGAGAGAGAGAGAAAATGCAGCAAAATGACAGCAGGATAGAAAAGTGTTAGACGCTGGTGTGACAGGGTACAGCACCTCTTCTAATAAGAGGAAAACATGAACTTTTAACCCCTTGTGTTTTACTGTGTGGAGACCTACATGGACCACACAAAGGACCACAGAGTGTTACTCCCATTTAAAACCTCCAAACACAATGACCTATATCTTCAACCTTTATGATTATCACGTACAGGGAAGCAAGCTCCCTACTGACCAATATAGCTCTTCCTCACCTGCTTCCTATGCATCATCACGGCTGCACACTGGCCTCTAGAGGAATATATTTCCATATTCGAAAGATGCTTAGATATATGAACTCTCAGCTGTGCTCTCATATCAGGAATTCAAAGCACCTCCTCCGGTTAGAAGTAATGCATTTCAATCACACAGTGGACAACAACGGGAGATGCAGGGAGGATAAACAGGTCAGCCAAAGCATCATACGGTCCCCATCTGCTCTCAGTGTGCAGCAGCCTGTCTCAAGCCGAGCCCCGAAGATTTCACTAATTAGCTCAGAGAGAGAACTGCCGACACCTGAAACATCACGCAAGAGGAAAATGATTTTTTTTTAAATGTGCATTTGTGCGAGCTCTCAAGCCTGTCAGTTGTGTCAACGTATGCATATCACTCAATTACGACTGCCGACTGTGTGCAAGATAGTGTGTTAATGCAGACGTCTGTCAACAAGAGATCTCCCTCACAGCTGTAAATTTTGAATGCATTAATAGAGAAAAAGGGGTTGTACTCTATTTTATACATGAGGTCTGCATTGTTGATGAGGTAATTTTTTACCATCCAACAAAGCTGAGAGAGAATGAACTACTGCTGCATTTTACAAGTCTATTCACCTTGGCACTGCATTTAGTAGCTCGTAAGCACGAGAGGAGATACCATTTTTGAAATGGGACGGGGGGAGTCTGATGACACTTGGCATGGGAATTAAGGACTTTAATAGCTCTGGCTATAAAAAGTGTAGAGAAAGGACCAGGAGCATATGTCCAAAAAACACTCCTGGGAACATGTTGTCTTTTGTATCTAGAACAGAGCTCGTGGCTTTTGGATGGAAGGCCACTGCACCTTTTCCTTAGTTTTTAGCCAGAAGGGAATTTCATCTCCCTCCAGTTTTTCTTCCAAGGACATTTGTCATTGAACATTCTACAAAAGTTTCAGGCCAAAAGACTCTTGTAAAACAAGAACGGCAGAGGTAGCGAGAGAAAAAGCCCATTTCAGGCGACAGGATATGGGGCCCATTTTAATAAAACAAGAACCCAAATGTTCCTTTTTGACTTTGTGACACCATTTCTCATTACAAATTTCATGTTTATAAGACGTAAATGTCCATTTCCATGTTATTGCAGAGCCACAAACCCCTCACTATCTGCTGTTATGCAAAGCGGCAGCACATATATTCCACATTAACAATGCAGAAATGGCACCACTGGAGTCGTTTGACCCATCGGTCTTTATGTTTAAAAGTGGAACACTAATTCATAGCTATCCATGTGTCGGCAGGACGGGTGTTCAGAGATAATTCAAGTGTGCTTGTGAAGCCCATAGTGAAAACTCTCTCAATGTGAAAACCAAACCAGAGCTCGGTGGGTGGCAGTCACTGTCCTGTCACTTGTGCTTCCAACAAACAGACAGTAGACTCGTTGACACATTGAATAAAGATGTTGACAAGGTATTGACTCCTGTGAGCAAAAGCTATGACAGGGATATCATTCTTACGCTACGCCCCGGCAAAAACATACGGCGATACAAACAAACACACAAAGTCATTCAATAAAGTGACATGAGTGATTGGGCACTTGGCGCTCTTCAGCTTTAGAGCAAATAATTAAGCGGTGTCTCTGTGTGTGCGGATAAATAGGCATTAGAAATTCCTTTCTGTTTTCCTGATATTTTCAAGGGAGCAAAATGGTCTGTGTAGGCTCCTTAGTGAGAACGCTGTCTAAGATGAAAGATTTATGCATTTGCATGTGGCTCTGAACTAAGACATGACAAAAGTGCACTGCCGCTGTGCCGAGCAGTGTGGGTGGACTGGGGATCCACTGCTGTGTTTCTCTCGCATCATTATTCTCTCCTCTTTTTTTTTTTGTGCCTCTCACTCTTCAGCTCTGTGACTCCGGCGCAGTGGGGAGATCAACAAAGGAGGCTTACACTCCTTCGCTCTCAAACATACATTAGCGGTGGCACATACACAGGATAATGTGCGTGGTTCCAGTCTTTAAATGCAATAAGGGGCAGTGAGATATGCCTGATGGAGCCACAACACAACAATCTCTGCTTGCCAGTAAAAAGGTTGTGAGAATATAAAAGCAAGACAGGAAGAAGTAGAGGAGGTGGAGAAGGTAGTGATCTTATTTTTGGCTCAGGTGAAATGAACCGCTTTCTTTGTCAGTGCCACACGGAGGTAAATGTTTTTCAGAAGCTGAAAGTCCCCCAAAAAAGTCAGCACAAGCCCAGATGGTTATTGAGATTGGACAGCAGATTCTCAGTCCCATGCATGAATCTGCACTTAGTTAAGGTCTCCTTGGAATTCTAGCACTGCACGGGCAGATGCATATATTCTGTTTCTTTAGTTCCGCCTTAAAATCGGAGGGCTTCTCGCCTGCTGGAGCTCTGCAGTGCTGCCATAGCGACCGTGTTAGAGAAAGGAAGGCAGCTCCTTAGCCTTTAGTTCACAGATGGAAGTTTGTTTTCTATACAAGTAATTGTAAAGACATATTTGCCCTGTTAAACATGTTCAATGTGTTGCCTACACGCACTCAACATAGCGACTAAATAATGGCAACACTGCTGTGGGGGAACCGGAGGGTGGGAGCTACACTTCCGCAACGGCACGCGCGGCCAGCCCGGCTATGTCAACAAAGCAAGGAGAAGCTCAGATTACAACACACATAGAGGGAGAGAGACTTAATTAATTAATTAATTAATTCATTCATTCATAAACGACCTACACCACGGTCGCATGAGCAAGTATACACAACGAGGCTGTAAAGGCGGATGTGTCGACGTGATGACGTTTAGTAGTCTCATTTAACCACTTGTTAGAAACCGTCTTTTTTCAAACATAAAAGCTTCAAATTTCACAAGTTGGATATTTACTGATTTATTTTATATTGTAGAACAAAACGTTAAAATCTCTTAAACTTGTGTTAACCACAGACCTTATTTCAGGCATCTAACTAAAAACCCATAAAAAAAAAAATTGACTTTGAGACGAGGGAACCGGAAATGCTAAAATGCTAACTCATTTCCAGGTTTTAGGACTCATTCTTGTACTCTATTGATGCTCTGGATATCATATAGAAAACCTTTAAAGAATAATTCTGGTGAGATTATATATTTTTCTTGTTAACAAATCCTAAGAAAAGACCAAAACCAGAGATGACTTAATCACACTCACAAGTACTGTCTGTATAAAGTTTATTTCTCTGTGCCACAGACCTCCACTGTTGTCCAAAAACTATTAAAACACATCAGAAATCACATCAGTGCACCAGGTGACATGTTCCTTAATTATGATAAACATGGGCACTGTTTATTTTTAATTACACATAAACCGTCCAGCTGCTGGTAATACTCGCTAGTGCAGCAAAAAGTGTGTTAATCCACTTCTGAATATAGTCCCAAACAAATGCACTATTTGCTCCTGTTTGAGTAACGTTTGCTTAAAACTGTAGTGTCCTGCTGTTTTAGAAAGCTTTTTATTGATATATAAATATACATTTGTGACCTGTTTCTACAGATTTACACCTTCAGTAGGAATGAATAGGCTTAGGGAAGTCAGAAAGTACTGACAATAAAAAATATAGATATATCGCCAGCTTGTAGAAATGTCATAGACTAGTACCAGACCTCTGAATCACTTCCCACATCTTAGAATTTTTCAGCGATACAAATAGGTCTGTGATGTTGGTTGGAAAATAACCGAGCCAATCAGAGCTTTGTAGGCAGGATTACTAATGTGGAAGTCATCTTCCTGTGCCAAAGCCAGAGGAATAGCTACATCCATGAGAAAAAGCAACAGAAAAAAGGCCACTCAGAGAAATAAGAACCCTTAAATCTGAAAATGTCTTTGATCGTTGGAAATAACTTCTGTTTTTACTGAAAATGATTTTCATGGGACGGATATGTCACTTGCTAGAGATTAGTAAGGACAAAAGAAAAAACAAAACAACCCCACCTCTCAAACTGAAATCAGCTAACATGACAGAATAATGACAAAACAAAATGAAATGGCTACCCCGGTTAATAACTAATATTCACTAATATGACAAATATTCTTTTAAAGTGCTCATTTGTTGTAGCAAAAGGTCTTTTATTAGCAGACTATCTAGTATGCCTTTTCCATTCATTCATTTAACCGGGAACAGAAGCAAGGTTGTCCTTCTCCCTGCTCCTTTTCAAGTTTATTAGATTGCAGTTTATATTTTGTGTGAACTTTTGTGTTTTGGAAATATACACTGAAAAGAGGCAAAAATAAATAATGAAATGATATGAAACACCAGGGTCTTTAGTGACTCTATGAAACATCACTGTGGAATGCTTAATACTTAAGAAAAGAGGCACAATGAGCCGGGTCCACCTCTAAAAGTAGGACAGTTTTGTGAGAAGATTACGCTGATGCTTTACTTTAAACAGCTGAATCTTATCTAGAACATTTTGTGAAAACACAATGTACTTCAGAAGAAGCCTCCACTGATCACTGGCTGACATATATGCCAACGCATTTGTAATGACAAAGGTTTCTATTGTTTAAAACTCATCTCCCATTTGTCTCTCTTCCTCCACTCCACTTGTGCATTTCAGAGCAGTTGTCATTAATAGCTGTTTGCCATTAATTGTTAAGCATCTCCCCCATCACTTTCTGCACAGGACTGAATAATGTAGAGGTTCAAGTACAGGCAGACCCATAATATATCATATTGGCTCCAAATATCACACAGATCCAGAAAATGTTGTGGTGCTTTGAGCTATGAATGAAATCGAATGCAACTTTAAATTGTAGCCGGCCCACAATAAACTGCATATGGTGCATAAAACAGAGGAGGTGGTATTGACTTATTACCCATTTGCCTACTTGTTATAGTCTGAAACTGAGATGACCCTGGCATATATAACGTCCACAATTTTGTTTTTCTCCAAATTGCGCTCTAAATTGACACTGTGGATTGATGTGGACACAGCAGCTCTGAGTAAATACTTGGAGGATAAAGTAGAAGTTAAAGGAAAAGTTAAACATTTTAAGAATTATTATAATACACTTATTTCTTGCCAAGAGTTAAATGAGACGATTCATGCCGGTCAGCTATATTTTGAGCTTTAAGCCAACATTAAAGTGCTAAGGAGTGCTATGGCTAAAATAGGCATATTTCAGGCAATTCTATGTGTGCCCGCAAGTTTAAAGCAATTGTTTAGTATTCTGGGATATACGCTTATTTGCTTTCTTGCCGAGAGTTAGATGAGAAAATCGATACCACTCTCACGTCTGTAGAGTAAATAATTAGCATAAAGACTGGAAACAGGGGGAAACAGCTAGTCTGGCTCCATCTGAAGATTCTACCGGGACTACCAGCACCTTTCAAGCCAATTAATGTTTGTTTAAAGTGTACAAAAACAGAATCATAAAACGACAATTTGCCGTTTCATGAGAAGTTATGTCTCAAACTACGTCTTCGCTTCATGCCTGACAACTGCTCCTGGTAAAGAACATAAAACACATAAAACCACAACTTTTTTTTTACACTTCTTTTTTTTTTTTTGAATAAACAAATCAGATATAACGTGTTAATTTGTGAGCATTAGAGGTGAGAGATGCAAAGTGTTTCCCCGTTACCAGTCTGTGTGCTAAGCTAACTATCTGCTGATTGTAGCTTCATATTTAGCGTTCAGACATGAGAGGACAGCAATAGTATCGATCTTTTCATTTAACTATCAGTGAGAAAACAAATAAGCGTACATCCCACAATGTTGAACTATTCCTTTAATTAATGTAGTAGGGTCAGTAGGCTCATTTGTTTTACCTCATTATGTTTATACGTGGTTCATCCGTGTTTATACATTCTTTTAGTCAAGTATATTATTCTAATATACAGTTTATTCTATTAAAAAGGTCCTCCAAAATTCTGCATAAAGTAATAACATAATTTTCCTTTTCTTATCCACACATTGTGTAAGCATCTGATTACTTTCACGATGCGTCACTCACCGTTGAAGCTGGTGTTTCGTATGTACTTCAGCAGAGTTTTTCCTTCAGCAGACTCCATTTGTGGACAGACGCCAGGATGATCAGGGCACAAGTCTCTCTGCATGGTGTGCAGAGCGTGGGCCATGGCGTACACCGCGTCAATCACAAACTGCACCTTCCCTTCCTGCTCGTACTTGGAGTCGTTCCCGATGCGCTCCTTGCCTGAGGGAAGAAAAGGAAAGAGGAGGACTTACAGGCAAATACACCAAGAGCTATTATAGACATTACATCCTCTCAGCACTACTCCATCATCCCCAGCTTCACTTTTAGTCCTCCATTTACCATTTGCTGCCAATGACTTCAATTGTGATTTTGTAGGAATTACACCTAGAGGGACAATGTGGCATAGCAAATAAGAAGACACATTTAATTCCCAAGTGGAAAATATCAAGCAGAGCTGTGAGACAAAGTGTTTGTGACAAAAACAGCACACTCAGATTGAATTACTGCGCTGTATTACAAAGTAATAGGCTGCTAAGAACGGGGCTCACTTCTGCAAGGTGATGAAGATCACCATGAACTTTAGTAACATGCTCTTCTACAGTGGCTTCCTGCTCTTTTATATCCTCCTCCCAGTGCACTGCCCTTTCACTATGGGCTGCTGTAAAGGTTTTGCCTCATGCTGCTGATACTCTGCTTGAATACGTAATGTACAACCTCTGCTGGATTTCTGTTTTTGTTAGAAACTGAATTAGCTGTTTTATACTCCTGGTAGATGAAAGCTGTATTTCAAAGCCTAAATGAAAATTAGAACAACAAAAATACTATTATTACTTCATTATCATCATCATTTCAATATCCAAGCTCCCAGTTAATAAAAATGCACCATCAAGGACATAACTCTGATTACTAGAGGACCGATTTCTCCTCAGTTGTTGCTGCTCTTAGCTCACATGGAGAGCTCAGTGGAGGCAGATGGTGTTAATACGACACATATAAGAATGTGGGAGACTTGCAGAAACTGACGTAGGTCAAGAGCAATCTGTGCTGACATTTCAGGCCATTTCTCAGAACTTAACATACATCTCAGCCCACACATAACCTTCTTTGCGTTTCAGAGCTCTGCATAGGATGCTAAGTGAACAGTCTTTGAATGCAAACGCCTCCCGTTTATACTCAACATTCATAAATATCAGCTTGAGTTGTATAAAAAGAGAATAGACTGTAGAGACAGTTGTGCAGCCAGAAGAGATAAAACACATTTACAGGTATTTTACAGAGGGTTTGTGAGGTTCACTGAGTGGACGAGCATCTTCTATCTTTGACGCATGATAGAAGACGCCAAACAGGAGATTATAAAGGAAACAAAGTCCTTTGGCAAACAGTAATTTGTGTCACACCGCTATCGCCGTCATCACGTATGTAAGCACGGTTAACACAGCATCCCACATCACAGGCATCATCCTCGCAGATAATGAATGCAGCGCAATGCCTGTCACAGCGTTGACAGGCAGAGTTTAGGTAACACGAGAATGCATCACTGTTAACAACACTATCATTAATGCGACCACAAAGATGGTAATAAAGCAGAGAGGGGGGGCATGAGCAGGATTCACTTAGCTTTCAGTCATTTCGCCTGCAATTTCCGACCTAAATAAAGTGGCTCTGTGCAGTTAGTACACACGGCACGACTCTGCTGAGCTGTCAAGGTGACTGGGTTAAGGGGGAAGAGAGGGAATATGGGATTTAAGAGTTACAGGACATTAGCCACAGGAGCAGACGCTCTGTAACTGTAGTATGACTAAGACGGGTGGTGCATTATTATTCTAATAATAAACTCGGCCTGGCTTGCACCCGCTGGGTAGAAACACCTGGTGTTAGACTTTCTGGTTGCGCTGCAGACAAAGAGGGGTTGAATTAAAACCCCAACAGTCGATCTGCTGCTACTAATGCGAATAAAAGGTCAAGTTCACATCAACCTGACAAGGGAGGGTGGAAATATGCATCGACTATTAGTGTAATACAGAAATGTTTCCACTTTATTCATGTCACAACTCGTGTACCTGTGCATTTACGGCTCGTATCCTCTCTCTTCGAGGCACTGAGGAGCCTGCAGTCAAAGTTTTCCTCCCAGAATTCAGCAAACCACACGTTCCTGCGGTTGTTCTCTAGGGTGAGCCCAGTGAAGTATTCATCAAACCCTGGGAGGAGAGGAAACAGGAGAATGGCTCAGTTCCGGACCAATTATCAACCAATTCAAACCTGGAGGAAGTGAAGCGAAACTTGCTGCAGCAGTGTCGTGGTTGGTGGTGTGGTGGTGTGGTGTTGGCCGCTAGGTGTTGGAAACACACCAGCAAGCACATACTTCATCAAAAATTGACCGTGGTGGTTCCACTTCCTCTCAAGCCCCATGGAACTTTAATCACTTCTTTCATCTAGGAAATTACATTAATTAAAAAACAGGATGCATAATAAATAACGCAGGGATTGTAAGCGTTGCCGCAGCCTGTTGCCTCTAGCTGCGGGGTCCTGCAGGTGCTGAACAGGTTTTTCTTCCCTTCATTAAATCCATTACAATAGAGATGGATTGAAGGCATGGTGTATTAGCTTAACATTCATTTCAATGGGCATTAGGTGCCTGTATGTAGTATCAGCTTGAGGAGAGGTAACTTGCTGCAACAAAGGGAAAAAAAAGCTTGTTTGCTGAATTTTGTTGTCTTGAAGATGCAACTTTACCACCCAATGTGGGTCAGGGAACTGAGCTGGGACAAAACTTCACCGTGGTGCAGTACTTTTTCTTTTACCTTTTATTTCACAATTTCCTTGAGAATAATCTGTATTTCCCATTTTAAAGTCTGTCTGTCTGTATCCGCTCTCTCTCCGTTATCCAGTCATATCAGATGAGTCGTGGGTAGTAGAGGTGATAATGGCTAATCAGAGCTGAATGACTCAGCTGATTTTCTTTTCAAAAGACCATCAATGATGCATGGTGGATTAATACTATTCTGCCTCGCTGCCTCCAGAGTGTACATTTGTCCTGGCTAGACCTCCCCTAATTACAAAGAGCTTCATAAAACTCAGACTTTCAAATTTCCTCGATTGTAATGATGAGTGGTTATCAGGACTGTGACACTGGACAGGATTTAAAATAGATGGTACATGCTGTGAATAATCTATTTCTGTAGTGAATTTGTACATTTTTACAGTACAATCTCCACCTTTTCCTTGTGGTTGAAGCTACAGTTTGAAGACAAATCCACTCCTAAAAAGCAATTGAAAATGGTATTTCTTGTGGAGTTTAATGACAGGAAAATGTTAAAACAATTAAAAAAACTTCAATACTTAATATTAAATATTAAAAGCTGATTTACAGTTTCATCTCAGACTCATCCTTTTTGTCCTTTTCAACAATGGTACAGTGGAGACCAGAGATACCAATTTCTCCACAGACAGCAGGCTGAGTTAAACTACACTGCTGAATTTATCTGTGATGACCGCAAAAGGTGACAAAGTTTACATTTATTGGTTCCAGGATCTAATAAAATCTACGGAGTGGCCAATTTGTCCACACTGACTTTAGTCTGGTCATGTACAACCCACGGCCAAATGCAACAACAAGGTCACACTTGTTCTCTGAGGATTGTCGAAAGTCACTGTGAGAGAAATGTAGGAAATTGCCAACTGGAGTAGAAATAGATGAGGCAGGGGGAATGTGGGTACACCGAATGTATGTGTATGTGTGTGTAATGTGAAAGGGGTCACCTGACGCTGCAGTTCCTCTCAGCGCTATGGATCATTTTAGCATCTTTTAGTTCATTGTTTTGGTTTTAATTACCTTGCTGCATCATCACTTACAGCTGTTACAGACACAGCAGCAGACAGGGTTAACAACTAGCTGATGAACAGAGAGGGGCACCTACGGCTAATTATATTTATTTACAGTTTTGCTAAAAGGAGTGAATACTGAATGCAAATTTGACATCTGGTCAGAACCAGGACTCTAAATTAATGCTAATAAGCAGCTGTTTGCCTACACATTGACCATATCAACTTTATAAAGTGATAATATAGATTAATGTTGTGTAAAGCTTGTTGCGCTGCCTCCAAAAAAAAAAGCCCCCCAAAAATTATTATTGCATGTTTAAAGCAGCTGTAATCAATATTTTTAGATTTACAATAGATCACATGCATAGACTGTATATACGAAGTGGACGTAGTCAATGTGACATCACCCATTGGTTTGGGGACTGCTGTTTTGAAGCCTCGAGTTCAGCATTTTGGCCGTCGCCATCTTGGTTATTTGCAACCAAAAGTGACATGAGAGGGTGGAGCTTAGTACAACCGAACGCTGAATAAGATATTTTTAGGCAACCAAAAATGTTATAATAAACTTTCATGAACTGAAAACACACTGTGAAAGGGTTAAAGTTGTAAGATGAAAACACGGACAACTCCCAGACCGGACAACGCCAGGGTAGCGAGCTGTCAATCACAAGGTAGCCACGCCCTAAAGCATCCCCTGCTTTATGGTCTATTTGACTCTAAATGGGACCATAATTTACTAAATGAACATCATGCTGTATTGAAGAAGACTTGAAACTAGCGATTGAGACCATAAACTCATGTTTACAATGTTTACTGAGGTAATAAATCAAGTGAGAAGTAGGCTCATTTTCTCATAGACTTCTATACAAACGGACTTCTTTTTGCAACCAGAGGAGTCGCCCCCTGCTGGCTGTTAGAAAGAATGCAAGTTTAAGGCACTTCAGCATTGGCTTCACTTCTCAGACCCTGGAGGTTGCCGTCTGGTCACATGTCTAGAGTTAATATTGGACTTACATTTGCCTGGTAGACAAAAGCAGGACCCAATAAAAAATTGGTGTGTTTTCTTCACTTTTTTTGTTGTTAAAGTTTTTCTGCGATTAATTACACAGACACACACACTTAGGCAAAAAGACTACAGAAGGCAATTACTCCCGACAAAATTTAAAGTAAAATAGAAAATAATACAATACAATAACACAACATGTGATGAAGCATGTAGTCTCTATGTGTACATTAGAGTGTGTGTACCTTCAATGGAGGAGCGTTTGGGCAGTATAGTGACTGCTCCCACCGCTACGTCCTCGAGCTGGTGGATCGGGCTGCTCTTGGCCCCCCAGCTGTCAGATCCAATCCACAGGAAATGGCCCACCTGATTGGCCCTCTTGGTGGCATTGAGAACTCCCCTGCAAGGACATCCATGTGTGAATTAGGAGAGAGCACAGGGGGTGTCTGCAATCCAATATCTATTACACAAAGGCATAGCTAGCTTTAAGGAGTTGTTTGCAATGTACAGTTCTTCAGTTTATCTTATTAAAGCTGGGAGGAAAAGGAGAGGAACTATTGTTATTTTGTTTGTTTATGTTTATATATGGTTTGTGTGTTTTATTTAAAAGAAATTACAATCATTAACCTCCATTTCTCCCACTCATTCTTTCTTTTACATTTCCCTAGCATTCATACTAAATATACAGGTACTAAATATTTGATTGTTTCTTTACATAAATATTTCCCACAGGGCATTGTAAATGAAACAATATCTTTCTCTGTTGCTTTGTTGTGATCCGTATTCCCTCTTCTCCTCCGAGGCACGATTGTGTTTGTGTTGTTGGAGGTATGTTTGTGTAGCAGACACCCTGTACGCATGGCAAATCGGTGCCTCTAGCCTGTCTTCAGGAGCTGCTACTCGGAGATTAAAGACCTCAACATGGCGAGCCATCAACGCGCCTGAGCAACACGGGTGAATCCAGAATGCGCGGCGCTCCTCACCGTATGTCTTCTTCACTGGCAAAGATGACGACTGCCCGCGAGTGCTGCGTTTCCAGCAGTTGTTGGATGGCTTTGTCATAATCCTCCAGTTTGGGGTTGTGGGGAATTTTCAAAGACTGGGCGATGCAGATTCCACCTTTTTAATGGGAGAGGGGTAAGAAATGATCAGACCTCTGGGATGATCTCACCCATTCACTCACTCTCACACACACACACACAAAAGCCTGGGGTCACAATAGCTGCTTTTTTTCTTTGGAAATGAAAAAATCTGAATACAATAGTGAGATTTTGATGATGCCGTCATGCTTGCTATAGAGTCTAAATGATAGTCTTACAGTGTATACATTTACATTTAGGCAATGATCCGAAAACCACAGCGGCGTGCGATATAACACTCAAACTGCGCCTGCTGACTGAGCACCAGAGTCATTTCACAGAGTGAGAGAGTTATAAACATATCTGCTAAAACAAATCCAATAATCCACACCAACAGGGACATAAAGCTACAGATTTCATAATATGGATTTGAGAAAAACCCAACAGCTTGCCATTGACTTTTCATTTAAAGTCATTATCAAACATCTCTTGTTGGACCCTGAACCAATCAGATAGCACAGCCGGCAATAACAAACAAAGAGGATATTAATACTGACAATAAATCACTCTCAGACAGGTCACCACTAATGAGTTTGTACAGGATGAAGGGTACTGATTGCTGCCTTGCATTGCTAAATAGTGACTACATATTTGGCACAGTATATTATCACAATTGGCTTTAAGCAGTTTGCTGGATATCGTTTCCTTCTAGGTTATATTCAGGAGCTCATTATCGGGCGGAGAAGCAAAATTATACCTTTCATAAAAAAATAATAAAAAGAGAGTTTCGCTTCAGTGTGGCGTGGTAATTACAGGTGCGGAGGACAAGCTAACCTTTGAGGCACTTTGGATAAACAGATAATATGATCACCTGAGCTTCTGTAGGCCCAGATTTGAGGCAGCAGCCTATGTGTCCTGAGTCAACAGCAAAGCTCTACCCAAACCAATTAAAATTTCTCCCACTCAAGCATTTTAATAGCCCACCCAATAACCTTTCAGTTTGAGTTTCCCTGAGTAGACAGAGAAATGGAAAGAATCTTATAATTGCCAGTCTCCTCAGGCTCATTACTTTGATATAAACAGCTTTTAGTTGGCAGATCACACATCTCCAGTCACGGTTTACTGTCACATTTTCTAAAGGTAAAAAGATAGAAAAATGACAACTGCTGAACCTCCTCTTGACGATCCATTTTTCAAGTATCAGCAGACAGAACCGGGAGTATTTCTCGACGCGAGAAAACATTTTGCATGCGCCAAAAGACCTCTGGGAAGGCTGCTGTTATCCGCCCTAAGTGGACTAAACATAAAAATGGAGATTCGGCAAATGGACTAGCTGTTGCTTAAGGGTTTGTGGTATCCTGTTAAAGTGTAACGTGCTCGGTGTCATTTGTGCAGAGCAGCCGGCGTAGTAGGTCTCCAAGGGACAACACTAAAGCTCGGTTTCAGCGCAGAGATTTCAGATGATTTCAGCCAGAAAGGCTACAGTTTGACACTGCACTTCGAGGTTTTCTGTTTTAGGAAACTCTAGCACTGTAAAATATCTGATCCTGGTGTATTAGCAGCACCTTTCAGTCCCAGGGGGTTGTATGTCTGCAGGTATCGCATTAATCCCAGAGAGGGAAAAAAAAGAAAAATCTATTTTTTTCGCCGAGAACTTAAGTCTCATGAAAATGCATTAACTCCATTATGACAAAAAAAAACCTGCAGGCTTGTGTGAAGAGCTATAATGGTATAACAGTCTTGAACAGAGACATATTATAGGTCACAACAGTCAATAATACAGACAGAGACCACAGGAGCCACTGATGAAGATAAGAAGCATTTGGAGCCGATCCCATCTTCAGAGAGAGAGAGAGAGAGAGCGAGCAAAGAGCTGAACATGCTGCGGGCTCAAGACGGCCCTAAAGGCTGCGGACTGGCGGTTGTGCAGCGGTGGCTAAATTATTGAAATCCTGCAGAATACCTCATCTGTCAGTCAGTCAGATGGTCAGTTAGTCAGGGAGGCAGGAATGATGGAAATGCAGGTATCGTGTCTGTACTTCCAGAGAGCTGTGCTGTGGGTCGGAACGCCCCCACCTGTCACTGGAAGGCACTGTGTGGACTTTAAAGAGTCCTCGACTCAAACAGAGGGTTTAAAGAAGAGCGGCATGTCTGTCTCGGCTGGAGATGTGTGATGTGAGACAGTTCAATGTCAGGCTCTGGGAGGAGAGAGGAGTGTTGAAGTCTTATCCAAGAAAAGGGATTGTATAGTAATACTGTAACTTCTGGCTGCCATTTAAGTCGGCAGTATACGTCATCAGGACTGCTCAGTCTGTAGGGCTGTGTGATGGATACGTATCATGATACAGGGGTTATGATTCAATATATTGCGATTTATTGCAATACTGTAAGCAAGGCGATATATATTATATATTGCGATTATTGCGAAAACTGTAATAGTATAAAGAGCACCCCACCATATGCATACAATCTGAGACTTTTTTATGCAATCAGAACAGTGGGATCTGCATTTTAATTATCTCAGCCCCTGTAACATCCTCCATCATAGCACTACTTCTTGTATAATCTGAGCAACTGTCTGCAACGAATCTTTGTATGTTAACTATTAATTAAAAATTGTTACAACGTTTAGAGAATCGATACAGTTTCACAAAACATAATATTGCAATACTTAAAGCTTCAGTAGGCAGAACGTTTTTAGCATCATTGGGCAAAAATTGTGAGAAATAGGCATTACAGTGCTGCCTAGTTTTTCGCGAGTGATTGATAGCTGCTCAGAGACGGTAAGGCTCCAGCTCGGCTCTGATTGGTTGTTTTCCTCCAGTCTGTGAAATCTTGCAGATGCTATCAGGAGCACCGGAGGACACCAGAGGCACATCATTTTTTTCAGATTACCTGTCTCATGCATTACTGTCAGGATATAGTGACTGTTTTATGCAAATAACTTCTTTTTTTTAAAATCGTATTTGTTCCATTTCTACCCACTGCTGCTTTAAGTGTATCGATATTTTCTTACACCCCTACTTGTTGGATGGTCGAACAGCTTTGGAAAGCCCCTCCCCCCAAACCTATTCGACATTTACACCCACTTCATGCATCGATTGGCCAAGCTCTCTTTTTTCCATTCATTACACTACTATTTCTGGCAATTTTTGTGTGTACAACGGTGTGCAACACTATGAATATTTTCCAGGAGAAGCTCTCTGAAAATATGCAGCTATAAACACTTTTGCCTTTCGATGTGGTCGGACAAACAAGTCGTACAAACTAGGTTGTTTCAAGCATGGCCTGACCTTTACAGCCAGTGAGGAGGTGAAGAGAAAGTATAAGTTTGTCTTAAATCTCTCTAAATACTCAGAATGGTAAACCGCTGCTTACATAAGAAGTAAGTTTATGACACTGACATTTTTAGCTGCACTTCATTCACTTACCTATGACCCTACAGCATCATATCAAAACTCTATGCACCGTGAGCCCTCTGCTCCACATTTGATTAATATATCAAAGAGAGCTAAATGATGATTAAATGATCACGATCAGGCCCTTGGAAGTTCTACACTTATCTATCTGAGTGCCATAGGTCATGCACCGCATTAACTGCTTCAATTATTCATCCTCGATGCCCTCGGTTCTGAAAACGCACTCCGGGGCGAGGATTCCAGCTTCGCCATTTTGCTTAGTGAAATACAAATCCTTTTAAATTAGAGGCTCTTGATGGATTCGACCCCCCGCCCGCCTACTGAACACCCTCCAAACCCAAACCTCCAGGGGATCCACAATGCTGCAATTATATTTATCACCTCGGCAGTCAAAAGGCAGACCCGCTCTCTCCAGTCTCCCCGCCTGGACACGTGGGAGCACATTAAGATGGGCTGACATGCGGCTGACATTCATATTCTACATCTGTGTGCCCTTCCGCTGCCGGTCTGTGGACTTGGCAATGTCAAAGGGTCAGGCAGAAGTAGCGTGGTCTATTTTACCGTGTTTGCAGATGCATCATGCTTCCTCCCTAGTCCTCTCCTACAGCTAAATATGAGTGCTATTCTTAACCGGCAGATTTTTCTCCCCTCTCACAGCTCAGACTAGATCCAAGAACGCATCGTGTTGGCAACTTAGCTGCAATCAATTCCACAGTGATACTTTGTGGGAGGTTTTCCTCAAATGCGAGTCTTTTTATCAAATGGGAAAACCGAACTGCATCGCTCTGGCTTGAGTCCAGACAGACACAGAAAAATACAAACAAGATTTATCTCTGCCAGTTTCACCTGGAGCCAGGATGAAGGTGCACAATGGGAACAGTGCCTAAACAAGGAGAGAGAAAGTGGAGCGAAAAAAGAATAGAAAAAAACAGCAGAGATCAATACAGGCTGACCATCACTCCAGTCTCTGCTTGGGGTAATGGGTAGCCATATTGCATTAGTCCGCTAGATGGTTCTCCTTGAAGTGGTGAAGCGAGAATCCTACTAATGCATCTGACATTTCACTGCAACCAAACAGGGCAGCCACAGAAAAACATCTCAAGGCCTCACGGATCAGCTTGCACGGATGCTGCAACACACCAATATTCACCCAAAAAAGTTGTTGTTGTTCCGCAGTTTAGCAATTTCTGTGTTTAATACATCTTTTCACACCACACTAACAGTATTTTCCAGATATTCTCTCTTTCCATATTCACTAAGATGTTTGCTTCTTATTCAATTCGATCCATTCCAGTCTGCTCGGGTGCAGAACTGGAGCCTTTGAATGAATCCTGTGAATGTACAGTTATGCTATTACATAATTAATGTGTTTATTAAAGATAAGATGCCTTGGGTACTGGAAGCTTTTTCTTTAGAGGAAATAATTCCCATTTGTATATGAATACAAAATATTGCAAAAGTGACTGCAGCTCAGTAGCAATAGGATGAGTCAACAACAACAATGGTTTTTAATTTCATACTCCTTGTGTAGCTGTTCGAGAGCCACAATAGTAGCAGGGTGTTGCTGCTCTTTGCATGAGGAAAAAAAAAAAGAAACATCAGGGGAAATTGCGAAACTGCGTTTATCCACAGGATATAAGATGAATTGAAACTTCCAAAATAAGCTTTTTCCTATACAGGCTACTTTCTCTCTGTGTCGATGCAAATTACACAGCCACAAAGTTTTAATGAGTGATCACACTGGACACAAATGCGCACAAATAAAATATTCATGCATGCTGGACTTCTGATCAGTGCCTGTGGGATATCATTAGCTTTCCTCATTTCAGAGGTTTCCGTACATTAGAAGAGACAGAGATCACTCCCTGCTGATTTACAGGAAATGGATTGGGGATTCATAGAAGGTCGAGGTGCGAAGCGGCGAAATGCTCGCTCCTATTGTCGGGGGTTGCGTGAATGTGTGCTGTCAAGAATCATGAAGGGTGATTTTTCCAGCCCAGGTAACATTCATCTTAAATTACTTCACAAATATGGAAAAGCGATTGGAGTTCTGCACACACAACTACTGCTTTCTCGCAGAAATACTGCAGCAGCAGATTGTAAACCCCATGATTTGACGAAGATAGCCTTCCCATTGTGCTGTATAGCGACTGGGTGTCTCCTGGCGACAGCAGTGACTGCTGATTCACATGTACCACCACATGCCAACAACAGCATCACCGTGGAAAAAAAACAGGTGAGTCAAGCATGAGCACAATTTTCAGCAGTCACAGAGAAAAAAAACACAACACCTCTTCTGAATGCAAATCTCTGTCGTAAATACTCTTCAACCTTCTAACCTCTCAAAACCCAAATGTAAACTTAACAACTTAGCTGTTCAACCTGAAAAACGATCATTGCCACTTTAAACAATCACCATTAATGTTACATTACAGGACCCAACAAACAAGACGGATTCTAATAGCTTGATTCGAGCCCTTTCAGCGGTTCGGCTCTCTCCGTTTAATCATATGGTTTCTCAGAGAAATGTCGAGAGACATCCACCAAAGAAGGCTTCTTTTCTAAAAAAGACTAAATATCTGAATCCCTGCTGCTGGTTTGTACTGACTGACCACAAGGCTGACTGACCATCATTACCATCCTCAGAGCCCTGTACTCTCACTAGCAGGAATAAAATATGAGGTTGAGTGAAACAGAAAAGGCAGAGTGTAAAACAAAACTCATGTCTCTCCAATGACCAGTTGCCAGACCGTCTCTCTCTCCTCTCTGCGGGCTAAAGAGAAGACATTTTCAAAAAATTGATTTTCTGAATGTGTACAAAAAAGCTGAATACATACATTACAGGGACATGGGTGAAGGACATGCTCATTATTGCAACATGGTATCCTTTCTACAAGCTGTTTCTCTGTCTACATTTCCAGTAACACTCCACAAGTCACTGGGGGACTGAAAGAGGGTTTGCCAAACAGATCAATAATTCATCCAGCCAAAACAGATTTCACGATGAATTGGAAATGCAAAATGAGCTTACTCTGGTGAAAAATGCATGTTTAAATCATAGGAATACATTTAAAAAAGGGATTATAATTCTGCTCTGTGCTCTGGCCCTGCTTATCTTTTCTTACCTCCTTCTTTGGAGAGTTGTGTGAAGGCCTCCACGCCCTTCTCTCCGTAGCTGCCCTCTGAGGCGATGGTGGAGACGTAAGTCCAGCCCAAGGCGCGGATAATGTCCACCATGGCCTGGGCCTGGAATGAGTCTGGAGGAACCACCCGTGAGAAGAAGTCATAGCGGCGGTCATCACTCAACTCCGGGGCTGTTGACGCATAGCTTATCTGCGGGATCTTGAAGAGAACAAGTGGGGATGGGGAGGGGAAGGGAACGTTTACTCATGTGCTGGTGCTATTCTGGTGCAGCATCATGGCTGGTTGCTATGACGGCTCTGATAAATCACATTCGTAATGACTGCATCTGAAATCACTCCCTATTTAATATAAGGTGCACTATATTTACAGCCATTTTATTTGAGTACCTACATTCTGAGTGTGAAATTTATGGACAATATGCCCTCAGTCCAGAGCCCACAATGGAATGAAAAAGTAGTGCCCATGACATGTACAGTACATTTTTGCGAGCAATCCCACAATGCAATGTGTGACAGATCCAAAATTTACAGCCCTTGCCATGCAGGGTCAGATATATTTTGAGCTTCAGGGAAAAAGTTAGACATTTTGGGAAATATGCTTAGTCGCTTTTTTGCCGAGAGTTTAATGAGAAGATCGATAACACTCATTTCTCTACGCTACACACAAAACTACTCCCAGCAGCTGGTTAGCTTATATTAGCAGAAAGAAGTGCCTTTGTGCTAAGCTAAACTAACTTGCTGCTGGCTGTAACTGTATATTGAACGTACAGACATGAGAGTATCAATCTTCCCATCGCTCTCTCCACAAGAAAGTGAATAAACCCAATTCCCAAAAATCGAACTATTCATTTAATGCAACATAAATGTGTTTCACTTCACTTCAGTTTGCCTTGCTACCATTTTTCATATCTGCATCAGTTTAATATGTGCCAGCAACAGGTTTACAACATTCAAATGCATTGTTATACGTGGAGTAACTGTGAAGGCTATGAGAGAATATTGTTTAACATCTACAAAAAAGATCCTGTCACAAAGAGTTACAACAGGAATAGATAATAGCAGTATATTGTATTTTACATTCATTGTCATATTTAATATTTGACACATGGATTTGATTTCACATAGGTGCACCATATAAACAATTATGTTTGTCCCATTAATTAATAAATTGCTTGTCTGAATGAAAAGGGAAGCAGGTGCTGCACATCACTCACTTCGTTTGCCGCTCACACAGGCAGATGACGGCTTGCAAAGCAAACAAGCAATACATTTTTCATATCTTTCACATTATCTTGTCAATTGATCATCTAAGACTATGCACACATCATGTAATGCAATGTTTTACAGAGCCTATATTGGGTCTGTTACCTGGGCAACGTGCTGTGCTGTCACTTTCTTCTCTTAACATATCAATGAAGACTCACTGTAGAAATGTCTTTGCAGCACTTCTTTTTTATGAACTAGCAGTACAAGCGCTCTCTTACACCTCCCTCCTGGTGAGACCTCGGCCAATTTTCACCACCCTGCAGCATATCCAAATATTAAACTTAAGGAACTTTGAATTGACTGTAAGTGAGATGTAAGAAGTAGAAGTAGGACCTTGAGTTTTGTTCTTCCATCAAATCTATCATGTGCTTTTTGTTTCATGGAAATAATAAGTGGATCTTGATTTAAGATTTGTCAAACTACTGTATCCAAGGTCAGGAATTTCATGCTCACTTGTTTGATATTGTTGTGGGGAATTTGTGAATGGAGGTTAAATGTCTTAACTAATAGAGACAGAGCGTAATTAAGTCCCGCCCACAGCGAAGGGGAAACAATTCATCGCTCTCCATTGACTTTGTATTGCGTGAAGGTGCCTCCTTGTCACTTTTGTCTGCTAACAAACAACAGAAAAATGTCTAAAAGCTGCTGTGTGATGGGAAGCACTACCAACAGACTGAAGAACCCAGAACTAAGGTTTTATAAGCTGCGGAACTGAAAAACTGAGCCTTTAAGAAGACAAAAGTGAGACATCAGCAGGAAGAATTGAAAACTGTGGGATCCTGACACTCAGTATGCCGACGTGTGCAGCAAGCGTTTTGTCCAAATGTCAGTTTAAGGTTAACTATATTTATATACGGTAAGCTAACGCATTTTGACAGTATGCAACTTGCGTTTTAGTGGAATGTGGATACATCAGTAACTATGCAGTATTATGTTTGAAAGTGCAACAGCTCATCCATCATCATTTTAGTTATCAACTGCACCCCTGGTAGACATACGGTGCTAAAATAATCTTTTGACATGCTGAGATCTAATGTTTTAAAGTAGCTACAGGTATTTTATTAGCGTTTCAGCCCTCGGTTGCATATTGTGGTGCCGATTGTTTTCCCCTCCGTCGTGCGTGGTTTTAGTAGTAGTATGACGCGTTGCGCTCTGTCTCTATACTATACTTCCCTCCTTTAAGGAAGCGGCATGATCACACTTAGGCTAATGATCACTGTCAACTAACCACTGAGACATACTATCAACTGAAAAGTGTACATTTAGATAACTTAGAGCAGTGGTTCCCAAACCTTTTCATGTCAAGAACCCCTAAAATGAGACAAATCTGATAGGATTTTTGCTTTTAGATTTTTTATTACAGAAAGTGTAAATGGAAACCTATGACCAAAATAGTCATACATTCTGTCATTGTTTTACTTATGGAATGAATTATAGAGAAAATAAATTATATCCCTTTTTGCTGGGGCCCCCTGTAACCCCCTCAAGAACCCCTGTGGGTCTCCACTTTGAAAACCACTGACTTAGAGTATCTCATAAGGATATACAACGGGCTATATCAATCAAGTTCTTTAGAAAGATGCAAGATAGTCACTTTTCTTAATGTTCAGGAAGACCCTTAATAGTCTGCAGGTGTTCTTCTTATCCCCAAACACCTCTTTAAAATTCTCTGATTTTTAGCCAAGCTAGCGGCTCTGTAGATGGAAATGTTGATCTGTGAGTTGGTCCATCTGTCCACTTTAACCTCTATTGCCCCCATGAGGTTCACATTTGTGGTTTTGAGTGAAATGTTTCAACAACTATTGGCTGGATTACCGGGAAATCTGGTACACACATTTATGTCTCCATCGGGATGAATTGAAATAACTTTGGTGATCCCTTAACTTTTCTTTTAGCACCATCATCAAGTCAAAATTTGTCTAATACTCAGTTTGTGTTTAGTGCTATTTAGCAAAGGTTATCATGCTAAGATCATGGTAAACATTATACCTGCTTTGCATCAGCATGTTAGTATTCTGGAGTTAGCATTAGACAAAGCAAACTCTGCCTAAGTACAGCCTCTAAGAGCCACAGACACACTCCCACTAGGCTTGCCGTGGTAGTCAGCGTTACTGGTGTTACACAGTGTTACACGGTGTTCAGGCATACACGATTACATTACTTGCCCACCACCCCCATCATTATTTTGCTTTTTTTTATTGAAATAAAACCCATTTAGTTAATTTTTTGTGTATCAGCACTATGTTATCAATACATAGTTGGCGAAAGTGTCTGCTCCGTACGTAGACTCAGCACAGAGTAGCAGGAGTCAGATTTCACACACCTGTGGCGGGTCCAGAGAGAGTTGACAGACGAAACGATGGTGGAGGATCTGGTGTCAAAGCGAAAAGCAAAAGCGCTTATTTGGCAATATTTCGGATTTAAACCCAATGCTATTAGGGAACCATAACATTAATGAAGCAATCGCTGTGCGGAGGACGGAGCGGTGTGTGTGGCGCAGCGGCGCCAGGTGAAAACCTGCTCCCCCGCAGCAAAAGCTCAACCAGAGAGGCCACACAGCCTTCCAACGTTAAAGATCGAAGTAAGCGCTCAACATATGTTGACCATCATCTTTTCTTGTAAAATGTCCGGTGTAATCGGTAACACCGGTGTTGTCACAAGTTTATTAACCGGTGGGAAAGTTGTCGGTGTGCCCATTGTTAGATAACTGGCTAGTTTTTTTTGGCTATTTGGGGAAATAAACACAAATGTCCAGTGGGCAAATTTGCGCGAATGCCAAGACGTATTGCTTTCTCTCTGAATACACTTTTAGTGTTGTTTCATACAAGCTAAAAATTTCGGAAAAGTATAAGTTAAAAGGAGGATCTATCTATCTGACTGCACTCATCATCAAAAAACCCAGTACAAAGTAAATCAGTTGATACAGGGAACTAGTATGAGGTTGTTCACAATGCTGCCTGATAAAGACATAAAGATCTAATCAGCAACTGTGTTCGAGGTTTTGAAACGGCAATCACACCCGGTGGCACGTCTGGGATCAACCTGGCGACCTCCCATTAGACAGGTGGACGCACAAACAGGGCCATGCATCATTTTCTCTGCCACCAAGTGCAGTACCTCATCACACAGTCTAATCTAAGCACCGTATGAATGCCATCCATTTCCGTTAGAGTGATCAAAAGCAGCCGGACACTGGGGAAACACAGGAATGAGGACACGGCGGCTCGCTGATGGGATTGCTTCAACTCACAGAGTGTGAGTTATAGCTTTGACCCACAACCTGAACGGGGTCGACCGCACAAAGCTGACAAATTGAGGAGTCAAGCTCAAGACGACTCAATATGTTTCGAGTCGCCGAAAAGGAAAGAAAAATACCAACTGCAAAACCGTCGAACACAAAATCAGTGACGCAATTAAACAAATTCACAGGTGGGAATGCTGCTGCGATGCCACCCGTTAAATCACTTCAGGGCTGCCTAAATTGAGTGTAGTGGGTCAAAGAGGCAGCGCTGCAAAGTAATGGAAAAGCAACAGCAGCAGTGATTTGCATTTAAAAAGACTCTGCTTTCAAAAAAATGAAGCATCCATTTGAAACATTTGATACGGGATGTATTTTTTAACAGAGCTGCTGTAGTAATACGACGCAGCCAAAAGGTGTTATAGGATTGTTGAATCACGTCCCATCTTCGCCCCAGCTGGGACACAACGCTACTTGAACATTTGTCTCTCTGGAGCTTTTTGCTGCAGGGAACCATTTAAGATGGTGATGTCTTTTTACTTTGTCCCAGGCTTGTACCCTGTTGATATCATTTCTCAACTCCTTATTCCCTGAGAATCTAACACCTCTGTGTTTTCAGACTGTGCTTTTTTGTAATTACCGCTTTGACCTGCAGGTAAAAGTGCTAAAGCTTGATTGAGGAAATGCCGAGGTGTGAGGATTAAACGATACAAGGAGATGCTGACTAACTAATACTGATTAGGATCTAACACCTTTGTATTTTTCTCTAATGGGCTACAAATAAAGTGGAATGAAAGTTAGTAATTTAACCTTCTTTATGAAATAATAAGTGACTAGAATTGAAACCTTCTGAGCTTGATTATGTGTTTCTCGGTAGATTACAAGCAACAAAGTTTCGCTTTTTCCACTTCACAGTTGCATGATTGATTCCCAGAATGGTTTCAACTAAATAAGCTCTTGTTGCAACAAATTGCAGCAGATTTGAATTTCTTCACAAAGCAGAGATAATAAGGCAAGGAGAATGGATATTTTATCAACAATTTTGTATCATTTTCTGCAAATAATTAGCTTGGAACGAATAAAGGATTATTTTTCTCTTAATCCTTCATCTACATTAGGAATTTCCCCATTTCACAGTTGAACTGCATACTGCTTGCAATTTTCCTTATTTCATTAAAAGGGGACCTATTATGATTTTATGGGGCTCAAACAGAGTGTTTCAGACGGAGGGTGAAATGAGGTGCTGCAACACAGCCTGTATGAGAAAAGTAAAAGTAATTCTATAAGATGTGAAATGTGGCGTCACACGTGAGTACATGGTCTATGCTCCAGTGGCAAGGTGATGGGGATGCCTGCGAGCATTCTGCATCAAGAATGACTACAATAACCGCAAACAGATCATGAGCAACGGGCCAAGAGAGGATGATTAACGATGCCCCCTTTCAGTATCATAATTACCCAAAGTTGATGTCTGGCACCTGTCATGTGCTGTATACATCAAAGAGAGGATTGCTGAGGGTAATCGCCTTGCTTGCTCTTGAATGTATCTGGGCTGACAGGATCGATGGAAGGAAAACACAGAGGTCTGTTATGGGGGACACTGTTTTATTGATTTACCACCACAAAGTGCTGTGCGGCCGCCCTGAATAAAAATCTCTTGCTGAAGTCTGGAGGAGGTTAAGAAAAAAAAGAAGGAAAGGGTGGGAGGTGGTGTGTGGGGGGAGGGTGGTAATCTGCTTACTGACATTAAATGAGAATTTCAACCTGGGTGTTTAAGAAGAGAGGTGACTAAGCGAGGTTGTGTAAAGGTTAGACACGTTCACAGTAAGTGGGAATGCCAGGTGAAGTTAATTAGAGTGCCTTGGCCTTTCCGTTGCATTTTCACATACAGCAGCCCACGAGCACCACAGGCAGTTCTAAAGGAAGGTGAGAGACTGTAATGTTTGTGCTTTAATCGTCCTGCTCTGCTAATGCGAGGGTGATGATTCTGACGGGCTGAGAGCAATACTCGCAGCTAGCCGTGCCGCTCTGCTCCGACGTCGCTCTCATATGCTCGATTGCGGAAAGAAATGTTATTTGAAGAAAAATAGGCAGCATATGGCACAACACGACTCTCAGTTGGGGTAATGGCAACCATCTATCCTTGCCATCTGAGAGGAGGGAAATCTGCAGATATGAAACGACAGGCTGTCTCCACAGAAAACACAGTCCATGGGTTCTTAAACAAAAACTTCCAACAAAAAAACAACAGAGCTTTTCCCTATAAAAGGCAGCACTGAGTAGACGGCAACAGTGTCAAAAATTAGGCACAGAACACTAGAGTGCTGTCCAGACTGGGTTTGGTATCCATTCATCTGAGAGCAACACTCAGAAACATAACTGCAAACCAAGTGTGAGTGGCAGAGCTGAGATGTTTCCCATGAATAGCTTTAACTGGGGCGAGGGCGGTCAGGCAGTTTCTGTTGCAGGAATCCCTGTGCTTCTATTTGCTGCATGATTAGCTTCTAAGTATATCTTGACATCAGTCAGCTCCACTCGGCTGTTTGCAACGATCTCCACGGTGACGGTGGAAATGACAGCGGGTTCTGACAGACCCTGACTGTAACCCCATGCTGCGGTCTGTGGCCGGACGCCAATGCACAGATTGTTCTCAAGTCACCAGCACAACGACACGCACACACCCACTAAGTATGATCCTATGGTCTGGCCAAGGAACCATTTTGAAAGCAAAGACTACACACCCCATCCACGATGGAATAAATATTTGCCCACAAAAATCATCCCTAGTCTGAAGATTTATTTGCAGCTCCACTACTCGGCGTAAAACAGCAACGGTCGATATCCTATAAACAAAATAATACAGTACAATAAACAGGCCTATAAAGATATTGAGCAGTTACCAAGTTTTATATCTTTCGTGCTAAATCACGGCTCAGCAGCTCTGTGACACGGGATCAGACTGCCATTGGTTTGTATCCAGACAGCAGTGCCATTTGTTAGCAGGGCAGAGGTAATGACTGTGTCCATACATGCAACCTCGGGCTGGGCTTTGGTAATCTCTCTTCACCAGAGCAGGGCACTGCCAACACAGCCGAGGAGGCAGGGAGGAAGGGCGCGAGGGGGGGAGACCGACAGCTTTCCCTCCCTCGCTCTGTCACTCTCTCCTCCTCTCTTCCTGCCCATCTGTGTCTCTCACTCAAACTCTCCTTTTGTGAAGGCTGCGTTTCATCATTGTGCCCTCACACAACCTGTGACTTTCAGCCTCGCTCCGCTGTTCTCCGCCCCTCTGTGTGTTTCAGCCCCGTCGGAGGGAGACAAGTGAGTCTCATCTTCCTGTGCCTCTCTCCCTCCCTGTCATCTGTCTGCGTGCAGACACGCCCCCACAGATGATCAGCAGACACTTCCTGCCCAGAGAGGTCCTCGGGCTGCCAGTTTCCCCCCGAGCCGACACAATCTGCCCTCAGTCATTTGCTCGCTTGCCACCCAACTTTTCCCTCCTCGCTGTCCTGATAGTCTCTCTCTCTTCTCCCTCATTTTCCCAATCTAAACCCTCGCTCCTAATAATTACACTCAGGTACAACTTATCTGCATTAGTAAATACGTATTGTGGAGGATGTAATGCTGCCGGGATTATGTTATTACGGTTTTCATCAATAGTGTATCTGCAAACTATTCACTGCCAATGCAAAATCATATGTGTAGAAGGCTCATTGTCAGTGCATTTCATTGATTTTCCAACAATATTCGCTTGTGGCAACTAAAGCATGATTATTATTTTGATGGTTATGTTTAAAGGAAACGTGTGTAAGATATAGGGGGATCTATTGGCAGAAATGGAATATAATGTTTTGCCTTAGAATGAGACGTTTATATCTACATATGCGCAGGTCCTCTCTCCACAGAGCAGGGCGCCATGGTTCTACAGTAGCCCAGACCGGACACACCAAACACTGTTAACTTTTCCTTCTTGGGTCGGAGTCGTTTACGTTACTTGCTCCGGAGTTAACCCCCATCGTCAGTCCACTCCACCAGGAAACAAGACACGGGAAACCGCCGTTTGCTCTGGTTGGTGGGCGGTGCTTGGTATTTCCTCAACAGATCTCAACATTGCTGCCGGGTCATAAACGTTCTCATTTTACAGCTAAACAGTACACTGCAAGATGTTTCTGAAAACATTTTATGCGAGAAATAGGCATTACAGTAACAGAATATTGATTAATATTTGATCAACGCTGCCTAGTTTGACCGTTTGATCGGAGTTTGCGAGTGATTGACAGCTGCTCAGAGACGGAAGGCTCCAGATGGGCTTGTTGTCCTCCATTAAGAGCACTGGAGGACACAGAGGCACATGATTTTTTTCAATAACTACTGTCAGGATATAGTGACCGTTTTATGAAAATAACTATTTTTTTAATCATATTTGCTCCATTTCTACCCACTGCTGCTTTAAGGTTAAGGGGAAATAATGGTCTCAGTTAAATATTGAGAAAGTCATCACTGACTCTGAAGCATTAGATGTGACAAATTGATTTTTTTCAATATATAACCAAAACCATAGTCGTTCACTAACCAAGTGTAACAGCTGCCTTAACCTATGAGGGACGCAGGATGTAAACTCCAGTCTTCAGTGTCAAAGACCTGTGCTTTGTACACTCACACTTACGTTGCTAGCAAATATAACCCAGGAAGCAATTCTGTTTCCTCCATATCGTATTTGGCACTAAGAAAATTAGATGTTAATAGATGCGTTTTGTAGGCGAGATTACACTCTCTTTTTTTTTAATTCCCTCTCTTCCACGGTGCTCGCCAAGGCCAGCCTCACATCACACTCCTACTATATCTCCACCATTTTCCAGCCAGTTATTCTACAAGGACTTTACCTGAATAGTGTTTAACCAGTCTGGGTGTTTACTGTGCTTTGCAGCAGCTTTTTTGCAACAGGACCCACAAACACCACGTTTTCGGAGTTGCCCACACCGCTGAACTAGACTCTGTGTTACATGACAGAAAGTTAGGCTTTCATAATCCTTTATCTAACACGACCTTCCACCGTCTCCTTCTTTCCGCCCACTTCCCCTTTTCCCAGTCGATTCCCTCACCCTCCGTCTCTCCCGCTCCCACCATGCCAGTCCCCTGGGCTGCTCCGGTGCTCTGTGCCGGGCCCCAGCTCTTGCATGGCTGCCCTGCCAGAGTGTATTTTAAGACAACCAGCGTGTTTCTCCATGGGTACAGAGGCTAGGTATGACTCACAAATCAGATATTTGACCAGGAGAGCCACACAGTAGAGTAGAGCCGAGGCGTGGGAGGAAAGTGTGGATGGCTCACAAAGGGAACCTGACCGACCTCTTTCTTTCCATCTGGTAAACAGACTGCTATTTCAACTCTATTGGTGTTTCAAAGAAATAATCGTTTCCCTACACCAAATAATAGCTCTCAAAGCCTCATCGTAGAAGAGTCTGTACTAAGGAGAGGCTCATCATCTATGAAGTTCACAGTAAAGGTGCAGTGTTGCCGTCACAATGGAGCCTACTACCACGACTTGAAGGATCTTGCCTTTCAAGCTGACATGACAGTCAAATCTTTTGTGCTATCACTCGTGACAGTTATTTTGTACGGTTACTGTATCTCTTCAAGTCATTTTTGTAAAGCTTCTTTTGACGTAGGCTTCACACAAAGCGAGGCCCTGCAGAGAACAATGCAGTTCAGCAGAACAGCCTTGATCATCGTGGCTGTGTTGTGTGCTCTCTCCAGGTGCGACAGAAACCTCGACTCACGGTAGGAATGAAACACAGCCTGCAGGTTTATGACTAACCGTTATCAAATGTATTCCTTTATATCCACGGGGTCTCACATTACAGATGGCTTGTATTGATTTCTTCCCGACTGCAAAGTGCACTGGACACATCTTTGTTTTCTTTCACCATGTTCTTTTACAGCCTGCATAATAACTTTTTTTTTCTAATATGAAATATGAAATATCAATAAACCAATACTGAAATATGCATGGCTTATGCCTTAAGGTGGAGAAAAGCAAGAATATTCTTTCATGAGAAACATACGAATGCAAATGTTTTGGGAATTGTTTGGTCTGTGCAACATCTTTGCATCTCTGCCTCATTGCTCCGTCCAGTCCTAATCTTGCTCTGACACATTATTCGCCAAAGACCGAGCATAGGTGCATGTTTTCTTCCCACCTACACCTGGAGCATGCACGGTCTGACACATTCATTGTCAGCCGTGCACCTGCAACACTCTGACCTGCATCCCAATGACTGCCTCTGTACTATCCCCCCCATCTCTCCCTGTATAGCTCTCTCTTCAGACTCGACAGAGCATCATCGCCAGGCTCATTTCTCCCCTAATAGCGCAGACAATGCGGGTGAGCCTCCTCGATCTCGCTCTCCTCTCTGTCTGCTCCTCACAAAGAATTCTTTAGCAGGGCCATGTAATTACCAACTGATCACAGCAGTGGAAAAATATCACAGATATCCTATTCCTTCTGTTAGTGTGTCTGAATCCCTTCCTGATGCTATGAACTTTAAATATATGTACCGGTTTAGAACAGAACAGAACAGAACAGAACAGAACAGAACAGAACAGAACAGAACAGAATACTTTAACAGGCAGTTATTTGCACGCTTAGCATTGCCTGCAGTGCTGCCTTGAACCTCTCCCTGGGTTGAGATTATAATATCTTATCAGCAGAACACCTGCATTCACAACACATGGCAAATCCGCCGGTATGGATCTGAGTGTCAGAGAAGTTGCAAATGTTAATAAGAATGTGAAGATGAATACGCTTCCCTGCAAAAGCCTCATAATAGCTAAAACTGCTTTAATGCCTGCTGTTTAGTACTATGCATCGTGGTAACTGCAACGGTTTTCACAGGAGGTGTTTGGAGATGGACGTATGCAGCTGCGGTGTAATTTACGCAGAGCTGATATTCTTATGTGGCAGGAAATAGGCAGAATTAGCTGCTTAAACTGCCACTCACAGCAAGATACTCACAGTCATCGAGCAGGGCTTTTTACAAAACTGGCAGAACAACAAAAAAATACTATAAAAAAAGAGAATAATAATCCAGAAATGCATTCACAAAGAAAGTAGTTAAAATGGATAAACAAATGAAGGAATAAATGAACAAACAAACACAGAAACAGATAAAACGTTCAAAATATAGCAGCATAAAACTGCAAGTAAGCAAAACCTGAGTACACCAGAGTATAAAGCTGATAATAAAAGCGATTTGAAAGACAACCTTGAGTGTGGTTAAAAAAAGTCTTCGCTGTAGGGCATTTCACAGTTAACTATAGGACTTTATTGTTTAGCTGCAGAGGCAGACCTTGCTCCAAGGCTTTATACAAATCTCGTCTTCTTGGCTGGAATTGGCACAGTCTAACTGGCCCTCAAATTAACTATCTATGACCTGAAGCATTTGATTGGTAGACGCTGTTCGTGGAAGTACACACCCACAGTCTGGGAGGCTCAGTTCAGGGCACTAAAGACCCTTCGCCCCCACAGTCTCTGGGTCCTAATGGCAAAAGCACAGTCAGTTCCTCTTCTGTCAAGACAGGGGACAGTCAGAACAGCCCGAGGATCTCAGGCTGAGTGTGACTCACGAGGAAATAAAAGGTCTGCTGAGAGTCAGACCACAGCTATATGTTTTCAATGTGATCTGGATGTCAATCTTGTAGCCGACGAGCTGATGTTAAAATCAGGAACGTATAGTCCCTTAATGGTTAGAACTCTGACTGCTACATTTTTAATGAGTTGGATGCTCGAGGCAAGAACATGGAAAGTGAAAAGTTCTGTAAATGTAGAAGCAAATATATGGTCCTGGTTAGTTTTGCAAATTATTGTTTTTCTTTAGGCACTTTTCAGCCACATGGCTCTAGGGATGGAAATTATGGTCGTTTGTCTCTGGGCGTGCAAAGCTTTAATGTGAAACTGTTGTTTATTAGCCATGCTGGTGGCGTGGCTATAGGGATGTTGATTTCGTTCGGTCTGTCGGTCTACCACTTTGGTCCAGACAGAGATATTTCAACAATTATTAGATGGATTGCCGTGAAATTTTGTACAGACATTCATGACGCCCAAAGGATGGAGCCGACTTGGTGGTCCCCTCTAGCCAGCAGGTCAAGGTTTTCACTTACTTTTCCTGTGAAATATCTCAAAATCTACTTCCTTTTACTTCATGGTCCGCAGAGAATGAATCCTAATGAATTTGGTGATCTCCTGACTTTTGCTATAGCGCCAATATGAGGTTGACATTTGTGAATTAGGGTGAAATGTCTCCACAGCTATTGGATGGCTTGCCATGAAATTAGATACAGACATTTATGTCACCCTCAAGATGAACTGTAATCACTTTGCAATCCCCCGTCTTTTCATCTAGTGCCATCATTAGCTCAAAATTTTACTGTATTTTGTGCAATTCTTTGGTTTATGACTCTCTTTCCTCTCGTCCATCTGCCATTTTTCCTCCAGCGCAATGCATGATGGTATATAGTGCTACTACGATAGTATACTACTATAGTGCACTACTTTTCATGACGCATTGTGGGACACTTTGACCCCACTATATAGGGTATAATAATTATCACTATACATTCAGACAGCAGTACAAAAGGGCAAACTCACTAGATAGGCCACTATATAGAGAGTAGTGAGAGATTTCAGACACAGCCCATGTTAGCATTGTCATTGTGAGCATGTTAGCATGCTGACATTAGCATTTAATTCAAAGTAATGCAGCCTCAAAGAGCTGTTAGCATGGCTGTAGATGCTTGTTAGACACTTATCTGGTTTTTGAGGCTTCATTTTACTAACTACAGTGGACTAATGGGATTTGAGCTGCTCATTACTTTCTTCTATTCATTGCACTTTAAAAAGGAGCATACCATTGGTTTTCAAGTTTTAGCCCATTTACTACAAATGATGTGCAATTTATATCACAGCTACTCATCCAGCAGACCATTGCTTTAGACTTTTTAAAGCATTTCTTTTTTACCATTGCAGACATCCATTGTTTTCTAATAATTTCTGTACAAAACTATATTGGAAGACTCTTTAAACTGTCTTGAGTTGTGTAATTTAAACTGTCTTGAGTTGTGTAATCCATCACAGTGAACATCAGATCTGCACTTTTTGTTAGTCAAAGTCACATTATAGTTATCTGCTCTTTAACTGCATTACCCCACAATGACAATGTGACGCAAAATGGCACGGTCACTTAATACTACAACTACACATTATACTGTTATGTGCTCTGGAGCAGGGAGCTATAAAGAAAGGTAGCTGTTGTATAATTGAAAAACCTTTAGGTAAAGCTTATTAAAGTCTCTGTATGTCTGCTCTGCCCACGGCCCACTCTGATGTAAATTATCCTGTGTTCAGTCGTGACCTAGCCACTCACGGGCTCTTCGCTCTGCTCTGTGCTGCAGGTGTAGTGCATCACCGAGGGCTTCTGACCTGCTAGTCCTTTCAGCAACACACTGGCTCTGCTGCACAACCAGAACAATGGACATTTGTCCACTCAGTGAGCACAAGAAGCTTTTCTTTTTCCAGTACCGTACTGAACAACCTGCCAACTCTGGAAGGACTGGACACAGTCTTTAGATATGTGTAAACAGACTCATTCTCACTGAGATCATGATTCATCAGAGCAAGTGTCTCGACTAATGGACCGAGAAGATTTATGTGGAATGTGTTTTTGTGACACGCACATTTCACATAACTTCCACTCGCAGTGAGACAAAGTGTCAGCAGGCTGCACACTGACATGTATTTCAGAGCCAGAATCAGAGATGCGCAGCAGACGCCAGATCAGACAATTACCCTCAGACAAGTTAACCAGCCGAAACAGGAATAGGCCCAGTTGAATACAATGGAAATGTCACACACACCGCTACTGAAGGCTTATCTTTATTTTCAACAAGAGCACTAAAATGTGTCTTCCCCCCAAACAACTCAAGTCTGTTCATAACAGAATCTGTCAAATGAGCTGAAATAAGACAAAAACAACACATCAGACTTTTAAACTTGTTGCTTCATTGATCATCCACGATCATCATGAAGTATTTCATATGCCAGTTATATTGAGTAGAGATTTTATATACACAGACGTTCTAGCCTTCAAAGCCTTCAAAAGATGACAGAGTTCAGAGGAGATAAATTCTTCTAAAATGGTATTATAAAGCTAAACCTATGAACACAGTAGCGAGAAAGTATTAACATAAACGTTAACATCATCATCGTAGTGTGACTCTGTACAAGAAAAAAAGGCCTCGTGGTAAACTAGACTACTTGAAGCCGCTCTTGCTATGACCAACAGAGGGGGCGGATTTAAGTGCCTTGTGTTTATTTATTTCATAATTTCATGTTCATTAGAGCACATTCAAAATCATAACCTCTGTGTGGATGGTTTCTCCAAATAAAAGGTGTGATGTGTTTCCAACTGTGCACAGGAACTGGAAAAATTGCTTGAGCAGTGAGAGCGTAGGATTACTACCACCCTAAAACACACACACACACACACACACACACACGTACACAGGAATATATTACTTGGGAGGAAATTTCATTGATTCATACGCTGGAGGCTTTAGGCTGACCTTAACCATAACCACTACATGGATAACCACAACCTCTTCCCCCAACCTTAACCTACTCTAAGAGTAGCCTCAACCAAACACTAAATCTAATGGTTAACCTTGTGGGGGCAAGCTTTCTATCTCCAGAGAAGTGAGTCCTCATAATGATCAATGAAAGTAAAAACACACACACGCACGCACACACGCACGCACGCACGCACGCACGCACGCACGCACGCACGTACACACTTGTTAAGCTTGATTTATAGTTGTACATTAAGGAGTTATGGCATGTAGCCACCAAAGCTAAGCTGTAGGCAATGACAGAACTCACGTACGCTGCACAATCAATCGAATTTCAATTACGAATTTGGCTTCAAACAATTATGAAAACAAGATAATCGACGTAAAACAATTATTTTGACGCATTCCGTTTCACAATAACTAATCCAGCATGCCCCTTTCCTTTTTCCGCTCAGTGGGTCAGTAACAGTGGCTCGGTGTGTCAGGACCCCCTCGTGGGAACTCACCCCGGTGCTGGCTGGCCCTCGCCGGGTTAATTTCCTCCGTAGTGGTGCGCAGCAACCGGCTCTAGGTCGGCTTAGAGCAGATGTCGGCAAGCCCACCTGACCCGTCTTGAAACACGGACCCCGTCTTGTTTACCATGCTTTGTGGGTGTGACCTTTTTGGCGTGCCATCACCATTCATATCTATACAACCAATGTGTTTATGATTAAATTGTTTACTGGAGCACAACGTTGTTTACAAGAGCACAAAGTTCTTCACAGATCTAGCCTCTTAATTTTACTCTGGTGATGCATTTAATTAAAAAATGTAGGCTACAAAATGTTCTTTCTAAATGCAGGATGTTTCCAAAGTCAATGAGTAATCGCGTTAAATAATCGTGATCTCAATATTGACCAAAATAATTGTGATAATTTTTGCCATAACCGAGCAGCCCTACGTCCGCCTCCTCAAAAATTTAACAACACATTGGGGCTACGGAGATACCATACGGGGACCGCAAGAACTGGGATAGGTCAGTTGGGCTTGGGTTTCTGTTGCTTATAGTGAAGACAATGTGAAAGAAGTTGAGGAAAGACTTCTCCAGTAACAAACATCTAGCAAAGACACTGTAAACGTTCTGCTCACAGAAACCCCCGCTCTCTATCGCAGCAAATGGATGAAGGTAAACACAGCGACTGCACCGGGAGTAGTCTCCTGTTCAGTAATGAGACGAGGCGAAATAGGCATTTAACCAGGATGTAAGTCCAGTTCTACCGTATAAGAATTTACGAAGCCCATCTTTGCTTTATATCACAAAGGGAATGAAAGAATACAACAGTACCTGTGGGGAATATAAATAAATCAAAACGTAGCCTGATCACGTACAATACAATCCCTCGGACTCGTACGTCGCCCCCGTTATGTCCATAGAGCCTCCCGGTGCAAGTTTGTTTACGCTGATCATGGTATTCCCTCAGTACTGTCTGATAGGCGCTCCAACACGCAGCTACGACGTCATCACAACAAACCACACGTGTGCACCCTGAACAATCTGAGGTCCCTGGTCTGTGTTGACAGTGTCGTTCCCTCCACACCGCCTGCCCCAGCATTCATTAACAACAGTGCAACATTTATGCTGCAGAATGCTCGTTCAATCAACAATAAAGCTCTACTCATCCATGATATTATCACTGGCAGGAAAATTTACTTTCTCTGTCTAACAGAGACTTGGCAAAATCAGCAGGATTTCATGGCACTTAATCAAGCCACTCCCCCTGGATACGTCTACATACAAAAGCCTCGCTCCATGGGTCGTGGCGGCGGGCTGGCTGTTATACATCGAGCTGACATCCTGGTCAAAGACCTCCCAGTACCCAATGTCACCTCGTTTGAGTGTGTCATTTTCTCCCTGGTTGGGTCTACACAGCTCCAGGTTGTCCTCATCTACCGCCCCCCTAAAGCCTCCACCACCTTCATGTCTGAGCTGTCTGAGCTTCTCACCTCTGTCTGCTCCATGTCTCCATCTACACTCCTGCTTGGTGACTTTAATATTCATGTGGACTCCACCAGCTGCTCGTTTGCCACTGAATTCCTGTCACTGTTGGACTGTTTCAACTTCACACAGCACGTTAAAAGTCCCACCCACACTAAAGGCCACACGCTGGATCTGGTGTGCTCCACTGGCACAACTCCCTCCCATCTGCAGTGCCTGGACCTCGTGGTTTCAGACCATCTCGCTGTTCTCTGCACTGTTCCTGTCACCCTGCCCAGGCAGCGCACAAAACGTACCATCCAATACAGGAACATCAAGACAGTGAGTACACCAGCTCTGAACGACCTGATAGCGACCCATCTGGCCTCAGATCCACACGACAGCTCTGCTGATGGGCTGGTTGCCCACTACAACGCCACTTTTTTCCGGCAGCCTTGACTCCCTTGCCCCCCTCAAAACCCGGACTGTCTCCTATACCCGTCCCGCCCCCTGGTTCACCACTGAACTCCGCACCCAGAAGTCCACCGGCCGTCAACTGGAGAGGCGCTACAAAAGATCTGGCCTCACTGTCCACCTTGAGGCTTATAAAGAGCGTGTGAGGGCCTACAAAGTAGCTCTCTCCCAGGCCAAAACACAGTACTACTCCACCCTCATTACCAACCAACAAAACCACCCCAGACTGCTGTTCTCCACCATCAACCGGCTCCTTCGCCCCCTCGACCCCCCCCTCCCCTCAGGTGCCCCCGACCTCTGCACTAAGTTCCTGGACTTTTTCCAGGACAAAGTCGAGTCCATCCATCAGCAGCTCCTGGTGCCTGCCCACCTCCCTCCACACACACCTCAGCCACTGGGCGTGGCTCCCTTGGATGTTCGCCTGCCTCAGTGCTCCCTCTCCTTCTTCTCCCCTGTATGTGCTCCTCAGGTCGCAAAGTTGGTCACTAAGGCCAAAGCCTCCACCTGTTCTCTGGACCCCATGCCCACAGCCTTGGTCAAGGCGTGCCTACCTGCCCTGTGCCCCATTATGGTGAACATCATCAACTCCTCCTTGGCATCTGGTCTTGTACCCGACAGCCTCAAGATGGCATCAGTCACTCCCATCCTCAAAAAGCCAGGTCTGGACCGGGATGACAGCAACAACTACCGACCGATCTCCAACCTTCCTTTCCTGAGCAAAATTCTGGAAAGAGCAGTGGCCGCCCAACTCCATCAACATATGGCCAACCATGAGCTCTACGAAACGTTTCAATCTGGCTTCAGACCACACCACAGCACAGAGACCACCCTCATCAAAATCACAAATGACCTCCTCATCGCTGCAGATTCTGGTCACATCAGCATCCTCGTCCTCCTGGACCTCTCAGCTGCCTTCGACACAGTCTCCCACACTATCCTCCTCACCCGCCTATCTGACTACCTTGGCCTCACCAGTTCAGCTCTCTCCTGGTTTCAGTCCTACCTCACAAACAGAAAACAGTTTGTCACCATCAGAGACTCCAGTTCCACCCCGGCCCCAGTCAACCATGGCGTACCTCAAGGCTCTGTGCTGGGACCCCTCCTCTTCACCATCTACATGCTCCCCCTTGGTCAGATCATCCGCCACCACGGTCTCAGCTTTCATTCATATGCTAACGACACACAACTATATCTCAGCACCAAACCATCCACCCAGCTACCCCCACAGTCACTTGTAAACTGCCTACATGCAATAAAAATCTGGATGTCATCTAACTTCCTAAAACTCAACAGCAACAAAACCGAGCTCATGGTTGTGGCTCCCAAGGCCCTGCTCCGAAAGGTTGGAGATCTCCACCTGGACGTTGACGGGTGTTCCTTCTCCCCATCCTCGGAAGTCCGCAACCTGGGTGTCATCCTGGACCAAACACTATCATTCCAGTCTCATATCAGGTTCATCACCAAATCCGCCTTCTTCCACCTCAAAAACATCTCACGTCTCCGGCAATCACTCTCTGACTCTGTGGCAGAAACCCTCATCCACGCTTTCGTCACCTCCCGTTTGGACTATTGCAATGGAGTTCTGTCCGGGGTTCCCAGCAAAGCCCTGGACAGGCTCCAGTATGTGCAAAACTCGGCTGCCAGGGTTCTCACCCGCACCAAGCCCTGGCAGCACATCACCCCCACCCTCATCCACCTCCACTGGCTCCCGGTCAAGTCCCGCATCACCTACAAAATCCTCCTCCTCACCTACAAATCCCTCAATGCCCTGGCTCCTCAGTATTTATCTAACCTCCTCCACCCATACACACAGCCCCGGAACCTTAGATCCTCAGGCACGGGTCAGCTCTCCATCCCTCACACAAGAATGCGAACTTTTGGGGACAGAGCCTTCAGTGTGACAGCCCCCACACTTTGGAACTCTCTCCCCATAGAGCTCCGCAACGCACCATCTCTGGACACCTTCAAAAGACTCCTCAAAACCCACCTCTTCACCAAGGCCTATGGCCCCTAGCTTCTGTTACATTTGTTGTGTTTATTTATGTCTTTGTTAAGCGTCCTTGGGTTTCATGAAAGGCGCTATATAAATCCAAGCTATTATTATTATTATTATTAATACATCTGTCTGGTGTTGCAGTGGCGCCATAAACGGTTGAAATCTGACACTAAATTATGAATCAAAATGCTGGAGGCATCTACAGCGAGGCTCCCGTAAACCCCTTGCGTCAAGCATAAACTTGGCTTTACATTAATTCTCTTGCATTAACCAGAAACCAAATCACAGCCCTGAAATTTACTGGATAACCTTGTGTCCCCATAGTCCCCATAATGTGAATATTTAAACATATTTTTATCCAAACAACATGACTAGTACAAATAAACACATACAGGGAAAGCTTCAGCCATAATATGTAAACTGGACCAAACTGACGGAGGTATTTAAATCAGTATTATACAAAACAAAACTTATTTATCCCTCCTATACATCTTAGAGTTGAATCCACTGGCAGGATTGCAGGGAGAACGATGTTTGACTGGATGATGCAACACACAGATGGCTTTGCATCCCAAAGGTCTGAGTATATTCCCTGGCAAATATCACATTTGATTGCCCTTCGACCTCCAGGTAGAGAGCGCCTGACAGCTCTATGCATAATCCAATGATAAATGACAAGCTATTGATCCTCTGAACCTCGTTGGGGGCCACATGTGAGTACTCTAACACCGATAGGCAGTTAAAAAACACTATATCCTGTTAGTGATAGCGCCAATCCGCTAGTCAATTGTAGTTTAAGCAACCCTATTTGAAAAGGAAAGAGCTTCCCTAATTTGCAAAATGTCAGTAGTGATTGAGGTCTTCCCCCAAATCAATGTAACTGTCACATGCGAGCATTTCAGAGAGCACTTGAAATTCCGCAGGATTTGCATCGTAAAACAGTTATCCTCTCGACTCATTTTTTTATGTATGTTCTGGCCGCCGCTGCTGCAGCACAGTATACTTTTTAAGCTCAAAAGAGCAGAGACACATACATTTGCTCAAACAGAACTCACACACCACTGCACAGCCAGCCAGGAATACAAACACACTCGCCAAACATCATCTCGAGGGAAATGCAGACAAAATGAAATTGAAGCTAATGAAACACCAAAGTTCCACGCTTTCAGTTCCACATGTAAAATCAACAGGTATTTTAGCATTACTACCCGAGGCCCTTGCTGCACTCACTGTAATAATTTAGTCTCCCTCTAAAGGTCCACACTGTGCAGGCTGATATAATGGTTATATATTACGATGTGTTGTTAGCCACTGTTCTGATGTACCCTCAGGCTCTGCTGTAATAACACAACTGAAGGACAAGGAATGAATCCCAATGACAGTTTATTATGTATACTGTGAGAGACACACTGGACCCTGACATCCCTCGGAACCAAAAGCACACGCACGTAGTGAAACACACTCGGAACATATACATATATTAACATATTTTAAATGGATCAGTTCACTTTGGAGCTGAAATGATTGATCGATTAGTTGCCAACTATTGAATTAAACACCAACTCAGGTCAGGTCAGTTGTACTCAAATCAGTTTGAGAAAAAAATGGAAGATATCTCTGATTCCAGCTTTTTAAAATGTGAATATTTTCTGGTTTCTTTACTCCTCTATGACAGTAAACTGAATATCTTTGAGTTGTGGACCAAACAAGACATTTGAGGACATCATCTTGGGCTTTGGAAAACACTGATCGTCATTTTTCACAGTTTTCTGACATTTTATATACCAAACAACCAATCGATTAATCGAGAAAATAATCAATAGATTAATCGTCAATTAAAAATAATCGTTAGTTACAGCCCTAGTTCACTTACCTCTAGAGGTATCTAGCCATGAAGACAGGTTTGGTCTAATTTGGCAATTTTTTTTAAAACAAGTAACTAAGTACATTTACTACAATTGCTATTAATTTTACTAATACTGTATTAAATTATACAAATTTGAAAAAATTACTTTTTTTTTAAATCATATATTTGCTCCAATCTCGCCTACTTCAGCTTTAATAGCTCAACTTCACTACATTTCAAAGGGAAATATCTTACTTTTTATTTCACTACATTTATTTGACAGTTTTAGTTACTTAAAGCTGCAGCGGGTAGAAAAGAGCAAATATGATTTTAAAAAGTTATTTTTATAAAACAGACACTATATCCTGACAGTAGTGCATGAGACAGGTAATCTGAAAAAAAACATGTGCCTCTGTGTCCTCCGTTGCTCCTCATGGCATCTGCAAGATTTCACAGACCAGAGAAAAACAACCAACCAAAGCCAAGCTGGACACTTGCCTTCTCTGAACAGCTGTCCGGTCAAACTAGGCAGCGCTGATCAAATATGAATCAATATTCTGTTACTGTAATGCCTATTTCTCGCCTGAAATGTTTTCAGAAACATCTTGTAGTGTACGGTTTATCTGTAAAATGAGAAAGTTTGTGACCCGGCAGCCATGTTGAGATCAGTTGAGCCAAAACAAAGCACTGCCCAATAATAATAAAAATATATAATAATAATAATAATAATCCAATAATATAATACATAATAAAACACTAGCATGAGTTTTTCTGCATTATGAGTAGTATGTGCATGAACACTTTTGATACTTTAAGTACATTTTGCTGATAATTCTGTACTTTTACTTATGTAAGATTTTGTATGCAGGATTCTTACTTGTATTGGATATTTTTTTTTGCAATGTGGTGTTGCTGCTTTTACTTAGATAAAGGATATGAATACTTTTCCATTTGGATTTGTGCCTGGGGAACTGGATTTTAATTGTGGTGCTGACTGCATTAAACAATCACTTCTCTAAAATAATCAAAAAAAGAACAAGAGACGATGTTGAAACTGGGGCACATAAATGTAATGATTGTATCTGCATGGCTCGATACCACTAGAGATAACTGAGAAAGTATAAACACTGCAGAAGAAGGACCATTGTGTTTTCTCTTCCCTCTCTTGCAAGTCAAGCTGGCGTGCGGTGACTCCCTGCCTACTCCTCGCTGCTCTTCAGTGGCATGCCTATCTACATTAGAGCCCTCACATGGGCATGCAGTCTAAACAGAGCCTCGTGCCACCAGCCTCCGGGGACAGCAAGACAGCCATGTGAGCAGTGCTCCTCCTGTCCCTTTTACGTTGGCAGCACATTGCACAAAGTTGATTTAGTTTTAAGTGTATTGCTGCATTAATCTGTGAAAAACTGTGTGATTGAAAGACTGAACATGTGTGCATCCATGTGCATAGCTTGAATATGAATGTGTCGTTTATTAGCCATGCTAGTGCTGTGGGTTTAAGGATGGCATTGTCGGCCTGTCGGTCTACCACTTTGATCCAGACTGAAATATCTTGACATTTATTGGATGGATTGCTATGAAATTTTGTACAAAAAAAGAATACGAATCCTCCCAAGTTCGATGATCTCCTGACCTTTCATCTAGCGCCACCATGAGGCTGATATTTGAGGTTTTGAGAGAAATTTCTCAACAGCTATTGGAAGGATTGCCATGAAATTTGTAACATATATTTGTGTCTCCCATCAGGATTTTCTCATACACCGTTTGTAGCTACCTACGAAATTGAATGTACTTCAAATTAAATTTGTATGTAATCCACGTAATGGTGAACCAGGAAGTATAAAGAGTGAAAAACGCAGAGTAGGGAGGAGGTCCAAAAAAAGACCTTGTTTCACAGGGGGTATGAACACTGATCTCCTGAGTGAAATTCAAGTCAACGCTGACTTATTTGTCACGTAACTTCTGTACTTAAGTTACGCCACTATCGGAGTTATTTTAACCCAAACCACAATCTTTTCCTAAACCTAACTAAGTAGTGTTGTTGCCTAAACCTAACCAAGTTGTTTCCTGTGAAGACGGACGTATATTTTGAAAAGACTGTATGCATGCAATGAGCGGAAATTGACACGTGTTGCTGGACAGTCGCAGGAAAACGCACAGAAAATGTGGAACAACTTTTCGTAAGATATCATATGAACCGTTGTATGAAGATTCCCCCACAGGATGATTTGTAATAACTTTGTTGATCCCAGACTTCTCCTCTACATAGCACTATCATCAGGTTAAGCATGTTTATTTGTCCGAGACTTTGCCATTCCCATCAGCCTCAGCTATACATTGTGTTTAATGCTAATTAGCAAATACTAGCATGTGAACACACTAAACTAAGATGGTGAGCATTAACATTATGGCTAAGTTCCAAATTGCATACTTTTTCTTTTTACTTTTGGTAAATACTGCAACTGCCCTTACAAAAAATGTACTGTAGCATGCAGTATGCATACTTTGTCACAACATTGCACCTTGAACTTTGATACTATTACTTATATATTTGTTGTGCAGAGGATTGTGGGTCATAATAGCCAGAAAAGCATACTGGCTTGCAACATCCTGGTATTTTTAGCATACTGCATTTGATATAATATGTATTGGGACACACTAAATCTTTTTCTGGTATACTAAATAGTATGGTAGTATGGGTATTGGAGCGCAGAGTACACCTTCTAAACATCTGCATGTTCGCATTTCCATTGTGAGTATGTTAGCATGCTGATGTTAGCGTTTAGTATCACTGTGCTTAAGTTCAGCCTCACACAGCTGCTTGCATGACTGCAGACTCTTTGTCTTGTTACTTTCTGTTTGCCTCCTTTTTTCTTAAAACACAACACCTTTTATATGTTGCGAGGGGATTCACCCTGACAAGTAGATCTACAGGATTAGCCTACCATACAATTTCTAAGGCGCAATGTGATTTCAGAGCCGGGTGGAGAAAGTGTTGAGGAAGCGATAAAACAAAGAACAAAGCACAGATCCCAGGTCTAAGAAGAACCACAATAATATTCCTCCTTTTGAAGCAGCAGTCACTCTCATGGGGAGTACTAAAGGCAGCCTTTTAACAAATTCACTTAATTCATTTAGCAGGATTTGAGGAACTGTGAGGAGAGGAATTTGCCTTGTGAAAACAGATCATATTTAAAAGGCAAATTTTCTTATTGAACTATACAGACGTTGTGTGCTCGTATGAGGTTTTCTACCATGAAAACAGACTCGGATGTTGCTTAGTCATATAGCACAGAAGTCAGCTATGGCTGAGTGACTTTGTAATTCAGGCTCTGCACAATGGATCACACACCAGTGCGTTGAAACAACTACAAAAAACTACAATTAGCCCTATGATAATGCCTTTCAGCCCACACTGGATCGTTCTCTGCTGAAGCAACAGGGACATTTTTCCTTTTTGGAAGGATGAGTGAGAGGCCGGCCAGCAGCCAGCAGAGACCTCCTCATACTTCTCCACTCATCCCCGTAAGAGGATCGGACGTAATGGGGTTTCCTCTTCTCTCGCTCCTTCTGCTCGCCAGATAAAGTGCAGAAAAACTTCCAACAAAGTCTAAGAGTGCTATTTTTGCCGCATTTTACAGTCATACCGACGATAAGTTTTGAAGGAACACTGGTGTGACCTCAATGTGAGCAGAGCTAAGCTTTTAAGCAGGTGCCCTCCTCCCCCGCCTCCCATGCAGAGGGAGAAAACGGGGGTAATAGCTTGACTGGGAGAGTCAAGCTGCTGCAACCGTCAAACACGCCCAAAGCCCGCGTATAAATGAGGGGTGGCACCTCATTAAAGATACCGAAACAATACCCGCTATAAGTGCAATCATAACACAAACTAGAATATGTCTGAAAACAAATGACGAATGGAACAAGAATGCACCAGCTGTGTTTTCATTGAGAAACATTTATTCATATAGCATGCTATTATGTTGCTAAATAATAATATGCACCCTCCCCCCAAGGCCTCTGGGAATAGCCGAGACCTTAATATAAGGCGTGCGCGGTTTCTCATACTCTCTCCGTGGCAGGCTGCTGACCTTATGACCTCATGTCAGGCTCAGTGACAACTTGTTTGACACAGGGATATTTTATTCATTCTATTAATATTGCATCAGTTGCTCGCACTGCGTTGTGTTTGTGTGTGTGAATATACACCTGCTTCACTGAACATGAGAGCAACAGCACTCCCTTCACAACACTGTTTCACCCCAAAAGACCAAAAGGATGGGAATATGAAATAATCAGGCTCTGCAGGCAATATTCCTCTGTGTGGCTATCATTTTAATTATTGCCTTTGCAGGTCTGAATTTTCCTAGAGTCACTGACTCTCATTTTGCAAACAACTCAAATACTGTATTTCATCCAATTCCAACATCAAATCTATGCACGGTATTGCTTAATCCTGGCGCTCAGACTCGGAGCACTGCTGCCATTCTGTCCAACCAGATCACTTCACTTCATGCATTCATCTGTATCACAGTTTCACTGCCCAAAATTCGCTCCCTGTCATTTCAGTGACGCATGCGAGACACATTCGAGTTTAATCTGATTGAACTGGTAGCGAGGCTGCAGCCAATTTGAAGGAGCAGGCGGAATTGACCCCTCCTTGAGTACGTATTGATTGTTTGTATCCTTGTTTCTATATCTGCATGCTTAAAGAACACAAAGAGCAGAAGAAGGATCACGCTTCGTGGCTCTCCATTAGCACAAGGACAGGGTAAGTAATCAATAAAATAAGTGTATATTTCTCAACGCAATGTTATTCTCAGCCTATTAGCCAGGCTAACACCTGCAGTTTATGCCCACGTTATTTGCTGTCCCACCTGCTTTTTAAGTAAATTTCACCTTGCCAATTCTGGTCTGATCGGGCCATAAGTCAGCATCTGATTAAATGGCTGGAATGAAAAGCAGCAGGGCTCTCAGTCCCAAGGACCAGAAGTGAGAATTACTGGACTGTAGATAATGTATTCAGTATATCCACAGCAAAAATAAAAGTACAACACATTAATTTAAAGTTCCTAAATACCCTCTACTACAAGTTTATTCTCTTTTCATTTGTGTTTTAGTTTTTTTTACTTACTTTTTTAACACATATTTATTGATTTTCCATGTATAACAGATGTATTTTACCAATAATGTAGACACAACATTAACCCTTTATTATCCCCCACTACAATAACATTACACTGATAATAACAGTGACTGTACCCTCCACCCAGCGAAGACAACAGCAGCAACAACATAAGCCCTATTCGCACAGGACTAGTATTACCTGGAGACCTCTAGTAATTTGTAATAATTGCGGAGGCCGTCCGTAATCCTGTGTGAATCTGCCATGTCCATAATTAGTCAATTAAAAATTCCACCATAAATTACCTACCATATTTCACCAAACACAGATGTCATGTGATAATATTATTCCATGCAAATTGTCTCTCTGAGATTTTGGGTCGTATTTGCTTTTTTTTTTTATTAAATAAAAGGATTTTTGTTTTCTCTGCCGTTTTTCTGCATCTTTCCCGGTCGAGAATTACGGAGGCTGCTTTGGCGATTATAAATTAAAGTCAGGAGGCTCATCTCGCTACACAGCATGGAGACCCATTCGCATGGGCACCGGAGCAAGAGGGCTTTGTAAATACTATCTAAACATAAATAGGCCTACAATATATAATGGCTGTCAATCGATAAAAACATTTAATCGCGATTAATCACACATTTTTTACCTGTTTAAAATGTACCTTAAAAGGGAGATGTGTCAAGTATTTAACACTCTTATCAACATGGGAGTGTGCAAATATGCTTGCTTTTTGCAAACGTATGTATATATTTAACTACACAAAATAATGACAAATATTGTCCAGAAACCCTCACAGGTACTGCATTTACTAAAAAAATATGCTCAAATTATAACATGGCAAACTGAAGCCCAACAGGCAACAACAGCTGTCAGTGTGTCAGTGTGCTGACTTGACTATGACTTGCCCAAAACTGCATGTGATTATCATAGGTGGGTATGTCTGTAAAGGGGAGACTCGTGGGACCCATTGAACCCATTTTCATTCACATATCTTGAGGTCAGAGGTCAAGGGGCCCATTTGAATACCACTTTACGGCAGCGTGACGTTAACCCTCGTCAGCATCTTTCGGGTCCTATTGCACGCACTCACGCTCCACCTCCCTGACAGTGCAGACGAGACGGGCCGGTGGTGCGCCGACCCCACCTCAGCCGGCGCGCACCGGCTCTCACTTTCCTTGCGCCACGGGGTTTTGCTTGCACCCTCTAAATCGCACGTGCGTTAGACTTCTTGGTCCATGTTTCAAGACGGGTGGGGTGGGTTGCAGACATCGCCACAGACCCCTGGCAACTTTTACGTGAGTCGCTGCGCACCGCCTCGTATGCGGGACTCCCCAGCCTGCCATGTGTCGCTCACACCCTCCAGCTGGCTGTTAACGAGGGTCTTGTATCGGTACTCGGTACTTGCGAGTACCCAAATGTAAGTACTTGTACTCGGTAAAGTGGTATCGGTGCATCCCTAGTACAGACACAAGAGAGTAAGTAGATAATGAAAGTACATGTTACTAATAATAAAAACAACACCACCAACAACAACAGCAAACCACACAAAAAAACGAAATCCAATTAAAATAAATAAGGAGTTTCTGCATCTCAACATGGCTCCCCACCGTCCCACTCTGCTCTCTCTGGATCATTCTCAGGGTCATCCTCCAGATTCATTAGATAACTAACATTATCATATATAAGACAGGAAATAAAGGGACTCCACTTCAAAAGCATTTTCAATCGACATATTTGTTGCCATCTCTCTCAACCATCTGTCTGCCTGTCCTTGGTCTATTATACTTACTTACTTACTACTTATTTATATGTATAATATAAAAAGGTTTAATGACTTTCATACGCGATACTGTGGTTTTGTAGGTTTCGATAGTTATTTCTAACTTTTTATGTTTGCATATTTGATGAACAAGATCAATTATTTTACAAAACCAGCACAATTATGTTGACTGATGACTCATCAACCCTTTAAAGTCTGTCTGGCATTTTTGTTATTTGTGAAAAGAGTGTAAAATAAAAGTCTTTATATTTAAGTTAAATGTGTTCCCTGTTTTGAGAGAGTGGGCTTTCTTTTGGAGAGTTTTGTATTTCACATTTTGGTTTTGTGTTCTGCATGAAAACGGTGAGATAAAAAACACCTGCACCTGCGCTATCTTGTTCCCAATTCTTCTTTTATCCTTCAAGGACGTGGCAATGTCTCAAACACAAATTGTCTCCCTCGGGGCTTCAGGTGCTGTATTCCGCAATGTAATGTTGATGTGATATTCACATACAGTAGGTACGGTGCAACCATTCCTACTACATGTAATAATTAGGCATTGTCCTCATTTGTTTTATCATTGACCAAATTCACACATGATGTGTGAAGTGTCATCACAGCTCATCTATAAATATAGGCGAGCTCACAACCTCACTCTAACCTGACGTCATGTCCATGTGAAATAAAAGGAAAATTGGGAACAGGAGAGAAGTGTGCGAGTATCAAGCTTAAATCAAAACCCCTTCGAAGACAGATTGACTCATATTCTAATATTCAGTAATTCTCTTGTTCTGTTGTGAATATTTCACGACTCCAGAGAGATGGATGGCGGAGGTTTGACAGTTTATTAACATCGTCCATATTCAGCCAAGTTTTCAATTTTCTCTTATTATTAGTAAATCCCACTGAGCCGTTTCCACTTTCTTCATTCTAGTATATGTATTTGTTCCTGATTTTAATCTCAGCTTAAGTTTGATTTCTTTTCCTTCTCTGTCTTTCTCTTGTCCGATCACAAATGTAAAATTAAATGTCTTTGGAAAAACTTTCAGAACTCTTTGTGTTCATTACTGGAAGTATTTATGATTTGCATTACCAAGTCTGTGTCTATGTGTCAGCCCTCGGATAGTCTGGCGACCTGAGGTGTACACCGCCTCCGGCCAATGTCAGCTGAGATCGGCTCCAACCCCCCCGTGACCCTGAATAGGATAAGTGGTTGCAGATAATAGATGGATAGATGGATGGATGGATGACCAAATTTTAAATATATTTTAGATTAGGCTGACGTATTATGTAGTTAGCATCACCCTGGTTCCCTCGACAAAACACCAATAGGATTTTCCCATTGAGTTTTGAGTTTTATTTTGCAGAAAATTAGCTCTGTGGCAAACAAACGTTTATGATACTTACATGTTTTGTTTCGCAAGATAATCTCTGCAAATGAACATCACTTTTATGATTTTTGAACTGCGAATGTAATCGTCAGAAGTAAAAAGCTAGAGTTAGGCTATAAACAAACTACACCACAGTCGCATGGACACGAGCATACACAATGAGGATGTAAAGGCGGACGAGTCGGCATGATGATGTTTAGTAGTCTCATTTATCCACTTGTTAGCAACCGCATTTTTGAAGACACGTAAAGGTTTCAGAATTCACAAGTGGGACATTTACTGACGTAGTTTATATTGTAGAACAAAACGTTAAAATCTTTTAAGCTTGCGTTAACCACAGACCTTATTTCAGGCATCTAACTGAACACCCACTCAACAAACCCATTGACTTCCAGACGAGAGAACCGGAAGTGCTAAAATGCTAACTCATTTCTGGGTTTTAGGACTCATTCCTGTAGCACTCCATATCCAAGTTATTACAATCTATTTGAATAACATGTGTTACAGATTTTACTGTAAGGAAACATGGAAATAACAATAACCCATCTATGAGGTAAAATTAAGCCAGCATTCTAGTCAATATAAACCAATATTTGGGTTGAATGATCAACCCAACTTGCTGGGTTGGATTAACCCAGCGTGTAGTTGGTCCGGTAGTTTTCAACTCAGTATTTTTTAATGTGTAGTCAAGTTTTTCATTCTACCAGTAAAAAAATGAGTAATCTGACTAACTGTTCACGCGCAATAACAAAATCTTAACAAACACAAGTTGCAAAATATATAAAATAAACAATAATAATGCAATAATAATTATAATAGCTCTTATATGATTTTAGTCATGTATTAAGTAAGAGGCTGAGGCTTAGTTTGGATGAAAATGTCAAGTTGGATGAGAAAGTGTAAGTCCTTGTTTCGCATACTTGTTATAAAGTTATAATGTGCTAAGTGGGGTCTCTGTGTCACACTCTGTATAAAAGCCAATTAGCAAAGTGATGGAGAGAAAATACAAGAGCCAAAACCACTGGTGTGGATCATGAAATATCCATGAGACGGTTGTGTTTTGTGTGTATGTGTATCTAATCGTATGGTGCATACTTGACATACCAACCGTGTCTTCTATGATGGGGCTGAAAACAGTGCAAGAGATGTGACTAATTGACCTGCGTTGCTGCATGCATCAATGTACAAATGGCAACTGTGTTTAGAAAAACAGACATAATTAACCTCTGCCATTTTGTGTCACTTTGAGAACTTGTTACGTAACACACACACAGCCTTCACATTCCTTTGGTGTCTGCCTTTACCACTGTCGGCTGAATGGATCACACTGCAAGGCTTCAATCTCCTTCAAATCAATCACGGTGATGATTCTGTGAAAAAGGAGAGATAAAAAGCCGACCGACGCCTGTCAGGGCTATGAGAGCAGAGGATGTCAATGCCTCACTTAGACAGCTAGTCTGAAGGGGCCGCTTCCCCAGACAGGAGGACAAGACGGAGTTCACCTGCATTCAATACAAAGTTTTGACTCGCTCTTTGAGAAAAGAGATGCGACAGAGAATTGCGAGCTGCGCTCCTTGATGTAAATGTCACCTGGATAAAAATCAATTTCATGATTCATTCAAGAGGCCACGACGTACAGATGGACAAAGTTGTCCAGTCTTTTCAACTACAGTGTTGTCCTCCCCGGGAATGACTGCTACACAGTGAGGATTGGATGATTCTTCAAAAAAAAGGTGCACAACATCATAGCTCCTGGTAACAATTCAAAAGTTTGGCTGATTGATTTTTTTCCCCCTCCTGTGGCATTGTTGCTTCTCATTTCCAACACAGCATGAAAGGCAGTGAAATAAAAACATCTTAGCAGCAAATCGGCCTCACCATGGCAACAGTATTGATCAACCCTCCCAGGTCCTCAGAAAAATCTATCCCTCATGTCAATTTCCCAGCATTAACAGTTCAGCAGCTACTCATATCCTGAATAGACAGCCATGATATTTAGCGCACGACAATAAAATCTACAATCGCTATTTAGCTGCCCTGATGATTCATTTATCACAGAGGTGAGACATGAAATGACTTGATGATTTTCAATGAGAACAAAGGGGGATAGTAGTTTAGAAGGACAGCTCATTGACCGAAAGCTCAAAGCGTTAAGATTGTACTTCAAAGTCCATTAGACTGCTTATGGACCACATCACATAATGAAATGTAATTCAAATTGACAAGGACAAGAAATTGCACACTTCCTTTCTGAGCTGTCTTTCACTTTGACATGAGAAAAAAAAAAAATCAGCTTTGCTTCATTGAATCATATCTGAACAGGTGCTATGTCAAGCTTTTGACGCTTTTGACTGGAATCACTTGATACTTGATGGATTGCAGTTGCAAACTATCTCAGAAACGTGTAATGGCTGCCAAACACTAATCAAATGCTCTAAAACTAATGAGGGTAGTTGTGCTGGGAGCTCTCATTTCTGGTCAGTATTGATTATACAGTATCATGTGGCCTCACATTTAATTCATCATCGTTTATTATCGGTGCTATCATCACCGAAGGTACCATAGAAAAAAAATAAGTGTGCTGCAGGGCAAACGGGTTCAGACTGAATTCCTCGTCTGCAGATTTGATTGTTGCAATTTAATCCACCTTTTTCTGGCAACACGAGAAGAAATGTGTCGGACGGAGCTTCATGACAACTGCTGTTCAAACCACAGATTCCTCGAGCTGGAGCTCCAGTCCAACATTGCCCATGAACTACACCTACACTCACACACATGCTGGTGCACCTGGTGTGAGAAGGAAAAGAGGAGAAGACTCAAGAAATCATCTCTCTCTCTCTCTCTCTCTCTCTCTCTCTCTCTCTCTCCCCTTAAACCCTCTGGATTCCCAAATGCATACAATATGTTACACAGCTTGCATGGAAAAAAAGAAACCCTCACACTCTGCAACACTTAACAAGTGTATTGAGGATGCTTCAAAGTATCACTGGAGGGTTTTACCAACTTGAATAATAAATAAAATAATGTGTTAACTCCGTCTACAAAGAGTGAATACGAAGCACAGCCAGGCTGGAGGTTGCGGTTGGGACCATCAGGCTAATAGTCCAGCCAATGGAGCCAACAAAAAACCCCAGAGGATGACTGCTGTTAAAAAAAAACAAGAGTGTTGCATGTGTGTAAGTGTGTGTGTGTGAAAAGAAAAGGAAGAGGGGGGCTAAAAGCATGTTAAGTACTTTGATGGTCGTATAGTTAAACAGCTACTTACAGCCAGGCCCCATGGTTTGTCTAATTGAACTGAAACAAAACACAAAGATGACAAGCCTGTGAGTTATAATCTGCAACCACAGATCATTAGTGCAAACACTGCAGCTCTGACGCTCCTCGTCGCCGTCCTCGCACGAGATAAAACTGCATAGAAGTCTGCACATTTGCATCCACGCGGTATTTCAAGTAATTAGATATTTTGCTATGGAGATGTGTTTTAAATAATTAATCTGCTGTATTGGTGCCCTGCTGCGTTTCCCATTCCACTGCAGCACCAGCAGTGGGCAAACACCATCAGTCGACTTCCCAGCCAAACAGGAATAGAGATGTGCTCCCATAAACCCTGAGCTAACTCATTTTGAAATTAGTGCTGCAAATTCATTTCATTTACTCGCAGCCATCGAGCTCAATTAGGGTGCAAGGAGTTTGAAACAAGCTCATTGCAAAGAAGGGGGCCCCCTGTAGATAAAAGCGAGCCAGCTCCACCAATAAATCAGAGCTTTCAGGTTCAAAACAATTCATAAAAATGCCTGCGGTCTCTCTCTCTCTTTCCCCCCTGTACAAGAGGCTCACATAATCATGTGCAATCACATGAAGCAGGCCTGTTATTCTCAGGAGGGGGTTGTTGAGTTTGGGTGTGATTGTGTCAGGCTGTCAGTGCCCACTCATCCAGACTCTGGAGTGAGACTGGAACAGACGGGAGCTGTTCTTTCAGCACCACCGGGGACAAGCAACAGCACACTCAGCTGTCTCAACCACACAGTGTAGCGGAGGGTGAAAAAAAACACCCAAACTCACTTCACCTTTCTTTTTTTGTTTCAATATTTTAAGATGGAGAGAAGTTTAGCATGCATCAAATTAAAAATGCAAACAAATATAAATGATATCACCTGAAAAAAAAGGTGATTTGTTTGTTAATAACAGTTGATTTATGAGGGTGAGATAAGGCTTTTTGTTGTTACTACTTATGGCATCCCTGTTCTCATCTTCTTCTTCTTACTGGGTGGGTATAGCAATGAGGTGCAACACTCTTTTCTATCATTAAGCAAATAAATATATATAATATCACCTGAAAAATAGCTGATTTGTTTTATTAATAACAGTTGATTTATTTCCCTGTGAGAAGAGGCTTTTTTTTTTGTTACTACTTATGACATCCCCTGTTCTCATGTGCTTCTTACAATGAGGTGCAACACTCTTTTTTACCATTACCAGAAAGCTTGTGCACAAACACTATTTGTAAAGCCACAAAACTCTCGCACACTGCTCATAAAGACTTGCCTGAAAGAGGCGCAGGATGTTGGCAACCATGATCGATACGGAGCTCGCCGAGGCTCCGATGACTCCCACCACTTTCTCCGGCTTCACAAACACCGGTGGCTCCCCATTGGTGCATCTCACGTCGGAGGTGTCCTTCGTGATCAGGGCTTGCACGAAAGTTAAAGATTGCTCCAGCGCGTAGGTATCCCTCGAGCAAGTGTCCAGCACCCGAGCGCCTAACGTGATGTTGGGCAAGAGCAGCTCGTCCTGGTTGATCTGGTCCAAAGCGTACATCATGGCCTCGAGTCTCTGGACCCCGTTCTCCTTCTTCAGGTCCCCGCACGGTGAGCCATCGGCTCCTCTGGCGTGCACCGGGAAAAGACCACCGAGGGTCAAATGGCCGTCAGTCCGGATTGAATGAGGCGCGTAGATCTCCTGAGGCAGCGCCACATCCACCACAGTCCTCATGAGCCAGAACCATCTCCATATGGCGCTCAGCTTGACGCGCAAACCAGGACGAGGCATGGTCAACTTTTTTTAGGGGGAAAAGATGGAGTCCCGAAGATGAAGAAGCAGAAAAAAAGAAGTTTTTTTTGTTAAAATGAACCCATTATTGTTGTCAGCAGCAAAGGAGGAGATTCAACAAGCTGAGCTGGAGACGCAGTAGATGGCTCAGGCAAACTGCGCCCATCATCGCTTTGCTGCCAGGAGGAGTGAGCGGTGCAGCTTGTTGAATGGTGAAGCTCCTGCTGATAATTCAGTTCCCTCAGAGAGAGAGAGAGGAGGCTATACATCCATTAGTCAGAAAAAAATATCAGTAAGAGAAAGCTGCAGATGATGAACTGGCCTAATTTGTGTCCACTTCTGCTGAATCCAAAAGCGCGCAACGCAACGAAGCTGCAGCCGAGGAGCTATAAAGCTGCAAAACAACACAATGTAGTGGATTTTCAATACTTAGATGTTAGGAACCGGCAGAAGTGGGTGACATTCTTCTTCTTGCTCGGACCAAACTCCATAGGAGCGCATGCATTGGATGGTTTGGTCCTCGGTGGTGTCTCTGGTCTCCCAGGAGGCGCATATCATCTCCACAGTCTCCAGGAGGGGGAAAAAAAAGAAAGAAAGAAAGAAAGAAAATGAGTATAGTATATGCGCTCAAATGTGAGCTGAGAAAATCCCAGCTAATTAAAGCCCCGGCTCTCTTTCTTTCTCTCTCTCTCGGTTTCCCTGCAACCTGCTCGCATTTATACAAAATGAATGAGTCACACAGCGAGAGGATTCACTGTGTGTGTGTGCGCAGAGTTTGCAGCCCCCTTTTCCTCTGCGAGACGTCATCCGACTGGCTGGAGAGGAGGGAAGAAAAAAAAAAAAAAAAGAAGAAGAGCATCACTTCATGGCTTGGAAAGGTTTTCAGGAAGTTGTCTTCAGACAGTTTCACGAGAAGGTAAACAAAGGTGCACAAATGCACGTACAGACTTGAATAGTAAGACTATTGTTCCTCTGAGTGCCTCTCAGTGCGCATCCATAATAATGTCCTCACTCCTCCTCCATCCTTTATCCTCATCAAACACACCAACACGCACAAGTCTGAGTGTTTTCACTCTTTTTTTTTCTTTTGATGTTGACTGTGGCAGGCATGAAACCGAGATCTGTGCTATATAGGTATAAAGGTATGAAGGGATTCACCCACCGACTAGAAAATGCCTTTACGGATTTTTGGATTCATTACTGATGCACCTTTAAAGCGGAAGAGAGAGAGGGAGAGATACACGTTTGGAGGGGTCCAGGCTGGTCTCCCAGGCAACCCATCTTCAGAAGACACTCCTGATTCATCCTGTGCACACACACACACACACACACACACAGGAGCTGTGGAGAAGCTAAATGGTTGTGGAAGATGTGTATGAAGGTGAAATTTATATATGTTTGGAAAATGTGAATGTTATTAGTGTAACACAAATATGATGTTGTATATAGTATGTATGTGATAGATGTAATGTACTTGATTTCGGACCCCAGGAAGACTAGCTGGTGCCATTGGTATCAGCTAATGGGGATCCTTTTTAAATAAATAAATAAATAAATAAACACATCACCAACACCTCATGCTGGCACGCACGCTGGCACACAGGCTGGTGAGAATTAACCACACCTTTATAGGAGCGAGGGACCCTCACATCTCCCCTAACAAAACACTATCATCACCAAACTATTTAATTGCACAGATGGTGCTTTTTTACAAACAAGCAGATTATGATAATTTGCTTTCAGTGGACATGCATTAGCCGGCTTGGCAATTTGTGGCATTAATGTAAAAAAAGGTGTTATTCAAATATTAAAAAAAATAATAATTGTTGGGCTCTGCTAATTACTGCTGTGATCGTTCAGTGAGAGAGAAAAAGGTGCCGACTGTGCACTTTAGATACATAATTCATGCACAAGCCTTCGTCTTCAAGTAACCTAGAAACTGACCACTTCTACACCAGCCGCCACACGCCCAACAATAGCATCCACGGGGGATGCTGGTCGCTGAGAAATCACAGCAGCACCCTGGGAAACAGGAAACAGTAAAATGGATTATAGGATGAGTCAGTTAAGTTGCTTGATCATTGAGTAATAAACAGCCGCTGAGAGTTGCTCGACTATGAGGATGCAGAATCCCATTTTATGAACATGTTCGTTCCATTCCTTTCTGTGCAATTAAAAGATTAGAAAAGGCGATGCAGCTCTAATTGAAACATGTCCTATTGACATTACAGGCTTGGATGGACAAATTTCTAATTAATTAAGTTGAATAGAGATTAATTCAAGCCTAATCCTGCCATGTAGTGTATTTATCTCCATTAGCCGCAGTGATTTCGCATGAATATCTTTCAATAGGCGAATCGTGCATGTCCAACTCAGAGCACATGTCAATGTGGGTTTTCGGGTGCACAAACTGCACGTCAAGGCCAAAATTCATGAGCTGCACCAAAAATACATTTAAGGACACTGTGTGGGAACTGCTGGGAAGAGACTGCCGAAGAGAGAAGTGAGGGATGAGAGACGGAAGGGAGGCAGATGGCCTCCTCCACCGTGAGCACACTGAGACAGGCAGGCAGGCAGGCCTGGAAAAAATGCAGCAACAGCCCCTACAAATGACACCCTGAGAGACTGGTGTCGCTACGCACGACACTAATTCCACCGCTCGGACTCTGCGGTGTGAGAGCCCGACTCCCACTTACACTGTCAACGGAAAGGTTACTTTTGAAAAATGGGGCCCTCACCGTGATTTAATTCACTGACTAACCCCAGGAAGAGGGGTCTTTTCCCCCGGGGGAGGCTATGTGATTTAGACCGAGATTACACTTTGGTTTGGATCTTCTCTCTTTCTCCTTCCTCACTCTCACACGCTCACAAACACACTCAGATAAATTCCATTTCAATTTCATCATGGGATGAAGTAGGAAGCAACAAGCAAGGAGGTATACGTGAATGCATTCTTCGAAGAGGGTTATGTTCCAATATGGAGCTGACCGAACAAACAAAAACACAGCCTTCCAACATGGCGGGGGCGCGAATTACATTTCAATGCATCCCACTGGATGAATTACGAGCTCCTATGAGAGACCAGAGCTTTTGTTTCAAGCATTCAATAACACGTCTGCTCAATGCAGTCTTCTTCAAGTCAATTACAGGTCTGGCACTGTGTGCTCCTTTAAAAGAACGAAGAATCAAAGAACAATAAAAAGTCAACCTCCAGGACAAGAGGCAATAAGGTTTCCTTTTTGGGCTGACACCGAGCACAATGGGGTCTGTCTGTCAAATTAATTAACCTGGAAACCTGTTTAATTCCCAGACTCGAGTGAAAGGGCCGTCGCATCCACGGGAAAGAAATGACTCCAGAGCAGGAGGTAATTGCATGTCGGGGTGATTTGTTCGAAAGCAAGCAGGCCACCAGCCCCGTTTGGAGTCATGCATATTCTGTGAGGGGTGAGGTGTTAATGTTAGATCAATGAAGGGGCAATGTTAGATTAGCAACATGAAGGTCACCGAGCTGGCGGGCCCCCCATGTCTCATTCTGCACCATCTGCTTTGGAATAATAAAATCAGGCTATCTACACTTTTCTTCATCACTGTAAGCAGAATCAGCGCCTGCGAGGAGGAGGGGAGAAAATAAAGTATTGTAATTCTACAGACATGCTGTACGGGAAGACAAATTCTTAGCTCTTCTGCTGTTTATGCCAGAGACAAAGCAGGTGCACTGCAGCTAGGACGATAGACTCTCCACGCTCTCAATTATGATTGTAATCCATCTGTCATACCGGCTCCCTTCTAATTATGTCTCTGTAAAGTTGCTGCTGTGAGCTCAGTGCCCATTCACACTCGGAAATGTGAAAGATAGACAGATAATGCACAAGTGGCCACCGGAATACATAACGGCAGGGGCACTGTAGCTTGGTAACAGGAGGTTTTTCTCCCCTCGTGTGTTATGTGACAATGAGTCTGCTTACAGGGTTACACAGAGATGTGGCCCTTTGAGACTAGCAAAAAGTTAAAGCAAGAGAAAGGAGATATTAACCCGCGAATGTTACAAGTATCCTGTCTGGATAATGATCAGAGGTATTGTATATGGCAGTAATGACCCAAAGGTGCTGACCTCCCACCCACGCATCTTGGAATTTTCCACAGGCCCTATTAGTGGGTGACTGGGCCTTTGTTTTGATGGCTAACCTCATGGTCCGCTGGACTTATGTGATAAGTGGGCACAGCTGGGTTAGTTAGCCAGGAGGACTTCAGCCACAAATTTGATTGTGATAGCAAATGCCTCTCGCCGTGTGTTCGTTAATTAGCCGACCTTCTGAGCGGCTCTAGACCTGTGTGGATTCTTTTATCACACGGGTCTTCATGGTGCATTGTGATGGGAGAGATTTATCTACAATCCTTGTGAATGACTCATTTCAACCCCTCTCCGTGTGTGTGTGGGTGGGGGGTGATGTGACATGCCTTCGTGACGATAGACAGATGACCAGATTACCTTTTAGAATTATTTATCTACCAAAAGAAAAATAAACCAACATAAAAATAGTGTACTATTTTCCAGTCCTGTGCCTTAAATTTTGCGACTCCTCGGGTTGTATATAAATCTATGAGAAAATGACCCTACTCCTCACTTGATTTATTACCTCAGTAAACACTGTAAACATTAGTTTATGGCCTCAATCGCTAGTTTCAACCGTAGACTGTATATAAGAAGTGGACATAGTCACAGTGACATCAACCATTGGGTTGTCGTTTTGAAGCCTGGAGTTCGGCATTTTTGCCGTTGTCATCTTGTTTTTTTTTTGCTGTATTGAAGAAGACTTGTAAGTAGCGATTGAGACTATAAACTCATGTATACAATGTTTACTGAGGTAATAAATCAAGTGAGAAGTAGGGTCATTTTCTCATTGACTTAAACAATCAGACTTCTTTTTGCAACCAGAGGAGTCGCCCCCTGCTGGCTATTAGAAAGAATGCAAGTTTAAGGCACTTTTGCATTGGCTTCACTTCTTAGTGGAAGTAACCCTCTGATTTCAAGTCTTCTTGCATGATGTTCATTTTGTAAATTATGGTCCCATTTAGAGTCAAATACACCATAAAGCAGGGTATGTTTTAGGGCGTGGCTACCTTGTGATTGACAGGTCGCTACGACGGCTTTGTCCGATCTGGGAGTTGTCTGTGTTTTCGTCTTACAACTTTAACCCTTTCACAGTGTGTTTTCAGTTCATGAAAGTTAGATGTAACATCTTGGTCGCCTAAAAATATCTTATTCAGCATACGGTTGTACTTAGCTCCAAGCTCTTGTGTCACTTCTGGTTGCAAAAAACCAAGATGGCGAAGACCAAAATGCCAAACTCGAGGCTTCAAAACGGCAGTCCACAAACCAATGGGTGACGTCACGGTGACTCACCGTTCAATGACTCGCCATTCCAATTATTTGCAATGGAAACATACATTATTTATTCAAACTAATCATAGTTGTGGACGTCACTTCCTATACAATAGTCTATGATTAGTTCCAATAAATATTGTATGTTTCAAATGCAAATACTTGTTTTGTTGTTAACATTTTACGATAGAATACAACAGTAGTTACCAAGAAACAAGTGAGGAAGGAATCAGGAACTAAATGATGATATAAGTAGTTCTAATTACTTACATTACAGTCACTATTTTGGTGCCCTCTCAAGTAAAGTGCTGAATCATACTGAGTACATGTTTCTTTACATCATGATTTATCTTTTTTTTTTCATTTTTGTGTCCCCTCAAGTAAAGTGAAGCATCGTCCTTTTTACTGGGAATCCACAGTTAGTTTGTTGACAACAAACCAGAGACAGGATTCAGGAAAAAGATAAAAAACCTGCACTGTGATAAACATCAGGACATTTCCTCAGTACAATGTGTGCAGCTGAAGTGTTTTGATCTATGATTACCATTTTTATTCAACAGCAGTTTGTTCTCGTTTTAAATTGATTTCTGTCTCTACGTGGTAACGTTGTCCAGCGACACAAGTATTTTTGTACAAGTACAGACGGTGGTTCCAAACATATCGTAGCTTTGTGACACAAAGGGAGAGCTACACTGAACTCGACAAGACGCACAAGGACCATGTGTTTGAACTGACCAATTTGGGCAGATTAATATAATCTTCACGTTAATGAGGAACGCTAACACTGAGATGCTGCACACATTACAGATGGACATCATAACCTCATCATCCCTTTCACTTTGGCTGGCCAGCCTCCTAGTTTGTTATTCATTTCAATTAATGTTCTGGCAGCTGCTCTCATACCGCCACAGTGACGTATTTGCATTGCACAAGCCCTTACTTCAAAGTATTTTTCTAAATTGCTCAACGCAAATGAGCTCATTCTTCCGTTTCTCACGTGAACTTTACACTTGGAAAAGTGTTGAAAGTGTGTGTGAGTGGATTGTGCCTATGCTGCTTGAATTAACTGCAGTGTTGTTTGTGTTGCAAATAACATATTTTCTTCAGCTCATTACCATATGGAGCTTCTAGCGAGGACTGCGGTGGAGGGCAGGCCTACTTATTTCAGATAAGTGCCCCTGCGGTCTTTACCAGAGTTTGAAAAGCATTCACAAAAGGTATGCACACACACACTTTTGGACAAGAATTTGCTTAGCCTGACTGCTTGCCGCCACACAATTCATCATGCACATGAATTAATCTCTCTCACTCATTAGTTGGAAATTAACGCTGTTACAAAATACCGCACATATCTATCACATAAAGAGGAACACTAAATCACCACCTTTATGTATAAAAGCCATCCACTTGAATGGACGCTTATGGCCGCTGCCTTGTACACGGTTAGTCACCTCCTTTAGCTGGAGGCCGTACTCAATTAAAAGAGGTTCAAGTTAAACTGCTCCTCATTTTGACCATGTGCAAGTCTGAGGAGCGTGCAGTCTGACAGTAATCCCCTGGGTTTATCTGTTCTGTGAGTCCCCCAGTATCCCTCCTGTCTCTCAGCCACGCTCTGTCTCCCTTTGGGCTCCCCATGGCCCAGTGGTCCCATAGGAGCACTGTGGCTGGAACTGTGGGTCACAAAAGCTGCCTTTTCCCCCAAGGCCGCCCCGCTGTCGGCACACTGGGTGCCTTTTAGAGTCATCCCAGCTGATCACTTGCATATAGAGGCACAGTCAAGGTGAGGAAATGCATATATTCATGGGTTACAATAGTCGTGGCTTGTGTTGAATACACTATAGTCACGGTCAAATCAGGGTGCCTATCCCAGCTAAGTGACATCTCCTGCTGAGAAATCACTGCTCAAAGTGAAAGAGAGTAACAGGGAGCACAGTGTGTTTACAGAGTTTGCAGGGAGGAATGATTGTGTATTGTAGAATTTAATGGGTGCACGACAGTGTTGAGTGAAAGTGAGTCCTGTCGACACAGGGCACAGCACAATACAGACCGAGCAGAATGGGACTTCTTATGGTTGCTTGGGGATTGAATAAAGCCCAGTTCATTTGCTACATATCACGTTTTCTTACATGGTTTCCAACAATTCCTCATATTTCATCCGTGGAGCTGGCAATGGGCGTTTTATATCCCTCCTATTTCCTCCACCTTTCAGCTCGCTTTAAGCTCCTCCATGTCATGATGGTGTTTTTTTTTTCACCCCCCGTTTGGAATTTCTCCCTTTTTGCTTTCAAGCTGAAAATCAAATCTATAAATCAAAGGCAATGGGAGAAAGACACGGGGACTGAAGGGCATTTAAATCCTTTCAGAGTTCCTAAAGCTGCAGAGAGCGAAATAAACAGGAAATTAAAATGGAGCTGGAAATGGTAGCAATCCCTCTTTTCAGGGGATTGAAGCCAGGTGTATTTCTTAATGCTTCTTCCTGCTTTATATTCTGCTCTGTTGGGAATGGATCCTCATCTCTCTTATTAATTTCCTTGAAAGAGGAAAGGAATTATAGTCTTTGAGAAATGCTAAAAATGCCAAATATTCATAGCCGATTCTTTTTCTAAATTGTTTTTGAGAATTTTTTGTATTCTGAGTCACCGAAAGAATGTTTAATGTGCAAAAAACCTTCCAGCGCCATGGTGCTTTTAAATTGTATCCCGTAGGGGCTCGGTCTTTCTGTTGTGTGTCATCAGGTATACCCTGCAACTGTGTGTTTCACTAAAATACTAGTGCTAAACAAAGTTGTTGGCTGACCTTCAGACTGAACTTAATTTGCATAAAAGCATATGATTAAACAAGGGTCAGCCACCACTGAGGAAACCAATTTCTTCACACTTGACAAGCACTGACCACATCCACGAATGAATGAGCGACCACAATTTACCACTGATAGCTCAAACCTCTGTGAGGCTGTATTTATGCACAGCCGTGCTTTTAGATAAATGCAAACATGCCCACAAAAACAATGTTAACAGGCGGATATTTAGCAGATAATGTTTAGTATATTGCACCCTGCAGGACAAATTAGCACAAAGGCTGTCCACTAAGGAGACAGCTACGAGAATACAGAATTGTTATTTATTCCTAGTTTCATTTATTTATGTTCTTTGTAACTGATAAACTGAATAATAAAAGAAAGTTCATTCATTGTCTGTCTGTCTGTATATATATATCTGTATGTATATATATATATATATATATAGTTTTATCACGCTTGTATCAGATCGGTACTCGGTATCGGCCGATACCACAGGTTCAGGTATCGGAATCGGTATCGGAAATGAAAAAACGGTATCTCTAGTATTTCTTTAGCCCACAAATTCAATAATCCAATCATTATAATTACTCAAAAACATATAATAATCTAATATTATTATGATATGCATGCGTTTTTCTATGTTCCTCAAATTTAAAACTTGCGTTTCCTTGCACTGGACAAAATGTGTGGACCATGCAAACAGGATGTGTTTTTATTATCTTGGTAAGAGTGCTCTCGACCACTCGTAAAATTTCCTCTTACCTAAGAGAAGGGGAAAAATAAGAAAACACTGGTGAATCCCAGAAATCAATGGATACTAACAAAATAAGAACAAATTGTGGATACGAACAAATATAATAGGAAAACTGTTTGTGAATCGCTTCCTGCATGGCGCCCAATGTCTGGGAACGATGAATGTCTGTGTGAGATTTCATGACAATCCATTCGATAGTTGTTGAGATATTTCAGTCTGGACCAAAGTGGTTTACTGACTGACTGACTGATATTGTCATCCCTAGAGCAACGCTACTAGCATGGCTAAAAATGACACAACTGGAAGTCTAACTGCCTTTAGGCTTTGCACTTCTATCCAACAATCTGTTTCCTATGAGTCCAGGTTCCTGTGAGTTATACTGTCCTCTCGGAAGGAATACACTGAAACATGTATTTGAATGACACTTTCAGATGAAATAGAGGAATCTCAGTTCTACATTTGTGTAGAGAGGGAAACGCTATTACAGGAAAACATGATGAGACATGTACTTCTTGACCTCCTCCTCAGAATTTTAATGAAGCTGTGCCTAATGCCTACAAATACATCACACGGTCTTTGATCACCTACGTAAAAAACATTGATTAACATCCTATAGATCATTTCACATAATGTCAAGACTAGTGTTGATATTGAACATTCATTTCAGGCACAGTTTCTTAATCAAAGACGAGACCCAGGAGCCCGGCGCTGCACAATTACAAATAGATTTACTGCTCGTGGTGCATAGATCGATAGTTTTTTTTCTTCATTGTCTTGAGTTGATGTGTGAAGGAGAAACTCGAAACTCAAACATAATCACATCAAAATGGCTGTTCTATGAAAAATGATACGTCTGGTCCTTTTCTTCAATAGACTCCTATACAATAAATTGCACACCATCAAACTGAAGTTATAAATCACAGCACTCTGAGGCAAAGGCAGGAATGAGAGGCATGCTTTCTTTTTAAGTGGAGGCTTACAATTGAACCTCAGGCACTAGAGTCCATAAATCGCAGCATCAATTATTAACTCAAATCTGTTTTAATGTGCCAAAAGAAACCCCAGTGGGCCAGCTAATGCAACTAGCAGGAAATGAGGAGAACAGATAAAATGACCAGTGTGGCCAGAGTCGGGCCCTTTTTACGTTGGGGCCGGTCTAGAGTGCAGGGAAGCATCAAACACGAGCCCATCCCGTCAGACTTTAGGGGCCATCAGGAGCCATATTAGCAGCTAAATAATAGAGAATTCCATTCATTTGAGAGTGGAAATATGCTGGTAGGCTGAGCCTTGAGGACATAATTGATGAAGGCTTCAGAGACACGACGGTGCACAAGGGAGATGCCGAGTCCAGCAACATACCCGGCTCACTCTCCGGATGCTTTTAGAAAACGCATGTTCACAAGTTCACAAGGTGATGCAAGTGATTTGAAAGTGCAGTGAAAGTAAACAGCAAAAACCATTAGGAGACGACCTCAGCAATCACAACGTAGCTGCAGGGATGTGGGTATATCATGATCACAGGCTGAGACCAAAAGCAAATAGAAACCCATTCCCTTCAGGGTCAGTAATTTTCTGTGCGGTTCATTTTGCAGTAAATGTTTTTTCAGCGTTTTATTAACCTGTTCAAGACACTCGATGCAAAACATCTTAAGGACTCTCTTCACTGCATGAAGGCTGCTGTGAGGAGAAATTCAGGTAAACACCATTATCTTTTTATTAATCTGGTTTATCAAATCCAATCACAAGCAGAGATAAAAAAGAAACCGGTTAGTGAAGGATGTTTAAACTTCAAAAAGAACAAATTGTACAAACTGAATACTGGAAGATATTTTTCTCCTTTATCACTTCAGGAAAAATCAAGTTGAGGCACTGATGACATCTTCCGTGCTTCCACTATTTATTATTTAATAATTCATCATGTTTTCTGAGGGGTTGAAAAAAAAAAAAAAAGCATGCTGATGCGGGAGCAAGTCCTAATTTTGAAAAGTGGGTGCTTGCCAGCATACAGCAGCAGCAACCCAGTTGCCTCCACTCTGTGTACATGAAGAAAAACCAGAAGTGTTTTTGATTTTCACACATTCAAACATTGATGGGGCAAAAAATCTACGGCTGCAACACATCTCGCCAGTCAATCGGTGGTGGTTGTTCTTACTTATTTAAGCAATCGGCTTTATTTCTACCCAGTGATCACTGGGGAGGCTCTCCAGGACGCGCTCAGATCTCTTCCTTCATCTGACAGAGAGGAGAGAGGAGGGGAGTGTGCGAGATGAACACTGAAGCTGTCTTATTAGTGCTCAACTCTCTAGCTCAGGCCTTCAGATTGACAAGGAGAAAAAAAAAAAAAAAAAAGTGTGCATGCAGGCTGCGCCATAAACAGTGGCAGTGATAAATATCTGCTGTCACTTCCAACATGACTCACTTGTCTGAGTCTCAGTTTTACTGCACACGATAGGAGGCTGGAGTAAAGCAACCATACACTGCTGCTAAATCTTTATCAGATTACAGATAATAGATGCACTCTATAAAATAGCTTATATTACATGGGAGTGAGTTGGAGCGGAACACAGTTCAGCACCAAATAGTGAATAATGAGCATAATTCTATAAAAGCACACACAGGCATTGATACAGGTAAAAAGCCATATAAGCCCTCATTACTCTTCGAATGGGCGGCCCATTTATGTCGTTTTATGTAGACTTCAGTTTCTTACTCCCGTCCTTGTCTTAAAGTGGCCGCTCCAGCCCACCAGTAACAACAGACCCGCCGCTGAGTCAGATAATGTTGTTTTGGTTTGCAGTAAAGGGTGTCAGTCCTGCAGAGAATGGACAACCAGAGACCATAGACTGTAAATAAGTAGTGGACGTAGTCACCGTGATGTCATCCATTGGTTTGTGTACTGCCATTTTGAAACCTTGAGTTCGGCATTTTGGCCCGTCGCTGTCTTGTTTTTTTTGCAACCAGAAGTGACACAAGAGGGTGGAGCTAAGTACAACTAAACGCTGAATAAAACATTTTCAGGCGACCAAAAAAGTTTTTAATTAACTTTCATGAACTGAAAACACACTGTGAAAGGGTTAAAGTTAAAAAATGAAAACACGGACAACTACCAGACAACGCCGTGGTAGCGACCTGTCAATCACAAGGTAGCCACGCCCTAAAGCCTACCCTGCTTTATGGTTTATATGACTCTACATGGGACCACAATTCACAAAATGAACATCATGCTGTATTGAGACCATAAACTCATGTCTACAATGTTTACTGAGGTAATAAATCAAGTAAGAAGTAGGCTCATTTTCTCATAAACTTCTATACAATCGGACTTTGGCTATTAGAAAGAATGCAAGTTAAAGACACAACCTTTTTGGCTTCACTTCTCAGACCCGGAGGTAGCCCACTGACAGAGACTAAAGTTGCAAGAAAATTAATATGGGGCTTGAAATTATACAACAGAAAGCCATATTCACATAGACCTATTTTCTGTGGGGGAACTGGCTTTGTTACACTGCCATAGCATTTCAACAGTAGAGATCCTTTACTTGCGTAAAAGTAACAATTCGGCAATATAGAACTATTCCATGCAAGTAAAAGTCACACATTGAAAATGTCACTTACAGTAAGTAAAAATACTTAAGTATTTTTACAGAAAATTACTTAAAGTATCAAAAATAAAAGTAGTCATAATGCAGGAAAACAGCCTCTGTGAGTGGTATGCTATTATATTATACAGTATTGTTGGATTATTATTAGTGATGCATTAAGTAACATTTAATTTAATCTAAGAAATGGATCATATTTTATAAACTCATTGTATGTTATGTTTGTAAAATCTTAATCTGTAAAGTAACTATCAACTAAAGCTGTCAAATAAATGTAGCGGAATGACCTGATCCATACCTGAGATTGTCACCTGGTGCGGTTGATAACTGATACATCACTATCAATCATACATTAGTTCTGTGCATGTTCACGAGGCTTTCCTCCCACAGTCTAAACATATGCAAAACAGGAGGATTAATGACTCTAAATTACCCATAGGTGTAAGTGTGACTTATTATGTGAATCTGTGATTACTCTGTGATAAACTAGCAGCCTGTCCAGGTTGTTTTCCCGCCTTTATATCCAGTGTATGCTGTGAAAGACTCCTCAGGCTACTGAATAAGAATGAGAAGTTGATGACAATGAATGAATTCTGTGCATTTAGTTTAATGCAGCAGCAGAACAAAAGCCTGCATCCCCATTGTCGCAAATTACTGCTAAGCTAAGATCAGCACAATGAAGTCGTTGAGCCTTTATATTATAGTTTACATTCATTTAGCAGAAAGGGGGGGGGTTCAAATTCAAAAGGAATAGATGTAATCAAAATGGTCCTATAGTTTTAAAAGACTTTCAACAAACTAAACTGCTAGTAGCAAGTTTCAACATTCATTTCCTTTTTTTAATTCCACTAATTCCAGAAATCTATTTGTCCGAAGTCAATCTTTACTTGCCCCAAATTGTTTTATTTATTAGCAGTTATCAAATAACAACTAAGACTAAAGTTAGTTGTTATGTTTAATCTTGTTGTAATCTATGTTTCCAGGATAACCGAAATGCTCGCTTGCGCTTCAGCTCATAAACTTTATCTCTACTCGTCGTCATTTTCTTGTGAGTGCCAATCAGTTCCACGCATGTGCAATTCTCAACAGAGATGAGAAGGAAGCGAGATGGCTCACTCCTTGGCTACTCCCATTATCAGCTCAGGAAAAAACAATGTGTTTATTTATTTTTTACTACTTGCCCATTGCTAAATTTACTAGCCTGGCATGGGATTTTACTTGCCTATTTTATAAGGGTAACAAGGGTTAATAAGAGTGATAAGCCCTTTCTAGGTTACCAGACTGTAAAAAGATCTTTTGGCTGGTGAACTTCTATCTCCAGACTTGATATCTAATAATAGTGAACATTTAGTTGCAGACCTTTAAAGTGAGAGACTCATGACCATGTGCAGTATTAATGACTTATTCCCTGCAGGGGACTTTAACAGAGCAAACCTCTGCCACAAACTGCCAAAATTCAGGCAACACATTAAGTGTCCCACCAGGGATAGTAACACATTGTACAATTGTTACATTATATTAAAGGAAGCCTATCGCTCTCCCCGGTCCAGCTTTGGGACTCTCTGATCACTGTCTGGTTCATCTTGTCCCAATTTACAGGCAGAAACTAAAATCTGCTAAATCTGTGGTAAAGACTGTGAGGAGATGGACCAACGAGGCAAAACTAGAGTTTGAGGCCTGCTTTGAATGCACTGACTGGAGTGTTTTTGAGGCTGCAGCTACAGACCTGGATGAACTCACTGACACTGTGACATCTTAGTTGTTGTGAGGATGTGTGTGCCAGCGAAAACCTTCTGCACATACAGCAACAATAGACCCTGGTTTACAGTTAAACTCATGCAGCTTCGTCAGGCCAAGGAGGAGGCCTATAGAAGTGGGGACAGGATGCTACACAACCAGGCCAGAAAGGAGTTCATAGACCCTGTTCACACCTGACATTAACTAGGGATGAGTTATGATTTTTGATTTTTTTCGAAAAGGCGTTATTTATAAAAAAAAAATATTAATTCATTTATGCGAATATTCGTCCCATCTTAAAAAATATACATTTCCCTTGTATTAACCGTTGCAGGCACTGCCTGGTAGTAACGTTACTACCAGTAAAACGTGTGTGGCACGTTCAATACGGCTCTTTTCTGTTAGCGCAGGGGTGTGTATGTGTGTGTGTGTGTGTGTGTGTAGGGTGGGGGGGGGGGGGGGTATTATTCGAATAATAATCAAATAATACCCAGTGATTTTCGAATAGTATTTTTGCTTGGAATGCACATCCCTAGCATTAACATGCATCTTGAATGATCCGATCACAAGTGGACAGCTATAAGTACAGGTGTGAATGCAGTGCACTCAAGGCGCATTGAGATCTGAGTGCTCCGACCACATTCAGAGCTGGTCTGGGCCGCAAAGGGCCACATTCTTTTAGCAGTGTGTAAGTGAATGTGTCCACATTGAAGGGCCGCCTACTCAACTGACACTGTATGCATCTGTGAATATTACTCACAGAGAGAGGTGATCCACAGCTCAACAGCTTGTGTAGCCGAGGGTTAGATTGCTCCTAATCTTTATGAAGGTAATAAAATAACGACAAACACTTCATTACTCCCACATTACCAAACAGCAGCGCATAACAGCTTCGCTCATTCCGTTCTGACCTTTCACAATAAAAGCTCTAGACATATATGCTGCATCAAGGGGCAACGCAACAAAATAGCTTAATATATAGTTCTATAGCTTCATAGTTTGTCTGCGTTTTTGTTCGCGTGCTCTGCACAGATCTGCCACCTGCCCGCCGTCACTCTGATAAACATTTAACATCAGCCCATACTAGTGCCAGGAAAATCCCATGTGAAATAACGCTTCAACAACACAACATAACATCCACTTTCCCAGTAATTTATATATTTCATAGTTTAAATATTCACTGTTCTTTAACGTGGTAATATCATCACTATCAATATAAATATAATCATCATTGTATACACGTGTAGCTCAAATCAAACAATCTGATTGGTTCGTAGCCTTGATATAATACCCACATACCACTGCTATGATATCTAATTCCTTTGCACTTTCAGTATCACTCCGTGTCTGAGAAAAAACATTACACTTTTATGTTGGTATGGTTGCTTAGCGACAAGGTCACGGGGGATCACTTCCGCCAACACATAACAGGTTACAGGTACAAAGTAACAAAGTGAGCTGCTAAAACCCGCTACAAAATGGAAACGTTAACTTCTATGGAGGAATGCATTAAGCAGTGCTCATCTCCAGAAAAAAATCCACCTGCTAAATGACATGCAGCGTTACGTTAAGAGGAAATTCCACAATGTTGTTTAGAATATGCAAGCAAGCTGGAATAAACAAGAAATACACACAGCACCACGATTCAGAGACTATCTGATGCAGGTCTTGACACGAGAGAGAGATTATGGACGTAAGTGGATTGGCAACCGAAAAAGCAAACCAAAAAAGGACCGGAGAAAGTTATTCTCGCCACGCAAAGCAACACACCGCCACCTGACAAAAAAAGACAAGCCTAGTACAAACAGTTATCAAAGTCATCCTACTGACGCTGGACAATTTTTCAGTGGTTGCACAATAAATGGCAACATACAAATAATGTAAATAAATAGCCAAATATAGAAATCAGTATAACGCTAGCCTGTGATGAAAAAAATAAATATGCTACCGTACGCTCCATAGCAACCGCCGGTCTAGCAACCATCTCAGTATGTGCAGGCAGGAGAGCCTATTTTATTGAAAATATTATTTATTCATAGAAAAGTTATATTTTCTTATTGGTATACTTGATAACCGTTTCATAAAAGCAATAGCTCACTTCAGAACGTGATATTCGCGGAGGGACGACAACCCCCTCAACTGTGATATAATCACAACATACCACGGCCTGTTGTGAGCTATTGCTTAAATATCCACCTAACTCATGTATATAAAGCAACCTGTTACATCAATCACTCCATATTTATTCCAGCACCCTTTACTCTCTGCACCATTGCTCTACTGTATTACTATTTATACATTTTAAATTTTTTTTATATATATATATATTTACATCTGTACATAGTAGTCAAATGTTTATGTTTAGCTTTATTGTTCCTGTTTTTAGCCGCATGTGTATTTCTGTGCATGCACATTGCAAGCAACAAAATACCATCAAATTCCTTGTATGTGTTCACACTTACTTGGTCATTAAAGCTGATTCTGATTCAGATGTATGGATCTACATTTATAATGAAGGGTGAGTAGGGATTTTGTTAAAACCTGCTGAGTCCAGTCTGTCTTTTTCTTGGAACCCCGGCTATATGAGGGATTAGTTGGTGCTTTTTGGCAATATTGGCACTAGAGTTATAATCAATGTGCTTTAATTAAATATTGTTTACTCGCAGTCATAAGCATGATTGATCTGTATTTTGTTTTCAAAGAAGATGCAGTGTGGTTTTTTCCCCCCAGGATATGACAGCTAAAGTTTACCTCTGGGTAAATTAGATTGACTACCTCTCATAAATGCCAGACACACCGGGATTGAAGTGGGATTGGCAGCCCTTTAGAATTCCTCCATCTTTATTTCCCAGCACGGTGACAACATGCAGAGCACATACGCTGCCAAACATCCTTTGCAACAACAACAAAAATGTCTTAAGAATCCTCCAACCTGCACACGAGCATTTCCTCTATTTGAATGCATCAAGCGGCAGTGGAAACAGCATAATAGTCCTATAATCGTGCAGCTTTTAAAAAGCTAATGTGAGCGCACTCTCCCGTATGCAATAAGCCACTTTGTTTGTTGAAAACTCGCCAAGTGGCAAAAAAGCAGCTGCTATCTCTGCAGTCTCAAGGGGCTAGTTAATTTTAGAAAGATAATCTCCTGCAATATGCTGAGGGATTAAGACGTTAAAAGTCCCAGCATGGGAAGACGATAAGCCTGTATAGTCATGGATTGCAAGAAGCATCCAGTGCATTTTAGGAACAGAGAAGTGTGTTACTTATCATGCTAATCAGCATGCAGATCAGGAAAAACAAACACCAGTTGTTCAATGACATGTCTATGTAATCTGCCACCACCCCTCTGTCTGTGAGTCACAAATGATGATCGTGATGACGGCAGTTCATCTTTGGCTATTAGCATTGTCTCCCAAGGCTGTATTGCAGTACTTTCTCAAGAGATTACCTGCAGGAGAGGAATGCCACACAGAAGCAGGGGAAGTACGGTCTATGGCTTAATCAATGTCATTTGCATATGCAGGATAAAACTAATCCTCATCAGGGGGAGGTTCTCCACCCGAGGCCATTTCTTGTCCATTCCAAGCAATCCTTCTCCTATTAAATGATCCCTTGACGATATTCACCTTGCCAGAGAGAACAAAGCACACCATCACGCGGCGTGCAGAGGGAGGGAACTCTACAGGGATGTTTGGATGTGACGCACAGAATAAAGACCCCGGAGCTAGGCTGAGCCTAATGTTCGGGAAGTGCAGAGCAAACCTGCAAATAATGCTGTTTGGGTCTGGGAGTCAACCATAAACAGCAAGTTCCAGGTGAATAACAATGTGTGGATTTTGCAGGAATCGGGTTCAAAGACTGCGGGAGCACAGCGAGCTTGGCCTGGCCACCCGCTTGCTTCTTGGGCAGCAGCCAAGGTTTTTAAACACCCAGCCAGGGGTATCAGCCGGGGTTCCCTCATGCTGTTTCACCGCTGTGCTTGAACGCAACACATTGGCAAAAAAAAAAAAATACAACTAAATTGTACCTGCAGCAAACTGAGAATGGAGAAGCCATTCCCCTGTTGGAGGGATTTGTGTCACATTAGAGGGATGCTGAGCAGAAAAGAACCGGGTTTCAAAAGATCCCTTAAGTCCCCCCGTTCTATGGAGACAACCTCTTCCCTCTCATGGGCTCCTTTCAGCATAAGATAAGCAAATTTACACTGGCAGACAAACGTGACATTTTCCTTGTGCAGGAGCTGCTCAAGAGAAGGCTTCATAGGTGGGCACGGCTGATAAGATGACAGCCGGGGTTGGAGGGACTGGAAAAACCAGCGTGAAAAGGAGATGACAGGAATCGGCAAGAAGGGGATTTCTCCCACCCTTTCATTTTCACACATCACTTATGCAAAGATGCACCAACAGGGAGAGGTTCGAGCAGTGGTGACCTACACCGCACTAGACCGGTGCTCCTCTTCATGCTTATTTCTTTATGGCAATGTCTACCTCAAGGGGATGTTTGGCTGCCTTTCCTGGCTTGGGCTCATAAGATTCTCACCCTGTTTAGAGGCTATCAAATGGATTACAGACTCATTATCAACAGCGCTGTGTGGCCATAGAAGCCTGTCGTTCACACCACATTTCTACTGTGTCAGCCACAACACCTAATTCCATGGCAGGCGAGTGTCAAGGTGGGTGTTTTCTTTGGCATGTGACAGAAAAAGTGCCTGCGCTAAAGGCTAGGCTGATCCGGTTTTACATGGCGTATCATTCCTGAAGTTGAAGCAAAGTGATTGGCCATTGAGTTCACCGACTTAAACTCCACAACCGTGGCCGGGAATTACTCTTAAATGCATAGCAGCAGTATATTCAGCAGTGTATAAAAATTACTACTTTCTCTTTCTGCTCTATTTTTGGTTTTACTGCCCTGACTGCAGTGTTTAGTGCACTAAACCCAGATATCCATGGCGGCTGCAGAGCTGGTGTGATGTAATGCGGTGTGAAGCTCTCTGAAGGTCTGGGCTCAGCGACGCCATACATGAGACAGTTTAACATCACTAGCCATCATGAATTTACCTGCGAAAGGTGGCGGGAGAAGAAACTAGTATTACTCAGCTTGGAAATGACAGCATTGGCCGGAGTCTCTCTAAATCAGATTGATGATCCATTTTCCCTGCCCCGGGGCCACAGTAATGTAAGGGCCCGGGATCCACCGAGGCTGCTCTGAGACAGATGGGACCTTGTCTGCTATGACCTTGCTGAGCTAATATTTCTCCCAGGCCTTGTCTGTTGCCTCATCATTAAAGGTGCCGTGGCTATTAACATTGGGGGGAATACTTCAAAGACACTGTTTACTTGGACAGGACACAATCCGGGCGGAGAAAAATCACAGCAGCAGAGTAACAAGGCAAAGAGTGATTGTTTGTCAAATGGGGAGAGTGTCGTGTGTGCAATGTGTTTCACATATGCCTGTTAAGTGCAGCCATGCAGTGTTGTGCATATGCAGTATGCATATATCCAAACAAATTGCTTGTTAAAAGGACAAAGCGAGTTATACAGTTTCATTTTTATTTTGTTATCATTGATAGTACAGCTGGAATAATTATTGCCGATGAACACAAAATGAAATCTGCAACAATTCTGATAACCAATTGATTGTTTCAGTGATTCTTCAAGGAGAAATGACCAAATTTTAGAGTTGCAACAATTAATCGATAATTTGAACTATGAAATTAATCTACAACAATTTTGATAATCGATTAATCGGTCTGAGTATTTTTCTGAGAAAAAAAAGTCTAAATTCTCTGATTCCAGCTTCTTAAATGCGAATATTTTCTGGTTTCTTTACTCCTCTATGACAGTAAACTGAATATCTTTGAGTTGTGGACAAAACAAGGCATTTGAGGACGTCATCTTGGCCTTTGGGAAACACTGATTTTTCACCATTTTAATTTAAATAATCGTTAGTTGCAGCCCTACAAAATTTCACTGGTTCCAATGTGAGAATCTTTAGCATTTCTTTGTCATATACGACAGTAAACTGAATATATTTGAAAGTTAGATTGTTGGTCTGATAAAACAAGTAATATGAACGTCGCCTTGGAAATTATAACGGGCATTTTTTCACAATAAGGCCTATTCTTTGTAGATTTTTTGATTAGTGTGTGTCTATCCAAAATGTCAAAAATTGTAACATTCTTAACACAGGCTATGAAGGTCTGTGACTGTTTCTGTTGTTTTTTTTACACTCTTTGCTGGCTTGCTTTTCCCAGTTAAATGTCTTTTTTTAACATTTTCTGTTGGAGTAGGGAAGGGTAGTAAGGGAGCGGTATGACGCGGTTGCTGCTCGGTCAGTCATGTTTTTTTAGTTTGAAACTGAGAATTCATGTCAAATGAATCCTACTAAAGATAGTCAATAACAAGACAGCTTTGTGCAACGGATGAATTTAGACGTCTATCGGAAGTCTGATTATTAGTTAGATCCAAACCATAGTAAAAGTCTATCTTTGAGAAACTGGTCACAGGTATCAAGTGTTGTGTCATATGTGTGTTTTTATTTTCCATTTTCATCATTCACACCCGTCACATTTAGCCTTCTCCTGGCTGTATGGTAGCTACTAGCTACATGTTCAAACATGGCCGTTTATTTTATCAAGTTTTTCTTTTATTGGCAAGTCTTTCTTTTGCTGCTTTGTGGGATTTTAAGCCTCAGAATAAATCCACTGACATTAGGAATGGATTGCGATGCAGGAGTCACACTAGGAAATATGGTCTAGGAAGCAATCCAGCGGGTCACTGTTACTCAACGCCAGCCAGAAGAGAGAGATAAGGAAATAATCAAAACAGAGAGGTATGGGCCAACTTCAGCCAGACTGTGCTGACAGATGGGCTCCCACTTTTATTCTTTGGTACCCCTCCTCTCTTATTTCATCCAACGCTCTCTCCGCTGATATGTGCTGGCTTACGAAGACTATTTAGTCTTTTATAACTTTCCGCACAATAAAGCAAAAGAACACCCCGCAAGCCCAAACTCCCTTATCTCCAGTTTCTTATCTCTCATTAGCTTTGGCCTGTGATGTGTTGGGGCTTTGCAGGGTGGGGGGGGCGGGAGGGGAGATAATCTATTGAAATATGGTTTCATTTTGGATAGACTTTATCAGCAAAGCAATTTAAATTTTGATAATGAAGAACACTCTAAATCCCCCAAGTGCCCTTGTACCACAGCATACATACAGCACAACAGAACGCAGAGGGTGGTAATCATTGTGTAATCACTCAAACAACGGTGCACATCCATACCCCCGTGCCTCCAGCCACTCCCCAGGCAGACCAGCCGCTGATATGCGCTGGGCTTATGATTTGTTCTGGGATCTGAGCAATAAGTAAAGCCTCCGGTCCTCATGGCCGTGCAGCCAGATTGAATTGCAAGAACATGTTGCACCTGGTGCAGCCGGAGCAGGAAGGGGAAGCAGCAACACCGTCTGCATTCACTATCTGATGGCTGCAACCTTATTGAAAATCTGATAATGATATTTGGGGAGCTTAATGGTTGCCCTCTGCAGGCTACAATCAGTCTCACTCAATCCTGTTTTCGTACCCACCGCCCCCCATCCCTCACCACCCCTTCTCTTTTTCATCTTCTGCCTCTCTTTCACAGCGTGCGGCTGACAGCGAGAGGCGAGATATACGGCTGCTTCGCTCAAGTTTTAGGACCCACGGCGCCACATAATTTTTCCCTTTGCATGTTGTTTTCAAATAGAATTAGTGTCTGCGTTAGTGAATAATCAATGAGAATCACTGCAGATGATCAACACGTGCCTGTCGGCTTATTGTGTTTATTCAAATCTATTATCCTCAGATTCAGCTGGTAGAGATTCAGTGTCCTGCTCAAGGACACTTCAGCAGGAAAGATGCTAATGTGACAGAGGCTTGAACCTGGACTTCGTCATTAAAGTACCATCTTCTCCCTCATTACACACCCTGTTCCTTTATAGTACATGTAGGATGCCAATACACGGCATATATATTCAGAGTGTCCCCTCTAACATGAAGGTGTAATGACCCAATTTGCCCACAGGGAACATTAAAGTTTCATCTAATGTGTTCTAATAGAGTCATACAGACTTTACTGAAAGACAGTGAACATCTAAAGCCATCTATCTGCTGTTGTAGCCGACTTTAACATTTTATTGGGAGTTCTTCCAGCGTGAACGATACATCACTTCCTCTGAAATACCTAGAGGCTTTCAAGCCACACATTGGCATTTTCATTGTAACACATTTGCAATAATTAACAGAGCTAACTTTTTTATTGTGATTAATAATGGAGTAGAAGATAGCGTTATTGAGCCACACATTAAACCGCACTCATTGAATTCACTTTCCTGAATGCACCGACTCAGAAGCAGGACTGTGGAAAGGTCAATGTGATCATTATATAATTTAGTTGGAGAACAATTATGAAATGGTCTAATAAGAGTAATTTCAAATGCTCCGTCTGAGTACACCCCCTTCTCTGTGAAGCTAATTGTCAAAATGTGAAGATCCATTTCAGAGCTTGAATGCGATCCAAACATGGAATTTTTTTGGTTCCCAAATTCAATGCTGCTGAAGTACAATTTTACTTGTTCTTTACTTGAGTATTTCCAATTTCAGCTATTTTATACTTCTGCTCCACTATTGCACAAAGAGTATTGTTATTTTAGATTAAAATTTTGCACTTTTTAATCCACTACAGTTGCCAGCTATATTTAATGGGTTCTTTACAGATTAAGATTTTACTGTATATTTAATAAACATATGAGCACTTATAAAGTACAATGCATTATTAGGGATTAAACCAGTGGTTCTCGGTGAATAAAGAGAGGGAGCGGCGTTAGGGAGACCAAAGCAGTGAATCAAAGAAATAAAAAGTTATTTTATGATTGTTTCACGGTGGTTACATTCAGAAACTCTGTAGATACAGACACCACCACTTACTCCTAGTGGGTCATAAGTGATGATTGAGAGGAATTATTTTGTATGAACTCATGCAAAAAGATTTATTTTGTTGTGTTCGGGAAGTTTCTGGGCGTCAACCTCTACAAAAACGTAGCAACCAGGTGCCAGATCGTAAGCTAGCTTCCAAGAGGAAGCTACGAAAATGGCGGATACAGCACGGAAAAAATGCAAATATAGCAAGGCTTTAAGTCGAGCGACAAAGCTCGTTCCAAAACAAGAGTGAATCTGGGGTTGGCTTTCACCTGCTGGCGAGCACCCTAGCCCTAACTGCGGTCAGGGGGCGTGCGCTTCTCTGTCGTTGAGCCGGAGAGGTCAACTTTGAATCTTGTGTTTACAAACCGTAACCAACAAATCCTACTCATTCTGCCTTAAAGCAAAGAATACGAGTATTTCTTCCACCCCCGGGGGCTAAAAGTAAAACTGACAGACTCACATACTGTAAAGCTGCCTTCACATGTTAGAAAATTTGCTCTTCACTCGCTGCAAGGTAGGGCGCAGAGCCTTGCAGACGCAGCAGGTATAATTTGTCACCAAAAAGAGCACAAGGAACGCCATCGTGCTGTTTTGCAGCTATTCTCATTGGTTGCGCTCTGAAAGGTCAGCAGCAGCCAATGTCAAAGGTGGCCATTTCGAATGGTGCGCCACGCCAAGGGTATCGCTTCCGCCTAGTCAGGCGGCACCACTCTACCCAAAGGGAAACAATGGTGCAGCCAGTGCAGAGCGATTTTACCACTGATCATGTGTGGGGGGCTTAAGGAACTCTTTTTTATACATCCTTTTAGAAAAGAAGCCATTTATTTCTATGTGTAGAGCACAAAGTGGAATTGAAAAGTATTTTTTTTAAGTTTTGGCAACCCGTCGGCTTCGTTAGAAATACGGTATTCTCCCTCCTGTGCAGGCAAATGCTTTTGACACGGGGGGCAAAGTTGGGAATGGTTCCAGAAGACCAACTCTCCATTTTGCTAGCTTCAGCACTCAATAGCTCCATGATTAAAGCCAGTCTATTTTATTGATTGAAAAGGAAGGAAAGAAAACCCAGAGCCTTTCTCCTCTTCAGTCTCCGCTTCTCTATCTGTAAAAGTGGTGGAGAAGCCTCCCCTGACCATGTCCAGGCAATTTGGATGGAGCGGGCCTCTCCTGTTGCACTCAGTGACTACGGCTATGCTCTGTTACCTCATCTCATCAGCTGGGAAAGTATTTCTGCTTGTAGCACCGCAGAAGGCGGCCACGAGTTAAATTGAGTTACCTGTTCAGAGATGGTTTCATTTTCCACGGATGGCCCCAGAGATCCTTGATGGAACTGCTAACTGCTCATCACACCTCATGTCCCACAGTGTCTGTCTGAGTGGAGAGCGGCGACACGGCGACAGCGACGTGGCTCAGGTGGCGAAGACAGCTGTCTGCAGGATCCATCACACTATCTCAACGGTGGAGTGCAGTCAGATAAACCTGCTATGCATAAGCTGTTTTTTTTATAACTCATCTTTGTGTTCTGTTTCCCTACCTGCCTTCTCTTTTTTAATACGTGTATAGATCATGAAACTAGCGCCTCCTGTCGTACTCGCTGATTCTCTCAACTTCACTCGTTCGTTACAGAACGGCACAACAGACGTAAATTGTCTGCATTCACGTCCATGCTCAAGGACACGCAAACATGCAATCAGCTATATAAGATGATATATGGGCAATGGATTCCCTGAGTAATAAGATAATGATTAATTTTATGGCTGTGATTTAGATGAAACCTCTACATTATGTACATTAATCCTTATTGATTAGGGCTTAATGGATTTTCTAAGGCACGTCAATCTGGCAGTGATCTGGAGGGGGGAGAGGTTGGAGGCTCTGCTCATGTCCTGTCTGTCTCTGTTGATAACCACAGGGCAGGAGATGAAAGGCGGTGAGGAGAGGTGTAAAAAAAAGTGATGTGGGGAGATAAGAGTTGAGAGGATAAACGAAAGGAGAGGAGTAGAGGATGAGAGGAGAAGGGACAAGAAGCAAAGGAAGGGAGATTTAGTGGATGAGCGAAGAGAGGAGAGAGAGAGAGAGAAGAAAAGATATGAGAGCAGGGGAGAGAAACAAGAAGTGACAAAAATGGGAAAAGAAGAGGGAGCAGATGAGAGGATAACAGATAAAAGAGCAGGGGGAAGAGCAGACAGCCTGCCACCCCACAGTCACGTCACACAATTTACTATGTTCTGGCCCATAATGTTTTATAGCACAATCACTGATAGCACAGTAGTCAGTAGTGATCTCATTTCACAACCCATATCCTTCGGTAATGTGAACACAAAGGGAGAAGCCGAGCCATTAGCAGCGTCCAGTTCTCATCTACTGCTACTCATGCATAATTGGCTTCCATGGTAGGAAGCAAGAAAGGGTAAACAGCAAGCAATCATATTAACTCCTGTGAGTCCTAATTGAAATCCGTTTACAATCAGCGCGGATGATGGAAGCTGAGGAGACGTGGGGCTGTTCATACCCCGAGCCCTCTTTCCAGCACGCTGCTCTCTGTGTATTGACACGCGTGAAGACGTGGGCTTGCATTATAATCAAGAGTTATGCTTAATTCCTCTGCTCATGGGCAGCGTAAACACAGCGGCTTAGCATTTGCACATGTGAGCACTTTATCTCAGTAAGAGATTTGTGTCAAATTAAAATTCGTTCTGGTTTCTGCCCACCTTACACAGTGTGTAAATCAGGTGGATTTGAAATGGAAAAATATCCAGGACTGTCAATGTTATCGTGCTATAATCAATAAAATCAATCTTAAAGGACCGGTATGACATTTTGGGAAATACATTTTTTTTTTTTTTTTTTTTTTTTACTTCTTGCCGAGTTGGATGAAAAGATTGATACCACTCTCATATTTGTCCGTAAATATGAAGCTACAGCCAGCAGCTGGTTAGCTTAGCTTAGCTTAAAGACTGGAAGCAGGGGTAAACAGCTAGCCTGGCTCTGTGTGAATGTAAAAAAAACACCTACTAAGACCTCTATCTCACTAATTAAAGCTAAGGTTGGTAGTGTTTTACAAAAACATTTGTGTTATATTTGTTAAAATTCTCAATACATCTCGACAGCAATCAATAAATCAAATGCTCTGACAAACGAGAGAAACAAATTCGGTATCTGTGGCGGTTGCAGGACCGTAATAAACCCATCCAATCATTTCATTCCGCCCCAAAGTAAATGATTGGACGGCCTGCCTGCCTGTCTACCTGCGTGCACTCTGCACGTGCACTTATTGCGCATCACTGGAGTCTTCCACAAGCTGCTAGCTTGACAACCATGAGTGCTAACAACAGCCATGTTCGTTGTTTACGTTCATTATGATATGTTATAATGTTCATAATGATAATTGTGGGGGAGTGGCTTTGGTGGGAGGCCTGAAGGGACGGGCTGTCAGTGTTGGCGACTTTCTCGCTAGATTTGGTGACTTTTGGAGCTGCTAGCTACTTTCATTGGACAAGAGTTGGAAACACTGGGCTGGATTTTTCTGTTGGATTATTAAAAAAAAATCTAGCGACTCTAGCTTTAATATTTTATATCATGTTTGTTTGATTTGCAGAAAAAACAAAGTGTAAAAATGTGCTCACTGGCAAGAAATCCCTTCTTAAAAGGGATAGTTTGGGTGCTTATCTACTTATCTATAGTCAGAGTATTAACCTACAGTATGGTGATTGGCGGATTGCCAGATTGGAGAAACAGGCAGCAGAACTGATATTGATTTTTTTTTTAAGGCTAAAATACATTTTGCTCCCGTCCACAGCAGTACATTCCTTTGCACCCGTGTTGGTACTCCTGTCTGTTTCTCCAAGCTGAGGGCGTGCCGACTGTCATCTACTGTGGGTAATACACTGACTATAGATAAGTACTTTATACAACCCAACTTCAAAACACCCAAACTATCGCTTTAAGGTGCTTAAGCACTCAGTAAAACCACAACCACAATCAATTTCACACTACTTTGGGCAGTCAGGCTAGCTGCTTCCCCTTGCTTCAAGTCTTTTTAATGCTAAATTAAACTAACCAGCTGCTGGCTGTATAGCTACACTTTTCCCTGCACAGATTCCCCCACTATTTGTTTTTACCGACTACACAATTTTTCAAGTAGTGTGTACTAATATGTTTCATTCTGAGATTTATTATTCATTATTAGTTCTATGTATCTAATGTATGTGTTATAGTATTTATTAAAAGTTATTTGTATTCTATTTATTCCTATTCCTTTATGAAGCACTAGTGATAGGGGAAAGTGAAGAGTGCATTCTAGTTGAGTCTTCCACCACTAGATGGTGTGCTTGTCTCTTCACACTAACAGCACACTACATCCACCAGGCGGGTTGAGTAGAGAAGAGCTCTAACTGGAGAAGATAGACTTATATTGTCTTTAAGCATTATGCAACATATAAAACCACTATCCCACCAGGTTTTGGGGGTTTTGAGTAAGACATTCACACTCTGAATACACAGCATATGGAGCAGCCGAGCAGCTCCTCGTGACAAGCAAACAATCCTGCACTGTCTGAAACCCCTTTTCAACAGAGAGCTCATCCAGACTGCAAATTCACCCGCCGAGAGAAAAGAAATAAAACTCAATCCTCCGAATCTTTATCCAGGCACTGACTCATTCATATTTGAGAGTCTGGCTGTCAGCCATGCTAACAAAAAGCTGTTGAAAGGCAGAATAAACACTGAACAAGGGGTGTGTATGTTCAGGTTCAGGGTTTCAGAACTGTCAGACAGAGACTGTGGAAACCCTTCACAGAGTTGCTTTTAGTAATGTTGTATATTTCAGTGCATGCCGTGTCACTTTGTCAAATATGCGTTCAATAATTAACAAAAAGCTTGTTTATTTCACTTTCTTCTGTTTCAATTTATCTTTTAAAATCACATTACAGTATGTTATTGAAGGAAGATATAGTTGGTATTCACCTAACATGGATATTGTTAATAAAATTTCAAGACATGGTCTTTATGAGCCTAGCGTTATTTAAGTATAGAGGAAGAAGTCTGATTCATCCATTCAAGTGCTTTAATGTTCATCAAAAATATTCTCCTTGCATCAGAGAATATAAAGCTTTATATTATCGTCTCTTAGCGAGCTTCGCTGCTTCTCAAGGGCAAGATAAGAGCAGGCATTTCCCTTTGCTGTTGTGTGTTTCTGTTTTTTTTCATTTTCCTCTGCAGCAGATGGTTAAGAGAAAATCACTTTTCCGCTGGGGGCAAGATGCATCAGGGTCAGGGTTTAAGCTTTGAGGTCCACTCTGAACCTGTCCGATTTGACGGGACTCTTTTGCATACACTGAGTCTAATCAAATATATGCAGACGTAGAAGGCGGGATTTGCAAAGCAGCTTGATACAAAGATACTGATTAGATTAGGGATTTTACCGAACAGCAGGCTAGAGCCAGGCAGTCCAGTCTGACAACAGGAACATGCAGACACAAATAGAGACTCGCAGAAAAATCTTCAGTCCACACTGACTGGAAAAAAAGGGGGAAGAGATGAAGAAGGCGTTAATATTGACATGCCAGAGGACCTCATTCTGTTGAAACTACACAGACTAATACTAATAATGAGAGGCAATCAGCAGTAAAAGGCAAAAATAATTGTCTGGCAATTCAAACGAATTGCGCTGAGACTCGACTGTCTCCCCGTCTTGTTTACCTGTTCCTGCCTTGATTGAATTGATCTCAGAGGACAATGACAAATGATTGGATGTGAAAATGACGGATCCTTTAAAGAATGAAAGTCAATACCGAACAAAATGAAGCACTGAAATGTTCAGGGTAACTGTATGTCATTGTTATGTCAACAGCAGCAAAACAAGGGCAGAACTGAGAAAAATAACATGTTCCCCCCCCCGCAAAATTATACTGTAGCTAAAAACAAATGCAGCCACTGACATCACGCTGGCACGACGATGCACCTTATTCAAATACTTCATATGCTCATATTCTTCTGAGCGCCCCAAACCATGAATCATTAGCAGCTTATGCAGATGAAGCTGCTGGTTTATAGGTCTTATGTGATCCATTTTACAATCAGGGACTTGGAAAAACACTACATACATGATTGGAGCAGCCCATTGAACAAGCAGGAGTGTTACATAACACCTTAAATCAATGAAACATGTATTTACAAAGCTACTCGGATGAAGGTTATCTTCGCAATAGGACAAAGTTCGGTTTGCAGGGAAAGAAGCAAATTACTTGGAGGCCATTTGAGCCATGATATAAGCCCACATGAACATAACACCTGGAGGAGGGCCTGTTTAGATTCCAACACATCTCAAATGTGTGTGTGTGGGCGTATACATTTCTTACATGTTCAAGCCAAGCTGATGACTAGCCTTGGGACAAGATCGTGCGTAATGCCACAATGCCAAAGATGGTGATGGCTTGTTCCTTTCGACACAAATGCATCCAAATGTGTTTCCTTTGCCCTTAATCCTACTCTTCCAACACTGAGGAGGAATATATTTAAAACTGATCTCAGACTGAAAGCCTTCCACCTTACATCCCCCCTTCAGTTTCCTTCCTGTGGACTCTGCATCTGCTTTTTGAGAAGCGAGCCCCCATCCGGGCGAGCCTGAATCCACGGGGAATCGGCTATGTGCCACTCTGCGGAGTGAGTGAGCGAACGAGTGGGAGTCAGTCAAAGCCCCGAGCACTTATAGGAAGGTGGTGGAGGGTTGGGGGTAGCGGTAAGGAGGTGGCTGCTGGGAGGCAAAGCTAATTCACTGTGACAGAAATCAGGGCTGTCAGGGCCACCATGACCAAGCAGCATGGACAGCATATATCCAGTCAAACCCACAGCCAAGGGGAAGGAGGGATGTCGGGGGCTCAGAAAGAAAGGAGGGGATGTACTGATTAGGCACTTGGAGGGAGAGAGAGTGTGTGTGTGTGCTGGGTAGCGGACAAGCAACACCCATCCGCTCAAAAACCACTAAAATAGAAACGACAAGGAGGCACACAGGTAAGAAGAGACCTTCACAGTCAGGAAGACTTTCAACACAGGAGCTGACGAGAGAGATGAGGAGGGATGGACAGGATTTGCCAGATTCCAGACCTCACAAAAACAAGGTGTATTTACAACGATAAATAAAACCACATCCAGACGGAGTGGCACACACATAAAAAAAGAATAATAAGAAGAAGAAGAAGAAAATACAGTAGCTATATTTCAGTCCTCTGGGATTATTGGTGAAAGGTTACCGGATAACGCATGTAATATTCATGAGGAAAGCTCACTACTAATCTGTTATTAAGCGAAACACTAAAAGTTTAATGGAATAGAATATTAATAGAATATTGTGAGAAAACTGATATTGGAAAAAAGACAGAGAGAAGGAAGGGCAGCCACCAGCATCATTACTTAATGATGAGAGAGGGAGACACAAGGCTGGTCTTTAAATGACACAGAGGAGGAGGAGGAGGGGATTGTGGGAGATTAAGTGAGCTCTGTGCTGTTTGTTATACACTGCAAAGCACTGCAGGATGTTTGTTGAGCGGCGCGCTCATTTGGGATGAGGAGAAAGCCAGTAGGGGGACCTTAAACTTGGCTGAAGAGAAAGGCGAAAGCATTGTTCCTCGAGCGCCTCGGGAAGAGGATCTGAGGAGAAGATAAGGATTGGACAGCGATGTTATGGGTATTCGTTGATGGGATGCAACTTTGAAGAAGAAAAAAAGCGCAGGAAAGTTGGAGTCTCGTGTTGTCGCTAAGCAGTGTGGTTTGAAGTGGGGTTTTTTTTTTTGGAGGGGAGAAAGGGATTTAAGTAAGTGAGCCAAATTGCTCACTCGTCTGGAAGTGGTGTGAACTTTTCCCCTTCAAATTCATACAGACTTACAAGTCAGTAGTGGAAAATTTGTTTGAAAATTGATCTCTGATAATGTTCAACTTCAAGTCGTCTGATAATAACGGAGAAGAAACATCTTTTTAAGGTGAAGTATTTCCCTCTGTGCTCTCGTAATGTCTTTTAAAGTTTTCTACTTAGTGGGCAACGATTAGTCGATCGACAGGAAATTAACCATTCTGCCAAAATTCTCTGTCTCAGCTTCTCACATGTGAATAGTTTTTTTTGCCATTTATAATAGTGAACTGAATATCTTTAGGTTCTTGACTGTCCGATAATACAAGACACTGGGATAATTTAAGAAGCATTTTTCACTATTTTCATTTTGTAGACAGATAATGCAGCACTACAATGATTACTGCACCAAAACAATGAAGTGTATTATTTCTGTATATATAGAAACATCTCTGGTCTGAGTCTGTGGTGAGTATTTGTGATTCAAAAGCTGGAAAGAAAATTTCTGGGGCAAATGGAACATTTGAACCATTTTTCATCTTCTGTCATAGATAGTGGGGGTTCCTGCATGGCGTTAACCTTCCAGTCATATTGTTTGTCTACTGAGCAGCTCAAAGCAGCAGGTGGGTTGAAAAAGAATAGCTTTTTAATATGTCGCGCTGTTTCTCATTTGATTCTTATCTGACCAGGGAGAGCCGGAAGGAATTAGAAACCTTGACGGATCCGACTTCCAGCAACATGACCTCCTCTGGACTGTATCCAGGCCCTCTGCTGGTGCTGCTCTGTCTCCTCCACGGCTCTGAGGAGATCTGTCCCTCCGTGTGCCTCTGTGTATCTGACACAGTGAGCTGTAGCTCCAGCGGTCTGACCAAGATCCCTATGTCCCTGCCCTCCTCCGCCGTCACCCTCGACCTCAGCCACAACCATCTGTCCTGGCTGGGTCCGGGCAGTTTCAGGAGGATGCTCCGATTGGAAAACCTCCGGATGGCCCACAACCAGCTCGGCTCCCTGGGCCACGGAGTGTTTCGCAACGCCTCCGGACTCAGGCACCTCGACCTGTCCTCCAACAAGTTGAATGTGGTGGAGCAGCACTACTTCCAGGGGCTGTGGAGGCTGGAGGAGCTCCTTCTCTTCAACAATAAGATCACGCAGGTGGAGGCCGGCACGCTGAGCGGCCTGAGCAGCTTGAAGAAGGCCTACTTCAGCATCAACCAGATCACGCACTTCCCGTTTTTCTCCATCCAGGACCACAGCCACCCTTTCCTGACCATGCTGGACCTCTCGTCCAACCGTATGAGTCGTCTGCCGTGGGAGGACGTGAAAGCTTTGCCCCGGCTGGTACAGCGGGGGCTGTACCTCCACAACAACTCTCTAATCTGCGACTGCTCCATGTACAGCATGTTCTGGCACTGGGATCTGCGGGGTTATGACTCACTGAAGGACTTTAGGGAGGAGCACACTTGCACCATCTACGGGAACCCACGAGGGTCCATCCGGTTCCTGCGGCAGACCCGCTTCTTCCACAACTGCACCGTGGAGAGAGCCGTCTCGCTGCCGGTGACTGTGCTCCTCTCGGACGTGATGGTTTTCGAGGGAGAAAGAGTGCGTTTAGACTGCCAAACGTCCCTGAGTAGCACAAACCTCTCATTTACATGGCTCTCCCCCAGCAAGGGGTACATCGCCCAGACTAGCATAAATGACACACTAATTAGCCTGTTTCCTAATGGTACCTTGGAGATCCACGCAACCAAGGTCAATGACTCAGGTTTGTACGTGTGCACAGCTGTGGATATTAAACAGGCACTGAACGCGACCCGGGAGGTGAATGTGACGGTGGCGCTGCCTGCGGCGGTGTCATTCAACACCGGCTACACAACGTTGCTGGGCTGCGTGGTGACCATGATCTGCATCCTCATATACCTCTACATGACTCCTTGTCGCTGCAGCTGCTGTAAACAGCCCAGACTTCCAGCCATCCCAATTGCGACCTACGACCCCAGCACTCTTACTTCTGTTTTCTCCCCCTCCACAAGAGACCAGAACAGAATCCAAACTAACAAGCACGTAGCATTCATGGAGCCGATGCTGAGTGAAGAAGGAACAGAGTGGACACCTGAAAGTTGATGGCGAACAAGGTTTTTTTTTTCTTTTACTTTTTTTGAGGTGGAAACTAAAAGACCTCTGGACAAAGCAAAACTCCTTACTCAGGAATTAGTGGTTAGCTGCAATGAAAAGTGAGTGGTGACACTGCAAAGGGGGGGAAAAAAAGAACATCATGTCTCTTTCCTGACTGCCAGCTGCAGTTAAAAAGCCTATTGAACAAAAAAAAAAAAAGCAATATCTCCTGTTCCACTGCTACTCTTCTCTGTCATTTGAGCCCAGCAGTCGAAATGAAAGTTTCAGCGTTGGTTTATTACCCTCAGTGTACTGACATTGCTAAATCACAGTAGAGCCATTATCAGCCCTAAAAATCAGCTAATAACTTCTCTGTGTACTCAGGTACGGCACTAGGGTGGGGGAATATTTCTCCCGGGATCAGAGAGTGAATCTGCCTCACTTTTTCACAGAAAGTGTTTAGCGAGGATTAAAAGCCCCGGAAAAAGCGCTGTAAGTTCGTGACTGTGACGGACTGCAGGGAGGAAGTTCAGCCTGTGTATCTTGGTTGAGTTGAAGTGCTCCATAATTAGTGTGGTAGACAAAGGCAGTGAAGCTGAAGATAACTTATAATATACAGCCCATATTTCTTATAATATGTAGCTTAGACACAAAGCACCTAAAACTCCTGAAAGTCCTGAAAACTTCTGTTCCCTGTGTTGCTAATAAAGGATTTGTTCCCTTTAGATCAGTTGCCTGCTCTGCTGATATAGTTTTGGTTTTGAAGGAAATTTTTAGCGAATCTACTACTATCAAGAGGAATTAAGATACAGCAAGAAAAGCAATAAATATGTCAGTGCAGAAGCCATAGCTTTCAGCAAACATTTAAAAACCTTATCTAGCAGAAAACAGAGGTGCATCCTGCAGTGATCCATCATTCATAGCCTATACTGTTCATAATACCTCATATAAACCTGTTGCATTAATCCGCCAGCCAAAAACAATGACTCTCTATCTGTGCCCTGCTTATCTGGCAAATAGCGAAGTACAGAAATCAGGAGTGTCAACAAACCCAAAACAAACAGCAATTGGACCGCTCTTCAAAAGACAGCATCTCTTTGATCGAACGCAGCAGAGCGCTGTGAACGCCGCGGAACAAACACAACCACAAAATTTGAACTGAAGTGACAAATACTTCAAGCAGCTCTGACGCAAAAAAAAACCCCGAAGGGCGCATTAGTTTGTATAGCTTTCTTTTTTTTTTTTTAATTCAGTGTAACATGCTTCAAAATGACAGAATTACACACTGCAACGCCAGAGATGAAAGATGCTGAGGAAGGACTTGCCATGAAAGAACATAAGTGTGTGGGATGGGAACATTAAGTCGATGACATGAAAGACCAAAGAGAGCATATGGGAGGGTGGTCCGGGGATGAGGAGATATTTAAAACCTGATGAGACAAACAGTTCCCTCACAAGAAACAAATCAATTTCTTTATATCCGTGCATCCACAATGTTTGGAGATTGTAGTTTAATCTCAATGCAAACACCGGCTAGGACTATGGATTGCATCGAGATTAAATAGGATTAGATGTAATCCTTCATATAATGTCAAAGAGAAGTTGTCAGTAACCACGCATCTCACAAAAGGAGAGCATGTCGTTAGAGGAGGGGCCTTTGATTATTTCTAAATCCTTAATTAAAACTTGACTCCTTTCAAGCCCCAGAGGACTAATATAGTTGCACAACTTGAATGTAAATTCGCAGACAAAAACGGTGGAAATCTAAAATCAAATGGGTAGCCGTGCATGCAACTGGGACAGACTAGCTGAGCTTCATCACTTTTAACCTCTCGGGGATTAAACAAAAATCCGTTAGACTAGGAGAGCACTGTATTGTGATGCACCACTCTGTTTAATCACACCGACTGGTTATATTTAGCAAAGTTTTCACAGTAGTAGGCAAAACATTCAAACTGCTGAACAAAGATTATGTAACACGGCGCTATGTGTGTGTGTGTGTGATGTAACGTCTAGTATCAGAGACGTGACCCGTTGTTTTTCAGAGGCGGTGTATTAGAGACATTACATGGTGTGATGACTTGGGGTTAGGTTTTAGGAGATTACCTCCAGGATAAAAACCAGGTGCTTTGTCAATTTCAGTGTTTTTAAATCCCTCTAATCTGGTTCCGCTCTCTGACACAGCTGGGTTGGGATTTATTGTCTCTGATATGATTAGCAGACGGGTTAAAACATCGAGGACACGATGTGAGCGTTTCTATTCAAGGGCTTTCTATTTCACAGGTTACCCTGGTTATGTAACCGCGTTGCTGATTTAGGGAATCAAGCTCAGTGTAGGCAGCATGTCAGAGTTACAATGAGAGAAGTTACTATCCTGATGCCATTTGGTATCCAGCGTTTTATTTTAACCTTGTGACAGCAAGTACTTCACGGATAATGGGAGGCCTCGGCAGTGCATTTTGGAAAAAAAAAAAAGCATAAATTACTATATTTTGCTCTAGCAAACTGTTAAACATTTGAAACATGAGGAGAAGGTAAACAGACATTTAGTTTGCTGAAATGTTCTGAAATCGTTCTAACATTTACACATTATTGGATAGGGTTGGAAATCACCAGAGGCCCCACGATATGATATTGATAAGATATATTGCGTTATATTGTGATTTATTACCTGTTTTCAACTGCAAATTATGCTGTTTGTCAACAACTATTTTATCTAATAAAATACCGTTTTCACTCTGTTCATCTCAGAGTTTTCATTCACATATCTTTTTTTTTTTTTTTTAAAGTTATTTTTTTGGGGGCATTTTTCCATTTTTATTGAGAGGACAGTGGATAGAGTCTTGGAAAGGGGGGAGAGAGAGAGTGGATGCGGAAAGGGCCACAGGCTGGATTCGAACCTGGGCCGCTGCGGCCAGGACCAAGCCTTGTTACATGGGCGCCCGCTCTACCAACTGAGCTAACCCAGGCACCCCTCATTCACATATCTTGAGGTCAGAGGTCAAGGGACCCCTTTAAAAATGGCTATGCCAGTTTTTCCACACCAAAATTTTGCGCAAGTTTGGAGCATTATTTATCCTTCTTCGCGACAAGCTAGTGTGACATAGTTGGACAAGGTTTTCTAGTGTCATATGATGCCAGTATCTTCAATCTAGCTTTAAAACTGAGCCCACTACAAATTAAAAATCGTATGTTGCTTTAATGCGTTAAGTGTATTAGTGGCTTTAAAACAAATTTGCGTTATTATACATTATGTTACGTTATTATTAACTTTGACGGCCTTAAAAATAAAAGATCGATACTTGACGCCCATGTATCTCTACAATATTGCCATATACTGTAAAATATCACACTACTATGTTGTATCGAGTTTTCCCCTACCCTTATTATTGGATAGTCCTAATAATTTCACTTTAAAATAACATCAGAATTTCCAGGCTGCACAGAAAGGTGCGAGTCTGCATCGCTCAGTCTACCTGCAAATGATCCTGGAGCGCTCTAACAAATTACCCAGATGTACAGGGACGACCCGTTGATGCTTTAAAAGATGCCCCTCTCCAAAAGCAAAACACTCCATCAGGCTTCAATTAAAGCATGCACTTCCCCTTTCCAGATTAATTGTTTTCCCCTCGTTCGGCTGGGCTCCAAGGGATTTGAAATCATCTTATTCAAAAATGTAATTACTGTGAAAGGGGCGTTTTACTCTGAATAGCACAAGTTGAATTGCTTCCACTCGTGGAGGGCTGCCTTGACTGTCAACGGGGGCTATTACTGAACTGTCAAAACAGTCATCAGGCAGGAGTGGAGGCATCCAGCTGTGGCAGATACATATAGCCCTACATCTTTCAGACGCTGTCACACCCACATTCACAGCCTCGGTGGAGGCCTGATGCCACCAAACCCACTAAAACCCTTATTTCATTCTAATTGGACACTTTACTTGGAATATGTGCAGGAGAAACACACACACAGCACTCGTTCCAGAGCAGTCCACCAACCGGCTTTGCTATACTGTAGATCTTTTTTTAGAAGGTAAGCTGGTTGCTTCCCAAAAAAGGACTAAAATAAATGGACTGCTGCACACCAGACAACGGGCTGTTTATCTTACCTCTGCAACGAATATGAACGCAGGACATTTTTCTGGGTTTCCAAAGTGGGAGGAGTTAGCTGGATGTCCGACACGTCAAACAGGATTCTGGTCTCAGCCCGATCACTGCGGGGCAAATGAATACCTCATTAATCAAATGTATAGATCACATTTCATTGGAAACAAACAAAAAGCACATGCAGAGATACACCCTTTCTTATCTAAGCCATGCATGTTGGAGGCAGTATTGTGGCTCAGTCTCTCTCTGGGGCCGCTATGCGCTTCAGTGAGTAGAATTTAGCCGGATATTATAAGATTTGACAAGCACAATGACTCAAAGTGTTGTATATTGTTGCTCCTGGCCACTTTTCTACAACATCATCTTTTTATTCTTCCTCTGTGTTCAGCTTGTGTCACTTCTTCAACCAGCTTTATTGTATCATGTGGTAATGTTGCTTCCCTTTGTTATTATCTGTCACACTTGTCCACTAAAAGACAACAATGAACTCTGATGAAATATGGCTTAATTATTTCCGTTAAAAAAGACCTGTGCCGTCAGAGACAGTACAGGCACCCCATCTGCAATGTCTTATATTGTCAGTGATACTCAATAACGTAGCCTAATTTATTGTGCTATTTTTTTCTTGCCAGGTAATGTCGGTTGGTCCAGCACTTTGGTCCAGCACTGAAATATCTCGATAACTAGAGGATGGACTGCCATGACATTTTGACCAGACATCAATGGTCCCCAAAGGATAAAAACTTGTTGACTTTGGTGATCCTCTAGCACAACCTGTAGTTTGACATTTATGGCTTTTATTAAAATATTCTACCAACTATTGGATTGGAGGCTGCACGGTGGTGCAGTGGTTAGCATTGTCGCAGCAAGAGGGTTGCAGGTTCAAACCCGGCTTGTGGCCCCTTCTGTTTGGCGTTTCCATGTTCTCCCCATGTCGTCGTGGGTTTCCTCCGGGTTCTCCGGCTTCCTCCTACAGTCCAAAGACATGCAGGTTAGGTTAACTGTTGACTCTAAATTGCTCATTGGTGTGAATGGTTGTCTGTCTCTATGTGTCAGCCCTGTGATAGTCTGGGCGACCTGTCCAGGGTGAACCCTGCCTTCGCCCCAATGTCAGCTGGGATCGGCTCCAGCCCCCCCTGCGACCCTGAATAGGATAAGCGGTTACAAATAACGGATGGACGGATTGGCACAAAATTAGGTAAAGATGTTCATCGTTCCCAAGCGATTAATATTTATGGCTTTGTTGATCCCCTGACTTTTCCTCTAGCACCACTATGACGCCCACATTTGTGGTTTTGAGTGAATTTCTCAACAACTGCTGGGAGGTTTGCCAGGAAATTTGGGAAACAGTCATGAATTGTTAGAACTGTGGTGATCCCTTTACCTTTCCTCTAGCGCCACCATCAGGTCAAAATTGTCCAACACTATGGTTTCCACCAAATATCTGCAGCTAAACTTATATAATTCCCATCAGTCTGGGTTGTACCTTGTGTTAAGTGATAATTTGAAAATGTTACTATGCTAAAACACTAAACTATGATGTAAACATTTACACCTGCTAACATCATTCAGCATGTTAGTATGTTGAGCTCAAAGCACTGCCCTGTCTAAATACAGCCTCAAAGAGTCGCTAGCATGGCTGTAGAGTCTTATTATGGTATCACTATGTTACTCATATTTCTAATATTCACATAGATATAGGTGGCTATAGCAATATTTATGCTACAGTATGTTACCTCTCCCTTGTTGATTCCCATTCAGAGGCAATGTTGCCTGCAAACTTAAAAAAAAAAAAAAAAACGGGATACTGTAGGATTTCCACAATCTGAGGTGTTGAGGCATGTAACAAGAGAAGTGATACTCGGTTACACTCGTGCAAGAGCAGAGCAACATTTCATTCATGCCTAAAGCCCCACATCCTGCAAAGGCACCGAGAAACTCCACAGCTCACTGATCTCATTTGAACTGGAACTGTGCACAAAGCAAACATGTTCTTCTTGACCTGTTTAATACTTGCCCTGTATGAACTAATGCAATGATATCAGCTTCTATTTAAAAACTGGAATCAAATGGCTGTATACGTGAAAGGGGTTGCTAGTAGTCAGTGGTGGAATAAGTAGTCAAATCCTTCATTCAAGTAAAGATACCAATGTGACAATCAGGGTCTGAAATTTAGTTGTTTTTTTTCTCACCTGCCACTGTGGTAGGTCAATGTACATTTCTACCAGCCATTACATTTATTTGTCTGCCATTTCTGAAATTTATGCAGCGCACTTTAGAGTTGAAAACACTGAATCAGTGCCAGACAGTATAAATATGGAATATATCATGTAACTTTAATCCCTAACTGTTTTTAATTTCGGAACTGATTTTAAAAATAATATTTCTTAATATAAGGAAAACCTATCTGCCATGGTTGCCAGAGCCAACATGCACCCTGTATTTGGCAGGTGGCAGGTGCCAATTTCATTCCCTGTTGAAAAGTAAGTAGAAGTACAGAAGTATTATCAGCAAAATGCACTTTAAGTACTGGATCTGCAGAAATAGGGGTTGTCATGTGATGATTAATGGGCTAGTTATAAACTTATAAACACAAGTTTATATGAACTTTTTGGACTTCTCCATAAGCTTTCTTTGCAGTTTATGTGTCTTATTGGATACCTCTTTGTGCCTTAAGCAGCTATTTACATGAAACCATGTTAGAAGTTTGGAGAGGTGATGTCTCTTTGGTGGAAGAGCCAATAACTCATACACATGTGAAACATGATAAGGAGACACAAGACATAAACAAGACAATTGTAGCATATTTTATAAACTCATCATGTTGTTTAATGTAAAAATCTGTCAAATGCATGCAATGGAGTAAAAATATGATATGTCTCTGCAATGTAAAGTTAGTATAAGTACAAGAAAGATAGCACACTCAAGTGCCTCAGTAATGGATTTAAGTATAGTACTCAAATCTGCAGTATGCTACCTGCCCAGCACCTGATGGCAAACACACAAAGTTGATGAGTATTTAGCTGCTAAAGAGACAGATATGTCCCTCAGGAGTCGATGGAGAGCAGAACAGGGCGAAGAGTAAAATAAATATAGTAAATATTGGACTTACATTCATCAGGTGGACAGAAACGCGACTCCAAAACGGCATGAACAGGTGATAGTGTTGCGTTCACGGCCTGTTTCCGCTGTCCGCCACTTGGCTAAAACAATCACTTCCTACACGTTTATTTAAAGCAGGGGTCAGCAACCTTCACTATCAAGAGAGACATTTTAGGCCAAAATAAATCTGTCTGGAGCCGCAAAACATTTGAGCATTGTGATGAAGGTAACACAGTTTGTAGTCCAAGTACATAGTATATCAGTCTAATGCAGTGAGGGCCAAAGTGCAAATGTACTACGGAGTATTAGGGCCACATTGAGGGAAAAACATCTGAGATTTCCAGAATAAAGTCATAATATTATGAGAAAAAAAGTCATAACTTTACAAGAAAAAAGAAAATTATACGTAAAATTACTACTTATACTACTACTACTATACTACTACTGTAATATTATGACTTTATTTCTCATAATATTGTTACTTTTTTTCTCGTAAACTTCTGACTTTATTCTCATAATATTAAGACTTTTTTTTCGTAAACTTATTACTTTATTTTCAGAATATTCCGGGTTTTTTTCTCGTAAACTTCTGACTTTATTCTCATAATATTATTACTTTTTTTCTCGTAAACTTATTACTTTATTTTCAGAATATTCCGTTTTTTTTTCTCGTAAACTTCTGACTTTATTTTCATAATATTAAGACTTTTTTCGTAAACTTATGACTTTATTTTCAGAATATTACGACTTTTTTTCTCTTAAACCTATGACTTTATTCTTGTAATATTATGACTTTATTCTAGGATTTATTTTTTTTCCCTCAATGTGGCCTTAATACTCCATCGTACCATAAACCTACAACAAGGATAAATAAAAATGAGAAGTAAACAAAAAACAGTTATTCATTTCCATTTTTAAAACTCCACAGGGAGCCACTGGAGAGGTTCTAAGGAGCCACATGTGGCTCTGGAGCCGCAGGTTGCAGACCCCTGATTTAAAGGAACAATTGTATATTCCTGCCATGTAATAGAAAGGTAATGCTACATATTCCTTGATTACATTTTTACAAAATATAAAAACACATCGATATTTAGGGAATTTCTTTTTTACATTAATTATAGACTGCAATTTTGTCAGAATCTCTATGTTGTATATTTAATTTATTATTTTTCATTGTATTATATGTAATTCCCTTTAAAAAAAATCAGTCAGTTATGTGCAGTTATTGAATCAATGATCAGTGTGCTTTCCCCGCCATCATTAACCCCTCTGCAGTGTATTTGTGGTAAGTATTCCAGGTGTAAATGTAACGTAAAAAAACAACAGTGTTTGTGTGATGTGTCTTAGCTGCAATTGGTTTAATGGGGGGGAGAAAATGCTCTCACAGTTTCCAGAGTTACCATGGCACATCTATTGCACCACTGGAATGAATGGGGCTCTGGAGATAAAGTGTTAACCTATTTTCCACATTAAGAGGAAATGTCGCCACCTGGTGTTTAATTCCACCAGATACTCCACTGAGTTAATGACACAGTACAATAAACCCTCACAGAGAGGACCCTCCTAATGGTCCTTTCAGTGGTGGTGGTGGAGTTGAGGGGCCAATGGCACTCAGCATGGAGTCTCAGAAGGCTTTTAAGTGCTGCATTTCCTCCAAACTACTCTCCACACACCCTTACCCTGCTGTAGGAAATAGATTGCTACTGCAGTGCCCTGTGCCTTCTGTCATGGTCAGAAAATGATGTTTTCCATAGTATTAAAAGGCTTTTTAATACATCAGTTTTATGAGCACCAACACACGCTTTCTCATAGATATCTGACCCGTTGATTCATAGTAGAATATTTTAATTTCATAATTTTACTTTTTTTATTACACTTTATTTTAGTCTACTGCTATTTAGGGCTGTAAGAAAATATCGATATGCAGGTACATGAGTATCACAATATTATGTTGTGCGATACTGTATTGATTCTCCAAAATACTGTATACATGTTTTATTAACTTCTTAAAAATCACAACCGCTATTCTGTCTTTTGGAGGTTCCGTTTTAAAGCTAGAGTGAAGTTACCGGCAACATATAAAATTAGAAAACCTAAGTAACCTAAGAAACTATTGGTACCAACCATGTCATACTAGCTTGTCGCAAATGAGGATAAATAACGCTCCAAACTTGCACTAATTTTTGGCGAGGAAAAACTGGCATGGTGATTTTGACCTCTGACCTCAAGATATGTGAATGAAAATGGGTTCTATGGGTACCCACAAGTCTCCCCTTTACAGACATGCCCACTTTATGATAATCACATGCAGTTTGGAGAAAAAACATGTAGTTTTTTGCATGCAGTATACATTTGTTGTTTTTGCCTATTCTAAAATAGTGTATTTCTGGTGTGTTTAGTTTTTGTAAAATTAAATATAGAATAAAAAAAAACCTCAATGTCGCCTTTCTTACAGTATCACAATATGTTGAGTCATTACCCCAGTATCATGATACGTATCGTATCGCCAGATTCTTGCCAATACACAGCCCTCCTATAGCTTTTAGAGGTTAAATTATCCACCTTCATAATGCACATCAATATTGTAGGTAGCTGAATAAAGTATGGAGAGTTTGAGTGAAAGGACAGTAAGACAGCTGTGATTTATATTTTTAATAGTTTGCTTGACACTGTCATCAAACTGGTCACACAAACAAGATTTGAAATGTTTCATTTTAATAGAATTTAGGACAACCAAATATGTAAAAGAAAAAAAGAAAACCAACAGCAAAAGTGAAATTGAATTCACTAGTTTTTTTTTTTTCCTTAAAAAAATATCAGCCTTTCCCCCTTGTTCACAAACCGTTTCAAAAACCTGGACAAACAGAAATAACATGATAAATTCCGAGAAGCTGGAAGGCCGTTATCATTTGGTGGCAAATATAAATATAGTGGTTTGAACAGGGTCTCAAATAGCTCACATGGAAAGAGTGTACATACAGTTTACACGACAGTAGGACACTCGGCACTGCCTGTATCAATTTTTATTAATGTAGAAAAAACCAGGATCCTTATTTACTGATTCAAATCATTTGTGTTTATGACAAGGAAATATTTACATTCAGCCAGCTCTAATAGTCTCTGGAGTATGGTGTTTGTGTCGCCCCTTTCCGTCATGTTGATTGTCTATTCAGGAGCATAATTGTGAGTGTATGTGTAGTCCGAGTAGTAATCCTGTGCCCCACCCCTGCCTGCTGCTGGGTAACCCCAAGAGCAGGGTGCACCTCCATTCCCGTCCCCCCGATCGTGTCCTCGTCCTGGCCGAGGCCAAAGTCCTCCTGGTGGAGCTCCTCTCCCTCGATAGCTCCCTAAAGAACCAAGACCCATACCACCCCGCATAGGCCCATGATCCATCTGTCCAGGGATGCCACCTATACTACCATAGCCCACACCACACATTGGATGTGGAGGCAGCTTAGGTCTGACTATTGAGCCCCCCCTGGTGGCCACTGTGGGAATGCCCACAGGAGCTCCAAGGTTGTTAGCGCAATTCACCGGAGTCCTGCCCCCCTGACTACCAGGGGTGCTGCCTCCGAGGGATTCCCCACTGAGGTCCACTGGGCCAGATGTGCCCACACACTGGCTGCTAACAGTCTGACAAGTGCTGGTCCCCGCTGTCCCCCATAGACCTTCCCCAGGTCCACTCAGTGTCCTGTCATGTTGTGTGAGGGTCCCGCAAGCATTTTGAGGAATGCCAGCCATGTAACCTGGCTGGACTGAGTCATTATGGTCTGTGTAAGGGAGGGAGGTGGTGAGCGGAGAGTTCCCAGCAGCCCCGGCTCCTCCAGGGTCCGAGCCGTACGTGTGGCCCAGCATCATGAGGTGAGGCGGAGGGGGAGGTTTGACCTCCATGGGGAGGGAAGCCAGGTTGGCTAGAGGTCCTGCTGAGGCCATGACGGGTGCGGTTGGGATTGTGGCAGAGGCGATGGCTGGGACTGCGGGGCGGTATTCCTGTTCCTGGGTGCCGCTGCAGGGTGAGGCGGGATAGGCCGGGGAGGCGGCGTAGCTAGAGGAGCCGGTGTAGGATGACCACGAGGCTGAAGGGCACAGGAAGCTCTGGTGGGGATTCACAGGAAAACCTCCCGGTGACATGCCGCCAATGTCTGAATTGCCTATTCCCATCTGGTTGGTGGCTTTGAACTGAGAGATGGCCGTTTTGAGAGCACTGTAGTCAGAGAGCGTCGGGGTTCTCTCGGGGGTGGCCTGCTGCTCCGGAAGCGGAGGACGAAACTCCTCCATCTCCGGTGGGGGCGGCTGCGGAGGCTTCCTCTTCTCAACTGCCTGGTTCTGCTCCGAGGCATCCGACATGGAGTTTGGCTCACCGTCATCAGAGTCTAATGACATGTCCTCCTCTTCCACACACTCATCATTCACTACTGGGAGAGCAGGAGAAGGGCAGAGAGGGAGAGAGAAATGGAAAAGTGGAAAGGAAGATAGCATCAAAAACAAATGGGTAACAGATGCATTAGCAGCACCAAATGCGTTTTAAAAACTCTGCTGGGTAGTACAGACATATTTAACTGGAGAGATAACTGTACAGAACAGAAAGGCAATTTAGCAAAGCAATTACACTACAGCAAAATGATGTGAAATCCCGAGTGTTTTGGTGTTTGGTCCTGCTGTTGACGCTACCCACCTGTAGAGGGCGGTGTTGGAAGCTCATTGTGATTGATGGAGCCAATCAGACTGTGGAAACCGCTCATAACGTCATCAATGCTGCCTATCACTATCCCATTCCTGGAGTACTGAAGGAACATCTCAAATGGCCTCTCTGTAAAACACATGCAGAATTCAGTGAGCATTTTAAAATGAGTCAAAGACAGTGGACAAAACAAAATACATTTATATCATTCAAACAATGTATATGATTTAAAGCAGTAGTTCCAAACCTTTCTCCTTTAGGGACCCCTTTCTATCACTGAGTAAACTGACGACCCCTGAGTAACATATTTTAAGGATATTTCATATTATAAGATCAATGCATAACAGTAACAATACAGAACAACAGATAAACGCAATAAGTGTTGTTGTACAAGCAATTTGGTTGAATTTTGAGCAGATTATTTCCTGAGAATATTACATCAGAGATGAGTTTTCCTGTTATTTTTAGGGACTTTTAATACAATTCTCTGCATTGTGTATTTTTTTTTTTTAATTTTAACAATCATCCATACTATACATTCTACTATATCGGCTTCTTTTTGGACAAATTCAGTGTTTCCTTCTCCATGACACTTGGCCATTGTTCTATTAGTTCTTTTGTTGTTTTAACTGCGTATTTTTCTAATGCAGGACGAAGCTGTTTAGCAGAGAGGGAAGGCTCTGTGAATATAGCTTGTGTTCAGGTCTTCACCGTGACCTTATCCTCTTTATATCTTAAATACAAATACAAACTTTAAAAATAACAATTTCATTTAGTTTAGTTTAGAAATTAGCCGTTGGACAGTTTGGGGCCGTTGGTGAGTGTCTGTCCGCCTAATTTTTGCAGTCTGCCCCTGTTGGAGGTTTTTCAGCTGATTCGGCATGTTGAATCGGTGGCGGGGCCAGTTGGTGAGATAAATCACTCCGATTGCTGTTCAGCTTAAACGAATCAGTGCACGAGGAGAGAAACGGAAGTGAGGAAAGCCAACTAGTGAGTGAGATTGGTGTAAATATGGTCGGCTAACGGCGCTTTGTTACATGTACATATCATAACAACAGATTGTATATTTGCAGTCCTCGGTCTTCCGGTTTCCTTTTTTGAATGACGAATACAGACTACCGCGACCTGCTTGTATGGAGAGTTATTTCCTCTCACGCAGGCGCAGAAGGTACACAGCAACTGGCCATCGGCTGTAGTCTTTGCGATGTGTGTGTGTGCGGCCTTGGTCGTCGCTAGTTCTCTTATGTCGGGTTGGTGTGCAGCTTTACACCCCTTAAAATCAAGAAGGCCCCACGACCCTCTGTGAAGCTTTGGCGACACCTAGTGGGTGTCGCAACCCCTAGGTTGGAGTTTTATGCTCGTGTCAGAAGACTGATGAAAAGATGTAGGTTAAGGTGATGAGAATGAAGTTACCTGTGAGGAAGATAAGGTGCCGCTGCTGTGTGTGCTGAGCTTGGAGCTTGATCAGACATTCCAGGTCTGGAGCCTGACGTGCCTGGGTGTCACACTCGTGATAAGGGAGGAACTCCACAAGGTGCTTCTTCTGATAGGCTGTGAGAAGATTCAGCAGCCCCATGGCATTGGCATTTAACCTTTAGGAGAAAGTAGATCCATACAGTGTTGAGATATTTAGTCACAGCTCAAAGTCTGGCTAAAGCTGCTAAAGATCATTTTTGGTAAGCTCTTTCTCAGATACTGACCTCCCCAGTTCTTTAAGCTTCTTCTGGGACTTGCAGTGCACCTTCCACTGCCAGGGGTGCTCAGGGGTGCTCTGCTCCTCCAGGAACTTCAGCAGCCCCTGCAAACGATCTGGACAAAACAACACAACCTCTTGAAGTATCGTCCAACTGACATTTCCATGAACTCGCGCAGCTCCAACAAATAGAAGTCAAACTTACCCTGTGTGATAAGGTCGGGGTTGAGGACAAACTCATCAGAGACCATGAAGCCTCCGGACACAAACAGCTCGTTATAAGTGTGGTTCTTGACGTCGTCCAGAGTGTCCACTCCAGCGAAGCTCACTGAAGGCAACTTCTTTAAAGACACCAGAGCCGGGATCTGCAGGGTGAAAAGATGAGCTTTTTTACAAAAGGACAATTGAATACAATCTGCATACCACCCTGTCAATTCAAATAATTAAACTCAGCAGCCAGATAAAAAAAAAGCATTGCTCTCTGCAGCAGATGTATAAATTCAATTAGGATGCTATTATTTCTGTTTGATCCGTGTCTGGTGCCATGAGACCCTGACCGAGATGAAGAGGGGGTGACCGTACCTTGTGCACGTGCGCAGCGATGTCCTCGTTCTGAATGATGATGAGGAGCTTATCTAAACTGCCGCTGTTTTCCAGAAACGTCTGCGGGCTGCACTCGCTGTTGCCGAGACTCTTCAAGTACCCCTTTGTGACAGACAGGAGGGGACACGTAACTGTTAGAGACAGGCAGATGAATATGTCCTTCTCTCTTACACTTACAAATACTGACTGACTGACAGATGCAGAAAGAGCCGAGCAGCACCGAGACGTGGAACACATAGTGACAAAGAGGAGCGAGTGTAGCCTTTCACATCACCACTGTCGATCTATCTGGACTATCTGAAGGTTCACTTGAGTATGCCCGGTGCTATTTACTACTGCTCCGTGGCTCCAATAAACAAAAGTGATCGAAATTAAGTCTACAGATGAGGAATAGGAAAGGAAATGGATGTGCAACTACGTAAAATCCAAATAACAACTAGAGCTGCAGCGATTAATAGAGTAATTGAACAGTCAAAATTCTCTGATACCAGCTTCTTAAATGTGAATATTTTCTGGTTTCTTTACTCCTGTATATGTTTGAGTTGTGGACAAAACAAGCCATTCGAGGACGTCATCTTGAGCTTTGGGAAACACATTTTTCACCATTTTATAGACCAAACAACTAATTGATTAATTGAGAAAATAATCAACAGATTAATCGATAATGAAAATAATCGTAAGTTGCAGCCCTAATAATAACACTTTGAAATAGTCTTGAAACAATTTGATTAAATGATTCACAGAAAATTATTAGACAGGAGATTTTGATAATACAGTTATAGTTGAGGTACTTCATCAAATAAAATCCTCAGTTCTCGCGTTTGTTTTTAGATGTACACTGAAAGTATTTGGGTTTTGAGTGGATAAAACAAGAAAGTTGAAGACATTGGAGGATTATGGTAACGTGAGGGTCATTCTTCTCTATTTTCTGACATTTTATTGACCACAAGATTGATTGTACAAACCTACCCACAGATTAATGAATTAAAATAGTTACTGCTCTACTTTCAGAACCACATTGAGACCTCGTGTCGTACCTTGATCTCCTTGCAGACGGTGCTCTCCTCCCCCTCGTCCCCGGAGTAGATGTAGAATTTGACTGTATTCTTGGTGACGTCCTTAAAGATCTCAACCAGGCTGCTGAAAACCTCGGGCTTCAGCTGACCGATGAGGCTGCCAGCCAGCAGGCCGGACCCACTCCCAGAAGCGGGGCCTTGGTTTTTGGACCTGCGCTCTGGAGAGTCTGGTGTGACTTGAGAGGGCGAATAGATCTCTCCCCCCAGCTCTGCTGACGAGCCTTCTGTTTTAGACCTCGTGGATTTGACGGTGCCCATTTTACCACTCTGAGAGGAGGTGGTGCTCTTCGACAGGGAGGGGTCTGCTTTAGTTTTGGAAGTCTGTGCGGGGGTCGGGGGTGGTGTTGTAAGATTAGATGTTGTCACTGGGGGAGGTGGAGAAGTGACCTTGGTGGGAGCAGGTGGGGCTGGGATCAACTTGTCCATCTTCTCACACAGTGCTTTGACATGCCCCTGAATGGGGACGGGGGAGACGTAGGGCACGACGAAGTCCGAGAAGCAGCTGTTGGGCAGCCAGCAGTGGCGCGGGAGCAACCGCGGGGATAGCTGCGAAGAATAGCAGATGTGATGAGTCTGCATGATGTTTTTAATGTCAGAGGTGAGACTGCGAATTTCCTGGTTGAGTATGGTGTCCAGGCTGATGGAGGGCCTGAAGGGAACTTCCTCTACGACCGCTAACGTGGGTGGTGCAGCCGCCTTTTTTACTTCCACGGCTGCGGGCGTCTTCGGCTCCTGGTAGCTGTCCGCCACCGTCAGAGCCTCCGGCGCCGGCGCCAGCTCAGGCTCAGGCTCGGTCTCTGGTTCTAGTTCTGGCTCAGGAAAAGGCTGTGCTTTGTCTGGAAGAAAGAAGATAGGAAACGTGTCACAGTGATGCCTTGTGAACCGGATATAAATGTGCTCACAAGGGAGAGGTCTGTGTGTACGGACTGCTTTGAGGTACCTTCATTGGCGGGGTTAACCCAGGTTGGGTTGTCTGAGGTGTGAGCTTGCTCTGCTGGGGAGCCTGCGCTGAATGGACTACCAGGGCTACAGTCCATGTCCTCCTAAACAGAGAAAACACCAGTAGTTATTTTCAGATCTACAAACACGTTTAACTCAAGATAAAATAATCCTAAAATAACCACCTTAGAATCAGCTGTTCATATCTCACCTCTGTGTAGTTTGTTTGAGATGCGGGCTCGTTTTGTTTCTTAAGATCCGGTTCAGGGAAGGCCGGTTCCCCGCTTCCTGAACCCGTCGACGGTTCACCGTGGTTCGACTGTGCAGACATCGAACCCTGAGCCACGGCTTTGGTGAGCGTAGACAGGAGGATCTTGAGAAGGCGCTGGGTCTCGTTGACTGCTGAGGCGTTGGTGTTGCCGTGAGCCCTCAGGTCCGTGTCATAGATGCCCATGCTTTCCATCACTGCTGTCAGATTGTCGCTCTGTCCACCCTCCTCTCCGATCTCATCTGCTTGGGCTCCTAGCAGGAGAAACGCAATTAATTAGAGGCTTTTGCTAAATTTGGTATATTAGTCTACATGAATATCCTCTAATAACTAAAGCTTTTTGGGAAGAAGGATATGCATCATTGCAAATTTGCCAACTTTGAAAAGACTGACTGAAACTACCTTGATTGCAGAGAGCTTTTTTCAGGTTCTAGTCACTTAACTCTCTACAACTGTACTAACAGTTGATGCACTGGCACACAAGAATATGAACAGCTATCTGGATTAGCAACAAAAATACATGCATCTGAAATCATTAGATTTAAAAACGTAAACAATCACAAAGGGAATTTCATTTGTAAGCCACTAACCTGGCTGCTTAATATAGTGCCAATTGGCAGCAATGTTTCTTTTTCATTTGCAATGCAATTACCGAGAACTAATCAGACTGTGTTGTTAAACTAATATAATATTCATTATTATTTCAGAGGCAGGTAGGTGGAAATTATTGTAAAAAAAACCTCAAATTAAATTACACAATTTAAACCTTCCTCACCTCTGCTGGGTTCCCCGTTGCTAAGCGGATCCGTGCGTTGGTGTTTGTTCATGCCCCCGCTCTCGTCTCCCTCAAACTTCCTCTTCAGACTGTTGGCGTCCCAAGCCCCGTCCTCTCCCCTTTCCTTCCCAGGATCCTTCACTAGTGCTTTCTTATGAAGTTGGATCAGCTTAAGCAACTGTTTCATCTTGTCTTTATCGTACTCGTTCTGGGAAAGCCGCAGCCTCTGAGGGGGCTGCGACTGGGCCTCGACGTGGGACTTGTGCTGCGACTGGGCGCCGTTAGAATGGGCCACTCCTTGCCTCCGCCTGCTGCTGTCTGAGGGCGGCTTCTCCTGTGCTGGCCTCTCTGGAGGTGGCCTCTCCTTGGGCAGCCTCTCTGCGGGTCTCTCTGCCCTGTCCGAGCCCCTGTCCGAGCCGCCCCAGTCAGACACGGGGCTGTATTCGACTGGGGCTGGAGCAGGTGTGGGTATGGGTACGGGGTTCCGTATTCTTTCAATGATGTCCTTCGTCTTGCTCAGAGGTAAAATATAGTTGGCGGGGTTGTGGACGTAAGAATGCAGAACAGCATCCATGTTACATTTAGGTCTGTGCACCAGGAGCGGGTTGGTCCTCTCGTCCACGTTATATTTGTAGTCGGGCAGAATGAACGGCCGCACCGTGCCTGAATCCATGCGATTTAGGTAATCGGTGGCCTGGCGCTCCACCCCTAAGCTCAGGTCCTTGCCTGGGTTGGGGCGCAACTTGAACATTGCGTAGTGCAGAGCAGGGACGATGGGGTCCATGGAAGACAGGATAGCAGGCTGGGGCTCCGTGGTCAGCGGCTCTGGCTCGAACAGTCTGGATGCTACGACGGAGGACACACATATTAGAGTCTTATATATAACATGGAAGCCTCTCAACTCTGTTTTTGATGTGCTTTATTAAAAAGGTCGAGCATTCAGTAGGTAGATGTGAGAAAGATCTCCCTCTGTGTTTGCTGATAAAACATTACAGTTGGGAGCTTCATGCAAAATTGGATGGATAAGAGTGAACAATACTTACAATACTTGACAACCATCCTCGACTCCTGAAAGATGAATAATGCTTGCAGGTTCTTCTCAACGCGCCCCCTCCGCTCTAGAAAACAAACAGAAACCTTTTTTTAAAAGCTGAACCCTCACCGAAGGCAACAAGTAGGTGTTCAACTGACACAAACAGAGAAATTGTGAGAGGAGAGTAAAAGCTTTTTGGCACCTTTGGACTCAACCATCTGCGCTGAGGAGAGCAGGAAGAGAAAGCCCCGGTCAAACAGGGACTTCACCAGCACCTGAATAAGGAGAGTAGGCACTGCAGTCAGAAGCACCAGGGTTTCTCATTATCAAATAATGTGAGCGATCATAATACCAGCTGCTGGACAGGTTTGTGTGTACAATCTTTCTTTTTTTAAAAAGCTGCATGACAGTTTGACAGCTGTTTTCCCTACACCATTGTCTTGTTAAATAGGAAAAGGAGCTGTTTCAAATGATTATGCTAATATGCTTTATTTCTCAATTCTTGTCCTTCTTTGTGTGCTTTCTCAGATTTTGAAGCAAGAAGGATCCAAAGAAAAAAGCTTTTCGTTTGAACTGGACAGCCTGAATCTCTGAATTTAATTCGGCACCAAGTTGATTTTGTTGACAAACTGTGATTCAGTGAACTGATTCTGTACCTTTTTGGGATATTTTCAAGCATGAAAGAACATGGTAGGTTAACAGCCACAGGCTGACTCACCATCCTGTCCCTCTCCAGTTTGTGGACCAGCGATGCCAAGCTGCCGCTGGTTGGTTTGCCTTTCCCATCCGCCACCTCAAACAGGCTGCAGGACATCCCACTTTTCATCACTGCGGACAAAGGAAAGCAAGTCGGAATACAAAGCAGACCCATAACTAATAAAACACACTAATCTATGTAGTAGTTATTTTTCTGTGTGCTCAGTTTTATCTGAAATAATGCAAACACTTTGTTTAAAATCATATCAATGGATTAAGTACCTGTTTCTATAATACACTATGCAGCGTATGCATTTAGAACAGCTTTATAAATTGAATTGAAGTATGAGGTATACACATGTGAGGTCTGGACTGACCTTCCCGTGACGCGCTGTACGTATCCCAAGAAAAGAGCACAGAGGGAATCTTTCGCTTCACCTGGTCCAGCTGCATGCCTCTACTCATCTCCAGCTTCTCAGGCCTTCAAGGAAGCACAGAGATTTATTAAAGAGCAAATTCCAGAAAATAACTATTGTGTGTATATTGCACAAAGGAATTCTAACTTCCTCCTCGAATTGAAGTTCAGCACATAAAAGTGTTTTGTGGCAAAATGTGTCTTTAATGATTAACAGTGTAAATTCTAGTAGCACTCTGGAGGTTTTTCGAGAGATTCACAGAATTATATGAGAGCCTAAAGGTTTACTCACAGTTTGAAAGGGAGGTAGGGGCGCGAGGAGGATCGTAAACAGATTGGGAATAACTCCTTGCCCTTGTTTACTAGCGGACCACTCCACACAGTGTAGTGGCTCTTCCCTGCAACGGCATCAACAGCACAGGTCAAAGGTCAGACAAGATACAAACAGAGGGCAGGGCTCATTTAATTTCATAAATGCTGGTTTGTCACTGAGATGGCACATTGATTTTTGCACCGGTTGTTGAATCTAATTTGTATCATTTTGAGGGTGCAGCACATAAAACTAACTCTTCTGTAACTGACTGGCAGAGTTCATGCCAACCAAAGTTAGATCTTGGGTAGTTAGTTAAAGCAGCTGCATACTGGCAGTAGTGTTTTCCACTCCTGGTGTGAAATGGCCTTTACACACATCCCAGTTTAAACAGATATGACACTAATACAACACAGAGGCTTATTTGTTTCATTAAATATTCATTAACTACATAATAAAAAATATTTTACCTCGACTTCCTTCAGAGGAAATAGTGTTAAACCTGTTAAGCAGAGAGAAAAAAAATACTGTTAACACACACATTACACTGTGCCAACAGCCTGAAGATATACTTGCGAAGTTTCACCATTTCCTGCAGGAATATGTACCTGTGTGAAGTCATAGGAGTCGCTGCGGCCTCCTTGCCTTTGTACTTAAAGGAAACCACAGCGTAGGGGCACACGTGCCTGGGCCGCGCCTTGATCTCATCAAACGCAAACTCGAAAAAATATTGCTAAGAGACAACAAGAAAGATACATTAACATGTGGAACTTACATTACTGTAATAACATACAATACATACTGTACAATAAGTGAAAGGAAAAAAAGAGCCCATGTTTACCTGTGTGAGCTCAAAAGCCCTGTAAGACAGCAAAGACGTAACCCTGTTGCCACTTTTGGACAAGTGACAGTCGAACTTGGGAGTAGGTTCCATAGCGTTCTTAGGTATGTTCTCATTGATGTGCTTTATTCGGCCCTGAAAGACAAAACATGCTGGTGTGAGTTTAAGGTCCCACAAGAATAAGAAGTCTGTCAACATCAAGAAAATGAAAATAGAACCGGTAGCCATACCCGCATAACTTTAAAAACGATCATGTCTCCAGACGAGCCCACTTCAAAAGGGTTGATTTGTAACAGATCAGAATATTTGGAGACATAAACACCTACAATGACCAAAAATAAACTGAATTAGAGGAAAAGCAACAGAATTATACTCCATCAAAAATGTATTTGAGTGTCATATTTACACTCTACAAAGCAAACCATAAGAATCCTGTCAATTACTTGTTGATATTTTGAGAAAAAGACCAAAATTTCAATCCTTGAGTGGGTTGTGTGAACCAGCATTTAAGTGCTATATTGTTGCATATATCAGAGCCATTCCCAGCTGTTGATATGGTTGATATGGCACTTAACAGCTATCTACAGTTGGAAGTTTATCAGGTCAAAATGTTAAGCAAACCCTCGGATGCAAATCAATCAGTTTCAAAATGAAATCCATCAACAGAGGACACTTATCAGGCTGGCAACCCTCAAAACAATATCATGAGATCAGCTACAAGAATACAGTCTCCTTTCAAGGAGACATGCCAGACACTAACTAACTTACCCACTGATGGATTTCCTAGTGTTGTAATCCTGGAGTGTGCAACCGACAGACCCTTCTCACAGATCCACTGGAGCTGAACATACAAGATAACATACAAAGCTCAGAATCATGTAAGTAAAAAATGCTTTATATCATGCTTTATAACTTGTCCATCATCAATAATACCTTAGATTTGTCTGGAAAAAGGAAGCAGTACGACTCAGTCAGTTCTTGTTCCGTCCGAGACTCTTGCTTCATCTCTCTCCGTTTCTCGATGAACTGGCACAAAAAAAGGGAGCAGACAGCAAATGAAATGCAGCCGTCTGAACATGCATGTGCTTACGTACACGGCTCTGGTAGAATGTGTAACTTGGGAGATCACATTTTATTACAGCCTGCCCCTCAGCAGGTGCTCTGCCCTGCCACGTGAGAAGGCGGCGCTGACGATAACCGTGATATTTGAAAATGGAATATTGATACCATGTTAATAAACTTAGCCTGTGGAGATACTTGTTTTATTTTATTACCATGAAACAGAGTAAATCATGTTTTAATGTGTGAACGAGCTTTTTTTTTTTTTTTTTTTTGACGCCTTATTTTCAAACTTGGGATTTTATTTTTTCTGGTCATAGATGTGTTCACTGACATGCTGGAGTAAAACATGTGCAATCCTTTCTGTAGCCATAAACAGCACCAAACAGACCAACACTCAAGGATGCCTTCAACACTAAGGACTATTTAACAACAGCTTAACCAGCACAAACATGCGAAGATTCAGTCTGTCTCTCTGCGTGTCACTAATTGTTTGATTTTGTACATTTTCCTCACAGTGCTTCGTGTACAGTTTATTTATTATTTCTGTATTATCTGTCAGAAACGATGGATCTTAAATCAACAGTTATGGTTACAGACTCTCTCTCCACCTGCCTACAATCAAACTTGCCAAAAAGAAAGACACAATATGCACAATAAACAAAGTTAAAGCTGAATTTGACTGACAGCATTATTTAATTTCTATATCGCGATAATATCGTTATTGTGAATCCTTTTTGCCACGATAATTGTGTAGTGAAAATCCTAGCCGCGTGAGCTACAACAGCATTTTTGGAATCACAGCAATGCTGAGTCGTTTTAACAGCTTAGCTGTGAAGACAGCTTCGCTATATTTGGTTTCACCTACAAAAAGGTTCCATCAATAAAAAGAGAGCAACTGAAATCATGCTCCTGTTGACATTGTTCGGCTCTGGCGCAGGAAGACCGTGACCAACCTCCTTCTCCAGCAGCTCATTGTGAATGAGCCTGGCCTTGCAGTAGGAGAAGGTTCCTCGCGATGACGAGTCGAGGTAAAACGAGGAGACAATCTTCACAAGGTCCTCAAACTCCCGGCTGTCGGGGGGCAGAAACTGGTACAAGCCTGCACACAGAGAGGTGAATCAGTGGATTAGCATCTGCGGCATCGACCTGTGTGCATGAGCAGAGGAGGATCAGTACAAAAAAAGTAGCAGAGCATACCAAAACTTTTAAACCACAGGAGACAGCAACAAGCAAGAGTCACATGCTCCCATATATAAGACATTAGGTGCAGGAGGAAGTGATGTGCTTGCCAGACAAGAACTCTTTGTGTGTGTTTAGTACAGCTCAGTGAGGATGCAATGAGCCAGAAGCATCCTCACTGAATGTATTTCTCATGTGCTAAAGCAAGCTCATCACAACAAGTTTACTGAAGTGTCCTTTAAACAAAAGAGTTGAACATTGATCAACAACAGTAACTACTGTAGGTATCCCTTACACCAACAAACTGTACCAAGCTTTGCATCTGTCTGTGCTTACATAAGGTTTAATATGTCAATCCAAACACATGCAAATAAGGGAAACCACCACACTATCTGACTACTGGATGGAGCATCATAAGCTGAGGGGTAACAAGTAGTAAAACATCTCTCGTGAGGCAAAAAGGATGCAGACTGGAGACAGGACAATGGAGTACACACACACACACAGCCAAGTCTGTCTCACAGTTGTCCAATGTGTGCATTACATATGCAACCAGATGCTGCAACCAGAAAAAGTGAAGTCCAGCTTTGCATATACAAATAACTGATGTAGGACACAGCCAGGTTTGTGACAACCACTTTGCTACTTCCTTTTTGGAGACATGATGGTGCCAGGTGTTGTTGTATTGTATTCTGAGGAGTATTGAGGTGAGGTGTAGAAGGGATGCTCTGATATATAGCAGCAGGGGGTGATGGGCAGCCTTACTTTAGATTCATCAGTCCTGTTATTGTGGGAACATTTTTAAATAGATGGGGTGGGGTGGATAAATTCATGCCCTTCACTGAGGTCACCCACATGTTTGTCAGGTGATGCCTGCAACACATGCATGACACCAGCAGCAGTACTCCTCCATCAGACTATATATGGTCCATGAAAAAGGTGACAAACAAAGGTGGGCTTTCAAAAACAAGCAGTCCTCAAAAATGTTGCGTTCAGGGGCGCCTTCACTGGATCGTACGTTCTGGTTACTAGGATACCTTGGTTGGGCTAGCAACGCTATGTCTGCTTAAACAAGTACATTTAACAACACTAAGCTTCACTAGTATGATCATATAAAGCTTAAAATGTAAGTGGATATATAGTTAAACCAGGGAGAACAGCTGGGTTAGGTAGGTAGCTAGCAAAAGGCTAGCAACATGCAGCATTATGAAAGACAGAGACAGGCTCTGTTGAAAAATAGCAGCGATATGGCACCACCTTTTATCTTCCTCGGGATTTGGAAATTTCTCCGTGGCAGCTCGTCGCTCTGTGGTCGGTGTCCCGGTAAGGACGAGCTGCTGAAGCTCCGGGTGTCTGCCTGCGAGCTCCTCCGCCGCTCTCGGGCTTCTTGTTCGGGCATTACACCGTCTCCACATCCAGGCTGATCGCCATTTTGGTTGGCCGAGGAGGAGGTGGCGGTTGGGTTCTTCTTCGGGGGTTCGCCTCCACCTCCCTCCGGCTGCAGATCGTCCGTCTCGGTGCATTCAGAGTCCCTGAGTCTGCCCGCCGCGGTGGGGTTCAGGGCCATCGTTCAGAGGGAGCACCGTGTTTCTGGTTATTAACCGGTGGCGATGTAGCTCTTAACGATTACAGCGCCGCTTCTCACTCACACACACACACACACACTCTCCTCCTCACCCTGCCTCCGCCATTGTGAAAATGACGTACACGTTCTTCTCCAACCACTGCAAAACGCTGCCGTCACTATGTTTACATACGAGGACATCCGCGCCACCCTGCGGCGGGTGCAGGTACCGCGAGAGTTGATGATGGAGTGATGGATGGATGGATGAGTGAACATGGTGATGGGAAATAAGAATAACATGTGAAATCCTGACTATAATAACTAATAACTACATTTTTAATATGTTATTTTTGCATAATGGATTGTGTAATTGTCTGAAATATATTAATTATTTATTTTTTTAAATATTTTTATGAGAGCTTCAAGTTCTTTTAACATGATCATATATATTTCTATTCTGGGGGTATCGTTTCTATGCAGAGGTTAGTTTAGTTTATTTATTGACTACACTGAGGGCGTTTTATATTTTAATAATTTATTTATTTATTGTGTTGAGTTGAATGTGCTACTTATTTTGTACTGTAATTACCTTGTGCCTTTTCTACCTTTTTTCTTTTCTTAAAGCTGACTCAGTGTAAACTAATCAGAATTCCAATGTACGTAGGTGCAAATGGCAAATAAAACTCTTGAATCTTAAATCTTGAATCACTATTTTCCCACGTGCCTATACCCTCTCGCGTGGATTAATGCACAGGTTGGCCTATAGGCTGCAGCCTATAGGGCCCCCATGTTTGCCATGGCCCCAGATTGGCCAGATTATTTTTAATTATTTAAAGGTCCCATATTGTAAAAAGTGAGATTTTCATGTATTTTATATTATAAAGCAGGTTTAAGTGATATATAAATACTGTTAAACTATGAAAACGCTCAATATACGGAGAAATAAATACAACCCGTATTCAGAAATTGTGCGTTTGAAACAAGCCGTCAGGATTTCTGTCCACTTGTGATGTCACAAATATACAATATTTAGACCATAACATGGTTTTAAATGTACACATTGTAAATGTGTCCCAGTTTATTTCCTGTTGCAGTGTATGTGAATAACATCAGCTGACAGGAAGTAAACATGGACCCAAACTGTTGCCTAGCAACGCAATTCCGTTGAAATGCATTTAAATGGAGCATTTCAGACAGAGGGTAAATAGGTATATTCAGGCCGACAGTATGAGGAAAATAAAGTTTTTTGTTTTTTTTTACATTACAGCATGTAAACATGTTCTAGTAGAAACACAAAATACAAGTATGAACATGAAAATGAGCACAATATGGGACCTTTAAATGTACTAATGTACTTATGGGCCCTATTGGCCCATAAGAAACATTAAAAAATTAGGCAGCTGATTGGGTAGATGTTGGCTGACCTTATGAACCTGGCACCATGATGTGACCAGGTTCATAAGGTAAATTTGGTTTTCAAATAATACATCACTACTGGACAGAATAGCGGTAAATATGATCACGGAGCACAAAGACGAAAAGCTGAAAGAACACCATGACCACGATAGAAAATCCCTAAAATGATTAGATATTTCAAGGTTTAGATTTAAAGCTGTCTCAACATGTATATGTGTCCTTTACACATGGCACTAAATTACTTTTTTCTGTTCACGTTAAAGTGTGATGAGTAAGGGTGGGGGGCCCGTACAAAGAGTAGCCTATAGGGGCCCCTGACCACCTTAATCCACCACTGCCTACCGCACACACTGAGATGGCTAGATGACAACTAATGTTAAACACTCACTGTAAAAACTACAGAACAAATCCCACTCTTGCAATACTTCATTACACCACCAGGTGATGACAAAGAGGCACAGATTCCTCCATTCGTCCATCTCACAAGAAAGACTAAAGAATCGTGCAATTTTAAATATTTTTGATTACGTCATAAACGTTTTAATTGCATACAGGTTTTATGCTTTCATGCCTCTCCTTTGAAATTTTCTGTATTCACATGATAACATCGAATACTCTAATTACAATAAGACTCTGGGTGTGAAATAATAGCCTAACAATTAGGCTATAATAATCAGTGGTGGACTCACCAGCTGCATGTGGTGGGGCACCAGCGCACAGACAGTTTTCTAGCATGTAGGGCAGCCTTTATGGCACTGCATCATGTTTCCTCAATTTTAAGGCCACCCTTTATGGCACTGCATCATGTTTTCTCTCATGGAAGGCCACCCTAAAGTGCACTGCATCATGTTTTCTCTACTGTAAGGGCACCCTAGAAGGCACTTTATCAAGTTTTCTTCATTTAAGGCCACCCTAGAGGGCACTGCAACATTCTTTCTCTATGGGAGGGCTTTTTTTTAATTTTCTCCATTTAAGGGCACCCTAGAGGGCACTGCATCATGTTTTATCTACCATAGGGCCCTTAGAGGCATCCAAGAGGGCACTTTTGCAGTGTTTTTTTCAAACAGGGGGCACCAAGGGATGCGGACGTCTCCAGTGCCCGTTCCCTGAATTCACCAGTGATAATAATAATGGGCTATACATTATTTGCATTTTTCTTTTTCTCAAAATGTTGCTATAACAAAGAGGCACATTTACATGGCATGTTACTGTAGCTTTTTAAAATAAAGAACTCAAAAGTGCATACAGTTTTGTATAAATAGCCTAATATTGCAAAACACAAAGTACATAAAACATGTAGGCTACTGTCTTTGTCCCTCTATCACAGTGGCATCTGTGACAACTGTGAATGTGTTTTCACTGTGGGTTAACCAAGCTGCCTCTGCTGTAGACATCAAACTCCTTGTAGCGTAGATAATCTTTCAGCCTGGGAGGAAGAGGAAGGAAGTTGATGAAAACTGGGGCTCTCATGCGCAGGCGAATGAGATGAGCCCTTATCCGTAACCGACACAGATGCTTCAGGCTCCGTGTATTTCCTGAGTGTACATAAAGTCAGTTAAGTCAATGAATGCACATAATGTCATCAGTACACTTATGCTGACAGGCAGAAAATAAATCAATTGCTGCCTGGATCAGTTCTCACGTTGAATGTGACAGATCTCCGGCCACTGGTTCTGCTCCTCTAATGTCTCCTTAAGTTTGGTGCAGAAGGAGACGTGGTCGGTGTAGTCGAGCATGATGCGCACCACCTGAGCAGATAAGTGCTTAAGCCAGGACACTGTTATCACCTCACAGAACTAGAAGGAGACAAACAAAGACACACTTATCAGTCAAAGCAAAAACCTTGAAAGAAAGTGTTACTCCACCGGAGTTCATTCATATCTCTTCAATTATTTACAGCAGTTTTCTCTCAGACAAGCTTCGCCTCACCACCATGTCTTTGATGATGGAGGTCGTCCAAGCAGCGTAGTCATGGGAACTATCGCCATACGGACAGTCAAAGCAACGCTTCACATCGTACCCGTGGTTCAGGATCATTCTCAGCATGACCTCGTCTTTCAAGGCATACTGCAGTGCTGAAGGGAAGTGAGTGGTGTTGACGCGGGAGTAGTAGTTTACATTTGCCCCAAACTTCAGCAATGTGTTGATGAGTTCATAGTTGCCCTGTCTAAGAGCCACCTGCAAACAGTTGATAGGATCCTGGTTCACCATTGCCCCAGCATCTAACAGCAAGCGGGTGCACTGAAGGTCATTGTTGGACACAGCGAAAAAGAGGGCAGACCTGCGCTCATCGTCATAGTTGTGGCGCACCCTGGGGTGCAGCATGAAGTTTGGATCATGGTCAGCTTTGAGCAGCATCTCCACACATTGGGCATGTCCGCCAGCGGCTGCAGAATGGAGAGGACTCATCCCACTTTCCTTTACAGCGTCGAGCTTGGTGACTGGGATGAGGTGCTCCAGTGCCCTGTCAAAGAGGAGTCCTCATTTAAAAGCACAACAGTGGTTCAATCTCTATCTGAAAAGTGGGAAAGCTAGATGTTATAACATAGATATTCCTCACAGTATGTGTCCATGGTAGGCCACACGGTGAATTGGCAGGTGCCCACTGTAAAGAGGTATGTTGGGATCTGCCCCATGGTCCAGCAGCAAGGAGATTACGTCAGGGTTTCCTGACGCTGCTGCATCAAACAGGATAGTGCCTGACTCCGATTCACACCACACATGGGCTCCTACAAAATCAGAATATACATAGGCAATTTTCAGACCTGGAACAGTATGGAAAGATCATGGATCTATTACTGAATGGGCCGACTGGGCACAGGCCCAAGGGCCCAACAGGTTAGGGGCTCCTGGGCCAGAGCCTCTGTTAGAGGTTACTGCTAACATTTCTTGTTGGGAATTCCCAAAGAAATGCAAAACTTCCAAAAAGTGACGCAAAACTACCGAAAGGAGACACAAAAAATACCAAAAAGAGATGCAGAACTAGCAAAAAGAGATGCAAAATTACCAAAAAGATGCAAAAATTACCAAAAAGAGATGCTAAACTAGCAAAAACAGATGCAAAACTACCAAGATGAGATGCAAAACTACCAAGAAGAGATGGAAAACTACCAAAAACAGATGCAAGACTACCAAAAAGAGTTATAAAACTACCAAAAAGAGATGCAAAACTACCAAAAACAGACGCAAGACTACCAAAAAGACGCAAAACGACCAAAAAGAGATGCAAAACTACTAAAAAGAGATGCTAAACTACCAAAAAGAGATGCAAAAACTACCCAAAAAAATGAAAAATGACCAAAACGACGCAAAAAGGAGATGCAAAAACTACCAAAAAGACGCAAAACAACCAAAAAGAGATGCTAAAATACCAAATAGATGAAAATCTACCCCCCAGAAATGCAAAATTACCAAAGAGAAATCGACTACAAGGAGACGCAAAACAATTACAACGATGCCAAATGACCAAAGCTCTTTACATGTCTGTAATTTTTATCCTATTGCACCAAAAATTGTCAGATCAACTTAATAAGTAATGGAACCCAGCTGGTCTACATTGGAGGTTAAATCACCTTATCTAATATACCTTTTTCTATGAGGACTTCCACCACGTTCAGATGTCCATTCTGTGCAGCCAGAGCTAGGGGAGTTTTCTGTTTGATGTCACAAGCATTTGGGTTGGCACCAGATTGCAGGAGCAAATAGACAAAGTTCTCCAGGCCTAAAAAAGCTGACTCGTGTAGAGCTGTCCTGTTCAGTGGTCCTGTTTGGTCTACTTTGGCACTGTAGCGAAGCAATAGTGTGGCCAAGTCGTACTGGTCATTCATAATAGCTGAGCAGTAGAGAGAGAGAGAAGATTTAAACATTGTAGCAACATTATAGCAAATCTTTTTGTGTGTCTATAAAAAGAGGTGCATTTTGCATTCAGGTGTCAGATACCTGCCACTAATGGAGAATCCTGCTCATCATTCTGGAGATCCGGGCTACAACCGTTCTGTAACAGGAATGTGGCGTTGTCTCTGAGTCCATGAACCACAGCCAGAAACAGGGGCGTCTCACCCTTTAGAGTGCGACACTGGGCTGCACCTGGGGGTGATGCTGGAACACAAAACAATTCATCAACATGGCAGAATTTAAAAAGAGTCACAGATTACAGTCATACAAATTTGATTGGTTTTAAAGCTATTATACAGTGGAAATTATAAACAAAAACAAAAACAAAACATTAATTTAAAAAAGAATAAAATATAAAATAATAATAAAAAATAAAATAAAAATACAAAAATTATTACTAATAATGATAACAATAAATACCTTCCCCCCCCCCATCTCCCCACACACACACAAATAAATAAATAAAAATAATAACCTCACTGTACCTGAGAAGATAATCTCTAGTATCCTTTTATTCTCGTGCGCTGCAGCCTCATGCAGCGGGATCCATCCTCGCTCGTCTACTCTGGACAGAGACTCTGGTTGCACTGCCAGTCTGTTCAGTGTATCTTCATCACCTAAACATGAGGACAGACAGTATACATTGTATCAGAACTTCTGGCAAGATTAAATAATAATCTGCATCAGTTTGGACAGGTTAAAGTTTACCCTCCTTGATTGCTTGGAAGATCTCATCAGGGTCTTCACTGGCTTTCAGATCACTATATGGAGAGAAATTTAAATGATCAACAATAAATACACAATGTAGAGAGAAAGATTGAATGCCTGGTGGTTAGAGAGATTAACCTTGGGTTCAATCCTTTGAGCTTTCTATATTCAATCAGACTTTGTTCAATTATATATTGGGTTGCCTCATCTTCATCCAAATCGTCCTCCGACTGATAAAAGTCATCTTCTGTCTCTGTGGTCATCTGTTAGTCCAGATAGGGTCAGTTGCTCTGGGGAGACACAGCCATAAGGTAAATCTGGCAGCCCTGAATACTAACAGGGAAAAGTGAACTACAGCACAGTGCAGTTTAGCATAGAATAGTTGCTGTGAGTCTTGTTCCTGTTGTTGAATTATATGTCAAAATGAGTTTAGTGACTCTAAAATTCATCCAAGGTTTTGAATCTAATGATTCCTATGAGCAGTCCTTATAGCTCATTGCCCAATAGCTGTTAACTTTACAGCCCATGTGAGAGCAGATCTCCTGCAGAAAGTTTACAGTATTTCTCTCTCAGTGTGGCCAAAACAAATGCATGGAGATTCCTACTATACAAATGATTACTGTGAGCATTTCTTAAATATTAATCTTAAGAGGAAATATCATAACAAGACATTTTACAGTACTATTAAATGACCTGGAATTTCAACAACGTAACATAGAACATCAACATTACAAATCATAAAGTTCAACAGGTTGTCTATACAACAAACTCCACACTAAGCAGTCTAGTTTTTCTCTAGAGGCATTATGTGTTTACCTTCAGTCAAATGGTTGTGCGCCTTCGGTGGTTTTTACAACAGTACAGCCAGTAGGCTCCTCAGTATACACACACATGCTGCAGCTATTTATATCTGTCCCACTATAAATATCAGATCACGGGGTCGCCACAGCCAGCACCTAGCTTTGACCCACTGAGCACCGCCACAACTGCCACCATTCAGCTCATACTCTATGCACATTCACTCATAATAACACAGAGGCCTTTATTAAAGAAACACAACAGAGTGGCTGTAACACCTACCATTAAAATAGGATAAAGAGTTTTGGATTTACTGTAGTTCTAGATTAATAAAATTCTAGCTTTTCATTCAAGTGTGCATTTGTGTAATTCGTTGTGCACATCTTGAATACTGTTGCTGAGATTGCCCTTATTTACATAATAGTTGTATTTATAACTTTCCATATGGCGTATATCAAGTTCAGTTTTTTTTCACTTTTTATTAAGTGATCATTCATAGCAAAGGTATTTTTTACTCATATTGTTGCTGTACTATTTTGTGTGGTAGAACACAGCAAAGTCTGTTTGTCACAAGCAGGTGACAAACAGAGGCAAACATGAACAAAGGCCCTGACAGGCAGGAAAGAGCCTGAATGTAAAGAATGTTTATATAGAAGAAGCAGCAGCCGGCAAGCAAGATCATCAAGTTTAACATTTCCCAGTCACTAGTTTTCCTGGTTCTCATTACAAGCCATCTGTTTTTAATTTTAGAAAGCTTTTTTTTTTTTTTTTACATTTGGCTTGTGGCCACATTGCTGTTACAGTACAGGACTGCAAATATGTTCCAACAGCAATGTTACACACTTACCCGGCTCGATGTCAGCAAAGGATTCTGATGTAAAAACTCAAACGGTATAAGTGGAGTGCTTAAATTGGTAACTGAATAAGAGTTGCTGCAGACTAGGCAGCTTGTGTACTGTAAGCCTACATGTACAAAAAACATGGTAATTGTGTGCAGGGACGAAATAAGAGGCTGCATGTTTCTAAGGTTTGTTAAATGTAATAAAACAATACAGTGCACTCTCTTTTTTACTTGTTTTGGAATCACTTCCTGCTTTGGATTGAAAGGTGTATGTTGTTGTCCTTTTCTATTAAAACGTCACAGTGCGTCTGATGCATATTTTGTTTCTACCGTGTGAATTTCTGTCTTTCAGATTCGTTTTTTTTTTATTGGAGAAAACCGTCTAGCTTTGTATTCTGTAGTAGCAACTGAACTACACAAGCATTTGAACTGAAAAGCTTATCATGTACTTCCCCATAGCCATCCACAAACATGCTCCACAGTTTTAAAACACAGACTCCCTAGTTGGTCGCACACAGATATTTAATTTTGCATTGTGAAAGGACAGAAAATAAAAAAATCATCAAAGTGTTTAAAGTGTCACAGTAAAGTGCTTGAAACAGTTTGTTGTCTGATTTCAGTCATCGAGCTGGCAGAGCATGGCCACGCCGCGCTTGATCCAGTGTTGAGGGCGGTTGCTAGTGGGCAACACCATGGAAATGACAAAATTGGTGGAGTGGCCTGTGGTGGAGAGAGTGCCCTTCCTCTCACTGGTCTTGTAGACAGGGCAGACATACAGCCTCTGAGCCTGATCGATGCTCTTCTTTTCAGCTGCACGGGAGAGAAAGAAGCAAAGAGATGAAATAGAGAGTAAGGAGAATGAAGAGGATAAAAACGGTAACATGTTTACAATAACAAGTTTGAAATAGACACCTGAAAACAAGAATGGCGTGCACTTTATGTGTCACACATTTGGCAGTGTACAAAGTATGGTAATGTACTTACTGGGTTTTATCCAGATGATTGGCACCACGTCAAATAGGACTTTGGGGTGCTGCTCAGCCAGAACTCCACTGATAGGGAGACAAACAATAGTTGAAGGGGTAGTTTGGGTGTTTTGAAATTGGATATTTTTACCAGTTTACATTGTCGTGATACAGCTATACAGTCTATGTTTTCGACGGAGAACTGAAGCCATTATCTATGCTCTCGCCAAAGCAACCAGACTCCATTGAAAAAAACAGTAATTTTACTTCGCAGAACATGGGAGTTGCTGGTCTACTGCTGCCTCGATCAGTTAGTTAGTTTGGGTTATTGTGTGACTTTGGTTTGTTCAGATTCACCAAAGTCATATTATAACACAACTAACCGATCAACCAGCAACCCCCGTATTCTGCGAGGTCAAATTACTGTTTTGTCTGGTGTCTGGTCGCTTTGGCAAGAACATATTGGCTTCAGTTCCTTGTCAGAAAGGACTGTCTCACGGCAAGGTAAAGCAGTGAAAATATTCTAAATATAGTGTACACTTAATGTTGATTTTTTTAGGTGAGTCTTTCTTTTAGGTGACTAAAATACATGTTGCTGCCGGCCCTGTCCACAGCAGTACATTGCTTTGGTTCCGTGCGGTAACCCCTCACTGTTTCTCCAAACTGGGGGCGTGCCAACTGTCATCTACTGTAAGTAATACACTGACTATGGATATTACCTCATACAACCCCACTACAAACTATCCCTTTAAGGTTTATCAAGTCCCCTTGCACTTCACTATTTTAATGACAGAATTATTTTTCTAAAAATAACCCTAGTATGAACATCTACCTTCTTATGTCCCATCGAGCTCCATCCAGAAACAATCCATGAACGTAAACACCATCCTCAGGCGATGTGTCCGACTCATCGATAAGAAGAACCTGTGAGATAAAATCATTAAAACAAAACCACAGATCAGTATACTTTTAGGGCTATGAGATGATCTTTGAGGGTGAGACAGAGGGATTACTAAGTGTGTATCTTTTGACCTGAAAATCAAAGCCTAGCAGGTCAATGGGGATGTGGTATTTCCTGGCATAGTTCTGCATAGCCCCCGTTAGGAAGGCCTGCGTGAAGAAGAAGCCAGACAGCCAGAACACGTTGGGTTTGTTGGTGTCGTACCAATCCTACAGGCACACAAAGTAAAACTTTAAGAGGAGTAACAAACTCAACAAAGCTCCCATATAATCATAGTCCTATCTCCTGTTCATCTAATGGATCTTTATTAAGCAGTCTCACCTGCAAAAATGTGAGCCTTGAGAGACAGTCATTAATGTAGCTGCCCAGAGGCTTGAGGCTGGGGTACGAGCGTTTGGCCCATTTCTCTGGGACCTTCCCCACTATCAGACTGCCTGCAACTGCCTCGAGCACCGCATCCATCACCACCAAACCCTTAATGGCTTTCAACAGATTCTGCAGACTCACACGGATCGTACTACACAGCCTGAGAAAGAGAGCAAAAAAACAAGAGTTAAGTCATACAGGTGATGATGCGCTGTACGTCTTAAAGGTCTGCACAGAGCTGTTTGTCCATACGTGTTGTAGCGCTCCATCTCTTGGACGAGCACGGTGTTCATACTCTCCCCGTAGAGCACCGGGAACTTCAAGAGAGCTGCTTCTATGTCGAAATTATCTGGAAGCTGGAGGGAAATAAGCAAATCTGTTAGTTAATAATATACAACTGAGTGTGTGTAGATTACAATCAACAGAAACTGGCACTTTACTGGAAAGCTACACCTGCACTGGTGCCATGTGTATTTCCTACCAAAAATGAGACATACCTACCAAAACATTGCTAAATGAAGAGGTTTGATTAGTTTATACCTTAGTAAGGATGTCATTCGCTATGTCGTACAGAGCATTGTCACTCCCAGAGCTCCCCCCTGCCTTAACTCCTCCACCCTGGGTGAGTAGCAGCGAATCAAACAGCAGCTTCGTCTGCTGGAGATCTTTGGAAATGTCGACATTTTCATGCATCCCAAACACCTCTGGATGCTGGCTGAAAGGAAGCTCCTAGAACACAACAAAGATATTGCGTCTCAGTTGGAAGTCATTATAGAGGAAAAAGCCCAAAAAACAATGGTAATCTATTGAGTGACTTCACCTTGATAAATACAATGTAGTCGTCATAGATAGATTTAGGCGGGGCAAAGTATTCGCCACTAGGTGAGAAAGGGTAGCGAGGTTTCTCAACGATGTCCTTGTTGTAGAAGTCGGCCAAGATGGTCATCAGGAGCCGCCGATCCCAGTCGTCTGTCACACGGCCACCGTAGTTACACTCCCCGGTCAAGTAAGTTATGGCCTCGAAGGGCACCTCGTCGTATTCATTCACAAACAGCTAAAGAGGGAAACACGTTTAAATGCATTTTTAAATACTTGTGATGTGGAAACGTGGCCACTGAAACTCTGAGTGAATACCTGTAGCTGTCTGATGCTTATACGTAGGTCAGACTCGTTGAAGCCGTAGGGAATATTCCATCCCAGTGGACCAAACTTCTTCCTCTCCTGCACAAGAGCGTGGAAGAAGCACAGTCCATACAGCAGCTTCTCCCAAATCTAGTGGAGGAATCAGAAAATGCATAAATAATAGGGCTGTCAATCAATTAAAATATTCAATCACGATTAATCGCATGATTTTCCATGGGGCTGTCAATCAATTAAAATATTCAATCACGATTAATCGCATGATTTTCCATGGCTAATCGCGATTAATCACAAATTAATCGCACATTTTTTAATCTGTTCAAAATGTACCTTAAAGGGAGATTTGTCAAATATTTAATCAACATGGGAGTGGGCAAATATGCTTGCTTTATGCAAATGTAATATATTCATTATTGGAAATCAATTAACAACACAAAACAATGACAAATATTGTCCAGAAACCCTCACAGGTACTGCATTTAGCATGAACAATATGCTCAAATCATAACATAGCAAACTCAAGCCCAACAGGCAAATACAGCTGTCAGTGTGCTGACTTGACTATGACTTGCTCCAAACTGTATGTGATTATCATAAAGTGGGCATGTCTGTAAAGGGGAAACTCGTGGGTACCCATAGAACCCATTTTCATTCACATATTTTGAGGTCAGAGGTCAAGGGATCCCTTTGAAAATGGCCATGACATTTTTTCCTCGCCAAAATTTAGCGTAAGTTAAGCGTTATTTGACCTCCTTCCCGGCAAGCATAGTAGAAGTCACTCTAGCTTTAAAAATGAGCCCGCTACAACTTACCAAATATCGATTGCGTTAATGCGTTAAAGAAATTAGTGGCGTTAAAATGAATTTGACAGCCCTAATAAATTAATGAGAGTTCCCGTTGCGTACATTTTGTATGTGAAAACTCACCAGCTCCTTATCGTGGCAGTTATTGAAGAAGTTTGAGTCAGAAACAGGATCTGACAAGTACGACTGTAGCAGGTTGAGTCGGAGTCCTGTTGGAGGCTCGTTTGTCATTTTCACCCCGTTCTGCAGGATGGTCACTGGAAACTGATATCAGAAAGGATGTTTTTTCTTTAAGACTAAAATCAGAATAAATCTCTGAATTTATACACATGAGCTGAATGAAATGCAGTGAGCTTTACCTTGGATGACGGGTAGCTTGTCAGCCAAAGGCGGAAGTCTGGGTGGCATGTCGCTGGACTGAAGTCCTCACAGGTTTTCTCTAGGGTGGACATCCAGGACACAGCCAGGTGACAATTCTGCAAACACACCCACGTCCCGTCCTGCATGGCTGTGGATATCATTTTGGCAGCGATTGGTCCCTGGCCCTGCCCCAGAGAGATGGACTGGAACTTGGTACCGTCCATGTTCTTGTCACTGGCAAACTTCAGTAAGCCTGTGAAGGGATGTTATTTCTAATGATCAGAGGAAGCAGCATTGTATGGAACCTTGACAGGCAATCACTGGTACTGAAGGGACTTACTAGCCATGGGATCAGCTCCTGGAGACAGCACAAATACGAGTGGGATGGTGCAGTTGGAGTCCAGGTAGCTCTTACTCAGGTCAAAGGGAGGGGGCTGGACAAATTTCTTCCCCAGTTTGATAGTCACGTATTTAGTAACAGCTGGAACTATCTTGTCAGGCCTGAGACAGCGAACGATGATCATCTTCTGCAGGTCGTTGAGTTGTTCACACCACGGAGCAGGCAGAGGAGTGTTGCTTGGTTCTTTGCTGTCATAAATACATTTAAAGTCTCCTGGGCTCTTCATGAATGCCTCTCTGTGGAATAAATAATACAGTCCATTAGTCAAAAGGACTGTTTTGTGAAACAGTGTAGTTATAGACACATTAAAAAAAAGCATTTTTGTTTGAGTGAGTGATGCTTTTTACTTTATTCCTTGTAAGCCAGGAAGTTCACTGGCTCTGCAGGTCTCGTCCCAGCTCTTGTCCTGTAGCCAGCTGGGGTCGGGGTTTCGGACTGTGTTCTGCAGACCCACTCCTCCGGTCAGAAAGAACATTAAGTCAGAGTATTCAATCTCTTCTTTTGCTCTGAGAGGAAATAGAAGAGGATAGCACAAATTCACAAAATATATATCTTCATCTGAGCATGTGGTTAAAAGCTAAAATCAAATTCTAATAATCTAAATAATTCGACCATCATTGCTCACTAGCTTTAACACTTACAGGAGTAGATTGCAGCAGAGGAGGAAAGAAAAGAGGAGTTTGTCCCTCTCAAACAGAGAGCGACAGACGTTACAGTACAGGTTGAAGGTGAAGTGATCAATCAGGTATCGGAGCCTCCTGTCCAGGATCTTGGACTTGTTACTGATAAATAAAAGACAAAACACAGGAAGCTTGAGATGAACACAGACCGACTCCTCAAGTTATATAAGCCTATGTTAAAGATTCATGTCAGATGTCACACAAAATGTAGCCGAAACTTTGCTGACTGAGTAAAGGGGTTCAGATACGCTTAGAGTACAATGAAACATATTCATAATGGCTACATTTGCTACTTGTGATGTTATAGTACAAGAAATGCATACTTCCTGTGTGTGCAGGGCACATCTGCAGCTCCACAAATATGAAAGTTACATTTGATCCCTCCCACTTGCAGCTGCTGTACAGAAATATTTTGGACACTAATCTCTTCTAAATGTGACATAACAGACGGGGAATAATATTTTCTAAACTGCTGGTACCAGTCATAAAGTCTCAATGTAATACTTGGACACTGCGGAATACACTTCACGTGCATCGCTCACCTGTCGTGTATAGAGTTGATGTAGAGGTTGACAAACCAGCTGAGAGAGTACTGGTACATAGGGTCTATGTTGGTCAGGTCAGCGATACTGAAGAACAGGATGGAGGAGTGCTTAGCGATGGCTCTGTAACCCTCTCTAGACTCGGCTATCTTGATCTCTGTCTTCTCTGCAATCTGGGAAATACGTAAAAAGTAGTAAATTAGATTAGCAATGAACAGATTCGTCATATTCACAATCCCGGTCTCATTTTCTCTAGAGGTTTTCCACACCTGCTGTTTCTTGCTGATCTCATTGGACATGATCTTTGCGGAGTCCAGAATCTGAATGGCACTCTCGTCCTCCAGGATATTTCCCTCAGAGGACTGCAGCGTCTCCAGGATTTTGTCCTCAGTTTCTTTAAGCTGCCTCTTATTGGCAGCTGACTGCAGGATTAGTGCATTCCTCTCCTCTTCCAGTTCTGGCCTATAGAGCAGATAGAGCAGAAACAATGCTTTAGAGAAGTGATGCAAAGTATCTTTACCAATGTGACCATTTCATAAGCCCCACCTCTCTTTGGCAACTACAATCCCCAGCAGCTGGTCCTCCAAGCCCTCTGGGGTGATCATGAAATTGAGCAGGGTCACCTTGGTGGCCAGTTCTGGTAGGTAGTGTGGGTTCCTGAGCTTGGTGGTGATGTAGAAACGGAAATCACTGGAGTACTCGATCACGCTCTCCCCCAGCTTGATGCTATCCACACCGCCTGGGTGAAACAAAAAATGACTGAACTTAGATTTTTCACAGTTTTAGTTTTACATTCAAATCTCAATTGCCACCTTAAAGGTAGAGTGTGTAGGATTTGGTGGCATCTAGTGGTGTGGTTGCAGATTGCTCACTCCTCCCTTTTCAAGACCGCAATAACATAACGTGAAGAGGACACGCTCCCTATGTAGATATGAAGGGCTCATTAACAAAAACTCAATGATTCTTACTTTCAGGTGATTATACACGAAAAACATGAAACATGAAAACATAGATATGAATATTATATTCCATCTCTGCTAATAGATCCCCTGAAATTTGACCCACTGGTCCTTTAACAGCCATCTCACATTCACAGCACCTTGTTTGAAGATTTGTTTGAGCAGCAGTGGCTCCAGTGAGGGGTCCAGCTCCTCTCCTACATTTTCCAGCAGCAAGGGCGTTCCAAATTGGATACAGTTTTCCAAAGTTCTCATGTAGTCGCCATCTGTTAGCTTGATTACACTCAGGTTGTTGTCTTTCTCTGAATTCTTCACCCACTTGTTGGCCTGACACTGAGGGTCAATCATCAGGGGCCTACAAGAACACAAGCATTAAGAATGAGACGGATCTTTCACATTCACATTGAACCAAGTATATTTTTGTCAAATGTATAAGTAATAAGTAGTGAATTAAACATTTCAGCAATACAGACTCACCATCTACGTGAATTACTGACAATGACGCCATTATCGATAGAGAAAGAGTCGCTGGGAAGGCCTGCGATGTTCCAAGCCCTTATCTTAATGGGATCTCCCAGAGTCTTACTGAGAGAGAAGTCATCTGCTGATGGGATGTTCTTAGACTAGATATATTAAGGTAGGTGAAAAGAAAGATAATAAGCAATTAAATATGTCTGAATTCAAAGAAAGTGACTAAAACAGTCTGAATAAAAAAGCGGAGGACTGTTACTTGGCAGAGTTTGGTCCATGACTTGGTGCAGTCCTGTCTGAAGCCGGCAGTGAAGGCCCCCAGGTAGGCGATGACACCAGCGGAGATGAGAACATCTCCGGTCAGGTCATCATACGTGTCCTGCAGGTCATCTGCTGCCTTAGACCATCTAAAGATACAGAGATTAATTCACTTAGTGGCATACTGTAATTATCTCATTTGCAGAATATTTTGTGCGTCATCCTGACCTGGTCTTCTCTCCGCCCAGACCACCAATGAGTTTCTCAGCTCTCTCCAACTTCCTGGCACACAAATCCACCTGGAACTCCAGCTGGACCTTCTCCTCGGTCTTGTCCTCGAAGGTTTTCTGAAGGGCAGCCAAACGGTCCTCGACCTCCTTTAGCTCAGCTCTCTTCTGGTCCAGCAGGGCCATGGTAGCAGCCAGGGACTCCTGCGCCTCCTCCAGACTGGCCTTCTTAGGAGCCACAATCTAAAACCAAAGAGAGCGGTTGAGATCAAAGAATAAGTGGAAGCATACATGCATGTATATTCAGGACAAGTCAAGAGAAACAAAGTCTATGCAACACTGCACCTTTGCCACCCTGTCGTACACCTCCATTGCTTTGATCCACTTGCACAGACCCTCTGCTGCAGAGGAGGCCTTTGCCACTATACTGGGGTCAAAGTCAGGATTAGTCATGTACTCACTACGGATTTTTTGCATCACAGGGACCTGCAAAGAAGAAACAGAGGAGTTAGTCAAAGCAAAATACAAGTGTTTTTTGTTTTAAATCATAAATTAAGAATGTAGCTTTCCTGACACTCACAGGAATATTGTCCTTGTCATATACTCTAAGATCTCGTAAAAAGTTCATATCACCCAGGAGCTTCTTGCTTGGACCCCAGTAGTCAAAAACCTAGACATTAAAGAAAACATGTTAGAGTGTGTAGATTGTACTACTATCACATATGTTGCAATGTTAAAATGTTTTTAACAGACAATTTCTTTATAAGATTTTTTCTTCCTCAGTCTAACCTTTTTTCCAGTCCCAGCTGGGTCAGCTATCCTATCCGGCTTTATCTCCCTCATCACACAAACAGCTGACATCACCAGCTTCACCCCCGAAGGAGGACTTTTCATCGACTTCACAATTGTGACATCAGAGGGCTGAAATGAAACAGGCAGCTCAACTTACTCAACTGTCTAAACCGCGCTGGTCTGAGTGGTTACACCATGGATGTATAATAAGACCTGGATACGGTGCCGCCTCTCCTCCTCGCTTCCAAATTTTAGATTTTTAGGTTTTATATTTGTTCCTTGAGCTGAGAACAGCAATTTAAAAATCTGTGAAGTCATCACGATGTAAAGTTTATGGGCCGAGCAGAAACTCGCGGGCCGGGCGAGCGAGAGAAACACTACTGCGCATATTCAGTGGGCCGCATACCCTGGAAGTAAAACCGGAAGATAGGAACCATTTTTGGCCTATGCGCCACGCGAGCAATTACCATTGGAATGAATAGGCACCATCTTGAGGTCCGGTATCCAGTTCTTATTATACATCCATGGGCTAAACTTCGTATATTGAAGCAGTGCAGCTGAAGGGTGCTCACCTTCAGTGTGTCCAAGGCTGAGAGAGCAGCCTCCAGGGCAGGGATGGCCTCAGCCAGGTCACTCTCACACTCGTTCTTCAGAGCCTGAGCCTCGTTGGCTTTTATAGTCGCCGCCTCCTCGTCAACACGCACAACTTTACTTTTGGCTTCCACCTCCACAGACTCCACTTCAATCACCTGAAAGTCATCGCATTAAACACTTACATTCATTATATTCATAGGTCTATGTACTGGTACTCTAGGTTGATGTTGAGGCTGAATGAAGATTATTCACCTTCATCATTTTGTTGTTGTCTATCTTTGCCTGTTCCAGTTTGGGCTGCAGGTCTATAAGTTCCTTCTTCATCTCACCAACCTGCAGAGAAACATTGTTAAAATGAATTAAACAAAGGTATGCTAATCATTTTGTAATAATGAATAAAAAAAATAGACAAAAACAATTCTGGTAAAAAAAGGTCCTGCATATACCTGAGATTCAGCGAAGGCTAGTTTATCCAGACCGTTGGTATACCTCTGTTTCGCTTTCATGACGGTGTCTCTTTTCTGAGTGAGCAGCAGGCGGAAAGCTGCGATCAGCTCCAGGTAGGATGTGGACGTCACATAGTTATGGCGACCTAGCTCAGAGAGGAATCTGCAATGAAAACAACGGTGAGTGATTAAACTTATAATTGTACTTTGAATATACAAGTTATAAATAACCCTACGTGATACCTCTGTGAGAGCTGTTTGGCAGACGTATGGAACGTTTTGCAGATGAGTATGACCTCCTGCCGCTCCTTTTCACTCATCTCCAGTGACTGCAGGAAGGAGATGGCTACTCGCTCGAGAGCCTCCTCTGGCCATGGCTGTCAGGGCGGAGAGAAGAAACTACAGTGAGACAAAAGCATGCAAAGACTGTCTTCTGATGTTAACTCTAACACATGACTAACTGTCTGACTGATTGACACACAGATACATACATAGACAGTTTTTCTGTGTCTAGTATATTTCACTAAAGATAAGATACAATTTATTTGCGGTGACACCATTCCTAAACCCTATACACACCTGGAACCAGTCAATGGTACAGCAGTTAATAAGAGATGGAAATTGCCGCAGGCGATTTCGAAAGGCGTCTCCAATGGGACTGAAGGCCACAACGATGTGCAGGTTCTCTCTACAGCGAGCCACAAAGAAGGCGAACAGAGTCAAAGGACTCAACTCCAAATTCTTATTACCAGCCTGGGCAATGGGACGTACTGCCTGGAGAAAGAGAGATGAAGTAAGAGTAACATTAAACATCGATGAGTATGGCCTTTATACAAGGTGTACATTACTCTATAAGGGTATACATACAATGTGTGACAGCCTACCTCCATGATCTCTTGCTTCTCGTCTACGGCGAACAGATTGGGCACCTCCCCCGTGTTCAGGACGCTGTCCACGTCTTCTAGAAAAGCTTCATCTTTGATCTGAGCGTCAGTTAGCAAGAACACCGTCTTCTGACCTTTCACCCCAGCTTTTTTCAGCAACATCTAAGGTATAATTCAAAGCACAAAGAGTGTTGTTTGAAAATATATCACAAGCACAGATCAAAATGAGGATAAATGCTTGATGGATCAGAGTTACAGGACACAGAAGTCTGTCCTAAACCATGAAGCCGACCTTGAGGTCCTCTCTCCACTCAGTGATGCCGTAGCTCTTAGAGATCTCAGGCTGGAACATGGTCATGTGGGCCATGGATGTGGCCAGACGGGTGATGGACTGGCGTCCGCTGCCTCCCACTCCCACTAGCAGGGCATTGCCTCCTGGCTGCTTCAACACACGGCTGATACGGGACAGGTGCTCCAGGACATAGCTACATGATTCAGACATTTTTTCAGTTTAATTTCCATGAAGAAGAAGAGTTCTAAAACAATTTCATCAATTTACTGCACAGAAAAGCAAGTCATTTGGTTGAATGCTCATTCTAGAAAATCGTAACTTCTATTTTTTTATGAGATTTTAGCATTTAATACTAAATAGGTTATGACCAATATTTTTGCGGCGCATGTAGCTGAATTGACTCTATAATACCAAAGCTGTTTACCGAAAGATGACGAGGTTCATGCGATTCTTGTGCAACTGGTTGTATTCCTCGAGACACGACTCCACCACTTGAGAAAAGCTTTCCATCGAGGGCACCTCAGCGTACAAGCGCTCGTCATCCTCCAGGTCAGGCTCCATGTAGTCACCAAACAGAAGATTCCGCATGTCTTCTTCAACCAGCTGAGAAAGGAAGAACACATTAAAACATAAAGACTGTTTCATATGGTAGTAGAAAATATATCAAATCATATTTAGATCATGGGCAGCAAGGAGTGATAACAGGCCAGAGCAGCTCCTCTTCTTTCCTGCATTTCCTAACACACTGTGAAACATTATAATAGACAATTATAATAGTAAAGCACATAACACTACAACAAGTATAACTGAATCTCAACTTACTTTACTGCTTTGTTTCAGGTGATCAAACACCTGATCGAAGGACTCGTTGAAGTGCTGTTTGAGGATGCCGTTCATCAACTGGTGGAGCCATGTTCGATCTTTGTCATCCACCAGGCGGTCGTAGTAGACGCGGAAGACCTCGTGGACAAACAAGCGTATCATGGTGCGTCTGTTCTCCAGAGACTCCTTCTTCAGCAGCAGGCAGCCTTGGATGACACGCGAGAAGTCCCGCAGGTTGAAGGTGTAGTGAGACTTGGCTGGAGTAGGAAGCAGGTTCTCCATGGCTTTCTTATACACCTTTAGGAATTAAATGCATACAAGCAAAGTATTAATGCGCTGGAAAAGACAAGGTCAGTTCATGTAATATCATTGTGTGTTTTTGGGGGACTCACTTCCATGGTAGCTGTCACTATTTGGTTGCCAACGGTGAAATATTCAGGTGGGAATTCGTTGTTTTTGAGATAGAAGGCCACCACGCTGGAGAAGATGCGAACCATGGTGTCATCACTGAAGGCGTTGATGCTAAATATGTTGAAGTGGCGCAGGAAGCGGGATGTCACAGCATTCCTCCCACCACCAGGGGGGCCCATAGCTGAGATGAACTGGAGGTCGACAAGAGAGATCCTGGAGGTATCCTTCAGGTCATACCTGCCAGAGCACGACAGTTTACTGAATGCAGTAAATTTAGTCCTCTCCCTTTATTATCATTCTCTTACTTTGATATGAAATTGCCGTCTAATGGTGGATGGTTCATACCAGTTTCCATGGTCTATATACTGTCGAAGAAGCTCCACAGGAGGCTGTGCTCCAAACTGCTCCAGTGCAGGCATGTTCACGTCATCTACAAAGATGACACACTTCTTTCCCATGGGGGGCCCGTACACTCCCTTCCTTCTCTTATCTAACCTGGACATGATGATATTCTGGAAAATACAATTAGTACAGAATCAACAAATTCATTTATATAAATAATAAAATAATTCAAACATATACCCTTTCTTTTCTGTTTAGATTATTACATCGAATAACATTTTTCTAGCAATCCAAAAATTCTGAAAGGTCGTTCTTTCATCCTTGCTTGCTAAATGCTGACCTGAGTTTGGTTGGCGCTAGTGCGAGCTGAAAAGTTGATAAAGAAGGGTAGATAGCGGTCTTTGTCCAGATTGTTCATCAACTTCTCCTTCACATACACTGACTTTCCAGTGCCAGTAGGACCAACAAACAGCAGAGGCCTAAGCAGAGAAAAAAAATCCATTTTGTCAGTTGAAATGTAAATAGTACCAGGGTAAAATAAAATGAGAAATACTCTATAGAAACCAGTATATATGGCAGAATACTAACACTCCGTATCTGATGCTGAGGTCCAGGAGGTAGGTGTAGCGAACTGTATCTATGGTGGGAACAATGATCTCTTGCACTTTGGTGTTTTTGTTCCCCAGGCTGACATTCATGATGGCACTGTTCCAGTGAGCCCAGCTGCCTTTTCCTTTAAACTGTCCAAGAGATTACAGTCTGATTTACTGATTTAAACCAAAGTGAAACACCTCTGAGGTGATGTAATTACACAATACCTCATAGAAGTAGTCATACACCAGCCCTTTCTCGTCCATTGGACACTCCCATTTCCCCACAGCGTCAGGGATGGGATGTTCTTCTGTCTTTCCTGACACAGTCACCCTGAAGAACTCACTAAACTTCTCTCTGCTATCTGAATCACAGCTGCCACCCACAGACCACACCAGAGAGAAGGCAAATGCTGCCTAAAATCACACAAGGAAGAGAAGGGGAGGTGTCATATGAAAATATAAATTAACTGAAATGGAAAGTGCAAATACAAAAACACTGAAACATTTGCATGGAGGTGCAAATGTTTGCCAAGAGCAGTTCCAAAGCAAGATATTTTTAATAAATAAGGTGCTAATATCCTTCAAAATGACAAATGATTCAGTCCTTTTACCATGATCCAGGTGCGAATATTTTTATCCCCAGGAGTCGTTTCTACAGGTTCAGTGAGCAGCATCTCAAACAGTCGACACAAGGACATCACAGTGTTACTGTTGCCAGTGGCAACAACTTCCTGTAAACAAAACCGTCATCCAGCATGACAAAGTGTCTGTAGTTTATAAATAAATGTACACTTGAACAATATTCTACAGATATTTGGTCTGGGTTGTTCTGGGGTCACTTACTCTGCAGTGTTTACGCAGCATCCTGAGGGCGGGCGGCAGGAGCCAGTGGAAGAGCTCCAGCAGCAGGGAGCGGTTGTCCGGGCTTTGCAGAGCATCAGGAAGATTGTTCATCCAGGAGATCACTAAAGGCTCCCAGCCCAACTGAGACGGCTCCATGTAGATCATACCACATCGACTGACTGTGGCGGGCTGCCGTGAAAGAAAATAACCGAACAAAACTAAAAAAAGACCTTTTTATAACTTCCAATTACATCCTGTCAATCAAGCATATTGTTAATTCCTATTGGTTCAACATCTTAACAAGCACGTTGGTGAATTATTAAAGTTCCATTATTGCAAAATGGTGACCATTCAGCAAAATTAACGAGCAAAATAACGAGCTAATAAATCATTTATTCATCTCCAAACATTTAACTCACCGAGGCCTGTGATAGATCCATTGCTTCAAAAATCAGACTCATCTGATTGGACATCTGGATGATCTCACCACTCATCAGGCACAACTGTGGGGGAAGAGAGAAGATCTTACTCAAGTATGAGAAAAATAAATAAATATCAAACGTTTTTTACTGTGTATTATGTACCTTTTTTTTTTTTTTAACCTTTATTTAACCAGGAGTAAAAACTCATTGAGATTAAAAATCTCTTTTCCAAGAGTGTCCTGGCCAAGATAGGCATGATGTACCTTTTTGTTGTCATCCAGCACAGTGTTCATGCTCTCAATCCACAGTGTATCTATGGGACCATCAAACACCACCCATTTACGGTCTGGTGTGTCGGCCGATGCAAACTCACGAAACGTGTTGGCCACAATCCCGTCTGTCCACTAATAATGAGGAAAAGGAAAAAGTAAAGACACACATCTTGTATTTATCTGTGATACAGAATAAATACAAGAGGATCCAAGGCACAGGCCTACCTCATGGGAAACTAGGTCAAACTGTCCAAAGAGCTGTCCCATGGTGATGGACTTTGGGTTCAATGTCCTGAAGATGATCTTCTCCTCCTCACCATACCCTCTCTCATTCATGAGAGTCAGCGTGGCAGCAAGAGTGTGCAGCACTTTGGTCTTCCCAGCAAAAGGTTCCCCCACCAGCATAAACCTGGTACAAAAAAGTATATATTTTCATGCAATATCAAGCTGTGTCCCAGTTGTGTGGAATACTGTATAACTGGAAACATGCGAAACAGGATATCATAATATGATAATTGAAATACAACATACCCATGCCTGACTATCATCATCTCATAAGACTGGATCATCTTCTCTAAGAAGACCTGTGTCGGTTGTACATTGTGTCTTTTACAGCACTCTTCAGCCGCCTCCAGAAACAGCTGCCAAGGATATGAAAAAAAAACACTGATTATAATATTAAGGCTGTCAATCAATTAAAATATTTTATCGTGATTAATCGCGTGACTGCCCATAGTTAATCATGATTAATCACAAATTAATTAATGACCTTAAAATGTACCTTAAAAGGAGATTTGTCAAGTATTTAATACTCTTATCAACATGGGAGTGGGCATATATGCTTGCTTTATGCAAATATATGTACTGTATATATTCATTAATGGAAATCAATACAACACAAAACAATGACAAATATTGTCCAGAAACCCTCACAGGTACTGCATTTAACATTAAAAATATGCTCAAGTCATAACATGGCAAACTGCAGCCCAATAGGCAACAACAGCTGTCAGTGTGTCAGTGTTTTGACTTGACTATGACTTCCCAAAACTGCATGTGATTATCATAAAGTGGGCATGTCTGTAAAGGGGAGACTCGTGGGTACCCATAGAACCCATTTTCATTCACATGTCTTGAGGTCAGAGGCCAAGGGACCCCTTTGAAAATGTCCATGACAGTTTTTCCTCGCCAAAATTTAGCGTAAGTTTGGAGCGTTATTTAGCCTCCCTCACAACAGGCTAGTATGACATGGTTGGTATCAATGGATTCCTTTGTTTTTCTAGTTTCATATGATGTATCTTCACTCTAGCTTTAAAACTGCTACAACCTCTGAAAGATCTATTGCATTAATGTGTTAAAGAATTTAATGGCATTAAAACAAATTTTAATGCATTATTATCACGTTAAATTTGACAGCCCTATATAATACACATGACTATATTAATAAACGTGCAGGTATTGTTAGATGTAGGACAAAAGAATAAGTAATGGCTTCAATATATCTGACCTGATAGTCAGCCTCAGGAAGGGAGATGCCTGGGAACAAATCGCTGGTGATTCCATTGAACAGCGGAATATCATGGGAGAGGAACTTGGGCTCATTGACATCCTTTATGGACCTCAGGAGCTGGATGTTACAAAAACGTGGGAAAAAAAAGAATAGAGAAGATTACAATTAGGGCATACAATATATAGACTAATTTAGCAAATGCATTCATTTCAGCACAAATACCAGTATGTCCTCGTTCTCCTCCGGATATTTGAGCTTGAGGTTTCCTGCAGCCACAAGTACTGCTTTGACCGCCCTCATGCCGTAATCATAATGGAACTGGGAGGAGAGCAGCTCTGAACAGAGCCTGTAGGTCATCACAATCTTTACTGACAGTGGTTTGGCATTGAGGAAGCCGTATGAATACAGAGAGATCTCTGCTATCAGCGCGTAGTTGGGGACCATCATGGCCACTGTTCGGAACAACACCTGCGCAGAGGAATGAAAGAAAGATTAGGTGACGTGTCAGTGTTGGACAGTCACACACTTCTTTGTGTTATGTTACACTATACTGAAGGGGTGTAAAAGCACCATCGATTTATCACAGTGTTTAATTTGATGAAGAGCTGGGATCAAATAATGTAGATTAATATAATATAATGCAATGTAGAAGTAGTAACAGACAATATTTTTAGGACTGACAGTGATGCCTAATAAAATGTTTCTTCACTGATTAAAGACCTTGAGGTTGTCTGGGAGTTCTGAGCGTCCTGCGTAGCCAGGGTTCATTGTAATGGACACAAAGCAGTTGGGATTGAGTTTGAGCATAGTCCCTTCGAAGTCAAAGTATTCCAACTTCTGCTCGACGGCCCTCTGGATGCAGAGAACCTGCTGGGCCACTACAGACAGCACCTCCAGCTCAATGCGGTTGAACTCATCAAAGCATGCCCACGCACCAGATGAAGCCAGACCTTTAAAAAACTATGAGAAATTGCACCAAAAACATTGGTTAAAAAATGATGTTTTTGCATTATAAATTTGGCATTAGAATTAAGAATATTCCTGCTGGTGTTACTTTGCCCATAGCGAGGTAATCCAGTCCGTCAGAGCAGTTGAAGACCACACACTGCACAGCTAGAGCTTTGGCAAGATCTTTGGTGGTTTCCGTCTTTCCTGTTCCAGCTGGACCCTCAGGCGCGCCACCCAAATTCAGGTAGAAAGCCCCGATCTAAAACAGAGGGAGAGCTTTGGAATTTAATGTTAAAATACCTCATCACTCAGCATTATTTCAATAAAAATGTGACAAGTGTTCATGTGTAAGTTGGCTATTTGTCATAAATTATACCAGGGTTCTGTAGCATCTGTCAGTCAGTGGAGTGATGACCAGACGCGGCGAGTTCCCCAGGTACTCATAGGCGTACTTAACATCGCAGTTGATGATGCGAACACGAACATTGTCATTGATCCAGTAGTAACGAAGCTGGGCTAGCCATTGGAAGTCTGTTTCAGTTGATACACCTGTTAAAAATGGACATACAGTATATCATTTTATTTTTCAGGCATATTTTCTTGGTGGTTTTTCTAAACTGAGCTCTGCTACAGTCGACTCTGGATTCGGTGCTGTGAGGTACCTTTCCCAATAAGCTCCAAGACCACATCCCTGGCATGGACATCGATAGTGACCAGCGCTCCCAGAGTGATCCGTGTTTGTTTGGGCAGTTTCCCTCTCACCAGCTCCACAATGTCTTTCAGCTGACTCTGGAGTTGCTTATAGTAGTTCTTTAAACCCTACAGAGAACAAAACCCAGTTACTGTTTTAGTTTTTTTTCCCAAGGTGATTCTGTTAGAAGAAGAATCCGGGTCAGTTGGTCAGGAGTGACACACACCACTGTTTTTTTTACCTCTACACTATAAAGTTCATTAATGTGTGCAGCACTATAATTACACTTTAAAACTTGATTTAAGTTTTTTTTTTTTTATTGGTAAATGAAGTTTTGATTTTAACTAGGAATCTTCACAACTTAATCTTCTCATATTCAGAAAAACACTGAACATAATTTCAATTAATTAAGCTGTACTTAGTATTACTGTATTTCAAAAGCCAACAAAAAAAAGTTACATTTTCATTGAAAAGGGTGTAAAAACCTACATCAGCTCCCGATCTGATGGCTTCATGGACCTCCGAGGTCCAGAAAATCTGGGAGGTGCAGAGCACCACCTGCCCAGGCCACTCCTTGACCCACTGGCTCCGTGCAGTGTCAGCGTAGGCCTGTCGGTACAACCACACTCATGATTCACATTAATGTTCACGCATAAATCCTCAATTTAACAAATCGCTGTACTGTGTATTATTTAAGGCATGGGAACAGTGATCTCACCACCCTGGAGCGGGCTATTACATCTCTGACACTGCCGAGCATCACTTCCTCCACCTGCACCAACCACTTCTCCACGGCTCCTTTGGCTTCAGACGTGGAGATGCGCTGGATTAGCTCAACACGCTCACCCTCACTGCTATACATGGCCTGGGTGAGAACAGTGTGCAATTTAATAAAGGTTCAATCATGGTGTCATGTAACTATGGACGGATTATGAGACAATGGGCCCCTGGGCACAAACATGTAAAGGGCCCCCACCCCTCCTACATACAATAAGCACAAGAGCCACAGATTCAAAGAGATATCTTTGTAGTTGTTTTGTGTCTCTTTTTGGTCGGTTTGTGTCTATTTTGGTTATTTTGTCTCTCCTTTTGGTTGTTTTGCATTCCTTTGTAGTTGTTTTGTGTCTGTTTTTAGTTGATGTGTGTCTCTTTGTGGTAGTTTTATGTCTTTCTTTGGTTGTTTTGTGTCTCTTTGTAGTCATTTTGTGTCTATTTTTTTTTTCTTTGTGTCTCTTTTTGGTCATTTTAGGTCTCGGTTGTAGTTTTGTCTCTTTGTGACTTGCCAACAAGAAGTGTTTGCAGTAACGTCAAACTGAGGCCCTGGCCCAGGGGCCCAACAGGTTAGGGGGCCCCTGTGCCTGTACTCAGTAGGCCCGATCAATAATCCGTCCATGCATCTAACAATAATAACATGTGTGACTGCCTTGCCTGGATATCCAGATTGGGCAGGAAGTCCAGCTTGGAAATACCCTCAAAGCACTTCTTCAGATGGGGCTGCACTCGCAGTGGGTCCTTGGTCTCAGACAGAATCTCCAGCATTTCATCATTGGACAAGAAGAAGAACCTGGCAGCGGCATTGGTAGTCAGTATCAAAATCTTAATGTTATGATAACAAAGAATTGGACTAAAGAAACACTGCGAAATATGTTTGTTCACCGTGGAAAAAAGAGACGCTTCTTCTCCAAATAGGCATTCAGTCCTTTCATGATGTCTTCCAGGAGGCTGTTAGAGTCTTGCAGTTTCTCTAGCAAACCAGGCAGCGAAGTTGCTTGCAGAATCTATGATTACAAATCATCAGTTAACACAAACAGTTCATTTTTCAGATTTCCTTTTTTTTCAGAATAATGTGTTCACCGTAAACTTTTGACCTTAGGGTCCTTAACGCAGTGCCTCATGACATCTTTCCAGTTTTTGTCAACAATTTGGAAAAGTCGTCCCTCTTCCGGAATCTGCTGCATGATGTCCTGAGAAGAGAAGATGGGCTCCAGATAAAGCCACTGGGCCTGCACCTTCAGCCACTCATCTATGGTTTCCTGGATACGAAGCAGACGCTCCTCCCACAGCTGAGGTCACAGAACAAACAGTTAGATCTCTGCAGAACTGGTAAAACGTATTCATTATCATCATGTGTATAAACTTTCTAAAACTGGAAGCTAACCTTGATCTTATTTTCAAAGGGTTTAATGAACGGTGAGCCCCTCATAGTCTGAGTCTTCACAATCTGGTCATCTAACATTGTCTGAATCTCGTCCATGGCGGTCAGGATGGACACTCCGGTCTCCCTGTAAGGTTGATGGTGGAAAGAAATACCATCCCAAATATGCACCATGGTTTGCATAGCCTTCTCCAGGGAAAACTCCTGTAGAGACACATACGAGTACGTAGCCATTGGAGTACATATGGCATTCAATATTAAGGATTTTATCAAACGCTGTAGAAGCAAACCAAGAATTTCAGAAGTTCTCACTTTACTGGCAGCAGTGCTGATAGACTCAAACTCTTCGATGTAAGGAACCAGGTTTTGTTTGAGAACTTTGCGTAGTGTGGTACCAGAGTCAGGAGTGAGGTCATACCCCACTATCTCTGACATCTGGTCCCAGTGGCGAGCTCGGATGCCTGGATTACACAAGCTGGACACTACAGGGATACGGTCCTGTTGACACAAACACATTCCACATAGAGGTATAGCAGCAACAAACAAGCCTTCATTAATGAGCCCCTTTGAAATGACAGTAAATACCTTGAACTCTTTGATCTGCTCCATCACAGTGGAGCACAAAAGGATTGTGGGGCTTTCCGGCTTCTTCGAATCATCCTCAGGTCGCCGTCTAATCGTCCCACCAATCCTGTCCAGCTCTTGCTCAGCCTTGTTCTGCTTCTGTTGGAAAAACTTGAGCGTCTTGAAGATCTCCCTAAAGAACTCGTCCACTTTTACTTCCATGCTCTCGCCGTCAAGGTCCTGGAAGGAACCGTCCATCCATCTATTCACAAAGGAGATAAAAGGTTAACAGGGGAAATGTTTTCATTAAAACTCAACAAGCACATCAAACTGAAATCAGACCTGTCTTCTGTGCGCTGCCACATCAGCACCAGTCCAAACAGCTTCTGATACGGCTCAATACGGTCTTTGATGACCTCAACTTCTGGGTAACATGTTGGGTCCCATTTGTAAAAGGCCTCTTCTTTGTTAATGAAGACGATCGCCTCCTCAGCCTCATGGAGAAGTTTCTGAACTGTTCTGATATCCGTTATATACTGCCCAAAAAGGGATGACAAGATCATTATTTTCCATTTTCTCATGTAATTGTATTGCTAGAAAACGACACTAAAATTAAGTTTTATGATGCTTTTGTACAATTCTGATCACTACTTACATTGTACTGACACTGACATGGAATTCAAATGCATACTGTAATGTGACTATAGTTATTTCAGGTTCAAGTTTGTGTACTGATTCACTTTCTTGCAGAGAGTTAAAAGTCTGTGTAATATGAAGCTGGAGCCAGCCGGTGGGTAACTTCCCGAGCAGTGGGAAACAGCTAACTTGGCTCTGTCTGAAGCATAAACTGTATAAAAGAAGTGGATGTAGTCATCGTGACGTCACCCATTGGTTTGTGGACTGTCGTGACACGAGAGGGTGGAGCTGAGTACAACCGAACAATGAATAAGACATTTTTAGGTGACCAAAATGATAGAATTAACTTTCATGAACTGAAAACACACTGTGAAAGGGTTAAAAGTCTAAGATAAAAACACAATTCCCATACCGGAAAACGCCGTGGTAGCGACCTGTCAATCACAAGGTAGCCATGCCCTAAAGCATACCCTGCTTTATGGTCTATTTGACTCTAAATGAGACCATAATTTACTAAATGAACATCACGCTGTATTGAAAAAGACTTGAAACTAGCGATTGAGACCATAAACTCATGTTTACAATGTTTACTGAGGTAATAAATCAAGTGAGAAGTAGGCTCATTTTCTCATAGACTTCTATACAATCAGACTTCTTTTGCAACCAGAGGAGTCGCCCCCTGCTGGCTATTAGAAAGAATGCAAGTTTAAGGCACTTCAGCATTGGCTTCACTTCCCAGGAGTTTGCCCACTAGTCGGAAGGTAACAAAATCCCCCTACCAGCACCTCGAAAGCTCACTAATTAACATGTTACATCTTGTTTGTTTAAAACGTACAAAAACTGAAGCGTAAAAACAACAATTTGTGGTTTTATGGTGGGTTATGAGACTATTTGTCGGCCAGGCGCGGTGACGTCCTGAACTTTTAGAGGGTCTGGTAGGCGGATTTTGTTAGCTTCATACAAAGCCAGTCTAGCTTCATACTGTACGGACAAATATGAATGGTATGATCTTATTAACTTACTCTCACCAAGAAAGCAAATACATGTTCTGCCCAAAATGTCGGAACTATTTCTTCAAGGTCATCTGAAAATGCTAATGACACAGTACCTGCTGCATCATATCCAGCTCAGAGCAATGTGGGAACTCCTCTACCCTGCGTCCCAACTTTTCCAGCTCTACCATTAATCTTTCTCTTTCAGCAAGCAGCTCCTTCTCCCCTTTCTGCTTGGCCCATTGCATCACCTGGAAAATGACAAAGCCGTCCAGAATCAGGTCATCCTTAATAAAAAACAACCATGATATATTGTCATCAGCAGACACAAGAGCATTACATCATCACTGAGATCAAAGACATCGAGGATTTTTTGAGGCCAGTGGAAGACGGTCGCATTAAGTTCCATATCCTCTGGCTCAATGATGTGGACATCCAGGAGGTAGATCAGTCTACAGTAGGCTTCCTGTCAGAACGCAATGTGGCAGAAAATGCTGTTAGGATTGATATAACTGAAGTCGATATGTTTTAGTGTAAGATACAACAGGTAGAACCAATCTTCAGGTTATTCACCTTTATTTTTTCATTCAGTTCAGCAATACCCTTTGTCTTAGTGAAATCAATGTGATCAATGATCTGAGTCATGTCCTCTGTGCTCTCTGGTACTTTCAGAATGTTCTCTCTGATGGCTTCAAATTCAGAGCAGATCCTGTGAGCACACACAAAAAGGATTGTGAGAAAAATCGGAACATTTTCAACACAGACGGACAGTTTTGTCAAAGAATGTTACAAGAAAAGTGACTCACTGTAGATTTTGCTCCCGGTGGCTGGCGACCAATTTCTTCAGAAGTATTTCAGCGTAGTTTTTTGCTTTGTTGGCCAGCCCCTGTTTCAGCTCTTCACAGTCCAGATGGACCATCGAGAAGTGGGCTTTTGCAGGGAGGCTGATAATCGCCTTTGACAGAACACGAAACTCCTCCACTTGCTTTAAAAAGCAGTGACATTATACGTTGATAGTCATCAGAAGAAAAACTGACAACAAGGCAGGAATAGGTATATAATATATGCAGCATTTTAATTCAATTTTATGATTTGCTACCTTAGTGTACTCATCAAAAGAGTGCTCCTCTTTCATGAACTTCTGCACTCTGGCCTGTGCAGTTCCGTTGACGAGCCAGTCATAGTTGTCAACTGCAAAATAAAGCAGAAAAGTCAGCAATAAATGGAATTAAAATCAACGGGGTGATGATAGGAAATTATTAGATTATGAAACATCACCATAGCTCTGGAAATGTTTGTCGGGATCCTCTAGATTCTTGCGTACAGCCGCCTTCACGGCGACCTGAGCCCAAGCCAGGATGTGATCAGCCACCTTGACATCCACAAACGAAGATATGCCTTGTGCCAGCCATGACTGGACCGTCTGTACTTTCTGTGGATCAATTTCATAGATATCAATACTAGCTCAAAATCATTTTTTTTACATGAAAAATGTGTCATAAAGCAGTCATTCTCCTTTAAATGGCTATTACAGATAACCTCACCTGTAGTGTGTTTGTGATGGCGTTAAGAATCTCAAAAAGAGCAGCTTCCATGTCTTGTAAGGTGGGATAAATTTCAATCTTTTCATCATCGAATGTCAAGGCCATACGGAAGAGGGGCAAGCGGTGGCGATAGCTTGGATCAAAGAGATTGACAAACTCCTCTACACTTGTCTGAAGCAGGGATTTCAGCTGGGAATTGACAAAAGAAAAATGTCTATAATGCTACAGTATCCATACATTTCATTAAAAAAAAAGAACACAAACAAACAGTGATAGCTAGTTGCTGACATGCTGCTTGTACAAAAAAACTAACAAAGGAGATCAGATCTCAAAACAGCAGGCTATAAATGTTGCATAATAGTTTGACCAATTCAATTTACTATATGTGCAGCATTAAAAACACAAACCTTGATAAGTTTCAATTGTCGAGGTGTCTCTTAGTGGTCTTTTAATGTATATGTCTATAAAAACTGGCTTGCTAAAAATACAATGTTGAACAGTATAACATAATTCATATATAAGTAATGTTTCTGATTCAGTAATGAGTGAAACAGCCTTAATTTAAATAGCTTTAAATTGTTCATTCTCAAATCCAAATCATGCCCAAAATCAAGTCAGCCGTATCTCACCTGGTTGGAGATGAGGGTGGACGCACAGTCATAGAAGGATTCCAGTTTCTCCTCTTTAACTCCCTTCAGTGTTTCTTTGCTTGTTAATAAGTTGATGACTTTTGGAAACCAGGTATTCATGATACGATCTTCTGTCCTCTTACACTCCACCGCCATTCTGTTCTGGAGGCTCGTACAGTCCACGGGTCCTGAAGCCCTGAAGCCAGAATTAAATCAAAAAGAAACTTCACGTGAAAAATCATAGTTATGTGCTTTTTTTTAGCAGGGCCATGTTGCATTCATGGTGTCTTTCTTTACCTGCATCCTGAGAGATCAACCAGGACCAGTGGAGAAAATGTCATGTAGCCAATATCCAAGACAGTTTGCATCACCGGATGAAGAATGTGCAAATTTGATTTCATCATCTTGCGGCTTCTGATAAAGCGATCATGCCACGGTTGGGAGAAATCAACAATTCTGCAAAAGATTGGAAATGTAACTTACAAAATGGCATTCAAAAACAGACCGACTACTATTTGATTATTGTGGATAAATCATTTGTGTACATTAGACACTGACTTTAGTTGGGCCGCTGTCTGTTTGTCTGAGACAGGTTCTTCTGTTTGTGGATTCTTTAGTATTGTGTCCACTAAAGGGAGTGAATATGGCATAATGAGACATGGTTCACCTGAGGTCTACATGTTCTCTGAGAGTATATACAAACATAAATAATTGCCAATACCTGTGTGCTTGACAATCACATTGTGGAAGTCGTCGCTGACTTCCTTGCAGAGCTCCTGTAGCAGTTTATTTTTCTCAGGGCCCTCTTTAAGTTTAGGCGAGACTCGGGCAACGATGGAGTCCAACCACTGTTGCTGGATTGGAGCAAATGGCCGTTTCTCTACACACCCCTTCAGGAACATGTAGTTCTCCTGCAAATGGGATCAAAAATAGGAGAGGTGTGGTACATAAGTAGGGTTGAGTCTCTTCACAGGTCAAATCTAATAAACAAAAAAGACTTACCCTACGCTTCCGGTCCTCGCTAAACATCTGTAAAGAGAATATTGAAATACACTACATTATATTGTGCATATAAATGTATAAATTGATTAAAATGTGTGCATAATTAGATAATTGTCATACAGATGGTGGAAACAGTGGTTCTGGTGACTGGCTGCGCTCTGTTCCCCTCACTTGGCTCTGTTCGTAAGCCTTCATTGCTCTGGACACCCTGTAATAATTCAGTCAACAAATTGTCACATTGAAAGGAAACTCAATTGCCTACATACTGATTAAGATAAGATAAGATAAGATGAACCTTTACTAATCCCCAGAGGGAAATTCAGGTGTCAAAGCAGCAACATCAGCAAACAGAGTGAAATGCAGGAGAGGTACAGGTATACAACAATTATACAAAAACTATATATAAATATATATATATATATATATATATATATATATATATATATATATATATATATAATAACTGCCTAAATTAGATACTGGGATCATTATCTTATAGCTGTGGCTATCATAGTGAGGTACTGACAATAGAGCTGGCACACAACCGAGCTGACAACATACAATATCATGTGGAGTTGATCTTGTTTCACTTTACTCCTTCTGTGCCTCTTCTGAACTGTTGTCTTCTCCTTTGCTGCAGCGATCTGTCCATCCTCACCATCACGGTGCTGCGTGCCTTCAATGGGGGGCAGGACTGGAAACTTCGACATGTCCTTCACTCCTGTGGCTTCAAAAATTCCGGGAGAGGTGGCCATCTCTGGCAACAAAGCTACTGAAAAGAACCAGAAGCAAAAAATAACTTGAGGCTAAGTTACAGCTGTTGTATCTTAACGCTAGGCTAACTAACTAGCTAGTTATCCTGTACATTTGACCATAGGGTTTAACGTTAGCGTCTAGATGTTGCAGCATCTCAAAAGTTATTTTTAGTGAATAACAACACGGCTAGCTATCGGTTTACCTGTTCGTTCATTCAATATCCTCTCGCTTTGGAAGGTTGGTTAATAGCTTAATGTCATTGTAACTCATTTTTAGCCTGCGAACTGACTTCTGAGACTAAAGTTAACAGCGCCGTTACCATAGAAACAGTAAACATGGTAACCATTGGAAGAGGGCGTTGGGTTGTCATGGTTATTCCTGTTGTTGCATTAAATGTAGTATAGTGATGGATGAATAGTTTACTGCCAGATAAACAAATGCATTAATAATAACTTTATTATGTATTATGTGGTATGCCTCCTTGTAATAAGGCTAGAAAATACGATTTTAATCTTTATAGTTATTTTTTTTTAATTTATTTATTTATTTGCACATATATAAAACTGCACAAAATCCAGTCAATGAAAAAAAACAACAACAAGAAATGTGTCAGGAGAGGTCAAGAAGCCACAGGCTTATACAAAGTGCCTCCCCCCAACTCCAGGAGAAAAAAAAAATAATAATAAAAAAGGAAGAAAGATCTAAACTAACATAATTTTAAAAATACAACAAAAATTAAACAACAAGAAGTACACAAAATGTGCAAAAAAACCCCTAACCAAACAGTGGAAAACAATCCAGTAAAAACAATGAAATACATACAAAAAACAGTACAGAAGAAAAGAAAATATATCAACACATATCAAAAGATAATTAGACATCATGAATTAAATGTGATGATAATTTCCTTTTAAAATATTCTAAGGATAACGAGCTCTTGATAACATGTATTTTGGTGTTCCATATTTGTAAACCACGATATCTGAGGGAGTACTGGCCATGGTTTGTTTTGTAAAAAGGCAGGTGAAGATGATTAACCTGTCTAGTATTATGTGAATGAATTTGAGAATTAGATTTAAAGTTGCTAATTTATCAAATTAAAAATAAAGCTGGGCAAAAAGAGAGGGGCACCATCACTGGCAGTATCACCGACAGATGACAACTGACATCTGTCGTGTTAAGTGCATAACTGATGTTCAGACAGTAGTCAGACACATTACACCCAATGTGGGAGAGTTATCCATCATCCTGCAGTTTTGACTCTAATTTACAAAGAAAAAAAAGAGGATAGGCCTATACGTGTGAATTTCATTCGCTTTAGTCCTAATATGTTTGCCAGAAGAAAAAAAACTTGCCACAAATCAGATTCTAAAGTATAAACATGTTTCAGGCATACCTATATAGAAATTGCACTTTCTCAAATACACTGATTGATGCTATTTTTTTGCAAACAGCATCTAGTTATGCCAAGGCCATAAAAAAAAAACAACAACAACAATGACAAGGCATACAGTTAAACTGAATAATTTAGATGTTGGGTTTATTTTTAAAAATGAATAAATTAGGGGCTATACTTACATGGTTATTGGTGGTTTGCATTCTTCAGCAGCCCTTCTCTGTGTACATGTTTTATAATAAAGTGAAAAACATTACTGATATCGTTTATCCTTTCTCTATGATCCTTTTGAGAAGGGGTTCCAGTGTCTCTATAGTTCCATTGCTACCTCAGGCAAATCTACAGTTTGGTCTATTACATGATTACACCAGTAGAGGTCGCTTTAGTTCCTCTTATTTTAAGTGTTTTCTCAGTCTCATGTGCTCACTGTTGTAGCTGCTAAATTGTGCTGCTGTGTAAAGTGCAGTTGCCATGTCATAAAAATAACTATAAAATTAAAATCTGGTATGCATTGCACTTACAGAGAAAAAAAACATAAATAATTTACAATACATAAATAGAAAAACAGGGTGTGTGAGAGAGATGATTGGTTAATTGATATTGTATTGAAGACATAAAACCAGTAGTTCCCTGTAGTGGAAAGTAAGTACGTTAATTTAGCCTAACTAAATTACTTACTACAGTGGATTAATGATAAGAAACCCTCTGTTCAAGGCTGGCGTTAAGTCATATTTGAGATGGTCCCTTTGGAATATCTTACAAATATTCTACATGCCAAAGTAGATCAGTTCCACAATATTTGACAGCCCTATCTGAATTATATTGGACCTGATATCTCCTCCATTATCTCACAAGGAGTCTCTTGAACATGAACTCATATATCCTGTGACTTCCCTGCACTATGAACTATTTCCTATGACCTCCTATATAAATTGTTTGATCTGAGCTGTACCAGTGTTTGTTTGTTTGTTGTTGTTTTGTTTTTTTATTATTATTCTTATTGTGTTTGGGGAAAATAAGAAAACCCAATAAACATATTATTAAAAAAATAAAATAAAAAAAATTTAGCCTAATCAAGTAATTTCGATGTACTTGTTGTTTACTTGAGTACTGTCATTTATTCTACTTTTTTATGGAAACAAGTTCTAGTTTTAAAACTTTATTATTATTTAGAATTATTATTATTTAGAACTTTAGAATTATTTTCTATCCGATGTCAAAACCCCCAAAACATTTGCCGGACTAGTAAGATTACCATAAATCTATATTGGGGATTCAATACACATTTTATGGCCATAATAAGCAATGTAAGATCACAGTTCTCAAATCATACAATGCTTGTGATTGACTGTAGGGGGCAGCAGGTCGCTCTTATTGTGTAGTTCACCGGAAATAGACAACAGGAAGCAGCAGAAGAAGAAGAAGAGGCTCTCCACCGCTAGCTAGCTAGCTACTGCTGGGAAGTAGCGACACAAATATTCAGGTATTGTGAATTATATAACTATAATACCTGTACAGGACTTTAGATAGAAGAGAATAAAACAGAATAGCACTTGTTCCGGATGTGTGTAATCGATATAACTGCGCCGAAAGGCCGGAAGTTGTGTTTGTTTTGATCCGTGTTGACGACAGTCAGGCTTCAATGTTGTGTTTTTCACCAAAGGCCCAAACTGTTGGGATTTAGGATTTCCGGTGTTTTGTTGCTGTCAAACTGAAGAGCTAATTACCAAACACCGTTATAACGTTATATAACTGTCCTTACCACGAGGTCAGTAGTTTAAGTGCATGAAATGTCATCCTGTCAATAACCTTTCTGTGTGTGTGTACTGTGTTTAGGATCTTATCATAATGAGTTATACAGAGAAGCCAGAGGACATAACGAGGGAAGAGTGGATGGATAAACTCAACAACGTCCATATCCAGAGAGCTGACATGAACAGGCTCATTATGAACTACCTGGTGACAGGTGACGTATTGTTTTTATTACTCAAAGTTTGTTCTCGGTTGTCTCTCTCCCTCACACACACACACACACACACACAGACACACACACAGACTTGCACATGGCTTCAGCCCTGGACTGCTTTTTCATTCATCCGTTTTTTTTTATTTTATTTTATTTTTATTTAACCTTTATTTAACCAGGTAGTACTCATTGAGATTAAGAATCTCTTTTGCAAGAGAGACATGACCAAGACAGTCAGCATTTAAACATACATTAAAGTTTCAAGCGCCACAACATAAAACAAATGCAAAATAAATACATAGCATAATATCATACAAAACACATTAAAATCAAGGTTTTGAAGCATACTCAGAAACACAGACAGCTCCCGATTGACTCTGCTTCTAGGTCTTTCATTTATATCCATATGTACCGTATACTGCACTATTTTGCACTCTTAAGTATTTTACTAGTATTAGTACTATATTAGTATCATTATTTTTAACTTTCAAGATGTTTCAAAATATCCTGTATTGTGTTGTTTATTGTACTACTCTACAATTGCCCCTCGGGGACAAATAAAGTGATTTGAATTTGAATTTAAAGATCAATTGTTCAGATAGATGCGGTGCATGGTTTCACCACGTTTGTGTTCAACAGAGGGCTTCAAGGAGGCAGCGGAGAAGTTCAGGATGGAGTCAGGAATAGAGCCCAGTGTCGACTTGGATTCCCTCGATGAAAGAATTAAGATCAGAGAGATGATCCTGAAGGGACAGATCCAAGACGCCATCGCACTGATCAACAGTCTGCACCCAGAACTGCTGGATACTAACCGTTACCTCTACTTCCACCTACAGGTAAAAATAAAACACAATGCCTCTCATTTAGCAGACATCTGGGTTTTGCACTTTTAGCAATATAACTTTATTTTCACTCCCTGTTGCTAACCTTTTGGCCTTTTTTGTGTTTGCAGCAGCAGCATCTGATTGAGCTGATTCGTTTGAGGGAGACTGAAGCCGCCCTTGAATTTGCCCAGTCTCAGTTAGCAGAGCAGGGGGAGGAGAGCCGAGAATGTCTCACCGAGATGGAGAGGACGCTGGCCCTGCTGGCTTTCGACAACCCTGAGGAGTCACCTTTTGGAGATCTGCTTAATATGATGCAGAGACAAAAGGTAAGGAAGCTCATACCTGTCTTGCACTTGTCTCTTCTTTATCTATAATTATGCCACCTAATTCATGATCCCACACTAAGCTAAAAAGGTTGCTCTGCTCTCTGCAGCATGCGGATGCTGTTCAATTTTAGTGCTGCACAATGTGTCAGACAAATTTATATTTCTCTCACCCATTTTTCAAATTAAAGGCGGGGTTGGTAAATATTTTTGAAACTTTTTTGTTATATTAGTTGACATTTTCATTACATCCTGACAGCAATCAATAAACGAGATGCTCTGACAAAAAAAAGAGAAAAAAATCTAAATCTAAGCCCGTCCAATCATTTCATTCGGCCAGAATGTTATGATTGGACGGACTAACTGCCTGCCTAACTACCTGTGCGCACTCGGCCCATGCACTCATTGCGCGTCACCGGAGTCTTCCACAAGCTGCTAGCTTGATAGCTGTGAGTACTAACAATAGCCATGTTCGTTGTTTACGTTCATAATGATATATATGGGGGAGTGGCTTTGGAGGGAGGTCTGAAGCGACGAACTATCAATGTTGCCGACTTAGCGACTTTCTCACTAGATTTAGGGACTTTTGGAGCTAATGCGGTTAGCTACTTCCATTGGAAAAGAATTGGCAACACTGGGCTGGGTTTTTCGGCTGGAACATTTTTTTAAATTTTGTGTACTCTTGCTAGTTTCTCAAGATCGCTCACCCTGCCTTTAATTAAATATGAATTTTCTTGATTTGTGTGTGTTTGGGGTGCTCTATGTCTGCCTATGATCAACAGTTAAATATTGAAAGTATACAAAGCAATAACATGTCTGTGTCTTTGTCTTTCAGGTCTGGAGTGAAGTGAATCAGTGTGTGCTAGACTATGAAAACAGAGAGTCAACACCCAAGCTGGCCAAGCTCCTGAAGCTACTGCTGTGGGCTCAAAATGAACTTGACCAAAAGAAAGTGAAGTATCCCAAAATGACAGACCTCAGCAAGGGAACCATCGAAGACCCAAAATAAGGATCCACAGTGAAATCATACCACATCATTACAAAATGGACACATTTCCTTTATCTATTTATACCCCAACAAACTGACTCATATAGAGTACAACCTTTTCTTTTTGTAAGGGTTGCTTTTTGATACTTTAATAACTTAGAATGTGTAAACTGGATTGATGGCATTTTAAAATGACTTCTCACACTAAAGTAACATGCAGACCATTATTTTACTTGGTATTATAATTTACATATTTGTTTATGTAAAATTAGTATATTTCAGTTACACTAGTTTTTCTGTCTGTTGGCAGGGAAAGTTGTTGGCATTGGAGGGTGTGAATAAAGCCTAAATTAGGCTGTCACTTTCTGTGTGTGACCAGGTTTGATGTTCAGGGATAATGGTTGGCTCGGTGTGCACTGCCTCAAATAAACACAAACTCTTTCCTCACATCCAAACATAGACATTTCAGCTAGTAGTTTTTAGCTAGTACTCTATGTGATGGCAATAGCCAAAGCAAGATACTTGGGATCTTTCAAACTACTGTGACTTTGGAAGTTAAATTCAGCTTAAGATTTGTACTGCGTTATTGCTTGAGACATTATAAAAAAAGATGCAAACATACACACAAACAAAGAAAAGAGAAACTTTCAAGCTATACATCACGGTAGTAATTAACAAGTGAAACAAGGCAAGATTCCTAGAATGCTAAAAACTTTGCAGCGTACTGTGACTGTGCAAGCTTAAAAGGCAGCCTCAGTTTCATACCATTATACAATATCACAGATGATATTAAAAGATGTGAATGGATAAATCTATGTCCACAGACACTTTTACAGATGGATTATTTACATGTATGGAATAAGTAGCTCTTTTGCAAAATTTGATGTGCTTTTTTTTGCTGGGATGTTATTTTGCAATAAAAGTTAATTTTTGAACTGCGCAAGTCATAAAGGACTTTAAAGCTTGGCGTGTTTTTAATTGTGGTACAGCAGCAGAGGTAGAAAGTAACTAAATGCATTTACTCAAGTACTGCACTTGTGTACAATTAGGAAGTGAGATTACATGAGTGTTTACATTTTATGGTATTTTATACTTCTACTTCACTACATATGAGAGAGATATTGGCTTTAACTCCACTACAATTATCTGACCACTATAGTTACTTTACAGATGTAGATTTTTTACAAAAAAAAGTGATCAATTTATATTTGTATCATATGATGCTATAGATTAAACTACCCAATTACCAAGAATTTAAAATAAGCTCTGCTTTGACCAGCTACAATATAACGTACTGTTTACATGTTGTGGTGACTATTGCTACTCAAAGCTACAGAGTGATTGCTAGACTGGGTAAAAACTACTTTGGGCATGTGAACTCAACACAGATGACTTCTGTAGCTTGCAAGATTATTCTAGTAATATTACAATACAACAAACAATAGTGTGTGCATGGCCACACGGTCAAAAATGTTGTGCTCATCATAATCAATCACTTCACCTGTCCTGTTGAGCTCACCTATATGCCTTCCTGCTCCCATACACCACCAAGCGTTCAAAGGAATATTACAACAAATAATCCACACATACGTATATAATGGCTGCAACATAGCATTTTACTGTGATAGTAGGAGCTAATTTTGATTATGTTATGTACCGTTATATTATTATAGGGCATCATATTTTACGAGTTGATTACATTTTATAGATAGGTCAGTTACATTCCACCACTGTTAATTAGTATTTTTACTTTAACATCAAAAAGTATCTCTACTTAGGTAAAATGTATTACAAGTGATGGAATGTAACGACATTTACTCAAGTACTAAGTACAACTTTGAGGGATTTGTACTTGTTTATTTCCACTTTATGCTACTTTACACTTCTACTCAACTACATTTTGGAGGCAAATATTGTACTTTTTACTCCACTACATCTGTTTGATAGTTTTAGTTACTTTAGATTATTAATACAAAATATAAATCAACTAATACATTGTTATATATTATTAAAGCTACCCAGAAGTATACCAAGTAATTCAAATGAGCCCCACCTTTACCAAGTGCAACATTGAAGTGATGCACATGAATGCATCACTAATTATATCCAATAATATTTATTTTCATTTATTTAACCAGGTAAGTCCCATTGAGATTAAGAGCTTCTTTTCCAAGGGAGACCTGGCCAAGACGGTCAGCAGCAAGAACACAAAGTTGCAGACACACAGACACAAATAGAGATAAAATACAATTCACAAACACTAAAAGCACTAAAATTTGTATTAAAAGAACTATCTAAAGTCAAATGGGGGGACAAAAATGAACTTTTCTGGGAGTCAGCTGTACAACAAGGGAAGCTAAAAACATTGGCATGCCAGAGAGTCTGCTTCTAAAGCCTTCATTTTAGATTGAAAAATATTTAATGATACCAACTCCTTGATTTGTAGGTCATTTTGGAGCAAATTCCAGGGTGCAGAATATGCAAAAACCCTTTCCCCAATTTTTGTCCGAGCTTTTGGGACAGAGAGCACAAAGAAGTCCTGTCTGTGAATGCAGTGAATACTGTCTACAATTTTTTTGCGTAATAAAAAAACTTAAATATTGTGGGAGCAGACCCAGAATCACCTTATATATAAGAATGTACCAATCACCAAAATATATATGATTCTAAAATGGGCCATTCTGCATAATCAGTACTTTTAAAGGTCCCATATCATGCTCATTTTCAGGTTCATACTTGTACTTTGTGTTTCTACTAGAACATGTTTACATGCTGTAATGTTAAAAAAAACACTTTATTTTCCTCATACTGTCTGCTGAATATATTGTATTTACCCTCTCTGTCTGAAACGCTCCATTTTAGCGCAATTTGATGGAATTGCAACAGAATTGCTTTGCTAGGCAACAGTTTGGGTCCATGTGTACTTCCGGTCAGCTGATGACATTCACATACACTGCAACAGGAAATTAACTGGGACACATTTAGAATGTTTACGTTTAAATCTGTGTAAAGGGTCTAAATATTGTATATTCGTGACATCACGAATGGGCAGAAATCCTGACAGCTTGTTTCAAATGCAGAGTTTCTGAATACGGGCTGTGTGTATTTCCCTGTGGATTGAGTGTTTCGATACTTTCACAGTATTTTTATAGGACTTAAGCCTTCTTTATAATAAAAAAACATGAAAATCTCACTTTTTTATAATATGGGACCTTTAATGCTAAATAATACCTACTTTTAACAGAGTATTTTTTTTTACACTGTAGCATTGCTACTTTCTCTGAGTACTTTTTTTTCCCACCACTGTATTACATGTATTACTTATAATGGAGTATTTTAATATTGTGGTGCTGCTACTTTAACTTGAGTAAAGGATGTAAAGGAGTACTTCCTCCACCACCTCCATCACCATCCAGACTGTCAGAGAGCAGCTAAAAGTTGCGTTGAATGCAGATTATTATATAACGATTTCCTGCAAACAGCCAGGAGCAGCAGCAGACGGGACCACTGAAACAACCTTGTGTTCACTGCGCATCTCTCTCAGCTCCTCAGCAGCACCGCGGTACAACCATCACCATCACACCTTCACCGTCTCCATCTCCATCCGGCAGAGGACGGGTCAGGAGGAGAGACTACATCCTGCTGAGACGACACTCCGGCTCTGTTTGCACCGTCATGGTTGGAGCAGGGGCCGGGGCCAGATGAGGCGTCACTCTGCTCTGGTGGATGACATATAGAATCGACTGATTTAAAAAAAAAAGAAAAAAGAAAACACTTCCAGATTAACCCTACCGATCAGAAGAAGAACTGCGTCGCCGGCAGCAGCAGGAGGAGAAAAACTGACACGTGGATTACTCCTCCTAGGGCATCACGAAAAAACACACTTCCTCCTCCTCCAGCTCTCTGTTCCGTGTCTCAGTCTCTCTCTGGACAGTCCGTACGGGGGTTATGTAGATTAGATATAGTCTATATATGTAACATTAGAGAGAGATATGATTGCGCAAAGACTTTATGAGACGGTTTGATTTACTTTTTCTGGACCGGAAAAAAGCTTTATCGAAAGTAAACAGCTGATTGAGAAGCGGTTGAAAAGGTTGAAAGAGGAGCTGCGGACTCGCTAACTTGAATGGCAGTTATTCAAAAATATGGCAAGAAATATAGTCCAGATTTGGTCTGTCTGAAGGAAAACCATCCGCCGGACAAGATTGGAGCTCCTGGGTGTCAAAAGAAGTGGCCTGAACAAAACACCACCTGGTCAAGGTAACAACATTTAACCACTAACTACTAACGTTCATGCATTCAGCAGTGTAACCTCTAACAAGATAACACATTTCACAACAGTTTGTGTGATAACCTTAATCGATATTGATACTTTTTTTTTTAGCCACTCTTTGGCTCTTTAAACCCTTAAAGTCCTACATCAGAAATATACAGTCATTTTGTAATAATAAAGGTTCAGTTAACCTCTGTATATGGTAATGCCACGTATCATCATGGTTCAATAAGATGTTGCCACAACAACAACACAGGTCAAATGGCCCCTAAAGAAGGAAGTATAGCCTCAGTGGTGCTTCCTTACTATCCTTACTATCATCAAATTATTACATTGTTTTGTATGCTACTCTTAAAGTAGTATCATTTCCATTATTTTTGAGGATATTGAATGCATCCCCTGTAGATTCAACCAGACCATAACTTGAACTGTTAAACCTAACTAACCCTAATGTAGATATAGATGAACTGTTAAACCTAACTAACCCTAATGAAGATATAGATGAACTGTTAAACCTTACTAACCCTAATGAAGATATAGATGAACTGTTAAACCTAACTAACCCTAATGAAGATATAGATGAACTGTTAAACCTAACTAACCCTAATGAAGATATAGATGAACTGTTAAACCTAACTAACCCTAATGAAGATATAGATGAACTGTTAAACCTAACTAACCCTAATGAAGATATAGATGAACTGTTAAACCTAACTAACCCTAATGAAGATATAGATGAACTGTTAAACCTAACTAACCCTAATGAAGATATAGATGAACTGTTAAACTTTACTAACCCTAATGAAGATATAGATGAACTGTTAAACCTAACTATCCCTAATGAAGATATAGATGAACTGTTAAACCTAACTAACCCTAATGAAGATATAGATGAACTGTTAAACCTTACTAACCCTAATGAAGATATAGATGAACTGTTAAACCTAACTAACCCTAATGAAGATATAGAAGACACTTTAACTCAGTGTTGCCAGATCAGGGAGCCAGTTTTCAGCCATATTACAATTTAAAACACGCCCAATTCAATAAAAAAATGACAACAGAAAAGTGTGATAACCTTAATCAATATTGATACTTTTTTTTAGCAACTCTTGGCTTTTTAAACGTTAACCCTTAAAGTCCTACATCAGAAATATATAGTCATTTTGTGATAAAGGTACCGTTAACCTCTATATATGTGGTGGGCGTTATAATGACACGTATCATCATGGTTCAATAAGATGTTGCCACAACACCAACACAGGTCAAATTACTCATAAAGAAGGAAGTATAGCCTCAGCGGTGCTTCCTTTTTAGGAACAATAAATTAATTATCGTAAAATATCATCAAACTGTTACATTGTTTTGTATGCTACTCTTAAAGTAGCATATTTTCCGTTATTTTTGAGGACATTGAATGCATCCCCTGTAGATTCAACCAAACCATAACTGAGCTGTTAAACCTAACCCTAATGAAGATATAGAAGACACTTTAAAATAAGATAAGATAAGATGAACCTGTATTAATCCCCGGAGGGAAATTCAGGTGTCAAAGCAGCAACATCAGCAAACAGAGTGAAACACAGGAGAGGTAAAGGTATACAAAAATGATAAAAACAATAATAGAGATATAAAAGATACAGAGTGAATGGGTGAACATAGTGTGTACAGTCCGTCAATAAATAAATGTAGTATGTACAATAAATAAATGTAATATGTACATATGTGCAGTCTATAAAGTGGTATATAGGATGTATAGTGTAAAGTACGTGTAAAGTACGCCAGTGGTTTGAGTCCAAGATAGTTGCAGATAGTGCTTAAAGTCCATCATAGTTCTCATATGGGGGTTAGCCTTGGTTGTGGAGCGTGATGGCTACCAGCATGAAGGACTGACCCAGGCGCTTTGTGTTGTGCCGAGGGAGGAACCAAACACACAAATTGCCATATGTCAATGTCAATGATGCTGACGTCAAAGAAAGTAGTTCATCCCTTATCCCTAATGACAATTGAATACAACTCATGTCAATCAAATATTTCTCAAATACAATGAATCAATAATATGAATAAAGTTTACTGAATTTAGTATCTGTGTTTTTGACCATAAGATGACAGCTTGTTTGGTGATATTGCTTTCACAATATTTTCAAAACTAGCCCAACGCTATTTTTCCCAGCCCAACTTAATCAAAAGTAGCCCAATTTTGCGGGAAACCAGCCCAATCTGGCAACACAGCACTCATGTTGAATGTACTTCAGAGTGCAGCCACATTGGGGTCATTAGCCTACCTCCCTCCCCCAGTCAGATAAGACATCCAGTGGTGTAGTGGTCGTTGATGAGGTCGGTGTACTACTAGGTAGATAGGTAGTTTACTGAGGAGGAAGTGGGTGTACTCTCTTATATTTCCCAATGGCTTTTTGGCTGATAGGTGGGTATACTGTAAACCGCCAGAAAAAGAGCTACCCGTATACCTGCATATACCCTCCACTACACCACTGAAGACATCCCCCATCAACTGGTTTTAAATCCAAAGTCTGTCCCCAGATGTTGCCTTTGTTCAACCCATTCTGCTTCCCCCTCCCGTGCAGGCCAGTGGCGAGGGTGTGGACGGTGGTGCTGCTGCTTGGGACATGCCTCCTCTACTGCGCCCGCGTGGCGATGCCCATCTGTGCCGTCAGCATGGCGGAGCAGTTCAACTGGAGCAAGAGGGAGTCCGGCATGGTGCTGGGCAGCTTCTTCTGGGGCTACTGCTTCACCCAAGTGTTCGGAGGCTACGTCAGCGACCGGTGGGGAAACAGTACTAGTCATGTTGTGAGATAATGGTAGCCTAAGTAAACTGACTCTCCTGTGTCTAAACAGATGTGTAATGAATGCTGAACCAGTTTTAGCATCCTGCCCGTAGCTATTATTTGCATGTGAATGTTACTGGCAATTATGCAAACAGCCCTCTTTGTGTTTGCTCAGATTGGATAGATAATACGGTAAATACAGTTGGGTGTGTCCTATGTACTATTGTGTTTATTGCAGGCTAACAGAGTTATATTCACTCCTGAATGGTCACACCAAAGTTAATAGTCTAAAATGTTTCCCCAAAATGTTTTATATATCAGTAGATATATCAGTATAAAACATCCACAATGACTTATTTGACTTGTGTACGTGTAATAAATCAAATATTTTTGGCAGAATTATGATGTTCATAAGACATCCAAGAGATCAACGTTGTGCCACCTCTCACAACTTTTAGCTGATGAAAGCAGCTCTCTGAGCAGACTGGCGTTAAGTTGTCTATGTTCTGCGTCCACAGGGTTGGAGGTGAGAAGGTCCTTCTGCTCTCTGCAGCAGCCTGGGGCTCGATGACGGCCTTCACACCGATCCTGGCCCACTTCTGCTCCCAGCCAATCCTCTCCATGACGCTGGCCCGCTTCCTCATGGGCTTGTTGCAAGGTGAGATGGACAATTTCTTTTCCAGACTTTGAAAAATGAGTATTACACTTTTTTTTAAAGGTCTGGAAAGCGCATAAATGTTCAACTTATTTATAAGTTTGTTGTCTGGGTCAGGGAATTTATATACAGGCAGACAACATGAAAGCACACAAACACATGTTAAAGTCGTATTTAACTGAGTGAAATAGATGACTCTTTCATTTATTATTACATTTATAGACCTCTGTTGGTGACCTGTATGAATTACAACATGTTAAGTTTGGGGCACGGTCATCTTTACTTTGAGTTTTGTTTGTTTGGCTTGAGAACAAGAATTAATATCATGCATAGGTGGGGTGATGAGGTGTGTCTTTAAATTCATTTTGGCAGCAAGGTTTTCTTACAAAACACAGGCATAGTCATTTCTGGATTACGTGCTGTGTTATTCACACCGGCCCACATTTTCCCCTCAGATTTATGTTTGTTTCGTGTGTCGAGGTGGTAAAAATCCTACTTTTATTGCCTCTTTGAATTTCTTTCTAAACATTAACCGATTTTTATGTTTTGTGTCTTGATTTTTTTAGGAGTTCATTACCCTTCTCTGGCGAGCCTGTGCTCTCAGAAGGTGGTGGAAAGCGAGAGAGGCTTCCTCATGAGCACCGTGGGTAGTGGCTCCTACCTGGGGTGAGTCAAGCGTTATGCAATAAATGGGGAATGGTGGGAAAGAGATGAGTGTTTCTTCCTACGAAATCACTGTGCAAAAGAGGACGAGCTCATTTGAAAGCTGTGTTCCGAGATCCGCTATCCGCTATCTATTTTGCAAGGGCACCGTCGCTGCAAGCCAGAGCGTTTTTCTCCTCTATACCAGAATGATAATGTGTGGAGCCTAGACCTGTGGAAGTAGGTCGGGCTATGCAAGACTAATGTGCTCCCACAATAATAAAATTTGAATTTATCATCTATATGAAGAAGGTGTATAGACAGTTTTATTATTATAACATCCTGGTATTTGTTTGCGTTCAAAGTTCATGCCATGTATGCACCTAATAAAAAAGTTCTTTACGATGTTGTACCAAGGCTGTGTTTGTTTGACGTGTCAAGTCATGTTGTGACCTTTTTTTTCCCCCCCTAGCACTCTGGTGATTGGAGGGGCTGGCTCCCTCATGTTGGACCTGTACGGCTGGCAGAGTGTTTTCTACGTGTCCGGTCTCCTCTCAGTCCTGTGGGCCTACTGCATGTGGAAATATCTGCTCAAAGGAGAAGGCAAGGGAGGCTTTAAAATGTGTCGACGGGCGTCATAGCACGCTCCCATCTCGCAGCTGCTTATTTGTATAATTGGAGTCCTCTTGTTTGCTCACGTGTTTGTGTTCATCTGTGTTTGCAGGGCCTATCATCACCCTGGAGTCCCTGGGAAGTGGTGGGCCCCAGTCCAAACTGTCCAAAAGACACTGGTTACGGCTCCTCAAACAACCTGCAGTCTGGTGAGAAATAGATAAAGGAAGGGTGTGCGAATAATGAATAATGAAAAAGAGAATGTAGAAATGCATAAAATATAATCAACCTTATCAGATCATAACTAAGTGAGGATGTGTCTGTAATACAACCATTTCTGTAGACTAAGGTCCAGCTTTTATATGTACCAGATTTGAGAATAGCAAGCCCAGTGTGTGTTTTAATGTCTCCTTATTGTGTCTCCCTATGGCCCAGATATTTATACACTGTAATTCAACTGATATGCTCAATTTCCAGTGACAGGGAGAACCCTCTGTGGCTTTATTTGATGTATGTGATCCACCTTGAGAGGAACCGGTTAGATAATAGTTTGATGGGTGTGGGCTTGAAATATTCTTGACGCTTTCAACCACATGCTGCTTGGTATGATTTAGACATGGGAAACAATAGTTGTCAAACACGTAGCACAGGCACTCAAATCACGAGACGGCGCTCAAAGCAATGGGACGTTGCCTTTGTTAACAACACTGAGCAACCTTCGGTATGCCTATAGTTCTGTGTAAATAATGTTTCTATGCACTTATTTTGTCTGTTTTCTCTCTCTTCATTTCTGAACAGTGCTGTGATCGTTACGCACCTTTGCACAGCGAGCACCTTCTTCACTCTTCTGTCGTGGCTGCCGACATTCTTTAAAGACACGTTCCCCGATGCCAAGGTAACCAGGCTGCCTTCTGATCACATATTTGTCATCCAAAGTAAATAGGAGTAATTAAAGCGAAACAGCTACGAGGGTTAAAATCAAGAAAGATTAATTTAACAGGACTCATGTACTTCTTGGGCACAGCAGTGCTTTGAGCTAAATGCCAACACCGGCATGCCAACACGCTCACGACAGCAAACATGCTGATGCTAAGCAGGCATAACGTTGTTCACTCAATCTTAGTTTAGTCTGTTTGCATGCTAACATTCACTAATGAGCACTAAATACAAAGTACAGCTGAGGCTGATGGGAAAGTTATTAGTTTTTCAGGTATTTGGTCATAAACCAAAGTATTGGACAAATTCAAATTTGGACCTCATGGTGGTGTTGTATGAAAAGTCCACATTCCATCCACAAGATGATCAATCAATCACACTTGATTTGTATAGCACCTTTCATACTGGTTAATGCAGTTTAAAGTGCTTCACAGATGACTGACAAGCCGAACGTAAGAGTGTGAACGAAGTGTGAACCGTGAAAACAACAAAAAAGGCAAAAACAATCATTTGAGACCAATGCACGCAAGATAATGAAATGATAAAAATGTAATAACATAAAAAGCTATGATAACATTAATAATAGTAAAACAGTGTGGAGTAAAAACTAGATTAATAAAAAATACCAATAAAATATAATACAATTATACAAATGAAATACAATAAAATAAGTGATTAATAAAATATAATAAAATTATACAAATGAAATACAATAAAATAGCTGATTGATAAAATAACAATAAAATATAATAAATTATACAAATGAAATACAATAAAATAGCTGATTGATAAAATAACAATAAAATATAATAAATTATACAAATAAAATACAAAAAAATAAGTGACTAATAAAATAACAATAAAATTATACAACTTAAATATAATAAAATAATAAAAATCAAAGGCCTGGCTGAAAAGGTAGGTTTTTGGTTCAGTATGGACCAAAGTGGTAAACCGACTGACCAACCGCCCAACATTTTCATGTGTTCACAAGTACCTAACGCGCTACGAGAAATGACCCACTCGACGTTCCCTGCTCTTTCTGGTCAAGTTCATTCACACCCAGAATACAGTATATGTTGTCTCTCCAGGGTTGGGTGTTCAATGTCATTCCTTGGTTGGTGGCCATACCCTCATCCCTCTTCAGTGGCTGCCTATCCGACCACCTCATCAGTCAGGGTAGGCCGACCGACACAACAGATATCAGAATCATTTATATTGATAAAGCAGCTAAATAACCGAGAGTCCTCTTGATCCCCGCAGGCTTCGACACAGCCTCAGTGAGGAAGTTGATGCAGGTACGATATCTGAGCCTTTATAATTCTGTGTGTATGTTATCCGTTCATTGTGTGAATGTCCTCTTTCATAATGGTACATAATGGATTATGGCAGATTTTGATTGATAGTGTGCATTCATTCCTGTGTTAGTTTTTCTCCATGGGTGTGTCCAGTGTGTTTACCCTTCTTCTGTGTGGCAACAACACCTTCCCCTGGGCCGTAGCATTTGTGTCTGCCACCATGGGCCTCACCACCTTCAGTCACAGGTACTGGCACTCTCATCTCTCGCCCTGAAACCAGCACCTCTTTTAGAATTAAATGTAGTGTTCCCTAAGGGTCCGTTTTATATTTTGTATTGCTGCCATTTTAAACCATTACATCCATTTCCATCGCTATAAGGACAGCCTCTTATAGACAGTAAAGTGCTAAATATCCCACCACCTCCTCCAGTGAACGAATGTGTCCCAAATTACGTTGTTGGGCCCACCGAGCTTAACCAGGGAAGACTTGGCAGCGTCTCTGCTTATATACAGCCTGCAGGTAGAAACTTTGGTCTGCTGTTTGACCCACTTTGTGCCTCTGATTCGTTGAATTCTGTTGTGTTCTGCAGTCTTGCTTTAACCACGAAAGGAAAATTGCCAAAAGTAGGACCTTATAATCCTTTATTTGTCCCGGAAAAGGTCATGCCTGCTAATCATGGGCCATTGATATGTACTTTCATTCTTAATAAGGATAAATCATTTCCAAAAACACTAGCAAACATTACTCAAAAAGAAGTAAATAGTGCATTTGTGATGGACTATTTTAAAGTGCAGATTAATACACATTTGGTGTGCTAATGAGTATTTATGGCACCAAGACGGTGACAAGCTTTTCATGGGGTTTGTTAATAATATGAAAAACATATAACATCACCAAATTGATCCTGTTAAATGGTGTGTATGTCCTTCACTTTATGTCAAAACAAGTACAAGATTACATACTAAGTAAGGGTGGGTGAACAATGGTGAGTCATCGTCTAGGCAGAAGCAAACGATGATGAAACATGACCTCAAGTATGAGGAAGTATCAGCTGTGTGGTTTCTTGTTTGACATTTTTGGGTGTCACTTGAAATGTCGCCTATAATTTCTAAGTTTCTCCTTTTTTTGGACATGAGTTTATTCTTTCTTTTATTTTTTTTACTTTACGTTACTAGATCCACAGTAACACTATTTTCTAATGAGTTTACTTCCTAAAGAAAAAAACTAATTTCCATTCATGTTCCAGCATTGAAGTACAATATATGCAAGGAACAATATACAGTCGATGATAGCAGGCTAGGAGCAGAATATACTGCAGACTGTCCACGATACATTTCCCTGAACACAGACATTAATATTCTCTTCTCATATGCTTCTAATATTTTTGTGGCTGAGATATGTCAGGCGGATTATTAGTTTTACTCTGAGGCAATTCAGCACTTTATATGGCTGATGAAATGGCTAATGAGTCATGTATTTCTGTTACAGCGGTGTTTCTGTAAATGTTCAAGATCTGGCTCCTTCCTGTGCCGGAGCTTTATTTGGTAAGTTTAATAATAAACATTTCCAGAATTTCTGAAAACTTCTTATTTACACGAAACATTTTAGCAGATCTTTTTTTTTTTAAGTGTGCGGGTAAAATTGTAATCTAAAGTCTTTAATTTGACATGTGTGTATCTGCATGTCTTTTACAGGTGTCATGAATACATGTGGTGCATTCTTAGGTGAGTTTCTGCCAGAGACTTTGGGAACAAACATCTGTGATGAATCTTTCACCAGCAGTTGCTAAATTACACCACACATTTATTAAGTGAAATAATTCATCCGCTTCTCTGAATTGAAACTTTGAGCTGATGTGTCTCTTGTCAGTCACGCCGGCTCCTATGTGTCATGCATATTTCATCAAGGGGAGCGTGATGGAGTTTGTGTCAGATGAATAATACAGGGAGCAGAGGATGACAGTTTGTGGTCCTGTGAGGGACTGTGACATTTTCTCTGTGGAAAAACTGGAAGATACTGTGTGCTTTGTTTAAATCTTTGCTATTAATGGTGATTATGTGCGTGTGTGTTCCTGTGCAGGCGTTCTGCTGGTGTATTTCTCGGGGTATCTCATCGAGTCCACCGGCTCCTGGGCATCTGTGTTCGCCCTCATCACCACCGTCAACCTGCTGGGCCTCTGCACCTTCCTGGCCTTCGCAGAGGCCCGTCGGTTCGACATTGACTGTACTAAAGTCCGCCACCACAACATCCACATCTAAATCATCAGCCTCCAGAGGGATTAGCACGCTAACCCCCCAAGGGAGATATGACCTTGGGGCAATCAGCAGCTAGGACATTATCCACATTGGAGAAGTAGCCAAACAGAAAGCACACGGACAAAGCCCGCACACAACATCTGGATCTGCTCTGTGTCTGGCTGAAGAAGTACTGCAAGAAAAAGCACACAGCAGAGCCTGCACACCGTTACTGAAAAATCTTGTGGAGCTACAGCGTCAAATCCAAGAAAAACACAGCTGTGTTAGAGGATGCTCTGTCAGTTCAGAGTGGAATAGGAAAGAAGAAGTCTACACTACCTCCAGGTCTCAGCTTGTGCAGCGTGTGGTGGTTAAACAGTCGCCGGACTTGTCATTTGTTACAGAACGTGTTACTTAGAACAAGAGAAATTGTTATCCACATATTGTTATACCTGAGAGTGATGGATGTGGTCGTCTCAGGAGCTCTCTGACAGTCGTGACAGGCCAAGGTGGTGTGTTGTTACCCTGCGTGGGGGGGTGGGTGGGAGACGGCGTGGGTGACGCAGGGAGAGTCCAGCCTCTCGCACCTGAATGTCTTTTATTAGTACGCCCCACTCACCCATCACTGTCTGAGTGACACCTCATTACCCAGACACTAATTACTTGGCAGGCGCTCCTCTAATGTCCCGTACGATCTATACCTTCTATCGTCCCCATCTCCATGGTTACCAGCTCATCCTGTCGTTACAGTCGGAGTGGGTGAAAGGGGTCACGGGGAGCCGTGTGGCAACAAGGCTTTGCTCCCTGTTTGTCGTCTCAAAGAATATGTCTCAAGTAGGAAGACCAAAGGTATTTAATTAATTTCTTTCTATGTGATCGCATGTAATAGAAATACCTCACTTAATTATTTTGAGTACTTATATATTTATATAATTTTTTTTGGGAAAATAAATATATAATGTTAGATGACAGGAAAAAAGAATTATATTATATAAGATGACAGAAAATTATATAAGTTATGAACAGTATGATGCAGTATGAATAGCCCTAATAGACATCTCTGCAAGTCTAGTTCCCTCACTTATTCTTCTTTTCTAACCTGCACATAAAGAAACGTGTCCATATTATCATTTGGGTGAAAACTGGATCTCCAACTTTTGTTGCGGTAAAAGATCCACCCCTTATTGTCACACTTAGCATCATTGTTACCTAGGCGATAGACAGGAAGTGAGGAAGGAAGGCAGATTTAAATAGTCTGTGTTACGCACTGGCACGGCAAATGTGAGAGGCTTAGAAATCAATTACATACACAATACAGTTGAGGAACTGGAGAATATATGGTGAATCCACATTACTGTAAAGTATGTAGCAACGTAAAGGTAGCTGCAGAGCTCTGGCTGAATGTTGAAGTGATTGTTTATAGCATTTAGCTTTGGCTTTCACAGCACAGTTTAAATGTAAAAATGTTTTCTATAAATACCTAGAAGTGTATCCTTTGGCTGAATATTTTGTTGGTATAGATTTCATATCTGAAATGCCTGATATGTTCCTTACATTGTCTTTGTCAGTGGTCGTAAGAAATGAATTGGATGTATTCTTTGCTCTCTGTCGTTCAGAGTAAAGATACATTTGTGTGTGTGTGTGTGTGTGTGTGTTACAAAGACACAAATCAGACTATTTAGAATAATTTATTTTGATATCTGATCTGAAATCATATATCTACGCTAAATGTCACTTTGAATCTGTACCTACACTATATTTTGTAGTGATCAAACGCACACTGTATACCTTTTCAGCCTTATTATTGTCAAACCAAATGCCCCACATTCCTCTTTTTTTTTTACCTGCCTTAGCAGATGTGCATTATTTACAACTATCATCATTGCTTGTCCTTTTTTTCTGTTATCATCTCACAAAATGTAGAAAAATGTACATTAGGAATAACTGGAGTTCTGTTCACCAACATATATCTCACTGTAGGTTCCTGAAAGCCTTCTGACAAATCCCTTTTTGATAACATGCAAGATATGTATGATAGAGAGAATACATTCATGCAAGAAAATGCAGTGTTCTTATGCTTTTAATATATGTTGTATTTAAAAGCATAGATTAACTTTGAATAAAAATCTATTTTGTCAACACTGGTGAGCTGTTTCAGTGTGCTGCATGCATGTTCTCTGTAGCGCCACAGGGAGGCAGCACGGTATCAGCAATAAGGAGAGCACGTGGTGCCATCAATACTTTCTTCTGCCATGTAGGATGGAGGCCTTCTATGTGGATGAAGTTTTCATTGATATTCATGTTCATTTCATATATACACACTGCATACAGGTCAACAATGAGCAAGGTTTTTCCACTATGAAGTAGGCTTGCCGTGGTAGTCGGTGTTACACGGTGTTCGGGCACACACCGTTTACATTACGTACCCACCGCCTCTACCGTCGTTTTGCTTTTTATATAGGAATAAAACACATTTAGTTAATTTTCACGTATGAGCTCCGTGTTATCAATACATAATCGGATGACGGACGCTACAAACTGAAAGTGAAAGTGCTCCGTACGGAGTCTCAGCACAGTGTAGCAGGAGTCAGATTTCACACACGAGAGAGTTGACAGACGAGACGATGGCAGAGGATTTGGTGTTAAAGCGAAAAGCAAAAGCGCCTATTTGGCAATATTTTGGATTTAAATTCAATCCTGTAAGGGAACCATAACGTTAACGAGGCAATCGCAGAGCGGCGGACGGAGCGGTCACTGCCGGCGCGGCAGAGCGGCGCCGGGTGGAAACCTGCGGCCCTGCAGCGAAAGGTGGACCGGAGAGGCCAGACACATAGCCATCCAACGGTAAAGATCAAAGAAAGCACGCTACACATATTGACCGTATTCTTTTCTTGTAAAAGGCCCGGTTTAATCGGTAACACCGGCGTTGTCACAAGTTTATTAACCGGTGGGAAAATGTCCTCACCGTCACATCCCTACTATGAAGCTGAGAACCATTTGTCTGTCCATCAGTATAGTCAATTCTAAGCATGTGGATCAGCTGCTAATCAGGGTTCTAGTGCAGGTCCGTCCCGTTCACACCAGCGGCTCGCTACAGGCCCAGATCCCGAGTCCGGGCTAGCGGGACGTATGCGGTGGCACCATATGGCAGGATGCTGTGTGCCATGTTGGCTAGCTGGCACTGCCCACGTGTGAATGGCCAGACGCTAGTCAACCCAACCCACTCCTTCTCATGGGACCGAACGGCTCAGGTTGCCATGGAGACGGGGTGGCTTGTGGCTGCCGCGTGGCAACGGAAAGAAAGGGAGGGAGGGTCACAAGTGAGTGAAAGTAACAAGTCAGATAGAAGTCAGTGGAGTTGGCAGTGAATTTGGCTTTTAGATGTATAGTTCATACAAAAAACAGCCACTGTGCTATAAAGAGGTGGTCGGTCACTTATTGGAGTGCTCTCGCTGACAGAGAATGGCGTTGTAAAAGCAGACATAATCATGATGAGTGGCCCACTATTTAATTAGCAGAGATGAAACACTATGAGGGTGAGCGCAGACGAGAGGGGGGAGATAAACCCTCCCCCAACTTGTCGGCTTGTAAGAGTAACCCAGTAAAGGCAGGACCCATCAGAGAGCCAGAGATACATGTAAATGAAATAGCCCCATTAATTAGTAATTAACATCAAGTTAATGACATTTCACTGTGTCGCCATCTCATCCTATGTCCTTCCTCCGTGGCGGTGGAGGGGCTGCCTCCGCGGTCCCTGATCTGAATGCTAATTAGTGCCGAACTAAACTGTCATATAGGGCTATACCTAATAATATAGAGGCCTTGTTTAAGACTGGTCATTGTGCGGGGAGGATTAATGACTTTGTAGTGGTAGATCAGGAGGCTTTATAAGTCTGCCACTCCTTAGAGGGCCGCGATATTGAGGGCCATTGACAGGTTTTATGTGCTAATTGCGTTGCGCCTGTTACCCTAATGTTGGCTTATCCCTCATGACTTAGAACTACTTTTCTCCTAGTTTTCAAAAAATATATCCAAGAAATATTTAAATGGTTTTGGTGTGTCGGATCTAATTATTTCAGTGTCTTGCATGTGTCTCTGATTGAGTTTTAAGGGCCCTGCAGTGGATACATTTGTTTCGGGTCCCCTCCTGAGCCTGGATCAGCTCCGTGACAGAGGTAATTTTACATGATTTGACTGCAGCCGGGGACGGCGTCTCTGTGAAGCCGAGATGAAACATGAAGTTAACACTCTGTACGCCGCGGTGTTCCTGGAACGGACACGAACGTCAGCTCCAAAATGAAGGAAATGTATTCACACGTTGATGTGCGGGGGTTACGTCCTGCAATGCTAAACTGTGCTTTGAATCTGCGGCTGTTTTTTCTGTCTCCATTATGAATTCCTCTTGTTTTCTCATAGCTATATCAACACATCTCTGTCTGTCTCTTCTCTGTTGCCCTCTTTCTTTTCCAAACTCTGTTCTGATACACAATTGACCCTTTAAAGGGATCCCCTGAGCCCAAACACATCCACCATTAGCACAACCACACACACACAGACCCGCACACACACACGACCAAATATGTTGATTTCTGTCAATTAAACCCCATCAGCTGTTTGCCTCCTGCTAGACATATGGCCTGTGTTAAATCTAAAGAGCAAATGGAGCCGCTATTGAGAGGGGCATCATTTTAATGGAACCCTGAGGGACGAGACCCACACCTGCGCAATAATAACATTAAATCATGCTCAGCCCACTGGCCAGATGAGGACAGTGTTGGTTTGTGTGTGTGTCTCTATGTGTGTGTGTGCACATGGCTTCTTAATTCAGAACCACCAGCAATAGGAATATTAGTATTTAAAGAATAAATCAATTTTTTTGTTAAACTAACATTTACAGTCATATCTGCTTGTATAGGCTCCACAGGTACGTTTGGTTTGAAGCCTTCTTCACAGTGTTTCTGGTTTCAGCTCAGGCTGCTTCCAGCCTCTAATATTTGCTATTATATAAGCCAGAAAAATAAAGACACAAATGCACTCCATCATTGCAGACCATCTCTCCCCTGCAGACAGAGTGAGAGTACAGAGTTTATTTTTTTATTTTTTTATTTATTCTTATTTTGCCAAATGAATGGTTCTGGAGTTCAAAGGTCCTGAGTCAGAAACGGAGACAAATGACTGAACAAATGTTCAGAAATGTAATTTTAGAAAACAATATGGTGCTGTGCCTTTGGCAGGGAGCGTCAGATGCTTAGTTTTAAGACAAGAAAAGAACAAATGAATTGCTCTCACAACTGTGGAAATATAGCAAACCCTTCTTTCCATAACAATTTGAACTATTTTTTGTTAAATGTGAATGCTTTTATTGCAATTTTACAGTGATAAACATACCAGTCTAGCAATTATAATTAGTGGGGCTGCGACTAACAATTATTTCCATTATCACTCAATCTGCTCGATTAATCGTTTGGTCTATAAAATGAGCAAACATTCAAATTGCTGTCGGTCAGTTTATTATCACATAAGACAAAGAAAAGCAGCAAAAAATGACTTGATTCATCGGCTATCAAAATAGCTGCAGAATAATTTTCTGTCGATTAATCAATTAATCGTTTCAGCTAAATTTCTTTGTAGATGATGTAAAATGCATGTATTAGCAAAATTTAATTGAATACATACAGTACATCCCTTGCCTTGCTATGTTTTGAATCCATTATGATTGATTAGGACCAATAACTTGATGTAGATAAATCAGGTGAGAAATCAGTTCAAGAATTAATAGTAGTAAGTTGATCACTACAAAAACAATAATACAAAAATAAATAATTTGCTATATATATATAACAGGCCTGCAGATCACTAACAATTACCGTCATTATTTTTGAATAATCTGGTGATTAATCGATTAAGCGCCTATAAGATATCCACCAAAGTTTCCCAGAATCCAATGTGATGTCTTCAAATTGCAACAGTCCAAAGTTTGCAATGATATAAAACAGAGGAAAGCACAAAAACCTGAGTGGAAAAGCTGAAATCAGAGAATATTTAGCTTGATTAAAGCTGTTGTTTTATCAAAATAGGAACTGATTAATTTTCTGTCGATCAACTAATTGGCTAATTATTGCAGCTCCATCCATGCAGATCTTTCCTAATTTCTGCTGATGAGAAAACCTAGATGGTCCTCCTTTGCAAACAAAACAATACCTGCCTGTTAGAGGGAGACAAAATGGTTTACAGGAGAAAACCTGAATAGCTTTGTTTTACTATTTTCCCCTCATAGTTTCTAATAATCTGCAGCATTCTGTTTGTGCATGCACACGATGAGGTTAAATACCCCCCCCCCACCCTCAGCACCCCTCCACTCATCTGTTCCAGCTCTCCCTGGCTTCACACCGCTCACATCTCCAACACCACCAGATCTCCCCTTTTTTCCTGCTTGCTCTTTACTAAAGTTTGGCTGTCAATCAGCGGTGGCCTCAGGCAACAGGCACTGATGAAAAGACCCCTGAGACAAGGAGACCCAAATTAGATTTCAATAAGGATGTTGAATATTCATATCAGGGAAACATCTAAAGGTAAATGCTTTTTGATCTCCGCGCACAAATATCACTTGTGTGCATTCCCAGGTCCTGGCGCTCTGGTTCTACAGTGTTTTCTCCCCCCAGCCCGGTCCGGCCCCGGCCTCGGCTCTGCCTCACTCCTCGGGGGGATGCGGTGGAATAATGATGATGGGGCTACAAAGGAGAAAAAGAGCCATAATGAATGTTTATACTAAAGGGACCCAATAGAAAGGGCAGCCGTACTAAGTATTCAGTAATTAGTATTTAGCAGAAGTTGATCGCTGAGTGCACACATTCAAACACACACACACATATCCAGGGCAGAATCACTGAGGCATAATCATTTGCTGTGTAAACTTTAGACAGGGGAACCTCCCTTGACAGCAGCAGTCAAAACACAGTTTCATTGCTCCTGTCAACATGTTTACTTTATTTTTATAATTGACTCCACTTAGGATCTTTCTCCCCCCAAAATGTCAACAGAATTCACAAGGTGGCTGTTTATTTTTCTGAGCGTATACCTGTGTGTGCAGCGCTCTGCAGAATCATAATTATCACATTGTGGATGAATATGTCTCCTAAACTCAGTGTCCTTTTTTGTCTCAACTCGATGTGCTTTTTGCTTGTCAACTGCACTGGTTATGAGAGCTAAAAAAAAAAAAAAAAAAGGGTCCAACATCCTCCTAATACCCCGAAGAAATTGCCATCACTTCCATCTTAGTTGAGATGGAAATGTGTGGGGATGGTGGTGGAGGATGTGGGGGGACTGCCTGAGGCCCTTTTCCCCACAGAGAGTTCACTTCGCTCGGGAAACACGCTCTGAAGCGAGTCCCGAAATGAGACCAAAGGATGGGAACGCCGTCTCCTCTTGACGCCATCCAGCTAATAGTCCACATCAACTTCTATCATCAATAATGCGTGGAGAGTGGCCGTGATAGTCCTGATCGAGCAACTGTGGCTCGTGATGCGGGGAGACAAGCCAACTCCATCCTTCAACAGGGCTGATAAAAAAAAAGGATTCTACATCTTACATTATACTTTTTCTCCTCTTGTTATTTCTCCCACTCTGTGTTTCTTCTCAACCTCCCCCCCCCCCCCACACCCCTTCCTTTCCTTACAACATGATGGTCAGTCCATTGCCAGGCAATCTGGTCTGTGATGTTGTTCACACCTCCATCGAGCCAAAAAGGAGAAAAAAAAATATTTGACAAGATATGATGACTTGCCCAGGTGGTGTGTTTCACTGGTCTCTTGGTCTTACAGGGTGAGGGCAGCCAACCAAGGTATGTGTGTGTGTGTGTGTGTGTGTGTGTACATCTGCCTACAGTATATGATGGTGTGTTTACCCCGGGCCCTGTGTTGCGGTGCTGTGATGCCGAGTGTCACCCTACTCCGGCCTGAGCCCTGCAGCCAGAGAAACCAGCTGTGAAACTGACAGGTTTGTCTTCTGCACTCACCTACACTCTTTCTTCCCCTGCACACACACACACACACAAACACATGCAACCACAATACACATAATGAGGCGCACATACAGACACACACACACACTTTCATGGCCTGAGGTTTAAGTACACATGCACACACAAGCCTCCCCCCCCCACTCCCCCCTCTCCCTCCCTACATCCACACATATCCACAGACCATCACACAAGCTGCAGGCAGTCTCTCTCATGCCAGCTACAAACACAGTGCAAAAGGAATATGCTTACAGAGCTCCGATATATAGCGGCTACTGATAACCTGTACACTGTTTTACAATTTGATGAAAAAAGATAGTGAATATATGCTTGTTTCCCATCAATATTCATCATCATTTAAGCACTGAACCATGAAATATTTTAGTACAAATTGTTATATTAGGCTGTAAATTAGAGCTGCAACGATTAATCGCCAACTATTTTGATAATCGATTAATCCGTTTGAGTATTTTTTTAAAGAAAAAAAAGTCAAAATTCTCTGTTTCCAGCTTCTTAAATGTGAATATTTTTCTGTTTTCTTTACTCCTCTATGACAGTAAACTGAATATCTTTGAGTTGTGGACAGAACAAGACATTTAAGGATGTCATCTTGGGCTTTGGGAAACACTGATCGGCATTTTTCACCATTTTCTGACATTTTATAGACCAAACAACTAATCGATTAATCGAGAAATTAAAATAATTGTTAGTTACAGTCCTACTATAAATAAGAAAGTGCGGTATTTAATGTCTTCAAAAGACAGAATTAGAATCCTCTTATTTAAGAAAAGGCAATGCAATTATGATAAAAGCAGTTTAAGGTGATATGCGTGAAAATACAGTTCAATATCTATTTAAAAGCCTGTTTCTAAACTGTTTTAGATATTACTGAACAGTGTAAACATATCTTTTTACATGCATTTTTAAGTATTACATTTTTTTTTCAATTGTTGCAAATTTATTGTTCATGCAAATAAACTAGAGAACATTTAAAATACAAAGGAGAAAGGTTGTTTTATATAATAGCTCTTCATGCGCCTTAGTTTTAGTAACATTAATAAGTCCAATACATTATAAACTGTTGTCTTTCGCACATTTTATTTTCCTTGACAGCCTACATTCCCTGAGAGTTCAGCTAACGTTTAATTAGAAATTAAACCCAATAAACCGCCCGATCCTCGTAATGGTTGACGAGAATTTGCATGATCACAAATGACTTCATTCTCCCATGTGAACGCATGAATCTTGCAGTGCACACATGTAGTTTGCGTGGAGGTATGTGCCACATACATGCACGCGTGTGTATTCTGTATCATGTAGGTCAATGAGGACATGCAACATCGCCACAAGCATCTGAACTTGTGGTCCATCCAGGAAAAGCTGATGAGTTTCACCCTCAGGAGATACTGCCTTCTATGGCACCTTCCCCCAACACCTAACGCACACCTAGCGTGCACACGAACCCTCACGCACACACACACGGACTCTGACACACAGTAGTGAAAGATGCCATGTGTATCCAGGTGTCTGGCTGTGCTGTAGCACCCTTCAGATGTCACAACGACAGAAATCAGTGTTCTGACCAGAAAGTCTGCAGGCTGCACGAGTGTGTTACCGTGCCACGACCGTGTGTGTGTGTTGGTGCATCTGTGCACGCATATGCACGTGTGCTTGTGTGTGTTGCTTATTCCTAGAGGGTGGGGGGTGAGAAAAACAAGTGAGAAAACAGCAAAACAAGTTAAGAGACAATGAAGAAAGCAACAGTGGCACCTGCTTCCCCTGGTGTGGAGGGTGAAGAAGCTGCACTGCCTAGTCCTTTGACGTACTCTGCCACTAATGATGCCACTGATAATTTCATCTCTAGATATTTCAGTCCAACAGCATGCACTGTATCACCTTTATCTCCCCTTCTAACCCTCCACAAACATGCTCCCTTCCAAACACACATGCACACTTTTTTTTTTGGGTTCAGTTATGTGGCCAGATGTCCAAGTTGACATAGCGCTTAAGGCGTTTGACTGGATGAAACAGTGCATTGGCTGCGGGTAAAGAGGGATTAAAACAGGGCCTGAGGCACTTGTGTTATATTGAAAACATCCTGGGCTGCTTTGTATGGAGATTTGCATACATTGGGGTCTGTGCGGCGATGGCCCATCTGCTGGAGTGCATTGTCCCCCAAACAACAAAGTGTGTTTAAATATTTCACATCTCCATCTACTGGGACAGAGAGGTACGTAGGATATGAGTGGAGAGTGAGAGAAATAGAGGGCGATGGAAGGGGGTGAAAAAAAAAAAAGACAAAAAAAGGAACGAGTAGATTGGCACAGCTTTGAATTTGAACTGCTCCCAAATGTGCCTCAGTCAGAGCCACAGTAAATAACACTATCGCCGGCCAGGATCCGGGGAAATGAGGAGAATCTAAATATAATATGTTGTAAATCTGAATTCTGGTGGAAAACATAGCTGTCTGAATACAGGAATGAAAAATGTGAAATGTATGTAGAACTACGATTGTGCTTGAAATATTCAGCTAAATATAAACCTTGTTTTTATTTAACAAACTTTCCGTTCGACTGTTGAAACTTTCTGTATATTCACCTAATATTAATAGATTTATTTTATCATGCTTTCAGTGTCAAATTAGCTATGAAAGATAGATATGTTGATAGAAAAAAAACTGGCAAATATCCAGAGCAGACAGTTTGTTACAGACTGGACCCGTATTAAGTTATCATCCCTCTGGCCCAAACCCTCTTTATTGTATTAATGCCATAACTCTGGCTTTCTGTGACATTTAATGGCACTGTAAAATTAGATAATTACTGTAATATATCTGTGTACTCATGCCCGTTTCCGAGGTCAGAAACATAAAAATTAATAAGGAACAAGTGGGAGAAAGGGGACAGAGTAGAGAGATTAAATGAGAGAGAGAGTGTGTGTGTATGTGTGTGTGTGTGTGTAAGAGAGTCTGAAGTGCCAAAGATGGCAAAAGTTAGTTTTATTAATGCAAAGAGAGCACAGAAGTTACTTTGACGTCCAGTGTTTTTTTATGCATCCTCTCTCGATACCTCTTGCATTTTTATTCTCGCTCTCCTCTCCCCGTGTGTCTTTCATTTCAAGCAAAGCTCACATCAAATGAGAAACACGCTCAGGGCAGTGGATGGTGGATGGAACAGTAAGGTGATTTAACGACGGGACGGTTTGTGTGTAGGCTGGACAGCCTGGTGCAGCCTCCGTCTTCACACACAAAACCCATGCTCACATTTACACGTACGCACACACAAGACAGACACACACACACACTGACACCAAATATCTGAAAAAAAACACAAAAAAAAAAACAGCCAAGATGGACGTGAGGAACATGTTGCCTGCACGGGGGAGGATTTTGGAAAGAAGAGCGTGGTCAATCTGTTTGTTTCTCTGCCACATCCAAGAAGAGTGATAATTTCATTTTCTTTCATTATTTTCTCCCTTTTATTGTACTCCTATGTCAGATTTTAAAAGCTGCTGAGGTTTATGTTTAAGAAAAGAGCATATCAGACAATGATTTTTATTTATTTATTGCGACAAAATGTCAGTCGTTCTGTCTCTCGTGTTCCCACGTAGTGAGGCACCAAGACAGCAAATACAGACGATGCCACCTGAACCTCGTACCTCTGCCTCATCTCGCTGTATCGCCCGCCGTCTAATCATGTCTCGTAAGTCAGTTCATTTATGCAAACCCTTTAGTCGTAGAAGGTCACGGCTGGAGAGTCTGTGAAAAAGTATAACAGACACACATTAACCCCCATTTAATCAGGATTACAGAGAACAACCAAGCATTATTTAACACACATCACAGAGCCTGACAGCAGTAGGGAAATATGGGACACACACACACACACATGCACGCACACACACACACACACTCACACACACACTCACACACACACAAACACAAATCCAGCACAATCAATCTAATGGTGTGCATTAGTTAACTGCCAAATGTTGGGCTTTTTATGGCAGGATCACCCGTCCCTTGAAAAGATAAATACGGTGCACAGATCCCAGTAATTACAGCAATCCCCTTACAGCACACAGAAACCGTCCTCGCTCACCGCCAGCCTCTCTGGAGTACTGTCGCCGCGTAGATTAAGTCATTTAGGACAGTTTTAGGGCAGCGGGGTGACGGACAGAAGAGGAGCCGGATGGAGAGGAGACAAAAGGACAGACATGGGTGGTGTTAATGCGTTTTGTCTTTACAGTATTTTGGGGGAGGGGTTGTACTTTGCAAAAAAAAAAAAATGTAGACACGCCAGAGAAAATGAATAGATAAGGACAAAGTCAAATGCATGTTGACACACCTGTGATATATGTAGCAAACACATGAGTTATGTCACCATAATCCACCAACTAATGACTGAATGAGTAGGATCTTCAGTCATCACTCAACGCATAAAGTGTTTGACCTTTGTGTGTATAATATCAAATGAATGTGCAATTAAGAAGATATTGACAATTTATTGTAGCCAAATAAAGCCAACATGTAAGGCTACCACTTGCAATGGGAATAATATTATTATGTTTATGGGGTGGACAGAAAATGTATGCACAAGATAATACAACACAATACAATATCTGTGCAATAAACATGAAGATTGTAATGTTGACTTACTGTTGAGACTGTTAGTGAGCTTTTTTTTATAGTCATAGTTTGTGGTCTTTATAAGTGGTCCTCCGGGTCTGAAAAGTGAAGTCAATGCACAAGTGCCTTAAACTTGCATTCTTTATAATAGCCAGCAGGGGGCGACTCCTCTGGTTGTATAGAAGTCTGATTGTATAGAAGTCTATGAGAAAATGAAAACTTCTCACTGGATTTATTGTATATATCAGTAAACATTGTAAACATGAGTTTATGGTCTCAATCGCTAGTTTCAAGTCTTCTTCAATTCAACATGATGTTCATTTAGTAAATTATGGTCCCATTTAGAGTCAAATAGACTATAAAGCAAGGTATGCTTAAGGCGTGGCTACCTTGTGACTGACAGGTTGCTACCACAGCATTGTCAAGTCTGGGTGTTGTCTGTGTTTTCGTCTTACTGTAACTTTAGCCCTTTCAGTGTTTTCAGTTTATGAAAGTAAATTGAAACATTTTGGTCGCCTGAAAATGTCTTATTCAGTGTTTGGTTGTACTTAGCTCCACCCTCTCATGTCATTTCTGGTTGCAAAGAACCAAGATGACGACGGCCAAAATGTCGAACTTGAGGCTTCAAAACGGCAGTCCACAAACCAATGGGTGTCGTCACGGTGGCTAATTCTTATATACAGTGTATGGTCTTTATACGCTAAAACATTACGCAACAGCATGGTGTTTCTGTCATTATGTTAAAAAATAAAGAGCCCATTAAACACATTTAAAAAATATAATGCAATCCAATACATCAATGTTACACATTATCGAAGCAACACCTCACTGACAAAAAACATTAACCATCATGAGTTTTTGGATTGTGGTGCATCTGTGGAGTTTCTTTGTAAACAAACAAAATTATGTTTACATTCAGTATTAAGGCCTTTACATACCAGGTGCGTGACGAATAAACAATACGAAAATGTAAAATACTCGCCTGCAGATATGATATGTCTAGGGCTTTTATTGTGAAAGGTACGAACGGAAAGAATGGATCTGGTCTGCGTTGCCTTTGTCAAGGTTGAAAGGAGTAATAAAGTTTGCCGGCCTGGTTCGGACTACAGAGCCTCAGAGTTGTTGTTTTATTAATATAGGCACAATTCAACGCGTTCTGCACAATGTGATCGGTTGATGCCTTTATTCACAGTGCTCAGAAAATGTTACCTTGTTCCGGAAAAAATTACATCACTTTTTTGTTGCGTAATATTCACATTCTGTATGAAAGTATTCATGACAAAAACAACAGTTCGAAAAAAATCGCACGATTAATCGCACGGAAAAAAAACCCACGAAAAAAACCCCACCATTGGTGTGTTACGACCTTTACTCACCAAAAAGCATTGTGTGTATCCTTGAGGCCGAACAACAAAAATTCCTTCCTCATAAAACATTTTCCGAATATTTTGAATCATGCTTTGTTTCCGTTCATGTTTGCTAGCTTGCAGTCTTCTTCTTCACTGCCTTTGCTACGCTTCTTCGTGTGTTACCGCCGCCAACTGTCGAAAAGTAGCGGTGGCAGAAATGTGTATTACGTCGCTCGCGTTATTCGCTTGTGTGTAAGAAACAAACAAAACAGGGGGCTCACTTCTAAAAACATTGCTCCATAGCACTCCAAGTGGTTAAAAAATTCCACCGGGTACCTTTAAAACAGCACAGATGTTTTTCTATCCACATCTTGTGTGCAGCGAAATCAAAATACAGTCATGTTAAAAAGTCTTTTGTCTCAAGCTTGCTGCAGACTATGCTGATACATTTCTTTCTGGTGTAGATCACAGAAAGTTTAGACTCCTCAGGACGCCTCGACTGTGGATCTGTGCAAGTGTGTGTGTGTAAAGGGCAACGATGGGTGCAGTTTAGCAACTGAGTAAAGCCTTCAGGCCGCGGGGCGATTGATGTCCAGCGGGTGGCTGAGGAACACTAACTCACACTGCTCTCTGACTGCACCTAAAACTCTCATTAGTTTAAGTGTGTGAGAGCTCTCTGCCTCTGCACCCTTCAGACAACGCGGAGAGGCAGAGGGGCCAAAACCTCACCACATGCAGGGGGAGGCATCCAAGGAGGTGAGCGTGCACGTCTGTGAGCACACAAACTTTGACACAATAACACATTTTTACACACATTAGTGTCTCTCTTCTGTCTGTCTGTCTTCTACTGGTTTTTCTTGCAGCATGCAGCTTAACAGCAGGGCCTAATGAGGTCTGAAATATGAGCGGTAAACATTTGTATGGACAGATGTGGATTAATGTTCATCTTTTCTTCAAGCCAGAGATTAAACCTGATTTACCGCCTAACAGGTTTTATTTTTTTTTCTATTTGATTACAGAGAGAGAGAGAGAGAAATGAAGAGAGAGACACAAAGAGAAACAAAGGAAGAGTGGTTGTGACTCTTACTTACGGGGAAGTTGCCAGAGGAAGCCAGACAGTGAAAGTGGAAGGAACAAAGACAGAAAAAAAAACAGCGGGATTGGATGGAAGGGGAGGCAGAGGGAAGCGTCAGATGCTCCTTACTCCTGTTGTGGGCTGCTGAAGTGAAGGAGGAGAAATTTGAGTCATGGGGACGGAATCAGAAATGTCAACAGATTGAGTCAGAGCAGAGCTGGGACCGTCTGGAAGGAGAGAGTATCAACACTGACTGAGGGGCACACAAGATTTTGGGACTGTCAATGGGCTGATGGCAAAATTATTGGACATGTGTGTGTGTGTGGATGTGTGGATGTGTGTGTACATGTTGCATGGGGGAGGATGTGGGATTGGCTTAGTCTGCTGTCTATAATGAATGGTTAATGTTAGTCGGGGAAAAAATGAATACGGTCACCATCTGCTCGATCTAAGTCTGCGTTCTGTGCTTGTGTGCACATTTGTGTGTATGACAATCATGCCGGCACACACACACACACACACACACACACGCACACACACACACACACACACACACACAATGTGCTCTTGGAGAGGGATTTGGAAATATGGAATGGAAGAAAAAGGGAGGGAGGAAGAAAAAGAGGAAGAAGCAGCTAACAGAAGAGAGATATGCAACAAAAACCTGCACAAAACTGGAGAAAAGAGACAATGAAAAGGGAGAGAAAAATTATATTTATAGGCAACATCATAGGTGCTTAGATGTAGCAGAGACGCAGATACAGGTGAGCACAAATAGGGCACGAGTCATGAATTCTGTCAGGTATCTCAAGCACATGTAGCCTATGGCTGCAAACACACACACACACATATACCAAAAACATTCACTATAAAGGAGCAGAAAGGATTGTATTACCGATACTGTAAAGGAAGTTGACAATTACTTCTTTAATATTTGTGTTAGCAACACACATACACAGAGGTGGAAGAAGTATTGAGATATTTTCCTTGAGAAAAAGTAGCAGAACCACCATGTAAAAATAAGTAAAAGTGCATTAATATTTTACTCAAGTGAAAGTGCAGAAATAATATCGGTTATATTGATTTACTGTAAGTATTAAAGTAAAAGTACTCATTATGCAGAGCAGCCCCTGTCATTATAATATTGGATTGTAATTATTTATGCAGTAATGTCTAAAAGGAATTATAATGTTGTAGCTGGTTAAAGTAGAGCCAATTCTATACTCTATAATATAATATTATTAACACTTTTTGTGCGGTTTGATAGTTTAATCAACATTTACAACATCACATTTAATGATTGCAGAATCTGCAGAGTAAATACAGCTGTCAAATTAATAAAGTGCAGAAAAAAGTATTTTCTTTTGATATATAACAAGGAGGTAGAAGTATAAGCATATACTGAAAATAGTAAAGTAGAAGTATCCTTAAATTGTAATTGACTAATAATTGCTTTCCACTAATCCAAAAACATTGTATTTTTTTGTCATTTAAAATATTTATCATACCTATATGCCAAAGAAGAGTCTCATATAGTTATGTCTTATAATTGTCAGGAGTCAGTGGGAAATTAAAAAAAGAGTTAATGTTGACTTATGTAAGATCCAGTTAATGGTTTTGAAGGTATAGGTAGGCACAGTTTAATAGGTAATTTAATACGTATTGTTTTTATCATGTTAAAGAAACATGTAGTTTAAATAGCACAACTAGAAATTGAGGATGTCTGTACAGCTATCTGTTACTAGACTACCCTTTAAATACACAGTAACAGTATTTAAGGCTTTAGGGGGATTACAAGTGTTGAGGACACCGGAACAGTATCATACCCGGCTGCGCTCACACATAAACACACACACACTCTCTCTCTCTCGCCCACTCGCACACCAACACAGAACAAATGCATGTCCGCTGTGTCTGTGAACACATCACATTTGTCTCCACAGACTTTAAAACCTAAAAAAAAAAAAAGTTTTCATGCATCATCACGCTCTCGGGTAGCCATGACAGAGAAGGAGCTGCAGCACTGATAAAACATTTGTGATACATCTCTGAACACTGGGTTGATAAGTAAATACAGCCTACATCGATAATCCTCATGTCACTATGCGCTCTGTATTATGCAGAGAGTTGCACACACACACACACGCACACGCACACACTGCCAGGTTGTGATTAAATTCTCTGTGGCCTATGATCCGCCTCTAAATCTTTGCAATTTTCATTTTATGCAGCTTTAATATGGATCATAGTTGCTCTCAGAGTGCCCCATCTCCTAATCTGGAGCAATCTGAGCTGAGCCTGGCTGGGCCAACAGCTGACGCTAAGCCAAGCAGTCACACTCAACCAGCCAGCAAGTCAGCCACACACAAAGCCTCTGTGTGGCAGTCGGTAGGCCCAAAATGACACAAGATAGGAGGAGCTGGAAATATTCCAGAGGAATTTTTATGAAATAGTTTAGCAGAGAGTAACTGAAATATCTATTCATGGGTGTATTTAGTTTAAAAACATCTAAGATGTGTGGTTGTCTGACAGCAAATAAAGGAAATACTAATTAAATCTACCATGTTGACAATTTTGCAGAAATGGATATTTTAGTGAATAAATTAAAGACGCTACTCTAGTTGTTGCTACTCATAATAAATACTGTACATTTGCATACACACATATCCTGATCTGATTATGATGGGATGGGCCTGGGTGGGTGTTTGTGCAGCGGTTGAAGGAGGTGGAGGGAGGGACTAGTGGAGGTCATGGAGCTACGGTGTGTTTGGGTGGGGTACCACGTCAGGGCATATTAGACACACACACAAGCAGTAGATTTTCACATGACATTCAGCAAACACACACACACACACACAAGATGACCCTGTTTTTCAGAGCATTGGAGGGGGTATAAGAGGATTAAGTAATTAAGGGTGCACTGTTAAAAAATGTATATTAATATTGTAATGCTTAAATCCAAACCCGCTGTAGGATCTCTCGAAATCATGCAACATTTAGGATATTTCTTATGTAATTTACTGTAGTAGCAGAAGTAGGACTTTGCATGTTGTGTGTCTTGTTCCTCTCAATTTAGATTAAACTGTCGTGTCAAAATACCGATGAGTAACCAGCTGAAGTGTTGGACCAGGAGCAGGCTCCCTGCTGGGACTCATGTAAATAATACTGCTGCTGATGGAGGAAAAGCCACAAACTGAGCAAAGCTAATGCTAGGCTTAACTCTCTCTCTCTCTCTGCCTCTCTCTCTCTAACACACACTGAGAGTAACATACACACACACTGCATTACATTACAAGTTTGCTTCATCTCTGCAATACTGAATTATCTGCAGATGAATCTAGCTGTGATGATTTTTCAGATGATTTTGGATGTTAATGAGGAGCAGAGAGTGAAAATGTGAGAGGGAGAGTGAACATCAGGAGGAAGGGGGTCACCCCGCCACCTCAGCCGGCTTAATCCTCCCAGTGGCAGACGGCAAGACCAGTTAGACATCAGGAAACCCTTATGGACATATTTAGAGCACGGCTTTTTACCTTGGTGCCCACATTTGTCATTTATGTGAATATGACAAATAAAAAAACAAAACAATTCTATTCTTTTTAAATAAAAAGCATGTTATACAAAGCTGGTACAGTACGATTTTAGGTTGCCCATTTTAACATGGAAATAGTTAACACTTCAACCTTTATTTATACTCGAGAGATCGAGTATAAATTTGAACACAAACATTTTCAGTTTACCTCAAAAAGCCTGTATATCCTCATCATACATCTGTAATGTTGCTTTCATCTTTTGTGCATTGTTCATGACAGTTTATCCTCGTGACATTTGCTTATACATAATCTGTCTATTATCTGTCTACGGATGTTCTTCTAACTAATCCATCTTTGTTAACATCCAGTTTCACATTAAAAGGTTATTAAAGGTCCCCCACCCATACCACCCATCCAAACTTCTAAATCAACCTGTGCATATGTGGTGGCAAAACCTTAACGGATAAGTCTGGTGACATTCTAATTTTAGAGTCAACAAAACTCAGGAAAAAGCCAAAAATAACAATGAATTAAAGTGGGAGTAGGCAGTATATTTTTGGCATCATTGGGCAAAAATCTCTTAATAACCTTTCAGCATATTGTAATTCAAGTGTTCTGAGAGAAAACTAGACGTCTGCACCTCCTCATGGCTCTGTTTTCAGGCTTTAAAAAATCTAGCCCGCGACGGGAGACTGTGACCAATCACAGGTCATTTCAGAGAGAGAGCGTTCCTATTGGCTGTGCTCTGGCTGGTGGGCGGTGCTTGGTATTTCCTCAACTGATCTCAACATGGTTGCTGGCTCACAAACTCTCATTTTACAGATAAACGGTACACTACAAGACGTTTCTGAAAATATTTGAGGAGAGAAATAGGCATTACAATAACAGAATATTGATTCATATTTGATCAGCGCTGACTGGTTTGACCGTTTTGTCGGAGTTTGCGAGTGATTGACAGCTGCTCAGAGATGGCAGGCTCCAGCTCTGCTCTGATTGGTTGTTTTCTTCCGGTCTGTGAAATCTTGCAGATGCCTAGGAGCACAGGAGGACACAGAGGCACATGATTTATTTCAGATTACCTGTCTCATGCACTACTGTCAGGATATAGTGACCGTTATGATTAAAAATAACTATTTTTAATCATATTTTCTCCATTTCTACCCACTGCAGCTTAAATCCCACTGACAAGTATTGTCTATAGCCACAGATGTACATTAGTGTACAGAACTTTTAAAAACACATCAATGAGCCACACTGTTGTACTGGGTGACACATTCTCTCATTACAATGGACATGTACTCTGTAGTGTATTTTCTCAATCCTACTTACATCATCCTGCCGCCATAAAGACTCATTTTCACACCAAATGCAAAGGTGAAAATAATCACCCACAAATGCACTGATTGATTCACAATTGCTAAAAATTAAATTGCCCAGCTTTTCCAGGAAATAATTTAGCCTTTTTAAAAAAATGAAAGTATATATTTAAATATTCAGCAGGAATGAATGGGCTCGATGCTGAATGTAACAGACAGGGAATGGGACTCCAGAAAGTCTTGAGAGACTAAAACATTGTTTTTTGTCCATTCACGGGATTTGATGACAATTAGAAAAATATAGAATATTGAACATAAATAATCCCATTTTTGGTATGTTTCGGTCAAAAATAATTGGCCCCTCTTTTCCCAACCGCAATCACACACATTGAGGTGAAATGTTCTTTGCAACAACAGTCACAGTTGGTCCTCTCTTTGAGGCACACTGAAAAAAGACATGGGGAGAGCTGGAGTGTCCACAAGGTGTGGCAAGCTGAGAGAGAATCAGAGCACAATCCACAGCCATATTAAATACAGGTGAGCCAGACGGTACAGGTGTGCCACATCTCTTCTGACAACCCTGGCCTTCACTGCGCCTATAGCCACTCTGGAGCACACACACACCACATCAGGACAACCCCAGCAGGCTCGTCACAGACCTTACAGGTGTGTCCTTTTCCAAATCATGTTCAATCAATTGAATATACTGCAGGTGGACTCCAATCAAGGTGTCATTTCAAAGATGATCAAGAGAAATGGGAGGCACCTGAGCTAAATTTCAAGTGTCAGCAAAGGGTATGAAATCTTTAAAAAAAAAAAAAAAAAAAAAAATTAAAATTGTCAATGTGATATTTCATTTTTTTCTTTCTAATAAATTTACAAAAATGTATAAAATTATGTTTTCGCATTGACATTTGAGTGTAGATTGATGAGGGGAAACATGAATTTAAACAATACTTCTTGGACGCACTATATGGCAAAAAAAATGGCACAAACATGTCCACTCATGAATTGAACTACAGGGCTTTGTGGCATACCAGCGGTATGGTTTTAATGAAAACAAACGTGTCCCTCTGTGTGCCGAGACATTAAGGTCGCTGTCAGGAAGTGGACAAGTGCAGGTTCACCTCAGTGAACATGATTAAATCACACAATAACCTCCTTCCTCTTATCAAATCCTCTTAAGCAGGCTGTATTACATATCTGCCAAACAAAGAAAACTCAATCAGAACAATCAACCGAGCCAGGCCAAGCCCGCCGCCCTACCAGCTTGTCTGATCCCATTGCCGTGATTAAAATGAAAATGGAGCCGGGACATTACCAGAAATCCCATGTTCACCTTATAAGGAAGATCAGAAGTCTGTGTGTGTGTGTGTGTGTGTGTGTGCGCACGCGTGCAAAAGGGGATAATATAAATGTGTCCTGTGTAATTCCCTGGCTTGGATCACAAAACACTGTTTTTATTGTTTGCGATATTAATAGAAGAAAGATTACGATTGATGGGATTGGATTACTAATATTTAGCATTTCCATTCTCAAAAAGTAATAAATTAATTTGTTTATGAGCAGCATGAGGAAAACATGTTTTTATTGTGATGCACGGCAGCACGGAAGCACCTGTATAGCACACGTTAAGCTCCAAACAACGTCACAAAAGAGCTGGATTTTAGATTCTGGTTGTTAACAAATCAGGTTAATAAAAAAGTACTGATTTTAAAATATTAAATACAAATCAGGTATGTTTTACATTTCACCATGTTCCATAGGTTTAGTAGGGCTGCAACTAATGATTAGTGTCATTAAGGATTAATCTGCCAATTATTTTCTCAATTAATCAGGCACACCCTAAGGGATGTCCTCAAATGTCTTGTTTTGTCCAACAAACAGTCCAAATCCCAAAGATTTTCAATTAACTGTCATGTGTGACAAAGACAATCCAGATAATAACATAACATAACTTTGCCAAAACAAATGTAAATCAAAACCCCATCATCTTAATTATGATTAAAAGAAAAATGAATCGGGGGAGGAGCCTGACCCTGCCCAAGATGGCAGCATAAACGACAAGCTCCCAATCAATACTCGATAAAAATCCCTAAATTCAAATGCTTGAAAATAAATAAACACGTTTGAAACAGAAATGGAAAAAACCCCAAAATAAAAACCAAAATAAAAAAATATTTAAATAAGAAAATACATAATTAATCTTAAGCAAGTTTCAAGTTTCTCTACTAACTACAACTAGCTAACAACGGGCCTCATGCAGCAACATTCTCTTAAATGTCTCTTATATTTCTCCTAATTTTATGTTAAAAAAAAATAAGAGAAGTCAACTCCAGATGCATCAAGCGTTCATAACCATCCAAATCTGCTCTTCCCCAGGTGTGCTGAATGATGAATCCCACTTGATCATAAATTAAAGGCGTGTAGCTGTTTGTATATTATTAACAAAATAACGCCCAATAAACACTATATAAGGGCAGGTGTTGTGCCGTGTGCAAACACTCTGGCACATGCCCAAGAATTGGAGAGATGCTACCAAAATAAATGCACTGGATGAATCACGACCACTTCTCTTACCTAAGAGAAGAGCAAAAGTAAGAAAACACTGGTGAATCCCAGAAATCGATGGGTACGGCCCATTGTGTTTTTTGAAGTTTGGTCAGCAGTAGTGCAGTTTAAATGTGGTTTTGTAAAAAAATGCAAAACCACATAACATGTTTAATGTACATATCAGTGTGTGTGTGTGTGGGGGGGGGGACTGTCCTCTTCAGGAAACCGTGTGTGTGTGTCTTACAGTAAGAGGCACGCTTCACATTACTGTTGCTCCAATTCACTTCCTGGGATAATCCTTAGCTCCACAGAGGGAACGGCAGGTGACCTGGACCAGCAGAGATACAGTATGGGGCTCCATTAACAAACACACACACACACACACATACACACACCCACAAACATATTTTCACACACACAGAACCACCCATTCATAAATAATATCAATATGACCCTCCCTTCACCCTTCACTCTTTCCCTCTGCTTTATCCGCGCTCCTCTATCGTAGTGTCCTCTCTTCGCCTCCCATCCTCAACTCTTAGTGAAACATATTGTAGCCCTGCTGCCTGACAGTGTCATTCATCCTTCGCCCCAAAGTCATCTCCGCCATTAACACCGGTGTCTAATTAAACCTGTAAATGACAAACACATAGACACAAACACAGGCCGTGCTCTAATGGCCCGCTGTAGCAGGAGACTGATGGGCAGCTGTCTCTTGTCCATCCGCTGTGCAGATCAACCTTGAGACGGGGGACCTGGGGGACGTCTATTGGACCACTGAGATAACACTGGAAGGTTAGCAGAGCATTGATAATGAATGATTTATATACAGTAGCCTGGCACTTAGATAAGTTAATTGATTCATTAATTGAGAACAATATTGCCTTTTAACAAGGTGATGTTTTCATTGGTATGTCTCACATACGAGTTCATCTCTTTCCAGATATTAATATTAGCAAAACAAAAACAGCGGGGGCACCACAAAAACAAACAAGAGGTGTTTTTCTGTTGTTTGACTCAGGACCAAAAACAATTGGAGAACAATAAACTGTTTCCGCGGATCATATCCGGCGTTATTATCCTCTTATTTGCATTCTATGAAAAAGGAATAACAAGGTATAGCGGAGCTGTGGCTTATCCGGAGGCCCCTGTATTAAACACTGTGTTATTAGTAGCCTAATGCTAACTCCTTCACGTGAGAGAGTGACAAAAATCAAAAGCCTCGAAAGTCACTCTTTCTTACTCAAAGAGAACAAGAGAGATGGCTGTATTAAACAGCATTTCTGCTGATGTCTCCCTCTATCCACGTCTGTTTCTATTTGTTTCCGTCTCTCTCTTTCAATCACTAAAATCATCCACTCTTCTATCACGTTGTTCTGAAGAAACCTCACCATGAAAAAAACAAAAAAAGCTAAAATCCATTTCCATATTAGTATGAAAATGTTAGAGTATTTCAGAGGAATTATCCCCCTCCACAAAACAGAATAAAACCCCTCTTATTCCTGCTAATCCTTCAAAGACTGTGATATTACCTGATAGGATGTTGTACAGTGTGAATACTATCAACAAGACATGCCGAAAATAATGTAAGCAGGTCCCCGTTGTGGAGATTAGAGCGAGCATGTCTCTCTCCCAATTTATCTCTTCCCTGAAATGTAACGCCTCGTTTTCTCTGTATTTCACCCGCTCCCTGTCTCCCAGATTGAATTATCAACTGGAAGCTACTTGTTTCTTTTTCCTTTGTCCCACAGCTTATAAAACAAAAGTAATTTACACATTCAGGACAGGGGTTAATGAAGAGAAAGAAGTAAATAATGAGAGTGTAAAGGAGTAGTTTGAGGGAACATCTTGTAAGTAAAAATGTACTTGAGATGAGATTGTATACCTATGGGATTTTCCCCTACTTGTCACGCAGACAATAGCCCTTATCACACATGCACTGCAACCCTGAACTTGCAGGGAGGAGGAGCTGTATGTGAGAACGCAAATGTCTGAATCAGTTGAACCGGACATTAAACGGACCGGACATTACTCTGCCAGCTCCCTAGACAAAGCCTGTGTAATGTCCGATTGAGCCCGTCATTGTCCAGAGAATTCACAGCGAGCGAGTGGGAGTGTTAATGACGTTTCTATCATACGGCTGGCGCGAAACTGGAAGAATACAAACATCCGACGGTGAAGGAGAAGCATCATTTACACAAAGACACCAATGAAAATGTCTAACTGGAGAGAAGACAAGATTCAGGAAGCTCTGTCGGTAAGGGCCTACGCCGAAATCATCAGACAAATTCAAGGAATGGCAAGAGACCAAACGTGGTGAGAATGCGTCTGACACGGACAATCTACATGTGTGAACGGGCAACTCGGGACAGTGTCCGAACCTGATTCTCCAGACATTGTCTGGAGTTCATATGAGGAAATGGCTACCGACACATTTGGGATTTTTAGCCTACCCTACTAGAGAGGTAGTCCTAGAGATGGCAATGTCAGTCTGACAGACGGTCGGACTGTTGATCGGTCCCCCTCTTTGGTCCAGACTGAAATAGGCTATCTCAACAACTACAACATCAGATGCATTACCATGAAAATGTTGTTGACTTTCATGGTTCCCAGATGATTTATCCTGATGACTTCGGTGATCTTCTCACATTGTCTCTAGCAACACTTGCAGGTGTACGTCATGTAATTTTATATAGAATAATATTGTAACATCAAGGCATATTTGATAGATTGCCACAAAATATTGTCCAGATATTCATGATGAATCCCTGATTTTTCCTCAAGTGCTACCATGAGGTTGACATTTGTGGTTTTGAGTGAAATGTCTCTGCAACTGTTGGATGGATTGCTATGAAATTTAGTGCACACATTCACGTCTCCCTCATGATCTCCAAACATTTCTTCTAGCGCCATCATCCGGTCAAATCGCTCTACAATTAGCCTCTCATTCACCCGTACACACAACGATGGCAGCGAACTACCGTGCAAGATGCTGGCCTGACAATCAGTTCAGTGATTTGCCGTGACATTAGCATTTATCTCAAAGCTGCTAGTGTGGCTATAAACTCATCATGTTTAATTTATCTTGTCTCTATATCATGTGTCTTATACTTATGATTTTTGTTCTCCAGTTGATGGACAACCATAGACTGAATATAAGAAGTGGACGTAGTCACCCATTGGTGGACCGCCGTTTTGAAGCCTTGAGTTCGGCATTTTGGCCGTCGCCATGTTGTTTTTTTTCCAACCAAGAGACACGAGAGGGTGGAGCTAAGTTCAACTGAACGCTGAATAAGACATTTTTAGGCGACCAAAAAGGTTATAATTAACTTTCATGAACTGAAAACACACTGTGAAAGGGTTAAAGTTGTAAGACAAAAACATGGACAACTCCCAGACTGGACAACGCCGTCGTAGCAACCTATCAATCACAAGGTAGCCACGCCCTAAAGCATACCCTGCTTTATGGTCTATTTGACTCTAAATGAGACTATAGTTCACTAAATGAACATCATGCTGTATTGAAGAAGACTTGAAACTAGTAATTTGAGACCATAAACTCATGTTCACAATGTTTACTGAGGTAATAAATCAAGTGAGAAGTAGGGTCATTTTCTCATAGACTTCTATACAATCAGACTTCTTTTTGCAACCAGAGGAGTCGCCCCCTGCTGGCTATTAGAAAGAATGCAAGTTTAAGACACTTCGGTAATGGCTTCACTTTTCAGACCCGGAGGTAGCCCATTGTGGACAAGTGAAATCAGGAACCCATAAAGGCTCTGGCCTCGTTCGCCTCCTAAAGTAACTCTCTCATTTAGTTGCATTTTGAGCTAAAAAATCTTCTGAGCACATTTTGTAAAGCAAGGCAAAGTAAATGGATTGTAAATAATCACCTGCAGGGTGGCTGAGAACTTGATTGACTGATGTACACTAAGCCTGGTCACAGTCTGACAAAGGAGCCTCATGTCATAGAGCAAAGTGCTCAGACTGTTTGTGTGTGGTAATTGGTCCTAGAGAGAGGAAAATCCCAGAGGCTGAGCTGCAGGACACTCAAAGCCCCTCAAGTCCAGCTCTTTTCGGCTCTATACATATTGAACAGCGGAGTCAGGGGGCTAAGAAGATTATCACAATGGGATGAAGAGGCCGTAAGAGCTTTTGTGGCCTCGGTGCACAGTGAAAGTTGCTACAGTGCACTCTCAAGCCCTTAAACTGCTTGACCTTAAAAGCTCTGTTTATGAGCTCTCAAAAAAAAAAGCTGTGTAACGAGAAATAAATAATAAATAGAAAACACAATTGATAAAATGGGAAAACAAAGTGGTGCAAATATTTTGTCAGCATTACACGCAAAAAAAGAATACAAAAAATGTTGTCAGGTAGAGAATAGATGTCATCGCCTGAAGCGAAATCGTCATTGTGTTATTTTCGCTTAAAATGTAAAAATCCTTGGTGCACCTTTCTTATTCAGCACAGGATTATGTTGTGCGTGTGTGTGTGTGTGTGTGTGTGTGTATGTGTGTGTGTGTGTGTGTGTGTGGCGCGAGCGACTGAAGCATTGAAATGACATGAAGAGTTATTTGGGCTGTAATGAAGCTGCTTAATGAAATCAGTGCCCTTGAAAGTTCTTCATCAATTTTAGCTCCCTCGCTCACTTGCTCGCACTCCACCATTCCAGCCTGTCAGCTAATCCACGCGCGCGACACAATATTAATTAAACACAGCGTTTCCTGAAGTACTTAAGTGAAGCGCTATCATTGATAATGAGCAGGTTTAAAGGAGTCACATCCCTCCAAAATTACTTTTTAAACCGGCCTTATTAAGCAGAAAATGAGGCCCAAATCAGCCTACAAGCTCCTCATTAAAAGCCACTGATCCTTGGCCACGCGCATGTTCCAATGGTTTTAATTAGGCTAGCGCGAGATCGTCGGCGACAGGAAGTGCCATTAATCTTGTCTTTTCATTCAGAGAGGGGAGGTGGGGGGGGGGGGGCTTCAGCATGTTGCAGCCTCAAATGCCACAACATAATGAAAATTATAAAATCAAGTGACATACTTTGAATTGTTCTTCATTTGTGTAGAATCAGACTGAAGCGATGGAAATATACTTCCCTTCTGTTAAGACCTTTAGCATCACTTTGTAATTACAATACAGTCTTTCACACACACACTCACACTCACACACAAACAGGATGAAATGTGTCTTCATTTTCTGTTGCTCTTGCTGTAGAGAGGACGGTCCCGGCCCTGCCTGTCACACCTTCTCCGCATGGAGGATTATGGATGGCCAATTACATCGCTTTTGTCATTAATTAATGAGGATAACGAGCTCCCCCTGCTCCCCACAAAACCATGGTGCTCCTCAGCTGGTACTGAACAGGGAGAGGGGTGCTGGGCCATGTGTGTGTGTGTGTGTGTGTGTGTGTGAGAGAGAGAGAGAGACGGCAAGGGAGAAAGCGATACAGAGAGTAGTGAGTGAAGAGGTTATGGTGTGTACAAAAGGCTGAACACAGAGATGATTGTTGACCCCAGGGCTTTGCATGTACATTTGTCCAGCGAGTTGAGGTGTGTGTCTGTGTGTGTGTGTGTGTGTGTGTGAGTGTTTGCTCACCACCAGTCCTGTATCTGTGGGGGCCATTACAGAGATTAGGCCGTGCTACAGTAACGGATGCCCCCGATTGTCAGCTCGTATCCTCTGTCAAGACAACAAGCTAAAAGGGAAAAGAGTGAGAGTGATGGAAAAGGGGGGGAGGGAGGAGAAACATGGAGACAAGCGGAGGGGGGAAATAGAAGCTTTAACAAAGTGGAAGGGAAGTCTCGCTACAAAAACTGGGACGCCATGAGATCTATCTCCACGCTCAACAAAGAGCACCTATGAGAGACGATGAGTAGGACGTCGTATTCAACAACCCTCTCTCCGCTCCCTCCCACCAGGCTCCATTTGGCCCCTGCCACACTGTCTGGGTCTACCATGCGTGGTGTCAGGTGCCTTGTGGCGATAGGCAAAACGCTTTGCCTGACTGCCATGTTTCGAGGGGTTTGCGGCCATATGAGCGCACACAATGCACAAACACACAGACACATACAAACAGACATCCCCTCTCCTCCACCCCCCCTCACCCCCACCCTCCTTTAGACGTCTGATTAACGAATGAAGGGCCCCGGCCCATCCTGCTGCACTCGCAGCAACGTCGCCCCGAATCACATGGCTCCTCGGAACCAAGTGACTCACCCGCTCATCGCTTCCGACAAGGCGGGGCTGCGAGGGACGACGGAGTGTGATGTCATAGTGGAGCAGAGAAGTTGGGGGGGTCCATGGGTGACGGGTGGGTGGGGGGTCCTTACAGTGCCACCGCCGGCACAAAAACACTGAGGCACCATCTCTTCCTCCTCATCCTACGCTCTCTTTCTACCACCTCACACACACACACACACACACTTGTTTAGCCCTATTGTTTATCTCACCTCCTCACCCCTTCCCCCATCATGAACCTGCCTGAAACAACCAAATCTTCTGTAAATCCACATTTATGCTTCTGTGAGCAAATTTGAATAAAAAACAAAAATCTAATGTTTCATAAACCCCCTTTATCCCCCACTGTAAGCATAATCAGAGCTGAAGCATGTTCATTTTCCTTCAAGGCCCCTGTTGTAAGTCCAGTCTGTGTGTGTGTGTGAGATGAAGTGCTACAATGTGCATCAGACACATAGAGAGAACTTAATTAGAGAAAACAGCGCTGTCAGATGCATTAGGCAGAGGTACGCACTTAAGGGCATATGGTTTTAGTACTATACCATCGGGTTGGAGAAAACCACACAAACATACCTCAAAGCTCCGAGCCATGCTAATGAAATCACTCCCTTTCTATCCCACTGAGAGCAAACACAAATGTTTACAGACATCACACAGTCGGTCCATACTCCTGCACCACACTGGGCTGTCGTCAGAGTGCTATATTGCACTGACTCCAGTGCTGTGTGCATAAAGACAGAAACAGAAAACAGGTAAGAATAAGCAGCAAAGGTGTTCTTTGTAATCTAATTTATTTTATCCTATTCAATTAAGTCTGTAATTGAGTCTACAATAAAGATTATACTATAGTAACACTCCAACCCTAGCCTTTATAAGCAGTATAAACATATAATAAATGGTTTATCACACACTATAATGTAATTGAGCATTTTATTTGTCAACAACAATGACTCCTCCTGTGGGCAGGTGTATGGAAGACAATGAATGACAATATAGCAAAACACGGTTGTGATAATGTAAAATATGTCCTCGCGGGAGAAGTTGTAATCATTGACAAATTTACTGTACATGAATCGTTCTCACATATATCTGCTCATAACACCACTATAGTGTGTCAGAAACCATTTATTAAACATCTACTGCATATAGTATATATAAATGCTAAACAGGGGGGTTAAACAGTGTGAACTATACCTGGATTATTTGGTGTTTTATAAAACCACACATGCAACAAATGGTGGAAACAATGTGATGAAAACATGGCATTAGTAATTACAGATGAGGCGTAGACAGCGATGATGCTGGTCAAACAAATCAATTAGATGCCACTGAGATATTTTAATTAAATATTTTAAGTGTGCATCTTCTCTAAATGTATTGCGTTGTTTTTTTTCAATCATAATTTCCAAGAGGTTTTTGAATTATTGCAGCCTTTTCAAGTGTGCCAGGCAGCCTCACTTGTTGTTTTTTGTTTTTTTTTTACATCTTGACACACATGGCAGACTTTCTGCAGGGGCATGCCCAGGGCATACTGAGGCATTGATCTGTTTGCTTTGTTACATCCAAAAAATGAGCGTGTTTGTACAATTCTAATTGCATTGCTAAAAACCACCCGTCTTGTATGTTTGTTTTAGCCTGTGTGTTGTATTTTTGCTCGGTATTATCAGTACCATTCATCAAAGCACCAAATCATATTTGTCTGCTGTTGTAGAATGCAAATGCAATAGGAGACAAATCGTATATTCATTAAGAAAAAAAATAATGAAATTGAGAAAGCATCTCTCTCTCTACCATCAAATCAAATGAGCATTCAACACACATGTTACACAAAGTAGCATCAATACACTAAGCACTAGGCTTTGCTGCTTATTTAATGATATTGTTTTATGCACTCTGCAGGCGTTCATCTCGGATAAGGCAAAATACACTAAGATGTAAAATGTAGCTTACACATCCCTAAACTACATAATTATCTCATTACAGGGAAAGATGAAGATGATTGGTGATTTTATGTACACGCCACACATTGCTGGTAGGCTAACGGGTCAGGAAACACTACCATGTGACCAGCAAAATCACAAATCTGTCTTAATGTATAGACTCAGCCTATACATGCCGAATGACACACTGCCACCATGCACTCTGATGGCCATTAAGATAATAAGATGACACAATAAAACATATATATATATATTTCAGCAGCTCCACATTAAAGGCCCATAGGGACGGAAAGTGACCACCCAACTGTCCCGGTGCAAAAAAGGCAACCATCTCATTTATGGCAATTAGGCTGCGCGGAGACTGATGGAGCGCAGGGCCCTCGCCCTCACATCATCAGCAGCATTTGTCACATTTCATCCCCGCCGCCCCGGCATGTCTCGTGGGGCCTCAGACAAGACATGTGTCATCAGAGGGCCAATTTAAGATGCCATGGGTGGCCTCTTGTTGTGACATGCAGCTAAATTGTAAGAGAGAGACATGGGGTGGATCACTTAGTCACTCTCTGACTATAGCATAAATACACATGGCCTGATCTGAATGTCTGTGGTTAGTTTGTGTAGAACAAGCACAAAGACTAAATGAATAGATATGCTAATAAAGGAAGAGCACCAGTGCGATTGGAAGGAATGATTCCTTTTGGTTTTAGCACGTTAAAAATGATTATAAAAGATATATGCTGTTATCACAAAACTTTGAGGACTGATGGGAAAAGTAAAACATATTTACATGTTTGAGAACTCAATGTAATGGCAGCATATAATTCTGTAATGCTGCGTGAATAATATTGGAAAATACTTCCCCCGTCTCTGGTGCTAATTTGCAGGCTAAACAAAAAGCATCTCTTACTGTTATCGAGCCAGGTGTTTTTTTATTATTTACACTAAGAAAATCCTGAATTTGAATATAATGATTAACCCAAAATGGAGCAACAATATAGCAGCAACATCAGACTATATACATCTTATGGACAAAGGTAAAGCCAAGAAAGTGTCCAGGTAAAGGTCAGACAAATAAAGACAAAGAAAACATATGTTTTCATGAATATAAATACCACTATACACTATGACCACTTCTTTTCTAAATTCATCCACTCACAAGTCAAAACCCGCAGCAGAGATCTGGCATGAACTGCATTAAGTGGAGCAGAGGAGACAGGAGCTGAAATCGTGTTAATAGCTACCCAGAGTAGAAGAGCCCGGCGCCTGCAATCACCCAAATCCCCAGAGACAGGTCCTGGGTGCCCCGGGGGGCTCTTGCGCCCTTCCCCTCAGCGCCACCGACCCTGCTGCGTGCCAAAAGGGCCCCACCAGCCCCTCCGAGCTCGTTTAGACCCCGCTCCTCATGTCAGAGGACTTCTCATGCAAGAAAAGAAAGTTGTCAACTCATTTCAGGAGGGCCACTCAGAGAGTGAGAAGTGAGAATCATTTTAGCAGCGTGAGAGGCGACTGTTTGATTTTCAGATTTTTTTTATATATGCTCCAATTTCATAGGTCATTTTTCATATTCTATCCTTTATTATTACATTCTGCGTAAAAAGTGGATTAGTTTTCAGAGAGCCTTAAACCATCACATAAAATTACCAGAGCATATTTAACATAATAAGCAAAAATATTTATATAAAATATTTTTTTTGTCTAAAGTTTTAGTGTATCCTATATAAGTTATTAAATGTGCTATTAATGTGGAGGAAAAAAAAAAAAAAAAGCTGTGAGATGGTTGTTGAAATGAAGCAAACCGGGTCCAAGCATAGATATGTGTTTTAATTATAAAGACATATAAACAATATATGAAATCCATGTTGCAACACAACCAAAAAAAAAAACGCTTCTTCTTCAATGTATAGGCTTGTTTAGTTATATAACCATTAGTAGTATATAGCCGGGCTTGGAGCAAGTCATTTTTCCACAGTTGTACAATACAATCATGTGAGATGTGCAATATAACTTAAAATAATAATAAAAAACAACAACTTGTCAACACATCGTTTCAAGAAAATATATCAGCCAAGATCACACATTTGTTCCTCCACAGAGCTTCAGTAACAGTTTCATAATTACTGTGTTAAATGTAATGGATCGCACTTTTCATGTTGTTGAATGTTGCATAGATTACAAATAAGAGCTGATAATCCTCCAAAAAAATTGACCCCAAAAACTCATAATTTGGACATTGGCCTGCAGTCTGTAAAGTATATAGGAGCGACAAAGTGACTTCATGTTATAAGTAAGGATAGATTACAAATAAGAGCTGATAATCCTCCTAAAAATTGACCCAAACTCATAATTTGGACATTGGCCTGTCTGTAAAGTATAGGAGCGACGAAGTGACTTCATGTTATAAGTAAAGATAGATTACAAATAAAAGCAGATATTCCTCCTAAAAAATTGACCCCAAACTCATATTTTGGACATTGGCCTGTCTGTAAAGTATATAGGAGCGAGTTCATGTTATAAGTAAGGATAGATTACAAATAAGAGCTGATAATCCTCCAAAAATTTACCCCAAAAACTCATAATTTGGTCTGTCTGTAAAGTATAGGAGCGACAAAGTGACTTCATGTTATAAGTAAGGATAGATTACAAATAAGAGCCGATAATCCTCCTAAAAAAATGACCAAATTATAAATAAAAGCTGATAATCCTCCAAAAAATTGACCCCAAAAACTCATAATTTGGACATTGGCCTGCAGTCTGTAAAGTATAATTTATAACATGAAAGTGACTTCATGTTATAAGTAAGGATAGATTACAAATAAGAGCAAGAAGTGCACCACAATCATGTGAGATGTGCAATCTCAACATTCAACAACAATTTTCATGTTGTTGAATGTTGCATAGATTACAAATAAGAGCTGATAATCCTCCAAAAAAATTGACCCCAAAAACTCATAATTTGGACATTGGCCTGTCTGTAAAGTATATAGGAGCGACAAAGTGACTTCATATAAGAAGGCCCAAACTGTTTATTTTCTGTGTAGCGTTTTATTCAATCTGGATGAGACACTGCAGTATAATTACTTATTTTAAGATTACGCATTAGAATAAACTTGTTTTCTTTTCCACAGAATGATTTAAAAAGTAACTAGAGTGGTAGAGAGACATATGGATGCAGTAGTAGTAGGCTATAGGTAAAAAGTTCAGGAAAAAGAGTGTGTTGTTAAAACCAGATCAAGGCTTGTCGTTGCAGTGTTTGAAGAGACTCGACGGTGTCCCGGAATAAGTGGTGCACTTCTCGGCGCAGGTTGCGAGCGCAGAGCCCGAGAACGGATACACGGCAGCCGGCTGTCCAAAGGGCGCCAGCGCGGTGGGGATAGGAGAAGTTATGGTCTGTCCCTGGTTCAGATACGCCACCAGCCGCCTCATCTCCTCCAGAGCCTGCGCCTGCATGAGGATGTAGTTCTTGGCCAGGAGGAGAGTGGCTATTTTGGAGAGTTTTCTCACCGAGGGGCTGTGCGCGTAGGGGATAACCCCGCGCAGGCCGTCCAGCGCGTCGTTCAGGTCGTGCATCCTCCTCCTCTCGCGGGCGTTGATGCTGAGCCGCAGGGACCGCTGCTCTTTGGACTTCTTGGTGAGAGGACCTCCGGTTTTATCGTCTCCAAATGGCGAGCCTCTCTTCCTGGACGCGTCAAGAGAGTCGAAGCCGTCCTCGTCGTCGCTGGTGTGCTCTCCGCCGCTCTCGTTGGACTTCTTCGCCGTCCCCACGGAGAGGAAGTCGGTGGCCGGTGTGAGCTGGAACCGCCCGGGACTTCCAGGACCGTGTCCCGGACCGAACCCGAAGGCTGACTGGCCGTAGCGCTGCGTCAGGTCGAGGAGCGCGTCGTTGGAGATGGATTTGAGCAGGTTCTCTTCGCTGACATTCATTTTTTTTTCTTCCAGGAGAAAAAAAAAAGTCTATACTCCTGCTTTCTATATCCTATCTCTCTTTTTTTTCTTTTTTTTTTTTTTTACTTTTTTTTTTTTACTCACGTCTTCCAAGAGTTGCTATAGGAGTTTCCTCTCACTCCTTCTCTCCTCTTCTTGTCAATGACTCTTGAAGAAAGGAGTCTGTGGATGAGAAGCTTCACCTCCTCTGTACTCTGTTGCGCGCATCTATAGCCCACGTTCAACACAACACTTCCTCTTAATTGTGTGGCTGCTCTTGTCCTCTTCCTCTCTTCGTATACGGTCGCTTTTCTTCCTCTCTCTCGCGCGTCTCTCTCGTGCCCTCCCTCGCCTTGGGCGGATTGTGACTCGCGCTCTGCTCCTGCAAGTTAGTAGGAGCACGAGGCCCCACCGGGATTATGTGCTCGTCCAATCAGGGGGGCGTTTTAATTAACTCAGGAAGAGCTCGAGACTATACTCTGCAGCTTCAATCATGATGTGATAATTGTAACGCGAACTGACACACTGCCCAGTTTATAGCTCTATTGTCCACTATTAGTGGCTATTATTATGGCCCCTTTTAACCTGTTTTGTTATTTTTCTACAAAATGCACAGGTGTGCAATATTAATGTCCAACATGTGCAATATTACTTATTGTTCTGTTTGTTAGCTTACTTTACCTTTTTTATTTTACTTATCTTATCTTATTTACTAATTTTACTAAATAGGCACTGGTGCTAGAAATAGCCCTTTTTAACCTGTTTTGTTATTTTTCTACAAAATGCACAGGTGTGCAGTATCAATGTCCAACATGTGCAGTATTACTTATTTTTCTCTTTGTTAGCTTACTTTACCTTTTTTTATTTGACTTATCTTATTTACTAATTTTACTAAATGTATCTTACTTAATTGTTATTCTATTAGGCACTGGTGCTAGAAATAGCCCCATTTGTACTTGTGTATGTGGTGCTATTTTTTAAAGGCAATCAGAAATCAGTTTATTCTCAATTATAGCCTAAAAAAATTGTTTGAAATTGGCTCCAGTTTTCAACAGGTAGGATGTTGAGGGCCCTGGTGGGGGGCTGATAATACGCAAATGGTAATGGGAAAAATATATAAACACCTTTCAAGATATTGCAGTCCAATGCATTACAATCAGGGGTGTCAAGTGTCAAAGACAGACAGCATCCTCTTGCTGGGGTCTGAGATAGCATTTTGTCCACTGGCAACTTTGGTAATCTATTTGCATAATGAAAATAAGGAACTTTTCAACCACTTATGTATTACACAGTTTGAACACCGAACAAACACTTCCCCCAAAAGGAAATAGGTCACATAGGCTATGAAAAGCATGCTATTGAATAATTGAAAATACAAAATTCAGGTTGTTTTGGCACATCTGGGTGATGCCGTTGAATGTGCATTAGGTTTATGTGCTCTGCATCAGCAAATGAGATTAACAAAAAGAAAGATTTTGAAAGTAGTACCCAGCTATTACTGCCCTTTTTAACCTGTTTTTGTTATTTTTTTTACAAAATGCACAGGTGTGCAATATTAATGTCCAACATGTGCAATATTACTTATTGTTCTGTTTGTTAGCTTACTTCACCTTTTTTATTTTACTTATCTTATCTTATTTACTCATTTTACTAAATGTATCTTACTTAATTGTTATTCTATTAGGCACTGGTGCTAGAAATAGTACTTTTTTATTTTGTTCACTTGTATTTTATACACTTGAACTTGTTGTAATTTTGTTGTATTTTTGAGCAATCTCTGGCACAAGAATTTCCTTCGGGATTAATAAAGTTCTATCTTATCTTATCTTACAAGCAAAATGAGCTCAATGCAAACATGCATACGATAAGATAAGATAAGATAAGATAAGATATTCCTTTATTAATCCCACAGTGGGGAAATTTGCAGTGAACAGCAGCAAAGGGGATAGTGCAAAAAACAAGATGCATCAGCTAACACAGTAAAAAAGAGCTAAACAAAGTGTAACAAAATATGAACCATTTAAATAGAAGGAAGTATAAAAAAGGAGAAGTATATACAGTATTGACAATAAACAGACTATTAACAAATTTGCACAAGAGGAAAATGGTATTGCACGGTGAGACTGAATGAATGAATGAAAATCCACCTGAAAATATCAGGTTGTTGTCATGTAGCAGCTATCAGAAAGGTATAGGTGGATATAAAGTCACTCACCTGTCTGAAGAAGATGTCTGTCAGATCAGAAACACAATGAGAGATGAAGTATAGGGGAGCAGGACGACACTGCAACAGGATGTAGGGATGTTGTGAGGTTTGAACATGTGACCTCCAAACTAAAAAAAGATTTGCTTTGGATCTGTGCATGTAAACAACAGCAGTAGATAGATGAGAGGCCAATGACAGACATCCTGGGTGCTATAGGTCATTGGTTCCCAACCAGGGGCTCCTTGAGGGAGCTCCAGTGTGTCCCCAGAAAAATGGGGAATCGTTTTTTTTTCCACTATTTAATTCACTATAGAAGTGAACAACTCTGTGAGTAAGAGTCATAAGAGGGACTATTGTGATCATAGGTTTCACTTCCTCCACGGTAGTTCTAGTCTTAATCATATCTAACAACCAAAGTCTTTTCAGGTGGACGTCCCTGAAGCGTGATTTTTATCAAATGGGGATCCGTCACATAATGTGTATCTATTTAGAGGTCCTTGACACGAAAAAGGTTAACAACCACTGCTTTATGCTATAGTTTGCAGCCTGCTCTGGACAAATCAATAAGCTTATACTAGAGGAGGTACCCCTGATCATCATTCACCTTGCATAGCAGAGTCAGCTCTGGCACCAAATGCTCAGGTTACAAGTTACACTCAGTCACCTTTGCAGGTAATATAGCATCTTACACTGTCAGTGAGCAGTGGAAGACAAATAGCTTCAAATATGTTTGTGTATTCAATGAGACATATTCCTATGAACACTATAAGCTACTATTAATACATATTAAGACAATATTATAGGCAACATACAGGCTTTTGCACCATAAAAATATAACCTAGTGATGCCAAAGGCGATAAAAAAAGTGTTAAGATAATGTCACTAATCTCACTGCTGAGTAAAATCCCATATAGGCCTAAAGTTATTGAATCAGTGAATGTTTTTTTTTAAATCAGACATAGTACACATGTAATATAATGCAATTCTCTCTTTTTTTGGCAAGTAAAAGCTCTCCTGAGGCTAAGAAACAGGTGTCCTAAGTATGAAACTTAATAGAGAGGGTAAGGCTGCCTCTCAGTGTCCAGTACGGAGCATTACACTATGATGAGGATTCATGTGGGATCAACTGTTAGCCTACAATCCACAGCTTAACTTTACACTTGGCTTCCTGCAGATTCAGTTCCCTGCAGGTTGTGTTGTTTAGGTGATGGTGACACCTTGTGGATCTGAGGTAAACACCAACTTGATGAGGTTAACTGTGTTTTTTTGTTTTTTTTTGAGAATTGTGTTCCACTTAGTGCTCTTTTTTAGGCCATTTGTAATCCCCCTCGATTTGATATAAATGTGTTTTGTAATTTGACTTGCATGTTTGACCTTCACTGTGCATAATGATGTACGTGCAGCGTTTGACACCAGAAAGCTGTTTTCACATTCGTCTGTTCAAATAGAAAAGTTTCTCTGTGCTCATCTTAAATCTGACTTTAAGGTTCATGATTTTAAGACATTTGGATGCCAATCATGGTCAAATATGCAACGCATACAAGTGTGATGTGGAAACTTCACTTATTAACTTTAGTTAATTTAACCCTTTGTGGACACAAATTATTATTCAAAACAGAGCATATTTAAATGTTTAGTGGCAATTAGGTAAATATCTCAATAAGTGTATTTTAGAGAGTGTAGGTGAAGGTCTGTTTGTGACCACTGATCTTCTTTGCTAATATAATTATTATCATGTCTGCAAATGGTGTTATTATTTCTGACACTTTTTTCGATTTCACATTGTAAAATATTCACATTACACATTTGTACGCTACTGCACCTTATATTGCCTAAAAAACCCACCAATAAAATAACGATTTTAATTAAAGCTGACACATCCCACTAATTGGTATTTAGCGTCTAATGACTTGATTGTTTAGCTGTCATTGTAATCAGGATTTAAAGTAATCATTGCCTGAATTGTTAAACAGTCAGAGGAACCACCAAGTCCCAGTGTGATACTATTCATACTATTATAATCTGCATACCTCGTTGACAACTTACATGACATCCTGACCCAATTTACACAGGAATGATGGTCAAATGTTTTGATTGGTAGCCTATAATTTATTCTTATTATCAAAAATGTGTGTATTGCTAAATTATTGATTTGAATGCATTTCAATTTGAACCAGACAGCAGAAAACAATCAAGCAAGAACATAAAAATATGGGATCGTTTATCCAGGGGGAAAAAAACAGGTTTGAACAACCAACATGACTTAAAACCAGAAAACACACAAATGTATGTGATTAAGAAAACAATAACCTTCAACAACATCACTAAAACAAACAACCTCAAAGCATGTGGAATGTATTTACTTTCTGATATTGAAACTGAAATGTATTTTGGTCTCCATAAAAAAGTCAATTGACCTTTTTTCACAGCAGACACACAGGCTACGTTCCAAATCTCATACTTTTTCTTTTTACTTTTAGTACATACTGCTGTATGTTCTGTTGCATGCAGTACTATGCATACAATTGGGACATACTACTGCATCATAACATTGCATCTTGAACTTTGACCCTTCGCTGTGCAGAGGATTGTGGGTCAGAATAGCCATAAAAGCGTGCTGGCCTGCATACTGCAAAATGCGACCGGATGTACATCCTGGTATTTTTTTGGCATACTGCATTTGACATACTATGTATTGGGACAAAATCTTTTTCTAGCATACTAAGTAGTATGGTCGTATGGGTATTGAATGCACACTTTGATTTGTCAGGTGTTACTAATAACATTAACAGTGGCTCTGCTCTATTCAAGTGTCCCAATAAGCATGATGGTGTGAGAGTGAGCCAGCATGCACAATACCAGGACCCTGAAACTGAAGCTAAATGGAATTCAGCCATTGTTAATTTTATCATTTACACCTGTGCTTTACTGTGAAATGTCTTCAGTGAAAAGGCCTATAGGCCCAACAAACACAAAGCTTTCATCCAGGAGACCGCTGTTCGTGGCCCGTGTGTTAAGTTTCACTTTCGCGTTACAATCAGCTGTTCATGTCCCGTGTTCACAATGTTCAGTTTCATTTTCAAACGTAGTAGTTTTAAGCCCAATCATGTAGTTCTTTCCTAAACCTAACTATAGAAGTTTTGTGGCCTAATCCTAAAGTGACACCAAGGGGCGTGACAAAGCAGCAGTATGTGACGAGTTGATGAGAACGTGTTGTTTTGACATGTCATAGCAGGGTAAACACAGGTGTAATTGATAAAGTCAAGTCAAGTCAATTTTAATTGTATAGCCCAAAATCAAAAATCCCAACAATCTGTACAGGATACGACACCCTCTGTCCTTTACAGTATGACCCACTCATCGAATAAGGAAAAACTCCCCCCCTAAAGAAACACCCTTTTACCGTGAAAAAAGGAAAAATGGAAGAAACCTCAGGAAGAGCAACAGAGGAGGGATCCCCCTTCCAGGATGGACAGATAAAATAAAATGATAAATGATTAAATTAATTATGGTCCCGTTCTCTTATAGTGTCACAGCCATTCCAGTGAGCCATGCAAAATACAGGGCCCTGGCCCACACAAATGGAACAGGGCCATAATTATTGTTATTAATTACACCGACCTGTGATTACTTTGCAATGACATGTCAAAATGACTGCTGTGAAAAGGGCCTTTTATCACAAATTAAACCATAGAGTAGAAAACAAAACAACACACCATAAAAACAAAACAACACACCATAAAGTTTTTCTACAGAGGTTGTAGGTTGAAGTTACATTTTACAACACATAACGTCTGACCTTTGACCTCAACAAGTAACATCGGACAAAGTTTTACAACATCCTTGCTACACTAATGACGTGCCATTTTGATCATACTTTACATTATCATATGATGATTTTCTCTCGACACCCACAGGATAATGTTCCATACTTTGGCCAGCAGATGGCAGAAAAGCCCATGAGTTGACAAATGAAATGCTTCAAACACATAATGAACAACACACCATGTGTATATCAGTCGATAAATACCATTTAGTATCACCTGAGGATTTTTTTTGTCATTTAGTCATGTTCATTCTATCGAGTGGATATCTTGATTTTATGCTATTATCATGTTAATCCAACTACTGCGAGGCAGACAAAAGAAAAGCGCTAATGTCTATTTAAAAAAGAACGCTGAATCATTCTCTGATTCAATCAACCGTTGATTTGCAGTAAAAAAGCATCCAGTGCAGGCAATAATGGTACAATGTTCCCTCTCCAGTCCATTGTGAGTCTATTATTATGATCACATCCCCTAGTGTTCACCTGACAGCACTACACACAGTCGTCACCTCGTTCCAGAGGGGACTGAGCACTAAAAGCTTCTGGTTCACAGAGAATGGAAGAAACGCCAAAGTGTCAACACACCAACTAATAATACATGATGCTTTTAAAAGTCTGTGCTGCTGCAGCTCTGTGTCGCCATGGCAACTGCACAGGCTCCGCTGCCATACAATAGTGGCACAGGCTACCACATTAAAGAGTTTATATTGCAGTGACAGTGCAGGACCACCATGGGGCAGAAAAGTATTTTCTATAGCTCAGAGATATGGCGAACGCTGTCATATTTGACAGGAACGATGCATGTGTGCACAAATGTGTGTTATAAATACATGCATGCAGATGTTGTGAATGTGCTGTATCAACCTTAACAGTGTTGCTCTTGCTGTTGATGAATGAGAGCATTTTGCAAGAACAGGACACATGTGTTAGTGCTAATTGATATTCAAAGTTACACTAGGTCTTGATGATTGCTGATATGTTTTATATCCAGAGCCAGCAGGATCCACACAGGAGGGTTTCTCTCATATCCTAATTTTCAACCCCACTGTGTGCCCCCACAGTCTGACTCTCTCCCCCTTTCTCATACATACACTCCTCTCTCTCTCTCACATCAAAGTGCTGCTCTGAGTAAAGATGGAACAGGCTCCTTTGATCTCTCCCTGCCGGCTCTGATTAATGTGTGGATTTACAGTGCAGACCTACAGGGACCTGGCAGCCATGACACCCTGCTGCATGCGCTGGAATCTAGTTTTCCTCGAAAACCAATCACAACCCTTGATTTTATTCATTGCTCCAATCGTGATGCTTTTCACACAGGCACTCACAAAAAAAGAACGAAACAAAACCAAAGCACTCACACTCATTCGACCTTAAGCGCCCAACCCCAAAGTCTCCAGCGCTGTTACAAAAATCACAGGACAGCACCTTCCCCAATCAGAGAGACTTCATAAAGTCCTTTACTTGCAATCCAAACCCTTTGCTTCATCTTAGAAGAGACAGAAAGTTGCATGAGATGAGCACTACATGTTTAATTCAGCCAGTCTTGGCAGTCATTTGCAGTGGTACAGTGTTGGTGTTTGGTGGGAGGCTTGCTGACGACGACGGAGCAAATGTTGGAAAATTTTTGCAACGAGCATCAAGGGAAGTGTTTGCACGGCACACATTGTGCTTTGTGCATTGCACATTGCACCCACGTTTCATCACAAGCCAAGCCAAAATAAGTAAACAATGTACCCACTCTTTGCTCTGTCTTTGCTCTCTCTTTTTTTTTTTTTTTTACCCCAAATCTCTCTCCTCCATGTCTCTCCTCACTCCTTATCTCTTTGCTCATTTTGTCTCCCCTCACTGCAGTGCAATGCAGATTTTTCACAGTGTGGAGGTATGGTAGAGATAGGCGGGGTACCATGAATAATTGTTGAAGATATTTTTACTCTGACCCACTTTGGAGTCCCTTTCGCCCCCTTAAAGGTGCCGCAGCCCGACTCTGTCTTAAGTCAACATAGGATGTTTAAATGAGTACCACAAACGCATGAAGAAAGTGAGTTTTTTGGTTTCAGCTGCCAAAAACAATCTCTACAGCTATCTAAGAAATATTTGAATTGTTTATAACCAGTATTATGACTGAGCAAGAGTCTGAACACAATGCCCAGTCACCAGCTTTAGTGAAAGATATTTTGGACCATACATAATGCATTGTGTAAAGTAAAAGGGTCCAGTACGTGTACAAGCTAGCCACAAGAGTGCAGGGCACACTAAGAGGATCGAGTGGAAGTAAAGCTTCACTATCTTTCCAAAATATTAAGCTGTAAGCTCCATAAAGCTGAAACTTCTAGTTATAATTGTGTTGATGCTACGTGTGTATTATTATTTTTACAGTGAATGAACAAAAATCAACCAACTCGTACGTATACTGTATCATAACAATAGCAGAAATAAGAAATTAATGGGAGACAATAAAAGTGTTTGAACCAAAATGCAAAACAATTATTAACACTATCAACACAAAAGTTGTCTAATTATAAACCGAATAGCGACAGCAAGTCACACCAAAGTCTGCAGGCAGGCAGGAATAGCAGGCAAGTACTGAGAATACAAACTGTTCTCATTCCCAGGGCATTAAATACCGAGGCTTTGTCACGGCCGTCGGCGTGTGCACCCTTTAGCGTCGGTATGAGATGCACCAGTGTGGTGACGTAGTTTAAAGAGCGAAAAAAGAGACACACCGGGAGGGCGTGAGGAGAGGTGGATGGGCCCAAACAACCTCAAGCCTTTCATCCAGGAGATTGCTGTTCGTGTCCTGTTCGTCACATTGCAATCAGCAATCGTGTCACCAACATTCAGTATTGTTTTCACTCTACAAACGTAGTAGTTTTAAGCCCAACCATGTATTTCCTTCCTGAACCTAACTATAGCGGTTTTGATGCCAAAAATAAAATGACGCCAAGAGGCGTGACAAAGCGGCGGTATGTAATGAGTTGGGATGTTGGGAGTGTTGAAGATCACTATCTGACTCTGGTACATGAACGAATCTGGCAAATTCTGAAGCCCCAAGAGGTCTCTGTGGGTTTTTTGTCAAATGCATAGTGCCAAAAATACCAGGATGTCCTACTACATCTGGTTGCATTTTGCAGTATGCAAGCCAGCATGCTTTTCTGGCTATTCTGACCCACAATCTTCTGTGCAGCGGATATATGAGCAAGAGGGTCAAAGTTCAAGGCGCAATGTTATGATGAAGTAGTATGTCCCAATTGTATGCATACTGCATGCAACAGTACGTACTTAAGTAAAATGAAAAATCTGGATCTGGAACGTAGCCCTGGTATCGGCAAAAGCCAAGTTGAGTCGAGTCAAGTTGACTATATGGGTTTGTAGTACTGAACGGTCTCAGCCAAGGAGGGTGAGGAGATGTCACGCGTCATATTATTGGGGTACAACACATGCGTAGTCTGCACTCGCTGAAACTGAGCCAATCGCAAACGCACGACTGCAGCTCCAGTTTGTGCATGTGTCATACTCCATAGCTAAAGACCCATGTCCCAGCCTCTTTCAATAGGCCTTGTTCTCAGCAGAGAGCTCATACAGCTACAGTAAACACTGAGGGGGAAATGTGTGAGTCAGTCACCACCTGTATTGCTTTAAGCAAATTAAACTTTGTTGCACAGTAGGCTACTCTAGTGAGTTTGTGATAATGCTTAAAGGTCCACTGTGCAGGATTTAGTGGCATCTAGTGGTGAGGTTGCAGATTGCAACTAACTGAGTACCCCTTTGCGCACTAATCCCTTTCCAAGTGCGTCAGAGAACTACGGTGGCCTTCAGGAAACGTAAGAACGTGAAAGGCTCTCTCTAGAGCCAGTGTTTGTTTTTTCCATTCTGGGCTACTGTAGAAACATGTCGGACTCCGTGAAGAGGACCCGCTCCCTTTGTAGATATGAAGGGCTCATTCTAAGCTAACGAAAACACACTGATGATTATACACAAATGAAAACATAGTTATGAATACTCCATTTCATTTCTGCTAATAGATTCCTCGAAATCCTACACAATGTTCCTTTAAGGTTGTAATGCTTCCTTTTTGATTGAAACAGGACAGAGCTGTACAAGTTTTAGTCAGCAGAGATTACAGCTAAAGAGTGGAAATAATGACATTAGAAGAGAGGGTTGGTGAATGTTATGGATATGAATCAAACCAAGTTATGATGACCCCAGTTATTAATGCTGTAAGGAGTGTGAAGAACTCTCACTGTACTCAGTAACAATGTCCTGACCATCATAAAAGCTTCCAGTCCACATCCAATGTAAAAGTAATTAGAGGCTCCTTTATCCGCACTGGTCTCTAGAGGACTGAGGAACTCTATTGAAATGTTGGACAATTTTGTGGCTCACCATAGTGATAGGACACACACACACACACACACACACACACACACACACACACGTGGATGAGTGAAGGATTCATATATACAGGAGATGAGAAATAGGAAAATATACTGTTCAGTTGGCAATAATGTTGGTGATAACATGCACTCGAGGTAAAACAAGTTTATTTATATAGCACCTTTCAACAATGAGTAAATCTAAAGTGCTTTACATAAGACATAAAAGGCAAGAAAAGAAACACAAGACAATATAAAAAAGACAAAATAAAAAGACACATTTAAATAGGATAAAAGAAATCAAATAAAACAGAAGCTAAAAAATGAGAGAAAAACAGGAGAATAGAAATTGCAGTGTAGTCACAGTGCAGTGCAAGATATGAATAGTCCCAAATCTAATCCAATGCAAGGCAGTGGCAAACAGAACAGTCTTAAGCCTAGATTCAAAAGAACTGAGAGCAGACCTCAAGTTTTCTTTTCTCCAGATATGTGGAACATAAAAACCGAATGCTGCCTGGTCCGTATCGCTTCATATAGGTTCGCCTCTAGCGTCAGTTTTGGATGTGTCAGGGACGGCATCTGTTTCCCCTCGTAACATGCATAGTGTCTTTTCAAAATAGCTTTAATGTTCATATGAAACGTACAGTTTCTGCTCGTTACATGCATACAGTCTCCAAAACACTACTACTCCTACTCAGTTATATTTAGGCAGCAATAGTACTTGGTTCGGCTTAGGAAAATATTGTGGTTTGGGTTAAAATATGTACGTTTGTTCCATAACTGGCGTTAGTTAAGTACATATGAATGTTCGTATAGTTCTGATAATTGTAGCTTACTTATAAACATAAAATCCAATATGAAAGGCTATAGCGTACATTATGTTTGTTTTACTGATGAAAAAATGAGAGCCTGTTAACTCTGCCTAAATGCATTTATAAAATATTTAACATATTTATATGTTTTCAATAACACAGTTGGGATTTATCAAACACGTCTCCTTCGAAATGGTTGGTTTACTTATTCAAGATAATATAAGGTGATGCGGAAATGGCAGTAAAAATGGTCTGAAACTTTAATTTCCGCACAAATTCGCTCCTCTCGCGATTTATGTGTATGAGGCCTATTGTGAATTGGGTCACGATGGTTTGTCATTTTTAAAAAGGGGATACCCAGAAAGAAGTCTGAGAATCATTGGTGTAGATTATTCTTTTTTTAAGGGTGGTTTAAAGGTGCTCAGTACGGAATTCAGAGCATATCTATGATTGAGGGATTACCTCCACATGGCTCTCGGCTCTCAACATGGAGACGGCAGCTAACGGTGCCAACAGCACGAACAATGCAAACAACAGTAACAGTGTTGACAGAGCTAGCCAGTTGCCAGTGCGGCACAACCACGGATGTATAAAGACAACTGGATACAGCGTCGGAGGCGGGGCCTCGTTCATTCTTATGAAAGTTGGTCAGAAAAAAAACAAAGTAATCACATGGGTCATGCAGCGATCTTTCACATCCATTGGGCCCATAGAGCAGGCAAAGTAATGTATCCTTTAACTCATTCACATGAACGGAGGAAGGGAAATAACTCTAGATTTGGCTATTAATGTATTTTACAACTTTTAGGATCTAATGATTTAAATAAGGGAAGTTGATTTACTTAAAAAAAAAAAAATCTGCTGAGCTACAGACATCTTTCCCAATTTAAGGCTATGGGAAAAAGTATTTTTGGGCCCAATGGCATCACGTGACAAACACAGAAGTTGTAATTCCACCGTTTGGCCACTACGTAAAATTTGCTTTGCCAAGATGTCAAGATGGCCAAAATACCGAATTTGAGGCTTCAAAACGGCAGTCCACAAACCGATGGGTGATATCACGGTGACTATGTCCACTTCTTAAATACACTCTATGGTTGCACTATTCCCTACTATTCTCTACTACAAAGTAGAAATACAAAAAAGTTCCACTTTTGTCTCAATGTTAAAAAAAGAAGAATGAATGAAAAACCGAGTTGTAATTAACATTAAGGTTGATCTTATTTTTCTGCTTTGGCTCTTTAAGGCCATAATATACGCGTGGTTCCTTTATACTGTCACTACCTAAACAGTATATAATTCATAGTTGGTGAAATGTCTAGAAATACCCACAGTGTTATGTGTGATCCATTGTGGGGACTTCAGACATGACATGGACTTTTTAAGACTCGACACTTGACTTGAACTTGTGTTTTGTGACTTATGAATCGTCTCTGAGTGAAAGGGGCTCAGAGGTAATATATTCTCTTTAAACGCCGCTCTGTTTGAACACAACTGTTCATAACAAATGGTTTATTTATAATGCAACAGTGAGCTGAAGTTAGGCAGTCAAAGTCATTCTAGCAAAGGCTTCAGAAAAAATACAAAGAAATCTATCAGAACATCAGATTTGAACATTTTACATAACTTCAAATTTTCTGAAACAGTTTGGTGCCAGTCAGATACCAAGCTTTTGAATTTTGAAAGTTATTGAGCTGATCTCAGAGCAGAACTCATTTTCTTCCCATAGCTGTTTCCCACAGCGTCTTTATCTTCTTCCATTCCTTCTTCTTCTTCTTAAATCTCACTCTTTGCCTCTGTAATGATTTTATGACATTTGTTTTCCGTCAGGGTTTTGAATATAGATAACAATACGCAAAAAACATAAAAAAAGAGGACACGCTATGAATGCAAAACTGACCTGATGTGTGCTCTGTGCAAATTTAGAGAGATCTGAAAGGTCCTCGCCAATTTCCAGCTCACTGCTTCTGTTATCTCGCCTTGCTTATCCTTTTTTTCCCCAGCTCTGCTATATTTCTCTCCCTTTGTCCCTCTGCGCAATAGTTTCTCTTTCCGCCTCCATCTCCCATGCATGCATGGCCCCCCTCTACCCCCACACTCTTCCCTATATTTCACAATGTGAAAAGTCACCCAGAGTTTTCCTTCTAGGGTTTTTTTTTTTTTTGCGGACAGGAAGTCCATATTTAATGAAGTGACTCTCTTGTTAAAATGCTTTTAAGTGCTCCTGTGCAGGGCTTCAGGCTGGAGCGGAGGGGAGGCGGGGGCTGAGGCTTTTATTTATTCATTGGGCGGTTCAGTGCCTCTTCCACCGCTCCGGCTCTGTGAAGAAGGGAGAGGATTAGAGGAATGAATCCCCCTCCCCAGCATACACCCTTCCTCCTTCTCCCTCGCTGGCCTTGTTCCCTCCCTCGGGGGACACCCCTGCGTCAGTCCACATTAACATCCATCAGAGCATGGTGCTCCAGAGAGGGACGAGCCTCTTGTCCGACTCCCACCGAGTTGCACATACATACGTGCACGAGTGACACGCAAACTCACGCACACCCATAAGTGCACGAGCAGGGAACATGCATAGCAGGAGGCACCAACACTGTGAGTCACGCACTCAAAAGCGTCTCCGTCACCCTACTGCTGTTCACGCCTCGAGCTACACTCAAATTCAGTTTTGTTCACATGCTACATTCAAATTGAACTTGTTTCCAGAGAGCCCCTCCAACATTTGAGTTACACAAGTGCATCTGTCCCCCTACTTGATCAGTAGGCGTATTTGAACAAGTTTGAACAAGCATCTGAAGACTGTCGGGAAAAAAAAAAACAGACGACGGAGGAGAGAGGAGACGGAGGAAGAAGAGAAAGTTTCTCTGAGTGAAAGGCTGAGATGGTGCGTTGTGCTGATTCCTCTCCTCTTTGTGTGAAGTTTTGGGGCTGTCTGCTCCCTCGTTATCTCTCCTCACTCCCTCGCAGGATGGGAGGGGAGCCGAGAGGATGAGAGAGGCATATCATTAACCGAGAGTGTTTCTACAACAAAGCGCAGACTCCATCAAATCCCACTCATTCCCTCACACTGGTGTCACACTCATCATCCTCCCGCACTGAACTGCTGTGTGAAAAAAATGCCCTCATTTGTCGAAGGCACACACCAGTTTTTTTTTTTTGTCAGCAGGCCCTAATAGAAATTCCTTTAATATTTTCCTCTCTCTCAAATCTTTGAGAATTTTGAGATACTAATGCTCATATCTAAAATTGGATTACGTTTGTTAGGGCTTGACTGATGTGTATGTGTGTGTGTGTGTGTGTGTGCGTGGGTGTTGTGAAAGCGCATGTACATGGATCCTCATTGGAGGGCTTCACTGTAGCCATGCAGAGGGATGCAGATTGTTTCTAATTCACCACGCTGACCTAGATTCCTAAATCAGGCACATTAAATGAGAGATGTTGCCCCAACATGACAAAACCCAACGTCTCACCCTAATTTGTTATGAGATCTCTCCTTTCCTCTCATCACTTCGTACCTTTAAAAGATCAAACTCCTGATTCGATCCATTCACACCAATAATTCCCCTCTTTTTTTACTCAGAGCGTCCCCTCCTCCTCCTCTCTCATCTCTGAATCTAACATCAAACCGAAATGTTAAAAATGCAAATTCATTTTCCTAGCTAGCTCAGTTCACACAAACTTGTAATTGGATTCTGCCTATTAATATAAAAGCGTTCCTCCATCCTCATCATTCGATCTCGTATTCCACGATACACACCAACATGGCCTTAATCCATGAGAAGGGGGAGAAAGATGGAGAGGCAGAGGTTGTCTCAGCGTGGTGCAGGAATGAGTCCTAAAACCCAGGGATGAGTTAGCATTTTAGCTTTTTCAGGTTCCCTCATCTTGAAGTCAATGGGTTTTTGGTTTGATGCCTGAAATAAGGTCTGTGGTTAAAACAAGCTTAAATGCCCTGACACACAATGCCGACGGTCGGCCGTCGGAAAGTTTGGGGCCCATGGTGAGCGTCCATCAGCAACGTTTTTTTGGTCTGTCCCGCACCGTCGGCTTTGTCTGACTGTGTTGGAGGTTCTTCTGCCAATTCAGCATGGTGAATCGGCGGAGGAGCCGGCAGAGCTCGTCGTTGAGAGAAATCACTCTGATTGGCGGTTCAGTTTCAGCGCACGAGAAGAGAAACAGAAGTGAGGAAAGCAAGAAAATGAGTAAAATCAAAAGGATACACACGGAAGGCCCTTCTCATTTTTCTTCTTCTTATATCTTCATCTCATCTGATCATTCTAATACATGGACATTTTCACAACGACATGGCCATCTAGAATGAGGCTTAGCGGTGATTGAGAGTGATGTGAAAATGGTCGGCAACACCGTTTTATTTCACAACGGCTTTTATATCCACCGTTCCTCGACCTTCCGGTTTCTGTTTTTGGATGACGAATACAGACTACCGCGACCTGCTGGTATGGAGAGTTATTTCATCTCATGCAGGTGCAGAACATATGAGGTAGTCGGCCGTTGGCTGTCGTCTTTGTGGTGTGTTCGAGTGCAACTTTTTGGCCAAGACAAAGCAACGTGAGGCGACTCAACAGTGGCCTTCGTAGCCGCTGGTTCTTTAATGTCGGCATGGTGTGTCCCCAGCGTAAGAGATTTTAACATTTTGTTCTACGACATGAAAACGTCAGTAAATATCCCACTAGTGAATTTTCAAACCTTTTATATGTCTTAAAAAGGCGGTTGCTAACAAGTGGCTAAATGAGACTAAACGTCATCATGCTGACTCGTCCTCCTTTACACTGTGGTGTAGTTCGTTTATAGCCTATAGCTTTTTACTCCTGGCGAATGCATTTATGCCTCAAAAATCATAAAAGTGGTGTCCTTTTGTGGAGATTATCTTGCTGAACAAAATGTATAAGTATTAAACGTGTGTTTGCGACAGAGTTTATTTTCTGCAATAATCCAAAAGCCAATGGAAAAATCCCATTGAAAAAACCCAGGGTGATGCTAGGTGCCTGGTTGGCCTACAAAAATATGTCATCCCTTTAGCACTCTATTAGCATGGCAAAATGTCTCATTGAATCATGGAGTAAGGTGGCACAGTTAGCACGACGAGTTAGGAATTAATTAGCAACATAATGAAAGTGTGCACATCTGCCTGGTTAATGTGCGGTCAGTGGGTTTCCCTCTTAACACTCTTCCACTTGGTTACATTAACTCTCTTCTTTCCCATCAGCTGCTGCACTCAATCTCACCTGTGTATTTTATTTGAGGTAGATGGGAGATATAACACTCAGAGAGGCGGAGGGGGTTGAGCTGCACTCCGTGACCCCGGCTACCTAGCATGTTCAGGCTGAGAAACTAAAGGGACGGATGTTACCAGACGACAGAAAGAAAACGGAGAAAATCGGCGTGCAACGGTCGGGAAAGAGACAGACGGCCTGAGAGAGAGCACCAGATGCTGTGTGGGAGGGTTATTTAATTGATGATATCACACCTCTCTTTCCCTTTTTCTCTCCCTCTTGTTCTCCCTCTTTTCTTCCTCTAACACACACACGTGCACATTCACGTTAACACACACAGCGTATTTGCCCTGTCACCTTCTTATCCTTGCATGACACACAGCCCACGCTTCTCACAGGCTTTCGTCCTGCCCACCTATTGGCTCCCCCAGAGGTTTTTGCGATGGCCTGTAGCTTGCATGAATCCACAAAAACCCAACTTGAATCCATCACTCCCATCAGAGAAACCAAATAATGTTGTGCACACATCTTATCTAAAATTATGATTGAGAAAAGAGGTGGCTTGTTTGCAAATTCATTTAGCAGAAAACATGAAAAACATCTCAATTATGATGTTTTTTCTGCTCTGTGCATTAAGTCATTTGAAATCATGTAACAACATCAATTTGGTCATTTCGAGAGTGCAGACAACATCACCACAGCTCGCCACAGTTTCTTGCTTTCTTAGGCCTCTTTTGACTTCTTGCTTCTCCGCGTACAAGTAGAAACTGTTCCGCGTGCTTCCTGCCAAACTAGAAAAGCCTCAGAAAACGAGTCTCATTAATTAGCTTCTCATTTGTAAATGCAAATGAGCTTAATTAAAAAATAGACTCTCCTTTTGCGGCTTCAAAGGGAGACAGTGAGGCCTAATCAGGAGGTTTGTTCAGCTGTGCCACTAATGAGACATATTTGGCCTAACGAGGGAGCGATGCCCTAATTTGTTTATGGTAATGATATGAAACAGCGATCGTCCTTTTGGTGTATCTGGGAAGGGATCAGTCACACACACGCCTCTGCTCGATGCACCTTCAGGGTTTCGTTCAGCGTTGGCGAGGTGTTGCAGCGGCGGCCATGCTGAATTGTTTCAGTAGGTTAATTGGCTTAATTAGCCTAATAGAGATCATTGGGCCGATGACTCAATGTCAAGGCATATGTGGGTTTCTGAGGCATTTCCGTGCAAATGTTGTGCAGATGAAAATGTATGTGTAAGATGAATTCACAGAATCGTTTTACTATAAATATTCCTGGAGAAGTAAACAAAGCAAAGCAGGTCCAGGTCAAGTCTCAGCCCCACAGATTAAAGGATAACTGTGGTTTATTACAACCTGGCTCTTACTTTCATTGTTTCAACCATCATTTGTATAAGTAATAATGATGAACTGCATCCCCAGATGTCAGCAAACTAAAAAAGAGTCCAACAAAAAAGAAGCGCAATTACACAATCATACAGGTTTTACAGTAGTGCTGCAATAATTTTAGCTATGATTTGGGATGACAGTGTCAGTCTCTCATTCGGTTGGTCCATCACTTTAGTTCAGACTGAAATATCCCCAACAACTGTTGGTTTGCCATGAAATTTGGTACACACATTCAAGTACCCCACGGGATACATTTTACCAACTTTGGTGAACCCAATAACTTCTTATTTAGCAACATCATCAGGTCAAAATGTGTCCAGTGCTTTGGTTTATAACATTCCCACCAGCCTCAGCTGCACTTTGGGTTTACTGCTAGTTTGCAAATGTGAGAACATGCTAAATTGGTGAACATGGTAAACACTTTAGGCTAACTGCTAAAGATCTGCATGTTAACGTTGTCATTGTGAGCATGTTTGCATGCTGACGTTAGCATTTAGTTTAGAGTTCAAAGATTGATTAACAAAAAGACTTACAGCCTGAGAGTCCAAAAGCAGCGGAAACAAGCGGATGATCCAAAAAGACTAGGAACGAACGCCTGGCTGGAGCGCTGGAAACAAGGAAGGAAGAACAATGATGAAGTGGCACGAGGACAAAGGAGCACAGAGACTAGCACACAAGGAAAGGAGGGTGATAACGAGGGACAGGTGACACACAAACACACACAAAAGGGCAGGAAGTGAAATTGTCTGCAATGAAAAGAGGTGGTGAGCAAAATAAAACACTAAACATGACTGAATAACATGAAACAAAGAAAAAACATAACAGATGACCCTCAAACCCTGAACACAAAACCCCCTAGATAACTAATCATCTTCTAAAGAAGCAACATAGTCCAGTCTTCACAAAAAGTCAGAGGACATAGAGCCAGACTGTGACAGTTATATCAACAACAGATCAAACTAGAGACCTTCTTATGATGGGATCCAACACCTGCTGCGACGCCAATTCGGACTAGAGGTGTAATATGGGGGACCCAATGGCCTCTTCCCCACTTCCTACCCCCCCCCTACTTCTGGTTCCCTTTGCTCAGATCACACCTATCTTCGAACTCAGCCTTCATCTTTAACTCTACTACACACCTGATTCGTGACTGCATCTTACACGGTTGTAACGTTATCGCAGTGACAAAATCTGTCCACAGAAACAGACATATAAACACCTGGCAAAGTACTGAAAGCTGCCTCTGTGGTAGTTCCTGCTACAGTAGGTGTCTCCAGGACCACATTTTGCCATGATGACACCAAGCCCCCAGGAAGAGCGCCGGGCTTTGAAGCAAATTTTCGCAGTTTCCAAACGGTGGAATTTCAACATCCGTGTCCCTCACGTGATATCATTGGGCCCAAGAAGACTTTTTCCCATAGACTTACATTGGGAAAGAGACGTCTGTAAATCAGCGTATAATTTATTTGAGGTACATCAACTTCTCAGTACAAACACTTGAATAGCCCCTATTTAAATCATTAAGTGCACTAATAGCTGAATCCAGAGTTATTATCCTTCTGTTCATGTGAAGGGCTAGGAGGCGGAGTTAAAGGAAACACTACTACGCCTGCTCTATCGGCCCCATGGATGCGGAAGATCGCCAGAAGATCCAGGTACTTTAGTCAAGTCAAGTCAAGTCAAGTAAATTTGATTTGTATAGCCCAAAATTACAAATCACAAATTTGCCTCAAGGGGCTTTACAATCTGTACAGGATACGACACCCTCTGTCCTTTACAGTACGACCCTCTCATCGGATAACAGATAGAGCCAGAGCAACTCGACCTCCTCTCCACCATGGAATCTTGAGAGAGGACCAGATTTCTTTTAATTCATACTTTAGCACTCTACAGTCGAGTCATTTTAGCTTCATGCGCCACTGAGCAACTCAAATAGGAATGAACGGGAGCCCGCCTACAACGCTGTATCCAGTTCTCTTTATACATCATGGATGACACATATCGTGGAAACGAGGCGTCGCTGCCACAGCTGGTAATGTGAAAGGTGTCGCTTATAGTGACATCCACAGATAATTCTCACCCGACTGCTCATTGCTTTGGTTTTACAGCCCACAAGCAGGCAGCTGTTTTCAACAAAAAAAAAGCTCTGACAAACCGATTGTATTCAAACAGACATTGTTAGCAGCTAGCTGGTGAACATGGAGTGTAAAGAGACAGATTATTATTTCTCTCAGGAGTTGATGGAGACTAAATCAGAGCTAAAAGAGAGTGAATATTGCTCTTATATTCATGAAATGGAAACAAACATGACTCCAAATGAGTGATAGTGCATGTTTTCAGAAGGTAGGCCATATCTGTCTCTGACAAAAAAATCAATTAATGCATGTTTAAACAAAACCGCAGGTTAGAAGACACAGTTGTATGGTGAAAATATTACCCCAACTGTCAATTGTAAACATTCATCACAGTTTACAGGCTGACTTCCTGGTTCAGTTTTTGACCTACAGTACTTTCCGTAGCTGTGCGCAGTTTTCCTGCAGCCTACAAGGAGGTGTTATTATCGGCATATCCATGTTCTCATCCCAACACGTCACATACTGACCAGCCCAGTCGCACAGCAGTTTGTGAAATAGTCTAAAAGATTTAATTTCTTGATTCATGTACATAGACAAATTTCATACTTTTTTCGTGATGTCAGCACAAAATCAATTCGTATGTAAACCACGTAATTTTGAACCGGAAGTATAAAGAGCCCACGTAGGGAGGAGGTCGAGGTGGATTCATATCCCGTGTGAAACCACAAGTCAAAATTGATTTATTTGTCACGCAACTTCCGTACTTAAGTTACAGCACACCAAACTGCAATCTTTTCCTGAACTTAACTAAGCAGTTTTTTTTTAAAAGACTGGAGTGGAGATTGACACGTGTCACATGTTGCTGGAAATTCGTAGGAATACACATGAAAAATAAGTTGTTGAAAGTCGTGCTGAGCTTCACCAAAAAAAGGGAAATTTGTGTGTATTTTCATGAATAAAATAGATTCAATTTCGTGACTATTTCACAAACTGCCGTGAGACTTGTAGTGACACTTTGTCAGACCCCTCTGCGTCACTTTACGGTCGCAGTAAACACGTGCTTAATGTTGTGAATTAAACAAAAACACTTAGTTTTAGGAAAAAAACAACATTGTTGGGCTTAAAATCACTACGTTTGTACAGTGAAGTTGGTGACTGGACGTTGTGAACACGAGACACAAACTATCAGCTGTTTGTAAAGTGAAAGTGAAACATAACACAGAGGACACGAACAGCGGCCTCCTGGATGAAAGCCTTGTGCTTCAGTTTTCCCGTGGTCTATATGAGGTGTTATTATCGGCATTTGCTAAACTATAAGGTCGTCTGACGAGTGTTTTTTGCCCCTTCTGACCTTGTTGTACGATGCTGTCGTGTTCCCAGAGCTCAACAATTAGCCTACAATGCTATTATAAAAATAATTGCCAGAACCACGAAAATAAGACCTGAGTAACAAACAAGAATTATCCTTTATGGTACTTTAACCCAAATTAATTCAAAATCGTGAGTGTGCTTGTGCTTGATTTTTCTGAACTCACATGCCTGTTACCTGCGTTCATATTTAGGGATGAGTACACATGCTTTTGCATACTGTAGGCCTACATGCATACATGTGCATGTGTGAGTGAGTGACAGGGCTCTCTCCGCTATTTTGTTCACTGTTGACTGCGTGTGAGGCCGAGTGAGACGGCAGCGTGGCTGGCCCTCACTGATAACTAGGCACAGGCAGAACCCTGCGCTCTCTGCTTCTATTCAAAACACACACGCACGCATGACCACGTACACACACACACACACACACACATATGCGTTAATTAATCCCAAAACGAAAGGGAAATTGAAAATACACTGTCTCCACTTTTTTAATTGGACTGACTGTCGTCCAACCATAAAGAGAAAACAAGCTCAATCATTCTCCTCCATCTTGTCGCTTGTTGAATTATTGATAGACGGAGCAAACTGCACTAGAGAATGAAATGGGGAAGAGAAGCGCTGGGCTCGAGTGTGTTTGAATGTAGTGCTAAAATTTGATTATTCATGTGTGATGCGTGCTGTGTGGATTCTTGTAGCAGAGTGAAGAGGAGGACTGAGCTTCTCCATGGTGACTGTAGAGAAACCTGTATGTGCCAGACGAGCCAGCTGGTATCTTGTTGTCCAAGTACACAATGCTCCAGCAAGAAAGAAAAAAATAACTCAAGGAGATGAGGTAGTTAGTCAGAAGGCATTCATTATTCAAGTCATATTTGAACCACTGTGTAAATGTCCTCCATCTCTATCTGAACCAGTGCACATTGCCTCCATGACCCTCTCCCTTTTTGCTCGACCAGAGTATTTGCCCTCGTATGAACTCTCTCTATACTGTAATTATCTCTTCATTTTTCGCCCCGCACAATGAATTAGCTGGTCCTGGTGAAAAGCTCGGGAAATTATATCAGATTGGCTTTTGCCCAACAGTCGCTCTGGTTTTTTTTCGGGGAAAATGTTGGCGTCTGAGCTATGAGAGGGCAAATATCTTGATAAATAGAAAGCTCAAAGTGACAGGAGCCAGTGGGGTCATCCTTCTATTTAACTCAACCGTAACACTTTCAAAATTGAAATGTAGATAAAGCCCCATTAACATTAGCAACCGATTATATTATGCAGGTGATCTTTAATGTGACGTGCCTTTAAGTCCCCATTATTAATAATAATAGCCATGTAAAATTAATAACTTAATACTGTTTCAGGGACCTTTTACTGTACGGCACCTTAATAGAAAGATGATTACATTTTTGACCTCCAATGTTTTGATACCTCGACCAGATAATGAGAATGAGTAAATCCCTGAATAGGCTGAATAGGCAAAAACATGTTTGACTTAAACTTCTAGAGGCCAAACAGAGACCTTGAAATATTCCCCTCATCAATTAATCTCCATTCAATGACACACTGCTTTACTTAGCCAACCATTCAGCCTCCTCTGACTGCTATAATTGTACCAGTTAATTGCTTTTCAACTCTCTTTGATTACAAGGTCGGCTCTGAATGGCTGGTGTACATGGCTCAAAGTTCCTTCTTCCCTCGGCCCTCCTCCTTTTCCATCCACCTCCTTATGGCCGCCCCGCCTCCCTTTGGTCACAACAGGTCGTACCATTCCTCCTCTCCTCTCCTTTTCCTTCTCCTCTCTTTCTCCTCTCCTCCTTCTCTCCTCCCCTCTCCTTTTCCTTTTAATTTTCCCTCTCCTCTCCTCTCCTCTCCATTTCCCTCTTCTCACCTCCTCTCCTTCTTCTCTCCTTCTTCTCTCCTCTCCTTTTCCCTCTCCTTTCCTTTTCTCTCTCCTCTCCTCTACCGTCTCCTCTCCTCTCCTCTCCTCTCCTCTCCTCTCCTCTACCGTCTCCTCTTCTCTACCGTCTCGTCTCGTCTCGTCTCCTCTCCTCTCTTCTCCTCTCCTCTCCTCTCCTCTCCTCTCCTCTCCTCTCCTCTACCGTCTCCTCTCCTCTCCTCTCCTCCCCTCTTCTCCTCTACCGTCTCCTCTCCTCTCCTCTCCTCTCCTCTCTTCTCCTCCCCTCTTCTCCTCTACCGTCTCCTCTCCTCTCCCGTCTCCTCTCCTTTACCGTCTCCTCTCCTCTCCTCTCCTCTCCTCTCCTCTACCGTCTCCTCTCCTCTCCTCTCCTCTCCTCTCCTCTCCTCTCCTCTCCTCTACCGTCTCCTCTCCTCTCCTCTCCTCTCCTCTCGTCTCCTCTCCTACCGTCTCCTCTCCTCTCCTCTCTCCATGACCCTACATTCCAAGGTATCAGTGAGATGTGATTTTCATTAACCCATTAATCACAGCGACGTTTGTATATAATGGTGTCTGTTAACTGTGATAAACTGATACATAATAAATCTGTCCACTCCGAGGATGCTCACGGTAGAGAATAAATGAACCCTATAGGTTACAGTTTTACATAATCTGTAGCACAAGCACAAGAGAATCTGTAAGGAGAGTTGCTTAGTCCATTTCTCTACATTGTTAAAAATGATGGTTTGTTATACACATTGTTTAAAATAAGATATTATTTCACCATTAAGTGGAACAATCTCACAAAAGGGGGAAAAAAAACAACTAACTGTACAAACAGAAATGTGGAAAAATAAAGATGCATTGCTATTGGCTCGAAAAGAGCACTGCTCTACAACTGTCCCTGACAATTTATGTACTGTTGAGGTTGGTTAAGGAAGCAGAGTCCATGATTGGAGAGAGACGGAGGTCGGTGTGTGTGTGTGTGTGTGTGTGTTACTGCTGCGTCTTTCTCCTCTCCCTCCACAGCTCACACGGAGGCGACAGAGTCCCTCTCATTACTAAACAGCACAGCCCCCAAACAAAGGCTCGCGCACCGACAGCGGCGCATGTTCAATACCGATAACTAGTGTGGCCTCTCATCTGAATTAGCATGCCGTATAGGCCTTGACACATATTCACACCAACACACAAACACACATGTATTCAAGTCCAAACACACACAAAAAACACCACATACATGCACACATATTCAAAGGGCACACCCTTATGTGCTATTATTCTCTCACACACACACACACACACACACACATACACATACACTCATCCTCCAAACTCTTGTGTCGCACAGATAGCGATTAGCGGATTACTCTGCAGCGGCAACTTGAATATGCATTCAAGCTTTGCGTCGTCAGCATTGGCTTTTGTTCTCCGTGTGGAGAGGAGCCGCACAAAGCCTTTTTCGACATCAAAGACACAGAACAACAGAAATAGCAAATTGCAAAAATACTAGCAGTGGTTCTGAGGGATGCCGCCGGGTTGCTGCACAGAAGAACCATGCAAATGAGCAAACGCCGGAGTGTTATTTCCGCTCCACTTGAATATAGCTTTCTCCTCATCATCTGGCCTTCTGCATGTTTCACATCTGGCTGGTTAAATGTGCCACCGGGCCTGGAGATGTCTGCCGAGGGGTGAACAGCAATGAGGCAACACACACACACACACACGCACTTATAGGCTGACCTTTGCTCTTTCAAGTTCATTTTAATGTCCCTGTATTGTAAACCACAGTGAAATGCAGTGTAAGATCATCAGAAAAGGAGCACCTTTGAAATAAAGAGCCAATAGTGGTGCTCATTGCTATAAATAAATACCTTTCTCCTTTGGTGGAGACCATGTGGTAAAAGCAGGCTACAGAAATGTTACCTCCTGCTGTGACTAATGTGTGCAATCTTCCTGTCGCTCTGTCACACACAATCACAATGGCTTGTTTATCCTGCTGTCATATTTCTTTGATGCTATGTCGCTTTCTGCTCTGATTGGGTCCCCTACATACAGTATATCTAGATGCAGTGACAGCAGGGAGCAAAATGGGGGGGCTTTTAAAAAACGTTTTGCATCCCTGCGCATGCAACCGTACACATCAATAAGTGCGTATTTGTGGCGAGCATGGGAGATTTCGCCCCGTGTACGTTGCCACTATCTATATTACAAAGGACAACTCAACGCAGGTGGCAGTGACCCGTTTTGTAAATGAGTACAGGGGTTGAGGAATAGTTGGCGAACGGGGAGAGAGCGTGTCATATCTCACACTGATAATGAGGGGGAAATGTGAGGGAAGAAAACATGGAGGAGGAGGAGAGAAGGAAGACAAGTGAGGAGAGGCGGAGAGCAGGAAGGGAAGCCTAAAATATGCATGTCATCATGTGGATGACTGATAGCTTTCTGTGAAAGCTTCTCTTGATGTGCACGTACAACGCAGTGTGTGTGTGTGTGTGTGTGTTTACTTGGAGTGTTACATTCCCTTGCTGAAGCATTGAACTCTCTCTCACACACACACACACACACACACACACACACACACTGAACTCAGTGTCTTTGATCATCTGAGTGAGACTGTTCTCTCAATGTTCTAATTAGCTCGGTGTTAAACACGAGAGACAAGAGAGATCAAGCAGCAAACCCAACAGATGATCAGTGCATAGTGAGAATGAAACTATCACCCTGAACTATCAATGTAGCCGAACCGACCATCTATCGGCGCTTTCACAGTGATGTTTTACATTCTTATAATCTTCTGCTAAAATTCCAAACCTTACATGTTGGTACTATTATCTTAAGTGGAGACATGAATAATCAAACCAGCCATGAATAATAAAAGAAGAAACTGACTGTAAAAAAAATACAATTGAAGTAACTACAGTAAGCATTTTATATGGATTAATGTCTTTAAAGCTAGGGTTGTAAATCTTAAAAAACTAGCAAGAGTACATTAGATTTTAAAAATGATCCAACTGAAAAACCTAGCACAGTGTTGGCAACTATTTTCCTATAAAAGTAGCTACCAGCACTAGCTCCAAAAGTCCCTAAATCTAGAGTTGACGAGTTGAATTCCTAGTCGGAAATTTCACCTGGAACGCCCCCTGAAGTCGCATTTCCAACTCGGAAAGTCGGATGAACTTCACCAACCCCGACCTCAAAATCCAAGTTTGCTGCTCTGTCTATCAACAATAAAAAAAAGCCGTAGTAATATGTTTATTAGCACTCTTGTCTTATTTGTGTCTCATTAAATCAGTCGTACTCACAGCACTGTCCAGCCTCTATCTGTGGACATGTTGCTATGGTGTTTGTATGCACAAAATACCAGCGCAATGCATTGCTATCAACTGGTATTACTAACCTTACCGACTCGTTGTACTGGAACGCAGTCAACACAGATGTGGCGTCATTCCCGGATCCGATTTCCAACTTCCAAGATAAATGGAACGCAGTCTGATAATCCGTTCCTTCAGGCCTCCAAAGCCACTCCCCCCACAATTATCATTATGAACATAAACAACGAACATGATTTATGTTGGTACTCACAGCTGTCAAGCTAGCAGCTTGCGGAAGACTCTGGTAACATGCAATGAGTGCACCAGCAGAGTGAGTACAGGCAGGTAGGTAGACAGGCAGGTAGGCCATTCCCAATTACATGATCGAACGAGGTAATTACAGTCTTGCGACAGCCAGATACCAGATTTGTATTTCTTTGCAAAGCATTTGATTTTATGATAATTGTTGGGACGTAATGAGAATTTCAACAAATATAACAAAAAAATGTTTTTGAAGAAGATTTCCATCTCTAGCTTTAAGTTCATAAATCACCCCAGAAACATTGAAATAAGTGAAGTACGTCGCAGGATCATCACATAACAACCATTGTGTTAGCTTGCCATTGCAACAGACGCACATTGAATCTCTTCAGATGAACTAAACTGTTGGAAGATGCCGTCTGGATTTCAAATTAAAAGCATTTAAAAGAGGTTTTGTTATTTCCAAATAAAGGTGGCGGATTAAAAGAGTTAAACGCTTTTCATTTGAGTCTCGAGGCCTTACATCCTCCTCTGAGAGCTTTGAATAAAAAAGAACACACAGTGCAGATGTTTTATATTTTCGCTTACCAATAATTCTCTTGACCTCCATTTGAAAACATGCCACATTTTTTTGCACCTGCAGACCTTTTTTTTCTGTTTCTCATCCTGCACTTCCTCCCTCTGCTGGTCCACAGGCTCAGCACATTCAGATACAGGCAGCTCACACAGGAGTAATATCAGTGTCCCCCACCTCCCCGCCATCCTTTATTACCCCTCTTTTTCTTACTCTCTCTCTCTCTCTCTCTCTGTCTGTCTCTCCCTCATGAATAAACATCCCTTACATTCACTCAGTGCTGGCATGAAATGGCCACACAGCCCCTGGCACACGCAGGAGTAATGCCGCAATCATTATTCCACTGCAGTGGTCCCACACAAGCATATTTCACCAATCATGTGGCTCTCTCCCCTGGCTTTTGTTTGGATGACTTAAACAAATGATGTGGCAGTGAGGAGGGCCTGCGTACCACAGCTCCCCCTGTTAACACGGCAACCGTTGACACGGACACAGCAAAATTTGCATAAGAGTACGCTTGAGTGGTACTGGCAATTCCAACGGGGGTCCGCGCATATTTTTCCCTCTCTTTTCTGTGAGGGGGTGGGGTTGAGGGTGTGGGTGTAAATCGGAGGGGGGTATGGTGTGTTATTTTTGGTTTTCTCCTTCCTTTCATCCTTTTCTCCCTTCTCTCCTGTTCTCCTCTCCGACTGCCAACTCCTCTTTTCTCTGGGGTTTAGTGTTGAACTGAGAGTAATGAGAGATGCTCACATGCCATGAGACTGACTGGGCTTTCAGCAATAGAGATGGAGGAAGTCGATTTGGCAGAGCTGTTAAACACATAAGAGACAATGGTGGCATCTAAGAATCAGTCCAGTTACAAACGACATTGTGCAGACCTGATACTGTAAATGCACGAGTAGGAAGCACTCTTTTGTTTTTTAATTAAATACATCAGTAGTAAGATTATTTTGAAAGTATTCTGGCAGCGATCACCACAGCATTTCAGGATAATGGCCTTGATAAAGATGATTATTGTGATGAGTAAAAAGGAGGCTGATATAAAGTGGCATTTGAAGAGGTGAGAATGACAACTATTGTGTCGATGATGATACTTTTAACAAGGACGGCACTGCTGATGAGGGTGAGGAAGAGGAGGACAATCATGATGCTTATTTCTGTTTTTGTCGATGTTAATATCTGAAAATAGATCGCATTCGGCGAAGTTAATCAAGCGGCCCGAACTGGCCGCTGCTCTGTCCTTTCATGTGCCTATCTCGCTCTACATTTCTCCTATCTCTATCGCTTTCATTCGCCTTATCTCGCCCTTCTTTAATCACAGCGTATCAATGTGACTGATACATCTAAGAGATCTATTTGCGTGCTGTTCACTTTGTGAGAAAGTTCTATTTGAATTCCACGAATTTGCTCTCGAGTGACTTTCAGACTTCTTCACAGTGAGACAGCAGCTCGCAGGAATACCAAACAAATGAAGACAAGCGACGATATCTTTCCCAAAAAATGTTTATGCGACGTGTGTGTGTGTGTGTATGTGAGTGTGAATAAGCACCAGTGACTCTGCTGAGTCCTTAGGAAGGGTGTGGCACACTGCCATGCAAAGGTTGTCTCCATGGTGATAGATGTGGGGTCATCTCCATGACGATGGATTGGAAGGGGGTGTTGGCCCGCCAAGGTCGCGGACCAAGGACAAGGCAAGAGTGATTGCAGCCACCCAGACAGGAAATCGAAGAGGAGCACTCCAAGGGGGGGGTCGAGGAAAAAGGTGCAATTTCACAAGCCAAATTACTTCTGGGATGGAGGAGAGAAAAATATCACAGCAATAACGGCACCAGGGAGGAGAGGGAGGAGGTGGAGGAGGTGGAGGAGCAGGAGGCGGCAGGAAGGAGGAGGGAGATCCCAAACAAAAGCTCAATTATCAAAGTCATCAAACATGTATGCTCACATAAGCAAATAGAGTGACATCCTATTACCTTGATGCCGTACAAACTCCCCCTCACTGAGAGGAATTTTCAAAGAGTTTGGCTGTGATTTTCCGTGTGGTTTATCAGGCTTGTTTATTTCTGAGACTGATGCCGGCTGTGACTAGAAAATATTGATTGGATTGTGCAACATGTTCCGCTGCAGCCCCACTGATTTCTTTTTCTGTTCGCTCTCTCTCTCTCTTCGCTCCTCCTCTGCTCTCTGGCGATTCCACAACATTAGTATGTGGAACAACAGTGAATCCGTAAATTGTTAACGAGAACAGGCAGTGAATAAATGACGACGACGACAACTTAAAATTTCTGCCTCGCTGCCTTTGCTCTCTCCCTGCTCAGGGTTTCCCCAATGCATTTTCTGTCTCTCTCAGTGTGCCCTCTATTTTCCGAGTGTGTGTGTGTGTGTGTGTGTGTGTGTGTGTGTGTGTGTGCTCGTATAGATGAGTGTCTGTATCGGCAGGCTGAGTGCATTGAATCATTAAGTCCACAGTGCCACTGTGCCCATTGCCTCATTGCACCTAATTAAGCCCCTTTTGTTTCCTATCAATTAACATTGTAATTAAAACTAGTCGTGCTTCTGTTTACCCAGAGTCTGCTGATTCAGGGGGAAATGACACAAACGGTGATGTGCAGGAATTCAGCTAATAAATGCCTGCATCACACGTGCATACACGTACGGCACATGCTCGCATCAACACAAATACAAATACAGTACACGCACACACACTTTTGCAACATTGGAGCACATCGGGCCTCTGAATTCGCTGGAGAGTGTGATAGAACGAGGGGTGCTGATGGGGCTGGGAAATGAGAGCTGGATCCTTTGGTGTGTGTGTGTGTGTGTGTGTGTGTGCGTGTGAGAGAGTGTGAACCACTGTTGAGTCGTTAACACAACCAAGGGATTCACCTCCTGATAATCTCACACTAATCACCTAATCCTCCATCCCTCAGGTGAACAGACGGGGAAAGGAGTACTTGACATCAAGTGGAAACCAGACAGCATGAAACCCACTCGTACACACACACACACACACACACACTCACACACACACCCAAGCAGAATATATATATTTATGTGCATGTATGCACACACAGACAAATGCACAAGTCAAACAAATGAGCGCTACTCCACCCTGCCCCCATCCTCCTTCTCCTCCTCCTCCTCCTCCTCCTCCTCAACAAGCCAATGTACATTTCACCAAAAAAATATATATACACCCTATCTCCTTGTTTCCATGGCAACTGACCGTAGAGCTGTGGGTATATGAGGCAGCAGGCGGCAGGCGAAATCACTGGAGTGAGAGGCGTACCGGTCTGTCACCTCAGACTCCCCAGAGAAACAACACATAATACTGTACTACTGTACTCTCTCTTTCTTTTGTTGCATCTCAAATATACAGGAATACACACATTTATCTCTCTCTACACACACACACACACACACATGCACCATCCTCTATGTTGTCTCATGTACTGTAGCTCAGGGCAGACAGGGCTATGACACCAGACGTGTGTGTGTGTGTGTGTGTAAAACATGTGTGATCTTCTTATTAAAACATGATCATGAACTGCCACCCAGACACACACACACCACCCTTCCTCTTCTCCTCTTCCTGTCGGGGGGTGACTGCTGCTGGTGGTGGTGGTGGTGGTGCTCCTGGTGGAGGCCGACCTGTCCTTGGGTGCAGTAAAGGATTACAGCAGCACACACCATGTGACCTTAATTCCCCCCTGCCTGCTTCTGCTGCTGCTCAACCAATCAGGATCAGGGACGAGCCGTGCATGTATGTGCGTGTGTATGTTAGCGTGTGCATATCTGTGTGTCTGCGAGTAGCATAGACCGCCATGTTGAGTGTTTGTCTCAAGCGTATATGCTCTAATAGATGGATTAAGTCAGATAAAAAAAGGGGAATGCTGTGAGGTGCACATGCGTGTGCCAGCTTGTGTTTTTAAAGGGGGGGGGGGTGATAATAGTGTGAATCAGCAGCAGCAGCAGCAGCCGCCCCGGCACGTGTCGCACATTCAGACGACCTCATTCATTCCCAGCAACCCCAAAATCCCTCTGCTTCTTCCCCTCACCCACAAACAGACCTCAACCCCCACATAGCCGCCGCCGCCGTCAGTGAGCTCAGCTGGTGGCTGAGGGAGGAGGAGGGGGATGGATGGATGGATGGATGGATGGATGGATGAAGGGGGAGGGCAGGTGCTGAGAAAACCATTTAGTAAGCAGACTTTTTTTCTCATTTTTTTTTCTCCAAAAGATGGAGCAGCAGAGTTGAACTGTAACAAAATAAGAGTAATGGAGGATGGAGAGAAAGATTGTGAAGGAGGTAAATATGAGGGGTAAAATATGTGTGTGTAGTGGGGGTAGGGGTCAGAGTGTGTGTGTGTGTGTTGGGGAGGGGGCGTCAATTAGATATGGAGATCAGACAGAATGAGCAGCAGTTTTAAACATGAGCATTACATCAGGGGGAGACGTCCGGCTGTTACGTGGGCTTGCACCCGACAGATAAGGCCCCAAAAAGCTTTGTGTGTGTGTGTCTGAGTTTGTGTCTTTGTGTCTGTGACGCAGCAGACGTAGCAGACGTAACAGACGCAGCACCTTGCCTCATAAGACACTCGCTGTTGTTGGCGACCTTTGACCTTAACCAAACCTTGACCCCGGCAGAAGGCAACTGATTTGCCCAACAAAGACAGATGACACAGCGCTAAACTGTGACCTCCAACCCTCGCCGGTCCCGACCCAAACTCTATCTGAAGCCAAACACAACCTGCCCTACGACACGCGCGCACACACTCAGACAATGAAGCAGGGGGAAACGCTACAATCATCCATCACAGCAGCAGAAAACCAATACCATCAAATAACATACATATTCAAGTGAAGCCATTATTATTATTGTGCTAGGTGGTTCATTGTTTACCGGCTGAAATGAGAAATTTTAATTTTTTTCTGCCTTCACTTTTAGATAAAAAATCTGCTGAGGTTGCATAAATCACATCATCATTTTAACAAAAGATGTAAATGCATAAAATGTTATTTGGGCAGTTTGGCAAATTGGTCTGCAGAAGATATGAACTGTAAAAAAAATATTAGAAAAAAGAGAAAAAAGTGAAGATAAAATTATTTTATAGACTGCTCCATTTTTTCAAATGTAAATATTTAATTCAGTTTACAATTCAAAATAATTTATGTGTCCCTCAAAGGGCAATTTGAGGCAAGTATACACACAACAATCACACAAACAATTCATTCACACGCTTAAAAACAAACTAAAAACACAATATATGATAATGTAAAGGAAACAGTTGAAATACACAAGAGTTTAAGGCCAATCTGTGGCTGGCAAACAACGTCCAACACAACATAACAACAATAATATAATTGTAATTCTTATCAGAAAATTAAACACTGACAGATATTTCAGTAATGGATGATTAATACATACAATGGCAGCACTAACATCTCTTTTTGCTGCTGCTGCTGTTATGTATTTGTCCTGCTTGTCTGCAATGTTGTTTTATATGTATAAATGTCACTGCTGCTTTTAACAACTGTGTGTCCTTTTCCAACCTTTAAACCGCATGCCCTGTTTTTTGTTTTTGTTCTGATGTATTTTGGGAAGCCTTTGGTTACAGGGACACAGATGAAAAAATAGCCTTTTGGCTAATTCTGGCATTTTTATACTGTGTGTATTTATTAATTTGCACTGTCCCTTCTCTTAAATAAACTAAATTAAACTAAACACGTGTACAATGACTGATCACAGGTCTTGTGACTTCTTTCTGTTTGTTTTACATCTAAAACTCATTCTTGATGGCATTATGTGGCGTCATTGTTAATATGATATGCCTGTTTGAGGATTTCATCAGGTATAAAACATACAGAATATTGCAGAAAAAAAAGATAAAATAAGGAATGATAATCAAAGGTAATACATATTCCTATAATCCTTCAATCCACACAAATCTAATACTTAAATGCATACATGAAAATATATTTGAGGGTTTGATTAAGTTTTTCTTTATATTTGTTAATTTCTGTCCCTTCATTTCAAACGTAGATGTGTTTCTTGTATATAAAGTGTGTCGCCCTGTCATGCATGTTAACTACATATGGTATCTGGATGTGTTTTTTGTCTCTGAGTCATGTGAAGTAAATGTCTGGCCCCTGCACTGTTTGTGTGTCTGTAACAGATGGTGTGTGTGTGTGTGTGTGTGTGTGAGTGTGTGTGTGTGCGCGTCCTACAAAGTCTGGCAGAAGCACCTTGTCGCTCTGTGGTGCATCATGCCAACTGCTATCGGCCGACCACACAGCACCTTCCAATCTAACGTGTTCTTCCTCACACTTTTAGTGTCATCTTCTATCTGCCTGTCTATCATACTCGTCTCAAATGAGGTTATTTTTAGCTAATTTCCCATTATATCATGCTATATGTATGACATGGTTTCACATCATGAAAAGGAAAAAAGTATATCTGTTTATTCTGAGGGATATGTAACAAAAATGTACTTTTAGGACGCAGTAGTGAGCTTATACTCTACTCTTTCTTTCTTTCTGCTCTCTCGTACAGTTATTCCCCTCTTTCACACACACGTCAGTTTCTACGCATACCTACCATCAAAATATCCAAAGTAAAATTAATATTCTGAATTCCACTTACGTAAAGTGCTTTAGACGATAGATATACATCTACACCGAACATATTTGAAAGATTCGAACCTGTCGGTCACGCGGATGCTGCAGCTCAATGTGTACAACAACATAGTCTCACAGCAGATTGTGAAATAGTCACAAAATTGAATATATTTGATTCGTGTACATAGACACAAATTTCCTTTTTTTTTCGTGACATTCAGCACGACTCTCAACAACACTTGACGCACATTTTGCGCAACAGTCTTTTCAAAATATAACTACTTAGTTGGGTTTAGGAATAGATTGACTCAGTTAGGTTTAGGCAACACAATTTCTTAGCTAGGTTTCGGAAAAGATTGTCGTTTGGGTTAAAATAACACCGGAAGTGTCGTAACTTAAGTACGGAATTTACGTGACAAAAACGACTTACTTAGCATTAGAAAAAGATCGTGCTTTGGGTTAAAATAACTCTGGAAGTACCGTAATTTAAGTACAGAAGTTACGTGGCAAATAAATGAACTTTGACTTGTAGTTTCACACGGGACACGAATACCGGTCTCCTGGGTGAAAGTCCTGCGTATTTTGACCCACCACCCCAACATACTCCGCACATGGTGTTCGCCGCTCTTTATACTTTCTGGACATTAAAAAATGTGTGTCCATGTACACCAATCAATACGTTAAATTTCGTGACTATTTCACGAACTGTTGTGCGACTGGGCTGTCGTGTAATGACAGGGAGAATGATATTGTCTGATCCTTTGTTGCACTTGTTCAGTGATATTTAATAACTGTCCTAACTAGGCTTGTAGAAACAGACTCCACAAGAGGTTTGACATTTTCAGATCATTTTACAGAGCTGTGGCGAGAGAGTGAGAGAAAAACAGATAATGAAAAATAGATAGATAGATAGATAGATAGATAGATAGATAGATAGATAGATAGATAGATAGATAGATAGACGGATAGATAGATAGATAGATAGATAGATAGATAGAACTACAAAAGGAAGAAACACAGCGTTTTCCCTGAGGATCCCATTTCTCTGGTAATCCAGAACAGATTGGGCTTCAAAGTTATCTCAGCAAACTTGGATTCATTGAAAATGTGATTGAAATGACAAAAAGGGAACGAGGGCGATGAGAAGGGAGCGTACAAGAGAGAGAGAGAGAGAGAGAGAGACCCGCGTTCACGCCTCTGAAAATCTGTCAGAGTAGTTTTGGAATTTATGAGTGTTTCTTGAGAAAGACGCGCACGCAGATTTCATTTCATAAAAGCAGAAAATGCAATACCCAGCTGACGAGCCGCGGCGCTACAGAATTCTCTTTGGCAACGCTTTGGTACCATCAAGAGTCGACTACAAACGGCTCAGCAACACTGATTTGACGTGTGTCATGGGTGTTTTGTAAATACTTTGAGTATTTTCCTCCCCCAGCATTAGGCTATGGCTGCCTCCTGTCACGGTGCTGCTGCTGTGACAAATACTCCAAAGCAACCCTCTCTCGCAGGTCAAGCGGAAAACAATTTATGCTGGTTTAATGTGGGCGGATGAATTTTACATTCATTAATAAAAGGCTGGATGGATTAGCAAATTATTATTTTCAGTGTACAAAGCAATGAGAGATGGAGACAAAGCAGGCGTGTGAACTTGCTCACATCTTGTGATTTCAGTCTCTAGCCTCTCTCTCTCTCTCTCTCTTTCTCTCTCTCTCTCTTCTGTATTCAGACTTTGTCTCAGGGTTTCACATGGTGAGCTGCTGCTGCTGCTCCGGGAGGCAGAGGTATAGGCTCGGGGTGGGAGCAGCGGGGTGGGTGACAGGGCAGCATCCATGCCCAGACAGACACAACCTCTCCTGGGCTGATGCTACCAACATGCCTTGCTTCTGGAGACATGCACAGTTGCGTCCTGTCTGGAACCACCGCTGCAGCCACACAGTGTCAACGTGATGGAGGATGTGTGTGTGTGTGTGTGTGTGTGTGTGTATGCTCCTGTCAGTAGCGGAAAGTAACTAAGTACATTAACTTATGTACTGTACTTAAAGCGACTATAATCTTGTGTAAAGCACTATATACTGTGGTTTTAAAAGGTGCTATACTGTATAAATAAATATATTATCATTATTATTGTTATTATCAATCATTTATAATTCTGTGCAAACAATGTGATATTGTGAAATGGGTCACTCATGAACCAACCCGATATCACGGGAAGGCGTATAAATAGCAAGACATTACAAGGACATTTCGCATGTCATGAGGACACAGTAACGTCCGCTTAGTTAGGTTTAGGCAACAAAATCACTTAGTTAGGTTTAGGAAAAACGTCATGGTTGGGCTTAAAATAAATAAACTAGACACGTAGGGAAATAACGTGACACGTCACTAAAAAACACATCACTAATGTAACTTACAAAACCAAACACCGGTCTGCTGGTGGTCAAGTCAAGTCAAGTTCAATTTCATTAAGTCCCTGCAGGGCAATTGGTTTTGCAGCATAAAGTGCGACATAAAACATAAAGCCACAGAGATCCCACAGATCTGCAGCTTCCCTCAGCTTTACGGAGCTTTATAGCAAGTTTCAGCTCATTGTTTAGCTGTTTGAGCCGCAACTTAACGGTTTTGGTTCACACTCACTCTCATAGCAAAAAAGCTCTACTATACACCACCTGCTCAGCACCATAAAGACAGACACAGTTAGCGACTTGCTAGTGAACATAGTGGAGCATTTGGCAGATGAAGTGGTAGCCCCAGTTTGTGCCTCTCATGTATTAGCATACATTTGGGTCACAGAGTTAACCATCGGTTTCTCTAAAAGATAATTAACCTGCGATGTTGGAAAAACCCAGAAGGTCGTTTAAAGGTTGTTTTATCTTTTAGAGAAACTGACGGTTACACGTTTAACCCTGCTGCATGCTAATACCTGGCTGAGAGGAAGAACAAACTGGGGCTACTAAAGAGCCAGATATTTCCCTCAGGTGTTGACCAAAAACAGAGCTAAAAGGAGAGTGAATATTGGACTTACATTCACCAGAAACACGACTGCAAACGAATGCTGATGTCTCTCCGCATCTACTGGCTTAAAGTAATCTAAATTGGATACAGATATGGAAAAAAAAAATACAAATAACCAGCATAAGTGTTCACTCCCTTTAACTGGAGACAACTAAGTCCTCACTGGTCACATAGCCTAGTTAGTTAAATGCAGATCACCTGTGTGTAGTCGAGGGGGTTCAGTTGATTACTGTCTCAGTACACCTGTGTCTTCATTTCATCATTCACTGCAACCTGACAGAGCTTTAGTTTAGTTTAGTTTAGTTTAGTAAAGAAGAACAGGATTAATGTCAGCGTCCAGATGTGCAAAGCTGATAGAGACACAACCACACACAGTCAAGGCTGTGATTGCTGGGGTGAATTCTTATGCAAATGTATATTTTAGATATGATATCACTTGGACATTAAAGGGTTTACTTGCTTAAATCTAATTTGGATTTAATTTTGTGAAACAATGAAATATAAAAACTTAAAATATAATACTACTAATAATAAATAAAATACTTTTTACTGTATTCTTATCGTAAAGTATAAAATAAGCTTGACCTCATCAGCTACAATATAAAAATGCTTCTTACATATCAATACATCAATAATAATAATACAATCATATAATATACTGTATATAATAACATAACCATCTGACTGGGGACATTCTGCATAATGAATACTTTTGATATTTTAAGTACAATTTACTGATAATGCTTTTATGTACTGATACATACTTTTACCTTGAATGAAGGGCTTTTTCTTGTAATGGGGTATTTTTACACTAATTACTTTAGTAAAACATCCACCTCCTGAGTACCATTGGTCTATAGACTAAGATATACATATACATATATGAACTATGATTTTTTCTTCAAACCCAACAGTATATAATGTAATCAAAAGATCCATTCTTGACCTTGAAGACACATACCTGTGATACCTTGGGTTTAGCATATTATATGATATTACAGTGAAACTCCGTTCACATCAGTTTCCGTGGGAACATACATACAGACAATTTAATACAATAATATATACGCTACAAAAGGGGCAGCAAATTGCATACTTTTGATACTTAAAGAAATATTTCACTGCTGGAAAGGTGGCATTTTCATGAAACTGGGCTGTCTATGCAGTAGAAAGGTGCAAATATTTTTTAAACTGATGTTACATGAGTAGAAAAAACAGAGAAAGATGACTTTGGTTTTCCCTTTTGCTCAAAAGGTAGAAAACTTACAACAACTAGAATGCACTTGTGCCACAATCCTCACCGGCTGGCGATGCTTGACTCTCGGTAGTGCCGGCCTCTTCCTCCTTCATATACACCGTAATTCCTCTGCACTGTGCACTGTATTCTGGCTCATAAGTAGCCCTGAATGTTCGATTCCACCATTACACTACTAAAATCGGCGGGCATACAAAAAATGCGTAAATATAATCTGTAGTATGAACAGCCGATGATGCAAAATGGCAGACTTTTGCTGGCAAATGAGCGAGGAGCTCTGGGTGCTATAGCAACATGGAGGGAAGTTAAACATTGATTATTTGCATATAGGCTACTACTACCTACATTTTAATGATACAGAGCTGGTTAAAAAAAACGCAAAGTTTCCCTTTAAGTATATTTTGCTACTAACACTACCTTTACTTGTACTGGAGTGTATCTATATTGGGATATTGCTTCTTCCAGTACTAACCCCTGCGTGTTCCTGTAGCTGTACCCAAACTCCGGAGCACTCAGTGCTGTTCTGTGAAGTCTGTTCATAAAGACAGTCGACCTCTCCAGTACATCTCCACTGAGTGAGTGTGTAGGTGAGGTGAGATGAGGTGTCAGGGAGTGAGAGGGGAGGAGAGTGGGGTCACAGTGAGGAAAGGAACGATGGATACAATGCCGCGGGGTCTTGGCACTGCCTCCTTATAACGACATTACAGTGGAAAGAACAAGCGGCAATGAGCGACACCGTCATTAACCTCTGGCTGGGCTATAAATCAACAGCAGTTCACGCAAATTAGACCAATTCCCCTCGATCTGCCTCCAAAGGCCCTCGCTAAGACTACGCCATTATAAATCACATACAGGGGGGGGAGGTGAAGCGACACACACACAGACATAGATTCAGGGAGAGAGCGTACAGACACTTTTATTGGTAGTGTTTTACTGTGAGTCATATAAGCTAGAAGAATTAAATTTCTCAGGCTTGCCCTTGATGATTCATGATACATATTTTCATCATAGCTGCTTATTACAGATAGCTTTCTGTCGAGAGGCTTCAACGAAATTAACGTCACTTGTGCCCGAATGTTACAGGAGAGGAAAGGAGAGATTCTTTCCGAATAAAGATGACATAGGGGTTATGCAATTTCAGATTATTATTCAGCACAGTGCAGCCCTGGGGACTGATTTGATGTAAATATGAAAGCATCACTTTTTTTTCCTTTAAAAAACAACAAAGAATGAGTTCAACAGTAACCAAAAATAACACCGGCTGCAAATAGAATATTATAATTTGCCAGAAATATGTTCAAATTCCCTTTTTCATCATGATGTGATTTTTGCTCCAGCCTGAGCAAGGAATATTAATAATGGGTTTCGATTCATAAGGTTACCCGTTTAGTATTGCAGTCTGATTATTCTCAGCTGAATGTGGACGGGGCTGTTGGTGTTTTCAGTGCTCGCAGGGCGGTTTGTGCTCGGGGAGAGGGATGGACAGCTGCCGGCTCTCCGTAGGAAAGAGTACATATTGCACGTCACTCGGAAAGGTAACAGATATGGCAGTATGTCCCTGCCATCTGTCACTGGAGCTTCACGCGTCCACACAGACAAAGGAGAGCCAGGCCGTCGAGACGGCAACAAGGCCCCAGCCTGCTATTGTCCCTAAGGCTTGTGGGTAAATGTAGGGCCCCTTATCATCAGGCCCTGCTGGAGGGATGCAGTCTGGCTAACAGCAGCATTGTTCCCCACACACACTCACCCAAGGGACCAAACAGACTACGCTAGTTTAGCATCTCTAGCAGGAATAATAGTTCTATTAGTGCCCCAAATACAAGTTTTTTTTTATATATTAATCAATAGGAGAAAGTGCAGAAAGTTAAAGTCATTTGTCGAGTTTGATTTCTCGTCTCCAGATTTCAGCACTTTTCTTTGCCCTTTTTATCTCTTGAATAACCCCTCAGACGCAAACACACACAGTCATGTGCGCACGCTTCCACCCAGTGCAGACTCCCACAGATAAGGTCCCGGGCTTAGTGGACAGGGTCGATTTTCTATTATGGAATTTCATAATAAAGATCAACTGTCACAGCAATCAAAGCATCACTTAAAGCTGTCTTAAAGCAGAGCCAGGACCTCTGTTTTCATCCAGCAACCTCCTCCCATCCCCAAAAATAATCATCCTCAATCCTCCCAAACACGGCAGACCCTCCGAGAGTCCCCTCTTTCCCTTTATCTCTCCCTCAGAAGAAAGAAAAAAAAGGGGAGATGAGGAAGGTCAACGATCTGTCAACAGTAGATAAAGAAGGATAGACGAAAGAAGAAGAGTTCGATAGTGAATCTAAAAAAACTTTGCAGTTTTATATATCTCTGCTCTGAAAGGAAAACAGGAAGATAAAGTGCTGTCAGACTCTATATTCTCTGTTTCTCTACTCACCAGTTGTTAATTTTCATTTGAAAATTATTTTCTACAATTATGTTTCTATACAGTCACGTATGTATATCATGTATGTGTTTCTGTGTGTAAAATTATCTTTGTGTCTGAGTGCAAAACTGAAAGAAACCCAAGCCTCGCTTATTCCTCAGCATCGCAGAGCAACGTGTGAGATTACACCACCTAATCCCTGTGTAATCTGTGTGTTCCTCTGCTGTGGAAGCTGCCTCGGCACGAAGGTCCAATGCCCTTGCAAATCAGCTCTTAATACAGTAATATAGAGTAAAGTAGAGGAAGCACAAATGGGGGAAAAGGGAGTGTTTTGTTTTGCTGCAGTATGCTTAAAGCAAGTTTTTCTTCATAGCCTTATAGATTCATGACTAAATAAACAATCAAAATTAAGGATCTGCAAAAAAAATATCTGCAGTTATTATCTATTAAGAGTTTAACAATCAAAAACGCAGCTAATATGCTTCATCAGGGTTGAGTGGATGTGGTTAGATCTGATTTGATTGACAGAACCGGCAACTAGGGCTGCTCCATTATGGCAAAAATCATAATTACGATTATTTTGGTCAATTTTGAGATCACGATTATTTAACACGTTTACTTATTGACTTTGGAAACATCATGCATTTGAAAATAAATTTTTGTAGACAATTTTTTTTCAATCTGGTGCACTTTGAGAGCAAAATTAAGAGACTAGATCTATGAAGAACTTTGTAATCTAGTAAACAATTTAATCATAAACACATTGGTTGTATCGAAATGAATGGTGATGACACGGCAAAAAAGTCACACCCACAAAGCATGGTGAACGGGACGGGGTCCGTGTTTCAAGACGGCGTATGTGCACCGCTGTAAAGGAAAAGGGGTGTAAAGGATTTATAACACAAGTACGACTATTTTGTTTTCATAATCGTTGGAAGCCAAAAATTGTAATTGTAATTGAAATTCGACTAATTGGACAGCTCTACCGACAACATAAAAAAACAAACCAACAACTGCCATCAGAGTCTGATTCAAATGTTGCTTAACTCTGATTGGTTCATGGAAATATGTGACATCACCTTTTCTGAACTGAGACCTGCCCACTTCAAACCAGTGAGACAAAGACACAAACTACAAAAATACCTTGTGTGAAATAATGAAGAAAAAAAAAAACTGTCTAAACTTTGGCAGAATATTTTGTATTAATGCAGGATCGCATCGCTCATAGTAACAAGTTGACAAAATAGATTAACGGGGCCTTTAAAGCCTTAAAAACGTTAAGGTGAACACACGGCGAGCCTGAAAGTGTTTAAAGGGAAGGTGCAGCTGAAGGGAACAGGCATACTGTGAAGGTCAAGGTCTGACCCCTCAGATCCCAGATCCCCGTGTGTGAGGGCGGTTCCTCCGTGTTGGGGGTTTCCAATCAGACAGATTGGTGTTGGGGCCCTATTTGACACGAGGGGGCCCCGTGCTGCTGGTGGGCCGACCGGCAACCTTTCAGGAAATCTGTTTCAATTACCATAAGAGCCTTGGCCGGTTTCCCTACATCCTATTTGTTAATGGACTATGCATGTACCACCTCATGCAAATGACTTATAGCAAGGTCCTTTTCTTTTAGAGGTGTTGTTTTCCCAGAGTGTTTACTGGGTGTGTATCATCATGGTGTGTGTGATCAGCTCTAAAAGATACCAGCATTCATCCCTGACGCATCTCTGACCCTGTGGCTGCAGTGTTTTGGGAAAGTCGATGAAAACAAGGAGCTCAAAAACACATAATTGCTGAGGCAGTCTGTGTTGACATTACATGAACAGGAGTGATATCTATAAAGCAACCAAAACATGCATTATCAGACGCACAAGTCTGCTGTTTTTTTTCTGGGAGAGAGAACGACAACACAGCGAGAGAGAAGATGAGCTGGGAGGAGGATGAGAGCAGGGACTACAAAAAGAGCAGAGAGGGGGAAAAAGTTGTACTTCAAGTAATGATTTCAGGAGTGTTTGCTTGTGTTTGTGTGTTTGGCAGTTTTACAAAAGAGTCTGGTCATCACTCAGCGAGATTTTCCACCATGCCTCCCCTTGTTTTATAACATCTTGTTCCTTCTTGCGATAAATAGCTCTCTTAACCAGAGCCTCTATAAACAGGAAGAGTAAAAAAAGCACTTTACTTTTGTTTGAGATCTAAAGGTGAAACATTTTAAAGACAACCTTTTATGCTTTTGTGCTCTCTCCCTTTCCTTTAGCGTGTTATATATATTTTTTTGTGCATGTAAAAAGTTACAAAGTCCACGCCAAAGAGAGTTTCTCTCCCCCGCAAAAACACCGCTCCTGAACTGCCTGAAACGTCTCGCTTGAAGTCCTGCCTTTTTTTCCGTAACGTGGTGATGTCACCGAGTAATATATTTGCATAAAACCTGCCTAGCGGTTAGTTTGGCACGCCCTCAAACAAAGCTGGTTAGAGCGGAGCTGGAGTCCGAAGAGTTTGGTTTGGTTGACCAATCGCAACAGTGTGGGCCAGCTGACCAATCAGAGCGTTTCAGACAGAGGTCCTCTTTAATATTTGAAAATAATGTTACTATTGATAAAACTGCTCACCTCAATGTTTTGATAGAGAAAGGAGGCAACAAATGAGAGAACAACCAACAGCCTTGTAGTGGTAAAAAGCACAATGACACAATTGGCCTTTTTTTTTGTATAGTACACATTTTGACTTGTCATTGTAGTAAAAACAAAGGTGAGTTTACAGCTCGCCTGCAGTCTCTGTGAGGCTGCACTGAATGAAATACTAACTTAAACATGTCAACATGCTCACAATGACAACGCTAACATGCTGATGTTTAGCAGCTAATATTAACCATGTTCACCATCTTAATTTAGTGTGTTAGCATGCTAATATTAGAACCAAACACAAAGAACATTTGAGGCTATCAACTAGTATTTGGTCGTAAACCAAAGTATTGAAGGTGGTGCTGGATGAGAAGTTAATTTATATTACATTTTTCTTGCTCTTTCTATCACATCAATAAATTGGTATGGTATTATCCCTGTTATACATTTATTGGAGCAGGTTATAAAATGATCTCTAAAGTGGTTGGATTGCTCTTATCCTGCTCCCCCACAAGCAACATTATTAAATGATGACTCAAATATAATTTGAACTTAAACATGTCTCTGGAGAAAATGATGGCTAGCTGGGTCCACAGCAGCAAAACAATAGATGGAAACATCATCATTGGTGTGGTGCATATATAGATATATTGAATGTATTTACAAAATTTCATGGCAATCCATACAATCAAATGAAGGAAAAAGAAATGGAGCGACCCAACCACTTAATACTTTATTTTTTATTATTATTAATTGTATGTTCTTATAGCTTATATTCTAATTTATTTATTTATTATTGTTGTTTTGTTTATTTTTTTCAGTTTTTATGTCTTGTTTTTGTTTTTGTTCACAATATGTCGCTGAATATGTAATCTAGTATTGTACCACTTGAGTCTAAGTCAAGTCTTTTCCTTTAAATTTCCTAATCATAAGACAACACAATGGCAATTCTGTAGGGCCGTTCCTGCACATTACACAATATCGCTGGAGAATGCACATTGTATTCGTGGCTCCTCGTTTATTACTATGATCTATGTTTGCTCATGTTTCAGTTGCTCACATTAATTAGCAAGCCGAGCTAAATTCTCCACAGAGGTGGTGAAGGCAGCTGAACCCACATTAAAATATACACATAATTAATTATGAGTTTGTCATCACTAAAAATACACACTGGGACTGCACCAGCATGCACTTGTTACGTACGGTACATGTACAGAAGCAGCACACTGGAGGCTACATATTTAATACTTCCTTGATGCAGAGGTGATGTGAGAGCAAAACCCAACAACAACTTTGGACTTGTGTGAGATCCAATTGTGAGAGGTGGAGGGGAGCTTCCTGCTGCTCTCCCCAGGATAAGAGGTCATCTTGCAGGGGATGAGCTGTGGGATTACCTGGCTATGGGAATAGTTCCCAGGCCGCAGGAAAAGTCTATTAGCAACTGGGTAATCTTCTGTGGTTCGGTGGACAACGACGTGCCAGGACAGAGTGCCTAACCCATTTTGGTATTCGTACGTATGTGTGTGTGTGTGTGTGTGTGTGTGTCCATCTATCCAGTGTCTCTGATTAGTATGCGTGGGCCATGAGGCTACACTGACAGTGGGGCCTCTGAGAGCAGCAGCGCCATGAATTCTTTAGCATGAGCTTGCATGTACCCTTGCTCTCATCACGCCTGAGAGGACAAGTCCAGTCACCGGGAGACAAGGAGACACACACAAATCTTCATTTGGCGCATACATCTATGCCTGCCAGCCTGCTCTGAGTTAACTGAAGGTCCCTCTGGCCTACATGCAAACACAGTCTGCATTTAACCATCTTATCAGCACACTCGACACATTTCCTTCTGACTCACAGAAGAGGAGCCAAATATACTCATGTCCACACACATACAAAAAAATCTGAGGGAATTTTCAATCTCTTCTTCTCCCTTTCTCTCTCCCTTCGCCTGTGGAGAACACTGGCAGGAATCAGGGAGAAGAGCAGGGTTGCTAGGCGACAGGTTGTGGTTGCCATGGTGAATTTAAGTGGAACAGCTGGTCCAATCAGCATAAAGTGCGGGCAGGCGGGGGCAGAGCCAGAGAGGCTCATGCCAACACAGACAGACAGGAAGGAGAGGCTGCTGAGGCATGCAGGAGAGGAGAGGAGAGGAGAGGAGAGGAGAAAGGAGGGGAAAGAGGAGAGGAGAGGTAAAGGAAAAGGACAAGGAGAAAAGAGGAGAGGAGAGGAGAGGATGAGAGAGGAGAGGAGAAAAGAGGCGAGCAGATGAGAGGAGAGGAAGATGAAAAGGAGAAAGGGGGGAAAGAGGAGAGGAAGAGGAGACGAGAGGAGGATAAAGTAGGCTAATGAGCGAAAAAGACAGAATGATAAGAGGACACTAAAAAAGGAAGGAGGAAGTAGGAGGTCAGAAAGACAGGAATAGGCTCAATGAGAAAAAAACTTGGCTGGTCAGATGAATAGATTTTAACCAAAACTAGGAGAAAAGATGAAGATGAGAAGAAGACAAAAGTAGGTTGGGATCTGTTCAGGGATGTATCGTTACTAATAGATTCATGAAGTCAGGGATTAGATTATTCTTCCCTTCAAAGCATCAACAAACTCTGCATCAAGTGTATGTTATGAAATACATGTTCACACAGCAGCACTGCACCTAAAGCTGGAGCCATGGTAGTCAAAACCTGAGAGAAACCATTTAAAGGCACAACACAGACACCATCACAGTTAGATGCAGCTAATGATGACGTGGTGATAACATGGTGATAATGATAATGGGGTGGGAAAACGTGTGAGGATTCGGGGGGATTTCACAGTCACATCCTCATCAGTTGCGTGTGTTGTTGCTTTTTTTATTCTCTTTCGGCGGATGACAGTCGGGGTGTGTTCGGTGTTAAAGTTTTCAGTCAAGTCAAATCAACAGCTTGGTATGTTGGGGTGACCAAACACAGGTGAGATTATAATGATGCAATCAAGCAGTCCGTTTGCGTGATTGAAAGGCGTATGGATGACACGATAATGCGCAAGGCCTTTAGCGTGCAATAAGAGCGCCTTTCTTGCTTTTGGGGTGTCATTTGAACGCCATGTAATCTGTACTGTCAACAATGTCTAACAGCAATGTAAACTCATCCGTGTAAAAATGTTACGCTTAGAGCTAGTGATGAAGAATAAAAAGTGAGAAAGACCGGCTATGGCGGGAGGGGAGGTTGATAGATCTAACAAACACACGACTTCTAACCAGAAGACCCGTGTTTTGCTTTGTAAGTTACGTTGGTGACGTTGTCACGTGTTTTTTTTAAGTGACGTTTGTGGCGTGTTTTCCATACTTATGTGACGTTGTTTCCGTACATATTTTACTTTGTTTACGTACTTATTTTAAGCCAAACCATTATGTTTTTTCTAAACCTAACGAAGTGATTTTGCTATGTGTGGCGTACAAATGACACAAAAAGGCTAAAGCTGGGGACATACCAACCAAACATCAGAGAACTAGCAGTGACGAAGGACGACTGACGTCTTGGCTGACAAGTTGCACCCGGACAAACCGCAGAGACTACAGCCGACGGCCAGTTAGCGCGTACGTTCTGCGCCTGCGTGAGACGAAATAACTCTCCACACCAGCAGGCGGCGGTAGTCTGTATTCATCATTCAAAAAGGGAAACTGGAAGACCGTGGATGGATATACAAGCCATTGTTATGATACATGAAACAAAGAGACGCTTACTTGTTTGCTTGCTTTCCTCACTTCTGTTTCTCTTCTCGTGCACTGATTCGTTTATTGAATTGGAAACCGAAAAACCTCCAATACGGGCACACTAGAGCCGACGATGCGGGATACACAGCAAATACGAGGCCGACAGACGCTCAACGACGGCCTCAAACTGTCCGACGGCCGACCGTCGGCTTGGTGTGTCAGGACCTTAAAATGCGTCCTCATGACAGCAGAATGTCCGTGTAATGTTGTCCTATTCATCCGCCTTCCTGTGAGACCGGGTTGAATCAAGAGAGGCCTACAGATTGATGTTCAAATAGGAAGTGAATAATTGATCTGCAGATAAGACCTTGTCCCATCTTTAATTTTATTATGACTGTTTTATTGATTTAGAATGTCAATATTTGTGTACATTTGTGGACGCCATTTTTTGTTTACTTCATTATTGTGTCACTTTGTCTCCACTGATGAATGAGAGGTACTGATCTCTGAGCTGCTTCCTTGCATGAAAGGAGCAACATAATTAAAATTTGAATTATTTTTTATCAAGAAAAGGACGTGCATAGCTCCACACAAACCGAAACTGCACTGAAAGTTAAACTACATATCAGTGAGACCTGACAGGTGCTCCCTGGAGTCAGTTATTTCTGATTTTGCTTATCTGGTAAGTGTTCAGGAAAAGGTCCGTTTCCAGTTTCACCACTGGACAGCACTGCCTGCTGTCTGATACTTTATCAGTTATTGGTTTCACACTTTATCAGGCTTCTGAGATTGAACCCTGCACACGCACATACACACATGAACAAGATTTGAAATGGAGTTGTACTGACGTCAGCGCAGACACATCCATCCAACACACTTGCATACATGTAAACACTTCAGGTTGCAAACTACTGTGTAAACTGTCCTTTAATGAAGTCAAGTAACCCTGCGTTTTACACACACACACATACGATACACTTACATACAATATGAAGGTACTTTAAGTTTCTGCACCCGATTTGACTGTTTTCAGGCCATTAAATGTGCATTATCAGTCGCTATAAGCACCATAAATGTGGGTCATTGGGGGCCTACTACACCTACTATGCTGTAAAAGTGAAAGTGAAACTTAAAAGCAACACGAAACACGTTGTAAAACTGAATGAAACGTCACGTTTTGAACACAAACAAAAATGCTTCTCTAGGTTTAGGCAACAAAACTACAACTTCTTTAGGTTTAGGCAACAAAATTACAACGTCTTTAGGTTTAGGCAACAAAATTACAACGTCTTTAGATTTAGGAAAAAAACAGGTTTAGGCAATACAATAACAACTTCTTTAGGTTTAGGCAAAAAAAGAGTTAGGGTAAGTTCAGTTAAGGGAAAATCATCGTGTTTTGGGTTAAAATAACTACGAACACAAAGACAACTACACATTGTTGGTTCCATCGTCCCCTACCTCCACCCGTATGGAGTTTCACATTGTCTATACTACAGCGCCTGACTTCTGCTTAGACTCCTGTCAAAATTACGACGGTCGCTTATAGCAACTGATAAAGCCTATTTAATAGCCTGACAACAGTCCAATCGGCTGTATTTTTTAGGAGAAAGCAGACATACATTCTCTGGACATATATGTATAGGGACACATGTCTTCTCCAAGGAGGACACACTCTCGGAGCGTCTCGCATGAGCAGGCACAGGGGGGAGCGAGATGAACACAGGCTGCCACTGCTGTAACCAATCATGGCCGCCACTTATCCTGCTCATTCCCCTCAACGGCGAAATCATGGTGCCAGTAGAGTCGCAGAATTCGCACGCTCCCTGAGAATGAGAATATGAACATGAAAGATGATTATTTATTTAAGTCTCAGCTTGGACAGAGCACCTGCACAGTTGAAAGCATAAACTATGGTTAATAATAATAATAATATTGTTGTTTTCAGGATGTGAAAACACGTGAGGGATGAACTGTGGTACATTTGGGCTCTGCTGACGAATAGAAAAGGCTTTTAGAGCTTGTCCAGCTCGCAAGATGTCCATTCACACAAAGCTCTCACTCTGTCACACCTTCCCCCTGTCACTCACACAAAGCATGCTGGGAGGCACGGTTTCCAGGGCAACCGAGAGGCACCTTTCCTTGACGACGGTTCAGAATGCGGAGATGGAGGACATTAGCTTGCACCTCAGGTGTGGCAATATTGGAGCCTATAGCTCGACCACGAGCAGAACAAAGCCGCCGTGACCACTTTGGCAGAAAAAACGCATGATATAAAGCAGCGGGGAACAGCAGCGCAAACATGTGGATGAAACAGCAGATGAAGTGGGAACTGACATTACCAACAAGCAATTGTTCCTCTGTGAACTTTGCAGTTTTTGGTTTTGCAGCTTGTTAGGATCCTCCAGAGCTCTGTGTGACAGCAGACCCACTGGGAGTTGAAACAGCTCTCTAGTATCTCCTCTCAGTGATAAATGAACTAAGCTGCTTCACACTTATAGTGTGAATTAAAATTTCACACACACATACTCTCTCAAAAGACCCTCACACACTGTCCTAAATATGCAATAACACACTGCTGAATCCCCCTGCAGGCTCCAAAATACATCTTCAAAGAAACCCTCAATCTGCTTAACACATTTTACACACCGCGCACACACACACACACACACATGGCCAAAGCTGCATTCAGACCCAGAGCGCACAGATCAATGCAAGAAATGGGGAGACTTTGTGATATCGTGTTACTTTCAGCGAAGGCCAAACCCATGAAATTCATGAAGAGGCGACGGAGGCAGAGATAGGTGTGTTGAGTGCGCGAAAAAAACACACTGGATACACTGGGAAGACAACACACACATCTCAAGAGAAACAGGCAGAGCGAGGGGGAGAAGAAAAAGGGCGTGTGTGTTCGTAGGTGTGTGTGTGTGTGTGTTTGTGCGAGAGAGAGAGAGAGTGTGAGTGAGAAGGAGACTGAGTGCATAGAGAATTGAGTGCAGTTAGTAGTGTTTCCCCCTCGGCTGAGGCATTAACAAGCCTATAATGGACCCTCTTAAAAAGCCGACTAGGATCTCCTCCAAAACTAACTGATTTAGAGTGGCCAGGGCCCCCATGGGCAGTGGCCAAGTCCCCCTCTGTCCCTCCCCAGCACAGCCACAGCCAGCCCCGGTGGCAGGCGGCACAGACACACATTGTGTTTGTCTGCTGAACCACAAGCAATAGCAGTTTATAACACAATAAAACACCATGAGGAGGCATTAATTGGATATAATAGCCAGGGAATGATTTAGATGATTTAACACCTTTTTTCCAAGACGAGTACATAAAAGAGAGAGAAAAGGAAGAGAGGAATAAAAGGGAATTAGAAACGGACTTACACACCGCTTCCGACTTCAAATGTTGAGCCTGAGTCAGATCCACCACACACACACACATAAATACAGGACACGAATGCAGATGTAAACACACACTCACACATAGCATGCATGTAAAAACCAACTATACCTAATTTAGATTTATGATCAGACATATTTACCATACACTGTTAGCAAACTGAGCTATTGCCATGTTAAAATGCAACAATGGAGGTGAAGTGAATAATGTAACAAATGAAATAAAATCATCTCCTCTGTAATGAAACCAGTGTCATATTTATGTTTTCTGTAATTTAGTAAACCCTGAAGACAATAATCAGTCCATCACAGATGAAGCTGATGCTGATAAGATATGACAGGCTAGCTGGTAGGAAAAAAAAAACACACACCCACGTAACCTCTTTATCACTCATCCATGTTTCAATGGCGGCGTTTTATTGACAATATGAGGCTCAGGAAAATAACTGACTCCAGATTCTCGCAGCAAATTATCCTCAAGACCCGCTCGCTAACCCTTCAAGATATCCCGTCACCTTATCTCTTCCTCACCTCCCTGTCTTTTCAGTCCACGCGGAGCTGAAAGGGAGCAGGGCCTTGCATGTATGTACATAATTGGCACTTTACTGTCATATCAAATTCATATCAGCGCATGGGTCTTTGGGCTGGGAAGAACAATGAGGGCCAGACAAAAGCGGGGCTCGGTGCTCCGAGAGTCGCCCTGATAACCGCAGCACAGGCCGGTCAATAAACCCAATCATCTCTAATCTTCTTATGGGGGACTAAACAGTTCCCCCAGATACTCCACAATGCCCACTAGACACAATACGCACCGCACTGTACCAATATGAGGAGGAAAACAATGTCTGAACCGTAACCTCGGCGTACGACCTCATCAACCTTATCTACTGCTGCATTATTGTCATCTAAACACACACAAGTTCTTTATTGGGATGTGAAATTAAGTAAAGTTTATGGCAACATTTAGAAAAATAAAGGCCTGGTAAATATAGATTGTGATATGATGTGGAGTTTGGAAAATTTAATTTCTATAAATAATGTTTCAAGCAATGCATTTCAACAATACATTTAAAAATAGTTTTTCTATGTGTATTGTGGACTTGCAAAACCAATTGATTACCCTTCAGTATATTTTAGAGCAGAAGTGTTTTGAGGATAAAATCATTACATTTCTCTGTAGGCTGCATCCTCACATCGTCTGCCCTTGGTTACAGCGATGGAGAACGGTGCATCTCCTGGACTCCATTCTGCTGTTTCTCTGGAAGCATTTCTCCTACAACACACAACAGAGATGATTAAAGGTCAGCACCCTCGTCTTTTATAGCATTTAGCTTCCCACCATCTCACACAGAACCACCCCTCTGAATTTCAATGTTACAGCGATTCTAAAAATCCTGTTATCTTGACCTTAAAACCTAAATACACAAAAAAAAGATGTATTAAATGATATAAAATGTTGGGTTTGGTCACATTTACATAACGCTCCTCCATCAGCCTGTCAGCGTAGTTACCCCAGACTTGAATACAGCTGTATGCAAAATCTCTCTGATGCTCCAACGCCCAAAACCTCTCGACTGGGGCCGAAGCAATCTGAAAAAAAAAAAAAAAAAAGGTGTGGGGGATGGGAGAGGTCACAGGGGTGAGGCTATATGGTTAGTGTAGCACAATCCATCTTTAAAAAGACATATTTTGTCATGCATTATATGTGAAATTTAAACATGACGAACTACAAATAAACACAGAATATATAATTTTATTTCGAATTTTTGCCTGCATTCATATTGTTTTCATTCGTTTTATTTTGAAATCTGTTGTTATCTCTGGCTGACAGAGTGTGTGTGTGTGTGTGTGTGTGTGTGTATATATATTTATATATATATAATCTCGTATATCCAGCAAAGCACAAAATATATGTCAGCCAGAGAAAAAGGCAGATTTTCAAAATAAAACAAATGAAAAAACAGAACAATACGAATGCAAGCAAAAATTATAAGTAGAATTATACTTTCTTTGTTTATTAGTAGTTCATCATGTTTAAATTTCCCACATAATGCATGATAAGATCACCATTTCCCGCTCCATTTATCTGTCTCCCCGTCTTCCTCAATCTTCCTCCCTCTCCTTCGCTCTCTCCCTAATGCTGTTTGACTGAGGTGCGGGTTAATTGCAGGGTTAACTGACGGCGTAGAGGAGCGGTGTGCTGTGAATATGAGACGAAAGTGAGGTTTAGTCACAGTATGTGGATGGGGGAAAAAGCTGTGCAGAAGTTTTTATTGAATTGTTGCAGGTTTGCATGCTGTTTGCATGCTGTGTGTGTGTGTGTGTGTGTGTGTGTGTGTGTGTGTGTGTGTGTGTGTGTGTGTGTGTCAGAGCCAGAAAGAGTAAAAGAAGGACTTGTGTGTCTTTGTGCTACTCCTCATGCACTTATAAAACGGCATCAGCTGGGCATGAATGAGCATCAGTAAGAGCAACGCTTTGAAGGGAGGTTAAACGCGTGCCTTTGTTTTCATGTGAACGGCTGACATGCAGGATTTGTGTAAAACTCACCTCGGCAGCGGTGTCACCTCTGCTCTCTGTCTCAGTGGAATACAAAAAAAAACAACTGTCTTTACTGCCAACGTATTACACTCATTGGAATTTGACTTGTTTTACAACAGCTAGTAATGAATATATGGAGGTGGTTAATGCTTATTCAGTGTGTGACTATTTCCTCTCCAGCCTCCTGACTGCTTAGACTCGAGTACATGACTGAGGAGCAGCTTCAGTAATGTACAGACTAATCATAACATGCATGCACGTAGGAAAGACTTATCTAGAGAGACATACGGTCAAATACACACTCGGGTCAATTTTGCACCACTTATATATCAATCTGTGCCGTTCATTCGCACGAGCATTTTCACACGCATGAACATTAGGGTGTTATCAGCAGCAACCACTCCAATCTAAATCTTTATACGACCATTAATTCTAGCAGATATCGATTTGAGGCTTCACTCTGTTGTCGGTAAATATACGCATATTCAGATAAAATGTGTACACACACACACACACACACTTAGGGAGAGTTCAAGAGAGATCTGAGATGCAGCAGCCTGTCAAATGTACAATAAACGTAGACAAACAGACAGGATAATGATCCTTTTCTACTGGCCGTGTCACAAACAGATCAATGCAAACAGCTCATGACATTTATCAGAGTGAATCAAGGACCTCCACATTAGTACCGACGCTCACCTCGCTGGTCAAGTGGCTCGACATTATTGATATGAGAGTCCATGAAGCAAAAGGGCGAAAGTCATTCGTCTATAAAACATCCAAATGAGGGATTGCTAGAGATGCTTTCTGTATGAAATAACAATTTGAGGAATTGTGCTTTTGTGTTCCTAACCTGTGCATGTATGTGTGTGTGTGTGTGTGTGTGTACGAGGCGTTATTCTAGAGACACACACACAGCAATAGTCCGTCTCTCAACAAATGTGCAGTGCAATTTTTCTCATTGTGAAATGATGAACGGTGACACCTAGGATTTTTGAGCCTTTTCTGCTTCGTGCGGCCAAAATTCAACTGACGGAGTCTTCCTCAATGCACAAAAATTACGTTTACTATAACTTTGATTGCATAACACACTCTTTGCTCTTTTGCAATTGATCTAATTGTGTGTGGGTATGTCTTTATAATAAAATAATTGTAAAAAAAGAATTGATGTTTTATTGCTTGAATGAAGCTTGTTGCACAGAGTAAAAAAAACTTATTTAATTTAATTTAATTAAATAGAACTGCATCACTAGAATTTTCTAACTTCACAAAAAACATTAGCAGGTTAAAACAAATGAAAAAATTATAATATTCACAAAATACCTGCAATAACAGTGTGTAAACTAAGCCTCTAACTTTATTAGCTCTCATCATATTTCACACCAGGTGTACATTACCCTGTGAGCCCAGAAACAATGACTATAATATATATTAATTTAGATTACAATCAATTTTCTAGGAGAACAATAAGACGCATGGTAGAAATTTAAAAATATATGTTTAGGTAATATTTCTGCATCAATATAAGCTTACCTGTGACCACGTGGACCACATTAACTTTACTGAGGCTCTAAAAAAATAAAAAAGTATGGTTCATCCTGAGAGCAGGTGTAACACATGGTATCCAAAGTACAGTAAAGTTTTCCTCAAACTTCCAACTCTCTCTGTGTCTACTGTGTGTGTGCACATGTGTGTGTGTATAGGACTTGGTAGTGGCCGACTTGCACGGTTTAATATAGGCTAGTGTTTGTTATATCTTGCCATATATTACCATTTCTCCTTGGAGGGGCCCCTTGCATTCAAATCAGCGGCCGGCTGCCTGATCGTAGAGGACAGCTTACTAGGCCCCTTGAATTGTTCACCAGGAACAATGGATTCCTTTGTCAACATGTTTCTCTTTCTTTCCCCGGACAATACTGGAGGGTCCTTCTGGCTCTCTGCACTTAAGAAATGTTTGCAAAATTACACCTCTTTATATGGCTCTCAAAACAAGTAGCAGTGCCAGTATAAAAGTGTGGGAGGTTTAGGGAACAAAAATGCACCGGAGATTCGCTTCTTTTTCTCTTTGATAAACTTCAGTCAATGTTTTAAAGGAAATTTCCTGCATTTAAGAATGGCTTCACAACACCTTTGTTTTTTTTTGTTTTTTTTTTTTTGCTGAAGCCCTTTACTAATTTGAAAACTGGACTTTTTTTGCTGGAAGTAATGCTAAATAAAAACAAGAAAAAAATACATAAATATTTTTGCAAGGAAATAAGAAAGGAAACTAATAAAAATAACCTTGTATAAAAATCATTATATCAAAATAACAGAAAAATATCATCAAATATGTTAAATTAATCTAAAAAAAAAAAAGGGTTTGTGATCACGTGATAAAGGTGATGTATTTGGACTCTTTGCAAGTGTTGAAGGAGAGTCCTGTTATAAACTAAGCTGTGTATATCTGCATAACGAGCTTATAGTGCGGAGCTGCCCACCAGGCCGCAGCCTGACCTCTCCCTCCTCCTGATGAATAGGCCCAGAAGCAGATGCCCAGCTGTGCCTATTCGGGCCTTCAACAGCATTTCGGAAATCGGTATGATTTCCCTGGGAAAGTTGGCTCTTCACACCGGGACAATTCCTCCAACAATGTCCACTATTTTTTTCTTACTATATTATTATTATTATTATTATTGTTATTATTATTATTATTATTATTATTATTATTATTATTATTATTATTATTATTATTTTGTGTAGTATATATAGGCTATGTTATGTGATCAATTATTTAAATAACTTTAGAAAGGTGAATTTAGACATGGCAGACAGATCGAATTCAAATGGGTTGAGATAAGATGATGTTTTGTTTGTGTTTACATGTGAATGTTACAGAACTACGTTTATGAAATTAGAATTTCTACATATATTTCAATTATTGTGCTTTTTTTTTTTTAGGTTATATAATTTTGTTTCGACATATTATGCAAATTCTTATTATAAAGTGCGCAATGTTTGAAAATGTATTGCTTTAAATTAAATTATATTTAACATCTATGGTTGTGATTTTCTCCCAAAGAGAATAAATGACCTTCCTCTGGAACAGCCTCTATGCGTAAAGCGCGCAGTCCTGTATGCGTCTAATCCTGCAGCTTCTACCTTTCTTACCATATTTTACTCAGCTGTTTGCGCCAACATATATAGGCTTCATGCATGTGCGCATTTACTGGCGCACAACATTTAAACGAGTCAGTGTTACATCCAAGAACACATGACTTAAGCAGCTGATCGATATAGTCCAGTGTTGGTTCACGTATGTTTTTTTCTTTTATTCCTTTTCCCTGATGATGATGATGGGCCTTGAGGCTAAATGGTTGTGGAAGATTGTGTATGAATGTGAAATTTATATATATATGTTTGGAAAATTTGAACGTTATTAGTGTAACAAATATATGATCTTGTATATAGTATGTATGTAATTAATGTAAATGATTTCGGACCCCCAGGAAGACTAGCTCGGGGTATCAGCTAATGGGGATCCTTTTTTTAAATTAATAAATAAATAAATAAACATCACCTGATTTGACCCCTTAATTTTTTTTAAAGCGAGATTCACCTGCATGCAGAGAAGCACCGAATCTCACTGAGACAAATTATAAATGTTTTGAAATGCTTTTGATTTATTCCAACATTAAACGCTCCTTAATGCAATTCAAATGCACACAGGGATATATTTCCCAGCATACCTCAAAAAAAAAGTCCAGGGGCCGCAGCTTCGCACAACTGGGGCCGACTCTCCTCTCTCTTTTGTTGGGGGTTTATTGTGGAGGGGGTGCTGTGTGTTGGGATTGGGGGTGTTGGGGGTGTTGGGGGTGTAATGAGGGGGCTGCGACCCCCCGATGGTGGTGCATTTGGTGCATTTGCTGTCCAAAGACCGTTAGACAGTGGCTGAATGAATGGGGGCCTGAATGTCATTGTAATGCACAGGGACAACTCCCCCCTTCATTCAGCTTAAGATGTGGAGGCCGGAGGAGAGATGAGGGGACCGCAATTCAACTCACAATCTCTGCTCTCTCTCTCTCTCTCTTCGTATCCAGCGTGCAATGTGGAGACACACGGAGGCTATTTTTTTTTCCACTAAAAGTTATAGGCGTTGCTGCTGCTGTGTTTTTCTGCACAGATGAAGGCCTGCATGCGGTTGCGCAAAATGGAGATGGAGATGGAGAAACAGTGTTGGTGCGTAAAGATGGAGGATACCGGCAACGACGAGAGTAAGAGACACAACAAAGGAGTCCAAAAAAAAAACACAGCGTGGATTTATCACTATAGTTTTGGACAGAGGACGCTTTATCCTGGGTGCATGCAGGCTGGGTTGTTACATTTCCCTCATTTTTTTGCACCAACAGATCTATATAGGCCTAACTATAACAAGCCACCTGCATTAGTTGCATTCATGGAAACGCAGGTTTTTCACATGTAGATTGCGTCGCAGGCTCAGATGAGACAAAAGGCTGTTGAAATAGTTAATAATTGCATTTGTTTGAAAAGAAAAGAGTCCATTTGCGATTGTATAGGCTCAGTTATGGAGAGTGGAGAGCAGCGGTTTTCATCCTAAAACACCGCGGACGGTTCCTCCTCTCCATCTCTTTGTTCAGCCAACAGTGGGAGGTAGAGACACGAGCTACGGAGGAAGGAGGGAGAAACGTTTGAAAAACCCAGTGACATTTTCCTTCCGGGACAAGAAATCGATATATTCCTGTAGGATTGTTTTATTGGGACGGCGTTTAAATGCATCATATGAATATAGAAGCAGATTTATGGCAGTGTTATCTGTTCAAGGAATAATTACACAAATTGAGGATGGGCTGCAGACTGCAGGCCCACATTTGGGTCATCTTGCAAAAACATTTTTTTTTTTAAATAAAAAAAAAAAGAGGCCAGGTCGTTAAATGACATTTTAATTAAATTAAAGAAGATTTTTTTTTTAAATAAAATGACTTGAAATCGAATTCAAATTTGAACCTTGACATGGAAGCAAAATATCTGCTTTGCCAATTTCCGAAAAGAAAAGCACAGGAATGCATTTAGAAGAGCCTGATGTAGGTCATAGCACCAAAATGGCCGACAACTTATCAAGTCAACACTCGGATAAACCAAACAATAATTGTTTTAGTCAGAGCCCACAAGGGGACTACTATATTTCCAATAACTTATCACATAATCAATTAGTCTTAAGGGAATTTCCTCCGAGCTATAGTGCTAACAGTGGTGCACGAATACACACGTGAATGTGTCATATACTGTGTAACTTTAAAAATGCACCACACAAATAGTATTTTTCACCTTTTTACGCAAAATATGTAAGGATGCACGCTATACAGCAGCATATAAAAGTATTAGCCCAGACCATCGGGGATCACAGGCCTTAAGACGAATAACCCGTAAACAATGTCATCTTTTACAGATGTGGATATGTGGATGTTGCACAAAATGTTGAGTCCCAGAAGAGAAAGAATAGCATGCCAGGGATGTAGTGAAGGGTTAATTATTACATATAAGCTAATCAGAAAATCAGTTTGTTTCATTTGCAAAGTAGAATCCATCTACTTTGTTGGCCACCATTACATCTTGGTAAGAATGTAAAAGGCCAATAGGCCGTGCGTTGGCCTTTGAATGTGATCACAACATGCAGGTGTTGAAGCTTATCCACCTGTTTTATTTACCACAAGCCTGCAACATTTGTAGCAGCACGTTAGCCACTTGGTCATGCACCTGCCTATAGCTAAAACCTTCAAGGTGTCAGGTGCACATGGTGGACTGCCATGTTATGTTGCCCTTCTCCACACCATGTGATATTGCATGTGTTGGTAAATGCCAACCATCGGCTGCAACTTGTATCTGTAAGCCTAAACAGCAGTCTGCATGCATGCATGACGCGCTGCAGAAAGTCAGGCCCGTGGTTTCAAGGACATTTGGGGCTGATGAGGATTTGGTTTTAATGGGGGGGGAGGTGAGGAGAGGGGAGGGTGGGGGGGCCTGGGCCCCGGGCCATGACGTCATTGTGCGCCCATGTAATCCTCTTGCGCTGAAGCCCAATCAGCAGAGACTCGCAATTGTCTAGGATGGGAAGAGAGGGGCGCTCTAATCCGGGAGACAGAGAGGATCACACAGACCCAAAGAGAGAGAGAGAGAGAGGAGAGAGAGAGGGGGGTGATGCATCCAGGGCTGGATTGTGCCTGAAATGGGTCAGATTAAAAAGACACGAACCGACTGACTCTTGGTGGAGAGAAAAGAGGACCTTTTCTGAAGACGGAGAAGCCATTTTTTCCCACCTCAAACACGAGAAAATCAAACCTCCCGACTACTGAAACGAGCTGTAGGGAGATGCTAGGGAGAGAGCTGTGTGGCGCATAGAGGATGCTTTTTTTCCCCTCCCAGATATACAGTAAGCCTATAATGTAAGAGTAGCCATCTGTAGTGTGTCAGCTGCATGAGAGGAGAGGAGAGAGGAGAGAGGAGGCATCGCGCGTTTTTTTTTTGTCCGAGGGGCGGTGTGATCGTGGACAAGTCGGAGAACTGCATTCAAGCCAAATTGAATGGAAAATACAGCACTACTTCGCAGTGGGGATGTATGACTTCAAAAGAAATAGAGCCGTGTTGACGTGCTGCCATCGTTTTTTGCTTTCGTCTTGTTTTCCCACTGTTGTGTCTTTGTGCTTTTGGTGTCAGGCTATAATGTTGTAGATTAAGTGATTTTTTTTTTTTTGAAGGAAGGACAAAGCCTCTGTGTAGCTTTCAGCTGTCATTCTGTGGGAAGCCAAGAAGATGCGTAAAAGACGCACAGAATGAAGAGAGTAGAGAGGTGTTTTGTATAAAAGCTATATATGCTAATGAGGTTTTTTTCAGGTGCTTTTTTTCAGCATCCTTTTGATTGTGTGGTGCTTGTGGGTGCTGATGTGCCGAGCTTGTGGCGCAGTGATATCAATATTTCTATATTGCGTGCCAAATCCAAAGAGGAGAAGAATGTGGCCGTGCGCATTATTGCTGCTGTAGGCTAGAAATCGGCTTTAGATTTTGAGTGTCTACATGCATGCATGTGTGTGTGTGCGTGATCGTGTTGCAAAATCGGCTTTAGATTTGTGTGTGTGTGTGTGTGTGTGTGTGTGTGTGTGTGTGTGTGTGTGTGTGTGTGTGTACGCCGGAGCGCGCGCGTTCATGCGCACGGAGACGGGAGCTGTACTTAAATCGCAGTCATGCGGTCTGGTGTCCTGCTTGGCGGCAGATGCTGGAGGTTTGAGCGCCGGGTTGGAGGCTGCATGGCTCGGCTCGAGGAGGCGACTTGTCGAAGGAAGAAGGGTTGAAGGGTTGTCACTCTGCGTGTTCACAGCGGACCTTGATTTAATGTCCATACAATTAAGGCACGCGGTGAATGCCAAGAGAGGAATCTCCACAGCATCTTTATCTCTGCATTGTCTCATCATCATCATCATCATCATCATCATCAGGCCGCAGGCTTCATTCAGTTTCACCACTTTGACCCTTTAATGTTAGAGAGAGAGAGAAACAGGCCCATGGCTGCAGACCTACAGCAGCATGCAGGATCAAAGCTGACTGCTGGACTGTCACTCAGCTGCGCGTGAGTGTGTGCGTGTGCACGCGCAAGCATGTATGTATACGCGTGCCTATGTATGTGTGTGTGTGTGTGTTGCTTTGACTGGGTATGGGCGCAATGCGTAGTTTGATGAGGCTATTACAGCATGAAAATGAGGTTACCGCCAGTTCACTTTGACATCACGTCTTTTAGTCACAAATGTTTGTTTTTTTAAATGTCTGTTTTTTTATCTCCAGATTATTTATCGAGCAGAAAACGACGCAGGTTTACGCACAAACAATTGGACTTTCGCCAAGTGGGGGTCAATGGCCTACCTCTCTGGATTTGACAGATTTTTTGGGATTCATTTACATTTATTGTATTCTTCTTTATTACAGCTTATTTCTTTTGTAAATGTAGGACCTATATAGGGAGAGGCTTGGTTCATTTTTATGTGCGCAATTTTCGGAGTACAAATCTGTTTATTGTCAGACATATGGTCAATACATTTAAAAAGTGGGAGAGTTGAGCTTAATGTTAAAATAATGTATATTTATAATTCAAATTTACAGGACTCAAAACATTGGCTAATGCTTCTGAACCACAAATACTGCCTTGAAATTAAAACATGCAAACAATAATGTGTGTGTGTAATAATGGAAACATCCGCCGCTGTTAGTGCGTTTAATGCTCATCTTTAGGAGCGTGTGTGTGTGTGTGCGGCAGTGTAGTCTATTGGGACATGTTTGAAATATTTCTCATCAGAGAGGCCAACACTGAGGCTATACAGTCTCAGCTATATAATACATGATTTCATAAAGAGAAGTAGGCCAACAGCTCCAGTCCACCACACCTTCATTGAGTGGCTCCAACCTCAGGCCTACAGATGGCTGCAGTGTTCAGTCGGATGGAGATGGAGTCAACATATAGACATTTAAGTGATTCAATGCCACCTACAGGCCTCCTTCTGACAACGCATGTTTGGAGCTGTAGCCAAGTGAAGGACTTACACTGAATTCAATTTAATTATATAAAATGAATGAATTAATGAATAAATAAATAGCTGCACAGACTTTCATTCTAGTTTTACTAGTCATCACTGAAGGATAATATTGCATCAGATATCATCCCTCAACTGAGTATTCTTGCAGGAAAGATATTTTAAATTCAACTACAGAGGAATAATTATGGTTTTAATGACAATCTCAAAGTCTTCGATGCAGATTTTTGAAGATAAATTACATTTAGTATGAACCAATGAATAAACCAATAGGATCAAATTAACTTCATATAGGAGAATTTGGCCAAAGTTGTATTTTCTTTCTTTCACATGCAGTAACTTTCATGTAACTTAATCATGCGTTCCCATATTTGAATTGTAAACAACCATTATATAATTATAAATAACCTAAATCTGCCTCTTTTCAATCAGGAATTTGAGCATTGAGCCAAATACAAACATCATTGTAGAGACTTTGTTAGTAATATATTTATGCTACACACCAGATTGATACGAGTCTATAGCAGAGAACCTGAATGTGATATTTGCCTTTTTTTTTTGTCCAAGTTTAATGCATGCTTTGTAATAATGTGACAACAAATAAAGCCTGAGCTGCATTGACTTTTCTGCTTGTGATTATTTTATGTAGAATTGTACATGGCCGTAATGCCAATGTTGCACGTTGTATTTGCAGAACGACATCTGATGTGAATTATGGAAAACTAAAAACTTTTTTTGGATCTTGTGAGGACGATTTGGACCAAATATGACAAAAAACTACCCCCGATAATCTCTAGCAAAGAGGATGAACTCTTTTGACAGCGTATAAAGCGTTGTGTTGCATAAAATGCTTTTATATTTCACAGCCATATATCTTAAACACTAAGGAAAATCTCCACCACCATTTCATATAAGGTCACTTACAGTGTTTTAACTCCAGAGTGTGTTCTTTACTTCATTATGTGACTGGATCCATCCCACCAGCAGCTTCCCCCAAATCAGAAAAATCAGCACCACGGAGAGCTCCTGTCAAGGAAAGACAAGTGCGGAACAAGTATATTATTTGGTAAACCTGTGCTGAAAACTATTCTACATTTTCAGTGTGAAAACAGAAAGAGTACAGGGCATCTAAAGAACTGGATTATCAAAAATACATTTTGGCAAATTTGTACTTGAATTTAAGCCTAAAGCCTGTCTTTATATTTTAAATTAGCCACTAAAATGTCAAATACTGTGCACTTATGACAGATGTGCTATTTTCTATCAATCTAATATATTTTAAATACCATAGACTTTTATCCCAGGCAGCAGCGCTCCATCATATTCTGTTGTAGACCACTTGAGCCTGAGGAAACAGAGGTGTGCTTTGATAACAGTATTTACAGATACAGTAAAGTCACCTGTAATAACATGATGAAAAGCAACAACAGAAAGAAACAATTCCAGCTGAGAAAAAACCTATTAATGACATTTAAGCGCTGAGGCTGCCCTACAGAGCGTCCTCTCTTCGTATAAGGTCACTATAGGTGGCTGTTTATTCACTAATGGAGAATTCATGAGATCAAGACAAAGTAATTTCTGAATGGACAGTTTATTAAGGCTTGATTTCTTCTAGAAAGAAAAACCAAGATAGATCTTTTTGAACAAGTTATGCCCACTACAACTGTGGTCTATAAGATAATCAATGTTTTTTTATTTAATATTTCATGTCATTAATCCTTTTTGTAGTGTTGATACATATACTTTCATGGCTAACCTGACATCCCTCTATTGCAACAAACATCTTCTGACAGTTATCGTTAACGTGCACGCAAGCCCCGTACTATAATCACAACCAGTTCATGCTTCCTGAGGCAAAGACGGCTGCGGCTGCGACTCTTTAGCTTCTCACCTGCCCCTTACTGACTCTACGCTGGTTGGAGAGAGCGGTGTCGGTGAAGGCAAACATGTGAAGGGCGTTCACCGTATTGCTTGGATCAACCTAGCTATTGATTAGTGCAGGTAAAAAAGGAGAGGAGATGGAGAAGAAAGGATCCTGTTAGAGGTCTAGATTTACAAGGGATACACTGGCCAGGTAAAAAAATTACACCGCAGCTTCACACATCTGCAGTCGTGAAGCGCACGGTTCATACTCACACTTGAGTGACCTCAGCAAAGTGCAGAACTTCTGCCATCTCAACGCAATAACGGGGTTAAGTTGTGACAGAAAACAGATCATATACACCGTCTAACATAATCTGAAAAGACCAAACAAATTAATGTGAATGAGTCCAGGCCATAAGTGCCAATATTATCGGTTTCAGTTCAAATATTTCAAACAGAAAAATTGTGAATTGGGATCTGAATATTTGATCAGGGTTACCGTGAAGCAACACCAGATTTTCAACTCTTACAAATACACAAAAATGAGTAAAGATCCCTTAACATTAAAAGAGACAGCCGTGTGTATTAGCAGCACTCCTCTCGGAATCGTGGTGACCTCACAATCCACAAAATACTGAACTGACAGATTCAAACTAATCAAGAGGAGAGAGAACCTGCTGATCTCAAAACGCTCACTAACAAATTAACTGTGAAAAGACTGACAACAGAACAGGGAGGAGGGGGACACCGTCCTGAAGAGGACCGTTAACTTAACACCACTCTCACCTCACAGACAAGCTGCAGGATGGATAACAGTTTAACATTTTCCAGCAGACTTCTTATATTGCAGCTTGCCATGCGTGGGCACACACATCTATTTGTGACTGTTTTTTTGTTTTTTTAACATCCAATCTTTTTTCCGTTGACATACCTGAAAGTACTTTACTGTATCATAATCAATGGTTTCAGTCTAGAACAAACTATTATTGCAACAACAACCAAAAAACACACAGAAACCACATTTCATTCTTATTTTTTTCTTACTCGATAGTAAATCAGTTACATTAATTTTTAGGTTATACATTTTTAGGCTTTCTCCATGAATATATAGGCTCCTACGTTAAAGCTTAGCATTACGACCAACATGATAGACTTAGCAAAACCAAATTTGAGGGGGAAAAAAAACGAGAGGATTAAGACAGAATGATGGTGAATGGACAAATATGTGAACCCTCCCCCCATTTTGTGGAACAAAAAAAATGCAAAAAGCAACAATTCATTCAATGTAGCAGTTACATCATTACATAATTCTGATTATAAAACAATTTAAAATGGTGGATGCGACAATTCTCTCAGACTGGGTTGCGTACACAAGCAGAATCTCCCGATGAAACATACAAAAGACCCCTTCGAGACAAACATCTAAAAGAAAGCAAAGCAGAGGGTGTGAGGGATGTCAATAGTACAATTTTTTGACTTAAATGGTGAGAGTTCTGGTTGTGGAGGACACATCCATTATTTCTTTTTCCCAGAGGCCTTTGCAACTCCTCCTCAGAAATGTCTCAAGTCCCGTGTGACTTCACACTATCCCTGATTTCTCCAGCAGTGTCACTGTTTGAGCAGTTCTTTTGAGAAGTCACCAATAATTAGAAAAAAAAACATTAAGGCTCCAGAAAACAGGTTTCTGAAATGAAAATTGTCAGTAGTAAGCCAAAAAATAGAGATTTTGTCGATCTGAATGAAAAATAGATAAAACCGTTGAAGTTTTATTATCGCGCAGCTCCAAGTCCGACATTGCCTTTGGGATCCTCCAACCCTGTTGGCACAGTTAAACCTCTGAAGCATGGCAATGTTGCCCCCAAATGGACAAACTGGGGCAGGACACATCCGTTCCTGATTGTACTGAAATATAAAGTGGCAGATTTTTTTCTCTGTGGTGCAGTCAAACCCTGATTCAATTGGAAAGAGGCGGGGGTGGGGGCAGGAGAGAGAAAACCAGTCTGGTGAGAGAAGAGCACGAGATGGACCAGGAAGAAAAATATTTTAAAAAAAGAAACCTGAACTAAAGAGTGTGGAGGTGGCTGGGTGATACATAAATCAGCTTGTTATCCCTGCACAAGAAGTGGGTGGTACATGGGGCAAAAAAAGCACAAGTCTCGACAATGGCAGAGATTCACCAGGATTAAATAGAAAAAAAATGAAGGGCTTGGTTGCATTTTCATATTCTTCTGTCTCTTAAATCAAAAGTCCTAGTCTGTAACTGTTGATCAAGCCAAGGATAAATGTCTTCTATTGTTTATTCCTGTTTTGGCGCTCCTGAAAAAGAAGAAAACAAAAATAACATTAAACATTACATAACAGCATAGTAAACTGCAGGACATTTTGATGAGGTCTACATATATCCAATTAAAGCAGGTATCAGATTAGATTATCTAACATTTAGGGCTGTCAAAGTTAACGCGATAATAACATGTAAAAGCAAATTTGTTGCCACTAATTTGTATGCGATTTTCAAATGGGTCCCTCGACCTCTGACCTTAAGATATGTGATGAAAATGGGTTCTATGGGTACCCACGAGTCTCCCCTTTACAGACATGCCCACTTTATGATAATAAACATGCAGTTTTGGGGCAAATAGTCGAGTCAGCACACTGACACACTGACAGCTGTTGTTGCCTGTTAGGCTTGAGTTTGCTATTTTATGATTTGAGCATATTTCTATGCTAAATGCAGTACCTGTGAGGGTTTCTGGACAATATTTGTCATTGTGTTGTGTTGTTGATTGATTTACAATAATAAATATGTACATATGTTTGCATAAAGCAAGCCTATTTTCCCACTCTCATGTTGATAAGAGTATTAAATACTTGACAAATCTCCTTTTAAGGTGCATTTAATCACGTGATTAATCGCGATTAAATATTCTAATCGATTGACAGCCCTTCTAAAATTTCATCCTCACTCTGTAAACAACACAATCAAGAGCAATCATCAATAACTGTCAGAAAAAAGCCCCTAATACTCGTGGGATAGTCAACACACAAGAAAATAAGAGAGTTCTTTACCTGATCCAACCGAGAGCGGTTCTGTATCGGAGAAGGTTCAAAAGTCTGTCAAAAGGAGGAAATAAGAGGAAACAGAGAAAACAAGAATTAATCTCAGCCATAAACAGTTAAAAGAAGAAAAAAAATGAGCAAGAATACATTTATATTTTAATCAATTTTTGCCAAATAAATATTTTTGATATATTTTTAAAGGGTAACACAGTCAAAGAACTGTGCCCACCTTGCGCACCTCCTCCTCCTCCTCCTGCCTCTTCTCATAATGGGAGAAGTCATCAAAGATGGAGGTGGTGTGTTTGTAGGTGGCGATGATCTTGAGCACCTGCTTGGCCTTCTCCAGAGGAACCTCCTGGGTGTCACGGGAGTTGGTCACTGGCTTGTTGTCGTTGTTCTCCAGGCGGATGTGGCGCAGCTGGCTATTAGGCACGTCCTTAACAAACAACCAGTCCACGTCAAACTTGCCCTTCCACTTGTCCTGTGCCCAGACACCAGCACTGGTGCCGTAGTCCACTGGTGAACGCATCTCTGCCACTCCGCAGAAATGACCACTGCCGTTGACACTGAACAGAAGGTACACGGGGCCTTTAGCATTCATGGCCCGGAAGGCTGAGTCCAGCCGCTTGTTGCCATGCTCCGTGCTGCACCAGATGGAGTACTTGATGGAGCGATGGATGTCGTCCTCGGAGTAGCTCTTAATGATGAAAACACGTCCGTTCTTCAGGTTCCATTCAAAGTCCTTGGGGTTGTAGCTGTGGGAGGCACGCAGCTTGTCCAGCACCGGGTGGGACTCTCCACCAGGTCCCTGGCTGGCAGACATTTGAGGGCCACTGTTCCCACCACCAACCATACCCATCACACCACTACCGTCATGGCCAGGGCCACCCTGCCCGTAGCCTTGGTTACGGTTGCGTGGGGCAACCCAACGGGTCTGGGGTTGTGGGGGCTGGGTGTGGTTTTGGTAGGGCTGAGGTGGTGGCTGATGGTGCTGGTGATGGTGGGTCTGTAAGGCCATAGGCTGCATCTGGGGCTGCACCATAGACTGGGGAGGTGGGGGGTGCATGGGTCCTTGCTGCATGGGGGCTTGAGGTTGCATGGCATGAGGCATGCCAAGAGGCTGCTGTTGCTGCAGTGGAGCTGTGGCTACTTTAGTCACCGGGCCCTTGTCCCAGGTCCCGATGTTCATGTTGTGTTTGATGGGTGGCGGGGGAAGAGCTCCCCCTGGATTGGGCATCCCTGGCTTCACCTTAGCTTTCAGCTGCTGCGGCTTGGCGGGCTTGCTGGCTATGGCTGCCCAAGAGGTGGGTTTGGGTGGTGGCATCCCAATAGGTGTGGCTCCGTTCCCTGTGGCCGCCACCACAGGTCCACCAATCACAGACCCCACAGCCTTGATTCCCGACCCCTGGCCAGTGACATCCCCTCCGATCTTCAAGCCAACCATACCCTGCTCCAGGCTGTTCATACCGGGGGCTTTGTTGAGGGTGTCACTGTGAAAGCCCGTCTGACCATCAGGCACCAGGGTGCCCCCCAGGGAGCTGGGGGGATAGCTGTAGCTGCCGCCGTAGGCTGAACTTTGAGTCTGCTGGCCCTGGGAGCCACTTGTGCCCCAAGCAGAGAAGGCAGGGTTTTCAGGGAAAAAGTTAAACCTGTGGGGGTAGATGCTGCTTCCCAGGCCCCCCGGCTGGCCAAACACCGTGTCTGGCATGAAGTGATGGTCTCCATTACTCAAGGCTCCATAGGGGGTGAGGTATGGAATAGGGGGGTCCCCACCTGTGGACCAGGGAGCCTCACTGAGGGGATACGGAAATCCAATGGAGGGGGCGTAGTAGCTGGACAGGTAGGGGTCGGTGATGGACTGGTAGCTGTTGTTCTGGATGAATGAAGATCAGCAGAGCCACAACATTAGCAAATGACTCACAGTTTGATTAAATCAGTTCAATAATTTACATAAAACTCTCCTAGCCCTATTCTATATACAAAAATGATTTTTAATGGGTTTTTTTTTATTTTTATTTCACTTACAGGGTCAGTGTGTAGCACTTCGGTGGATCGATTAGCAGAAATGGAATATAATATTCATAACTATGTTTTCATTGGTGTATAATAACCGTAGTTCTCCGACACGCTTGCGAAACTGTGGTTACTTGAGCCACAGAGTGCAAAACTGTGGTACCACCTGCCACCGTCTGACTTCCATTGCTCCTAAAGTAGTGTTATTATGGTAAGGATGGCCGCTGAGCGAGGCGATCGGCGTTACCACGGTTTTGCACTCGGCAGCTCATGATACCGCAGTTTGGGAAATGGAGGAGTGAGCAGAGGGGTACTCAGTTGGCTGCAATCTGCAACCACACCACTAGATGCCACCAAACCCTACACACTGTCCCTTTAACATGAGTGACTAACTTAATACCATCAGAATACAATTCTGCTGAAACGATCATATCATGTTTGGTTTCTACAAATTTGTGTGTTTAGTGTTTGTTTTACACATATATAGCAGGAGTTAGCACACAGTTCAGTGCTTAGATCATCGGTTTGATTATTTTATAAGCCAATAATATCAGAAATATTTTTAGAAATCAGCATCATAATTTTCCTAACAACCGTCTTAAGATAGAGGTATTGAGCTTTACCTGAGTTGATTGACCAGTGAGATATGGCTCAAAGTCATTGTCATGGACAGTCTCCTTCTGATGCAGTGAACCATTTTGCACTGCAACAAAGCAAAATTACATTAATGTACATTTAAATATACATGTTCATTTTTGAAGACACAACAAAATGTAAAACATAATGTATAATTAATGTGGTCAGTTCCTAGGCAGCACACATTAGTTTTAAGGATAACCTTTTATAAAGATTTACTGATATTCGTCAATCAAATGATATAATCAATTTCACAAATGTTGTATTCAAATCTGTATGTCCCTCTTGTATGTGCACGTGTTCTTCCAAAATAAAAAAATCACTGAGCCATGTCAAGCCAAGCCTATCCTGGAGGTGAATCAGCCTGTGGCCTGCTGCCAACGAGGCCTGCAGGTGAAGCGTGAGTTAAGACCTGCCTGTCACTCCACCTCCTCTGCCAACTGCAGTTAATCAAAGATGACTTGAACATCATAAAAAATACATTTACAAGGCCATAACAACACCGTTGCCAACGCTAAAATTAGGGAGGAACTGACAACGCTGATTTAGCTGTAAATCATTATGTAAAGCTGTGGTTAGTGAGCAGGGCTGTACTTTAAATATTTTTAATAGTTTAAAAAAATAATTTTCCATGACCTTTTAAAGGAATATAGTACTGAAAAAAATGCATACATTGTTTTAAATATAGGCCTATGTATTTATTTATTATTATTATTTATGCATATAGCATGGATGCGGTAAGTAGGGGTGCTGAGAAGGCTGCAGCACCTCTTGAAACCAGGTATTATTAAAAAGTATTTTTGGAGGGGAAGAGGATTTGCTTTGTTTGTTTTCTGTTTATTATCATATGTAGGCTATTAGTCCAGTTAGATTCCTTATACAGACTATCGCGCATGAAAACAATGACATGTTTTAGATTAAATTTTTCAAGTGTCCCCCTGAATCCAAGTACTGACTGTCAGACAGACCCCTGGAGAGACAGTTCAATCCAGTCAGCTACAGAGTATATATGGTAACTGCTATTACTGCTGCTGTACACTGTCACTGCGGGCAGTTTGTACAATAGGATGTGTGATTTGATTTGATTATAAAACAGATCTGGCAACTAGACCTTGCTCTAAATTTGGCAAAGCAGTCATTTCATAATGTTTAAATGTACTGTACCATAGAGTGTATGGAATATGTGGACTGAAGAGTAGAGGTGATACAAAAACTTTCTTTGATCATGAAGCGTACCGTTCCTGTAGAATTCTCTGGTTTATCAGTGAAGTGTATGAACTACACTGTAGACTGGATTCTCTAGTGTGACGATCAGAGTGACGGCTGACTTATATAAACGGGTCCAGCAGCGCGGGTTGAATGCGCATCGGCAGCGTTTTTTTTTTTTTTTTTTTTTTTTTTTAAAGAGTATTCGCCTAGTCCCGCCCCTACTGTGCTGTGATTGGCGGATTATCTCGCAATGGCAACGTGCTTTAGAGCGTAGACTGTATATAAAGATGGACAAGATTGTGTGGATTTAGCGGCTAACTTGCCAATTCCACTTTCATGCTTCACTGCTTACAGATATTGAGTGCACATAGGAGAAGTTTGCCTCTGCCAGAAATCTTCTGAGGTTTAGGCAACAATCCTACTTGGTTAAGTTTAGGAAAAGATCATGGTTTGAGTTCAAATAAACCCTTTCTGTCAGAAAGCCATGAAGGCAAACTTCTCACCTACTATTTTTCTTTTGTGTTTTTTTTTGCTGCGGCGGCATGGATGTATGGACTCTACGCAACCCCGCGGTTGCATTTTAATCGCTCGATAGACTATACAGTAACTAGCAGGTAGAATAGCGATGCGCCTCACACACAAACAAACAAGCAGCTCCGCCTCACATGCATTGCACGGTTGCTACTGCAGTAATTACATACATTGCACAGAACGATTTTTTGTAGCATGTGCGACATATACTGTATGTTGCACTGTATAGCAGGATGGTATTGAGGGAAAAGTGAGACTGGAACCCCCCCCAAATATTCTTGATATATGTTTACATTTTTTGCACAATATACCTGTAGTGAATCTTGGTGGCTATAACACTTTGCAGTTAGGCCCCTCACAAAGTATTCTGTAGTCAGCTTGAAGGGACCAAAGCATAAAAATAGTCCACGGAAGCTTCTCAAGCTGTCTACTATGTTTGTTTAAAACTGTCATATTTTTTGGCAAAATATGACTTAAAGTGGCAGTAGGCAGTATATTTATGGCATCATTGGGCAATAATTCCATAACAACCTTTCAGCATATTGTAATTCAAGTGTTCTGAGAGAAAACTAAACTTCTGCACCTCATCATGGCTCTGTTTTCAGGCTTTAAAAAATCTAATCTAAACTAATCTTAAAAAAGCCTGTGACAGAAGACTTTGACCAATCATTTCAGAGAGAGAGCATTCCTATTGGCTGTGCTCCGGTCATGTGACCGGTACTTGGCGTTCCTTCAGGCCATCTCAACCTGATCTCAACATGGCTGCTGGGTCACAAACTTTCTCATTTTACAGCTAAACTGTGCACTACAAGATGATTTTGAAAACATTTGAGGCGAGAAATAGGCATTAACGTACCAGAATATTGATTCATATTTGATCAGCGCTGCCTAGTTTGACCGTTTGGTCAGAGTTTGCGAGTGATTGACAGCCGGCTCTCATAGACAGCAGATGGACAGCAGATCTCAGGTCAGTTCTGACTGTTTGTTTCCCTCCGGTCTGTGAAATCTTGTAGATGCCGTTAGGAGCACCGGAGGACACAGAGGCACATTATTTTTTTCAGGTTACCTGTTCCATGTACTACTGTCAGGATATAGCGACCGCTTTATAAAAATAACTTTTTAATCATATTTGCTCCAATCTCGCCTACTTCAGCTTTAAGGACTTTGCCTTTGTTTCAAATGAGCGCCTGCATGCCACTCTTCCATGGTCAGGACAACTCCTCTTTCCTAGTTCACTGACAACTTTGACTAATGTAGGAGCAGGAGGTGGACTATCTAATGTGCACAAACCAATATGCATGCCTTTACAGGGTGAGGATTGAGACAGAACCAGGGTATTTTAGGAATATGATTGTAAGATCCTCAGAATAAGGATGGACAGTAACACAGTGGGTTATGCTGCAAGTGAAATTTCTTCTAGATTATAAACTGACAACAATCTACCTTTTTTTTGCAAAATAGCAAATCACAACTTTCAAGGCTCCAGGGGTTGAGCGTGTAATAAATTGGGTATGACTGTGAAGCGTCTTGGTGTCTTAATGTGGTATTTTGGAGGGATTATAGATAACTTTTATCGCTTCTTGAGTGGTAAAAAAATTGTTAAATTTAGCACCAAATCTGTGTCACAAATGGTATAAACCCCAAAATTGCTGCAACAACTTATGAGACATAAGTGAGCATGGGGATGGTCATCATATACTTCCATCATAACCCCAGGAATCAAATATGTAACTGCCAAAACATTAGAAACTGCACCAATAAGCTGCCTCAATATTGTGCAGGGAAAACTGAGAATAAGCATCATGGACATTTTCTCATCATGAATACTATAAACAAACAAAGAAATTTAAGCATTTCCCCCCCACAAGCCACCTGCCCTTTTAATGACATGGTGGATGTGGTACTCTGATGTGTCTCACTGTATGTCTTTCCTAGTATGCCCCACTCAATTATTAAACCCCTGGCCCTAATATTGTTAATGTCATACTAACTTCTGCAGAACATATTCAAGGCAAATGATTTTAAGGACAAGATATTTCCCTCCAAGGATGATAGCAAATTCATTTATCATTCCAACAGGATTTAATCTGTACATTTTGTTCACACTGTGGCACACCACTGTATAAGCGTCTCGAGATAACTTCTGTTATGATTTGACGCAATATAAAAATAAATTGAATTGTATATTCAATTATGTTCACAAAATATTGTGTAGCCTGACAGTAGTGTACTGTATATCAGAGACAGCTTAAGACTCCATGAAAGGCTGGTGTATGTACAGTAATGCTGATCTGGTCAGAGATATGTCCCAATTTAAGATTGGGGGCGGAAGTAGCTCAGTCCATAGGGACTTGGCTTGGGAACCGGAGTGTTGCTGGTTCAAGTCCCTGCATGGACCAAGTACTGAGTGTGAACTGGTTGCCTCTTGGGCAGTGCCAAACCCCCAACTGTTCAGGGGCTGTCCTCTCGCTCTGACATCTCTACATGTCCTGTTTGTGCATGTGTGTATGTTCTATGTAAAATAACAGAGTGTAAAAAATGAATTTCCCCTCGGGGATTAATAAAGTGTCTGTCTTCTTCTTACTCAGATATCCAAACAAATTCGGTCCTCTGTTGTGATGCCCCAACTCACCTTTAGATGCTTGTCCCTTTGATCTCTGCATCCATTGTTGGATCATGAAAAGACAAAAAAAAAGGAGACAATGTGGTTAATTTCAGTTGATTTGGGGATTTCACACATGGTGTTAGGGCTGAGTGCAGCCTCGGTTATATCACTACTTCCTGGAGAGACGCAATGCAAAAACAAAATGTACCTAAAACGTGCTTCTCCAGTGAAAGCTGCAGATACTAACAGTTGACTACAATTTAGTGGGTTAACTTGAGTTAGTTACTTAGCCATCTAAAAATGGCTTTATAAACGTCACTAGCGTTGATTCAGCACTAAACTTGTCACACTAGTCTGGACACATTTAGGTCACCATAGAAACAAAGCTAGTGTCTCTAACCACCTTCAATAACTGAATAACGTAGCTCTGTTTAATCACGTTAACGTTAGCTCTCACGTACTCTGCCATATAGGTGGCGAGTTTTCCTGCTAACGTTAACGTTGCTGGTACAAAACCTTACCTCAGTTAAAAGATGACAACGGGTTTAATGCTAACTTAATGTCATCCTTCTTAAAATGTCCATTAAAACATCACCGTTTAACGGGAATGTAGCGTTAGTTAGCCGTTAGCTACATAGCAACCGGCCAACGGTTAGTGGCTATCTAGCACTACCGAGGAATAGCCGTTAGCTACATAGCAACCGGCCAACGGTTAGTAGCTAGCTAGCACTTCCGAGGAATAGCCGTTAGCTACTTAGCAACCGGCCAACGGTTAGTAGCTAGCTAGCACTTCCGAGGAATAGCCGTTAGCTACTTAGCAACCGGCCAACAGTTAGTGGCTTGCTAGCACTGCCGAGGAATAGCCGTTAGCTACCTAGCAACCGGCCAACGGTTAGTGGATAGCTATCTAGCACTTCCGAGGAATAGCCGTTAGCTACATAGCAACCGGCCAACGGTTCCGATGAATAGCCGTAGCCCCGTAAAATCGTTAACAAGGTAAGCTAGCTAGCTTTGCAAGCTCTCTCTCTAGCGGCGAGGTTACATCGTTCTTCCTACCTGAGGGTCAATGCTTGTGGCAGACATAATTCATTAAGCAAGTCCCTGGATTCTCACAGAGCCTGAGAGCTTGTGACTGGTTTTCCAAGCCCCCGTGATTTGAAAGCTAAGTTCAGTGCACAGTTAGCTGCTGTTGGCTACGTGTGGTGGCGGCTAGTAGTTGTAGCGCTCAGCTGGATATTTTCCGCACGTATCCCAACTTCCACACTTCAAGTCTGTCGCCTCGGATACTGGGTCCGAAAGCAGTCAGGTAGTCCTGGTATTCAAGTTAATGGTATGTGTTGCCGAGTTTGAATATGTCTGCCCTCGGTCGCCTTTTATTTAGTCTTTATTATTCCAGAGAGAGAGAGAGAGAGAACCTCCTCAGTTACGTTAAAGCCCTGTTACACTTCCCCAATGGCTGCTGCTCCATCCGGGCTTTGAGCCGCTGCAGTTCACCCTGTTCCCCAGTGGGGAGGCTACAGTTAGAGTATAGCTCATATATGTGATTTGGGATATTATAGATAAAATGAACCCTACTGATAAACATTGGTAATTTTATTTATTTATTTATTTATTTATTTGCACATATATAAAACTGCTCAAAATCCAGTCAATGAAAAAAAAAACAAGAAATGTGTCAGGAGAGGTCAATAAACAATAAACAAAAACAAAAAAGGAAGAAAGATCTAAACTAACATAATTTTAAAAATACAACAAAAGTTAAACAACAACAAGAAGTACACAAAATGTGCAGAAAAAACCTAACCAAACAGTGGAAAACAATCCAATAAAAACAATGAAATACATACAAAAGACAGTACAGAAAAAAAAGAAAATATATCTAAACATATCAAAAGATATAATTAGACATCGTTAATTAAATGTGATGATAATTTCCTTTTAAAATGTTCTAAGGATAACGAGCTCTTTCTATTCAACAAAGTGAGTATAGCATATATATATACGTGATTTGGGATATTATAGATAAAATGAACCCTACTCATAAATATTGGTATTTTATTTATTTATTTGCATATATATAAAACTGCACAAAATCCAGTCAATGAAAAAAAAAACAAGAAATGTGTCAGGACCCAATCAATATTTGTATGTGGGGCCCATATGGGTAGTTAATGGGCAGAAAAATGGGCCCTATATGGGATAGTCAATGGGTTCCATAATGACCCTGTGCCAATTGCCCTTCTGGGTTTCATAACTGGGCGTTATATGGGCCCAATCTGGGCAACGTAAACCAAAACCCATCTCGGCCCCAGGTTTAAATTGTGGGAATTACATGGCCTGAAATATGGGTTGTAAGTGGGTTTGTCCACAGTTTCCATTTTGGCCACATGCACTAATTTCCCAGTAGTGACCCAACTAGAACCCACATTGGGGAGCCCACGTGGGACCAACTTAGTTGATCCAAGTGGGACCCAGAAAAGATGCCCATTTTGGGCCCATACCCACTTGGTACCCAGGTACCCCCAGCATAACCCATGTGGTGCCCACATAACCATGTTGGCTGGGGAGAGGTCCAGAAGCCTTACAGGGTTATACAAAGGACCTCCCCCCAACCCCAGGAGAAAAATAAACAATAACAAAAAAAAGGAAGAAAGATCAAAACTAACATAATTTAAAAAATTCAACAAAAGTTAGACAACAACAAGAAGTACACAAAATGTGCAGAAAAAACCTAACCAAACAGTGGAAAACAATCCAGTAAAAACAATGAAATACATACAAAAAACAGTACAGAAGAAAAGAAAATGTATCTGAACATATCAAAAGATAATTAGACATCATGAATTAAATGTGATGATAATATCCTTTTAAAATGTTCTAAGGATAACGAGCTCTTGATAACATGTATTTTTGGTGATCCATATTTGTACACCACGATATCTGAGGGAGTACTGGCCATGTTTTGTTTTGTAAAAAGGCAGGTGAAGATGATTAACCTGTCTAGTATTATGTGAATGAATTTGAGAATTGGATTTAAAGAAGTTGCTAAACGATGATGGTAAAGAAGAAGGCAAGACTTAAAAGGTACTTAAAAGTTTGCTTTTCTTTTTACTGACATTGGTGCTATTTTCAGCTATTTCTGTGGGTGTAAACAACGCCAGGGGGGCTATCAGCAGACTGTGTGTGGTTTTTACAGCAGGGCCCCCTTAGATCTAACACAGTTTAGCTCATGTGAGATTTACTGGAATGTAAAAATGAAACAAGATAGAAAAAGACCACAGTAAAAATAAGCAAACTTAGATGTATAAGGTATCAGTCAAATCCCTCATATGGTTACAGTCCAGCATCCAGCTCTTTTTGGCCGGTGACCCCACTGAGATCATGGATGTATTTAGAGATTGACACTGAGATAGACAGAAAATTATGGCTAGGTCGAAACGTATAACTGTAAAATATAACTCTTATGTCATGTCAATTTCAGCATGACTATAATTATCATGAACTGGTTAGGTTCTGGCCTGCAATAACTTACAGTAGTTATTACACCCTTTCACCACCAGGAGGCAGCAATGATGCACCCACATCCAGTTAAATTCTGTCAAAGGTCAAACCTATATCGTAACTATTAACTTTCAGGATTTTTTTATTCATAATGCTGATAGTATATAGAGCAGATAGTTGTGTAGTGTATGTATGACTCATGGCTGGCTATTTCAAATGTTAACATCCCAAAATTACAAAATATTTGGCCTTTTAACAAATATAGACATACATACAAGCTTTTAACACAACAACAAATCCCAAAAAGAAGGATAAAATGGTGCACCTCTGACTACACAACATATTATTTTATGTGTTTAACTAGTTAGCTCTTTCATCCTCACTATTAATCTTACAAACTCAACCCAGCGATATGGGGATTCAAAGATAGTAAAATAGCAGACTCTATACAGAACAGAGCTGCACGCTGTTGTTTTAGGTGTTCATAAGTTTGCTCCTACTTTGGCTGTTCAGGGTGATATGGTTTGGATTCCTGGTTCAATAATGCCAAAATGTGAAATGATAAGACTGTGGAATTGTTTGCCTAATATGTCACAATACAGAATTAATAAGAAGGTTTTTCTTAGGAGTAAATCACATAATGCTCCATGGGATACAGAACTTCATGCTGTTTTTGAGGAAGCCAAATTGCAATATATGTATAGTAATCATTAATCATGCAGCATGAACACAATTAGAAGAAAGTTACTTGCTAGATTTGAAGAAAAATGGTTGAAAAATATACTGTTAAAACCCAAATTATGAACATATATTCAAATCAAGCACAATTATGGCACTGAATCTTATGTTCTGGCAAATTTATCAAGGAGTCAAAGGTCTTTAGTTGCACAGTTAAGAACAGGAATCCTTCCTCTGGCCCTTGAAGTAGTAGTAGATTTAAAAACCTCCAGGAGGACAACAGGTTGTGCAAAGTATGCAGGTAAGGAGAAGTTGAAAATGAATCACATTTTCTTTTGTATTTTCCAAACTATGATGAATTAAGAAATTCCATTTTTAAATGAAATGTCTGTTCAACATCCAGAAATGTTTGGTGCTCGGTGATGACAAAATGGAATGGCTATTTCATTTGAATGCTTATTAATTGGCTACTTTTGTTTCTCAAGCTTGGAAAAAACATCAGGATGGTTTATTTGATTAGTATTATTGTGATTTATGTTGCTACTCTGGTTTCTGCCTTTGTCTTTTCTTTATTTTCTAAATAATAGTGTCTTGTTAGCCCATTTGGGCTGGACATATTATTTATGCATGACACAATAATAATCAATCAAATCAAATCCTGTAGGCCCTTGAAGACACAAATACCACCCAATAGAGGAAAAGATCAGAGTGAACACCTGTAGAAATAAGAGCCACTTCTGTGCTTGTAATACTTTGAAAGGTCAAGTTTTCTTTCTCATATGACATGACATCTTTGGGCGTTTGTTGAAATCCCTGTATTCTTGTAGAGTTATAGGTTAAAATGATTGTTTTTTTGTTATATGTATCATCTTTGTGCTTAATTGTATTTTAAATAGCTTTAGCTCTATTAGTTGTTAGGCCATAGTATTCTTTTGAAATGCTTTCCATGTTTTTTCCTAAGAGGCGGAGCAACATGGCCTGTTTAGGCTTTCATTCATGCAAGGATCAATGAGCATACGTTCTGGCATTTGGTGGCTTTTCTGGAAAGCAGTCTCCTGTAGGCCGCTGTGCAGGCCCCCGCAGCTGATCATATTATTTCAGCTGGTGTGCTGCACTCACCTTCAGTGCGCGCTCCACTATGGACGGCAAAAGAGATGACTGGCACAGGACAAGAAGAGAAAGGAAAACCTACATGCCACAGAATGACGGATGACAGGAGTACCACGCTGCACATCCTGGAGGAGCCTCAGATGCGAAGAGAAGGGGAGAGACTTCGAACTTTTCACAGCTGGCCAGCAGGTGCACCTGTCACATCTGGAGACCTGGTCAAGGCGGGCTTCTTCTTTCTAGGCCCCGGAGATAAAGTCCAGTGTTTCTGCTGTGGAGGGATTTTAAGATGTTGGGTACACGGGGACAGCCCGGCCACCGAGCACAAGAGGCATTTCCCCACTTGCAGTTTCATGCTGGGCAGAGATGTGGGAAATATTCCACTCCAAGTTGGATCCTCCGACTCTGTGGACGGCCAGCTGTTGAGCCAGCTCCAGAGGATGACTATGGATGACCAGGGGACAGCTGGCCAAGCGGTCTACCCGGAGATGGAGGCGGAGGATTCCAGGCTCACCACTTTCCACAACTGGCCCTCCGAGGCCTCAATCCAGCCAGATGTTCTCGTCAGAGCAGGATTTTTCTACACAGGTACTCATTGTCTCAATACATTCATATCCTCCTTCTTTAAGGTCTTAATATTTAGCAACATTCGAGTGTCCGTGATCAGTGAAATATTCAGCACTGACCCAGTCGCTGCTAGAGTGACCTCTCTTTGTGAGAGAGTTCATGGAACAATTATCCTGCTGAGTCATGATGTTGTGGACAGAACAACCTGGACAAAGCTGGGGCTGCTAAAGAAGAAGTAGGCTTCCACAGCTTCAGGCAATACACAATATCATGAAAACCAATGCAAAATAATAAGTGACCCTGCAATGGGTAGTGTTTTTATGAACCTACTAGTGAAGGATGACCATGTCTCCCACTTTATGAGGGACTGCACAGCATTTTTATCCTTTGTCCTGTGTCCCCCATATTAATACTATGTCCCACATTTTGATCGGCTCTAGTTTTCAAAAGTCAAACCACTGCAGGACAGACGCTTTTCTAAAATCTGGCTTTTATCCAACAGCTGTGAAGAAAGCAGGAAAGGCTGTCATCACGTGGGTTAAGTGCAGGTTAACCTGTCTTTGCTACGTACGCTATGGCCAACGGGGAAAAGTCACAAGCTATGCAGATTTAGGCAGAATATGATGGAAACTACCACAAAGAAAAGGAAATGCAGCTACAACAAAGACTGTTAAACTACTTATAACTGGAAGGTGGAAGGTGATTCTCAAAGAGTTCTTGCAAAATGAGTTATTTTTCAACCAGAGGGCAAAGCATAGAGACATTACAAGCTAAGGAAAGAATAGAAATGTTTATTTTTTTAAGTTATATAGACATTATATCAAAAGTGAAGACTACTTCTCAGCCTTGGTAATGTGTCCCACATTGTCCCACACAAATATACTCTTTGTCCCACATTTTGGTTTGTTGCGATCTGGTCACCTTATACTAGTGTTAGTTTTGTTGAGACAGAAAGGGTTTGATTCACCTTTATTGTAATTTCTTACAGGTTTTAGTTTGTGCATGGGTCTGATTTGTGTAAAGCTGTAGAGATTCGCAGAGCTTCTGTCATTAGACTCTTCTCACAGTCGTCCTGTACATCCCAACAGGTCACGGCGACAACGTCAAATGCTTCTACTGTGATGGAGGGCTGAGGAACTGGGAGCCAGGAGACGACCCCTGGCAGGAACATGCCAAGTGGTTTCCACGGTAACAGCAGGACTTGTCACACAAGGCAGATATAGACCTCGGTTGAATTTGTCTATTTTTGCACTGGCAAATGAACATGTTTTCTAAATATAGGCAAGTTTGTTTTCTGTATTTACGCTTTAGCAGATTATAAAACAGCATTTTAATATTTCTCTAGATGTGAGTTTTTAATCCAGACGAGAGGGCAGGAGTATATCAGCAACATACAGGATGCTCATTTCCATCTGGGTGAGACTGTGGTGAGAGCTTTTATTCCTCCTATCTGCTCAGAATAAAGTCTGTTTGGCACACAGCAGCCATTATAATCATGATAAGTGACAGTTTGTCATTGCTGCATTTAAATCAGTCATTTAAAAATTAAAAAATATGATTGCTTTTCTAGGGTGGATCACAGACAACCACAGGCAGAGATATCGGATCCAGAAATGGTAAGTCATGTAAAATTGAAACAAGGCAGGGAGGGATGGGTATGTACCATGAAAGAACCTTTATCCCTACCAAGTAGACCTGGATAACAAGATAACAGCCCGCTTTGATGCTGATAATTATCTTTGTGTTGTGCCGCAGTGCAAAGAATCAAAGCGTCAACATCCACTCCTGCATGTTCACACCAAAGGGGAAAGGTGGAGCAAACATCATGAGTTGCATTACACAGGCTGTGTCAATGGAGAAAATAAAAGCTGCAACCAGTTCATTCAATTATTCTTAGATCAACCCGGTGCGAACCATTTGCACAAAACATACCTTGCAACACAGCATTACTTAAAGTCTCAAATGAGACTCTGAACAGACTCTCAGGTCCATTACTTTGCTTTGGGAGGCTGCTGAATATGTTCAATTACCTGAGCTAATGTTTGCTACAGGATTGCAGTAATTAGGGAGTGCTATGGAAACCATTTGTTGCCAATGGTTGCAGGGCAATTATTCCATACAATGGAGGAATTACAATTATAATCATTTTCAGCAGAGGTGATCTGCTGTTTGAAATGTTAATATATTGACAGGCAAAGGTAAGCTGCACATGTTGTCCTTAATTTCCCCACTTAATCGAACAAGTTCCTTAAAGTTAATTTAACACCCCGTGGATGTGTTTTTATGTCACTGGTCTTGTCTTCCTCACTTCTTCCCTCCCTCTCACCTCCCAGATGTGGTCGGAGGTCTGGGGGCTTCTTCGGCCATGCTCTCTCCCGTGGTGCAGACTGTGCTGCAGATGGGCTTTGAAGCCAGCCTGGTGGAGAGTCTGGTCCAGACCAAGTTCCTTCTGTCAGGTCAGCACTACACGTCTGTATCTGCCCTGGTCACTGACGTACTGCAGGCGGAGCAGGAGGAGAGACAGAGGGCGCCACAGAGCAGAGGTAACAGCCAGTAGTGGAGAGTAACAAGTACATTTACTCAAGTAGGGTGCTTTAGTACATTTCTGTGGTACTTGTACTTTGCTATTTCCATTTTCTGCTACTTCTACTGCATTACAATTCAGAGGAAAATATTGTACTTTTTACTCAACTACATTAATCAGCTATATTAACTACTTACTTTTCAAGATTAATGTTTATTTTAAAATACAATACAATATTAAAGATTAAACCAGTGGTTTCCAACCTTTTTGGCTCGTGATCTCTTACAAGCAAACTGTTTGGTTGGTTGGGGCCTCTTACTTTTACTTTTGATACTTTAAACGTACAAAAGAGTGCGTAGGATTTGGCGGCATGTAGTGGTGAGGTGACCTGAACTGAGTACCCCTCCGCTCACTCCTTCCTTTCCAAGACTGCGGTAACGTTGGTCCAAGTTTACTTCCTGTCAGCTACTAAACATTGCAAACATACCACGTTTTGCACTCTACAACTCACGTTACCGCAGTTTCACAAGTGCGTCTGAGAACTACGGTGGCCTTCAGGTAACATAAAAACGTGAAAGGCTCTCCCTTGAGGCAGTGTTTGGTTTGTCCGTCCTGGGCTACTGTAGAAACATGGCGGAGCAACATGGCGGAGCAACATGACGGCTTCCGTGAAGAGGACCCGCTCCCTAGATATGAAGGACTCATTTTAAGCTAACGAAAACACAATTCTTAGTTTCAGGTGATTGTACACCTGGTGTATAAGGTCCCCCTTTATGTTACACACTGTTCCTTTCAGTACTTTTTTAAAAATGACGCTTTTGTACTTTTACTTAAGTAATATTTTAAATGCAGCACTCTAACTTGTAATAAAGTATATTTACATTTTTGTATTGGTACTTTTACTCAAGTAAAGGATCTGAATACTTCTTCCACCACTGGTAACTAGATGTATAAGTGATTAGCATGCTGAACACCTGTCCTTTTACACAGTAACCTCTTCAAGTAGCCTACAATCTGCCAATTCATTTTTTATGAGCACAATTATTATAACCAAAATATCAATGGTAAAATGGATGTCTAAGTTTGTAATGTGTTTTTCTTTTGTGTCCTTCAGAGCCAGAGACGAGGCAGGCCTCCAGTGCTGGAAATGTGAGGACACCAACACCCATCAGAGAGAAAGGTCAGAGGTCAACACCTATAGACCTTTTCATGCCATTCTGTTGCTAGGGCAACAGCTTTGGTCCAAGTTTACTTCCTGTCAGCTACTAACCATTGCAAAAGGAAATACAAAGGGGCTCATTGATGTTGTCAAGTTTGAAACTGTTGAAAAAGCAACTTTTGTGCTTGTAACACTTTTCAGAATCAATAACACCATTGAGCTGCTGACATATGACTGCTCTATCCTGCAGACACAACACTCGGCTTGTACATGGCGCGAGTGTGCTCATCTGATTTGTGGTTTCTCCAACAGTGAAGGACCCGAGCCCAGAGGAGCTGCTGAGGCAGCTGCAGGAGGAGAGGACCTGCAAGGTGTGCATGGACAAACTGGTGTCCATCGTCTTCATCCCCTGTGGTCATTTGGTGGTGTGTGGCGATTGCGCCGCCAGCCTGCGTCACTGCCCCATCTGCAGAGCCGTCATCAGAGGCAGCGTTCGTGCTTTCATGTCCTGAGGCTGCAGTGAGAAGCCACTGTTATACAGGAGATGTATGAGTGGCCTTGAGTTTTCCTCTGTACTCATTTTACCTTGAATATAAAGATTATTGCTGGTTGCTTGTCAGAGTTTACAGATCATTTTCTATTATAAACATTTTAAGCTGTTCAATATGTGTACGGTCATTATTGTTTCTTTACGTCTACTGAATGACACACAATATCATTAAAAGAGCACATTCTTTTATTAACAAACACCTATTTACATGAACACAAAGCACAGTTCTGGATAAATAGGATTACACAATCAGGTCACATGGGGTTGAGGCAACACAGGGCACAAAAAAGAAGAGAGAGAGATACAAAAAAAAGACCTTTTCCACTTTCTATACAAAGAAAAAGAATTATCTACAAACAGGTGGAATCTTTTTTCAGTGGAGACTAAAGCACATACACACACACAACCGTAACAGGTTTCAACTAACTCCAGTCACCGGGTGTTTCGGAGGAAGAGGCTGTATTGCACTGAGAGGAAGACTAGTTTTTACATAGTAGCATTTACTACTAATACTGATTATGTTACAATATGAGGTGCTTTGTGTTTTTACTAACCCACACACCAGTTAGCCTACCAGGGGTGTGTGTAAATCATAAAGACAAAGACAAGACAATAATTATTGCATCTTGCCAATAGAGGAGTGACCAATCAAATCTAAATGGGTCACTCATCGTTCTGAAATTAGCCGGCAAAAGTGGTCAGATGATTTTCAGCATCTTAACAGTTTGTGGGCCGTCTATCTGGCAGTGAAGAACATCGAATATCACAGAGGAATCTGACACGCAGCAGGATATTTTTAGACCAGAGACCAGAATTAACATCTTTGTTCACAACTCTTTTGATTCCCCCCAAAAAATTGCGAAGCAGACAATTTCAAACTTAGCACAAAGAAATATTATAATCAAACAAATAGCATACTGAAAAGGTTTTGGATTCAAATGTAGAAAAATGACCTAAATGATAAAGAAAAAGGACCGAGTGTAACACTGAAACACTCCTCCTACATGACAATTACTGTGTTCTGCAAAAACATACTATTTCAGGATTTACTCTCATCTGCATACAAAAAAAAAGTTTTAAGACAAAACATGGAGATTTTATGGACCCCAGAGCAGAAACTCAGTAGCCCTGCAACTTGTACATGAACACTGTGGACACCAGAGAGCAGTAGTGATTCACACACCCAGTAAGGCAACAGGGGATCTGACATTAAGAACAAAAAGTGCTACCAATCAGTCAGTGTAGGAGATATGACCCACGTGTGTGTAAATAAAAAATGTGTCAGAAAAAAATAAATCTTTCAGAAGCTTTCAGTTACTGTTTAACCAGCTCATACACAGCCAGTTGAAGACATCAGTTTTGCTATTTTGTACTTAATATGTTATACACATAATTACAATACAAACCCTGTAAAAAACATGCTAGAAAACAATCACAACTGAGACTATCACCATTGGGAATCTACACTGTTGAACCGACAACGCTCTGGTCCACTCAGCTATAGGCCGTGCTACTTCTAAACTGAAGACTCATTGCAACTCAGCAACTGTTGTATGAAATATGAATAGTAAAACAATTTCCATTGTTTTCTTGAAGTTAAAAATACGCTGTGTAACCTTTGCTTGAGTGCGTAATGATCCCCCCTGTCAGCAGCTCCATGTGTCGGTAGTTAGAGGAGAAGAACTGAAATGAAAACAAAGCTTTCAGCGAGTCTTCTAACGCCCGACACTTCAGACATACCGACTTGACTGTTGGTGAAAACAGCCTCAACAATAAGACTCCAGAAATAAAAGTAAGACTCATGCCGCTCCTTGTGTTTGAACACCTCTTACTCACTCACTTGATAGTTCACATTTCAAACTCTAAATCCAAAAATCTTCCCCCTCTCTTGTTTCATTATTTACATTTTCTATTTTTGACAGATGCCCCTGTAGGTTTGGTGCTTTTGTCCCCCCCCTCCCCTCGTCCTCCCTCCACCTCTCCACTCCCCTGCCTCTTCCTGCTTTGCTCGTGTATTTATGCACACAGATCCTGGCCTAAAGTAAACAGGCAGCGCACAATGGCTCATTCCACGGGGCTCCACTGTAATTCAGCCCTCCGGCCGAGATCTGAGCCAAACCAGCAATAACATGCTAAATCACTGAGTCCTCTAAGACACAGCACCACAGACTGGGAACGCTGGGCAGCCCCTGATTACACACACAATGTATTTATATCATATGCTGTACATGTTCTATGCAGTCTTGGGGAGTATTAGACCATTACAGCACCGGGGACCTCAGCAGAGAACTCAATACGAAGAAAATGATTCCCTAAACACACAATATGTGGCTTTGTTGCACAGTAATCCCCCCCCTCATCCCTCCCTGGCTGGAAAACAATGGACCCTAACTGAGAGGTGTTGGCTTTTCTGGGCAGTACACCAGTAAATGACATGTTTAAAGTACTGAAATCAAGCAGGGGAGGAATGTCTGGCCTGCCCCGGTGAACTGGAGATGTTTGTGTCACAACAGCCATTTCGTCTCCGTGGGAATTTGCCGTGTCACCTCCCCGCTGGACGCTCTCTTATTTACGTAGACCTGCGGAGAAGAGAAACATGGGGGAGAATAGAGTTAGCGGCTGTTGGGCGACACACACACACACACAGACACACACATTAGTTGAATTTCTCCTGGATATAACTCCCTGTAGATTGAGGCAGACGAAAACTTCCTCCCTCCCATTAGAGACGGAGCTGATTAAACTGTCAAGAAGCTAATAAAATATTCATTTCATGTTGGCAGAGAATTATTACATGACTTCCCAGACTTATTGTTATTAAGTCCTCTGCACAACTTAATTGATTAATCCAATTTTAGACAGACTTTTGTGTGTTTTTCTCCGTGTGCTTCTATCAGTAACTGCCTGCGGCGTGTGTACCACACACACACGTACACATAACGGTGTCATGAAAAAGGGCCTCCATATTCCCCGCAGCCCTCCGACAGGATGTAGCATGTTTCAGAGAGACGTATACTCCCCAAACATGACTCAAGCCTCCAGACACTGAGCAAGAAACCGTCTGCACAATCACTACCACTCAGTGTTGTTCTGTAACCTCCAGATGGTAAAAATGCTCTGGAACAAGTGAGTAAGTGGGCCTTGAGTTGCGATTACTTCTTCTGATTAATGAACAGTTTTAGGGATGTAACCTTGAAGAGGAAACAATTACATGTAGGCAACAAATAGGTTAACGATTATTGACATTGTTGACTAATCTGTCGATTGTTTTCTCGATTAATCGATTGTTTGGTCTATAAAATGTCAGAAAATGGTGAAAAATCAGTGTTTCCCAAAGCCCAAGTTGACGTCCTCAAATGTCTTGTTTTGTCCACAACTCAAAGATATTCAGTTTACCGTCATAGAGGAGTAAAGAAACCAAAAAATATTCACATTCAAGAAGCTGAAATTTATTATTTATTATTAATAGTTGCGATTAATTGAATAGTTGAGAACTTATGGATTAATCGATTCATTGTTGCAGCTCTAAAATAGGTACAACCCAAATTGTACATGACCACAAAAGGCAACGGATAATGTGAACAGTCACATGCACCTTCTCTTACACGTCACATTGAAAAACGTACAGGTACACATACACATATGGTGGCGTGACACATTCATACTTACAGGTACATGGGCTTTAAGAGGAGATGAGATGGTTTCTCATTGACATGGTAGAGTGGGAATGGGTCAAATCCACCAATAAAATCAACTGAAAACAAAGAATTAAACACATAAATTGTGGAGTAAATCAAAAGACAGACAAGAACAGAATAAGACACTGAAGTAAATGAAAAGAGATGCATGATCAAAAAAATGATAAAACACAAAGGTGAATGAGAAATTAAATGGAAACTTAAGACACAGTGGGAACAGATGTAATGTAGGTAGTCTTTTTTAGTTTTAAAGAATAAAAGACCATTAAAAAAAAAAACTTTTTATGTGCCTGGGGCTACAGGCAAAGCTCGGGAACAGGTGGAAAGCTGGCCAGCTGCCAAAATAGCCAAAGCCTTTTTATCGCTCTGAAACAGAGGTGACCTTCAGCCACCGACCGAACGCTCGACCGTCTCTGTTTATTTTCTCACTTAAAGAGTTCATACTCTAGGCGGTGTACAGATGAGCAAACCAGCGTTGTGTCGCTTGAGAAAGAGAGAGGGACATGCTGGAAACCAAAGAGTCTGTGTATTCTTTTGCACAGATGCGGAGGGATCTTTTTGAGATGGAGTGGAAAAGGCTCGCGGCTCTAGAGGGGGGGACACAAAGGCTGAGAGGGGGAGAGAGAGGGGAGGACGGGGCGCGTCATGCTTGTCGGTCTGACTGACAGGAGGCCAAAGAGATTAGGTTGGAGGAGCGCGTGTGAAAGAGGCCAGCATGTCCACGAGCTGTGAACACCATGAGGGCAGGAAGAGGAGAAACTGAGGTTGAACCTGATTCAGTGGAAAAAAACACCAGACAAACAACGGATTCAAGAGGAAAACAAAAAAAATGGTCGGAACTTTCTGGGAACCAACAGCTGTGGGGGGGAAACAGACACAGGCCAGCTGTGGAAACTACTGTAAGGCCAAATCCGCTCCATCCTGATAAGAGGAGGCAGGGGTGGTCTGCTGAATACTGATAGGTAGGCAGGATGAGTGCAGAGAGCCACAGGGTGCGGTGTCCCTTTCCTTTGACCCTGCCCTGGTTTCCTGGGTTTCTCCGTTTCATCTGTACACCACGTACACACACACACACCAACACAGACAAACACACACACACAGAGACCTCTTCCCTGCTCTTTTCTGAACCACTGATTTTCTCATTATAAGCAGGTGGGGACCCATTCCCTGCCACGATAAGCTGTGCTGAGGAATACAGTTAGATGATAATGATGGTTGCCATTTTTAGACACGCTAGCAGCTCTAGGGACGGCCGGCGTCGGTCGGTCAGGCGGCGCATCCGTCAGTCTGTCAAACCAACACTTTGGTTCAGAGTGAAGAATCGTGACAACTATTGGAAGGATCGCTGTGATATTCAGCACAGAAATTCAAGGTCTCCTCACTTTTCATCTAGCACCACACACAAACTCTCTATTCATGACAGGATACCTTGAAAAATGAATAGCTAAATTCCTGTCATGTGTCTTGTGCAGCATTCACAGAAGAGTAATTAAATAATTTCATAATTAGCATGGAAAATCATCACGTATCCACAATCTTAAAGCTGAGAATCTGAGCCTCAACAGGTGCCCCTAAAGGCGCTGACACACTAAGCCAACGGGTAGTGACTAGAAGGGAACCAGTAAGCTGGGGAAACTCTCGCAAGATTCTTAATGTTAGGAATTGATGTCAAATAGTTAAGGTTAGGCATTGACCTTGAATAGTTAAGGTTAGGATAGGTCATCAGGCAGTGAGTCTCGCAAGAGTTTTTGCAAGTTTTTGCAGATCTCAGGTCATTTCGCAATTTGCGGGCTCCCTCCTAGACAAGACCAAGTCGAAGGTCGACCATCAGTGAGCGTCTGGCACTGTAGTTTTTGCGGTGTGTCACTCACCGTCGGCTCTAGTTTGCCCTTGTCTGAGTTTTTTGAGCCAATTCAGCATGTTGAATGGGCGGCGGAGCCCGTCAGTAAGAGAGATAACTCTGATTGGCTGTTCAGCTTAAGGAAATCAGTGCACGAGAAGAGAAACGGAAGTGAAGAAAGCAAGCCAACAAGTACAGTCAAGAGGGCACACACATCTTCATCTTCATCTTATCTGATCATTCCAATACACATACACTCTTAATTGCTGTTGAACCTTTTTTACATTAATTATTACATGCATCGGTCTGACCCTGACCTTGAGGTGGATCTTCTATGCAGCTCACTGAACCTCGAAGGTCTAAAAGTCTGTGTGTGTTTTCAACAGAGCATTTTGAAAACACTGCCATATGTTAGGTGATATATCACGGTAACATGCTCCACCTTTTGGGAATGTTTGATGCTCGCTGAAGCAATCTGTTCTTTATGCTTGCTCTGTAAACAGCAAACAGCACTTTGGAAATTATTGTAAAAAGCTGCTTTTGATGAAATGGTTGAAAGCTGCAAACTCAAATGGGCCGTTCATTCTCAATAGGTGATTCAAGGCATTTCTGTGTGGATGGCAAAGCTTTAAAAAAAATGATCAGAAAACACCAGTGAAGATGGAAAACTTTCAATGTGAATATTCAATTTGTCCTCTGCAGTGTTGATAGTGACGTTGGAAACGGATATTGGCAGCTGATCGGTGCATGTCATCCTGTTATATGAAAGGGGTGAGCTCAGTTTCTTCCAGGTAGAAAGAGCGAACTGATTTTCACCTGTGTGGACGCACGCAAGAAATGACAGGTATGTAGGTCAATAGCTAAGGCATCTATGTGGTGCCCCTAAACAAGCAGGGAGTGACGAAAGACGATTATGTCTCAGTTCAAGTGGAGGAAATCAGAGGACCTGTACTGAACCAGGAGAGAAACTGACTGCCAACCTACAGTATACTGCTGCTTCTGCCAACATGAGCGTGTGTATGTGTGAAGAACTGGCGAGCTGACAGTAAAATGAAACACAGGCACTGAGATAAAGAAAAAAAGACCAGGAGGGAAAAACAGGGTTGGTGGGAATAAAAGAGCGGCGAGTGAGGAAGATCAAGAGAGAAAAACAACGAGACAAAAGCCGGTTTCTCATATGAACTCAGGACAATGTCCAGAGAATCAGGTACGGACATTGTCCGGAGTTGCCCTTTCACACATGTAGCACACAACAGGTTTATGCGAGGGGCAGAGATGGGACCTCAAGTCTGCGACTTGGACTCCAGTCGCACACACAGCGACTTGAGACTCAACTAGGACTCGAGATGTTGGACTTGTGAACAATCATTTATCATCACATAACTTTCTGCATTATCGATACACCAGTACCAGCTGCTGTCTCACTCTCTCTTCTCTCCGACAGCCATCTCATACACACACCCTGGCCTTCAAAGACTTGAGACTTGACTTGGACTTTCAAAAAATGACTTGTGAGCATCTCTGGCGAGGGGTGGCGCCTGGGTAGAGTGTGCAGGTGGCAGGACGTGACGTGGATTACACCGCGGTCATGTAGCCGGTACGTAATTTGGTCATAAACAACAACGAGTCTTTGCCATTACCCTGAATCTGGCTGACGAATTTGGCGTCAGAAGTTCCCGAATCTCGTTGTTTCTACAGTTAGACATTCTTGTTGGCGTCTTTGTGTAAATGACCCTTCTTCTTCACCCTACGATGTTAGTTTCCTTCCGGTTTGCGCCAGCCGCATAACAGAAACAGCATCAACACGAACTCTTTGGACAATGACCTGCTGCTATATTCACACAAGGGCTCGGTCGAACATTACACAGACTTTGTACTAGGGAGCTGGCAGGGTAAAGTCTGTTTAATGTCCGGTCGGAATGATTCAGACTTTTTCGTTCTCACAAACAGCTCCTCCAAGTAATGTCTAGATAAGTCTAGCGTTGCAGTGCATGTGTGAAAGGGGCTAAAGACAGAGATAAAGAGCAAACAGATAGTTCAAGACTTCAGAGCTCGTCTGTAACGCAGTACTGCATCTCTGTCTTCCTCAAACACCATTACACAACCATCCCTGCTATCCAGGCTACTCATTTAATTTAAAGACTGACTTTGCTGTTTTATGCTTTGTTATGTTGCATATGAAAACTTCAGGTATGTTTGATTGAGAGTGTATTTAAAGTCAATCATCCATGGAAAGAGATGATCTGTTCCAGGCAAAAATAGACCAGGAGAGCCTCTAGATTATGTTTAAATGAAAATAAACAGGTGAGAAACGTAATGTGAAAAATACAGAATATTCTGCCACTGTGTTTTATGAGTGTCTGTGTCATTATTTGGTCACTGCAAAAGACAGTTTCCTATTTGTCACACAATATCCAGCACCGCCTTTACTCTATTTCTCGGTCATATATTCATGCGTGCACTGACCTGGTCATAATGTCCACTATTACTAGTAATTGGACATAGTGAACAACAAGACAGTGCATATAGGTCAAATATACTGTAACCCAGAGTAAGTGCAGTAATACAACGAGGAAATACTCCTTATGTCGATGTGTGATTTAGTGAAAACTGCACTCAGTGCTTTCTATATTTTGAACTCTACCCAATCAAATTGCAGCTTAAAGGCTCTGCACACCCACACAAGTGTTTTTAACACAATGTCACCAAGCTCTATGTACCAATTGGAATGAAAAATGTGTTAATTGTCACGCTCTAACAAGTGTAACAAAACTAAGAGTGTCAATCTACCCCAGTGTGTGCACGCCTCCTAATCAGGCAACACACGTGAAAACACCTGTGTGGGTGGATTCATGGTGTGTGTGTGTGGAGGCTGTCACTAAACAAATATTAGCAAATAATGTGGTGTAAAAATAAATTTGTGTTAAAGGTACAATATGCAAGAATTAACTAAAAAACTATGTATAGACTGATACAAAAATAATACCTCTCGACCAATCACTTATGCCCCACTAGGAATGTGCGGTGGTGTCTGTTTCTGCAGAGACCCTGCAGCCCTCTGCCTGTATGTTCTCTTTTCTTCTTATTTAGATTTACTTGGGACACTTCTGGGCGTCTGCAAAGAGACTTTGTGCCCCCAGCCAATAACAGCGCACAGGGTGTGCAGCCCGTTCAGGTGGTCAAATATCGCTGCTTTTATCACGCCCCTCGGCTTCTGATACTGTCTCACAAGTCCCCCTTTAATCTGTTAGATACAAAGCGACCGTATTTCCCGGCTGATAACAGGTTGTGTTATGTGCTTATGTGTTCCAGTGATCCCCGTGCTCCTCTCTGTGCAGTGAGTGCAGCTATGATCACTGTGTGTCTGTAGTTTAACAAGAGCAGCGCTGTGCCACAGCCAGCAGACAGGAAGCCTGTCTTCATTCAAAATACGGCAACTCTTCTGCATATTCCCGCTGAGCTGTGCAAAGTTAGTTGTGTGTTTTAGAACGTAACCGCCGGGAAAACCATCAGAAAATAACGTTTTAGAGATTGAGCTGTAGAGAAGTGGCCAACTTTGAATGCGGCGTGTTTGCAAACAGCAACTGACAACGGTTACATATTATACCTTTAAGAAGACAGTTTATTATTTGCAAGCTGGGATTCATAAGATCCATCTTTTATACGACAAAAATCTTACATCTATATATTAAATTTGCTACTCATTTCAAGAAAATGCAATTTTTGCCACAATCTTGTTTCTGGAAAAAGTTTGATTTACACTCAATTGGAATGTTATTTCACGCAAGAAAACACGATTTTCATAATTGACAAGTACTAGCGACTACTTTAAAGGTGCAGTGTGTAGGATTTGGCAGCATCTAGTGGTGTGGTGGCAGACTGCAACCAACTGAGTACCCCTCCGCTCACTCCTCCCTTTCCAAGACTGCGGTAACGTGATCTACTGAGAGCAAAACCGTGGTAACGCCGTTCACCTCACTCAGAGGCCATCCTTACCGTGATAACACTACGTTAGTAGCAAAGGAAGTCAGACGGCGTCTGGCGGTACCACGGTTTTTCACTCTGCGGCTTCCCAAGCGTGTTGGAGAACTACAAAGGGCTCATTTTAATCTAACAAAAACACAACAATTCTTAGTTTCAGGTGATTATACACTAATGAAAACATAGTTATGAATATCATATTCCATCCAGATCCCCCGAAATGTTACACACTGTTCCTTTAATGTGGATATTTTTTGCGGTAGTAATAAAAAACGTTATTTGTATACAAATCTCTTTATACAGCAGACCTTTTGACTTGCCATAGTTCCATTCAAGTGTCCCAGTAAGTCATGATAGTGAGCCAACATGCACAACACCAGCACACTGAAACTGAAGTGCTTTTCTGTGGCGTGTCCAATTGTGTAAACAAAAGACCTATTCACAATCTTTGAATGCTCTACTTGAAAATAACATTTTGAGGTGATAACATAAAAAGCAGGGCGAGGCTTTTATTTCTGACGTTATGACCTTTTCACTCTCTTTTACAACCCAAGGACACGCTGCCACCTACACACCCATCCATCCCTCCAGTGTGTCTGTCTGCTGCGGAGGATTTTCTGGGGATGTGACTCAGCACAGAGGGCGGCAGCATAATTAGCAGACATGCTAAAGCGAGCTTATCCCGGCGCTAGGCTTCTAACTCCATGACCTACTTTTACAAAGAGGATTTTCCCCACCACTCACTCTGTCGGTGTGTCTGCTCACCACCGATAACGAAATTCACACACACAAATACACACAAGACATCTATAACACTTAGTCAGTCACACACTCAGTCAGCTAAACACACAAATACATTGTGGTGTATAGGTATGTGTGAGTGTAAATACACGTATGCAATTATAAAGTGACAGAGGGAGAGAGGAAGTAGCATCAAATGGGAGATCACACACACGCACACACGCAGTGTGTAGTGACTAATAAAGCCTGAAAGCCATGTCAAACCCTGAGCTGATGGTATATGATGCTTGTTATTCTGCCCATTGTGTCTTCTTGCGAGCGTGTGTGTGTGTGTGTGTGTGTGTGTGTGTGCACGGGTGTGCGTTTCATCCCGCTATTCTTTACGCAAGCCTGAGCACTCAAATCTAACTCACCCGTCTCCCTGGAGAGTGAGAGAGTGCTCGACGTGAGAGGAATTCCTGTCTTATCTCCTTATTCGTGAAAAGCTCGCCTTGTCTCATGTTGTTTGTTCCTGCATATTGCCCTGTCTCCTTTTCCACCTCCCTCTGCTCCCCTCCATATACTCCTCTTCCCATCTTTCCCTCTCTCTCTCTTTCTGTCCCTCCGGAGGATTCTCCCTATACCTTTCTTCTCTTGGCAAGGCGCAATCAACTGTGGAAGTTATTGACCAGCAAGGCGCTTAATGAGGCTGATAAAACGAGGGACCAGGGACCTCTAACTTTTTACAAGCACACCTCATTAAAGCTCCAAAGCCAGAGACGGGAAAAGAGACAGCGAGGAGAGAGAGAAAGACAGAGAAAGAGAGAGAGAGGGAGAGCGAAGATTTCTTAAACACACTCAAATTGGATTCTCATACATGACTGTGGAGAAACCGAGAACGGGAATACGAGGGGGAAGTAAAGAGAAGGAAAAGTTTTCAGTAGGAGGAGAGGTGCTGAGGCAGCCGGGGAGCTCAATGCAGAAACTTGCTTTAATCTACACATCAAATGAAAGAGGGGAAATGAGAGCGGCAGAGCTGGTTTCTGTGCTGCTACGAGTGTGTGTGTGTGTGTGTGTGTGTGTGTGCACCTGTGTCTGCATGAAAAAATTGGTGTGAATGTGTGTGTGTGTGTGTGTGCGCGTGCAGGCGAAGGGCGGATTACAATAACAAAGAGCGAGCAGTTGGAAGCGATGTAGCAGCGTTTTACTCCAGCATGGTCTGGATCAGAGAGGAGCCGCCAGATAATTAAAACCAATAAAAATCACACCATGTTCTGTTTTCACCCCAGGCTTCTTTTTTTTCTAACCAACCTTTTCCTTATTGCTCTGTTATTTTTATCTCTGTTTTTGAGTGTGGATGAGTTTAAAACAAACACAATCTGTGCCAACAGTCCACACAGGGGATGAACAAAAGCTCAAATGTCACAAAAAGCAAAAGGAAAAGTCGTTGGTGGGGAAAGCCTTTTTTAATTCTAGTTGACTCAAACTCCTGCTGAAATAGTATTGCCCTCCAGGGATTACTTAGGGGTGACTGGTGATTAAGTGGTACTGCCCAGAGCTGGGGGTGGTGATGCTAGCCACTCAGTGAATCTCTGGTATGTGACCACCAAAGAACTGCTCGGACTTCTATACCAGGAACACACTGGGAAACCACATCACAAGTCCCCCAAATTACAGGAGTCTGCTGTTTAAGATGCAATTAGTGCATGTAGTACTTTGTGCATTACGCTGTGTTAGAATCAAATTAGAGTTTGGGTGTCTGGGATTGACATGGATACCGCCTGGCTCCAGATACTTCATAATTAGTATCCTAACAAGCACGTACAGTATGTCTGAACATGTGCCTGAGAAACTCCATTTAATCTCAGATAATCCTCACAGACAGTTTATACATTCAGCCATTTGGCTGAAATGTACACGGGAAAATATGTAAAGGCAGATTCTCATGCATGCGGACGTCGCTATGCATCCTGGAGAGTTACTGCGGTGCTAATCAGATATTTACGACTGCCACTAACCCCTCAGATCAAATGTTTCCTGCCCTCTGATTGGCTAACCTCCAGCGGGACCTCTGACCTGCTGCCTATGAGGTCACAGCAGCTGAGTCATTTATCACAAGTGTCCGTCTCTGGTTTCTCCTTCTTCTCTTATGACTCATTTCACGATCCCCCATCGTCTTTTCCCACACCCTTTTTCCTCCCTGTCTGCCTGCTTTGTGCACTGCAGGAAAAGAATGAACTTGCCCTCATATGACTCCGCGTTAAAGGTTTAACGCAGACCAACATACGCGTATACTGATATACTTCAGAGGAAGGATGTACATAGCTGCAAGACAGACAAGGCATGAGGAGGGAAGGTGTGTGAGAACAAGAGAGTGGGGGAGGTGCAATCCTGCGGTATAAAAACACCAACCCTAGCCTGGCAACAGACAGCTGGAGCGACAAAACAAGGGGGCACGTGGAGAGAAGAAAGTGAGAAAAGTGAAGTACATTAAAAGGAGGTTTACAACAACAGCGAGGACCACACAGACTGATGAGGAGGAGAGATGAGGCGACGGAGTGGACACGTGAAAGAGAAAGGAAAAGAATGGGCTGAAGAAGGTGTGGAGAGGGAGCACATGGCTCCTTTGGTTCTGGAGGGAGAGAGAGAGGGCCCAGCTGGCGTGGGGGAGGAGAAGAGGGAGATAAGGGAGAGCTGGAGCGTCGATAGTGAGGGGCGGGATGGGAAGAGAGGGAGATGAAGAAAGATGTAGCTCTGTTCTCCTCAACTCGGGTGTTTTCCATCTCATCTGTGTGAGTGGGTCTGAGTGTGATTCATGAATTGCTGCAATGATCGGTTTCAAGAATGATTTTGTGTGTGTGTGTGTGTGTGTGTGTGTGTAAGGGTTAGGGTTAAGCGACTCACAGCTGTCCTCCTCCTCAGTGATAGCGCTGACAACATAACAGGCGTACACGAAGCCCAGGAGCTGTGAACACACAAGCAAACAAGAGAGAGGTTAGACTCCACAGAGCCGGCAGTGTGCAGTTGATGAACAGCTGTGTGTTTGCTTTGATGGACAAAAAAGATAGATACAGAACATCTGGAAAAGAGTTTTTTGGGGACGCAGCCTCGATTTTTTGAGAGATGGTGACTGTGTGTTCTCGGGGCTGATGATGCAACACTGTGCAAAGAACTGAGGACTGGAGCTGAAACGATTCGTTTGATTTTTTTGATAGGAAATTAACTGCAATTAATTTTAATAATCAAGTGATTGTTTCAGCCACTTATCAAGGGCAAGTCAAGGGTAACTATCATGCAAACAATATCAAACAATTTACAGATTCCAGCTTCTCAAATGTGAAGATTTGATGCTTTTTACTATTTTCAGACTTTTTTAGAGTAGAAACTAGACAATTAATCATCATAAAAACAATTCTTAGTTGTAGCCTTAAAGCAACTATAATCAATATTTTTTATAATAACAGTGGATCAAGTAACTATGAGTAATGTGGAAGGGGTTCCTCATAGTGACGGACCTACGTAGAATTATAACCTGACTTTGCAGAGCTTTATCTTCATCCTTCAGCTCATTGTTTTGGTTTTCCGCAACTTTGCTGTTTTGGTTCAGTCTCACCAATCTCATCTCATCAGCATTATTTTCGGCCACAACAGGCAGCTCTTATGAGCAAAAAAAAACCCCATTGAAAACCCACTCTATGCTACCTGCTCACCACGAAACAGCAGACACATAAAGTTGGAGACTAGCTGGTGAACATAATGGAGCATTTTGCTGCTAAAGAGACAGATATTTCCCTCAGGAGTTGGTGGAGACCAAAAACAATGCTAAAAGGAGAGTGAATATGTAAGGGATAATGTACAGTGAGCCGGTTATTGTTGTGACAGAGCGATACAGCACCCCGACGCGAAATGGAATCTTGCATTACCCTGAATATGAATGCAGCTAGCTGTACATTATCCTGCTTATAACACGGCTACTTACTTAAGAAATCAATAATTTGACACAGAAATGGTCCGCCAGAGTCCAAGATCAGGAATGCGTCCATAGCAACAGTCTGTTATACATAGCAACGGTCTGCTATAAAGAAATAACGGGCAGTAGAATGCCCATATAGACCAATCAGAATTGAGTATTCAACACTGCAATGACTGATCGATTAATCAATTAGTTGTCAACTATTAAATTAATCGCCAACTATTTTGATAATTGATTGTTTTTTAAGAAAAAAAAGTCTAAATTCTCTGATTCCAGCTTCTTAAATGTGAATATTTTCTGGTTTCTTTATCAGTAAACTGAATATCTTTGAGTTGTGGATAAAACAAGACATTTGAGGACGTCATCTTGGACTTTGGGAAACACAGATCAACATTTTTCATCATTCTCAGACATTTTATAGACCATCTATCAACATCTACCAATCAATTAATCAAGAAAGTAATTGACAGAATAATCAACAATGAAAACAATCGTTAGTTGCAGACCTTTTGGACTCGCATACATCAGGTGTCCAGAAACAAGGATGCTGAATGTGTAAATACACAACTGTTTGCTAAAAAGGTTGCCAACTGAAAAGGTGATAATATGTCAGTGTTGTGTTCACAGCTCTACAGCTCTTCACTGTAATATCAGTGTTGACAATGCTTATAATTGACAGGGCATCTAGTGTACATACAGTAGTAGTTCATATGCACAAACACACTGGAAAGCAACCGAGCGAGCGCACAAAATGACTGTACGTTGATGCACGTGCGGGCAAACCAGTGCTGAGAATAGCCTGTGGGACTGGCAGATGGCTGTCATCGACTCCCAAACAGACACAGTGAGAGACAGTCTCTCTCCACCCAGCCATCCATCCATCATTTGGCACTCTGCCATGCCAATTAAAACGGCGTCGGGCACGCTGCCCTCCTCGCACACTGGGTACACAAACACAAAACCCAAGGGGGGATTGACTGTCTGTGACGGTGGCTATTCATACAACATTCACTCAACCTATAACTTAACTTGGCCCGTGTAATTACAAGAGGAACAAAGATGACGTGCAGTTTTCCGGGTCTTTCATCTCTACCATTTGGGTTCCCCGTTTTTCATGCATACAATATATTTGGCCTTTATTGAAGTTCATCCAGATGTAGATTAAATGTTTTATTTATGGATGAAACGCAGGTGTGGTGTGTAGTAGAAAAGGGAATGGGTCTGTCTGTGTGGGCTAGATAAGATAAACGTAACTCTCCTCTCTGCTTCTCTCTAGTATCTAATTGCTGGTCTCACCCCATCCATTACAGTGGCGGTGAAATGGAGGTGAATTAGCATATGTATAAAGCCAGTGTCAAACACAAGATGGTGTTAACAGCAGGGGGCACACCCTGTTTTCAACTGCATTGTGTCTGTGTGGGTTTTTCCTGTAAAAGTGTGTGCTCGTCTGAGTAAATATCTATGCCTGAGTGCGCGTTTGTTTCATCTTCATAAAGGGTTCTGATCGCTGTTGTGGTTTGGGATTGAGTTAAACACAGTAGAGCCAATATCTCACAGCAGAGGAAGCTTGAGACTGAGGCAAGTGCAGAGTGTTTGTGCAGCATATATACAGCTGTATTCGTATTAGTTCACTGTATTCTGACCAATAAAAACAACACTATGTGAAAAAACACAGCCCCCTCATTCATTTCAATGAGACCACTATGTTGACGCAGCAGGTCGACCAAAAAAGATGAACCTGGCTCATTTTTTGCTGTGACACAATGTGCCGTCAAATTTTGTGGGGATCTATTAGCAGGAATTGAATATAATATTCATAACTATGTTTTCATTAGTGTATAGTCACCTGAAACTAAGAATTGTTGTGTTTTCGTTATCTTAGAATGAGCCCTTCATATCTACAAAGGGAGCGGGTCCTCTTCACGGAGTCCGCCATGTTGCTCCGCCATGTTTCAACAGTAGCCCAGAACGGACAAACCAAACACTGGCTCTAGTGAGATCCATTCGCGTTTTCATGTTACATGAAGGCCACCGTAGTTCCCTGACACGCTTGTGAAACTGCGGTAACGTGAGCCGCAGAGTGCAGAACCGGGGTACCGCCAGCCACCATCTGACTTCCGTTGCACCTAATGTAGTGCTATTATGATAAGGACAGCCTTTGAGCAATGTGAACGGCGGTTTTGCACTCGGCAGCTCACGTTACCGCTGTCTTGGAAAGGGAGGATTGAGCAGAGGGGTTGGTCAGTTGGTTGCAATCTGCAACCACACCACTAGATTTCGCCAAATCCTACACACTGTACCTTTAAAGCAAAAGGGATTTGCCTGGAATTTGTCTAATGTTGCAAAAATCTCAACTTGCAATTTACACATTTTGCAAAACAGTCTCCTGAAACAACCACCCACTCCAAGGCAGCCCCCTTACGTTTTTTTATTTTGTGCCGTTTCTAGTCTGAACACCAAGTAGTCAAAAATCTCCTATTGGTGATAGATTAGCATATGATTCATATAATTTTCCTGATCATCAAACCATTCAGTAACCCTGAATTTGTCACCTGTCTGTATCTGTGAATGAATGAGAGAGAGGAGGGGAGGAAAGAGTGAAGCTCTCACTTCACTTCATCAAAGAAATGTAGTCGGAAACCACAAAGATGTCGAGGTGAGGATGAAAGAAATGAAAATTAAAGACGAGCCATCGCCCTGAGGATAAAAACCACACAATACGACATACTGTCATACTGCAGCTACTTTTAGCCTCACTGCACACTCTTAAAACAGCAGTTGTGAGTAGACAAACCCAACACACCAGACATTTCATACCTTTAATCAGTGAGTGCCAAACATTGGGAGTGAGCCCATCACTGCTCAGTAATGGGAAATCATCACCACTTCTCACTCCTCGACTGATAACTGCTGACAGCAAGAAAGCGTGGACGCTGCATGGAGATGGACTATAATCTACTCATGTCTGTGTCTTCTAGTTTTCTTCTCCACGGCTACGGTACATTTTGTGTGATGTACAGGGAGGTAATAAGATCGGAAGTGAACACTTGGTGGTTTTTTGCTGGAGGCAATGCTGTCCTTAGCCAATATAGGTCAGTGTCCTCAATAACAAGTGACAATTCCACTTATATCTCCTTGCATATTAAATAACCACGCTCATGAATCCTCACACACACACAGTCCCCAGCTTTCTTCTTTGACTCCCCACTGTCACTTCTGGAGTTCAGGGATCATTTTAGAGATTGATGTCAAATTAATTAAGCTCATAAAGCCCCCGCATGTCCTCTGAGGCTCGATGTCAGTCTGCCTGAGAGGACGTGCCAAACTAAAGCCAACTCATTTAGCTGCCAATCATTTGTGGGGGGTTTTTTTTTCCTTTGCTCTCTAGACTTTTTTCTTGAAGTTAAGTCACTTTTTAAACACAGGTCTCCACATCACTGTCACCCCGCAATCTGCAAATCTCCTCTGTTATCTTTACTCTCCTCCACCTCTCCATGTGTCCTTGTTTTATTGTTGCTCTAACAGCGAGTGACACCCTCCTCCCTGTCTCCCCTGCAGGTTTTTGAGCAGTGAACGGCGATCTGGACAACTGACAGAAGGCGAAAAAAAACGAGCACAAAGAGTTCAGCGCTAGATCTGGGACAACATCAAAAGCAAAGCTGTCCTCCAGTGGGACTTCATTTACTATTTACTATTTTGCCGAGGAAACTAAAAGGAGGTATTTGTGATAGTTCAGCATTATCTCGGCTTCTTCTCTCAGATAATGAAGGCAAAAAGGAGTTCAAGGCACAAACATTCAGTGTGTGTGTGTGCGTGAGAAGGAGGACAGCTGCAGTCTGAGCTAAAAAGGAAGGTTACTTTGTATTTGCATAAGCTAATGAGGGTCAGGTGTATACTGAATGTGCCAGTCCAGAAAGACACATCACCACCTTTGACGATGCACAGTCACTTGTAAACATCAGTCTAATAGACTTGGATCTGTTTCATGATTAGAAGTGTGCACTCTTCTTAGTTACAACTCCAATGAATCAAGTCTACAGTCAATTATTTGGATGTGTCTGTCGAGCCATTTCTACAACATTAAAAAATCAGTAATGAGTCTTGTCACTGCAAACAACTACAGGCCTTTATATTTATAGATATATTGATAACTACAGGCCTTTATATTTATAGATATATTGATAACTACAGGCCTTTATATTTATTGATATATTGATAACTATGGGCCTTTATATTTATTGATAATGGATTGATCATCTGAGTCATTTATCAAGCAATAAGCCTAAGAGTCTACAGCCATGCTCTGAGAGTCTGTACTTGGGTACTCGGGCCGGTACTTTGAGCAAGATGCTAAAGACATGGATGTTAAAGGTCTTATTGATAACATTTTTATGTAGACGAATATTTAAAAAATTAAGCCTTTAGAAAGGTGCCGAATAAAAGTATGGCTTTTCCTGAAAAAAAAATGATTATGATTGTGAATTAATCATTTAAAAAATGTTGGCAAGCCCAAAATGAATGTTTTGTTTTGTTTGATATCTGACGTTTGATTCCCACTTCTAACAAGGTTTGTGAGCCAATAGTAAAACAACGTTGGTATCACATGGTATCTCTGGGTCGTCACTGTGGAAAAAACGGATAAATGGCTGAGATTGATGGCAAGGGCCCGGCAATGACTTGTTGTGAAGTAAATGCAATGGAACGGGGGAGGGAGAATGCGACATCTAGTGGCTGAATGTTATCAATAGCACCTTTAAGCAGGTATAAATGTTTACCATATTAATTAGCTTGTTGGACAAATTCAAATGTTGACCTGATGATGGCGCTACATGAAAAGGGGAACCAAAGTGATTCCAATTCATCCAGTGGGGGACATAAATGTGTGAAGCAAATTTCATGGCAATTCATCCAATTGTCAACAAAGACGTTTCACTTGAAACCATCAACCTCATGGTGGCGCTCGAGCATATTAGGATAAATCGTCTGGGAACATGAAGATATTTCACAAGATAACTTACATTTTTCACCTGCTGGTAGCGGAGAGGATTAGTCAGGGGATCACCAAAGTCTGTTTTATATTATAGTCAAAAAAATCTCTTTCAGTTTTGGCCGGTTTGATGGACAAAACAAACATTTGAAGATGCAAAAAATATTTGATGGGCTCTATGTTCAGTTTTTTCAGACATTTTAGAGGCGACTACCTGAAAAACTATTTAACCGGTTAATCAATAACTGTTAGTTACAGCCCTATATAGAGAATGTATATATCATATGAATTCATTTTGTTATTTACTATTATTTAATTTCCACAGCTGACTGGCCTGTGCTCATGTGTGTGCAGTGAAGGATATCTGAGTCGATCTACAAGCTAATTAACACACTATTGATTGTGCCTCAGTGTCAGGAGAAAATTCACCTGGTGCACCATAATGAAAGGAATTTGTAGGTGAAATATATCACATGGGAGAGAGGAGGAGCAGAAAGAGAGGGAGAGAGGGGTGGTGCAGATGTCTTGTAGGTTAATTACACAGGACTTTCTGCCTAACAATAAGGCGCAGGCCTCTCTGCAGAAAATTAGATGCGTGTGTTTGTGTGTGGGCAGCTGCATGTTTAATGACACAACATGATGAGATAGGGACTGCAGAGACCGCATCCACCTGTTCTGCTCTAACACACACACACACACACAGATCTATACGGCTTACAGGGCCACATGGGGTTGTTAAGTGTCTGTGGTGCCGATTTGCATCTTCCACATCAAATAACTGCAAATAACAGCATGCTGATGTCAAAAGCTACGGCAGAGGCTGCCCGTGTAGAAATATAAGCTGTGTGAAGAAAGAAAACGCAGCTTGTTTGTCACATGTAGCCCTATACAGGAGATTTGAGATGAGGATCGACTTATGGTTCGATTCGACTCACTTTTGGTTCCAGGTCCTTTTCTCTATTTCGCTTTCCACTGTAGATAGTACCCTCTCAGTGTAGGCAGGATTCTTAGCTGATCGCCGTAGCGACACAGCATGAAACTGCCTTGATATCATCTACAACACGACACTCACTGGATCCTTTTATCGGCAACCAAACAAACAGAGGAAGGTCTGCACTTATGGTAAATGTCCACCGGGGCGTTTTTTTATAGCGAGGGATCGCCTCGCTTCCCAGCATTGGACGCTTGATGGGCTGCCACTAGACATAAGCCACTGGGCACCTGGATGAACGCTTTCCCTCGTGGGCTGCTGCTCCCAGCTTTCAAACTGGAAACAATATAGCGGCTCGTTTGGGAACTTTCTTCTCTTATATCACGAAAATGCAGTTGCTGAATCTGTCACTATTTTGGATCGACAATACTTAGTTTAAAAGTTTCTCGGGAGTTTCCAGAAGCGGCGAGTCCCGTCGGACGCATGTGATTTGCATAAAGTAGCCTAGGCCTCAACTTTATTCAAATGAGGAGCGGCCAATGTGACGCCCTGTCTCCCGAATCGCGCCGCCATGCTACCAGAATGCATTGCACGGCTGCTTACATAGACAATGAATAGGAAGCATGGAAAGGACGGAGACTGTGGACATGTACCATTAGTCAATTGTAAGCCGTATTGTACGGCATAGTTTTGCAGGCTGACATTTTTCCAGATCTGGGCCGAGTGAATAAAAAAACTGCGGTCACTATTGACTGCAGCTTGACTATTTAAAAATAATTCTAGTATCGGCTCAGCTCGCTTGGAACCTCGACCAAAGTGGTGCCAAAAAAGTGACTGTCCACAACTTTATCTAATGGAAAACCAAAAAAGAGCGAGTCGAGTCGAGTTGAGTAACGCTGTAACAGTGGAGTGGAAATGCGGCATTAGTGAAGGGTAGAAAAATGGGGCTCTGTGGACCAAGAAAAAAATGGACAGAAGGAGAAACAAGCAGATAAATAAAACGAGAGTACACACTCAAAATGCAAAAAGAAAAGCAAACATGCCGCTAGAGAAGGTTTACTTCTTAAATATTGCTTGTTTTTCACTTTCAAGTCCTCTTCTTGCCTACTCTCAGAAGTTTAAACAGACCAAATATTAGAGTAAAATTAATCTGAGGAAAATCCATTTCCTTGCAAAACAGATTAACAATTAAGGAGACAGCCTTTGAAGTATAATGGTGGGCAGTCATGTTGTTAAGATGTACTGCGAGTGGCCCGGTATATATTCAGTGGCCTGCTGGAGAATAATTCTCTCCTCTGGTCTTTGGGTCTCTCTCTTCTCCTCCTCCTTTTTGGCAGCAGACCTAACAACCGCTCACTACTGCATCATCAGTCTTTTAATCCTGGGATCTTTATAATCCTTTGAAGCAGATGCTGTAAATCTTACAGAGCAGTTACAATGCAATGTCAGCGCTGACATATCGCGGAGGTGCTTAATGCTAGTATTATACCGGGCGATGCATCGCCATTCACTGATTCCAGACAAATTACTGCACTTCAAACAGAAGAACATCAAAGATCTCTCCGGTTGGCTCCCCATGTAGCATAGACACGAATAAAAAAAGGCACATATTCCCCACAGTGGTGATGACTGTTCAGCATGAGAGTTTGAAAACACAAATATGGACTAATGGACTTATCAAATCGAGCACCCTGACCTTTTGGATGAGTGAGGTGGTGGGCGGGGTGGCCATGCTGTTTTCAGGGAACCTGAACAACTACAAAACACATACCGAACCCTATAGGCAAGCACAGTTCCCAATCACAGGGGTCTGCCCACGCCCGGCCTGCTGAGGGGACCCCTCTAATCAACCAGGGGGCCCCACACTACGCTGGCATTAAACTACACTTTACCACAGTCAGTAGACGGACAAGACAGAGCCATCGAAGCTCCAGAGAAAACGAGAGAAGGAGAAAAAGTGACAGTGAGGGAGAGAGTGCATTGTCATTTTTGTCATATAATTTGGTGGGAGTTTGACTGACGTGAAGGTCAAACAGTGTGAGATGATCTGGGCAGGAAAGGGAGACAGGAAGAAGTATATACGAAATGAGAGGAAATGAGTAATGGAGCGAGAGAATGACGCAGGCTGACGTTCCTCCTATTAGCCAACTACCACACAATCCTCCCAATGCAGGATCCCAGGGAATAGGGAGGCAGAAGAAGAAAGCATTGCCTGTGGGGGCAATAACCTACGCTAAATGATACGATATCTGTGTGTGTGCGCATTTTACAAGAAGCTCAGCAGCTCTCACAACCCCATGACATCTCTCACTACTCCCTTTAGTGTGTAAGAGTTATGTCTACACAGATGTAAACTGAACATCTTGCACAGTTCTTCTTCTTCTTCTTCTTCTTCTTCTCTCTCGTACCTTTCTTCCATCTCACCGGAGATGTTTTCTCAGACTCTACTTGTTTTATTTAACAGCGAAGGCGGTTGCTCAGGAGCAAAAAAGAAGACAGGATGATGGGAGGATAGAGAGAGGTGTGTGTGGATTTTCTGCTGACTATACCGACAGGGAAATCAGTCATTATTCTAACAGTAAAAGAAAACCAAAGCTATTCAATAACAATATGTGCTGTAGGATGGATGGGTGTGTTTCAGTGAAGGCAACAAAGAATATAAAAGGCAAAATATTCCCCTCAGTGATGAAGCAATGAATAATACATTATCTCAGTTTGAAAAGGTTGCCTCCACTTCAAGCTCATCCTTTAAACCTCTAAGTTACTTTTTGACTGAACGTAGCCTGTAGCGGCAATAAGCAACAACACAGGGCTGACATTATCAAAGCTTCACTTCTGAGCGGCTTCTCCTTCGAGCTCGTGATGAATCTGAGCAGATAGATGACAGACAGCGATGCCTCCATTACTGGCCAATGGATCCACATTTTTCATCCTAATGAAACATGCTCCTCGGAGGCCCAAACTAAATATTTAATGGCCTCTCCCGGCGACCTTGAAACCCCTCTAACAAAGACAAAGGGACACCCCGCTTTCTTCCTATTCTTTTCATTCACTCCTTCATCTGTCTCTTTCTGTCTGGACCACCAGAGAGGAAGAAAGGACAAACCAAAACAAGATTGGACATCTCAGAGGACTCTATTTTCCTCAGCAGCGCTCTACTTTTAGCCTGAGAGGAAGTGAGGGTGCAAGGAAAATGATGCCATTTGTGACACTGGGATTTCAGCACCAATTGCCCTGCTCCTCTCGGGACCTGTTCCCACGGAGAAAGTGTTGCATGCTTGGTTGGACAATACCATGAAAAAATGCAGGCGAAAAAAGTGTTGCCATCTCCTATGGAGGAGTAAAAGTCCATGTGAGGAGAGGAATAAACCATTTCACAGGCTATAGTGCAGGGGCAAATGAGTTCAGTGAGAGAGTTGGGGCTATAAAGTGAGGTCAGCCATTTTATTACTTCTCTACCATGGGGGTGATGGGATGAATGGTACAATCCAGTGCTTCTCAACACTGGGTCCCTCTGCTAGTCTTCTAATCTACCCTGTAGTTAATAGCATTCACTGTGATCTCCCACATGTAAATTAACATTTAAAGGTCCCATATTGTGCTCATTTTCAGGTTCACACTTGTATTTTGTGTTTCTACTAGAACATGTTTACATGCTATAATGTTCAAAAAAAACTTTATTTTCCTTATACTGTCTGCCTGAATATACCTGTATTTACCCTCTGTCTGAAACGCTCCGTTTTAGCGCATTTTGACGGAATTGCAACAGAATCGCGTTGCTAGGCAACAGCTTGGGTCCATGTGTACTTCCTGTCAGATGATGACATTCACATACACACTGCAACCAGGAAATAAACTGGGGCGCATTTAGAATGTTTATGTTTAAAATTATGTCAAGGGTCTAAATATTGTATATTCGTGACATCACGAATGGACAGAAATCCTGACAGCTTGTTTCAAATGCAGAGTTTCTCAATACGGGCTGTGTGTATTTCCCTGTGGATTGAGTGTTTTGATACTTTCACAGTATTTATATCGGACTTAAGACGGCTTTATAATAAAAAACATTAAAATCTCACTTTTTTATAATATGGCACCTTTAAGATTAGTTGGTAAGAATGAAAACCAACAGGGTTCTATAACCTACTGAGAGCTGATAAAGCTGATGCATGTTAACTCTCTCTTTCTCTCTGCCTCCTGCCTCCACCATTAAATCCACTCCACGTGTATTAAAGCAACAATGAGTGTGGAAAAATAGGTGTGGATGTGTTTACGTGCATTGCGATGGAGTCAAAGTGCGTGCTACTGTGAGTAAATGTGGGTAATGTGCTTGTCTGAACCCAAGTACCTGCTGTGCTGGCAACTAAGAACGTCCTGGCCCCCGTCCAACGTGGGGTTTAGTCAGTCATACATGAGTGTGTGCAAATGTTTGTCTTGGCAGGATGTGCGTTTCTGGTGTATTCAAACAGTGCTGTATAAAGAGGACAATAACAGTCCTTCCAGTGTTTGAGTAACCTGTTAGCAGCTGGCAAGTCTGAGCCTCAGTCAGACAAAACAACAGATCAATTTTTCATTCAGTGACCGGGACAGAGGAAGGGAGGCGGCGATAGACAAAATAACAGACCCGCTGTGGAAGTCTATTGAGAAAAGTGCTTGAAGGGAAAACAAAAACCTTCCTTTTCTATCATGTTCACCTTTCACACACATGAATCCCACGGTGAGAGAGGCCGCTGCTGGTGTTAAGTGTGTAGTATGATGAAGCTCCTGTGGCATTACATGTTCCTGCATGCGAAGGTGTCAGTGCTAGAGTACTTACAGCGATGAGGATCTGCGTGCCGCTATGGACGACCTCGATGTACTGGTAGTCCATGATGCAGCCCATGACAGTGATGTAGGAGTGGCTCTCCGTGGTGGGGACCCCCGGAGCCTGCGGCATCTCTCTCCTCACGCAGCCCGGCCCGTGTTCGCTCCACCAGGAGTGATGGGCAGAGATGTTAAATGTCAGCAGGTCACTGTCCTGAAAGGAGAAAAAAAAAAACGTCTTTTTTTGGTACGCTATTCATTACTTATGATGTATGTTCATTTATTCTTTATGAGAAAAACAAGGCTGGATCACAGGTGATGTTGTACAAGCGGCAGGGGGCTTATCTCTGGACACTTGCGATAGATGTTTGATGTATTTTTTATCAGTGTTCTTCTTCTTCAAAGGGTTGGTTCAACCAATTACAAACTAGACTAACGTTGAATTCACACAAGAGCGGCGGCGAAGTGCAGCCTTCGGCAAGCTGCCACGGAAAGTCTATGAAAAGCTGCGGCGGCCGCTCCCGAGCTCGGCAAGCTGCGGCCGTTTGATTCTGCGGTGATGTGCAGCAAACAGAAGTTGAGAAAAGTTTAACTTTTAGCGGCATATTGCAGAGAATTCCCCCAGCCAATCGGTAAACAGATCCTGTGACTTCTGTGACATGTTGACTTATGCTACAAAGAAGTTCTTCCCACTTGAAACCCATGAAAACACCTCCTGGCCGCAGAAAAATGTTATTATTGCGGTGAGTCGCACTTCGCTGCTACCTGCTGTGAATTCGGCGTAAGAGTATGCTTAAATGATCAAAGTCCACACAATAGTTTAACTAAAACATTTCACTAAAAACCACAAATGTCAACCTCAGGGAGGCGCTAGAGGAAGAGTCAGGAGATCATTCAGGATTCATTAATTCTCTTCCTCTCATCCTCCCATGAATGTCTGAACAACATTTCATGCCAATCCATCCAATAGTTGTTGAGATATTTCAATCTGGACCAAAGTGGTGGACTGACCGATATTGCCATCCTTAGATGACGTGCCGCTAGCATGGCTAGAAACACATTTTCCTACTTACCATGAGCTGTGTCTAGCCATGTACATAGTTTGGGTTTCATTTGCCCAGCGTCTTTAAGACTCCTGCTGTCACCCCGTAGCACTGACGGGGATGCAATTGTGTTGGTGGTGCTTAAAGCTTTGAAAAGAATACACTTAATTCAAAACAGCAATGTGTCTTTCCAGAAACAATGTGTCTGTTTCTCAGGATAATCCACAGACGTCACAGTCAACAGTTTTCTTTGGAACTACTTCCTAGTGAATAAATAATCCCTCTGAAAACTGTTGACAGTGTGTTCTGTGGTTTATCCAGAGTAACAGCGGCATTGTTTCAGGAAAGAGGAAGTTGCTGTTGAATGTTTTTAAATGTAGTTTTTTTTTCTCAGTGCTGTGAGCCCTACAAATGTACCGGGCTGGAGGCAGAACTCTCAGAGACTGAGAACCAGGACAAATAAAACTAAAAATATCTGCATGGCTAAACACCACCAAAAGGTAGGTGAGAATATAATAGATTTTCTTTTTCATAATTTGGGTGAACCAACCTTTTAAGAGTTCTAACTGAAGATTAACAACACATATGACTCGCCTAAAGCCCATGAGATGCAGGTTACGAGGACATGAACCTTAGTTAGACGGAGCCAACCGTTTCAGAACTTTTCAAAGCTGCTGTCGGCAACTTTGAGCAAATATGATAAAGTAAAGTTATTTTTATAAAATGGTCACTATATCCTGACAGTAGTGCATGAGACAGATACAAATCAGTGTCCTCCTGTGCTCCTAATGGCATTTTGCAAGATTTTAACATGCCCGAAGGAAAACAACCAATCAGAGCCGGAGAGTCTCTAACACAGTCAACGACGTCAATCACTTCTCGCAAAACTCGCAAACTCTGATCAAACGGTCAAACTAGGCACCGCTGATCAAATATGAATCAATATTCTGTTACTGTAATGCCTATTTTTCTCCTTAAATGTTTTCAGAGACATCTTGTAGCGTACTGTTTAGCTGTAAAATGAGAAAGTGGGCGGCTGGTGGGTGGTGCTTGGTTTTGGCTGGGCTGTTTTCAACATGGTGGCTGGGTCACAAACTTTCTCATTTTACAGCTAAACAGTAAACAGTCAAGATGTTTCTGAAAACATTTGAGGTGAGAAATAGGCATTACAGTAACAGAATATTGATTCATAATTGATCAGCGTTGCCTAGTTTGACCGTTTGATCGGAGTCCACGACCTTCAAGAGCAGTGACTGACAGCTGCTGTAGAGACTGCTCGGCTCTAATTGGACACAGAGGCACATGATTCTTTCACAGATTACCCGTCTCATGCACTATTGTCTGGATATAGTGACCGTTTTATTAAAAAAAAAACGTTTTTTTATCATATTTGCTCAAAGTTACCAACTGCAGCTTTAAGCTGTACCACATCAGTGCCGCAACTTTTAGATCAAGCATTGTATGCATGTAGCTCTTGTACACTCTGACGATGTTCAATTTGCACAGAGCCATATGAGCCCACGCACACACCAATCAATACCCCAATACAGCAATCTAACCCCGCATCTGCCCCTCAGTGACAACACATGCATTATTAACAGAGCCGAGCGTTGTCAGGAAACATCTCTGATTCCTATCAACCCCCACTCACGCTTACATGTACACACCGACAACACATACTTATCGCTGATATCAACAACCGTCAACAACAGAAGTCTGTGCAGTCAGTGGGAACAACTGCAACAACAGTCATGAACAATATTAAAATGCTGCTGCTGTCTATTATCCCTCTTATTCTTCATGTTGATTACTCATCAACTCCCTCTGTCTCCATTTTCCTTCTCTGTCATTCTGTCTCACACAGTCACAAAAACAAGGGCAGCTGAAGGTCAATAGGTAGGATTGTGAAGACTAATGACTTGACAGATGCCATTGATTGAGCCTGCGAGCTAGGGAAACCATCTCTATCCACGCTGCAGCCGCACTCGCGACTGTCGATATTGAGGCTTTTGGCAACTTACTGTCAAGAGTGTTATTGTTATGCTCCAATGCACCCCAAAGCATAAATCAATCTCTCCATATCATAGATTCAAGGTTCGTCCACTGATACTGCTCAAACTATTTTCTTTAACAAAAGTCAATACATATTTGGAGACGTTGCTATTACCGGAATCACCGGAGACACAAGGGCTTTTTTTATGAAAGCTAAACATCAAATGATTAGAATCTTATTTCTCGTGATTTATTGTTTCTGAAATACAGAGAGGAGAGTTTGTGTTTGTGTGATCACATTGGGGAGCAAAGCTCAGTGACTAACTGGGTGTTGTAGACTCTTCTGGATCTGACGAGAGTCTCATATTGACTTAGATTTCATAAAGGTGTGCATGCACGGTGGCTGCATATTGATTCAGAAGCGAGAGAGACTGTTGAGGGTGGTCTGCATGTCTAAAATAAAGTCTGTAGTCACTGTCTGTGAGAGAGGGAGAGAGAGAGAGAGAGAGAGAGAGGAAAGCTGGGGACTACATCCACACAGAGACGGATGAATCAGAAAACTTAATTTAAATGTGAAAATATTGTGTCCATATCAGCATTGGGCTGTCCTTCAAATCCCTACTTAATGCTCACAAAGCAATCTGACAAACATAAATACGGGTTATTGATAACGCTGTATTGTGTGATCAGCTATATTGGCAATTTATATGAGCGATCACAGAGATAGAAGCAGTGTAGGGATATGTTAATCCACACTAGACGCAGATTCACTCACTCTCAAATTTCATCAAGTCAAATTGATTGTGAATTCTTTCATATCCATAATCAGATCAGTCTAGTTTTAGCTTTAAACAATTTTGGGTAACACAAGCTATAACTATATTAGACTATAGTCATCTGTAGATTATTTAGATTTGGAGCAAAGTGGTGGATCAACAATTGCTGCCAGACAGATATGTTTGTTATTCAGATACGTGACTCGTTTTGTGTATCGTTCTTTGCTGATATCAAAAGAGAAAAAAAAAAAAAGTGAAATATGAGAAAATTATTGAGAGATTTGTTAGAATCAGAGCTTAACATGCTGGGTAGGGGATCCGGTTTGATATTTTGATTCAATGACCATTGATCCAATATATCGATGCAAAGGGAAAACATTGATAAATAACATCATCTTTAAGACACGCCCTTATTTTGAAATTCTTCTTATTAAAAAGAATATGTTTTTTTTTCATTTAAATGTCTGGAAGAGCCCAGAAATAAAATTGTCAAATCATATTTTAACTGCTTTTTGTGAGTTGATATAAATGTAACTGATTGTGTTAAATGGACATATGATATCGTCCCTTATTACACAGCTTTGTTGAATACTCGATTCTGATTGGTCAATCACAGCGTTCTACGGTCTGTTATTTCTTTATATCAGACCGTTGCTATGTATAACAGACCGTTGCTAGGGATGCACTTCTGATGTCAGACTCTGGCGGTACCGTTTCTGTGTCAAATTATTGATTTCTTAAGTAAGTAGCCGTGTAATAAGCGGGATAATGTACGGCATCGCCTTGTTGGGGTTTATTTCACAACAATGACCGGCTCGTTGTACATTATCCCTCACATATCGATCGCAGGCCCCTGAATTGAATTGAAATCGTATCGTGGCAGACTTTGTGATACCACAAATATCGTATCATTGTCCAATGAATCGATATAATATCGTATCGTGATGAAACTTGTGATTTACACCCCTAATATTTCATATTTTATTTATTGGAAAACATTTTTGAAACGCTCAGTTCAGGAGTGTGAAAGAAGCTTTTTTAAATTCAGACAGCTTAGTGCGAACATGTCCAAAGGCTCTGTGTCTGCGGTCGCTGTGTGCCGACTGTGAAGAGAATGAATAAAAAGGAGAAGCCTTGAGTGAATGTTTAAAACAGAGGTGTGTGTAGAGTAGCAGGGGTCTGTCTGTCTGTCAGTCAGTCTGTCTTGCACCATTGGGGGAGGGGATAAGGGATCAATAGGAGGTGACAGAGCATGTGGCATATGACTCTGACAACCTGCCCCCTCACTTTGACTGCCTTGCCACCCATACAAACCCCCCACACACACACATATACATATAAACACACCCTCCAGAACGGTCCTGTCAACATTGGTCAAGGCTAGCCGAACAGAATTAGCTGACTCGGTTTTATGATAAAACATGTTGGGGACCTCTCAGAAAGCCGCGTGCCAAGTTTGGTCGTGCATGGGGTGTGGATGTGTGTGGGTGGGTGTGTGCGTGCGCTCCATTAGCCAGCTCTCCTCCTGGCCACCATATGCAGAGCTGGGAGCCCAGGCTGGCTCCATCTGTCGGGTTAATGCCCAGCCTCAGTCCCAAGCAGCTGGCCCCTACAAGCCTCATTATTCTGGCAGGAACCACACAGGAGAACACACAACAACACACACACACACACATATATATATGCAGCGAGAGACAGACACACTTGATGGAGCCATGGTCTATCACACAATGACAAAGTCGCCCGAGCTTGGGAAGGTGTTTCTGAAATTAATTTTGGCTGTCTGAACTGGTGTGAGATGAGCGTTGGCTACATGAACTCATTATTCTCAATGGTCAGGTGGGCAATTGGGCAAGTTTACCCATCAATAGCCAGCAGAGGAGAGGAGGAGGAGGAGGTGGGAGGATGAGAGAGAGAGGAGTACGCTGAAATGAAAAAGGCAAGATATGAAAGTTGCCGAATAAATTAGAAAAGATCAAAGGAGCAGTGAGCAGAGTGGGGGAAAAAATGAAGAAGACAAGATGTCAGGAGGAGGGAGGGTGGATACGTTTACAGGTTGAGAGGTGACCACCCAAACACTTCTCTTTGTCTGGATAAATACGCATCTAATCTGCACTCAGGAACCACAGGGGGCTCCCCAAAGATTTAAAAGAGTGTACGTGTGAGTGTGGTGGCTTGGGAGGGAGGATTTTTTTCCAGATTATTTACCTATTAAGCTGCGAGCTTCCACTTGAAACTCAACAGGGAGGCGACTGTCAACAGAGATGCACCACACACAAACCATTTAAAGGAACATTCTTCGAGCCAAATTATACATCTGTGTCGAGCAGTTGTGGGTGTGCATCGCGCAGATTCCTAAAGGTTAGGGAGTGATTTATGGTTTGGTGTAGGATTCATACTAGATGGCGGCGTCATGCATTCATTATACACTGCAAGTAATCGTGTTTACTCGGGCTGCATTTGTGTTTCACACCAGGGCGTTCAGGCTTGACATAGGCACAAAGCACCAGGAAGCAGTGCATCGTATCTAATTATGGCTAAAATATATTCTCACTGCCAATAAAGCTCAAGAATGCTTCAATGCTTTTATATTTCACAACAACAATTCTTATTGGAGCAGTTAAAAACACATTGGCACAAGGTCAGAATTAAAACTGAATAATTTTCAGGGGAAAAAACTCAGACTTGAGGCCTTTTCCTGGCAAAGACAAGTGCAATGTGTTTTTTCACCTGTTTGATCGTACTATAGTCAGTTTAACCCAAGGTTAGCCATTTTAACCGTAGCTTAACTGTTGCCAAGTAGCAGCTATAATAAGTATTATTGCTACGGATATGGGCATGATAATTCATCTTGTTCAATAATTTAGGATGGTGATAAAACTGTACTGTTATAGACTAATCTGCCGGCTGATTAATGTGTTGCGCTCGCTAGCGATGCCCTCATTCAACACGTTCTCATCCCAACTCGTCACATACTGGTGCTTTGTGACGCCCCATGGCATCACTTTAGGTTTAGGCAATAAAAACCACTTAGTTAGGATTAGGAAAAAACATGCTTAGGCTTAAAACTACTACGTTTGTAAAGTGAAAATGACACTGAACGTTGTGAACACGGACACGAACAAACAGAAGATTGTAACGTGAAAGTGAAACTTAACACACAGGACACAAACAGCAGTCTCCTGGTTTAAAAACCATGTTTTGTTGGACCCATCCACCTACTCTCCTGCCCGCCTGGTGTGTGTCTTTCGCTCTTTAAACTACGTCACCACACTCCCAGCGCACTTTCTCAGAGCATTTACTATTGTTGCGGATGGGTTCACATTGTAGTTCACTGAAAGCCTGGTGCGGTTCATACAGGCGCTAAAGGGTGCCTTGTGCGTTGGTGTCAGACGCCGAGGGGCGTGACAAAGCCTTGGTATTTGACGCCCTGGGAATGAGAACGGGCTGCGTCGTTACTGTGGTAGCGAAGCCGAACTGAACGCATTTTCACTGACAGTGACAACAAAGATGTTTGGGGTGATCACTGTCAGTAGTCATCCCTTCTGAAGGTAACCTGTGTGAATGTAGAAGTTGTCAGCTTGTTTACTACTGCCCTCAGGCCGGATACCGCCAGCCAATGAGAAAGAAGTATTTTCTGTGGCCATGGAATAAGCGTACGTCAGTCTATGACGAAGTTCTCGACGCGTCTATAAAGACAGCTACAGTGTAAGTGGTGGTGCAACTCTTTAACACAGGAATATAAATCAGGCTTCACTCCCCCACCAGCCTCTAACCGTGACCTCAGAAAGAAAAGAACATTCATCACAGTGCAGACAAAGACAAACCGACTTGGCTGACGACAGCAGATGGAAATGTTGAAATTTCTCACCTTGGACAGGCCTCCTACGTCCAGGTAGAAACAGATGATGAAGACGTTCCACGCCACCCACAGAGCGGCCCATACTGTATACTGGAGGGCAGAGACACAGACAGATTAGCTCCATGGAAACGAGATGAACTGACCAGAACAGGAGGTGCAAGCGACTGAATAACATGGCAGGTTGAATGAATGAGCTCCTAAACAAAGTCAAGTCAGTGGACAGTGTCCTCCCACACACACAGACACAGACAAACACATTCTCACATACACACAAATAAATTAGTTTTTTAAAGGGTGCCAGTAAGTTCAGCAAGTTTATTTGAGCCCTGAGGGAGCATCACATTTTTTTAACAGCTCAGGCTGAATGAAGTTCATGACTTTATAAAATTGTACAGTCAGACAGCCAACTGTTGACAGACACAGAGTGTTATTCACTGACACACAGAGAGACAGTCATTGTTATGACGGTTAAATCCTCTGAGTCACGATGAAGTGTGTGTTTAAAATGTCAGGGGTGTCAGAGGAAGAGCGGAGGCCGAGAGCAGCACCTTCATAAAAACATACATGTCGAATCATGAAACCCCTTAGCTTGCTCTCTCCCATTTTCCATTTGACATGAGACAATAGCTCAGCTTTCCCCTCCTTCCTGTCCTCCCTTCCTCCGTTTCTTCATCTTTTCCTGTGTTGCTCTCGCTTATCCTTCCTCATCTCCCCTGTCTCTCTTTATTTACTCTCATTTCACCGTATCTCTTTCTCGCTCCCTCAATCTTTTCCTGTCATTAACATCACCATCTGTGCTTCCACTAATGCTGCTGAAAATAGGCTTTTAATGCCTGCGATGAATGTTATGGTTTAAAATAAAAACTGAAGTGCATAAAAGCGGCATATTTACGAAGCTTCATAGTGGCGTTTTTTAACAAAAGGAGTGAGACAACAGGCAGCACATGCTTTGCACCGTGTTTCAAAGAATGACCTTCTCTGTCCAGAAACTCGACGCCGAGTATAAATCTGATGAGCTCCTTAGTCCCCCCCAACACACCCACCCCCCCTTTAATTAGCCCTAATTACCAGGGGATTAGAGTGATTTAAGGGTGTCGCACAATGCACAAGAGAATGCAGCACACTTTGCAATTAAAGAGGAAAGGCAACATGTCCGATCAAATGCACAGTGATGCAAAGTGAAGTGACACTGCTTAGCAAAAACCTCCAGAAATAGGATCATGTGACAGACTGTACAGAGTGAACTACTACTCTTAAATCAGGCTGGGATGATTCACCCATCTCCCGATTCACTTCTATCACAATACTTGCGTGGCGATTCAATATGTATTGTGATTCGATAAAACAATTTATTGCGATTTTTACACTAGACCATGGGAAAAAGTTGAATCATACACTTCTAGGGACTTTTAATTTGGTAAATATCTAAATTAATAGAGTAAAAATGTTTGATTTTCAGCATGTATGTAGTCAGAGATGTCCTGAAGTCAAATATATCAGTCATTAATTATTACAAAGACATTCCCCTCACAAATTAGTGGCGTTTCCTTTTTAACTTATAAGGGACATATAATGTTTTATACTTCTGGTGAATATAATCCAATCAATCTTATTTCCACATATGTATTTTGTATATACAGTTCCCTGTGATAAAACCTTATTTTGAAAACCGGACGTAGTCACACGTGTACACTTCCTCTAACTTCGCCAAGTCCGTATATAGCTCTCCGTAGCTTGCCCGTTAGCTTTGTTCTCTTTATACATCCATGGTCAAGACCATCGGGGCCATTTGACTGTATTTAACATAAATGTCAGTATATGGGTGCCCTACAGTTGTAGCGTCGGCCGATTTTACCACGGAGATGAGTGACAGCTGGCTTGACCGCACGTTACCGCAATATGATAACGTTTCCTGTCCATGACAGAGTTGGCATGCAGCTTTAGCCCTCATGTCCAGCTCTGCTTTTTCTGGCAATGTGTGAACCCCAAAGTGTTTCCATACTTTACTGTATGTGTAGTGTTCACCACTTTGGATTTAAAATGTGAGGGTGCAGGTCGGTTCCTTCTACCGCCGCAGAGACTCAAATAAAGCAAATATATTGATTCTGGCATTAAAAAATCTATTTAAAAATGGCAAAAAGAAAAATCACGATTACATAGGTGAATCGATTTTTTTCCCCATCCCTACTCTTCAGAGCTGTGTACTCACCGCCACAATGTAGCGCGGCCGGTACTGGATGGTGCCAAAGAGGCCAAGGATGACCATGATGATGTGGAAGAAGTTGGCGAGGATCGGGGCCCACTGGTAACCCAGGAAGTCAAAGACCTGTCTTTCTAAAGCCAACACCTAAAGGGAGAGAGAAAAGAAAAAAGTTATCAGCTTGACATGTTCTGGGAGCAAAGTGCCTCTCCTGCTGCGACAGTGAACTCTTGGGGTTGCCAGACCATGATGCAGCCCTAGAAAATATGGCAACCTAGACACACACACACTGCCAACTTCGTCATGCACCGCTCATAGTTTATTGAGGGCAATAAACTATTTACCTCAGGGCAACTGAACCTACATTGAGCGAGCAGACATTAACAGCTTGAGCGTTCACCCTCCGACTGTGGGAGCGCCAGAGGTGAAGACTGGAAGTTTTGTAAAATAAACAATGACAGATTTATCGATTCAACCCCCGCTGAGCTAAAGAGGCGCTCACTATTGCCAAAATTCCTGCCAACGGCCTCCAGGAATGAGAATGCTCTGGGAACTTTCCGGGAGGCAAGGAGGGCCTTCCTTAATAATAATACCACTGCAGTGAGCTTAGGCGCTTATTGAAATATGTGCTCGCAAACGACATGTATGCATGCACATTCACATGGACAAATAACATGCATAAGCAAAGTTAAACCCTCGACAATGAAAAGACAAATTCCACAGACACAGACAGAATTCTGCCCTTTCCACTTCTACATCAACAGCGTTTTCCACTTCTTTTTACATTGATTCATTCAGGATGTCCTTTTCTTGTTCTCTATATCTACCTGAGCTCTATGTGTGCAACATTTTGAGCAAAAACTAAACAAAGCAATTAGAAGCTTTAAGACTCTGAGTCCCTATTTGCATCAACTCAATTAGCATGCCATTTGAGGGAAAGTACGCGGGGCACATTTACCATTTAATTAGAATTCCATCGCCAATCCAATTCCATTCCCAGTGTGTGTGTGTGTGTGTGTGTTTGTGTGTGTTTGTGTGTCTCGAGCAACGATGTGTTTCGTTGTGTGTCGACATGTCATTTCCAGCCAAGCGCTTGAAGATGGATGAGGGAGGGAAGAATCTCGTCTCTGCCGCAATGATAAGAACGCACCATCGAGCACATTCACACACACACATCACACACACATCACACACTCGATACACAGCCATTTTCCTAATGTAATGGAAATGTTACCAGCAACCCGATGAGACATTGTGACAGGCAAGGGGAGGGAGATGATCAAATACTGAGTGATAATTAAAAATGAACACTCCTTTGCACAGAGGGCGAGGGCAATAACTCTGCAGACGGGGTGTGAAGCGCCAGAGGTCGCGGCGAGTGAACTGCGACCCGCATCAAGCATTATCATACCCAAAGTCAAGGAAGAGCTCAGCAATCTGAAGATAAAGCCTTCACTCTAATGGAAGGAGGAGGAGAAAAAAAAGGAGAACGGATAATGGCCGGGAAACGAAATTGAGATGGATGAGGAGAGTATTATGAAAAAAAAAGACGGCACGAAAACAGATAAATGGAGAGATGAGAGAAAATGCAGAGGAAATAATGACATATGCTAACGTAGAGCGACTGAGCTCCCTCCCTCTTAATAACACTCTGTCTATCCGCTGGATAGAGGGGCTGAGGGAAATGAATATAGTCAAAAGAGTCATACATCTTCTGGTCAGCTCTGGGTCATGGTTAGAGGTAGAGAGCTCAATAAAACTTGTGCAGGAGGACATCAGGAAAGATGAGGTTGGGGAGCTTACAGGACTGACCCTTTTGAACTGACAACATTTGTGGAGTGATTAATAAGCTTTGGCTTTTTAGATTCATGTCTGGACAAACATCAGAAATAATTCCACAGCTTTTTATGAAGACCTAAGGCGTTATGTTAATGAGAATCAAGACCAGTGTTTTGATCAAAAGGACAAAAGTGTGAGAGAGGTGATTTTACACCTGATCAGTGATATTAATGAGCTAATCTTAAAGCTGATTAGAGGTGGACAACATCATTAGGTAGGCAACCATCTGGGACCCCAACACATAAAAACACCTAAAGCTGCAACAGTTCAATGAGGGTTCAACGTCAATGTCCACATTCATCTAAGCAAAGAGCAAGAGGAGAGCAAAAAATGATGAACAAGAAGTTTAAAGGGATAGTGCGGGTGTTTTGAAGTGGGGTTCCATAGTCGGTGTGTTACCTACAGTAGACGACGGTCGGCACGCCCTCAGTTTGGAGAAGCAGACAGGAGCATTGGAACGGTAGCAAAGCAATGTACTGCTTTGGACAGGGCCGGCAGCAAAACATATTTTAGCCACCTAAAAAAATCCATATCAGTTTAACTGTACGTTATATTTAGAATATTTTCCGACGGGGAACTGAACTGAAGGTGAAACTTTTCTACACTGTTTGAGTCTGCTGGCTGTGAAGAGAGCATAGATAAGTTTAACTTTCAGTTCAGTTTACCGCCGTAAAGGGCTGTCTGACGGCAAGATAAAGCGGTGAAAATATTCTAAATATAGCGTACACTTAAACTGATATTGATTTTTTTAGGTGAGGTTTTCTTTTAGGTGGCTAAAAAACATTTTGCTGCCGGCCCCATCCACAGCACTATATTACTTTGCTCCTGAGTCAGTACTCCTGTCTGTTTCTCCAAACTAGTGGTGCGCTGACCGTCACCTACTGTAGGTAATACACTGACTATGGATAATACCTCATACAACCCCACTTCCAAAAACCCAAACTATCCCTTTAACTGACAAAGGAAGCCTAAATATGTCAGTATGCTTCATCAGAACTGTTTATCAGATGAATAGCTTCTGAACCACAGTCCCCTCACACCTTTCCAACGTCAGATAACGTCAGGGGGAAGGTGTCCAACAATTTCTATAACATAGTTAGCTAAAAGTAATACACAGCATAATGTATATTTGGACCTTCTTTGTCCATTTGTCAAGTCAAGGTTTGTAAAATTGTAGCTCCCTCTACACCACATGGGGAAAAGATGATGGGTTGTAGTTTATCTCATGTTGAAGATAGTGCAGCTGAGCTGAAATGTCTTCTGGTAATCCTGGTGGGAAAAAGAGAGACCCAAAGGCTCTGCAAAATCTGTTAAACAGCTTTTATTCTATTTGGCTGGATGAATGCAAATAGCCTTGGGGTCTTATCTGGGTGTACTTGGCATCACTCTTTTTTTCATTACAATAATGAAAAGCCTAAAAGAATGAAGACATTTCCATCTGCGGGGAAGCTCATTTACACCTTTTCTTCACCTAATCAGCAAAATAAAATCTGATTATGGTATTTACGTTAACTGTAGAATTATCTTTGTCTCCTTCCCTCTTTTTGCCTGACAATACACTGCTCACTATTATTCAAACATTCACAAGAACACACACTTTGCCCTCTTCACACATGCATTCCTACATGGACTAGGGGGCAATAGTCATGCTAATGAGCATGAACCTTCATCCATCCAACACACATACTTTAGATCCCTTGATGTATTCATTAAACATGGCCAAGGACCCTCGCCCTGAAATATCTCCACCAGTCATTGAATTAAAGAAGTGTAAAGGCATGCCTGAGGGCCGTGTGTGTGTGTGTGTGTGTGTGTGCGTGTGTGTGCTCTGAGCTGCTGTAGTAAGCCTATCACGTTCACTGCTAACTCAATAATACACCAAGATGACAGCAATCAATCAAGAATAGAAAGGCCTCTGCCCAACCCGACACACACACACACACACAATCACACAAACCCATATGGCACAATTAGCCCACAATTCATAGGAAGCAGGTTACTGGAGAGTGGGGCAGAATTTGATCAAAAGATACCAACGCTCTTCCAGGAACAGTAAGCCGGCTACATAACGGTCCGTAAAAGCCTCCCACCGACCTCCTGCGAGCACAAATGACTCCCTCTAGGGTGACGGGATCTCTTAGTGTGTATTTTGGTTTCGGGTGTGTATGTGTGGAGAAGCATGTTGCCCACACATACCACTCCTCCCGCCGTAAATACTAAGCAATTAGGGGGGTGGGTACGACAGCAGGATGCAACAAGCCCCTCTCTCACCTCCACTACTGCCCATCCTTTGTTGTTTGCTCCATCCTCTTCTCTAAATCTCTCTATCGTCAATTATTCCCTCCTTCAGCCACATGATACCAGATTACTAACAAGGATCGTACAGCTCAGTCTGTTAGATGATGTTAGCTTGTGTATATTATCTCAGTTTCTAGTGGCTGAACAATAAAGAACACAAATGTGGACATGGCTTTAAACGATAATCCCTCCTTTCCTCGACACCCAAATTGAGAACATCAAAGTCCCCGAAACATTTCAATCATCCCCACCTTCTTTAACGTGAAGAAGAAGAAGAAGAAGAGAGGGAAGTGAGCCACACATAAGAGAGTGATAAGAGGATCAGAGCGAACGTGTCTGAGAGGGAAAACGTGTACGTTTGAGCTGCATCATTTTACAGCTAATTAAGTAAGATGTGCGTGTGTGCTCAAGATAAGTGGCTGAAATGCATGAAAAACAGTCTGCTTTTCCTGAGCATCCGAGTGGGATTTCAAGCAGAGACCAAAACATGTGGCAGAGCGGGTTTGACAGTTGTCTATGATTAGTAACTCAACTGTGTTGTCACAAGTTAGTGATGTGCAGTATGGTAGGACACACTTCTGATGAGGTGTTAGGATGCATTCACAGCAAATCCGGCGTTGTGCGATCCGCGATCCGCGGTCCATATTGAATGGGGGTAATACTGTATGTTTGGGCTGCAGCTGCTACAGGAGGTATTGAAAAAAAAAACATAGCGGCCTGCAGCAGAAAAATAGAAACAGAATTAACTTTTGGAGAAAACAACCCAACGTCACGCTGCGGTGGCCAATCACGTAACCGGTGATCCAGAGCTGTACTGCCCAGCCATGAGGGAACAGAAAATGTTAATCGCTGCAGTCAATGGGCCATTAAAAGTGGCTCTCCCACACCGCCGCACAACCTTACGTCGAATTGCCGCAATGCCTGATCTGGCGTGAATGCAGCCTCATGCTGAGGTGTGGGAGTGTGACTTAAATGGCCCATTTGTGTGACGTCATGTTGTGAACTTTAACCCCCCCAATCCAGAAGGTGAACAATGAAATGCTACAATGCTACATGATGAACAAGGTTCTTCTTCCCGTGGGCGTCTGATTGCCGGTTATGTGATTGACCACCGCAGCGTGACGTCGGGTTGCATTTCCCCAAAATTTTCGCTGCAGGGCCGCTGCGTTTTTTTCCAGCATCCTCACCACTAAACGCACTACCCACATTCAAATGAATGGGAAGACTGGTGCTTTCGCCAAAATGCCTTATTTGGCGTGAATCCAGTCTTAGGAGCTGATGACAACCCCCCCGCCAGCCCTCCACAGCGGGAGGATGGAGGTGACTGGTGACCCTCTCATTTTCACACCTGAGCCTCCAGATACTATAAATCACACCAGTGTTTCTGTGCATTTCTGTGTGAAATGTCCTCTGGTAGCATGTTACTGGATGTGTCATCAGGATCTGAGGCTTTGAAGGGGGTCTGTGTGTCTGTGTGTGTGCGTGTGTGTGCCAATTCTGTATGACTTTAGGCTGCATGAGTCAGTCTCTATGCTCAAACATATAACTCTGACTCACACAGTCAGGGAGAAGAGCGACATTGAGGAGGAGATGTGAGGGTTGAATTACAGAGAATCACTACCCCCACTTTATCTCCTGTTTTTTATCTCAATGGACTCGCTAATGGGTAGTTTTTACTTAGATATACAAGCATGCATTAGCCAATGAGGCCGAGCCCGATAAAACGACAAGATTCAGAGGAGCAATTTGCATTCAATATCCAAATTACCGGTTCTGTTTCATACGTGTTTTGCACTCCAACTGGCAAACGTACTTTACTGCCTGCTGGGAGTCACTGGGAGTGACTGCAAGGGCAAAGCATGGCACATTATAAAAAGCCAGCCAGCCTCTGATTCATGGCTTGCATTTTATTGTCTTTCTCTTCATATAGTTTTGAAATAGAACTGTGGTTTTGATTTTCCCCGCAGATATGGATATTACCTAGCAGTAGCACCACTTCTATGAGTGCCTGTGTAGCCCTGTGAATCAGTGGTTCCAAATCTGGTTGTTGAGATCCCCCCCCAGGGAAACGCAAAACACAAGTCTGACGGGTCGGCAGATGGTTAACAGGGTAGAAAATCAAAAAAAACATCTTTGCCATGCAAAATCTGGTTTGTTTTTTAGACTTTCTTCTTTGCATTTTTCTTGTGAAATGCTTGCTAAATGTACCTCTCCAGGGCTCTAAAAAGAATTCAGACAAAGAGAGGAGGAACAGAGGAGGATCATCTGGTGAAAATCTGAAGAAATATTAGAGGTCTTCAAGGGTTCAGTCACTCTTAGAACTGAGACCTGACCTGTGCTCAGAGTCAGACAGGGTCCAAATTATACTTAATCATACTCTAATCAGGTCACTTAGGGTCTCGTTTTACTGACATTGCTCTTGGTTCAGATGGAGAAATGGAAATGGATCAGAGCATAATCAGTATCAGCTCTGATCACGGGGTACGTTATAATATAGGGCTTCAAAATTCATCAAAAACGCAATATGATCTACTTCAATTTTCATATCGCAGGAGGCGCAATATTTCTTAAAGGTGAAATGTGTTTCAAACTACCATTAAAATTAAATATTGTTGTGCTGCAGAGATGTTCTCACCTGAACATCATATTCAACAGACTTCTTCAAACAAACAACTTTATTTGGTACAGATCCCCGCAAAAATTATTCCCTCTAATCATATCTCTAATGCAATATCAGTCAAAATCATGCAGCCCTATTATAATCACTGCATGAGCAAATATCTTAGGAGCCTATTTTAGTAAAGTAGATGTGAAAGATTTATGCTTTAAATGACAATTATCTTTTGGAATTTTATATTAAATTGGTTCAAAATGTATTATCTTTTCAATATCTATCTGCCAGTTTGCTACAGTGTTACATTGTTTTGCAGCCAGGAGGTCAAACGCTTCCAATTATTTTTATAAATTTGAAGTATATAAACTAATTATTTTCAGATTGGGTCCCACATTTTGGACTGTTAAACCTCTAAAGCCGCAGTTATGATTTCTGCACCGATATGAGCTGACGTGGAGTAGTGACGAGGTAACGTTTACTCCATGCATTCAAACCAATATTCCTCCCAAACTGTAGGGGGCAGTGTATCGAAAAAACTCACGTCTACAGTATGGTTTCGCCCATCCAATGTCCACGCGGCTAGAAAATGTTGCATGTGCACAAACAGGTGAAAACAGGGCTGCGTCTGATGGTGTGCGTCAAGCATAAATCAAGCTTTAGATGTAAGAAACGCACATGGCTTCATTCTTTAGGGGTTCACCAGCCAAAAAGATGGGAACCACCTCTCTAGCTATCCTCCCCAGCTGAGTACAAAGGGTACAATACAGCTCCAATACCACCACATTGAGTAGTGAGTGCATTTTGCTATTGGATTAAACGATAGGGAAAGCCGCTGGAGGGCTGTACACACAAACTCACAGAACTGGTGTTACTCCAAGTAACTACTATCCTGAGAGACATCAAACAACTGCTCTATTCCAAATCTAAATTAGGAGAAAGTCACAGAGACAAACCATGAATCAGAGAGCTGGCGGGCTTATTTTTTCTTTTTTTAAATGTGCCATGCTTTTCCCTGGCTTGTCTTTACTCTGTGACTCCCAGCAGGCAGTAAAGTACTTCTCAAAAACTTTCTACAATCCAATTTTTCACCTCTCGCCTGGGTAAAGTCATTATGCGCTGGTGCCTGCCTGGTCCTTGTGTAACTAATGGTGCCAATCTCAGCGTGTGTGTGTGTGTGTGTGTGGCTTTCATTGAGTACATGAAGGGTTGGATAGATAGATAGCCCTTGGTGGTGCCTGGTCTAGCAGAGCTGAGACAGGGATTAAGAGGTAGGGTGCCTTCATAAGCCACTTTCTTCATCACTGTTTGAAATATGGTCTGCACAGTGAAACACACAGCAGCGAGTCCCTTTGTACTCCACTAAGTATCGCTTGTTTTTGCGTACTGGTGCTAAACAGACTCAGAGTGAAGTGCTCATTGCAGCTCTGGTTTGTGCAAAGTGGCTATTGAGAGCCTATGAACCAAAGAGCTCTTTATTTAAGATGAAATATGTTAAACTCCTCACGCTCTTAGTGCTAATAACATGCTAATCTCTCAGTGCTATTGGGAACACACAACGCACAAATCCGTCCCACTGAAAGAAACATGATGAAAGCCAGTGCTTTGAACTGAGTCTCCCTCTGGACACGGGCAAACTACTTTAAACTTTTGCAGTTTTGTTTGGTGTTGTAATTTCCTCTCTGTTGCTTTTGCTCACTTTTAATCTATAAGCATGTTCTGGACTGGACGGTGGAGTCCACAGTCATTTTCAGTTCAGTTCAACACAGTTGAGAGGGCAGCTGAGTAGAGTTCATTTGAGCTTTATCAGTTCAGTTGAATGAAGCTCTCCCCTCTCTGTACACAGTCCATGATCAGACCATTGAGAGGAGTTTCCCTGCCGACTGGCCTTGTTAGTGGTTAAAGTCGACTCACTCTAAGACACTCTGACCTCCTTTCAATGTCTCCATCTGCTACCCGCTTTCCTCACCCCGCATCTCATCTCCTTTGCTTTTACTTTCAACCATTTTCATCCACTCTTTTAGGTGCACATTGAATTCGATTTCCCTCAGATAAGAGTAAAGGTAGAATACAAATAGGTTTTGCAATCAGCCACTGAACTAGAAATGTGCACATGCATGGGTGTCTGTCTGCATTACAGTTTCTACTGTAATGTGTAAAGTGGGGATGCGCCAATCCGACTTTTTCAGTCCTGATACGGATAATGATACCTGTGCTTTGGGTATCGGCCGATACCGATCGCTAAAATAAGCCATGGGCCTTTTTTCACAGAGCACATTTTGACATGACACCGAAGGAAAGGCACAGGTGTAAATATCAAATTAACGATGGTTGAATTCAGTTCCAGAGTCTTTGTATAAAATGCATGTTGGTTCACTCTCAAAGCTTACAGAGCCATCGTTAATGTTTTTAGTAACACCTGTGTTTTTCTACGACGACAAGTGAAAATGTCATGCTGTGAAAAAGGCTACTGAGTGCCAAAATACTTGATGAGAGGCAAACAAAAACAGAATAAAGGACTGTGACTGGCAGCACAGCAGAAAGCAGCTTTATATTTTTAGTTTGTACATAACGGCATCTTGCCGTACACAGTCGTAACACCTAAATAAAATAAGTAGGGCTGCCCCCTCTTAGTCGACTAATCAGTCGATTTGGTTTTAGTCGACTAAGATTTCTTTAGTTGATTAATCGTAGAATGACTTATTTCCAAGAAACTTATGAGCACATCTGTTACGTGTTGTGTTGTGGGTTTTCTGCTCCCTCTCCTGTGTCTCTTCAGGTGCCGCCTTCCCCCGCTGTGCAGCTGCAATGAATGGTTGTACGCGGCTGCGCCAAATAACCCATTAGGGCCGGGCGGTTAAGAGACCAGGAGAGAGGAGCAAACGGGGCCAGTGGGCCAGTGGGCAGTCTTACAAGCTGTGTGTTGGTTGTCTTGGCATGACGTGTACCGGGGTCAGTAGTGGCTCTCTTCTAGAGGGAGTGTGTTTGTCCGTGCGCTTTAGTCTTTTGAACTGACACGTGGTTTGTGGTTAATGTTACCAGTGTCGCTTTCTTTTAGAAAGTGGATTTCATTTGATCATTGTACACTTTTCATTTATTGTTAATAAATTGTAACATTTGTTTGCACACATCAGTTGCCCGTCTCTTTTTCCCTGGGTTTATTCTATTGTTACCTCCTCCATCCCATGGACTGTAAACAGGGGAATGTAACAACATCTCTAATAACTCAATCAACTAATCGATTAGTTGACAAAATCTTATGAGTGTTAGTCAATTAAGAACTTCTTTGGTCGAGGACAACCCTAAAAATAAGAAATGTGAAATTTAAATAAGCCCCTTGATACGTATTTACATGTGTTCTTATATGTAGTAATTATGCCACTGCCTATTAACTACATCAAGCTGTGATTGAGACGTTGCCTGTGTTAAAAGATCAGAGAATGAAGATCAGAGAGGACAATGACTACATGTGTAAAAGAGGATTCCAACAAAGGGAACATTACATCTTGTTTGCATGTTAGTCATATAGTATCTAATCTTTTTCTAGAAGAAACATAACGTTCTTAACGGTTAACCTGTCCCACGTCTAAACTGCTTTCACGCTCACTTTCTCAGTAACAGCAGCCTGCACAAAACTGACGAGACAGCATTTTAAGGTTTTTAGCACACAAATCAACAAGCTGACTTGATGATGATGAAGCAAGGTTCACGGAGATATCACCCAAAATTTGTACACACAGTGACAGCAGACATCCTTCCTCACACGGCTGGTATCTCTCGTAAAGCGCTTATCTCGCTCGCTCTCTCTTCCTCCACTTTGCCGCCAGCCAACATTTTCTTTTAAGTTTATCTGCAAAGGTGGCAGCAATGTTCGGATGATTACAGGCTAATTTAGACTTTGCTGCATCAACTTGAAGAGGAATGCGGCGGCAGCGCTGCTGTTATGATTCCAGCCTCAACCCAGGGGATTAATGTCACTTGTGAGGTTTTGTTTCCTTTTCTTGTGGCTCCAAATTCCTTGTTTGTTGTGTGGGTGTCGTGTGGAAAGACGAGACAGCAGACCGCAACACACACACATACACACACTTTGATTTCTCAGAGGAGATGACGGAAGAAAAGCAGCAGGACAAGAATACAGCCATGGATAAAACCCAAAACACACCAACAATGGATAGGGTGGAAGGGAAAGTGACGAAATGAGAGCAGCTTAAACCAGCCAATCCTCTCTCTCCTTCTGCCTCCCCGTGTCCCAGATCTAACAAAAAACTGTTTAGGTTTCGCCCCAATTAACAAGTAGGGAATTTAGCTGCGACAGAGAGGAAATTCTCATCAAGAATACGCAGTCAAGAACGGCAAACAGCTGTCAGCAGTTTGTACCCTCCGGCTCTACTTTCCATAATTGAGTCAGTAATGTTGCTCTTTTCATCATAATACCATCACTCTTAATCTTTCATCCACCAGCAGAGGAAGTTATGCCGCGTGCGTCCCTGCTGTCCGACCGTTTGATCACACAACACAATTAGAGCATACACATCCGTGAAGTCATCAGCCGCTTGTAAAACAAGACCAAAAAAAAAAAACAGTGGGGGGGATTTGAGTGAGATGAATATGCTTTGCAGCCATTCAACTGAATGTGATCTGTCAAGATAGTCATCCCAGCTGTGGCGCTCCCAAAGCAATTTATTCGATGCCACGCTATAACAAATGACACCGCTGGAACCGTTGGAATGGAAAGAGAGAAATGGGCTTGCAAATAGTTGGAGTTTTATCTCCATTATAGCTTAATATTGCAGTGTCACTGATGTGGAACACACACACAGTCGAGCGCACTCACACACAAGCCTCGGTCTGCGTGGATGGGTTACATGTGCACATGCTCGCGTTTGCCAGCCCAAGGTTTTCACTATAACCACATAATTAATGGTCTGTTAAATTGAAGACATTAAAAATGGCGAGCAGTTGTAAAAAGGGCCACCAGGGACAAAGAGGAGATGGGTTTTCCAAGAACACACATATTATTATAAACCAACATGCACGCAGCGAGGGCAGCGACTCCCGACTCCGGGGAAGGTCAAGAAACAGCAGGAAAGTCGCCACTTCTTCACAATTAGCATAAAACCTGGCTGCTTTAATCTGTGTTGAACAAGCAAAGTCATACAAAAGTATAAATAAGCACATTTTGGATAGAGTTTGTGCCAAGTAAACCACTCGGCTGAATCTGACTGGTTGCTAGGTTGCATTTTGGGTGGGTCGTTTTTGTGGTGAGGTTAAAGGCTATGTATGTAAGAGGAGCTATCTTTAGAGTGTCCCCATGTTCAGCCCCCTGAGGTCCTCCACCACCACCACTCGTCTCTTTCCTCAGCACGCTATCTCAGATTTGCATCATACATTCCCATGTCTCCCTTTTGACAGGTTGGTTTTTATCTCCTGCGGGCTCCTCAGCATCTTATTGTATACATAAAGGTTTCCGTGGTAACAGCGCACCAGAGAGGAGGGAAAGAAAATGAAAGAGAGGGGAAAAAGGGGAAAGCTATACATAGAGATCTCAGGTCTCCAGGGTCATGCTCATAATTGGCCCAGAGTGAGAGGTCGAGCCGCCGACACCCATCCCCCCCTTTTTCTCTCTCTGTTTCTCTCCACCTTACTATCTGCATCTCCCCTAAATCTCCAGTGGCTCTGGCCCTGCTGATAAATCAGCCGGTGATCAATAATTCAAACGTATTCCCAGCAGGGGGAGAAAATGGGGAAGAAGATGTCGGAGGGGGAGTAAAAGAGAAAGAGAAAGGAAGATAAGACAAAGCCTCGTTGTGTTTTAACAAAGGGTACGCGTTAGGGGCGGAGCATGAACAGTCATTACGCATTCAAGCGGCGCTTCTCTCATCCCTGAGTACCCAGGTTGCATTAGGCTCTCAGGTGAGATGACGACACACTGGAGGGAGCTCCCAACAGTCTGAGCTGTGAGTTTGAATTCATTATTCAGTCACCTTGGCTTCCTGACCTACAACACACCATAAACACATTCCCTTAAACACTAAAGGCTGTTTGTTTAATCAACTTTTTTTTTTGATGGGGCTGCTATTTGTGGCTATAAGGCAAGGATCTGTCAGGGTCCACTATTCTGTGGATGAGGGTTGTTCAGGCATAGCAATCATCACAGTTCGGGTCAAGACCACAATCAGCGCTGAACACCGGGGGTCCATTTGACAGCACAAGTACAGCACTCACACATACACACACACACTGTACTTAATTATGTCAACCTGCGTGACCTTCAAAAAGAAAAGAATAAGGGCTCAGAGACAATGGAAGACAGGGTTAAGACCTTCATTTCTGAAATCACACAAACTACTGGAGCTTCTGTGGCCCACCGTCACATACTGTTAGAGCCTCCTGCCTTCAATCTCCCACTTTTACAACGTCGCTGGAAAGAAAACAAACATGAACACTCCTTTAAAAGGACTGGAAATTTAAAACATACTTTCTTTTAAGATTAGTTGATGTTATATATGATGATGACCTAAAGATCCGTCTTAAAATTGTCTTTTTTTGCTCATTGTCTGAGCAGCAGCTTTTAATCAATATTCATGTTATTTTAATTTGTCTGAACAGCAAATTTATAATGAATTAATCTAACTAGTTCCTGATGACAAGTAACAGAATTTCTTCCAATAGCTGTGTCCTTCTAAATGTTAAGCTGCTGAACCATTTCAGCCAGCAGGCTTCAGCAGGCTCGCCGACATGAGACGGCGCCTTGGGGACCCGGAGTAATATATGTGGCTTCCAGTAAGTGGGCTCGTATCAATTCAACATAGATTTCATTGCTTCGTTTTTCTTTATATCCTTGCTTAGACTAGCGTGTGGATTTATTTGTTTGCCTCTACTGCAGTAAACGTAATTGCTTCTCTTAGTAATAATGTAGGTTATACAGTATATGTCAAACCAGCGTCTGTACCCATAAATTCTACAAAATAAGAACTAGGGATCATTTTTTATTCGAAATTTGAACATTTTTTGACGACACATCACAGCATTTAGAAAAAGCGCTACACGAAGCTCACAAAACAACGGAGACTGTTTCCAGGAGACACTAAAAAGTGATGCACAATGCTAGGACATGCAGCGTTTGTTGTTGCCTTTTCTGGATTATCAAGATATTGAAGTTGTCGATCCGTCAGTGGTGGAAAATTACCTAAAATTTGTTTTTTGGCTTATTTTAACATTGTGATCGCATGACTCAGATATTATTGCAGATATCTAGCTGCTTATTATTATAATATCTAAATCATGAGATCACTACGATGGATAGCCGACTTCATTAACTTCATCAACCACTAACAAGTCGTGTGCATCACTTTTTAGTGTCCCTGGGAAACAGTTTCCATTGTGTTGTGAGCTTCTGAGTCATCAAATTGATGTTTTCGTGTTTATTCGCTTGTGTTGTGTCTATTTGCATCATGGGTTTTCTTAATTTGCAGTGTGTTGAGCTCTAAGGGCCACCATAGTAATGACCTGTTCAAATTCAAAATTTACAGTCAATAAGCGCGCCAGACCATTTGCCTTGTCCAACAGGGAGTGCTCTTAGAATTGCAATCAGCTTGACCTACTGCATGACCTATTGACCTATCAGTAAAGTAAGCTAATAAATAAAAATGGAAGAGGCCACTCACAATATAGTCAGCTAAGCCGTACTGATAGGATAATCATGACACCGAAGCATCTGAGAGGCAGTGTGTGGAAGTATTCTGGGTTCTGTTGTGCAGTGCATTACGCTATATACCGTATGGGTGACTTTATGAAAAGGTGACAGCCCATGCTTTGTACAAATGTCAATTACCAACATTAGCAACCGCTGTTACTTTGATTGCTCTTTCATTTTCTTTTTGTCATGAAGGCTGATGAGGCTACTTTGAGCTAAAACTTGGCTTCATAGTGTTGATCAATGCTCGCTGGGTTCCAGATAATCGACTATGAGTCGCCTCAGGCTAAGTGGTGTAAATCACAAACCCCACCCAAAATCCACATCTGACCAATACAGTCATCGGTGTGTCACCCTTATGTTGTAATGATAACTGTCTTTAAAACCCTAAGCACATACTGGTACAGCTCCATTTGAATCCACTTTCCAAAATAAGAAAAGAAGCCAACAAATAAATTGCTGCTGGCATCTGTGAATACACCTAGTTTATGGCCCATCTCCGTATGCAAGCTGTGTCTAACACACACAGACACCACATTTTGTATCTGCGTGGATAATTCAGATAGGGATGCTATCTTATTCTGCCACCATCTGTGCAAGCCAAAGCAAACAATAAAAAAAAAAAGTGTTTCTCCTCACAATGATTCGAATCACACAGTCCAGAGAGGCTTAATGAGAACCTACAGGCCCCGAGAGGCGAGGAAGACGAGGGTACAGAAACAGAGAGATAAAAGAGCTGTGTGACCATCCACTCTATTCCCGCTGGCCTATCTCCTCCATCAACCTGGCAGTGCCAAGGAAATACAGTTCATTATCATTGATCACACCGGACGCCACGCTCGCACGGACGCTCTAAAGAAGTTACACACATGCGCTCGACAAAACACCCACCAAAAGAGGCTCCCTAAACAGATGTCGTCGCTACTGATGCAATTGAAATCTTCGTGCTCTTGCCAAGAACAGCTTTCATATTTCACTAGTTACCAGGTTTTGATATATCACCTCTCGTGAGAACTAGCAAGACAGAACAGGATTATACAGTAGCAGTAACTCTCCGGCCTGATGGCATACAATGTTTTATTGCTATGCAATTTGCCCCAGCTGCTGTAATTATTCTTAATTACATCTGCGTGATGCATTAATATCAAAGCTGTGGGCAAAGACCTCATGTATGTATGTATGTGTGTGTCTTTCAGCACACATGTAGATTTGGTGAGGTGAGGGAGAGAGACAGCATGTTGATAGACATTCCAGCATCTCTGAGCTTGTGAATATTCAACAGGAAATTTGAATGTTAGTGCTTCCATAAAGCAAATGAGTTAGCAGTGAAAGCAGAGAGAAAGAAACAGCCTAAATCCTTTGTAATGTGTGGGAGATGACGTGATGCCTGCCTGCCAGGGGATAATGTCGCTCCTTCAGAGATAACGCTCTTCAGGAGGAGGCACTCCGCTTCTCCGCTAAAACTTTCTTGGAAGCACTTTGGTTGAACTCTTCCATCTCTGAAGCCTTCACTACAAAGATGGTATATTCTCTAGCTATGTCATCAAAAGAGGAGAGGGGGAAAGTGGGCAGCGTGATGCAAGATATTATACACACACACACACATAGAGCTTGTGGGTAGTCTGTTAGTTTTTAAGGGTGAGGATGAGGTAAAAACTTGCAGATCCCTGCTGCCTCTGTACTATGGATCACTCCACTGAAAGCACTATATATAGAAACAAACGAAGCCATCCACTGTGACAACATGGACGCCTTTTTCTCCTCATTGCTTGTGATCAAACAAAAACCCCTTCCAGCTCTTTCCTTCATTTCTCTCCTCTTGTCAAAGATGATAAAGCTGCACTTCCTCCCCTTCATACAAAGGCTGTAATCTTTCCCCAACTCCAGACCTACTAACCTATAACTCACAGGTCCGACTGCGCAGCTGTGTCCGTGTGTGAAATAGTGTCTGTGTCTCTGTTGAGGTTGCATCCGTCGGCGCAGTTATGGCCGGGCATTTTCAGGGTCAATGTTCAGTTCTGAGCTCATTACCCTTGTTCAGAGTGATTATGTGTGTGTCCCCGTCTGCCCTTTCCCGCAAAAAAACACCATGACCAAACGAAGAGGCCTCCTTCATCAATCACCCACTGTCCGTGCTGTGCCGCATTAACCATCAGCTCCATTCAGAACAGCATCCCCTCCTCATGGCCGGTCGCTGACATTCACAATATGTCTGGAAACAAGTCCCGTATCTGACCAATCGAAACGCTTCCACGCCGGGTCAGCTTCAGGTCAACACTTCAAACAACCAACCCGTCGAGACAAAAAACGAGCTCGCCTGTGTCTCGGAGTACAAACAAATCATTAGACAGACAGGGCTTCCTGCCAATGCTTCGCCATTCTCTGGGGCTGATCGGGGTTCTTCTGACAACGATCCAGCCCTACTGTCTGGACTAGTTATGCTGCACAGGGAAGAGGGAACAGAGGCGTTTCGATCAATACCGGCTCATTATGTGTTGCCTTCTGTCCCAGAGAGATGAGTCCCTCCGCTCGGCCTGTTGATGAGGAAAGCGCACCACAATTCAATTAGGGGGATGGCCGAGATGCCAAAAGAGGTTTGATCAAAGCACTCTGCCTGGCTAATTAGTGCACACGGCGGTTCACAGGGGCTATTTTTACATCTGAGGAGCAGAGTATGTTGTTTTGTTAATGGTAGTTTTACCCTGTAATCGACTGGGAATAACCTGGCTCATTGTCAATGCATAGGTTTCAGCCAGGGGAGAGAGTGGGGGCCCCTTGTGCTGCTTCCACACATGTATATTCATGTGCACACACATGCACATAAACACACAACCTGGTGACCTTTCCAAAGGTCATGCAGGGTTTAATGCAACCCCACTTTGCAGGTTAAACTAATCAGAAGTGTGCAGGTGTGTGCGAGTGTGTGTATGTCTGCAGACAGGAAGTGTCAGGTCATCCAGAAATAGTGCCGGGGGAAAATAAAGCTGTTTCCAGGAGTCTTCTGGGACTTTTTAGGCAGCCCCGCTGACAGCTTTATAAACCTCTTAACAAATGGTCGACCTCCTTCTCTCTAATGAGGCGAAGAGGTCCGAAGTCTGGGAAGGGAAAACAGGTGTGTCCCTCAAGGTGGGTTCACAGCCCTAGGTGTTTGTGTGTCATCAGAGAGGGAGACACAGTTTTAATAAGGGGGCTAGTGTAACCATTGTGAAGTTCCCTATTCCTCACTATTTAGTGAATTTACAGAGCTGAAACGTGACAGATGCACAGGCACAAATACACATCAGCACTCCATCGATTTTGAACATGAAGTGTGGGACGAGCAGCAGGATACGAGGGCCGAAGGTGGTAGGAAGTCTTTTTAAATGGCGACGAATGCTTGTCTTTATCTTTTTCTTCTGAAAAACGTTAAACTAAAGGCAGTAGTACATTTTGAATGAACAGCCTCTTGTATTTGTTCATGTATAAACCGGAGAAACCTGTAACTCTCAGTAACTCTGAGAGGGTCTTGAGATGTTGGCTTGTGTGAAGAATACATTATTAAATGGGAGGGGCGGTTGTTAGTAGTTTCTTTTTTTCTAACACAGTTATGACTGATGCCAGCTGCTACTTCCCATCAAATGCTTTCCTTTTTTCATTTGTGTTCCATTTTTCTTTATTTTCTGATTCACTCACGCACGATACAATATATCAGAACTTTCCCCATCTGACTCTTTGTCTCTGGAGAAGATTTTATTGCTCCCTTAGCTGTTAAAAGCGACATTTACTCGGGGGTGGAGGGGGGGGCTTATGGTGTGAGCAAGCTCCGTTTTAATACTGCCATAAATAACATCGTCACACCCTGTCAAGTAAACTCTACTCAGGGATAGTGGCAAAGGCGAGCTGGCCTGTGTGTCAACGGGAAGCATCATCTTGAGACTGCATGGCTGCCATCAGTAAAATGTCACAGTCCACACTTCAGTGATCAGAAACGGAAAAGCTTTTGAGGATCAACACCCCAAAATACAGCTGGTTTCGGTGCTTGATGAACAAATTCCTCTGATCTTAAGATCACAGAAGAGATTTATGTATTAGCAGACGTCTTAAATGTTTTAAATCACGAGGCAGCAGCGACTCTGGGTCTGAAATACAGAAACAGGCTTTGAACAAATAGCTGCTGCCTCACACAGCAAAACCACATGATACTTCAGGTATTACTATTTGAGTATATTTTAGGTCATTATTACAATATTCAAAACAGCAAATCCACACATTTGTTAAATGCACTTTCATCATGCATCACACAGCACACTGCCCACCACTGTGCCACTACTTAAGGCTGAGAAGAGCTTCCTAACACAAACAACAACACCATATGTTTTCTGTCACAACAGTGAATTTCCTCAAGGATCAAGAACATAAATGAACAACACTTCACTTACAGTGAAGTCACGAAACACAACATTTATCAGTCTGGGGGTTATGATTTCTATTCAAACAACAACTATCAACGCAAGTAAGAGGAGTGTATAGAGGAAATATGAATAGTGGAGAGTTGTTTTGTAATGTGTGGCTGCCACTTCTAGTGAGTTGCAGAAGTTTTAGGATGTACTGATATTTCTAAAAAACATGTCCTGTTATCAGTTTTTCCAACCTGTGATACTCTGCAAGCCTTCAACAAGCAGGGACTGAATTGGGAAAGAAAGCTTTTTAGGTTTTCGGCACCTACTGCTTGGAATAATGTACAATCTGATCTTCAACTTCAAAACTTAGTTATACCTTGAATGAGTTTAAGGCTCTGGTGAAATCACTGCAGTCCAGGTTGTCTGTGTGCAAAGTGTTTTTGTATGAGCAAGTTTTAATGTTGTTAATTTATGTGTTATCTGTTACTTTCACTATAACTGTCTTGCTGCTATCTTGGCCAGGTCTCCCTTGTAAAAGAGATCTTTGATCTCAATGGGACTAACCTGGTTAAATAAAGGACAATAATAAAATAAAGAACGTGCTGCCAAGTTAAAAGAGAGATTTCATTATAAAGTAATTTATCATACTGAAATATAACACTAAAAAGCACAGTTAAAACTTGTAAAAACAACAAGTAGAGAAGTAGTGGGTTAAAGGAGAGAGATTTCATTATAAAGTAATTTATCATACTGAAATATAACACTAAAAAGCAAAGTTAAAACTTGTAAAAACAACAAGTAGAGAAGTAGTGGGTTAAAGGAGAGAGATTTCATTATAGAGTAATTTATCATACTGAAATATAACACTAAAAGCACAGTGAAAACTTGTAAAAAACAACAAGTAGAGAAGTGTTAGGTCAACTCACCAACTGTAAAGTGCAAAGAAAGATGAGAGTGCATCGTCCGCTGCAGCAGCCCATTGTGAAGCAGCGGTGGAAACGTGACTCTGATCCGGGAGAAAAGGGACTTGGAAACGGGGTCGGAGGAGCTCTCGTTGTTGCCGACCAGACTCAGTCCTGATCCAGGCACCGGCGTCCCATTCTCGGTGCGTCTTTCTTTAGCTGAGCCAAAATAACCGGCTGCAGGATCGCCCTCGCTGCTGCTGCTCCGGGTCGGTTTGTTTGCCTCCTGCTCCTGCCGGCCGGTCGCACTGGAGGTGACTGGCTGGGTGGTTGAGAGCCGGTGTGTACAAGGAGGAGGAGGAGGAGGAGGAGGAGGAGGAAGGGGGTTGGGTGGGAGGTGGTGGTGGTGTTGGGGTAGTCAACCGTGGGCTGGGATGTGGCTGACTCTGGGCGTCAACTGGTTTGTGGAGGCTGTCTGTCTGTGGTGAGGGAGAGAAAGAAAGTGCGCGCCTGTTAATTCAAAAAAATGTATAACAGAGGCAATCAATTTATTGCCATGGTGACCGAATACATTCCAATTAAGCCGATTTAAAAGCAATTATAAGGCAAGGCAGCTTTATTTGTATAGCACATTTCAGCAACAGGGCAATTCAAAGTGCAAAAGAACATTAAAGGTCCCATATCATGCTAATTTTCAGGTTCATACTTGTATTTTGTGTTTCTACTAGAAAATGTTTACATGCTGTAATGTCCAAAAAACGCTGTATTTTCCTCATACTGTCAGCCTGACTATGCCTGTATTTACCTTCTCTGTCTGAAACGCTCCGTTTTAGCGCATTTCAACGGAATTACTACGGAATTGCAACAGGATTGCATTGCTAGGCAACAGTTTGGGTCCATGTTTACTTCCTGTCAGCTAATGACATTTACATACACTGCAACCAGGAATAAACTGGGACACATTTAGAATGTTTACGTTTAAAATTGTGTCAAGGGTCTAAATATTGTATATTCGTGACATCACAAATGGACAGAAATCCTGACAGCTTGTTTCAAATGCAGAGTTTCTGAATACGGGCTGTGTGTATTTCCCTGTGGATTGAGCGTTTTGATACTTTCACAGTGTTTATATAGGACTTAAGCCTGCTTTATAATAAAAAAAACATGAAAATCTCACTTTTTTATTATATGGCCCTTTAAGACATAATTAAAACAGTTATCAAAACATAAAAACAATAAAGATTAGAAAATAAAAACACGCTAAAAATAAAAGCTAGGATAGAAGCAAAAATAGAATATAACACACAAGAGTAAAAGCTCTAGTGCAGTATAAGATCATTACCTGTTTTAATAAAAGGCAGCAGCAAACAGGAAAGCTTTAAGCTTTGATTTAAAAGAACTCAGAGTTGGAGCTGGTCCTGCAGGTTTCTGGGAGCTTGTTCCAAATATTAAATTTTAATTTTAATATAAAAATTATAAACACAAATAAAGCCATTGAGCCAAGATTTCAGGCATTTATTTGAGGGGAAACGTTAAACATCCATATACTAGTGTTTGTTAACAACTCATTTCTCATTTTGAGGTTTAATGATTCAAAGGAGGGACACTGGGTTAAATGAGCTGCTGTTAATGCTGCTGCTGCTGCTGATGGAGGACAGGCGCCACCTGGTGGCTATATGATGAGAAGCACTTCTGACAAGTTCTTTAAAAAAAGAAACAAAAAAGCAGCAGTACAGGGTCATTATTCAAAATGGAAGCCAAGTTTTTTCTCAGTTATGTAATTTACAAACATCTCATTCCCATATTTAGACTCAGTTTGAGTGCTTTTACAAAAATAATCAAACCAAGATTCTCCCTTTATCTTGGGCACTCATGTAAAAGATAAATCTCAGTGAGGCACTTTTCTGGTTGAATTATTATTTTCTATTACTATTTTATGACAAGTTTCTTTTACGCACAACTCCTCCTCTCCAAATCCTTCTTGTCCTGCCTTTTCTCCACACAGACCTTTTGTTTGAATCTTGCCTCCTGGGTATAGCCACTGCTCCTGCTCGGTATGATATATAATAAGAAAAAAAAAAGAAAAAAAAAAAAGTAAAATATCTTAAAAGCAACTCTCTAAGTCACCCTCCTCCTCCTCCTCATCTCTCGCAGTGTATAGAGCAAGGGTGCACAAACTCTTCCCTTTGAGGGCCACAACTGGAACTCGATGGAGGGCCACGGGCCAAATTAAACACCTATTGTATTGTAGTGTTAAGATGCAAAATGGTACTAGGATCCCAAGTTCCCATGTATACTGCATTCAAAAAACTGCATGTTTTCCCCAAAACTGCATAGGAGTATCATAAAGTGGGCATGTCTGTAAAGTGGAGACTAGTGGGTACCCATAGAACCCATTTTCATTCACATATCTTGAGGTCAGAGGTCAAGGGACACCTTGACAAATGGCCATGCCAGTTTTTCCAAACCAATATTTAGCCCAACTTTAGAGTGTTAGCCTCCTTCCTGACAAGCTAACATGACAAGATTGGTATAATGGAGTCCTTCGGTTTTCTAGTTTCATATGATGCCACTATCTTCTAACCATAAACCCGAGCCGTGTACGGCCTCCAAAAGACAGTAAAATCGGTTGGGTCTTTTAATAGAAAAAAAAGAATTTGCTAACATCTGGTGGGCCAAATCAAACCTGATGGCGAGCCAACTTTGGCCCGCGGGCCCCACTTTGGGCAGCCCTGGTATAGAGGCAGGTCCCACCTCTCTCTCTCTCTTTCTCTCAACAGCTTGATAAATCTTTTACGCGTCTGCGGGCTGAGTGAGGGAACACTTCACATCTCATTTCATCACACACTCCTCCGCTCTGCTCCTTATGATGTACCTCCTCCTCTCTTCTCCTCTTCCTCTCCTCTTCCTCTCTCTCCTCTCCTCTCCTCTCTCCTCTCCTCTCCTCTCTCTCCTCTCCTCTCCTCTATCCTCCCCTCTCCTCTCCTCTCCTCTCCTCTCCTCTCCTCTCTCCTCTCCTCTCCTCTCCTCCTCTTTCCTCCTCTCTCTCCTCTCCTCTCCTCTCCTCGCCTCCTCTCCTCTCCTCTCTCTCTCCTCTCCTCTACTCTCCTCTCTTCTCCCACCTGCGTCCAGCCGAGGCCCAGGAGGAGCTCCTCCCACCGTCATCGCCAAAAATAACCTCAGGGTATTTATGGATGCCGAGGAGCAGGCACGAATTGGGCTTTTTTTTTTGTTTTTTTATATCGTTTGAGAAAAAAGGCAGTTCTTTCATCATGAGAGCTTACAACCTGAAAAAAACAAGAACCAAGATCAATTTGAAGTAACATCATCCCCCACCTGCATCTGTTTTCTCTGATGATTGATAGTTTGTCTGTGCTCCAGTACTTTATATTCAAGTCATATTCTCTTGTCTCAGATGCATTCTTATAGGCCTGTTATGTAATCTGTGCACAATCAGGTGATGCATCCTACTAAGTAGCTATACTATGAAAAACAAACTGGGTGTTTATGAGGAAATAGGAAACTCGTATAATGATTTCATAGAAAGTAGTGATATTGGTGAGCTTCTACAGGAGGAATAATTAAGATAGGATACGTAAAAATGCGCAATAGTGGTAGACCCTCAGGAGGGAATGGACTCTTGTTTTTGAAAATCTTTTTATTTTATTTATTATTTATTTTCTATATATTTATTTTCTGTTTATGTGTATCTTCATTTTGTTAGAGGTGCCATTTAACTGTTTAATTGTATGATTGATACTGTGAAGCTGTATATTGATTTTCGCCCTGTGAGAAAGGGAGAAGTTACAGTTTTTCTCAATTGTTTACACACAAATACTGGTACTTGACACACAATGACCACAACATGTAACTCATGCACCAACCCCCTGAACCAATTCTGCTAAACTACAAGCACAATTCCTGCTTTACACTCAAATTGCAGTTCTAAAACAAAACACTTTTTTCAAAACACTACACACAATTCTCTGCATTTGGCACAATTTTCATGAAGAAAATCTCGTTTTCACAAGGAACACACTGTCATTCAAAATTCTAAAGTCAATTGCCCTACTATGCACACTGACTCATCACATGGGCAAACACCTGTCACACAGTGTTACAATTAGCAATCAGTTGATGCTTTTTATGGCTGGATTCGACATGCTAAGCGATATTTCCCCCGCTGCTTGGCCAGGGAAAACATTGCTTGTGATGTGGATGAGGTGCTGTGGCCAGACCGAAACAGAAGAGAGGATGCAGCATAGTTTTTTTTTTCGTTTTTTTTAAAGTAACTGTATACAGTAAATTCTTCTGTTGTTTTGTATGTAGACCACTGTATGTGCAACTTTGTGTTGGTTGGGATGTACACTGTGTACATAGTTTTTGTGGGGAAAATAAAATATATTTGTTACCGTGTATTTGTGTGTTCTGAGTATAAAAACAATATTCTAAAATATTTTACAACACACTTATGTATGTACTGTCTGTAGTAAGTGTAACACTGAACAAAAAAAAGGCCTAAGTCATTATGATGAATGGAGAAGAAGTGTTTTCCATTCATCATAGTGTTTTACATTGAGCACATCAGTGTTCAACTGGTTCTTATAAATGTCTATTCATATGATGGTTTGTGTGTGTCATTTGAAAACAAAATACCATTTTGAGAAGAAATAACATTGATTTGAATGTAAAGTTTCATTTTGCAGGAGAATTGAGGGGTTTTGCCCATTGTGTGTGTGTTTTTTGATTTGTGTATAGAGTTCTGAGAGTATGAGGCATGCTTTCAGAAAATGTGTGTAAACAATCGAGAAAAACTGTAAGAGAGAACGGGTGGGTGTGTGGGGTATGTTATGTTTGTTAAAGTAAATCCTCTATTGAATATATTGCATAATAATGATGATGTTTGTATAAGAAAAAAAACCAATAAAGACATTGTTAAAAAAAAAAAAAAAGTAGCTATACTATAATTTATGTTACATGTGGGTCTCTGGCTGTTAATGGAAAGCTATAGCCAGTTTAGCCATTTATGGGTTGTATTCTTTTTGACTAAACAATCACAACTCAAGGTCCACTTACCAGCTTTTTTCCTGGAGCTTTTCAAACCGTATCATACCTTCTCCTTCAGCAAATGGAGTTTGCTCAGGTGTGTGTGTGCTCAAGGTCCACTTGCTACCTATAAAACCAACAACAAAGAGAAGTCAAGACAAAGAGTTCAACAATGATGACAAAGGCAATGTGATACAGTTTAAGAGCTCTGGGAAAAACTTGAGTTGGGATTGTTTTATCAATGTATTATTCAAGGTCAAGAGAGAACCAGGGTTATTATAGTAAACTAAAATGAAAATAAGCAGTGAAAAATATTTTTAATAAATAAAATTAAAAAAATATAAATAAATAGAAGTAAAACTAAACTAAAACAATATTTCCCGGCTAAAAACTAGTAAAAGATATAAGAAAAATTAACCTAAATTCATTTTTTTTTGTTTTAATTGTGGCCATTATAACACAGTTCTTCAACCATGTATTTTGTATGTAGCAACATACTTCTGGGACATTATACCTGGCCCTAACAAAAACAAACTAAAACTACTATAAAACTAAAACTAAATATATAAAAACTAAACCTTTCTGAAAAACTTAAACTAAAATTAGCGAGCATACTCCAAAAACTAACTAAAACTAAACTAAAATGCAATTCTGATGAAAAGTAAAAACTGAAATAAAATAAAAACAAATTAAAAATTCAAAACTATTATAACCTTAGAGAGAAAATATGTGTTTAACCTTATATTCTGCTGGTTTCAATAATGATGCTGTGTGAAATATTCACATCCAGTGTGACATCGAATGGAAATATTCATCATTCTACACACATTTCACACCAAATTCAGGCAAATGGAAATGTTTAAATAGCTACAACTACAATGCATAGCTGCATAACATGAGTTTATGAAGATGGACGCACCAACATGTCGTTAAATGTAGGAACTATTTTTTGTGTGTAGTCAGTGGCATTAACCAATTTTTTTCAACGGCTGTCATGTTTTACTGTTACACATGAACCCAGTAAGTGCTCGAGCTGCTAGTAGAATACATTAGTGACTGTCCTGCACGTCTTTTGCACACATGAAGCTCATTCATTCACAACTGCATTTCTTATGAGGACATGTTTTCTGAATGTGTGCCATAAAAAATGTCTGTGCGTGTGAGTGTATGTGGGTTGTTGGGTGGGAGGGAGTCTGAGAGAGAAGAGCCGAGGCTGAAATAAGGTCACTGTTATAGTTCTATTAGAAACCTTGATGGAAGTTCTCCTTGTGTTCCCATTTTGCCCAACACCTCCTTATCGACTCACTCTGTGTGTGTGTGTGTGTGTGCGTGTGTGTACGTGTGTGTGTGTGTCCAGAACACTTCTTTCATGACAAGTGTGTCCAGGCCCTCGGGGGCTGCTGTTCTCCACAAAGACACTAATGTGAAGTGACAGGACAGCCAGTGGTGAGCTGCTCTGAGGGGACCTGCATTGTGGAGGAGACCCAAGAGTCTGGCTAGTAGGTGGACAACAATAGAGAAAAGACCTCAAAAGGACAAGGCTTTTTCTCTCTCTGAAAGCGTCTTAGGCTGCCGCTTCTAGTTCCCACTCTTTCTCTGTGTTTCTCTTTTTCCCTTTGCACATGATTTTGGCGCTCAAACACCCCAATGTGAAAATTCAGTCTGTTTCACTATTATCTAACAGCCAATTCCTCAATTGTGAGGCGTGTGACGGAGACGTGAGAGCAAAATAGATTGCATCCTTTTCTTACACTCACAGCAGCCTGAATGACTTCCCCCAAATAATTGTGGTGAAACAGTAGTTTGCTTACACCACAGGCTTACAAAAGACGCCATTAGTCAGGCTGAAATGCTGTATGTCACCTGGGGAGCTGCTGCGCAACAGAGACAACACACAATATTTTGCATTGGTGCACCTACTGTGGCAAATAATACATCATAAACTAACCAGCTAAATGAGCTGCTCTCCTTCAGCTCTTGCATTTATCAACACAAACTACCCTATGTAGCTGCAAAGTACAGCCACCACTGGCTGTACCCACAAGCACATGAATGCTTTCTTTATATAGGCCCATGCTCATAAAAGTTTAAGATTATGCATGCGCCCTTGGAGGCAGAGTCTCATCTGATTTCTCTTCACTATTTTGCCATGAAGAGAGTTTCCAGACTCGATGAAGAATAAATACAGAGGCTATTATGAGGAGCATGTCAATAATTTATAATGGGATTATGCTTTGGTGAAGAAATTCTGGTCCCCAGAATCACTTTTGAAGAGTTGGTGTTATTCCACCGTTGGCCGCTTGGAGGCACTCGCCTGTGAGGTCAGTTTTAATTGAATGGTGCCTTCACAGGTGTGTCAAGCCAGACACAGGCTGGGACAATACCGGATGTTAGGTAGGTTTCCTACAAAGTAAAAGCACATCATTAGTTGGACGCTCCTTGATTATAAATATAGCCTAGTGTGCAACTGTGAAAATTAATTTTGTGAAAGGCTTTCTTCTTTGCTCTATTTGATCAAAAGAATTGCTTAACCTAAACAATATTTACTAGATAGTGTTTATATAATTTAGTATAGATTATACAGTGTGGAACAAGTTACCCCCTGATATACACACTGTCACTGACCTTTTTAAATCTAAACTCAAGACTTTTCTATTTAGATTGGCTTTTAATACCTAGTAGTGCTGGGACATTTTTCCTTTTTTTTATGTACCTTTTTATGATTTTATGATATGTTGTGTTTTTATTCCTGTTATTTCTTGATGTTAATGTAAAGCACTGTGGGTACCTTTTGGTCATTGTAAAGGGCTATACAAATACATGTTGATTGATTGATTGATACAGTGTATTCATAGTAATAACAGAATATTTTAACCTAAACACTATCTACCAGCCTAGTGATGATCTAGATATTATTTAAGTTAGAGTCTATAGTCTAGATCAATAAATTGGATATAGGGGGAAAAGAACAGTGAAATCAGAGCAAGAAGCTCCCTGAACCAGACAAGCTGAGAAGTTGAGGCAGATAATATTAATTTATGAGGTGGTTGATATCATTACAGTCCATGGTTGATATCTATATATACGGTCTATGGTATATGCATAAACTGTAGTATAAATCAAAAACAAATTAGGACTTATAAGGCATGTGATAACATAAACATTTTACCAAATGTATGCAGCCTAATTAATTAACATGGCTCTTACAAACTTTATCTCAGCCAAAGATATGTATAATAACAATATTTCTCCAAACAAAGTGTTTGACATATCAGATGATTTAAATAAAAAAAAAAGACAGTTTATTCATATGAAATGTACCTGTATATCAATGTTAGCTAGGCTATTTCTGAGTAGGCTACAGTATCTGCCAATAGCTCAAGATTTTGAGCAGGAGAGCTAACGTTAAAATAGCAAATATATTAGTACATTTCTCTAGCTTAGTGTGCTAATATGTGAAACAGGTTGTTTGGCAAATGAGTCTATATAAGTCTTTGCAAATAATTAAATGCGTTTTAAAAAAAAGCCTCCACACTAACTTGACCATACATTGACATTAATGCTAAACAACTAGTTAACGCTAACTTGACCATACATTGACATTAAAGGTCCCATATTGTAAAAAGTAAGATTTTCATGTCTTTTTTATAAAAAGCAGGTTTGAGTGCTTTATAAATACTGTGAAAGTATCGAAGCGCTCAATATACGGAGAAATACACACAGCCCGTATTCAGAAATTGTGCGTTTGAAACAAGCCGTTAGGATTTCTGTCCATTTGTGATGTCACGAATATACAATATTTAGACCCTTGACACATTTTAAACGTAAACATTCTAAATATGTCCCAGTTTATTCCTGGTTGCAGTGTATGTGAATGACATCAGCTGACAGGAAGTACACATGGACCCAAGCCGTTGCCTAGCAACGCAATCCTGTTGCAATTCCGTCGTAATTCCGTCAAAATGAGCTAAAACGGAGCGTTTCAGACAGAGGGTAAATACAGGCATATTCAGGCTGACAGTATGAGGAAAATAAAGTTTTTTTTTTAACATTACAGCATGTAAACATATTCTAGTAGAAACACAAAATACAAGTATGAACCTGAAAATGAGCATAATATGGGACCTTTAATGCTAAACAACGGAGTATTAGGGCCACTTTGAGGAAAACAAAAGAAATCTGAGATTTCGAGACTAAAGTCGTAATATTATGAGAATTAAGTCATAATATAATAAAGTAATAATTTTACCTATTATTTTCTTTTTTTCTCGTAAAATTATGACTTTATTCTCGTAATATTACAACTTTTTTTCTTGTAAAGTTATGACTTTATTCTCGTTATATTACGTCATTTTTTCTCTTAAAAATATGACTTTATTCTCGTAATATTCTGACTTTATTCTGTAAATCTCAGATGTTTTTTTCCCTCAATGTGGCCCTAATACTCCGTCGTACATGTTCTAGTAGAAACACAAAATACAAGTATGAACCTGAAAATGAGCACAATATGGAACCTTTAATCCTTTATCATAGTTTTTCTCACTTTTTGTACTGCAAACATGACTGATATCACCTTTCATTTTCTGTTTTATTCTGAAAGCTTTCACCGGAAACCCTCCGTGTTACTCTGTCTGTCTTGACAGTGGTTTCAGTCACATGGTTGCTGCCTCACCGAGAGAGCTGATGGAGCCAGATGAGAGAGGCAGGCAGGAGGCGAGCCCCTCCGGTTGCGCGTCAGCATCCCCTCAAATAGGAATCCGCTGCTGCTGTCACTTCTGCTCTACATACTGAGAGACGGACGACTGTAAAAAACCCCCCGAAACAACCATCTACAATTTGCACTTGTGCATGCAGCTGTTTTAATGCATGTGATGCCAAAGAAGAAGAGCAGCAAGGGGAGGCTGTGGTGAGGAAGGAAGGCTGGAGCTTTTTGCAAAGAAATGATAGTGAGGAGGATCAAGGCGCGCTGTCCCAGGAGAACTCATCTGAAGAGCAAGAGGATGCTCCTCTAACGAACTGGGGGGGCTGAGTGAGTATACATCCTAATCTCCATCTCTCCATCATTTTGCTTCCACTTTGATGACATCTGGACATCCCTCTTTATCACCTCTGAATCCCCCACACCCCTCCCTCCTCTACTCGATCACACCTGTCTGATCAATCATTCATGGGCTTCTTAGTAAAGTGCAGCATAACCGGTTGGTCAGTGATGTGTGAAAAGTTGCCTTGCTATTTGTGCACTTTTAACCCTGCAAAACTTAATGCATGCACGCATCAAGGTTTAATACCATGCAGACATCAGTGCGTTATAGGAGGTCGATGGTGTGTTCCCTTTAAAGTTTTTGATTAGAGTGAACATGTGTTGCACACTGTGGCCACTGTGCCTGTGCAAGGCTAATTAATAAAAGGCTTTGTGAGGGACTCTCCTATCACAGGCACTCATCATTAATCCGCTGATGGCCCTGAGGGCGTGGGGTTTGCTGTATGTGATGATAAGAGAAAAGGCACCAGTCCTACTTACACAGCAGGGCTGATTAATTATGGACTCAGAACTGATGAACTCAGAGAGACTGTGAGGTGACACAGACATGTCAAACAGAAACAGAGGCTTTTTTAATAGCATTTTTTTTTATTTTCAGCATTGATTGGTGACATTGAGGATGATTTTTTTTTTTACCAAAATACAAGTTCTGTTTGTTAAGATACATTGTCCAGCTTTAAATGATTGCTGAGCGATATAGAAAGCAGTTTTAAAATCCTTGCCACAACTATATATATCTAAACCAGTCTGTGATGGTTTCCTCACCTGTAATGATCTTGGGAGTGGAAGCGCTCGCTGTGCTGCCTGAATGTGTGGGTGTGAGTAGAACTTCTCCAGAAAGGCTCAGTGCATGTAGATGAATGAAATCCACTTACTATGCAGCAAGGGTTCCCATCTCCAGTGCGTGCGCCTATATGTGTGTGTGTGTATTTCACCTCATTACACTCATTGTGTTGACTTAAGCAGGAGGGTCACCCCTGAGGGCCCGTTCTCCTGCCTTATTGAGGAGCGATGCCCTGAATTACACCACACTCACTCACGCTGATTGCAGAAGTACAGGAGGAGCACACTGGGAGGATTTGACTGAAACGTCACTGAATGTGATGTATGTTTCCTGGCACGGATAAGTAAGTCGATGCATTACACAATCGCCTAGTTGTCCCCCACTCACTACAAGTGCGTTTCGTCGAGAGGTGCTTAACTCTTGGATCTCGTGTATTTCAAATTTGCGATTGAGCTCCAGGTCTGGTTCGAATTCTGGGCAATTATGTTCACAGCCTGCCCACGCACACTTTGTACAGGAGCTCCTCTATTCTTGGTTGTTCTACAAACTGACAAAAGAAAACTCTCTCCCTCGCAGCCTGTGTACTGCATTTCTCCTGAGGCGTTCTCAATATTCTCCCCGTGTATGTATTAAACATCAAGCATGTCGAACTGCAGGCGCGGGGCCGAGCACTTTAAGGCAGAGTCAGCCTTCTGTGGAGGGTGACAGAACAGTCAGATGGCCCCCACAGGGCAGAGAACAATTCCTGCTGCTGATGCACCCAAGGCGACAGGACTGGAGCGCTGCTTCCTCCTCCCGTCTCCCCTACCCTCCCCTCCCCTCCCTTGTCATCCACCCTCCATCCCCATCATCCCTTCCCACCTTCATCTCATAGAGATAAACACGCTCTCTCTCGGGTTCACTAGCACACCTGCACTACAGCTCCTGTGCTCTGTCTGCCTCCCCCTTCGTCTCCCACTCATCATACATGCATACACACATGAAACATATTGCCTCTTCCTTTAACACACGTGCAGATGTGTGCCTCTCACACACGGCATCACTATACTTCCCCATTCACATTAGCATACCTTCTTACTGAGGGTGTAACGATACGTCGGTCTGGATCGATTTATCAATTGAATCCAATATCCAATCGATGCAAAGTGAAAACAAACATACGTATCGTTATCTTTAAGATACGCCTTTATTTTGAAATTCTTAACTGATAAAAAAATTTGCACTTAAACATGGGAAATGTGGGACTTTATAGGAGGTCTATTTTTATTATTTTTATTAAAAAAAATAGAATGCATTTCATTTAAATGTCTGGAAGAACGCAGTAAAAAAAAATTAAAATCGTAATGTAGTTGCTTTTTGTGAGTTGGTGTAAATGTAACCGTGTTAAATATACTTGAAATATGATATCCTCTCATATCGATCGCATGCCCCTGAATTGAATCGAAATTGTATCGTGGCAGACTTTGTGATATCAGCAAATATCGTATCGTTGTCCAAAGGATCAGTATAATATCGTACTGTGATGAAACTGGTGATTTACACCCCTATTTCTTAAATCCGCAATCATGCATACACTCTTGCCACTTTATTAGGTCCACATGTACAATCTAATGCAATCCAATACAAGATGTTCTGCCATAAAGTCTACTTTTATGATGCCTGTAATGGTCATTTTTTTTGACACTGTCGGAGAGATTGATTTATATGTTTTACCATTGAGGTCATAGTTAGTAGTGGTGTTGTACTGGACTGCATTATATTGGGAGGTGTTTCTAATATTCTGCCTCCTTCATGTAAGTAAATAGGGAGGACAACAAATTACACCTCTCAATATAATGTAATCCAGCACAACACCACCTTTAAAGGAACAGTATGTAACATTAAGGGGGATCTATTGGCAGAAATGAAATACGATATTAATAAGTACGTTTTCATTAATGTATAATCCCCTGAAACTAAGAATGGTTATGTTTTCGTTGGCTTAGAATGAGCCGTTTATATCTACATATGGAGACGCCATGTTTCTACAGTAGCCCAGAATGGACAAACCAAACACTGGCTTTAGATACCTCCATTCGCGTTTTTGCGTTTTTACGTTTTTGCGTTTTTGCGTTTTTGCGTTTTTCCGTCAGGAACCATAGTTTTCCTTCACGCTTGGCACACGGGAGAAGTTCAATAAGGTCTCAGATGGTTGCAATCTGCAACCTCACCCCTAAATGCCGCCAGATCCTACACATTGCAGCTGTCACTATGACCTCAGTAATATACATAAATTACTATTTTTTAACATGTTAACAAAAACTGAACATTATAAACTTAGTAAAGGTAGCATTTATGGCAGAGCTGTTGAATTGAAATACAATGTATTATACAGGTGTACCTAATAAAGTGGCCACTGAGTGTAACTAGCCTTTACTCTCTTATACAAGCTATCACAATGTCCTACACATGGTACTATTCTCTCTTACACATACAGCTATATTATATATATATATATATATATATATATATAATATAGCTATATGGAAAGTTGCAAGTAGAAGCGAATAGAAACAAATTACGACTCTACTTTGTAAACATACAGAAACAAGACGTAAAAAGAGCGAAAGTTGAGGAAAATAATAGAAAGAACTGGGTTTTCTGGTACGTTTTGAGGTCAGCCAGATTCTGAGTTGTCATACAAACCTTTGCGTAGGCTCACTCTTTGCACACATAGTCGATGCGTACGTACAGCATAATATATGTAATATACAGACGCTACGCTGGCTGTTTTGGGACAGTAAACAGGGACAAACACACAAGAGAAAATGTGTAAAACAGAATGATATTGTATCTAAGAGAAAATGACAGCATATGTTATTATGAATAGCTTTGTGTGAGAGAGAGAGTTTAATTGAATAGTATTGCACTCTCAGTTCCTGGTTGGCTTACGGCTCTTAAAAACCATGAAGTGGAGAACAATCAGATAAATCACTCTGCCGATGACCTTGCTATTGTTCTAGCAAAACTTTGGTGAATTTAAAGTTGTCCTTAAACGCTCTGTGGCTTGATTTAAATTCTCCTTGAAGCCTTAACAGTGCTAGAAAATGCCACTTAGGTGGTACAGGCTTTTTCAAGAAAGGCTGTGAGTCAATCAGAAACTTAGAATTTAAACTGCCTATACCTGTCCAATGAAACTATACCTTCTTTTTCTAATAATCACTAATATTTCCCACCACATGCACAGTAATTTTCTCTCACACACAGTCAATACCGCTTTCTTTTATACTCACACACACCAGGCTGTTCTCATACACTGTTCGTAGCTACGAAAAGCAATACACTATAATTTGTATATCACCCACGTAATCAATTCGTACGTAATCTACGTAATCGTGAGCCAGGACAGGTGACGTAGATTAAGGGCGTCAAAGTCCGCAGAGGGAGGTGGTCGTGGTGGATCTAAAAACACCAGACTTTCACCCAGAAGAATGCTGTTTGTGTCTCGTGTAAAACCAGAAGTGAACGTTGACTTATTTGTCATGTAACTTCCGTAGTTATTTTAACCCAAACCACAGTCTTTTCCTAAACCTAACCAAGTAGTTTTGTCTCCTAAACACTGCAGGGGCTTGCACAGGTACACTGATTGCTGGACATTTGTAGGAAAATGCACAAAAAATAACAAAATACCTTTTCATAAGATATCTTACAAACAGTGAGGATACATTGCAGGCACACACACACATATATTATAAATACGTATTATATAGAGAGAGTGTATGATGGTGTAGTGTTCAATATTAATGGGTTTTTTTTCCGCTTTCCCGGGTCAGAGGTCTACTTGCCTTGAAGTATTTATCAGTGATTATCAAATAACAACAAAGACCAAAGTTAATTGTCATGTTTAATCTTTATTTAAGTAAATTAATCTGGAGTTTTGCCCACATCCTCTAATGCCACCCAACTAAACTCCTGTTTTCCAAGATAATTGAAATGCTCGCTTGCGCTTCAGCTCATAAACTTTATCTTTTCTCGCGAGTGCTGGATCAACAGAGATGAGAAGGAAGCGAGATGGCTCACTCCTTAGCTACTTCAATCATCAGCTCCAGAAAAAAAATGATTTACTAGCCCAAAGTGGCATTTTACGTGCCCCGGGCAAGCGGGCGAGCCTTCTTGTTGAGCCCTGTGGTGTCTGTGAGTGAGAATTACAGTGTTTGTAAGAGAGAACAGAGAGCGCAGCGGCTCGCAGTTATTTAGGGTTTTGAAAGTGTCAGTCATTGTCTGAGGCCTTCGGTTGTTTATAAGAGGTGCAAAAGTGCGATGTGAGCTCCACAGATCACGGAGCAAATGGTCCGTGAATCCTCGAACTAAGTGTGTTTGCGAACATGTGTGTGTGCATGTCAGCTGTGTGCATAATAGCTCGGGGATCGGGGGGCCAGTGGATTGGCCAGTCAGCCAGACAGATGTGCCCTAGCCTGGACTTGGAGTGCGGGGCCTCGGACTGGCCTGCCACCCAGCATTAGTGCCATGGATCTGTGACCAAAGGGCTCAGGGCACCAAAACTCACTGTCTGCATAAAATGCTCTCAATTATTAATGCTGCTGTGTATAGGGCAGTAAGAGGCATTGCAGAGGCCATGGGAGGAAACAAGGAACTGGGCACTGAAGGGCGAACGAAGCGGGATGACAAGCAGATAGAAGAAGTAGAATAAATGAATGGAGAGAATAGTTTTTGAATACTTTTCTTTTGTACTTCAACGTCGTCCTATGGTGAACTGAACATGAGCACATACAGTATAATGCCACATTTAAACAAAAGTAGATCACCATAGCAACGAGATCAAGAAAGTGATGGTTCTTATTGATACTCCCCATTACTCTCGTCTTAGAGACATGAAAAGAAAAATGACATTGACTAGTTAGACCTTGGTCTTTTACACACCATCGTGTACGTTGCAACTCAAAGTTCGCACCAGTTATCGTCACATGTCGTGATCCTCCTCATTAATTGTTGAGTGCACGGGAAGTTTAGTATGCGTCATCTCCGCGTGTGCACTCAAAACATTTCAGGCCGGGTTCAGCATTGCAGTAGCTTGCCATTAGAGAAAGAGCGCTGTAATTCATAAGTATTGATTCATGTCTCAGCTGCATTACAGCATAATGTCCCTGAACATGACTATATACAACACAATAAATAAAGCAGCAAAGAGAAAGATTTACATAGATATTCTGTTAACTCCCCATTATGTCTAAATGTGATACAATCATAATACAAGAACATGACAGAGTACGTTCTAATCATTGCAGCTCCATTATTACATGTAGATAATGGGCTCCATCCTCTGTTCCCCATTTAGCAGTGAACTGAGAGAAAACACGCTCCTGTCCTGAAGCTTGTGTCAGCCTTTGGTGCTTTATTAGCTAGAAATGTACAACAATGCTGCAGTGTGTATCTGCTTGCATGTGCACTTGTTTCAACAATGTAAACCATACTTCTAGCAGTCATAAAAACATTATTTTAAACTCCCTGGTTTTATAGAGAGAGTGAAAAGCTTTCCAAGGTCTTACCATCAGGTGCGGTTTGAGTTTAGAATTATAGTCTCCATTGAGGAAATATTCCTTTATCCTTCAACTCATATGCAGTCTTACCGGTGCGCTTTGATTTATTAGCCTTCTGGTGTATAAAAACCTCCTCAATATATGCATGTGTGTGTCTTTTATTCATTTATCATGGTCACTGACACCTATGCGCCCTCTCTTTGAACTTCCAAGCCAGTGTAGTTGCCACTTTAGCCCATACTCATGCAGTACCATTACTGTCGCTCAATTTGTACATTGTAAACTAAAATGTAAAACGTAATTATTAGGGCTGTAAAAGTTAATGCAATAAAAATGCGTTAATGCAAATTAATTTTAACGCCACTAATTTCTTTAACACATTAATGCAACTTGCGATTTTTAGGTTGCAGCAGGCTCAGTTTTAAAGCTAGAGTGGCATCATATGTCTATGTCATACTAGCTTGTTGAGAAGGAGGCTAAATAACACTCCAAACTTGCGCTAAATTTTGGCAAGAAAACACCATTTTCAAAGGGGTCCCTTGACCTCTGACCTCAAGATAGGTGAATGAAAATGGGTTCTATGGGTACCCACGAGTCTCCCCTTTACAGACATGCCCACTTTATGATTATCACATGCAGTCTGGGGCAAGTCATAGTCAAGTCAGCACACTGACACACTGACAGCTGTTGTTGCCTGTTGGGCTGCAGTTTGCCATGTTTTGATTTGAGCATATTTTTTATGCTAAATGCAGTACCTGTGAGGGTTTCTGGACAATATTTGTCATTGTTTTGTGTTGTTATTTGATTTCCCATTCCCATGTTGATAAGAGTATTAAACACTTGACAAATTGCTCTTTAAGGTACATTTAGAACTGATAAAAAATGTGTGATTAATTTGTGATTAATCGTGATTAACTATGGACGATCATACAATAAATAGCGATTAAATATTTTAATTGATTGACAGCCCTAGTAATTAGGATTGGTGTATATTGATGTTTCTTTCCATGATTTTATATTTTCATACAAAACAACCGATTTTGCTTGTGTTTTTCAAAAAGAAAAACATTATGTAATTTCCGGCTATACCTGGATTAGGAAATACAGTTGCAACTTGGGAAATGGGTTAAAACCATAGACCGTATATAAGAAGTGCACGTAGTCACCGTGACGTCACCCATTGGTTGTCGACTGCCGTTCTGAGGCCTCGAGTTTGGCATTTCGGCCGTTGCCATCTTGGTTTTTGCAAGAGAGGGTGGAGCTAAGTACAACCGAACGCTGAATGAGAAATTTTTAGGCGACCAAAAAGTTTATAATTAACTTTAATGAACTGAAAACACACTATGAAAGGGTTAAAGTTGTAAGAGGAAAACACGGACAACTCCCAGAACAAACAACGCGGTTTAAGCGACCTGTCAATCACAAGGTAGCCACGCCCTAAAGCATCCCCTGCTTTATGGTGTATATGACTCTAAATGGGACCATAATTTACTAAATGAACATCATGCTGTATTGTAGAAGACTTGAAACTAGTGATTGAGACCATAAACTCATGTTTACAATGTTTACTGAGGTAATAAATCAAGGGAGAAGTAGGCTCATTTTCTCATTTCTCACTTCTATACAATCAGACTTCTTTTTGCAACCAGAAAGAATGCAAGTTTAATGCACTTGTGCATTGGCTTCACTTTTCAGAGCCGGAGGTTGCCAGAGAATGCCAGACCAGAGATAAGTGTTGGTAGAGACCCTCTGGGTTTTAGAAAATTTGATTCTTAGCTCAAATGTAATGATAATACATGAGCTAATATTCCATTCTAGTCTCTCTATTAAAAGCGAATTCAGTGTAACTGTGGCCGTCAAAATACTCAGTGAGGATCCCATGTCCAAAAAGTCAAAGTCAATAAAGACATGCAGATGGAGATGAACTGACCAGCACAACTTTGCCACAAATCAATCTTTTTATTGACCTTTTTAGTGACCTTTTCTGGCTCTGTGAACACAAAAACCTCAGTTTTCTGCTGCTGGCTGCTGGCTGCTGGACTCGTCCACTCAGTGCCTCACTGAAGAAGCCTCACAGCTACAGTACAGCAGAGCACTCGGTATTTATGTTTAAAAAAAGAGGTTTTGTTTTTCATTCTTAAAGTTTTGTCACTTTATGTGGGTGGAGAAGTGTTTATATACCAACAACAGTTTAATCGGCGCAAACAGAGCGAATCATCTGGGTCTCATTAGTGGGGGACGCGATGCACTTCTGCTTTGTGTTTTATGCTGTTAGATCAGCATACTTTAACATAAAAATAGTGCCTGCTCTTGCTTTAAGGAAGGGGAGAGTGTTACATAACTACTTTTCTTGCCCGGATTAGTGCCAAGCGTCAAACCAACGACTTGCGGGCTGCAGGTGTGTTTCGTCAGACTTCACTTCACACTTCTACCGAGCAAATTAAATATCAAATTCTGTCTAAACACATTGTGAGAGTGGCAGTACGTAGTACTCATAATGCAACTGAAACTCCTACCATCAACTAGCAAACACAACTGCAGTTAGTAATGAGCCTATTGCATCAGCACAAGGAGATAATTGAACGATGCCATTAGGTGTGGCAGCTAGATTGAAGTGTGAAAACCCTCTTGTGAGTGAATATCTCTGCAAGAAATAATACAAAAAGTAACTTTATTCTCAAAGACACATAACTGTGATAAGGGAATAGTTATACAAAATATGGTTGGTAATTTAGTTTGGTAATTTGTCGTGACTGTATATTATTGTAAGGTGATGAATTGATTAAGTATTTTTGGCCGTGTTTGTGCATGTGTGTGTTTCTACACCTTTCCTTATCCATCTGTCTGTATTTGCATATTAACAGTATGCATAAATCTACAGCACAGTTATGTTATTAACATGAATATGAGGTGTGTCGCTCCTTCCTCTACCTGTTTGAGACACAGACAGCCAGTGTAAGCAGCATGGCGCGCTGGTGGTGGGCGAGTTCACCTTTGCAACAGTAGCTGTTTATTGATTCCTCTGACAGTCACACAGGTGTTAGCGACGGAAGATCAGCTTCTGCACTCAGAGAGCGCGAGGACAGCGGGGCATTCATGCCGACTGGTTATTTATTCATTAACAGGCGGTTTGCTCCTCGGCTCTGCCTCAGAGGACCGTTTTCACCTGTTTCACCTCCTGAGGTTTGAGATAGCGCTGCTGCATTTGGTATTAAATCTGTCTCGTGTGTGCAGGATCTTTCTCCCACACACACACACACACACATATACATGCACAGTAGCTTCCAACTCTACCCCATGAATGAGTGAGACTGTAGGGACAGTGGAAGCCGGAGGAAGAATGAAGGGTGGAGTCGAGGGCTCTGGGGACCGTGGCAAGGCAGATCCTATATTGATTGGTTTAGTAAGAGAATCCTCGGGCTTTTAGTGGTGCTGCTTAATAAGAGTGGCTTGTGGAAAGAGAGATCACATCAGCTGAACTCCACTCCAGAGGCTGCGTTTGGCTTTGAGGAATAGTTCACAGCAAAATCAAAACATAAGCAAATCCATTTAGATTATGGTTTTTGGCACATTTCAAGATTTGGAAATATCTCTTTACACGAGGACACGTTGGCTCTGCGAGGTCATATATACAGCGCAGGTTTTCAAGCAGGAAATAAAGGTCATAAACTTTTGTAGTGGGACCAGATGTCGAGCACACTATCACAGGTGTGTGATCCTCCCATACCGAAACCTGAGCAGCAGAAACTCTGCATGTACCTATCACATAGCACACAGCCGGATCACACAAAACGAGTCTCCAGAACTCGCAGTGGGTTTGTCGCAGCGTGGATGTTGTGGTTTTTTGCATTGACATACTCTTTTTTTTTTTTTTGCAGAACGTACCCTGTCTGTCTATCTCGGTGTAAAGTCAAGAGCCTGGCTTCAGAGAAACACTGAGCTATTTTAGGAGGCAGCAGATTGTGCTAAGCGAGAAAGTGAAGTGACACAACTGGGGTTGAGATTTCTCGGCGCCTGAAAACCTTGAAAATATCTTTATTTAGTACATCTTCGCTCCCCTGACACCTCGCAGATTGCACCTAGCTACCATCAGATAATGGGTAGCTACGGAAGCAAGCAGCACATCAAAGTCTGAAGACACACAACCACATTATTCTTTCACTCTTTATCGTAAAATGACATTTTGAATCAGGAGGACTGTTAAGGTCGTTTTAGTTCTTGTGTAACAAACTATTTTTGCCATCATTTTCACATTTTTAATACATATGTTATTAAATTTGAAGAGTGTTAGCAACTAATATAACTTTGAAGAATGTGGAGTGTATGATACTTTGGTGTGTGTATATTACTGAGAGAAGGGCTGGGACTATTTTGGGCTGTTTTTGATGATTTCATTTTATTATTTATGTATTCACCTCCACATGAAAGAGAGCTGAGGTCCCAAGTGGTCTCTTTCTTTTTCTCTCTCACACACTTCCTTCTCTTTCATACAAACACACACACACAAATCCATATTTATTTAGCCATTTGTTACCATTTTCGTAAATACACGTCATCGTTTTCAGCACTACTTTCTCTGTGTTTTATTTGATGGGATCGGTGCGCCTCCACCCTCCTCTCTCTCTCTCTGTCAGACTCTCGCCGATGCAATAAGTTCCAATGTAATCTGACACGTCTGTGTGTGTGTATGTGCAGCTCATTGTGTTTGCACTTGTTTAATGAAAGCACCTGCTGTGTTTGTCCCCTTCATTCACCCATCGGATCGATAGCAAGCTGGGTCTGTCAGCGTGCTGGCTGTCATGGAATCTCTGCTAACCTAATTAACCGAACCATGCGCTAACCCAATTAGCTGAACCCCTGCACTATATTAACCCGGTTCACACTGCCACACACACACACACACACATCAAAATGCAAGGCCAGCAGGTCAAACACAGAGTGCAATCACTACTGATGTGATTTGCTTCCTCCGTGCTGAGCAGCAATGCCTGTAAAATATTAATGTAATGTGATTCATGTCCCTTTTATGTTTTCATCGTTGAAATCAAAACACTTTTCAGAAAACTCACATTACTAATATGCTTTGCACAACTAACTGTACCCAAGCACTATATGCAGGTTATGACTTTATTGACCGACTCTATTAAGTGATCTCATGCAACTGGATGTGTGATAAGGCCAAACAGCTAACAGCAATGTATTTCCAATACAGCTGCAACAATTAGTCTATCACAACAAGAAGGTCCCGGGTTCGATCCCTGGTCTGGGCAGGGCCTTTCTGTGTGGAGTTTGCATATTCTCCCCATTCTTCTTCAGGGATCGCGATGTTGCGAGATCACGTGTGAATCGCAGTATCAAACATCACACGAAAATCCATCTTGTCAAGTTAAGTAATGTGTGTGTGTCTTGCTCGCCAGACAACGGACCAATCAGCGTCCTGTGAGGAGCTACTGCAGCTACGGCCGTGGTTTTAGGTGTGTGAGATCTGAGATCCGATGAGACCATAGCGTGAGATGACACCGAGAGGCGATTGGCGGCTGATAAAGAGATTAGCGTAGATGCTGCAATAGCATCAGTTATATCAGAACTAGAGTGTATTTCTTCACTGTAAGAAGAGCAAAGAACGGCACTGAAGGCCATGTTTTTGGCCTTCGGTTAGCTTTGCTTTCATTGGTTTGATTGACAGATGGTTCAGCCAATCACCTTTTTTGAAAGTGCCTACTCTTTTCCAAACAGTTTCCATGACTGTCTGTGTCTAATAGCCCCCCAGAATTGCCAAATCAAATATGCTGATCATAAAAATCCGTGATCCGCTGTGGCGACCCCCAACGGGATGAACTACAAATATTTATTTTAGTAATTTTTCAAGGAAAAATGCCAAACATTTGCTGGTTCTTGCTTCTCAAATGTGAGGATTCTATGCTTTTCTTTGTCGTACACAATAATAAACTGAATACCTTAAGGTTTTGGACTGTTGGCCGGACAAGAAAACACATTAAAGATGTGAAATCAGGCTGACATGTTTTACCAAGAAAATAATCTGCAAATTATACATAATAAAAATAAATGGTACTTAAATCCAAGTATATACAGTAGCTAAACGTGCATGTGCAATATATACATACATACACGGATAAATAGCAGGTGAGTTGAATATAAGATAATTCATTAGCTTGTAATATTACCTGACCAAAAGAAGCAGCATGATTTTTAGAAGATTATGTTGAAGTCGTGCGATTAATTCGCACGTCAATATATTTTTTCGAACTGTTGTTTTTGGCATGAATACCCAGAATGCGAAAATTATGCAGCGAAAAAGCAACATAATTTTTTTCCGGAACAAGGTTGATTTTCTGAGCTTTCTCACCACAAATAGAGGCATCAACCAATCACGTTGTGTGGAACAGGTTGAGTTGTGCCTATATTTATAAAACAACAACACGGAGGCTCTGTAGTCTGGACCAAGACAGCATATTTTATTACTCCTTTCAACCTTGACAAAGGCAGCGTAGGCCAGATCCACTCCTTCTGATCTTACCTTTAACAATAAAAGCCCTAGACATATAATATTAACAGGCGAGTATTTCGCATTTTCCTGTCGTTTATTCGTCACGCCCCCGGTGTGTTAAGGCCTTTACTGCTGAGTTCAACAATGGCGAATAATACATCCTTACCCTGCTTGGTGGCTCAGTTTTGAACATTGTCAATCACACATAGTGAGCTATAACAAACTACCCAAGCAATGAGTCTGAATAGCATCGCATTGACAGCCAGTCCAACCACATTAAATATGCCATTCATAACATTTAACATCACTCCTCAACCAGCCGAATAAAACAATGATATTCTAACTAACTAATATGATTGAAGCTTTAAACACCATGTATAATTTTCAGTGCATGAGCAGGCATTTCAGCTGGATGACATGAGTCATCTGTGACATTTCTACAGTGTCAGAGGTTGTGAGTAGTGTAATAGATGAGCGGGCGTAGCAGCACGGCAGTAGCTGTGCTAGAGTGGAGGTGTAAGGTAGGTGGCCTTGTACAAGAAGTGTAAAGAAAGGCGGCATGAGTCACTTAGAGAGAAGCCTGCATGCTCCATTGAGAAGCAACCCACAGAGCATCTCTCTCCTGTCTCCTCTCCATCTGTGGTGCTGTGTAGGATAGTCAGAGAGAGAGAGGGAGGGAGAGAGATGGCAAAAACATGCATGTAGGTTAACATTTCAGAGTACACCTGGGGTAATGGTTTTTCCGTAAGCCGCCATTGTTGAGGCCGACCCGGCTTTTAAGGCTGAATCAAATCGATGGCTTCTCCGTTTGAGGCTGGGAGGAGCGGGGCAGCCTCTCTCTGTCTGCACAGCCACGATAACACTGCTCAATGGGCACTAACCACCTTTCAAATGGAAATGGAATATCCAGCGAAAATTAGACACAGTCATCCGGATGGTACTTAGCACCGGGCGGTGAATGGGAGATGGTGGCGTGACGGCTGAGGGGTGTGCCGCGCTTTTGGCTTTGTTGTGCCAGAAGCTTAGCTTTCAGAGAGCAACCGGGGGTTCATGTTGTGCTTTTTTTCAGGGTTTGCAAAACATTTTACACACACTTACAGGAACTGCGTCGCATACTGAGGCATGTAAGATCGGCTGCAAGCTTGCAAGTGCAGAGAGTGACTCACCCCAAACCGTGGGGGCGTGTGTGCTACAGACAGTATGCTAACTTACAGTATACACCCATCACAGTGCCAGTTCCTTCTTCCTGTGTCTCCCTCCACGTCTCCTCTTCCCACCTATCCCTCATTAGCTCCCTTGCAAACACACACACACATGCACACGCAGACTAACTCAGGCTAAGGGGGAGGATTCATAAATTGCTGACATAGGAAGTGAACGCTGTGATCAGATTGAGTACGGGCTCAGTCGCGTAAAAACCCCTGGGGAATGGTTTAAAATAAATCACTCATAGATTCTGCCTGCCCTAAAGATTAAAGTGGAGGGAAGTGAGTGTGAATGTGTGTGTGTGTGTGTGATCTGTCAAAACGAGATGGTAAAGTTTGTCCGTGTGTTGCTGTGAATTTACAGCATGCACCTACAGTCTACAGTATGTGTCTGCGTGAGAGTTACAGACTGTAAAGCTGATGAAAAGAGCCACTGGGCGGGTGCGCTGTGGTAAATGGTTGCATGAAAGTGTCGACATGTGTAACTGCTCCAATTGGCTCTCTCCTGGAGTCGTCCTCAGGGAAATAAGGGCAGCAGCACAGGCAGAGATAGGGCTGCCACTGACACAGAGTTATGAATCTGTCCTATATGTGCACGTTTTCACTTGTTTTAAGTCAGTGATTGATGCCAGGAGATGCAACAAATGTGCAAAATGTGCAAATTTATAAAAAAAATAAATCATATGTTGTGTGGTTGTTTGTGTGCATGTGTCTGTATATGTGCATGTAACTAGGATTACATGTCTCCCGTCTAATAGTGAAGATTTGTCTTCTGTGTTTGTATTTGTCTTTGTTTACATGCACAGTCAAACCGGTCTCACTCCCAACTCGTCAAATACCGCCGATTGGGCAGTACTCCTCGGCATCGGAAACCGTCACACGAAAGCACCCTTTATCGACAGTATGTGACGAACCGGGCTTTCAACTAACTCCAATGTAAACCCAAATGCAGCGTTATTCAACGGTTGGAGCAAATTACGTAGTATAAGGAACGTGAGAGTCCGCTTAGGGTGGTGGGATGGGTCAAACAAACACAAGACTTTCAACCAGGAGACCTCTATTAGCGGCCCGTGTGAAACTAAAAGTAACGTTGACTTATTTTGTCACGTCAGTCGTTAGTCACATGACTTGTCGGTATTGTCAGTCCTGTGAGTCACGTGAGTCACTAGTCAGGTAAGTTAACGTCAACTACGGTCAACTAAGTGGTTGTGTTGCCTAAACCTAACTTCCTGTGTAAACCGAAGTTTATTTTGAAAGGACACTATGCATGTAACGGGCGGATATTGACACGTCGTCCATGTTAAGTCCAACAGTAACCCAAGATGGGTACCATGTGCGTCGGTCTCCGATGCCGAGGGGCACTGACCAAGCGGCGATATTTACGAGTTTGGAGTGAGAATGTGTTGGTACAGTGTACGCATATGTGGTCATGTCTATAGGTGTGTGCAGTGTGTTTGTTCAGGACTTCCCAGGACTCCATATGGTGTCGGGGGTGATAAATGTGCTCTAGGGGCAGCACTCAGCAGCTGTTTGTGGACTCACGTTAGCACACACTGAGCCACAGACCTTTTCACTCTACTGTGTAAACGTCTGTGGATAAGTGGGCATCTATCTACCTGCAATAAACCCAACACATACTGTACAATGCACCCATTGTGTCGTAGGTTTGGATCCGCCCAGGTCATTCGCTCTCTCATCTCCTGCATGTCTTGTCTCTCTGTACTTATTGTTGAAAGAATGACACGATGTGTGATATATGTGTGAGAATAACAACAAGTACAATAACAGTCTCTGCTTTAGTTTCAGACCACAGGAGCAAGACTGCACACTTTAAAAAGCCCCCTTGTGCAGAAAGGTTGAACGCCACGGTAGCTGAGTTTCAGTTTTGCTGGTAATTCAAAAAGTATTTTTCTTTGTAACCGTTTATTGAGCTAGAGAGGATTGGAAGGTGAACAGTTGGGCTTAGGGAGAAGATAAGGGAACTAATTCCTTCCCTCTTCTCCCTCTGCTCTTTGATCCTCACCTCCCGCTTCATATCTTTTTGATTGCCATGTTTACGACAGCTCCTTTTTCCTTTCCTGCTCTTGCCTCTTTCCTTTCCTACCGCGTGGTGTGGCATGTCAGCGGTTCATCTCCTGCTGGAGGTCCTCTCGCATGCACACGCGCACAGATGAACGCATAGACACACACACGTGGAAAGACACACACACACACACACTCTTGAGCGAGACGCACCCGCCCCCTTCCTTATAGAGGTAAAGTGAGTGCACCAGCATCCGCGATGAATAATTGAGTTATCTGGCTCCGCGCAGAAATAGCAATCTCCCCACACAAGTGTGAAAACATCACTTGCCACCCGAGACCTGGGAACTGGCGCTGCTGCCATGTGGGTCTACACGTGTATGTGTGTGTGCGTGTTTCTGTTTGCACTCATGCTCGTCTGTTTTAAGACGGGGTGTAACACTGAAGTCATCAGACATTGGACTGGGTTTGTGGATCTAAGCCACAATCTGAAAACTTAACAAAGACATGATGCAAAAAATGCCCTTTGGAAACGGAAAAAATCTAAAAATATATGTGAATTAATAATAATTGGACACAAACTGAGTCCCTCTGTCACATCTTTTTTTTATTGAGTTGAGTTGTGATTGTGATCTCTGTGGGCTGACATAAATGATTTGTGGGAGCATGTGACTGTGATGCTTTTGAGTCCATCTTGAGCGAGAGAAATATATAGTTTTTTGATCACAAAAAAAAGCCCAAAGCATAGAAAAGACATCTTATATATATTGAGTTAGTTTATTAGGTACAGCTGTACAATCCAATGCAATCCACCACAATAGGCTTGCAATATGTCCTACCTTTGTGAAGCCTATAGTGTACTTTTTTTGCAGTGTTGGAGTTTCAATTCAATGCTGTGATCATTTTGAGACCATAGTTAGTGGGGATGCTGCAATCAGTGGGCAACCTCCAGGTCTGAGAAGTGAAGCCAATGCTGCAGTGCCTTAAACTTGCATTGTTTCTAATAATCAGCAGGGGGCATCTCCTCTGGTTGCAACAAGAAGTCTGATTGTATAGAAGTCTATGAGAAAATGATCCTACTTCTCACTTGATTTATTACCTCAGTAAACATTGTAGACATGAGTTTATGGTCTCAATCGCTAGTTTCAAGTCTTCTTCAATACAGCATGATGTTCATTTAGTAAATTATGGTCCCATTTAGAGTCATATAAACCATAAAGCAGGGGATGCTTTTGGGCGTGGCTACCTTGTGATTGACAGGTCGCTATCACGGCATTGTCCGTGTATTCGTCTTGTAACTTTAACCCTTTCACAGTGTGTTTTCAGTTCATAAAAGTTAATTGTAACACTTAATGTCTTATTCAGCATTCGGTTGTATTTAGTACCACCCTCTCGTGTCACTTCTGGTTGGAAGAAACCAAGATGGCGATGGCTAAAAGCAGCAGTCCACAAACTAATGGGTGATGTCACCATGGATGTGGTACAGTTTACTGCAAAAATCACACCATAATCATTTTAACGTTTTTCAATGAAAAATATAATTCCCACTAATCATATCGCAATTGCAATGTCAGTCAAAATAATCGCATTTAGATTCAGCCCTAGTAATTGTACAGTACATTAAGATTCTTCTTTAGTGCAAATTGACAGTTTTTTCTGCAAATATGAAGCACATCCTCACTCAGTATTACATAGTTAAAAATAAACTGTCCACACTATATGAGGCGTGAGACCTATTTTTACATCCCCTCTTGATTGTGATGACAGCACCTCTGGAGATTATCATAGCTGCTTACATCCTCATAACTAGTGTTATACTGGTGGAGCTTAAGCATTCTGTCTGTCTCTGTAAAGACTGACCTGATGTAAATCAGCTGCGAGGCCTGGCATATACCCTCTCCATGCAAGCGACTCCCCGGAGCCCTCTGAAGCAATCCGAACGGTGACACGACAAAGCTGAGGGAGCAGAATCACAGCAAACTGACAAATAAGGCCAAATCTGACAGGCGAATCCTCAGAGCTGCTCCACAGTTTGACAGATGCTTCAGCAGAGGAGAGCGAGCCAACGCCCTTCACAGCAGCAGCGCCGTTCATTAATGCTATTTCATAACACTACAGTAGAGATGATCGCATAGCAGCGAGGCTGCGTGGAATAATAAGCCCGCATGTCAGATATGATACAGATAGATATTAGTGTACAGTATTAGTGTAAAGGTTAAATGGTGAGGTTAGAGGTAGCCTGTTAGTTCACTATGTAGCGAGGTAACGTAGACTCCGAGGTAGATGTAACCAGCTGTTAGGTCTAAAAGCTCAGAGCTCCGTCATGTGGAGACGACGGCAGATTAAACAGCAATCCTACTGATCCGGCCCACGCACTCCTACCCGCCCCACACCCCTTCCCCCTCACACACACACACATCCATCACGGTGAAGAGGCGCTGCTATGATGAGTGACCACTTTATCTTCTGCTAGGCTGTGATGTTAAAGAGATCTGGTGTGTACGTGTGACAGCCTGCTGCCATAATAGGTAACAAACCTGGAAAGAGGGCGAGACGGAGGCTGAATGTGCATGTGGGGTTAAACCTGGGCCAGGCTGTCCCGGGATGGACGGCTTCAACAGCTGTCAGCGTGGACGCTGGTGTGATCCTGACATGATCGAGACTGTCGAGGTAGTAAAAGGTGATGACAGAGGGGGGCTATGAACAAAAATGGAAGTTCCCGGCGCCGATGTGCAGTTATTAAAGTGTATGCATAACGTTTGACAGCGTGCTTGCACTGACATTTATACTGCAGCATGTGATTTAGCAACAGTGCAGTTTCAGGCTAAAAAAGAAGTGAGCTAGAGAGGCCCGTGGTCTTTGCTCCGTCTGTGTTTTCGACAGGGTTAAGAGTCTTTAGCGTGGAAATCGTCATTAATCTGCTCCGCGCAGACAAGTCAGGCAGAGCTGGGAATATCAAAACATATAGGGAGAAGTCTCCCTGGATCATTTGAAATCCTGTTTGGATGTTTCACTACATTGCAGCTCAGAGATTGAGCCATTCCTGCTCCCGCTTTTTCCTGCGTCTGTCTCACTCATTCTTTTGTTCTGGTGTTTTCCTCTCTCCCTCTCCTCTCTCTTTTTCTGACATTTTCGCTGTGACTTCTTTCTCTCTAGTCTCTCTCTCTCTCTCTCTTTCTCGCTTCTCCTCTTTTTGGTGCTAGCTGGGGGATTGGGAGGGTTCCTCCAAATTGGCACGCAGATGAATAATGCATCTAAAGCAAAAGCAGAGAGCTGGGGTTGGATATATCTGTCTGTCAGACTCTTTCTCTGTATTACAGTTATGTAGGGAGTTAGGCTGATACTTCAGAGGAGAGAAAAAGATGTTCGCCGCTCTTTACCCAGCTTCCCATTTACTTTCCCTTCTGTCATTAACTCTTTTATTGTCAGTAAATGTGTGCATGCATGGCCACAGAGCACTGTGGGTATCATGCAACTTGCATACTGATACACGCTGTGAGAGATTCTCCGATTTTTGGGAAGTTTTTCGACAAGGCTGCTATCTGTTTTTGCTATGGCGCACATACATAATGCATGCGTGAGATTTTGATGTAATTTGATTCTGTCACTGTATGCATGTGTGTGTGTGTGTGTGTATTTCTTGCTATTCCCAGACTGCAGTGTTAAAAAGCAAACTGCGCTTGTGAGCATAAGCTCACAGTAGCGCCATCATTAAAGTAATGAGCAGGAAGTTAGCACTGAAGTCAACCATAAACAGAGAGAGAGAGAGAGAGAGAGAGAGAGAGAGAGAGAGAGGGAAAGAGGGAGGAATCCCATAAGGATAAATCTTAAATCCTGAATGTTGCTTCTGACTCATTCTGGTTAATTAAGTCGAGTCAAGTGAGAGGAAAATGGGGTCTTGCCTTGCCGGAGTCTGTAGGATCAGCACTATACTGTATTTGCGGCTTATGAAGTCTCTCACTGGAACTGTCCTCTGTGCACTCAGAAAGCTCAGATAGAACAAACTGTATCCAGCCTATTCCTCCGATTTTTATTAGCTTGACCCGCACGGTCTCTTTACACACGGAAACTCCCACACACACACACTTCCTTTAGGTTTTTACATTTACATACACACCAAGAGTAAATGCTCCCATTCAGCATTGAGTTTAATGGTTTTTTAGCCCTCTAGACGTTATTTGCTTTGCGCATCCTGCACTCAGCTGTTAAAACACACACACACACACACACACATCCACCCCGAAACTCTGAGAAACAAAGAAATCTGTCGAGCAACCTTTGGGATTTTCTTTGTTGTTTTCTGGTGGAAAGATTTCGCCATGCGACACAGGATGAGGCAAACGAGTGAAATGTCAAAATCCTGTGCAACTCTAAAAATAACACAACACAAGGGTTGCCGTTTGAGGACATCATAGACACACGATCGGGTGTGGAGCGGATAAAACAAACACTTCTTTATACCCAACAGCAACCGGAGAGGAGCTGCCAACTGTCCTCTGCTGAGAATAGAAGAGAGTGGATTTTACAAATGTTTATGTATTTAACATTTTGAGATTATAAATCCTCCCCCTTCCCCATCGTCATGAAGGATATAAATGTGGCAGACGAACAGGAGTCTTTGCATGAGCAAAAATAGCATCACAATCACATAGCAGGTCCAAGTGCAGTCATATATAATATACAGCCTATAATTTATTCATATACAAATTACATAATATGTTTTGAGGATGTAGTACAGACGAAAGTTGACCAAATGTTACTGTAAAAAAAAAACAAGATCCTTAATTGAAATTTGCTTCTGTGATACAGTTTGATTAGAAAACGTGGTCGTACTTAAAAATTGCTTTTTTTGTTTTTTAAGAAGCGTCACAAACATATAGTTTCTTATTTTTTAAAACTCAAGAATTTCCTAAAACAGTTGGCCGCTGTAGTTTTTAGCAAATGTTACTCAAACTTAGTAAATAGCACATTTGTTGTGGACTAGTTTCAACTAAGGATTAATACACATTTGGTGCTCTAGTGTGTATTTACAGCAGCAGGACTGTGTTTGTGGGGTCGACTCAAAATAAACTACTGTCCATATTCTTGCAACAGTGAGGTCAGTGGCACAGAGGAACATGCTACATTAGGCTTTGGTCTTTTGATGGGAGTTATATCACCAACCTTATCCGTTGAAAAAGTGTAGATATAATATAGCAACTAAGGGTGTAAAGATACATCGATCTGGATCGACATATCGATTCAATGATTAACGATCCAATATCATCGATGCAAAGTGAAAACATCGATATATATCGATCATCTTTAAGATACGCCTTTATTTTGAAATTCCCATGGCACATGTGTCCCAATTTTCGTCCAAGCGTACCTCCTTCCCACAGAACCCAGTAATATAATTGTCAAATCATATTTTAGTTGCCTTTTGTGCATTTATATAAATTATCGCTATCAAAGTTAACACGATAATAATGCATTAACGCAAATTTGTTGTAACGCCACTCATTCTTTAACGCATTAACGCAACTTGAGATTTTTTGATGGCATCATATGAAACTAGAAAACCTAAGGAATCCATTGTTATCCATATCCATGTCATACTAGCTTGTCGACTTGTTTAAAAACTAATTTTGGTGAGGAAAAACTTTTTAAGGCCATTTTCAAAGGGGTCCCTTAACCTCTGACCTCAAGATATGTGAATGAAAATGGGTTCTATTGTTACCCACGAGTCTCTCCTTTACAGACATGCCCACTTTATGATAATCACATGCAGTTTGGGGCAAGTCATAGTCAAGTCAGCACACTGACACACTGACAGCTGTTGTTGTCTGTTGGGTTTGAGTTTGCCATGTTATGATTTGAGCATATTTTTTTTTTTTTTTTTTTTTTAAAGTTATTTTTTGGGGTGATTTTTAAGCATTTTATTGATAGGACAGTGGATAGAGTGTTGGAAAGGGGGAGAGAGAGAAATGACATGCGGAAAGGACCACAGGCCGGATTCGAACCCAGGTCCACTGCTGCTAGGACTGAGCCTTGGCATTTACATGGGCGCTCGCTCTACCGACTGAGCTAACCAGCCGCCCGAGCATTTTTTTATGCTAAGTGCAGTACCTGTGAGGGTTTCTTGTCAATAATTGTCATTGTTTTGTGTTGTTAAGTCAAGTCAAGTCAATTTTATTTGTATAGCCCAAAATCACAAATCACAAATTTGTCTCAGGGGGCTTTACAATTTGTACAGGATACGACACCCTCTGTCCTTTTCAGTGTGACCCTCTCATTGGATAAGGAAAAACTCCCCCCCCAAAAAACCCAATAATAAATATATACATACATTTACATAACATTTGTATAGAGCAAGCATATTTCTTCACTTGATAAGAGTATTAAATACTTGACAAATCTCCCTTTAAGGTACATTTTGAACAGATAAAGTAATTTAACTATGGACAATCATTCAATTAATCACGATTAAATATTTGAATCAATTGACAGCCCTAATATAAATGTTACTGATTGTGTTAAATAGGCATATGATATCCTCTCATATCAATCGCAGGCCCGTGAATTGAATCTAATTGAAATCGGTCTTGTGGCAGACTTTGTGATATAATATCATATCGTGATTTACACCCCCCAATAGCAACAGAGGCTAAAATCATGTTTAACACTTGTGTTAGAGATAACCTGTTTAGCTTGTTATGTACTTAGAGATAACTCTACACTCGTCATTTAATACTCTCCCTCATTAAGAGAAGGATGTTGCCCAAAGCTTTGAGCAGACTCCAAATCATATTTGTTCTTGCTTATAAGATTAGAGCGCTAGTCCAGGACAAATAGCTCAGCAGGTTAAGTTCACTGGATCTGTTATGTGGCCGCTTGAAACAGGTCACTTTGGGATGGGCACAAACTGAATTTCCAAGTGCCGGTACCAGGTCTTAGTTCTCAGTGTGTGTGTGTGTGTGTGTGTGTGTGAGGCTTAGAGATAGGTATTGCAGCTGATGGCAAAAAATGTCAGAGGGTTAAGCTGTAACACCCCCCCTCTGTCTCTCTGCCTCCCTCTCTCTCCCTTTTTTCTCCTCCGTCTCCCCATCACTCCATGTTGTTATGCACGGTGCAGCGGTGTCCCGCGGGGCCGGAGATTGCCGTGGACATGATGTGATTTCTCGTCTCCTCTCAGATGTAACGTGCTGTAGCCCAGGCCTCCGATGAACTCGCCTCGCAATGTTTGGCAGACATGTCGTCCTCTACGCTCTCCCTTTCTTTCTCTCTATCATCGCCATTTATTTCTGTCCATCACAGATTATGTGTGCATGGATGCCTGATCTTCAGATAGCGTGCTAGATTGATTTGGAGGTGGGGCGTTTAGAGGGCAGGCCGCTTCACAGGTTGATATCCAGTTGTAGGTCGGTGCTGAAGAAAATATATTTCATACTGCCTGATTAGGATTGTTAGCCTGTGACTGATGTCTTGGTGTAAAGCCTATGACGTGGCGTGTGCTTAGTTCATTTAATTCATTTATTGAGCAAGAGTAGTGCTTTACACTTCCTCACACACACACACACAGATCTTGATATCTCGGGGGTTTACTCTATTGTTGCCCTTGATAATAATCACTTAGTTGGATTTGTCCTAATGTGATGACAGAGACTGAAAGCTGCGCTCAGGAAGATGACGGGGACATATCGGCCTTGTGAATCTCCAGCTACAATTAGGAAAATTGCACGGAAGCTGGCTTTGTTAATCCAATGTGGAGAGGAAAAAGAGGCTTTTTTTTTGGGTGAGTCTTTATGTGAGAAGTGCGGGCAGCTTTGGGTGTTATAGATACAAGGGCCAGTGACCAGCTGTATGGGGAAGCTGAATTGGAAGTTTGCTGCTCAGGTGAAGAGGAACACAAGTTCATAAGGGTCATTTAATTGGTGTATCATGCATATGTTTTAGGTAAATTGTCAGCCTAAAATACTGTCTCCGCATGCAAAATGAAAACCTCAGAGTGACACCTGAAAACATCCAGTCATGAGAGCTTAGAAAATATTAAACTTCTCTTGAAATTCTAGAGAACACTTGAACATTAGTGAGATACTATAAATATAGTTCCGAGGAACAAGTCTACATCTTGGTGGATTTCTAATGCATTGACCCCCCTCTGTGTAGTTAATTGAAAATGTGTCACTCAAGTTCACCAAAATCACATGTAGTCGTGACGCAGTTTCGCTTTTATGTGCTGACTGGGGTTTTGAGATATGCATCTCTGAACATGCTGCCACTGATACAGAGGAGATGAATGGATTTGCTCAAGGTTGTGACGAACAACAGCATCCTCACTGTCAACAGTTTTCATAGGAAGTATTTCTTAGGTTGAAACAAAGTAGTTCCAATCAAAACTGTTCTGACCGAGACTAGCAGGTTATGTAATGTAAGTGTGTGACTGGGGCATTTTTTCATTAAAGAGTTTTGAGCACAACAAATTAATTTCTATTCACCTCCATTGTACTGAGTTAGTGCCATAATTCTTAAAAAAAGTTATAGCACAATCGATACTGGATCCTTTAGGTGGATATATACTGATATAGATATTTAGAATTTTAAAAAATCTGTAAAAGACACATTGGCTGAAAGTAATTTTGTACCTGAACACATAACATGAACAAATAATCTTGATACGGATCTCTTAGATTTGTTGTTTTTTTGTGAGCAAGATACAAACTAAATGGGACATTTTACAGTTCTGCAGATCTCAGGTGGACAACTATGCAATGGTGACACTTAATCACCTCACACCTAGTTTTCCATTTCTATCCTGCAATTTCTTGTTACATATCAGCCGACATACTGATACAATATATCTGCAATAAGATAACAACAATTTATATAAATGTGAATGGATTATGTCCTGTCCTTTTATTATTCTTTGTCTTACTTTGATTTGGGGAATAATCCTGCTCTAAGTTTTAGAAATACAGTTCCCATAATTGTGGGGCTTTAAACAGGAAATATAATGTTGCCATGGAGTTAAAAGTGACGTCCATGTACTCATGGATGTACAGACAGCTGTCTCTGGATTACTTTGATACTGAAGAAAACTTAATGATTGATCCATGATGATTCGCAAATCCTGGAGTCATAAAGTCAAACTCTTTTCTAGCATTTCTAAGCAGATTTATGGATGTTTATTCACGATGGACGGGGATATCACACAACCTTTCCATTAGTGGTTATAATATTGGGGCTAACTGTATTAGGGTAAAAAAGATATTGATGTTTTGAAGTGGGGTTTTATGAGGTACTTATCCATAGTCAGTTTATTACCTACAGTAGATGACGGTCGTCACTCGTCACAATTTGGAGAATCTGACAGGAGTTACCGCACGGAAGCAAAGCAATGTACTGATGTGGACGGGGCCGGCAGAAAAACGTATTTTAGTCTAAATAAAAGGCTCACCTTAAAAAAATGTATATTAGTTTAAGTGTTCACTATATTTAGCATATTTTGGTGGGTTTACCTAGCTGTGAGTCAACTATACAGTCTATATTTCCGAATGAGAACTGAAGCCGTTATCTATGCTCTCACCAAAGCAACCGGACTCCATTGAAATAAAACTGTAATTTTAAAGCTTGTGTGTGTTATTGTGACTTTGGTGAGTTCAGACTCACAAAGTCACACAATAGCACAAACAAACTAACTGATTGAGACAGCAGTAGACCAGCAACCCCCGTGTTCTGCAAGGTAAAATTACAGTTTTTTTCAATGGAGTCTGGTGGCTTTGGCGATAGCATAGATAAATACAACGGCTTCAGTTCCCCATTGTAAAGGGCTGTTTGACGGCAATATAAAGCTGTGAAAATATTCTAAATATACCGTACACTTCAACTGATATTGGTTTTTTTTAGGTGAGCCTTTCTTTTAGGTGGCTAAAATATGTTTTCTTGCCCCGTCTGCAGCAGTACATTGCTTCGGTTCCATGCTGTAACTCCTGTCTGCTTCTCCAGACTGGGGGCGTGCCGACCGTCATCTACTGTAGGTAATACACTGACTATGGATAAGTACCTCATACAACCCCACTTCAAAACACCCAAACTATCCCATTAAGTTCACTCCTGGGAGAAATGCTACACTTTCTCTAACTGACAGAAAACAGTTTGGTCTAAAACTGGGAGGCAGTAAACATCTTATGAGACAATGCCATACTGTGTATGTATATGATGTAGGTCTGTGAGTCTACATATTCCCTATTACACTTTGCTGTTACATAACAGCGCTTAAGCTCTCGCCTTTACACTGAGGAATTTAAGTTTATTGAAATGTTTCCCTCTTTCAGTCAATCTGGACGAGGGCATCGATCAATACTAATGTGTTTTTTAACTTCCGTATGCTTCAGTGTAACAACCTCGCACTTGATATTCAGAAAAATCCTCTCGCAGCAGCAGCTGCACAGATTTCTTTAATTTTAGATGACTGTAGGGAATCACCTAAGAAATGCTGAGGTTAACCTTAATATACTTTATATACACTCAGCCTCCCAAAAGCTGCCCACTTTGTGCTTTCTCCAGCTCTGTTGTTATTAAAGTCGGTCCTATTCAGTTGTTCTGCTCCTTCAGTAAAAGCTGTCCTACACAGAAAGCCGAACCGACATGTCTTGACTACAGAAAGCATTAATAATTCACAACAACTCATGATGTAATTCAAAATGTAACTGTAAATGTCCTCCCTGAGATGTAACTGAAATCAGGTTATTTTTAAACCAAAAAAAAAAATGTCCCACTTTTAAGATATTTTCATAGTCAAAGGTATTGTTCATAAACCAGCCTCTTGGTAATTATTTACTCATTTGAATATCTAATTAAACAGATGACACATTAAAAACACTGTAAAAGGCTTTCATTTGCATAAGAATGGGGTCTGTTACCAGTAAAACGCCATTTTTTTCCGCATTTAATCACCATGTGATGAGGTCTGACAGAGTTGTGAATTATAGATCCTTAAAGAAAACACTGAAATGAAATGGGGTCTGTTTAAGCCGAGAGCTGGGAATTAAGGACATAAACCTCTAATTGTCTCAAAAACTGTTTTTAGGGCACATGAAAATTGAGCTGATTTTCTTTTCAACAATCTATTTTAAGCATAACTGGGAGTAATAACTACAATTAGCTTTTGTTGAGTAGATATTGCACAATAAAGAGGCTGCAAAGTCTGTTAGACCCTCAGTTGTACGTTGAGGGTAAAAAAGGTCGTTGGTTTGACCTTTCATTGCCAAGTGATTGTGAAATCCAAAGATCTAGCAGTTTATTTTGGTGTGCATGTGTTTCGCTCTCAGAGACAGAGAGGAAACCTTCCACCCTGTGGTTGCGCTGCACCGCTGCATCCTGCTCGCTGCTCTGCCGGCTCGGCTGCTCGCATCCGCCCCTCTACGCGTCTTCACAGCTCTCAGTTTGACCTCATTATCGCCATCATTACCATCGGTATAAGTAGCTGCACCCTTCGTTGTCACCGTCACTGACATCTTTATTCTAATCATCACCAGCAGCATCAACAGGGCTATCACCATCACTGTCATCATTCTCAATATGCTGTTGTTACCATTTTTACTCATAACGTTCTGAAACGAAAGCCAGATGCCAGAATAAACATCCTTGCACCCCTAACTGTGTGTCGTCGGCGTCGAGCGTGCTGCAGGGGCGTTCCGCGCCGTCGTGCACAAACTGCCTCTCCTCCTCCAGAGTCTTGTTCGCCACTTGTGAGCTTCACATACTGTTAAGTATGCTGCGAGACGTGTGCGGGAGACATTGCGTTCGCTGGCGGTTCAGAAACGCAGCCCTTGTGTGTGTTTCTCCTCTGAATATTTCAGAAGGGGGGCTGACAAAATGCAGGCAGAAACAGACCGCTGATGACCTCCTTCTCATCGCCGCCTCCTTTTTTTTCCCCTCTCTCTTCTCTCTCTTTCGCTCTCTGTTCCCCTCCCTCCCTGCGCTCATCGCACAGGCTCCCAGGCTTCCCCGCTATTTCTCTCACTGTCTTCATCTTCTTCATCTCATCACTCTCTTTTCTCGCTTCCCTCCCCCACTGTTTATCACACCCTCCTCGTTCCTCCTTCATGATTTAAGTGTGCTCCCCTCTTTCTCTCTTTCTTGCATCTTCTTCTCCCACCTGTCTGTCCTTTCATCCCACTCATTCGCTCCTGTGTCTCTCTCTCTCGCCCTTCCCTTTCATTCACCCTCTCCATCTCGTTTTCCCTCACTCCATGGCGTTGCACTCTGTCTGCCTGCCTGCCTGCCCGCCTGCCTGCCTGCCTTCCTGTCTGTCTATTCCATAAAGGGCTGTGTGAGGCCTCTGCTCTGCTAATTCATTCGCCGTGCATCGCCTCATATATCTGCAGGGTCAGGCAGACAGACAGAGAGAGAGCGAGAGAGAGAGAGAGAGAGGAGGAGAGGAGATCTGGAGGAAGAGAGAGAGACCAAGAAAAGAGGACATGGAGAAAAAAAAGATGCAGTTTTATCTCCAAGAAACAGAAAGCCAGAGCCAGATCCTGTGGTGGTATATTCCAGAATCTCTCTCTCATAGACACACAATATATACAGTAGCTTGCCATGACCTCCTTCTGCTCACTGCTTGCTTTGTCATTTGGATCCCCGATGTTCAGCTTGCTCTCTAATCTAATACTTAAACCACATTGCTGCCATTGTCTTGGTTTATAAAGGAATGTACAGCGTATGTAATTGTATGTGTTGTTGTGCGACTGGGAGATGTGCAGAGCAGTGAGTGCAGGTATTGATAAACGTTCCTAATTCCAAATGTCTTGTGCTGATACGTCAGTAATTGTGAACATATTTGTACGTCGAACTGAACATATACTCTGTTCAAGTGACATTTTGGAGGTTATACTTCAGGAGCCGGTTGCACCAGCTCTTTGTAAGTTCAAACTTAGCCTACTTATAACGTACATGTTTACTTGGTGGAGATTTGCTAAATTAAAACAGGCTGCACCACCCAAACTAAGTCTTTGGTTGTAACTAAATATCTATACCCAGTGAGGGCCAGGTGTGACTCCAGCTAACTGAACTAACTGACTAACATTAGTTTGCTAATATGTGACCCGTTTAGATTGAAGAGTATAAGAAGTAGTATGGACTATGTCAACATGCTGTTTAATAATGATGTGAACTAGGAAGGTTTTAGATTGCATTTCACAAAATCAACACAATATACGTCAATTTACAAAACATGATGCCGGTAGCGTCAGCCTAACTGACCAAACAGCCTCGGTCAGGTTAGCACAATCAGATATTCTCCACCAATTCTAAACTACATGTGTACTAACTCTGAAAATCATCTTTATCCATGTTGGCAAACTGTATATACCAAGCGGCAACCTGCTGAAAAATGAAGCTAATGAATGATGAAGTGCCACAAACTGCAGTTCCTCAAATGGCCACTTGAGACTGATTCCAAAAGCGAGTCAATCCCCTTAGGCCCCCATGTTAAAATGCCCAACTTTACAGCAGACATAAACATGTTTACAGCCTGGTACAAAAAACAGTTTTGGTCTTTATAATTTCCCAGTTCATGAGAACTGTATGGGAGTGAATTATAAAACTCACCCGTTTAAATTATATTAAGGTTTAAAGTTAGGCATAATGAGGGCGTGGCGCCTCAGTGACAGGTGGGTGCCGTACCAGGCATGGGTGTTTAAAGAGAAATGGATACAACATTGGAGTCGGGCTCTCGTTCATTCCTATGAGAGTTGCTCAGTGGCGCATGAAGCAAAAAATGGCTCGAGTGTCGAGTGATAAAGTACCCGGATCATCCGGCGGGCGATCTTCCGCATCCATTGGGCCCATAGAGCAGACGCAGTTGCGTTTCCTTTAACTCCGCCTCCCAGCCCTCGGTCCAGCCGCGGTCTGGATCTCATTCACATGAACGGAGGAAGGATAATAAATCTGGATTCGGCTACTAGTGCATTTTACAACTTTTAGAACCTTATGATATAAATAAGGGCTATTCAAGCGTTCATACCGGGAAGATGATTTACAGACGTCTCTTTCCCAATGTAAGTCTATGGGGAAAAGTTGTTTTGGGCCCAATGGCATCACGTGACGGACACAGAAGTTGTAATTCCACCGTTTGGCCACTAGAAAAATGTGCCCGCCGCACTTCCTGGGGGCTGGGCTAGGTCGCTAGCTGCTAGCTGTCTGCTCTGCTGCATCACAAAGGCGCGCCTCAGCTCCACCGACGATCCACCTCTTTGCCCAGTTTTTGATTATCCGGTAGTTGGGCTGTGTCGTCACTGCCAAGATGGCGACAACCGGAGCCACCCACCTTGAGCTTCACAACAAACAAGATATATCATGTAAATAAGACACTTTAGAGATGGTGATAGGTATATATTTTTTTTTTTTGCTTTGTTCAGAGCCCGGCTAGCTATTTCCCCTTTCCTGCCCCCTTCTTTATGCTAAACTAGACTAAACACGTCTTCCTGACTACAACTGTGCATTTTTACGCACAGACATGAAGTTGGTATCATGTCACTTTTAGAAAGAAGGCAAATAAGCTTATTTCCCAAAATAAACTCTAACATCATGTAGTATTCTCTGAGAACAAGTATACTGTGTAAACTAATCCATTAGTGTAGGAGCGGCATGCATATCTCCTCAGAGAAAAGTTTGTCTGACATGAATTGAGTGTGTGGATCGGATGGTTGTGGAGGGTTTATTTGCCCTTGTGTGTCAGAGACGTAGAGGGACTCGAGGGACAAAAGAGGTGAAAGCGCTGGTAGTAACACTCACTACAACATGTACCACCGTTAAAAAGATTGAACATCGTGTTGTGAGTATTTGAGCCGCTGTTGATTGGAGGGGGAAAAAAAGAAATCCAGTAAATGAAGTGTAGCAGCAGTGAATCTGGTCCTTCCGACAGTGAGACACTACTCTGGGGAGCTCAGTTGGTTTTTCCTGTTTTAAACTAACACAAGAATCTCTCCGGCTAGTCAAATGAATGTTACGGTATCATTTGATCTTTTTTTAACAACAAAAAGAAGGAGTGTGATGAAACCTTTTTCTTTGGCATGCTCGTACTGGCTGCCTTGTAAGGTGTTCTATTTTCTGTGCATTATTCTGCTTATGAGTCAAAAATAGAAACTGATATGTCAGAAAGAGACAGTGACAAAAAGCCAGAGGCAAACCAAGCACACACACACACACACACACACACACATACACGCACACACACAAGCACACACACATACACACCATTCTCGTCTCACTCTCTGCAGCATTTCTTCAGTTTGTTCTTATCTCTCATGTCACTCACATGTTGTGTATTTTCTTTCTTCCTCCGCCCGTATCTCTGCAGGTTTTCCTGAGCAGACGGTCTGTGTGGCAGAGTTTGAGCTCGAGTGGAAGTGAGTGAGTGAGCGAGAGGGAGTGGGTGTCATGGGTGACAGAGACGGGCCAAATGCCGGGGACCCTAGTACCTACCAAAACCTGCTGCTCCTGGGAGCCATCGCAGCGGCATCCGCCTTTGTGGTCACCATCCTTATTGTCCTTGTCTGCGTTGGCTGCCAAAGGTAAGAGCACGGTCACATGACTTTACATAAATGTGAAAAAAAGTAGACTGAAATACAAAAAAAAAGAGAACAGCCAGAGTTTTATCATCTGTGCTGCCAGCTTTCTGTGCCCTCCCAGATCACTCTCATCATCCACTCCCTTCTTTTATCTGAGTCTACTTCTTCTGAACTCTTCTCCTCCCTTCTTTCTCTTCCCTCCATCTCCGTCTCTTTTATCCCCCCGCTCTGAGCAGAGTGGCAGTAATGAATGTTAATGGCTGTGCGAGTGTCAGATCAGATGAAATGATGTTTACAGGACACTGAGGAGACAGGCCAGAGTCAGAGCAGCCTCACGTCACCCCTCTTAAGCAGACTCCTCAGCAGGCAAAAGCAATGGAGCGCCCCGCGGTTTAAAGAGGATCAGACTCTGAGCCAGCCAAGAGCAATGCAACAGCCTATGGTTTTTTGTTTTTTTCCCAGAACCCTCAGGGACCAATCAGAGGCTGCACTGTGGCTTTGTTGCCATGGGATACACAGATAAGGATGTAGAGAAATGTCAAACCAGCTCATGTCATGGAAATAAAACCCCACTATTGTTAAGATCTAAAGGATGAAATATATATATGCCCCCCGATGGATGTCGGTAATGTTCACCAGCTCAGATTCACTTTATCATGTACAAATGGAAAGAGAGACCTGCTGCTATTGATTTCCTGCTATTGATTTAAAAACATACCCTTGATGATTACTGTAGATATCTCTGTAAGATCTTAGTCTAAAACTTGCCAAAATAATAGCTGCCATTCTTTATATGTCTTCATCCCTTCATGTCATTTTCTACCTTCCTGTGCCGTGTTATTATGAACGTCTCTGGGGGGAGCAGCTTCACCTTCTCATGGTCCCCTTGGGGTGTGATCGCCATATGTTTGTGCGAATAGGATTGAGTTCCAGCTCACTAGAGGAGACAATAGCTAACTCCTGTGACATGGATCTGACACGACTGTGTTACTTTTTTATGCTGGGTTATATTTCAAGCAACTTGTATCATTATAGGTATGATTCCTGTCCCTGTTTGCAAACCAGAAATGCTATTTATGCAGCAGTAAGACCTCCAAAGTGAGAGAAAGTGGATGGGGGGTAGAACGGTTCTCACATTCACACCTGCACCCAAGAGCTTTTGTCTTCATCGCTCACCATATCAACAGTTACCTATAGCTACAGACACCTCCAGGGATCCACGCTGATGTGTTAAACTACACTAGATACATTTGTTGCACACAACTAATACCAGAGGATATTAAAGGGGAACTACAACATAATAATTGTGAATTTGCTTGGTGTTATTGTGAAAAGAAAACACAAAAGTTTCTCAGTGAAGGGCATCCTCCGCTTTGGCAAAATCCTGAGTCACGCTCTGCTCACTGTTCGACTGGGCTCTTGCTATTAACCAAGGACTTTTATGCCCTTACCAGAGTTGGATGCTGATAGTATCTATCTGCTCTGAGTGTGTGTATGTTCTCTCTCTCTCTCTCTCTCTCTCTCTCTCTCTCTCTCTCTGTCCACCGGCTCCCGCTGACCTTCCTCACTTTGATGTTGTGTCAGAAAAAGCAAGAGCAAGCACCCCCCAGCCGGAGAGAAAGGGACATCTGTAAATATGGTGAGACATGCTTTCATTTTACTTTCCATCTCCATCTCCTTCTGCTCTTTTGCTTTCTCCCTGAATAGCTGGTTATATATGCAGATGCACATACATGTGTTTGAATGTTTCATACCTTGTATTAACACGTTCATGTGTGTGTGTGACAGCAGGGTACCCTTCGACACCCCAAACTGAACTCCATGAGCAAATCTGACACCAGGCTGCATGAGATCAATCGCTTCCCCTGCAATGGAAACTGTAAGTGATGAGTGATAGTGTGTATGTAACAATATATGATATACAACTCTGAGCTGTTACACTATTTCAGTCCTGCCTCCTCCGCCGCTTTCTCACCCCTCCTCCTCCTCCTCCTCCTCTCTGTGCAGCTGTTAGCAAGAGCCGTCCAGCCAGCATGGACCTCCTGCTCCTCCACAGCCGGCGCTCCCAGACGGACCTGAGGCCCTCCCATGGGCGCCAGCTTCCCCAGATCCCCACCAGTCCCCAGGGATCGGTCCAGGGGGGAGGAGGGGAGACAGGAGGAGATGGGGGAGGTGGTGGAGGTGGAGGTGGAGGGGGAGGAGGAGGAGGAGTAGGAGGAGGAGGAGGGGAGGCTAGAGACCACACCTACACCGAGGTGGGCATACGGAACAACCCCACGCCCGTCCACTGCCTGGATGACGGCCTGTATGAGAGCGTAGGTGTCCGGGAAGGTGACGCAGGCCCAAAGGTACCCTCCGCCCCGCCGCCCACATCAAACAACACTCCGGCTACTGTCAGAGCAGCCCAAAGCCCCCCAGCTCAGGCCAACGGAGCTCGCAATGGGAACGGGCACGTGAATGTACGTACACATCCAAAACTGTAAGCCTTATAATTGAATGTGAAGCACCTCAAGGGACTGGCTTCACACAACCAGTGATTCACATTTACCGGACAGAAAATTCTCTACAATGCGGTCATTACTTAACAAGTGTTACACACGCTAATCTGTGTTGCCTGCAGGAAAGGAAAGTAATAGCAGTATGTTAGACCTTAGTGTGACAGCTAGAACAGTTGTTTCTTTGTTTGCCTGTAGATGGCATGCATCATCAGCTTGTGTATGTGGGTCTGAAGTGCTGGAGCTGCAGTTAGTTGCTGTCAGTGTGCTTTGCATCATGACAATAATTTGTTTGTAGCTGACATCTCTATTAAGACAAAATCTTGTGTGTCTTTTTTGTCTCACAGGGTGGTAGAGGGAACGGCAGAGGGAACGGCACCGTTAACGGACCGATGACAGGGAGAGGTAATGGTGCGAGTGGGGTCAACAGGTCCCCTCTTCCTTCTGTCAACTCCCTGGCAATCCAAGAACCAACCGCAGCTGAGTATGCTTCCATACGGAAGTTCAGAAAGGTAACAACATACATACATTTCTATTATTCAATTGTCCATAGTTAATCATGATTAATCACAAGTTTATCACACATTTTCAATATCTGTTCAAAATGTACCTTAAAGGGAGATTTGTCAAGTATTGAAACTGTTATCAACATGGTAGTGGGCAATATGCTTGCTTTATGCAAATATTATGTATATATTTATTCTCATAACATGGCAAACTGCAGCCCAACAGGCAACAACAGCTTCCAGTGTGTCAGTGTGCTGATTTGACTCTGACTTGCCCCAAACTGCATGTGATTATCATAAAGTGGTCATGTCTGTAAAGGGGAGACTCGTGGGTACCCATAGAACCAATTTTCATTCACATATCTTGAGGTCAGAGGTCAAGAGACCCCTTTGAAAATCGTCCTACCAGTTTTTCCTCACCAAAATGTAGCGTAAGTTTGGAGCGTTATTTTGCCTCCTTCTCGACAAGCTAGTATGACATTGGTTGATACCAATGTAGTCTAGTTTTTTTAGTTTCATATGATACCAGTATCTTCACTCTAGCTTTAGAACTGAGCCCGCTACAACCTGAAAATCACAAGTTGCGTTAATGCTTTAAAGAAATTAGTGGCGTTAATGCGTTATTATTTCATTATTATTATTTTTGACAGCCCTAAGTTCTATGAAATCTTATTGATTCAGTTAAATGAGTACTTTGGTTTCATGAAAATTGTATTGTTTTTATAATTTTGCTTTTAGGTGAAATTTTTGAAGGAAAAATAAACAAAGTCAGCTAGTAACCACTTATAATGTCCCGTTTATAGGTTTAAAATACTTCTCTGACATGCATGAGAAGTCCAAATAAACTATGTGGACTTTTTGCTGTGTTCTTTGACTGAAAGTGATGTTTTCACTGGTGACTCAATACTTCAAGGTCGACAAGACAAACAGGAAGGAAAATAACGGGGCCGACAGCCAGTCGGACAGCCAATCGAGTGTGAGCGATTCACCCTCCACCGCTCCTCCTCCGCTACATCGCAGCCAGGAGTTTCCGCGCAAAGGACTGGAGCCGTTTCACATGCACTCCTTCCCAAAGGTACAGGAATCACTGGATCAATATGCTGTGAGCTTCATGCATTGTATCACCTTACCAAACTGTAAGTGTGTCTGTTTACCACCAGAGGGCACTGTCCACAAACAAACAGCTCTTTATATTCAGACATGTAGGATTGATCTTTCTTAGTCACTTGATATCTTCTTATTGGATTTTATCACACTTTTGTACTTCGTATCATTAGCATTAATAGTCAGTGTATGTGTGAGCATATGTTTGACACAAAATCATTGATAAAATGTACAAACTTACTGTCTAACCAACCACAATAACTTGTGTGTTTTTAAGATTTTGTAGATTATTTGAATGTCCTAATCACATGAATAGAGTTGTATGTGCCAGCTGGAGTCAAGGCCACAGTTTAGGGCAGTTCTGAGAGGGAAATAGTGGGACAATGATCGGATGATCAGCCTTTCCTGTGGGTTTGCTGGCACATATATCCATGTTTCATATATGGTGTGTATGGTTGTGTGTGTGTGTGTATATGTATGTTTGTATGTGTGTGTGTGGCACAGATAATGACATTATTTTTTTTTGTTAGTGATTTAAGGAGATTGATAAGGTCGTTTAAACAGTTTTGTCTTGGCTGGAGATGTCAGCCCAGTTGTTAACCTGCACTTTTAATCGTTGCTTGCTAAATCCTTGACTGTGTGTACGTGCATGTTTGTGCGTGTGTCTGTTTCCTCCGCCCATTTGCCTTTTCGCAGTGTGCTGCGCAGCACGGTATTAGAGAGGAGAGTAAAGAGTGGAGGGATGGATTATGTAAGAGCCTGGCAGCCTGCCAAGCAGCCTGTGTGTGTGTGTGTGTGTGTGTGTGTGTGTGACACAGTGTGTGTGTGTGTGTGTGTGTGTGTGTGTGTGTGTGTGTGTGTGTTCCCGTTGAATCTATCAGCAAGTCTATCTAGAAATGGCTAACAGGTATCCAGCAGCCAGTGTGGGGATAAATAATGTTCACATATTGAAGCCATTTACTCTGCCCCGGCTTCTATTACTCACTCTCACTGCACAGGAGGAGCATATAAAAGTTTAATCATCCTCGGTCGCATGTGCACACACCACTACCTTCTTTCTAATTGGTTTCTAATTGGTTGTGATCAACAGGAGAGATAAGAATTTAACCAGAGCAGTTACTTGTTTTGTTATTGTTTTATTATGAAGTCCATTTTCTGTTAGACAGTTTTCTTTTGTTTTTCGGAAAAGGTTCACGTGCAGTATATCTAATACTAAGCAGATAGAACTTAATAAATTATAACTGAATATTCAGTATTTGTGAAATGTAGCAAGTTTGAGAAGGTCTTATCATTTTGTCAAACATGGATTTATATTTTCTTCCCTAACACTTTGCTAAAATTACCTCTACCTGTAGAGTTAAATGGGAGTTATGTTTTTGCAGCATTGTTTGTATATCAGTGGATCTATCTGTCATCAGGGATATCTTTGACTGAATAGATTTGCATAAAACCGTTTGGAAAAGTTGGCCATAGTACAAGCCATCTAATAATTAGTTTGTAATTCTTTAAGTGTAGTTTTTGGAAAGATACAGACTTCCTTTTGATAGGAAATTCTCAATAGTAATAGTAGCATAAAGCTGTGGCAACGAAGAAAATGTAATAAGATGTCAGTTGCATTTGATTCCAGTTAGGAACTGGTCTCAGAACAGCTGCCAGCTGACGGGATCATTTCCAACGCCCACTCTCTTTTTGACCACAGTGCCACTTGCTGATTCATATCTTTGGATCTTGACAGGAAAGCTCCCCTTGGAGAGCAAAAAAAGAAGTAGAAAGCCAGATCATTTAACACGGGTGGATATTGTAAAAATAGAGATATCTATCATAAAAAAGCTTTAGAAGTGACACTTTTATAACCATAACCTTGTTTGTTTCTAATAATTTTGATCACAGTGGTACTGACCAAATTTGATAAAAGCAGTCACCATTAATCCCACAGTGTAAGTGTGTTATCCTTCCATGAAATCATGACCTATGACCTTCAACACAAATGCACCCTCTATCTCGCTCTCTTTCACACACACACACACATGCACAATTCGCTCACACTGTGCAACATAGTCACTGTGTACCTATTGAAAAACACACACACACACACACACACACACACACACAGTCAGGCACAACAAAATTAAATGGCTCCTCAATTTTGTTTACCAGGAGGCAGTGTTCATGGGCAACGGGGAGCAGTACATCTGGAAGCCTCCAGAGGAAGATGACATCATCACCTTGCACCCACCTCCACTCCGTGCAGAGAGCGTACAGGGGCACCCATCGCCTCCAACTGCAAAGGAGGTAGTATACGTATGTGTGTGTGTGTGTGTGTGTCAACAGGCAGACAGATATACGTACAGGCCTCTGATTTGTGACTGCTGTGTTTACCGATCGGGGCGCCCCCTTGATTGGGCATGCCGTCATAACACCACTGCCCTGTGACCTGCCTGTCATACGAGGTTTCTGCTTACAGCCAGAGGTTACGTTACATCCCAACCCCCTGCCTGAACCCTGACCCAAATCCCCCAGCCCCCCACTCATCTATCTGTCTCCACCGCACAGCTCACCAGACAGATCGGACATCAGTGTCACCTGCTGACGATTCATTAAGTATCACTTTGCATTGAGAGATGTTTGTTAAAGGTTAGCTGTCTTGCCTCATCATTCTACACAATCAATCAATCAATCAAACATTATTTATTTCAGTCAAACTGTATTTGTATAGCACCTTTCATACAGGTTAGTGCAGTTCAATGTTCTTCACAGATGACTGACAAGTCGAACGTAAGACAGAACAAGTGTGAACCGTAAAAACAACAGAAAAAACAAAAACAATTCAACAATTTAACAATGTGATCATTTGAGACCAATGCACGCAAGAAAATTAAATGATGAAAATGTAATAAAATAGAATTAAAAGCTATAATATAGAAATAGTTGTAAAACAGTGTGAAGTAAAAAAATAGATTAATAAAATAACAAAAATAGACAAAAAAATATACAAATCAAATACAATAAAATAGGTGATTAATAAAATGTGATACAATTATACAAATTAAATACAATAAAATAGGTAATTAATAAAATAACAATAAAATGTGATAAAATTATACAAATTGAATACAATAAAATAGGTGATTAATAAAATGTGATAAAATTATACAAATTAAATACAATAAAATAAGTGATTAATAAAATATAAAATTATACAAATTAAAAACAATAAAATAAGTGATTTATGAAATATAATACAATTACACAAATAAAATAACAATAAAATATACAAACATTTTACAGCTTAAATCAAATAGAATAAATGAATAAAATAATAAACATTCTCAATAAAAGGCCTGGCTGAATAGGCAGACTGAATAATCAGTCCTGACTGAGATACGGGCTACAAACTGACCTATATTTGTACATAAACAGTATATGTGTAGATGTGTGGTAGAGTTTGTCTGGTGGTGAGAGGGGAAAGTCTGCACTTTCCAATCATGTCACATACCCCACCACATCTGCTTCCACAAGCAGCAACTCCACCCCACACTCCTCCACTCTCAATCCATCGCTCTCCGCTGGACTCAGTATAACATACTGAGAGTAACAAGCAGTTGGGGAACTTTAGGCATGCCTGGGGGGGCTGGGGGAAGTTAATCTGAGTAGATGGAGGTGTGTCCCTGAAATAGACTGCTGTCTATTATTAGTCTGTGTTTGACTGAGCTTCTCTTTTTCATTATCATCTTCATCAGCTCAGGGAAATCTTACGTCCATGTCAAAAACTTTGTTGATATATTTACGACTAAAGCTTGTGATTAATAAGTCACAGAATGAACACATTGTTCACATGATCTAATAGAAGATAATCTAGACGATGGATTGTTTCATTTAACCTGTGAGTCATGTAAGAGTTAAGTAAAGCAGCAGTCTTAATCCGTTGCTAAATTTCTTGTCTAAGCCAGCGTTGAGCCAAAGAGTTTGGATGCTGTATGTGGAGATTAAAGGGTTAAGTCCCTGCTGTTTGGCTCATGAGTTAAACTCCTCCTCTGCAAATTAGACTGGTACACAAAGCAGCTGGCCTTGACTGCACTCTGCAATCTCCCTCTCAATTACTTTTTTTTTCTTTCAAACTTTCTTCCCTGTTTTTTTTTTTTCTTTTTCAAACTGTTTTTCTCCCTTTAGTTGCTGTGTTTTTCCATTTGTGAGTTTGTTGTTGCCCTAACATGCCCATATACTTTGTATCCTCTGGAGTTTGTCAGTTGCAGCCGTCAAAAGGTGTTGAGTTTCCACTCCCAACTAAAATCTCCTCCTCTCCTCTGGCTCTCTCTCCTCTCCTTCTGCTCCACTCCCTTCGTGGCTATTAGGAGGCGCTGCCTTCCCCGACCAATCACATCTCGCAGAGCACGTCTCACCAGATGAATATCGACTGCCTAACAGACCGCTTGGAAACGTGTGCCATATTTGCTATTCATAAAGTTGATCGCACACAGATGCATCGGTCATGCATACCGTTGTGTTTCCATGGATAATCAGTGTGTGCTGAAATGAAATGTGACTTCTCAAAGCCTCGGCCTGAGCGGAGAGCTAAAGTAGAATCAGAAGAGACATAACAGAACAGAGCGCAGGCAGAAGGGGAGGAGAAAAGAAAACACACAATGCACAACGCTTCCTCAACAGCTGCAGCCCAGTTTTGAAATCCCCATCATCTTGTGACTTCCTTCCTCTGCTGCACAGAGCTGCAAATTCTGTGTGCACAGATGCACACACACACACTGCACATTGTGTGCGCACACTTGTAGCATACGCCAGGGTCTTTGTTTATCCAGAAAAGGTCGCGCAAGAGATTTGTGGGGGCAGGGTATGTGTGTCAGAGACAGAAAGAGAGAGAGACATAGTTCACAGTTAAAATCACAGTGGTTTACACTTGAATTATATTTGCCTATATTATATTTCCTCTCATGTGAGACTTATAATGTAAAGGTACCATGAAAGGGAAGGTAAGGTGAGCGCACACACAGAAAACAGAGTCTTGGCCATTGTCTCAATGCTCTCAGGTTTCAGTTTTTTTGGGAGTGGAACAAAAACAAGGCTAATCCGCGAGTGTGTGTGGGAGAGAGAGAGAGAGTTTGCATAGCCAGTGTTTCTCAGGGCCACTAGAGCAGAGCTGCTGGTCTGGGTGTGAACATGGAAGGTAAACATAACCATGTCCCACAATCCTCTGCTCTTGTGCTTCCCCTTGTGGAATTTTGACACAGAAATGCCAGAGGTCACAGCTCTGGTTTATCCAAATTCCCCCCATGACCTCACACATGCCTTTCAGTTGTGAGTCTTCAATATCAGACCTTACATACTTCACTATACGCATACAGTAAGCAGCACATGCAGCAAATGCAGTCACACAAACATGTACATACGCCTCATTCAAAGCAAACGATATGCGAGCAAAGTCCATCGGTGAACACAGCGGCTTGGCCGTCGTCCAGATCTTTTACACCATAGCCCCGCTGTTCTGTTGCCAAAGCAGTTGTGGTGAAATTTTAACAGGTCCATCCACTGCAAAGCTAACTCTGTCACTCTGCCGAGACCTCAACGGACTGATAACACAGTTTACTCTGTCTTATCCTGCCCTGTCAAAATAGGTCAGGTTACAGCACAGAGCGAGCTCTGTCAACACATGTGCAAAACTACTGCGCGGCACACACCCCTCACAATCCATGCTCGCACATTCACTTGCACACAGCAGCATTGCATGTTTACTCTCATGTTCTCATATTGCACCTTTATGTCTGACATAAGTGTAGACAGAAATAAATATAGGATGTCTGCACATACTCATAGCTAAGTTGAGACGTAAAGGTGATACAGTTACTGTTCATTTAATCCCCAGCACAGTACAGCATGTGTAGGCTATGTATCAGTTGTAGTTATAGGCATTCACTTATAGACACAAGGCCGTGAATGAAGCAGAATAACCTTCTGCCACCCACAGACTGTTGGACAGAATCGCAATGTTGTTCAGTGTCATTAACTGACACCATACTCTCCTCCTGTGTGTGTTCTCAGATTGCAGACACCTACTCCATCGTGTGTAAAAGCCAGAAGAAGAAACCTCCGATGGAAAACAACGGGTCAAAGACCCTCCCACGCTCCTTCGGAGGAGGCTCCCGGGGCCGAGGCCGAGGAGTTCAGGCCCAGGCGCGTTCCCAGGAGGAGCCCTGCTACGAGCCGGTAGGAGACAGGTCCTGGTCCACGTGTGCAACGGCCGAGTCTGACCCCGCGTACGCTACCATCGACTCCCACAGGAAACGGGAGCAGGCGGGAACCAATAATAGCCCGGCTGGGGGTTCTGCCACACTGAAGAGGAAGAAGCAGATTCCGACGCCGACGCCGACGCCAACGCCAACGCAGCAGCAGCAGGCACCACCACCACCACCACCGGCGCCACCCCTGCCACCCGTGCCAGCCGCGCCACCCGTGCCACCTCAGGGCTCAGGACCCACCGCCCTGCCTGCTAGAGGCCTGCCCGGTGGGGAAAACTTCTATGAGACCATCAGCGATGTGAAACAAGGGGGCAACAGCTCCAGCACCACCACCATCTTCACCTTCAATGACGGGATGGAGATGTACGTCACCGGCCTGTAGCTGGCTGACAGGCAGAAGGGGCCCAGAACCCACTGGTACAGAGCCATGACAGGGACCGTCCTGTTCACCGGCCAACAGGTTGCTGTACATAGAAACAAGGCCCTCTATAGACAAACAACACAAGGATCCATTCTGTGATGACATCAGGTACAAACAGGGTCTTAATCCAGGTTCAGACTTCCCTCGATTGGTCTGTACTTCAGAACCAGCCTAAGCCTAGTCCAGCCCAAATATGGACCAAATATGTTTTAACAAAAAAAAAAGATAAGAAAACTGGAATCTTCAACCTACTATGTCACTGACCGTACTCACCTGTTTGTGCATCATTTTCCATAATATCTTTATTTTTATATGAACACTGTACTCTCTAAAGAGTATGTGGTGTAACTCACATCACTTTATTATATATATTTAAAAAAAAAAAAATGTGCATGCATTGTGCAAACACACACCTGAAAATAGACAGTAGTAGCCAGGAATAATGTAGGTATATTGGGAGTATGAGGCACACTGTTAGCTATTGTCACCCACCCACCCACACACACACACACACATATATATGCCTCGTCTTGGGGGGACTTATGTAATAGAAGCAGATGGATGTCACAGAGATTTGCGGTACTTAGCTCTCCCTAAGCAAACACCTAAAACAGGTTCTCTGTGCGTACTGGACTGTTGCCTGGCAGACAGCATTGTGGTGCTTTGTTCAAACAGAGGCCTATCATTGGTAGAGCTGCTAAAACACAGAAGGAAGTGAAGGCTAAAGTCCCCATTTCACTAATTTACCATCAATGTGCCCTAAATTTACTAGCAGTTATCAATAACAGCCCTTATGATAACTGTAAAAAGTGGATGTTTGCTAACCTTAAATCAACAGTCCAAGCTCCGATTTGAAAAACATTTGTAGTCAGAGGCATGATGACACACCCCAAAACACCCCCCCACACAGACACACACATACTTGGTAGAGTCATTTGGGGTAAAGTGATCAGGTCAGGGGCATTGAGTGGGTTGTGCAACAATTTCCCCAGAGTGATACGGGTGACAGATTTCACAATTCGAAACCTTTTTACTGTATCACTGGGAAGATAGATATTTTAAAAAATAAGGAAGCGAAAGTGTCCAAAATAAATACAGGATGCTTCATCCTGGGCAGTAAATATGTCATGTCCGTTGGGCGCCGTAAACATCTGATTTTATGACCATTATAATTTTGCACTGGACAGCTGCAGGGGTGTTTGCCTTAATTGCGCATTAACATGCTGTAAAGGGCGTTTCCGAGTGCAGTTTTGATTTGCTGATCTGGTCTCAAGTCAAAGCCAGAGCTCCCCGTAGCTCATCTGGTGGTTGAAATAGCAACAGAGGGCTCTGACTCCAAGGAAAATAAAGAGCTGGGCATAAAAATGAACAGCGGGCGTCCTTTGGAAGGTAGCCCCTCGCCCTCTCCCCACCCTCGTCTCCAGCCTTGAGTTCTCTTAAACACATGTAGCTTTGGGGAACATTAAAAAAAAGAAGAAAACAAAACATTGGAGGCTTAATAAATGACCATAAAGATACGAGGTGAAGAGGGACGCAAACTGCTCGACAACCATGCAAAGAGAAGACGGGTTTAGAAAGGTTAGCGACATACATTTATAAATGCTACTGTGTCTGAAAGTATGTAAAAACAATTGCACTCTGTATTTAATGCACTGTTTATTTTTTTCTTACCTACTGACAATACCATTGGTTGAATAGCTCACGCCACTGCCATGAAAACAGTACGTTTATGTTGTTGGTGCAATTTTTTCCTGCTTGATCAAAAAAAAAAAAAGTGCATGCTTTGATATATGGAAATGAAAACAAATATTGTGGTACTTAATTGATCTCTTGTTTGTTAATCTTTTCTGTTGTGCTTTTTTTTGCCATGTGATGCAAAGCAGCGTTCAGTTTTTTTGTTTCCAAGGAGGAGGAGGAGGAGGAGGAGAGAAATAGAAAAGATAGAGAGAGAGAAGCCACTGGGAGTTTGGAGCAGAGTGTTGTTTATCCTCCGCTCTGGGGGAGAAAGAAGGAGTGATAGAGGTGAGGAGGGAGAGGAAGAACAGCTAGTATGAAGCTGCAAATGGACACGGACCCAAAGGACCCTCCCCCTTCTGATATGCGTGCGTGCACACACACACACACACACGCACGCACACACACCATCAGGCACACACACACACTGCAACATTAAGCCATGTGTGTTTCCAGTTTAGGGGATGAAGCACATTTTGCTTCCACTTGGTCAGCCCTTGCATACGCTCCCTCCCTCCCCCAGCTGTGTTCATCCTCCAATAACCGTCACAGACCTCTCTTTTCTCTGCTTCACCTCTCCCTCGCTGTGCAGAGGAGGGGCCTTTGATGTCCAGCTCTGAGGGACTCAGGGAGTGATATGAGAGGGGGAGGGTGAGGGGGCAGAGGACGTGGGTCAGGCCAACCCCGGTCTGATATCAACAATGCACCAACGGCTCAACTACTGTCTGATATGAGAAATGGCTAACAGCTGAGACGCTTAACAAGCTCTGCTGAGGCTTCCCTTAGACAATGCTGGCTGGAAAAATCGCAATCACACTTAATCCTTTTTCTCTAGCTGTCACTTTACGTGTCACATTTTCTTTATCCTGAGAGAAAGCACTGATCCGATATATTTTGTCGAACACTGTCACACCGATCGAGACAGATGTTCATTGCACAAACAAATACAGTATGATGATGTAAATGTGTAAAATACTCTGTTGCTGTTCCGATGTTGTTCCAATGTAACATACAGTATACAGTATATTTGTTGAAAAAAAAAAAAAAAAGATGGTTATCACAGACACATTGTACTTTGTGGATGCAGAAATGTCCCATGCTTTCCATGCAGATACAGATGTTGTTTGTTAATTGTCTTCATAATTATGGGCCAATACTGCTGTGACAGCTGTAGCCAACGTTGTATGTTCTTAAAGCACAGGGTTTAGTTTAAAAATAATGAATATAATAAAATATAGTGTGAACAGTGCAGATATGCAAAAGATTGTAATGTTTTATATTAACCTTCATAAAATATTAAAAGTGAGTTTTTACTTTTCTAATAAAGTGGCACATTATAACGTGTGTTTGTCTCTTGCTTGTCTTATTGCTTTGCGCAGGATATCAAACTAGGCAGTTGCCAGTTGTTGCAGACTCACTGTGATAGCAGCTTGCAATAAATGCAGCTTGCAATAAAATGTGCTTGTGTAAAATGAAGCAGTAAACCAGATGTGTCTGGGCTCTGCAGATATATCAGAATAGGTTAGATAAAGAGGCATTCATGTGCCTGCAACAACTATAATACAAAGAAAGCTCATTCAATTCACGAGCTGCACATTTCCAACATGCACTTCAGATCTAGGGAAAGAAAATGATTGAAAAAAGATATTAGAGAAAGGAACAGTTAAAAATAGTAAATCGCTGTATATTATATGGTGATTGTGTGTTATATATACCAGAATACTATGAAAATTCAATACAGAAATGTTTAAAAATAGTAAATCAAATACACAGACACAAGAACACCACTAATGAAAAGAAAAATATTACCTTTGTGAAGCTTCTAATGCAATTGCCCTAACAATGCAATGCAGTACAGAATCAGTGTCTCTGTTATTTTGTCCACCTTATAATGCAATCCATATTATCATGCACACCTCTGTGACAGTCTCATAAAACTGAACATTGCTAAATGCATGGCTATTTTCTTGGATTGCATTATTTTGCACATGCTATGGTGTCCAGAAACTATTCTATCAAATTTACATTATAACAAACAGATATGAATAGCTTCAAATAAAGGGGTTTATAAATGATGGGGGGAGGAAACAAACTGACTAAACTGTGCAATAACATTTTCCACTTGTGCAATTTTGTTAATAGTCTGTTTATTTTCAATACTGTATATACTGCTCCTATTTTTATACTTCCTTCTATTTAAATGGTTCATATTTTGTTACACTTTGTTTCGCTCTTTTTTACTGTGTTAGCTGATGCTTCTTGTTTTTTGCACTATCCCCTTTGCTGCTGTACACTGCAAATTTCCCCACTGCGGGACTAATAAAGGGATATCTTATCTTATCTTAAAATATATTGATTTCTTTGATAAAAACCCTTTTAGTTTGCAAAAAAAACATAAATGTGCAGTTTGCTTGTGAGGCTCTGCAAGCTGTTTTTCTTCTTGCTCTCCCCTCCTCGCCTGACACAAGAACACCAATAAAAAAAGAAAAATATTACCTTTGTGAAGCTGTGTGAAGCATTTAAATCAAGCACACCTCTGTGACAGTCTCATAAAACTGAACATTGCTTCATGCATGGCTATTTTCTTGGATTGCATTATTTTTGCACATGCTATGGTGTCCAGAAACTATTCTATTACATTTACATTATAACAACCAGGTATGAACAGCTTCAAATAAAGGGGTTTATAAATGATGGGGGAGGAAACAAACTGACTAAATATTACCTTTGTGAAGCTTCCAATGCAAATACCCTAACCTTATTTTGTCCACCTTATAATGCAATCCATATTATCATACATTTAAATCAAGCACACCTCTGTGACAGTCTCATAAAACTGAACATTGCTTCATAAACCTCTGTATTTACTGCATGCATGGCTATTTTCTTGGATTGCATTATTTTTGCACATGCTATGGTGTCCAGAAACTATTCTATGAAATTTACATTATAACAACCAGATATGAATAAATTAGTCGAGAAAATAAAGGGGTTTATAAATGATGGGGGAGGAAACAAACTGACTAAATATTACATTTGTGATGCTTCTAATGCAATTACCCTAACAATGCAATGCACTACAGAATCAAAGTGTCTCTGTTATTTTGTCCACCTTATAATGCAATCCATATTATCATACATTTAAACCATGCACACCACATTGCTTCATAAACCTCTGTATTTTACTGCATGGCTATTTTCTTGGATTGCATTATTTTTGCACATGCTATTTTGCACATGCTATTTTGCACATGCTATTTTGCACATGCATTATTTTGCTATGGACTATGGTGTCCAGAAACTATTCTATCAAATTTACATTATAACAACCAGATAGGAATAGCTTCAAATAAAGGAGTTTATAAATGATGGGGGAGGAAACAAACTGACTAAATATATTGATTTCTTTGATAATAACCCGTTTGTAAAGCATGATCCGTTAAATCACCTTTTGGTTTGCACAAAAACCTAAATGCGCAGTTTGCTTGTGAGGCCTGCAAGCTGTTTTTCTTCTTCCTCTCCCCTCCTCGCCTGCTGCTGCTGCCTCGCAGACCGGCTCGTCGACAGCAGACACCGGCCGGTGAACTGAAGGAACACGCCCCCCTCTCCTCCTCCACCTCTCATCCACCCACATTGCTTGGATTAGAAATAAAAAAAAACACGACTGACAGAGTCAAACCAGCCAATCAGAGGCTCGCCTCGTTGTGGATGCGTGCCAAAGTGTAATGTTTATGTACGCAGCCGACCAATAGCAGCGCAGCAGAGGAGGCGTGGCATTTCATTTTGGAGGAAAGAGGCAAAACAATCTTTTTTATCCTCATGAAACCGGGGCGGCTTTTTTTTTTGTGGATATCCTGGGGGTAGTTTGGTGGCAAACTTTTACATGTAGAATAGAAGTTACAGAGAATACAACTCTCGACAATCCTGATAAATGTATCTAACTCCAGCATTTTGCACTAAAATCTATAGAAAGCTGGTTTTCTTTCTTTAGTCCGCCCTGTCTGTCTGTCTGAATATGGATTCCAGATACATTTTGGAGCAGCAGCCGGCGACAAGAGTCGGTGGCGGTGCCGGTGCGGATTTTAACTACCGGGCAGGCTGCTCGGTGCTCCGCAGCACCCGGGTCTCCGTGGTGGAGAGAAACACCCCCATGCCGGTGTACACAAACGCTGTCTACTGCGAGTTTGTAATGGAGGCGGAGGTTAAAGGCGAGCGGACCTCTGGACCGGCTCCCGGTGCTCGAATAGTGTACGACGTGGAAAAAGTAAGTACCTGTTTATCCATTTTACGCACTGTTTTACGCACGACTCCTGTTAACACCGGTGTAAAGTCAACCCAAGTTGCACACACAGATAATATCAAGCATTACGCATGTATAATGATGACAGTTGACAGCTCTGCATACACGCCGTTATTGCATTTTTACGGGGTGAAATATGCCACCGTGAAGGCCACACGAGACTACTTTATGTTGTGTTTTTGCACAACTAGTCACACACTTTTTTTTTTTTTTTTTGTTTAAAGTGTCAGTATAATTTCACCAGCTGCTGTCAACAGCTTGTTCATAACGTCGTATCCAAAAAACGCTTTAAATGGCGGCTCATTTCTGTGTGCAAAGTTTACAGAAAAAAGGAGGGCAGGGACTTCAAACTACTCACCACACCCCTCCCCCCATAACTGTAGGGTGGAGCTATGGAGAGGCTTCCTGGCTGCACAGCACACTACACAACTAGTACTAGACATATGATGTGTTTTCTGTTGTTTTTATGCAGCAGTGTTTAGTTTGCATGTATGTTTTTTTGCATTGCATTTTAAGGGCTCATGTGTGTTTCTCCTTGCAGGATCAGTAGTAAACTACACAACTAGTAATGCTACTAGACATATGATGTGTTTTCTGTTTTTGTTTTTTTATTGCATTTCATGGCTCATGTGCGTTTCTCCTTGCAGGATCAGTAGTAAACTACACAACTAGTAATGCTACTAGACATATGATGTGTTTTCTGTTTTGTTTTTTTATTGCATGTATGTTTTTTTATTGCATTTCATGGCTCATGTGTGTTTCTCCTTGCAGGATCAGTAGTAAACTACACAACTAGTAATGCTACTAGACATATGATGTGTTTTCTGTTTTTGTTTTTTTATTGCATTTCATGGCTCATGTGCGTTTCTCCTTGCAGGATCAGTAGTAAACTACACAACTAGTAATGCTACTAGACATATGATATGTTTTCTGTTTTGTTTTTTTATTGCATGTATGTTTTTTTGCATTGCATTTTATGGCTCATGTGCGTTTCTCCTTGCAGGATCAGTAGCACACTACACAACTAGTAATGCTACTAGACATATGATGTGTTTTCTGTTGTTTTTTATGCAGCAGTGTTTTGTTTTGCATAGTTTTTTTTTTTTTTATTGCATGTATGTTTTTTTGCATTGCATTTTATGGCTCATGTGTGTTTCTCCTTGCAGGATCAATAGTACACTACACAACTAGTAGTGCTACTAGACATATAGATCGATAGATAGATAGATAGATAGTAACTTTATTGACCCCGAGGGAAATTCAAGTTTCCAGCATCACAGTTTCATAATGCAAAAGCATGTTAGTAAAAAGGCAGTAAAAAAGTTAGTAGTGCAAAGTACAAAAAAATATACCAGATATAAAAATACAAGGAGATGAAGAAAGCTGTTAAAACCGAATATAGTGCAGGGTAACAGCTGTGATACACGACTATTAAAAAAGTGAATATAGTGCAGAAGAGACTTAAAAATGAGTATAGTGCAGCAGGGTAACTCCGGTAGCTTAGTCTATGAAAGTGCACTGTATGCATTATTATCTGATATGACATGTTTTCTGTTTTGTTTTTTATGCAGCAGTGTTTTGTTTTGCATAGTGTTTTGTTTTTTTTATTGCATGTATGTTTTTTTGCATTGCATTTTATGGCTCATGTGTGTTTCTCCTTGCAGGATCAGTAGTACACGACACAACTATTAATGCTACTAGACATATGATGTGTTTTCTGTTGTTTTTATGCAGCAGTCTTTTATTTTGCAGTGTTTTTTTTATTGCATGTATGTTTTTTGCATTGCATTTTATGGCTCATGTGTGTTTCTCCTTTGCAGGATCAGTAGTACACTACACACAACTAGTAATGCTACTAGACATATGATATGTTTTCTGTGGTTTTTATACAGCAAGTGTTTATTTTGCATAGTGTTTTTTTTTTTATTGCATGTATGTTTTTGCATTGCATGTGGGTTTCTCCTTGCAGGATTAGTAATTTAATCATGTCCCTGTAGTTATTAATTGACCCTGCTGCAACATCAAATATGCACAGGTGGCAAATTGCCACACCTGCTTTTAATATGGATCAGATAACAGTTTATTCAAATAAGTTCAGTGAATTGTTGACTGTTTATTTTAACGTGGCAGTGCGATAATGGCACTTGCATATGAACCTAAGCTTTAATAAAGTTTTTTTTGAATGAGCATTTTAATTTTAATTTTTTTTTGGGGGGGCGGGCAGCAAAAATTAGTTCTTTAATCGATTAGTTAAATGTGATGATATATGTGACAGTAAATTAAAAAAATATTTAGCTTTTGGACTGTTGTTCAAATCAATTTTCACAGATTTTTAATATTTTATAGAAGTGGTTAGCGATTATATATAAAATAATTGGCATATTAATAGATAATGAAATTAATCAATAGTTGACGCCCAATTTTTTTATGATCATGTTTCTCATTAAGGAGCTTTCCCATTTTCAATTGGGATTTAAAAGAGTTTTACAAACAAAGCAAGTAATTCAATCAGTCGGTTGATCAATGCAGATGGTAGCTGTAACCTCCTCCATCATCACACTCACAAAGTTTGTATTTATTTATCAGGTGTTTACAGTATAACCTGGCCCCAGTGCTACCGACAAATAGTTGAACCCCAAAAAACACTTCCATGCTGATGAATTCACTCCAGGGATTCTGTGACAAATAAAAGTAAAGAGGTGTTGAAGCTGTTAACAAAATGGTTTACCTCTTTCTATCACATATCACATAATGCTTCTGATGTAGGAGTGCTGATAATTGGCCTCAAAGTGATTGACTCTAACGTGCGATTCATTTTCTAGACTGGCCTGGGGGACCAAAAGGACACCGGTTCCTCTGGGATCTTGAAGAGAGCCAGTCCTACTCACTGCCCAGGCATAAACGGGCAGTTGCAAGGCGGCTTCATGCACTTGGACATCAGGAACCCAGGGAAACTGGCAGAGCTGGCCAACAACTTCAGGGCAGCGCAGGGGCGGATCGTACCACCACCGGCAGCGGGACAACCCCTCCCTTCCTCCCACATCCCCGTCCCCAGAAACAGGTAGGGAGACGCTGATTAGTCATGAACCCCTGTTGGATCTTTTGGTTTTATTCATAGACATGGGTTCTTGTTTCTATTCAGTGCTGTCCAGGAGCTAATTTGACACAGAATTTGTGGCGAACAAAAAAAAAAATCTACATAGGAAATAGGACAACTTGGGAACACGGTTTGAGTGTGAAAATACTCCAAACCTGTGTTCCTTAACAGAGTCTTGACTAGAGGTGGAATTCAGCCTCTGGCTACAACAGTACAGTGGTTTTGGGCATGAATGGCGTGGGGGCGTCCTGGTCAACTGACCACATGTTTGGTATTCCATCCAGAATAGTTTCGAAATATGCCCGAAGAGAGCCAGAGCCGGAGATGAGGGCCAGGATTGCCCAATCACTTGAGAAAAGGAGAGCAGAGAGAAAGAATGAGATAGTTACCGTGTGCTGGTGTTGTTTATTATTCAGGGAAGTTTTTACTAATCGGGTGTCTCAATGTCTTTCTTAACTGCTTCTATACTGTCCATGTTGACCCTCTTTTGACAGGCCACCAGTGTCATGTGCTCACTGTGTGTCAGGCAGGAAGTTTTGGTGTGTGCAAGTTTTTTTGTTTGGGTCATGTGCAGTGCAGTAGTTTCTGCTATCACTGTCATTTTCAAACACAGACACATTTGTCCTTAGGCAACATTACATGCACATACAGACAGTTTCACACAGAAGAAGCAGAAAATGCATCCAGGGACAAGCCTACTGCATTGTTAAGTGATTATGTAACAGTAACGAGGTCTGGGAGAGACTGTAGGTGGTGCCTAAGCACAGTTTCCTTCAATTTAAACAGCTATTGGTTACTGTCTGTGTCAACACGCTGTCTGTCTGTCAAACGTTGCTTACACATTAACAGAATGCCCGATGGCAGTACAGTGAAGTCTTAAAAACTGAGCAGCTCTTCATTAAATCTGCATAAAAACTTTTTTAGATTTAGAAATGTGATGTGTTTTCACTTTAAACAGATGGATTTTAAACTGATTATAGTCTCTCAACGAAACAGATTTCAACTGCTGAGCTTGATTGTAGGCGTGGTGTGTAGGGGTTTGTTCGGGGGTTTAAGCGTCACACTTCTTTCCACTCTTCTCTCATCGTCACGTGAACTTCACGTGCCGCTGGTCATGTATGACATGAGGGAGTGTCTCTAGGGAGCTTGCAAGACTGAGCATGCTTTTGAAACCAGAGTGACGTCGTGCCTACTTCTCTGTGAGTGTGTGTTTCGAGTGTGTGTGTTCCCACTACAGACAGCAAGGCTGCTGTTGTCACCTCTCGGTGCAGGTCTTCTTAACCAGATTTGAAACAGCTTTTTTTCCATCTCAGCACACTGCTACCACAATAACAGGCTCTGAGTTGACGCTACACAGCCGCTGAAAGACGTTGCATAACGTTATATAACAGTGTGGTCATATTAGCCAGGCCTTGTTGTTGACCTTTCAGATTAACTCCGTGTCTTTACGCCGCTCAAATTGGCTTTTGTTTTGCAGTTGGTGACAAGAGGCTCTCCTCTCCTCTCTAAGCCATTATTCACATTTTGGTTTAAACCATTGTATTGTTCAGTCTATTTGGTGAATTGATTATGCTTGCTTACATTTGCTTAAGCTCACCCCGGCTCTGTCTGTTACCCAGATGTATGCACACGTGGTATTCATCACAAATTTATAAGAGCAGTTTGAAAATGCACTATAATTTCCATGTAAACAGTAATTCAGTGCAAACAATTTCACCAAGCTGCATAGTTGCACTACAGAAAAAGCTGATAACCGATTAATTGGCCAATATTTTCTTTACTTCTGCAGCAGCCTAGTCGGCTACTTTTGCATATGCCGTTTTTAATAAATCATTTTTTTGTCACTCTGAATTTAATCATTCATAAAAGAATATCCTGAAATATGATTAGGAGGATCACATTGTTGGAATATGTTCTATTTATTTTCAATGGGCAATGCGCTGTTCTCTGGTGTATGACTGGCCAGGTGTACTACTGTTGTACATCCTGTTACATTGTTAAACGCCACTCTTACAAACCATTCATATTCATGCATATTATCGGGGCTAAAGTGAATGATTTAATTTCATGATAGTAACGTGGCTGGATTATTTGGAAGAGAGAACACCAAATTCGTAAACAAGTTAAAGTAACAGTGAATGATTTATTTTCCTCTCTGTCTGCCTGTCTTATACCGTGGACAAAGAGCTGATAATGTTGCGTTATATATTCGAGAAATAACTTTTTTTTCTCCCCCTCTACCTTGACTTTGTGTATGGAGCCTCCGTGCAAAACGGTGATGTACCTGTGAACCTATCGGAGCCCTTTTCTGCCGATAACGGTAGTAGCTTCAACCGTTGCCATGGTAATCGACCCCAATATCAGTATTTCAAATGCTTCAGGTTTAAAAAAAAAAAATATATATATATATTTTTTTAATATATTTTTTATATATATATATATATATATATAAGTATGTTATAATAATGTATAAATCCCGAAATAGGCCATGAAATAAGGAATAATCCAACATTATTCATTATTCATATTCAACATTAATTATTAGTAGTTATTCTCAGATGGATATCGCTGTTTGTTGTGTGTAGAGGTGCGTGTTTTTACAGGAGTGCGGCAGCGGCGTTGTCCCGGGCACTGAAACGGGCGAGAAGAAGACAGACAGGCAGCCTCGAAGCTTTTCAATACCTTTTGAATATTACTCATCAGAGCTTCGAAGCCCAAAAAATGGTATTCAGGACAGCCCTAAACGATAGTTTGTAAAACGTCCTTTCGGCGCCGATTAATCGGTCGACCTCTAACACTCACACTCTTTTGGACTGCATTGCGAGGCTACAGTGGCAAGGTTGTGTTTGACATCCCAACATGTGTGTGTGTGCACATTTGTATACGTGGGTGTGAGCCTTTGTGCATTTGCTGCACTCTGTGCCGTGCTTTGGATAATGTCAACAAAACCATTTATTTTCCTTTGCTCCCGACCAGTTTGGGTAATACAACCATTGTGTTACAGGATTAAATATGTTTAAAGAGACTTTAGCTGTAAAGCTGTCGCTCACCTCTGTGTGTTTTACATCAACCACTGTATCAGTTCTGTATTGGTTCTCTCACACGTACAGTACACACACGTACAACACGGTGCTTTCACACCTTGTCTTTTGTCGGTTTGCGAATGCTGAAAAGTAGGTCACTATCCATTAGACAAGCCCGGGCAAAGATCTTGCAACACGAAATGGGAGGAACCAACACGTTTCACTCGCTGACACATGCATATTCATCCAAACTCATTCAAAGCTACAGTACACTGTATATTTAAACACTCCCACCTTCTTGTCAACCTTGCCTACTAGCCTTGTGTGTCTCTCTCTCTCTCTCTTTTCCTTGTTCTGTCCCTGATTACTCTTTCGCTCACACCCTAAAGCTGAGCTCGTTCTACCTGTCAATACTCATCAGCGTGGGATCCAGTGCACTGATAACGTAACAAAGACCAGCTTGAATTAACAAAAAAAAAAAAAAACTGGAGGTCTGACAAAATGAAGGGAAGAGGGGGGGTTTTGTTTTGATGTGAAAAGCTTTTCTTTCTTATCTGTCCTTGGTCAGGTACACTGTCGCCACAGTAGGGTAACATGAATAGAAAACACTGAGTCCACATAAACAAGACACAGATTGCAGTGGGGGGGAGTTGGTGGTGGAGGGAAAAAGGCAGCTCTGTTTTGAACATAATTACCGGTCAGTCTTTGACTCAGTCAGCTAAGAGTCACCAGGAGGGTTTAGGAAGGCTGGAGCAGAGTCCACCACCTCTCCACCTCCCCCCCCGACCACCCCACCACCAATCCTCTTCTCCCAAAGGAGACATTACAGCCGGTTGCTGAAGGTCAGAGTCAGAGGAACAGCCTCCCACCCCCACTCTAGTCTGGGATGTTTAACCCACATCCAGACTGCTGACATGGCATCTCGAGTGGAGTAGCCCGCTTCTTCTCAGGTGCTTGTTTTCTTTTATAATTTCCATATAAAACAGAACATGTTATTTAACCTGTCCGTATCATCATTAGTTGCAAAAAAAACCTCTGAATTTGGATGCAGTGTTTCCTATTTTTCTCCCTTCCAGACAACAAGAGGTTAAAGCTCTTGCGCTGACACAGGCAGGGGTGAGAGGTCATCCTCGATGAATGGAGTCATGTGACAGGGGAGGGTCATATCAGGACGTGAGCAGGCATCTGGCACGTCTGCTAGGTCAGCCCTCAGGATCTGGGTTGAGTGCTACACAGACAATTTATAACCGCAGAAGATTGCGGCAGACAGCTCATCATCTAATGCAGCAGCTTTACGGACTCCTGACTTAGAGGTGTATGGAGGAGTGAGGATCTAGTATCAAAAGAAAACAAAAATTCTTTGTATTTAATCTGCGTTTTCAGACTTTGGCTCTGAATCACTCGTTCTTTAACACTAATGACGGCCTGTGGAAGAAGCTCCAGCTAATGGGTGATAGATATGTGCTGTGTGTGTGCGTACGTGTACAATGCACAAATGAGACATTAATCATCGGCTGTTGTGCGGTCAAGAAGAGATAAAATCAATTTCATAAGTAAGGAGGAGAGTAGGAGGCATGAAGGAATGTTGCAAACAGTCTGTTCTCATGCAGAAGTAGACAAAGTTAGAAGTGGCTTCAAAATAGTACGCTGCAATTATACGTTACATTATAAACATACTTTTTCATGTCTAATCGTGTGTATGTGTGTACTGTACATGTGTCCTCAAGCGGGATGCCTTAGGGACAGGGAGAGAAAGAAAAACACTTATCAAGAGGGAAGGAAACTCCTGTTGCTCAACTTTGGCACCGCTGCCGTAAAATGCTTTATCCCTTGCTCACCAACACTAATAGACCCTTACATAAGGCCTCCTGTTCTCCAGTAGCATTTAGAGATGCCACAGTCAACTGTCGCTCCTCTCTCTTCAATCGTTCTGTTCTTCTACCCCACTCCTCATGCCAACCAGCAGCTGTCCACCAGCCTCTCCCCCCTCTCATCTTTCATCGTATAACCTCCCACTACGCTTCTTGATCTTTCATATATAACTATGAGCGCTCTCTGTCTTTGAGTCATTGTCATGCTCATAAAAGTGCCTAAAAAGTTAATGACAGTGAAGTTTACTTTGCAAGTGTTGTTTATCAAGCTGTCTCAGTAGTGACATTGAGCTCCAACAGTTGTTTCAAGTCTACATTGATAGTATATGACAAAAATGCTCCATGGCAATGTTTGCCTCCCTTGTTTTATCTTTTCCATACATCTCATTTTCCGTTTCTCTTGGCCTTTTGCCCTCTGCCCTTTTGTCTGAAGGACGACCGGCGGCTAAATCCTACTTAAATCCAGAGGAGATGAAGCCCTCTGAACAATGCCGAGTCTCTTTCTCTCTCTGCCAGGAAAGATTATTCCATCCCCTATAGAAAATAATGTCAGTTCTAATCTCTATGTTGTGTGTTTGTCTTTCCCTTCTTGACTTAAACTTCAGCATGCATGGGATTTCTTTTAATTTTCACAACTTTTTAGTGACTGTGTCCATTCATAAAGTAGGAAAAATTATAGCATACTGACAGTGTTTCTATTGGCGCTGAAATCGCAGATCCGCAGACATTACCCTCACAAGCCAAGGGTTGATTTTGGTTAGAAATATGTTTTAACTGTTCCGCAAGTTCAAATCACATTTGTCTTAAAGTTATAATCTCCAATATTTTCATTTAAAAGAACAGTGTGTAGGATCTGGTGGTATCTAGCGATGAGGTTGCAGATTACAACTCCTCCCGTGTGCCAAGTGTGTAGGATTGCTACGGTGGCCAACACGAAAACACGAATGGCCCTCTCTAGAGCCATTTGTTGTAAGAGGAGAGTGCTTAGAGTGTATGTATATGTGGGAAGTGAGTGGTGAAGCAAGAGAGAGAGAGTGGCGGCGACGGGAGCGAGTAACGTTATCCACTCTGGCCCAAGCAGGAAAAGTTAAGTGTTTGGTTTGTCCGTTGTGGGCTACTGTAGAAACGTGGCGGACTCCGTGAAGAGGACCCGCTCCCTATGTAGATATAAACGGCTCATTCTAAGGTAACAAAAATACAACGATTCTTATTATCAGGTGATTATACACTAAACAGAACATACTTATTAATATTATATTATATACCAATAGATCCCGTTAAATGTTACACAGTGGTCCTTTAAATAAATGTCTGTTACGTCACTATCTATCGCCGAATGAGGTACCACAATGGTGATTGAGCCCACTAATGAAAGCCCTTTCATTTGCAGTATTACGAACTGTGTTTCTGTGGTGACATTCCCGGGGAAAAAAATCACAAAACAGCGCACTCTATATCTCTGGGAAGTGAGATCCAAAAACACATCTGCAATTACCACTTATCGCCATAGAAGAAGAGAACGAAACGGAGATCTTCGAGATTGTAAATTTAAAATCACACAGACTGATTGGATAATATAATTAAATGACACATTTAAACTCTAGACTATAACGATAAAACTAAATCCTGTTTTATTACTTCTCACTGTGACAGATTAATTGGCACAATAAAGTAGGAAGTTTTCTTAGCGTAACGCTTGAGTGAATTTACAAATGGCTTCCATAACCAGATCCTTGGTGGCTGAGAGTAAGCCTTTTAAAGTCTGAAGTAACTGTTTTCAAAATGTTCTGTAAGCCCGTAGTTTCCTGGGCTTTGCCTTCTCCTGCTCTCAATCACTGCACTTATAAATATCCTCACATACACACACACACACAGTGTCTTGCGCAACTCTATCATAAGTCATCCCAGTCTGCTGATGACAAGCAGTGCAATTCAGTCCAGACTGCAAACAGAGAGAGAAGTCTGAGAACACGTTGTAGTGTACAGAGCCGAATGGCCTACATCTATTTGTCTAGAATTAGTGCTCAGCATGTGGTTGAATATGCTTTCTCTTCAGGTAGAAAAGCTTTTTTATTTATTTTTTCTCTGTTAGGAAATGCTTTTCTCCTTGAGGCTGCTTTTTTTCCCATAAATATTTAGCCATTGTTCAGTTTGATGTAGTTTATATGTTTATAATATGCCCATTGCTGTGTCAGTAATCCATGAAACATCAAGGCTACCTCCACCTCACTATGACACAATGTAGGAAACATGGCTGAGGTTTCTGACTCCATCCTGAGGAGCGTCAGATGTCCGTGATCTCACTTGTAATTAAAGCATTATCGACAGCCCTGTCTTTTAGTTTAGTTGTGGAAAGAGTGCTGCGCTGAACTTTTGGCTTTGCCAATTGATTTTGTGTTGACACAGTTAAGTAATGTGAGCATTGACTTCTCAAATTGCCTGGGCCTGCAAGGGATCGGGTAAATCAAAGCGTGAATTAAAAAGCCCAAAGCACTGCATAGATTAAACAGCAGCTATACAGCCAGCAACTTTATTCAGATGCATTTCAAAGATTCAGCTTGAATAGACTATTTGAAACCTCATGCTACACCCAGGCTGCTAGAACCAGTGGGCCCAGTTCCTCAGAAGCTCCTAGGAACCCTCTCCGCTCTGTGTGAGTCCTTCATGCACATCCTTAACAATAGAGCTGTGTGTGCCGGAATAATGACTTATCCTCGTGCCCTCTAAAGAATGAGGGCAAGACAATCAATCAAGCAGCTCTACAAGTGAACAGATTTGTGTGTTTTCTTTTTTAATTCCTTTTCTCTCTCACGTACGCACATACAGTACACACACACACTTTCATTGTACTCGCGGTGAGGTAGTCTGGATTCATTTAACACAGATCTGCTGTCCTCCTCTCACCTCCTGGATATTGCATCAGGCATCAAAGTATTCACAATGCCCTGCTGAGTCAGCCAGCAATAATTACACATACGTTGACTAAGGGCTGCACGATTATGGTCAAAATGATAATAGAGATTATTTTGATCAATACTGATACCACGATTACTTATCATGATTATTCATTGATTTTAGCGACATATTTTAACATATTTTTTATTGCACTATCACATTAAAATAAGCAGAGCACTGTTTTCACTTCCATGCTGTGCTACATCCCTGTTAATGCACAAACTAGGGCTGCACGATGTT